>NC_072382.2:75696666-77175000 GCF_028885625.2 Pongo pygmaeus
AAACCTTGTCTCTACTAAAAATACAAAAATTAGCCAGGTGCGGTGGCACATGCCTGTAGTTCCAGCTACTGGGGAGGCTGAGGCAGGAGACTCGCTTGAACCTGGGAGGCATAGGCTACAGTGAGCTGACATCATGCCACTGCACTCCAGCCTGGTGGCAGAGCAAGACTCTGTCTCAAAAAAAAAAAAAGATTCTTGTTTGTTCTTCCACAGTTTATGGATCTATCTACATGAAAATTCAAGTACACTTATTTTTTGCCATTTTTATACAAAAGGTTGTACATTATACACACTGTTCTGTAACTTGCTTTTTTTTTGGTTTAAGAATACATCATCAAAGTCCACAGCAGTATGTTGTATGGAATTTTACTGAATGGATATAGCATAATTAACCACCTATTGGTGGACATTTTGATTGTTTCCTGTCTTTTGCTATTATAAATAATTGTTTATAAAATCATTATGTAAATGCATATGTGCATTTTTATGGAGAAGTCACCAGTAGCTTTCACCAGAATCTGAACCATTATTTTATTTTATTTATTTATTTATTTATTTTTTGAGACGGAGTCTTGCTCTGTTGCCCAGGCTGGAGTGCAATGGCATGATCTCAGCTCACTGCAACCTCCACCTCCCCGGTTCAAGCGATTCTCCTGTCTCAGCCTCCCAAGTAGCTGGGATTACAGGTGTACGCTACCACGCCCGCCTAATTTTGTATTTTTAGTAGAGACGGGGTTTCTCCATGTTGATCAGGCTGGTCTCAAACTCCTGATCTCAGGTGATCCACCCGCCTCGGCCTCCCAAAGTGGTGGGATTACAGGCAGTGAGCCACCGCGCCCAGCCTTGAACCATTGTTTTAATCTACATCTCTCATTCTGCAGAAGAGAAAACTGAGGCCCAGAACAGATAAGAGAGTAACAGTTTACATGAGTTAATAGTAGATGAAAAAGGGTCAACAGAAACAGCCTAATTCACAGTGAAATGTTCATAATAGCTTTAATAAGGAAAATTAATAATACCAGTTTTATAAATATTTACATTGTGCTTTTATGAGTGGAAACAGCAACAGGATTACTAGGTTGGCACAAAGGTAATTATGGTTTTTGCCATGACTTTCAATGGCAAAAACAGCAATTACTTTTGTACCAGCCTAATAGCAATTTTAGTAATATTCAGAGATATATTGCTTAGTTGTATTCTCATCACATAGTTGGATCAATTGGTAAAGGAAACATCAGGCCTGCTGGAAACGAAATTTTGTAGTAAACGCACTGGTATTTAAGTGAAGTTCTTAATTTTTTTTTTATTTTGTTGAAGTCCAGTGCCTCTTTAGGAATTGCTTTGTGGAAAAAGTGTAAAGAGTTTGTGTTTTCTTGAAAATTTTGGTTGCACTGGTGACATTTTTGTTCTTTGCCAGCTTTTTTGGCAAGCTTTAAGGTTCAGAACCTTAATGACCCCTGTGTACATGTTTTATTTAATTCTTCTATGCATTGACAGTTTGCTTTTGGATATAGTATCAGTTCTTGTTGATTTGTGAAACTGTGTGTAAAGGCTACATCAGTGATCATTTCAAAATGAACTCAGACTTCAACTTCATATTCTTTGAGGATCTGCAACTCGTTGTATATATTGACATATTAAATATTTGGACCATTTTGAGCAATATTCAGGAATTATGTAATATGTGTCTACTCTGTGCCAGGTCTTTGGGAAACATTAGTGAATGAAATATTAAAGATCTCTGTCTCATGGAGCTTATATTCTAAATTTAGAGACATTCCTTATCTGTTGATTTAAAAAACATACTTACCATTCAGGCTTACATAGGTAGATTTTGAACTATACATTGCAGCCACACTTAAGCTTCATTTAAAAATGATTAATGAATTTTAAGAATTCGTTTAGTCTGTTTGAAATCAAGGATGGTTATTCCAAATCATACTGCTTTTAGATTTGAAACCAAGACCTTTTTACTTTTTAGGATTCTTTTTCTTCGGCCATGGGTAATGACTGAAGAAAAGCTAGACAAAGGCTGGTGAATCTTTTAAATTGGTAGTTTAAATTTTTTTCTCTTCGTGGTGTTAAAAGTGCTTTTCAGAAATTGAATAGATAGGCCAGGCGTGGTGGCTCACATCTGTAATCCCAGCACTTTGAGAGGCAGAGGTGGGCGGATCACTTGTGGCCAGGAGTTCGAGACCAGCCTGGCCAACGTGGGGAAACCCCGTCTTTACTAAAAACACAAAAATTAGCCGGGCGTGGTGGTGCACGCTTATAGTCCCAGCTACCCAGGAGGCTGAGGCAGGAGATTCGCTTCAACCTGGGAGGCAGAGGTTGCAGTGAGCCGAGATTGCGCCACTGTACTCCAGTCTGGGTGACAGAGCGAGACTCTCTCTGAAAAACAAACAAACAAAACACGAAAATTGAATAGATAAAAAACAGTTGAATAGTGCCTCACTTATCCCTTCTCATCCCGTCTCAACTTCCCTGTTCACTTAGGGTTAACATTTCTGCATTTAAAAAATTTCCCCTTTCTGTGAAAAGCAAGTAGTTCTGGTTTATTACTCAGTTGACAGACAATGTTTGCTATGTGTGCAGCCTAAATTACATTTAGGACTAATGAATAATGAAACCATGTGATTGTAGTGCAAGAGGACAGGAATTCCCTAGTCTGTAAGGATTTGTTTAAAACATGTAAAATGACTCATTTCTTTATCCTTAATGACACATATCCGAGAATTTGAGAGCATCCTTAGGTGTTATACCAATACAGGAAACATTTGCCTTGTGCTAAGATGTTTTTTAAAGCTCTTGATGAGATTACATGCACTCTACCAACTAAACATTAATTACTATTGAAGAATAGCTCCAATGTATAGAATTCAGGGTTGAACAGCAGGAATTTAGGAGGTATTTGTTTATTCATATTTTCACTCTCTATGTTACTTCTAGTTAATCCTGAAAGAGTTGCCTACCTTGAATTAATTTGTATCTGAGTTGGCTTGAGTATATGATGTAGGATATGTTTGTTAAATTTCATTCCACTAATTCAATGAGCATTTTGAGGGGTACACATTGTGCAAGATGATGCAATAAAAAAAGATGAATAAGACATGGTACCTTTTCTTTAAGACTCCACAGTGTGGTTGGGGAAACACATACTCAAATAACAATACAACGTGTTAAGTGAGGTAAACAGACAATGCTAACAGAGTAGAGGAATGGGCTGACTGACAATTTGGAGGAAGCCTGAGGAAGGCGTTTGAATTGTATGTTGAAGAAAGAGTAGGAATTCATCAGATGAGGAAGGAGGGGATGTCCATTCCAGGTAGAAGAGCCTGCATGTAGAAAGGCTTGAAGGTGCTTGGGATGTTCAGGGACTGACAAAAAGCTAAATATAGGTGGAGTGTGGACTGGAGTGGGGAAGTAGAGAAGAGACTGAAGAAGTTAGATCATGAAGACCATTGTGTATTAGGGTAAAAGAATTTTGGACTTTATCCTATAAAGCTCTTAAAGATTTTTAAGTGGTGGAATAACATAATGTGCTTTAGAAAGACAATATATATTGGTTGGAAGAGGAAAGATGTGAGTAGAAACTGGAGGCGGGGAGTTGTTAGGGGACTGTTTTAGTAGTTCAGGCAAGCGATGAAGAGGGCCTGGACCAAAGCATTGGCTGTGGCAGTGTTAACTTCAGTCATTGATTAATTTAGTAACCATTTGAGGGTCTTCTGTGTGCTAGGTCTAGGCGCTAGAGCTGCAAATAGAGGTAAAGCATGGTTCTGTCCCAAAGTGTAGTTGGGAAGATTGGGATATAAATATGCAACTGAAATGTGGTATTATAAGTATTATAATAGCTGTTATGCAAGATATAATTGTAGAAGGCAATATAGTATATATTAATAGAGCAGGCTAATAGAGGAAAATCTGGAGACAGACTACCTGGGTTCAAATTCTAGCTTTGCTATTTATAGCTGTATGATATTGGACACTCTGTGTCTTAGTTTCTTCATTTGGAAAATGGGAATAGTAATAGTATTAAAATCATAAGGTTGTTGTTAAAGACTAAATGAATCATTACAATGCTTGGTATATAAAGAGCTAGGTCAACAAATGTAAGGTATTTTCACGAAGAAGATAATCTAGTTTGGATGGGTCAGGAATGGCTTCAGTGAATGCCAGACATTTGACCATCAGTATTCATTAGGTGGATGAGGTCAGAATAAAGATGAGAGAGGGAAATAGTACATTTAAAGGCATAGGAACATGAAACAAGGAGCGTTCTAGGGATTGTAAACAAGAGTGGTTAGAGTTTAGAGTGTATGTGGGAGAGTGGAAGCATGTGGGACTGCAGAAATTGGCAGTTGCTGAATAATAGTGGACTTTGAGTGCCATGCTAAGGAATGAGGATCCACTGAGGAGTTTCAAAGAGGAATTCATCTTTGAACTTTAGAGAGATCACTCCCATGGGAGTGTTGTAGCAAATAGATTGGAGAGCCCAGATTCTCTTTTTAGCAAGATGGCTAAAACTGACACAAATACTCAGAAAAACTGCATAATAAAGAACGACAATTCTTTTAAATGCATTCTTGAATATACAGGAAAGATAGGAAAATCTCTAGTTTCCAAAAACAAAAGTGGAACTACAGACCAAAACTGTGAGCCCAAAAGCTGCATAATAAAGAACGACAATTCTTTTAAATGCATTCTTGAATATACAGGAAAGATAGGAAAATCTCCAGTTTCCAAAAACAAAACAAAAATGGAACTACAGCCCAAAACTGTAAGCCCTTGAACCTATGCTGTATTGCCCTGGAGCAGAGTGAGAAGTGTGGAGATGGATTATTTCAGGTGTTCTCTTCCTAGCAGGTTGAGTTTTACCATATGCAAAAAGGAATCAGAACTAAGATTTCTGCATAAAGCTGAGATTTTTGATGTGCTGCACTCTAGGTGAAAGGGTGAGCTAGAAAAAAAAATCTTCCCTATTACACAAGGAGATGACAAGAAATCTTGTCTTGATTTGCTTGAGCTCTATGCAAAGAGAAAATGAAAAAAGTTTGCCTGAGAAATTGAAGCACAAGATCTATACTTTGCTTACATTTGGGAATGGGTTTATATTATATGGCTCAGAAGTTAATATACAAACAGGCTTGAAGCTAGTGAGACGGGAAAAGACTCTGAGAGGTACGTCCATACCTTAGACCTCAAGGGATTCTTACAGAAGAAATAAGCCCAACTGAAGATGAACTTATGATTAAAAATGACACATGAGGAAATGGCTTTATACCACAAATGAGAGTCAGCAGATAGAACAAGCAGGAGGATTATAGCTCCAAGAACTCGGATAAGGGAGTGACAATTTGAGAGATAATTTAAATTAGCATATTTTAAGTGGCTAAAGACTTTAAAGAATTGATATCCCAAGAAATGAATAAAGCATTATGAAACAGGCACATTTGAAAAAGAATGAAACATAATGAAAAATGTAGTCATTGAGGTTAAAAATCTCAGTAAATAAGTTAAACAATAGTTTACACAGATGAAGAGAGATTAGTAAGGTGGGACATAGACATGAGGAAATTCTCAAGAATACAAATAAAGGAAAATATGAAAGAAGGCGAAGAAAAAGGAAAAGGACAAATCAAGAAGATCCAACATGTAGTAGTACTTCCAGGAGAAAAAAAAATATGGAGGAGATGTGGAATTTGAAAAGAAGATGACTTGAGAATTTTTTAGAATTAGTAAAAAGTCCTGAATCCTTAGGTTCGAGGCTCATGAGGCCCTAGCAAGAGGTTTTTTGTTTTTGTTTTGAGACAAGGTCTTGCTCTGTAGCTCAGGCTTGAGTACAATGGTGTGATCATAGCTTGCTGCAGCCTTGACGTCCCAGGCTCAACTGATCCTCCCACATTGGCCTCCCAAACTGTTGGCATTACAGGCGTGAGCCACTGCACCCGGTACCTAGCAAGAATTAACAACAGAAAAGCAGCAACAAAACACCACAACTAAACACATTGCAGTGAAACTTCAGAACACCAAAGACTATTAAGTATAACCAAAAAGGAAAGACAAAGGAGCAATAATCAGACTGAGAGCATATATCTTTTAACCTACAAGAGAGACCAGAAGAAAATTGAATAATTTCTTCAGCCTTGAGAGAGATCTGAATTTCATACTCAGGTGAGTTATTCAAGAGTAAGGGCGCTGGGTGCAGTAGCACACGCCTATAGTCCCAGCACTTTGGGAGGCTGAGGTGGGCGGATCACCCGAGGTCAGGAGTTAAAGACCAGCCTGACTAACATGTTGAAACCCTGTCTCTACTAAATACAAAAAATTACCTGGGTATGGTGGTGCATGCCTGTAATCATTGGGAGGCTGAGGCAGGAGAATCACTGAACTCAGGAGGCGGTGAGCCAAAATCGTACCATTGCACTCCAGCCTGGGCAACCATGAGCAAAACTCCATCTCAAAAAAAGAAAAAAGTAAGGGCAAAAATAAAAATATTTTCAGACAGGAAAAAGAATTTACCACACTGTTTCTAAAAGAACTTATTATAAACCTAAAGCATATAGTGCAGGAAGAAAGAAATGTAACTTAGGGGAGAAAGTAGGATATAAGAAGTTGTGATGAAGAAAGAAGTCAGTAGGTGGACTAAGCCAGTGTTGACTGTATAAAACAAAATAATTATGACTGATTTGTAGGGGCTAAAACCAAGGTAAAAGTAAAATACTAGGCAAGGATAAAATGTAAGTGGGGAGAAAAGTGATTCTCATTACAGATTTCTAAAGTTCTGTCTATACGTAACATAGTTCAATAGGAAGATAGAGATATTGATCAACTTTAGGCTTTAAGTCAGATGCACATTAAACATTTACAGGTAGACTGGATGCGGTGGTTCATGCCTAATCTCAGCACTTTGGGAGGCCGAGGTGGGAGGATCATTTGAGTCCAGGAGTTTGAGACCAGTCTGGGCAAAAAAATGAGACCCTGTCTCTACTAAAAATCAAGTTAGCCAGATGTGGTGGTGTGCACCTGTGGTCCCAGCAATACAGGAGGCTGAGGTAGGAGGACTGCTTGAGCCCAGGAGGTCGAGACTGCAGTAAGCTGTGTTCGTGTCACTGTACTCCAACCTAGGTGACAGAGCGAGATCCTGTCTCAACGAATGGGGTTAATCCTGAAAAGAAATACAATATATAACTTGATCTCTACACATATGTAGAACCATACACTTAAATTAGAGAACATGCATCCTTTTTAAACAAATACGCAACATTTACGTAATTTTCCTAGATTCATTTAGGCACAAAGGAAGTTTCGACAAATATGAAAGATATATAAGCCATCTTATGTGACTGTAGTATAATAAAATTAGAAATTAATAGTGAAAATATAACCAATTCCCCCTCCAATCCATGTTTGGAAATTGAAAAAAACAAAATTTAAATAACGTGGGTAAAGAACAAAACCGGCCGGGTGCATTGGCTCACACCTGCAATCCCAGCACTTTGGGAGGCCAAGGCGGGTGGATCACCTGAGGTCAGGAGTTTGAGACCAGCCTGGCCAACATGGTGAAACCCTGTCTCTACTAAAAATACAAAAAATTAGCCAAGTGTGGTGGCAGGTGCCTGTAATCCCAGCTACTTGGGAGGCTGAGGCAGGAGAATCACTTGAACCCGGGATGTGGAGGTTACAGTGAGCTGAGATTGCGCCATTGCACTCCAGCCTGGGCAACAACCGCAGCCTGGGCAACATCTCAAAAACAAAACAAAAAACAAAAAAAGAACCCAAAACCAAGTGGGCAACTGAAGAAGTTAAAAAAAGTAACAGCAGATTAAACCCAAAGGAAGTAGAAGATAGGAAAGAATAAAGAGCAGAAATTAATGGAATAGAAAACAAAAGAATTAGCAAGGCCAAAATCTAATTCATTGAAAAGATTAAGATCTATAACCCTAACCTCTGGCAAGATTGATCAAAGAAAAGGCATAAATGTTAGGAATGAAAAAGGGCATACAACTACAGATATAATGAAGATTTTAAAAAACCTGTAAATACAGAATATGGAAAACTTTCTGCCCATGAATTTGAAAAATTGGATAAAATAGTTTTGTGGAAAAGTGTAACATGGCAGCTGACTCAAGAATAAATAGAAAGTATGACTAGAAATGTAACTAATTAACAGAGTAAAATCTCCCCACTAAGCAATACCATCGTGTGGACACAATGAGCAAAATGCAGAACACGGGAAAACTGGGACAAATGGCCCACTTTCTTCCACAAATAAATTAGGAAAAAAGCAACAGAGGGGCGACTCATGGATTAAAAGATACAATCAGTTTAAGTGTATGAACTTACTTGGATCCTGATTTGAAAAAACTGTATGAAAACATTTGATGAGAATTTGAATGCCGGCTGGATATTTGTTGGTATTAAAGACTTATATTTTTAGTGTGACAATAGTTTTCTGGTTATATATTTTAAAATAATCCTTCTCTTAGGGAGATGTTAAAAATATTTATAGCTAAGATGATATGATGTCTGGGATTTGCTTCAAAATAACTTCAAATTTGTTCCAGGAGATAGGGAGCAGGTATTGATTAGGGGAGGATAGAAAATAAGATTGCTAATGATTGATTGCTGAAGCTGGATGATTTGTGGTAGTTCATTATACTGGTTTCTCTAATAATATATTTGAAACTTTTCCATAAAAAAAGCAAGAAGAAATTCTGTCCATTGAAGACGTACCAGGCACAGATGGTTTTATAGGTTACCCAAATATTGAAGGATGAATGGTTCTAGGGAATATAAAATGTTTCCAGATTTGTTTTGGGGGCTTTTACAACTTGATAACAAAATCACACAAGTCAACAAAATCATACAAGATAACAAAATCACACAAGAACTGTATGAGAAAGGAAAAGTACAGGCCACTCTCATGAACACAGATTTTTATTTTTTATCTTTTTATTTCTTTTTTTCTATTTTTTGTGGAGATGGGGGTCTCACTATATTGCCCAGGCTGGTCTTAACTTCTGACCTCAAGCGATCCTCCTGCTTCTGCTGAGATTATAGTGCTGAGATTATAGGCGTGAATCACTATACCTGGCATGAACACAGATTTTTAAAATCTCAGGTGAAACATAGACTGAATCGAGTAGTATATTTTTTAAAAATCACAACCAAGTAGCAGTTATTCAAAGAATAAGAGTTTGGCTTAACATTAAAAATCTAATGTAATTCCCCATATTAGCAAACTAAAGGAGAGTAAAACTATATGGTCATTGCAATAGATGGCTCAAAAAAGCATTTGACAAAATTTTTCATTTATTATTTAAAAAAAGCTAGAACATGTGGAATAGGAGAAAGTTTTTTTTTTTTAATTTTTATTTTTTTGAGGCAGAGTCTCACTCTGTCACCCAGACTGGAGTTCAGTGGCATGATTTTGGCTCACTGCAAACTCCACCTGCCAGGTTCAAGCCTCCCGAGTAGCTGGGACTACAGGCACGGGCCACGACGTCTGGATAATTCTTTTTTATTTTTATTTTTATTTATTTTTTGAGACGGAGTCTCGCTCTGTCGCCCAGGCTGGAGTGCAGTGGCGCAATCTTGGCTCACTGCAACCTCCGTCTCCTGGGTTCACGCCATTCTCCTGCCTCAGCCTCCCGAATAGCTTGGACTACAGGTGCCCGCCACCATACTTGGCTAATTTTTTGTTTTTTTTTTTAGTAGAGACAGGGTTTCACCGTGTTAGCCAGGATGGTCTCAATCTCCTGACCTCGTGATCCGCCCACTTCGGCCTCCCAATTCTCTTCTATTTTTTAAAAATAGAGATGGGGTTTCACTATGTTGCCAGGGCAGGTCTTGAACTCCTGGCTTCAGGATATCCCCCTGCCTTGGCCTGTCCAAGGTGTTGAGATTACAAGTGTGAGCCACTGTGCCCAGCCACTGTCTTTGCATTTAAAATGGAATTTATCAATAAGGATGATTAGAGGCCAAGAATAGTCAAGACCATTTTGAAGAACATGATGGGTGGATTTGCTTTCTGAAATATCAAGCTGTTTAAAGCCATGTTAATTAAGACAGTGAGGTATTGGTATCATGGTGGTTGAATAATTAATGTTAAAATTAAAGAGCATAGAAACATGCCCTCATATATTTAAATTTGGTGGATAATGGGTGGCCATTACAAATCACTGGGGTAAAAGTGTCATTTTTACTTGTCATGGGTAGTTAGCTAACCTTACAGAAAACAAGAAAAAAATAGATCTTTAGCACCATATACAAAAAATTATTTGTAGAGCCAGGCATGGTGGCTCACGCCTGTAATCCCAGCACTTCGGGAGGCTGAGGTGGGCGGATCACTCAAGGTCAGGAGTTTGCGACCAGCCTGGCCAACATGGGGAAACCCCGTCTCTACTAAAAATACAAAAATTAGCCAGGCGTGATGGCGCATGCCTGTAGTCCCAGCTACTCAGGAGGCTGAGACAGGAGATTCTCTTTAACCCGGGAAGCGGAGGCTGTAGTGAGCTGAGATCATGCCACTGCACTGCAGCCTGGGTGACAGAGCTAGACTCTGTCTCAAAAAAAAAAAAAAAAGGTTGTAAATGGATTAAAGGCCAAACTGTAAAACTTAGAAAATGCTAGGACTATCTCTATGAAAATGGAGGAGAGAAGGGCTTTCAAACAAACAAAAAACATAAAGATTGATAATTTGACCACATTAAAGTTAAACATTGGGCCAGGCATGGTGGCTCATGCCTATAATCCCAGGATGTTGGGAGGTTGAGGTGAGAGGATTGCTTGAGGCCAGGAGTTCAACACCAGCCTTGGCAACATAGGGAGACCTTGTCTCTACAAAAAAATATAAAAATTTAGGCAGGCATGGTGGGGTGTGCCTGTAGACCCAGCTATTCAGGAGGCTGAGGTGGAAGAATACTTTGAGTCCAGGAGTTTCGGGCTGTAGTGAGCACTCTAGCCTGGGTGACCGAAGCGAGACCCTGCCTCAAAAGAAACAGAAAACAAAACAAACACACCAGAAACAGAAAAAGAGATTAAGTAAGAAGACCAGCCAGAGGCTGGGAGAAGATATTTGCAGTGAAATAACTGACAAAAGATTGATATCCAACATATATGAACTACAAATCACTATGATGACAGATACCTAATTAGAAAAATGGTGAGAAGATTTGAATAGGCATTTCTTAGAAGAAGGAAACTGAAAGGCTGGTAAACATCTGGAATGATACGCAACATCATTAGCAATCAGGGAAATGCAAATTAAACCAGTGATGAGATGCCATCAAACTGCTGTAATTTGTATTTGATTAATTATAATTAATGAGCACCTATATACTGCTGGAGGAGTATAAGTTGCCACACAACCACGTTGGAGAGCAGTTTGGCCATATCTAGTAAGGCTGAAGAGATAGATCCCTTGCTATGCAGAGATTCCATTAATAGGTGTGTGCCATAGTGAAACTCTTGTGTACATATGCACACACAATGATGCTCACATTACAGCACGGTAGTACTAGAAAATGTAGTAACAGTTGTCTTTGATAGGAGAAGGGATAAATTAGTTTCTACAGCTGTTTGAATGAATGAACTGGGTATATATCAACATGGATAAATCTGGAAAAAATATTTGCAAAAGGAAAAGTTGCAAAAGAATATGTATCCTTTGATGCCATTTATATAAGTAAAAGTACGGAAGGTAGGAGTCATTTCAATAGCTTGAGTGAGAAATGAAGAAACAATCAGCCAATGTAGACTCTACTCTCCTTGTACCCCCCCCCCACAACAAGGTCTCCCTCTGACATCCAGGCTGGAGTTCAGTGATGAAATCATGGCACACTACAGCTTCTACTTTTCAGGCTCAAGCGATCCTCCCACCTCCAAAGTAACTGGGACTACAGGCATGTGCCACCATGCCCAACTAATTTTTTGTATTTTTAGTACTATACAGGGTCTCACCATGTTGCCCAGGTTGGTCTTGAACTCCTGGGTTCAAGCAATCCTCCTGCCTCAGTCTCTCAAAGTGCTGGGATTACAAGTGTGAGCCCCCATGCCTGGCTTTAGACTACTGTTTCAGAGTTTGATAATGGAAGGAAATAGAGTGCATGAAAAAGGGAAAGTACAATTGTAAGAACCAGGAGCAGAACAGATTTTACTCAGAATTTGAATTCAGGACACTCTTGGAGAGCCCATTCCTGGGCCTTGGGCAGAACTTGAGAATCTAAGCGATAGCCATCATATTTCTTTTTTGATGTATACTGCAGGAACAGTAAGCTAACAGTTTGCTTATAAATTGCCACTAGCTTTTCAAGGGGCTGGAAATATTTATCTCATCTTGGTGGAAAGCACGTTATGGATATAAGAATTATAATTCATAGGAGAAGGTAGAGGCCAGGCTTAGTATTACTGAGGCCATTTGTTCATTTTAGCTGTAGATATGAAAGATATCCCCCAAACTGTTAAATTGTGGGGATACATGGTTACTGACATCTAAACATATCTACCAGTAGCTCTTTATTTTTTTCAAAATAACAGCTTGCAGTTCCTCCATGAATAATATACATGAGTATGTTTATTTCCTGTGTTACACAGTACTTGGCATACGTTTAGCCTCTTGGCTAGTGTGTTTTCATTAGATAAATGACTAGGAAGAACAGAATTCTGTAATAAATGTATTAAATCAGTATGTTTTAACCTTACAATTGCAGGTTTCTCTTACCCGTTATTTCTTCCTGTTTTTGCACGTTACCACGTGCATTTTTTGTTTTGTTTTGTTTTTGTTTTTTTTTGAGATGGAGTCTTGCTCTGTTGCTTAGGCTGGAGTGCAGTGGCACAATCTCGGCTCACTACAACTTCTGCCTCCGGGGTTCAAGTGATTCTCCTGCCTCAGCCTCCCGAGTAGCTGGGATTACAGGCCCGTGCCCCCATGTCTGGCTAATTTTTTTTATTTTTAGTAGAGACAGGATTTCACCGTGTTGGCCAGGCTGGTCCCAAACTCTTGACCTCAGGTAATCCCCCTGCCTCGACCTCTCAAAGTGCTGGGATTACAGGCGTGAACCACTGTGCCCGGCCTCCATGTGCATTTTTGATACTTAGTCATACTAACATTAAGGTTACTGGTTGGGGAAATACTAGTTGTAGTAATTTTTTTTGCCATCACTTAAAGTAGATTTGGGCTAGTTTTATATAGTCTTGGACTTGGCTTGCTTTTGCGTCTTTGGCTGTGTCTACTACAGATTGAACATCCCTAATTGAAAATCTGAAATCCAAAATGTGCCAAAAATCTGAAACTATAAGTGCTGACATGACATGACAAGTGGAAAATTCTACATATAAGTACTTAACACAGACTTTGTTTTATGCACAAAACTATTTTAATTATTAACTGGTCACTGTTATGGCTTGTGCCTGTACTGTAATCCCAGCTACTCCGGAGGCTGAGGTGGGATGATCACTTGAGGCCAGGAGTTCAAGACCAGCCTGGGCAATATAAGGAGACCCTTGTCTCTACAAAAGTAAAAAAATTAGCCAGGTATGTTGGTGCACACCTATAGTCCCAGCTACTCAGGAGGCTGAGGTGGGAGGATTGCTTGAGCCCAGGAGTTTGGGGCTGCAGAGAGCTATGATTGCATCACTAAACTCTAACCTGGGTGACAGGGCAAGACTTTGTCTCTAAAAAAAATAAAATATACAAAATTACCTCGAGGCTGTGTATATAAAGTATATATGGAACATAAATGGGCTGGGCATGGTGGCTCATGCCTATGATCCCAATACTTTGGGAGGCCGAGGTAAGAGGATTGCTTGAGGCCACGGGTTCGAGACCAGCTTGGGCAACATGAAGACCTTCTCTCTGAAAAATAAAACAAAAAAACGTAAATCAATTTCGTATTTAGACTTGGTTTCCATCCTTAAGATAATTCATTATGTATATACGAATACTAAAAAATCCAAAGAAAGTCCAGAACACTGATGGTCCCCAACATTTCAGATAAGGGATACTCATTCTGTATTCAGCATTGTGGAAAATGCTTCTGTAATGTATAAACTAGTCTGGAAAATATAGAAAGTTTTAACTTTCTTGATGTAATTTGAATTAGTTCTATGAGTGATTCCTTTGCCTGATCTAAGGAAAAAATGGGTCTTTTTAAAAAAATCACTTTTATTTATGCAGGTCATGTATTTCAGGGAAGGGGAGTGAATTTGAAATCAGAAAATCTGGATTTGAATCTCAGTTCTGCCACCTTTGTCTCATTGACCATGACAAAGCTGCTTAATTAACGTCCTTGAGAGGTTTCAGTTTTCTGGTCTGTAAAAAGTAAATACTACAGCCACACAGGGTTATTATAAGGCTTAAATAAGAATATGTGTGGAAACCCCTAGCACAGTACTTGGCACTTAATCCTTTAGTACATGTTAATTTACTACTAGGGATGCTGGTTTTTTTTGTTTTTTTTTTTTTTTTTTTTACTTTTATGTGTTGAGCTGTGCTGGGCCCTATACTGTAAAGCTCTTTTTTACCCTATGAGTTGCATAGCCAACTGCCTGGTTTAAATTCTGCTCCCTTAGTTACTTAGCTATTTTTTTATTTTTATTTTTATTTATTATTATTATACTTCAGGTATATCTCCCAATGCTGTCCCTCCCCCCTCACCCCACCCACAACAGTCCCCAGAATGTGATGTTCCCCTTCCTGTGTCCATGTGTTCTCATTGTTCACTTCCCAGTTACTTAGCTATTTTTGACCTTGAGTAGAGCGTTTAGCTTTTCTGAGCCTCAGCTTCCATATTTGTGAGTGGAGATAATAATGGTAACAGCCTCAAAGGATTGTTGTAAGGTTTAAATAGGATAATCAATATTAAGTGTTTCATGGTGATATTTAAACAGTAAAATCAGATTAATGGGATAAGATTAGCATTTTTTTAAAGGAATAGAATAGATATTAGCATAATGAACCATTTTCAGTTTTACATGTGTTTGATCATGAACTGGGGAGTAATGTAAAATGTATTTCTTACTGTGGATTGTATTAAAAGTTCCAAAGCTATAGGCTAGGTACTAATAGTCCATAGTATGTCATCAATAAATGTTAGTGACAATAGAAATAATTAATCTGTAATGGAGATGTACTGTCAAAACAGATATATATTGGTTTGGGAATCCAGTCATACAAATATTTTATCACATTTGCTAGTGAAAAAGTACTTGTATTTTGTACTTTCTAAGAACTTAAACTGAGCTTTTGGTGACTAGGAGATTTGGCCTGAAATGCCGAGACCTGGGGTAGGATTTGGGGACGGCGGCCTGGATTTTCATGGTGCTGCAGTATCTGGCATATAGTAGGTTCATAAGTATTTGTGCGACAAATGACTTTATTGTAGCCTCAATTCAGAATTTCTCAACTAGTCAATCTTTAACACCAATCTGATCCAATTCATGGACTGAGATTTACTTTTCTGTTGCATTTCTTTCTCTAATACCTCTCCAAAGCCTCTTATATGTGTTTATCCGCTTAGATGACTTGATTATAGCATTTAGGATAATATAAAATAAGATGATAATTGTATAGTATAAGCTAAATATGAATGAAAGGAGGGAGAAAGATGGTCATCTGTGCAAATGCACCACCAGGCCAGTTTTCTTTTTGAGCTTGCCCGGATGTTTCACCTACTGAATCCCAGGCACAATAATATTCTTACATGTTTACTTTTCTAATGAGGTCAGAAGGGTTGTAAAATGCCTGCAGAATAGATAAAATTTTTCACTAAATACTTCAGTATAAAAACATTTTGCATCGTAAATAGTATTCTGGAAAGGACACAGGATTGGAAGTTAGTGGATCTGAGTTTGCATACTGGTATTCTACTACTTAGTAGCTGTGTGGCTTTGGGCAAGCTTCTTAAACTCTATGCCTGAATTTCTTCTTTTTTAGTATGAGGATAATAGGAGCTATTTTGCAGAGTTGTGAGGATTAAATGAAATGATATGTGTAAACTGCTTATAGAAAGTAAATACCTAATAAATGTTAGCTGTTATTATATGCAGTCATTCATTTTGTACACCCTCATGGAGCACATACCACATATTTGTGCCAAGCACTCTGCCAGGTGCTAGGGATACAAAGATGAGTAAGACACAAACCTTTGTGAAAGAATGTTAAGCTAAAGCTGTCCAGGTGCGGTGGCTCATGCTTGTAATCCCAGCACTTTGGGAGGCCGAGGCAGGCAGATCACTTGAGTCCAGGAGTTCAAGACCAGCCTGGCCAACATGGTGAAACCCTGTCTCTGCTAAAAACACACACACACAAATTAGCCAGGCATGGTGGCACATGCCTATAATCCCGGCTACTCAGGGGGCTGAGGCAGCAGGATCGCTTGAACCCAGGAGGTTGAGGCTGCAGTGAGCCGAGATGACACTACTGCACTCCAGCCTGGATGACAGAGTGAGACCCTGTTTCAAAAAAAAATAAATAAAAAAATAAACAAGAAACAACAACAACAAAAAATGAAGCTGAGCCAGTTTATCCCAGATTGATAACTTAAATAAGGCTAGTATTAGATATTTTAATTTTAAAGATCCCTAGTTTTTAGGCTAAGTAAAGATTCTGTTTGTATATCAGATTCAACTTACCCATTGAACTCTTTTGTGCTTATAGTGTATACCTACCCTGGGGTACCTTGGAAGTCTTTCTTGGTGACTTTATTAAGAGCAGTTTTGGTAATGTGGTAGGACAAAGAAAAGGTCCTAATAGAGTGGGTTAAGGTGAGAATTAGAAATGAGAAAGCAAGGCCGGGTGTGGTGGCTCATGCCTGTAATCCTAGCACTTTGGGAGGCCGAGGTGGGCGGATCACTTGAGGTCGGGAGTTTGAGAACATCCTGGTCAACATGGTGAAACCCCATCTCTACTAAAAAATACAAAAAAAATTAGCCAGGCATGGTGGTACGTGCCTGTAATCCTAACTACTTGAGAGACTGAGGTGGGAGGATTGCTTGAACCTGGGAGGCAGAGGTTGCAGTGAGCCGACAGAGGGAGACTCCATCTCAAGACTGGGTGACAGAGACTGGACAACAGAGTGAGACTCCATCTCAAACAAAAAATAAATGAGAAAGCAGAAACAGTGAATATAATATTTAGACAATTCTTTGGAGGAATTTGCAGTAATGGGGGCAGATAAATGGGTCAGTACCTACAGCTGGGACAAGAGCCCAAGAATGTTTTCTTTTTAAGATAGATGATATCAAGTCATGTTTGTATTTTAGATTTGTATATTATCATAATAGGAAGAAATTGATGGTGCTGGAGAGAGTGGAGGAAACGGAATGAGCTAAGTCAATGAAGAGGTAAAGGAAGATGAGGTCTGAACACCTGTGGAGGTATTGATCTTATACATTAATAGGGATGTTTCTCCCATTCTGATTACTTTGTACTCCTTGCTCTCTATTTTTGGACAATTTTTCTTTTTCTTTTTTTTTGTTCTAGTCAAAGAGGAATATTTTTGGACAATTTTAATTGTTTGAAAGTTTTCCTTTTTAGTGAATCAAAATCTGCTTCCCTAGTTTCAGTATTCAAGTATTTAGAGACCATGATTACTTGTAAGTTTTTAGATTAAACCTGTCATATTCGTCTCTTTGTTCTGTTTTTTTTTTCTTTCCCCAAGATTCTGTTCATACCATACTACTCAGAGTTCTTGGAATATCGTAAGCTTTTTGAAGCCTTTCTGATATTCCTCACCAATGATTATTCTGCCTGGAATAGTCTTCCCTCTTATCTACCTGGCAAATTTATACTCATCCTTCAAGACCCAAGTGAAACATAAGTGCTCGGTAAAATGTTTTCTCACTCAAATGTGAGTTGATTATTCCTTCATTTTTGCCATTTGATCGTGTGAATCCCTCATTTCACTGTATTAAAGTTATTTATTTATATATCTGTCTCTGGCACTATACTGAGCTCTTTGAGGTCAGGGATTATGTCTGTATGTATTCAGCACTTAATATGGTATCTGGAATGTATTAGATGCTCAGTAAATATTTAATGAAGGAAAAATTCCTAAAAAGCTGGAAAGTTTTTCTTTATATGTCATGATTCCTTAACCATTCTAGTCATCTTTAAATATGCCACTCAGAAAACCTGATACTTTAATGCCTTACCAGAGTCAAGTATAATATGACTTACTGTCTTCCCATCTGAGCACTAAATTCTTATTAATGATGCCAGAGGTTGTATTGGCAGGCAAAACAAAAATTGCTCTTTTTTATTTTTTGCATGAACTTCCATCATGCCAGTCTTTTTCCTCACATGTATGTACAACTAAATTTTTAAGCCCGAAGACAACTGATGTTCAGTTTTGGTGTTTATGGACTTACTTTCCCTTCCTTCTGTTTTGCCATTTCTCTTGTAATTTTCTAGTGTTTAGTTCTATAAAACTATTATAATGCAACCTGAAAAGATTGGACTCTATTAAAGTTGATGATAATGAGACTTTGACTTTAATAAATTCACCTTTGCCTTAATTATAAAGAAAAACTTTACAAAATTCAGCTACCTTCAGAAAACGAATTCTTTAAAAGACCATAGTGCAAAATGATGCTGTCATGAATCTCATTGGTTCATTCAGCAAAAAAAAAAAAAAAAAAAAAAAAAAAATTTAAGCCATTGTTTGACACTGAGACACATACCTAGAGATCATCCCTAACTTCAAGTTAGGAAGTCAGAGGCAACGTCAAGTAATTATAACACAAGTAGTAAATGTTACTGCAATTGAGATAAGTGCAGAATGCCATGAGGGCCTACAGGAAGCTAACGTAATTCTCTCTGGGTTAGTGGGAAAACTGCAAAGGAGAGAGCAGTGAACAGGGTTTTGAAGTATGAATAGCAAATCATAGTGAAAAGGGAAGAAAATCATTCTGGGAGGAGGAAGTGGCATATATAAAGTCCTAGTGGAGGCAGGGTATGGCATATCTAGGAATAGGGAGATGTGTAAGGGCTGGGGAGAAAAGGAGTATTGAAGGAATAGTAGAAGATTGGCTGAAGTGGCAGATTGGGTCCTGTTTACAAATCTTGGAGGCAGTGGGAAGCCAATAAAAGTTATTAAGTGGGAGGGTGGTAGGGTCAGTTCTCTTTATAAAGAAAGGGAAGCAATGTTAAAGATAGATGGAAAGACAGAGTCTAAGAGACAGGGAGGCCAGTTACTTACCATTAAATACCCACAATCTATACCAAGTAGGTATTGGAGGATTAGGTGAGATAAACAACTGTGTTGAGGTAAGTGCTACTCCCATTTTATGAATGAAGAAACAGGCTTAGCAAAGATAAATACTGGTAGCGCATAGTCACTAGGTGACTGCAGGTCTCTCTGGTTCCAAATCCTGCATTCTTTTTAATTCTGGTATCATTCTACCTTGTGGACTAACAGGAATAATTCTTTGCCTCAAACAGGGCAGAACTTAATTCCAAAGAATTTTGTATCATGGTGGTGGTAGATGTGATAGTGGGGACAACCACATGGGCTTGGTCTGCCTAGGATAAAAGGCCATAAGGTCCAAAGCCTTCATCTTAGCAGCATTCCTATGTCTGTGTTTGATTCTGTGACCTCCTTTATCGTGTGCCTGTTGCTGCTTTGACTGTGCTGATCCAGTGCGGATTACCTAACAACAAAGCCTTGTTGTTGGGGCCATTTCTGGATTCAACAAGAAACCTTATTCACTTTGACTCTACTCTTATACCTGCTTTTGCAAATCCTGTTGGTCTCGGTTGTCTTAAATTTTTTTTTTTTTGAGACAGGGTCTTGCTCTGTTGCCCAGGTTGGAGGGCAGTGGTACAGTCAAGGCTCACTGCAGCCTTGACCTCCCACCTTAACCTCCTGAGTAGCTGGGACTACAAATATGCACCACTATGCTTGGCCAATTTTTTATTTTTTGTGCAGATGGGGTCTCATTATGTTGCCTGGGCTGGTCTCAAACTGCTAGTCTCAAGAGATCCTCCTGCCTTGGCCTCCCAAAGTGATGGGATTACAGGCAGGAGCTACCACGCCCAGCCTCAACTGTCTTAATTTGTCTTTCTCACTAATCCAGAGATTAGCAAACTACGGTCAGCAGGCCAGATGCAGCTTCATCTCATCTTGTGAAAGCGTTGCCTCTCCTTCCCTGCCCTGTTGTGTTTCTCCTGTGGACTCTTAACTGCAGTGTGTGTTTGTAAGATTCATTTGGCAGTTGTTTGTTCTGTGATATTGCATCTGTCATCGTCTCCCTAGTTATTTAAAACTATTTTTAAAGCTTTTTATGATTTAGTCTTAGCTAATAAACTGCATTATAAATGTTTTGGGGAAAGAGTTTTGTGCCTTTTCTTTTTATATTTTCTCGTTCTGCAGTACCTCCCTTCTTCCTCATTGCTCATTCCCTCTTTAACCTACTAATCTCTGGTGACTGTTTCTATCATTCTTACACATTTACATATGATAACTTGATATGTTATCACAAATTTTTTTCCATTTGTGAGTTCTACGATTATGTCACTGTTTCTTTTTCCAGTATGTTATTGCTGTTTCTGTGTTTAATGGTTTTTCCTGTTTGAGATTATAAGGTATACTTAATCTGGTGATGTTGTGCCAGACCCCCATCAGCTCCAGTGGGGATGGCACCAGGTTCAAGAGGCCAAAGAAGAGACTTAGCCAGTAAATGAGACATGGAGTTTTCCTGGGGCTTTACATACAGGGAGAGACTCCAGTGGTGGCGGGCTGGGCGGGAGAACTGCAGCCACTTTCAAAAGGCCTGCAATTTGTATAGTATTTTTACGTAGCACTCTTTATCTAACAGCCTCCACCTGGTACCCTTCATTCAACTCAAAAGTCAGGACCTCTATGTCCCATATGGCCCATGTGCCACTGGACAGGGCCTCAGATGTTCCTCATAGACAAGGAATGAATTTCTGAGTTGGCCATTCCCAGATTCCCTAGCTTGGAACACACATTCAGATGTGTCCACCATTTCGGCTATTCTCAGGGTATGCTGAAGTTATTGCTATCAGGTGCATTTACCATACAGGTGACTCGCATCTTTCACTAACCTAAGCAGTTTCCCATCTTATGAAAGCAATACTGCATATTATTAAAAGTATACAATTTTAGTGACTGAATAATAGTACAAGTGTATGGTCTGTCCATAATTAGCCTAACCATTTTCTCAGTATTGGACAGTTAGATTATTCTTGATTTTTATTTTGCAATTGTTAACAATGTTGCAATGAAAATATTTTTATGTAAAAGTTTTGCTATATTTCAGATAACTCTCAGAAATCGATTCCTAGAAATTAAATTACTAGATCAAATGTTACATAGCATTTCATAAGTTCTTGTGTGGGCTGTGGCATTTCTGTTTGATTAGCACTTTGCCAAAGAATAGTTTAAAAACACAGTAGTAGTAGTACTACTACTACCATAGTAGTGATCGCTGGTATAAATTATAGAACCTAAGTGAGCATCCTTAAAATTTGATACTAAATTTTATTAGCTTAGTTTAACTTTCTCTCTGTGTATTTCCTCTTGTTCCCAGGTAAACACTCTTTATATTGCCTATTGTAAATTGTTACTTGTCTTAGGCAAAGGGGTAGGTGAAAATTGCATTTGTTTAAGATAGTCGGTACTTGGCTATCATCTGTATTCTTGGAGAATCAGAAGGAGCAAACCAAAAAATAGTAGATAAAATGGGGAAACACTTTAGTTTGGTTTTATTTTTATTTTATTTTATTTTTTGGGGGGGTTCAATTCTAGCTGATTTTATTTTCTTCTCAAAAAAATTATTTACAATAGTTTGGTTTTAGAATACATTTGTGGTTCACTCCTGTATTTCTACCTTACTACTTTTAAATGGTGCATTTATTTTAAACATTAAAGTTTCTCCTTTCACTTATTTCATTTGACAGTGGTTGTTCAAGGTTTAGTGGATAGTATCAGCAGGTAAATTTGATTGGCTGCTTTTTTTTGGAGATGGGGTTTCCCTACTTTGCCTGGGGTTGGCCTCAAACTCGCAGTCCTCCCACTCTAGCCTTCTGAGTAGCTGGGACTACAGACATGTGCTACTGTGCCCGGCTAAGCAGGTAAATATGAGATTAATATGGATAATTGCCTTGTTTCTTGTGTATCTTTGCACTTAACATATGTTTCATTGTAAAAGATGTGCTTTGTTTCATTGCCTGCCTTTCGCTGTTGTGCACCTCCACCTCTTGCAGTACTTAGGTATTTAGTTTTATAACTCTTTTGACATTCTATAGTTGTTTCACCCAAGTATGTTTTTCCTTTCTTTGTAAGATTGTAAATTTATTTAGGACTTGGATCACCCGTGTTCTGCTTTTTATTATGTCCCTTTCTTGACTCTCAAAGAATGCTCTCTACTTTTGTTTTCTTCCTCGCTGTTCATTCCCTCTTTACTCTCTTAATCTGTGGTGACTACATCTTCAAATCTCATCTATCCAGCATTACTGTCCACCCACCCTATTCCAGTCCATCTGACACAACACAGTCATTTCTGCCTTTGCTCGTGAGGTTTCCTTTGCCAGAAATGGCTTTTTCCGCGCTAGTACTTGTTCTTAATGCCTAACATAATTCACCTCCTCCAGGAAGCCTTGCCTTTAAGAATTCAGCCTCATTGATCCTTTTTCCTTTCCTCAGATTTACTTATGTATGCACACTTGCCTTATGATGTGCATCATTTCATACTTTAAAAAATGGTTTTAATTTTTGGCTTGTAGTTTCATCATGAAAATCTTATCTTCTCCACTGCTTATGAAGTATGTAGATTTTGCTTCTGGCTGTGATGAAGCAGATTGTAGCAGACAAAAACTCCTGTTGAGAATAACTAGAAAAGCTTGATTTAAAAAAATCTATATGAAGGTGTTGTAAGTTGCCAAGGCAGCCAGGATTTCAGACATTTGTGGATTCTTGGCAAAATGAGAGTGCAGCTATTAAGAGACAAAAACGTCAGTGGTGCTTTCTTCATGAGACTGAGGATACAAAAATTGTAGTTCAGAGCTGCCAAGGCAACCAGAACCTGAGGGTCCAAGATCCCAAAGAGAAGAGATGTATAGCCTCTTGCCCTCTCCACCTGCTTCCCCCCTACCTGGCTCCCAGGGTGTTTGCTGATTGTTAACTGTGGGGGTAAAAGGCTAAGAAGCGTCACAGAAAGCTACTGAAAAGCAAGGCAGACTCTTAACAGTTCTCCAGTGTTGAGGAGAAAAAGTTCATGATCTTTCAAGGAAGATAGGCTCGGAAAACACTGATCTCAGTTGGATCCTTGGAGGGCTACAAACTAGGGGAGAATTAGCTGTACAAGCTTTATACTGCAGCTGTCTTTGAGTCAGCTCATGTCATGTTTGGATTGTGAAGTGATCTGCCCCCTCATTCTAACTGCCTATCAGAGAAGATGGTGGATCCTCTGTAGGAATATAACATCACCCAGGGCCTTTATAGTTTTTCATACACAATGAATGACATTCTAACAAAAATTACAGATAAACCCAGAGATCAGAAGAGGAATAAAACCAGACAGTACAGAAATAGATCCATGTGTGTCCCCATCATCTAATTAGTTAATCAGTCTTTATTTGAAGGACATTTAGGTTGTTCCCAGTCTTTAGTATGGCGAGTAATCAGCAGTGAACATTCTTGTATGTATATATTTGTACACATATATATCTTTAAGATAAAGCATAGCTTTGCTAACTCTTGTCTTATGAAACTTTTTGTTTTTTGCCAACTTGATACAAAAGTGTTTTGTTCTTAGTTTTTATTTTTCTATACTATGAACTGCCTGTGCATGTCCTTTATCCATTGTTGTATGGGGTTGTTAGGTTCATACGTATATATAAGGCATAGTGGGTAAGTGCACAGACAGACCCTGGATCTAGATTGCTTATGTTCAATCGTAGCTCTTTCACTTACAGCAGTGGTAGCCTTAGCAAATGAAACTCTGTGTACCTTAGTTTCCTCGTCTGTAAAATGCGGATAACCATAGCACCTTCCCACAGTCATTATGAAGTTGAGTTAGTTAATATTCAGGGCTTAGAAATGGGTCTGGCATGCTACATAACTGCCAACCCCTGTAATGATGCTACTAGTGGTGATAGAGATGGAAATTAGCCTTTTATTATATGTGTGGCAAGTACTTTTTCCAAGTTCATCTTTTGGCTTTGTTTTATTATCTTATGCTTTGTACAAATTTAAACTGAGTTTTAAGGATGAGTTGTTTTTAGCTTCCTATGAAGCGGCTGTGGAGAGTTAAGTGTGGAAAGTAAGGACATTTCAGGCAGAGGCATAGAGGCAGAAATAGCATGGTTTAGGGCAAGACATAGTTGTTGATGGAATGTAAAATAGGCAGGGAATGAAGTGGTATGAAGATGAAGAGGTAGGCAGATCCACGTCATATAGATTGGGGTCCCCAGCCCCTGGGCTGCGGACTGGTACCAGTCCATGGCCTATTAGGAACACGGCCACACAGCAAATGAGTGGCAGCATTAGATTCTCATAGGAGCACGAACCCTATTGTGAACTGTGCATGCGAGGGATCTAGGTAGGCTGTGCTGTCCTATGACAAGCTAATACCTGATGATCTGAGGTGGAACAGTTTCATCTCAAAACCATCTGCTCCCCCCGCAACCCCTACACCAGTCAGTGGAAAAACTGTCTTCCAGAAAACTGGTCCCTTGTGCCAGAAAGGCTGGGGACCACTGATATGGATGGCTCCTCATGTCATGTTGAAATATAAGTGGTATAGCATCAACTCTTCTGATTACAGAAAATTGTCTCTGTGTATTTAAAGAAAACACATTAGTCCTCAGTTAACCATTTTATAACAGATATTAGTATAACTATATTATATATAACTATATATTTGTGTAGTGCTAAATAATTTGGCAAACAGCAGTTTACAAGCTTTTGAATTCATCATTAATTTAATCTTGTCTATAGTTCTGATATATGGTTGTATTATTACCAAGTTACACATGAGGAAATTCATGTGCAAAGAGTTTTTTTTTTTTTTTTTTTTAATTTGTTCAAAGACAAATAGCTAGTAAGTGGGACTATTCAAATGAGTATCTTGGTCCTGGGACTCAGTAAGTCCAAAATTCTTTTTCATTCTGCTGCACTCATAGAAAATGAATGTACAGGGGTAAAAACTCACGCATACTGGGATACCAAGGGATGCTTTCCTTCGGATTTGAGAGTTTTTGGGATAGCATCTTCCCATCACAGTTGAGTGAGGTTCTTTTTTAAATTTTGCATTGAGTGTGGATGCTTTGGCAATGACACTTCATTCCTGATGGTTTGATGCAATTAGCAACATGCCTATCTTGTAGTTTGTTTCGTTTTTTTGCCTTTATTAATAAGCAATCACTCCGGCTGAGAGAAAATCCTTTTTCAGGAAGGATCTTCAGGGAACTATAGCTGTTCCTATAATTCACATAAGATTCATTTTAGGTCACTCGCCACAGGTGCATGTCATTCTTAAGGCATCATATCCTTAGAGAGTTTCTCTTCCTGTTAAGTATAGTAATAGTCAAAGGATAGGCATTAAGAAAGTACTTCAACCATTAGATTCATTTATGAATGCTAAGATATTCAGTATCTCAATGACACCTGAAGTAGTTTCCAGCATTTCTGTTCTGTGAGGTGAAGGAAGGGTGAGTTGTTGTTTCTGTGCTACTAAACACTTAAAAATCCCTGTAAAAGCTGGTAGAAGGATTGGTAGCTTTGTGACTAACTCCTCTGGACTGAGGAAGATGATGTTGCCTTTCCTGGTTCTGACTTGACATCTTGTTGCTCTGCTTTGTGGTGGGGTAGTATTGCTGTCATTTCACCCACAATTTCCTCTTTTGGGGTGGAGGAAGCTGACATGTGACCCCAGGAAGGAAAGGGAACTAAAGAGAAAATTAAGAAAAGTAAAGTCTCACATCAGCAGTAACAATTGTTTTATTGTATGTGATTGTTCTTTCTTTATTAAAAATCTGGGAAACTGAAAAGTTCATAATAACTGTCTTGGCATAATTGATACTGTTGAATTGCATACATGTTCTCCATTCACCTTGAAGAGATGTTATGAGACTTTGATTTAAAAGGGGGAGATCTTCATTTTTCTGGCCTTTTCCTGGTTCCTTTCTCATAATAGTCCAGGTGGATTGAAACACCGCATTTCACAAGGCTTCAAATAAATTATTTTGATGGTATACCTACTCTTAATATAAGTTTGAAATCCTAATAGCATTTTACCTATAATATTATACTTTAATGGAGATTTAAAAAATTTAGAGAAACATATTGAGTAGGAAATAAAAGTGAAATCAAAGTATTGTTACTGAATCACTAACTTTAGAAGTTATCTGATGTGTTGCCTTCATTTCTGAGATTGAAACTATGATCTAAAGAGATTTTCAGTTCATGACATGTGTTGTATGTGTGTGTTGGGAGGTCTCCAAGACCACCCACAGGTTCACTGATTTGCTAGGGGGACTTAAAGGACTCAATACGTAGTTGTATTCTGTGCTGTGATTTATTACAGTGAAAAGACACCGAGCAAAATCAGTAGAGGGAGAAGATGTGTGGGACAAAGTCTGGGGAAAACCAATCACAAGCTTCTGAAGTCCTCTCTCAGTGGAGGCACACAAGGTGTGCTTAATACCCTAGCGAGGAGTTGTGACAACGTGTGAAATGTTCTCAACCAGGGAAACTCATTAGAGACTTAGTGATTGGGGTGTATATTAGCTGATCACATAGGCACCCTCTACCTAGCATGTGCCAGAATTTCAGATTCCCCGCAGGAAAGCAGATGTTTGGCATAATTATATTGTTTCTGTAGTTTAGGTACAGTGAATAACTCATCAGTTAAGGAGGGTGGGAACCCTCCTAACATCCGAGTTTCTAGGCACCAGCCAAGGGCAAGCCTTGGAAGCAGGCCTTTTTAAGGGTAGACATCTTCTCCCACTGATGTGTTAGAAAGAAAGAAAAGGATAAGACAGGCCTGCTGTGTCAACTCTTTTCTGCTGTGTATGTGTACGTGTACATGTGTGCACTTGTGCATATGCATGCATGCAACATTTAGCATAGAGTGTGCTTTTCATTAAACGTTAGCTGTTTTTACTTATTTATTATGGGGATTCTTCATTGGTTACTACTACTGTTACTTTTAATTGTGGTCTTCCACATTCCTATGAGGTAGCTTGGCCCGTATTTTGATCCCCGTTTGATAGACAGGAAGACTAAGGCAAAGAGAGGCTTCAACATGTATTTTTATATATATATATATGTTATATATATATATAAAATTTCCCAAGGCTCCATCATTCAAGTTTTGACATTTCTAAATACTCTCACTTAATTGACAGAGCAGGTATCTGGACCTAATGTTATGTTCTTTTTGCAAGCCCACAAAAAAAAAGTGAGGATTTTTTTTTTCCTTCTTAGCATTTTTAGAGGGTACTGCTAAGATAGAACGTAGGATTAAATGTTTAAGTTAATATCACTTTGGACCAATTCACAACCTTTTATGCTTAACTGTTTTAGTATTCAAGAAGTACTTTACTTTCTATGTAATTTTTGAGCTTTTGGGCACGGTGTCATTTAATGTAGCACAGTCCTATTGGGGCAAAAAATGATCCTTAAAGCATTAAACATTGTTCATCTTAATCCAACTAAACTGATTAATATCAGTACTAATTCTGGTGACTGTAAATTAGTACCCTACCTCTACCCCTGCACACCACCTTTTGCAGTCAGACGAGCCAGAGGCATAGTAAGATTTCAGTCATTATGCTGAGTTGCTCCTTGGTCTTATATGAACTTTGAGATTTCTTAATAAATATCCCAAAGTGAATTTAACTTTTCATGTAATATATGTATCAAAGTAGTTGGAACATTATCTCATTATCTTTGTTTCTTTTCTTTTTTTTTTTTGTTTTTTTTGAGACAGAGTCTTGCTCTGTCCCCAGGCTGGAGTGCAGTGGCACGATCTCGGCTCACTGCAAGCTCTGCCTCCCAGGTTCACACCATTCTCCTGTCTCAGCCTCCCGAGTAGCTGGGACTACAGGCACTTGTCACCACACCTGGCTAATTTTTGTATTTTTAGTAGAGACGGGGTTTCACCATGTTAGCCAGGATGGTCTCTATCTCCTGACCTTGTGATCCGTCCGTCTCAGCCTCCCAAAGTGCTGGGATTACAGGTGTGAGCCACCGTGCCCGGCCTGTTTCTTTTCTTTTCTTTTTTTTTTTTTAAGAGTTGAAGTCTTGCTCTGTTGCCTAGGCACAATCATGGCTCAGTACAGCCTCAAACTCCTGGGCTCAAGCAGTCCTTCTGCCACAGCCTCCTGAGTAGCTGGGACTATAGGTGTGCACCATCATGCCCTGCTAATTGTTGGGGGGTTTTTTTGTTTAATTTTTGTTTGTTTTTTGCAGAGATGAGGTCTGTCTGTGTTGCTCAGGCTGGACTCGAACATCTGACCTCAAGAGATCCTCTCACCTTAGCCTCCCAAATTGATGGAATTATAGGCATGAGCCACCACTCCTGGAGATTATCTTTGTTTCTTATAGATTGTACTTGCAAGTAAATTGAGCCAAACCACAATTTAAAGAATGCTGTCCCACCAGTACCAGAGACAATTTTTATACTCAGTAAATTCTGCTGCATGCCACTCTACTGGCTAAAATAGTTTGCAAAGTGTTTTTACTCGTATTGCACTCATCTGATCCTTAAAATAACCTGTGATGATAGGTATTCTGATTTTACAGAAGAGGAAGTTGAGACTGACTTATCCAGGATTCTGAACCTTCTAAGTTGGGGATCAGGCTTACCGTGTAAAAAATGAAGATGTTAAGCTCTTGAGACATTTTGTACTAAATATCAGTGAAGTATTTTGGAGAAAGCAAATTCTCCAACAGTAAGTGAAAATTACCATTTCTACCAGGCTATTGCTAAAATATTTTTGGTTTCTTGTGTTGGATAGTATACTTATTTATAGGCCTGAATAAGATTATGCTCCTTATGTTGCTTCTCAAATAAAAATAAAGATTTAGAATTTTTAAAAAGTAGATCTGAGAAGAATCTTATGCATTCTACCAGAAGAAAATATGATGGAATTTGTTATTGTATCTTGGCCTAAAGGAAAGTCTTTCCAAATATAATAAAAAATGCAGAAGCCATAAAAGAAAAGTTTGATTAATATAACTACATAAAAATAACCACTATAAACAAAGTCAACACAAGTGATAAACTGGGAAGAGTATTGCTAGTCATGTAACATAAAGCTAATTTTTCTTAACAAATCAATAAGAAAAAGTTAATACAAGTAGGAGCAAGGAAATGAAAATTACTCTTAACCATATAAAAATACTCAATTTCACTCATAAAATATAAGCATATAAAATGCAAAATTTCGTCTGTTAGATTAGCAAAGCGAAAAGGTTTCAGCACTCATGGTGTTGGAAAAGATGTGAGTAGATCGGCTTCTTGGGAGGCTTAAGGCAGGAGGACCTCTTGAGGCTGGGAGTTTGAGGCCGTAGGTCACTATGATTGTGCCTGTGAATAGCCACTGCACTCCCTCCTGGACAACACTGTGAGACCTCATCTCTAAAAAAAGTGAAAAGGAGGTGTGAGGAAATGGCACTCCCATGCATTGCTGGTGGGACTATAAATTGATATAGGCTTCATGACAGAGGGGCAATTTGGTGTTCCTCTCAAAAAGCACGTATCCTTTGACCCAGGGATTCTGATTCTAGCAATTTATCCTATGGATACACCTGCAGACATGTAAAATGATATATATGCAAGATATTCATTACAGCATTCTTTCAGTAGTCTCTGGAGATTTAAACTCACCTTGTTGCCTGTGTTTAGAACTTTTTATTCTTAATATAATTTTATCTTATCTCTTTTTTTTCTTAATCAGTTTTACTAGAGACTGATTTATTGGTTATTTCAAGGTACCATGTAAAAAATTGAATCAGCTAGGGTTGTTAGTTGCAATCGACAGAAATCTACTCTGGCAAATTTAATCAGAAAAGGAATTTATTGAAAAAGAATATTAGGTAGCCCAAAATTACCACCTTGGTAGGTAGAAAACTAGGCTTGGAAAATGGCATCCAGGATCAAAGAGCAAAGTCTGTGTAATACAAATTCTTTGAAATTTTTTGAAGCATCTTTATGACCTAATGTATCATCAATATTTTAAATTGTTTGCCTTAAGAGATATATATTCTATTCATTGGGGGTTTATATATACATAAACATACACACAAACACGCACTACCACATTAATTTTATTGTTCAGTTTTTCTGTATTTTTGCCACCTTTTGGTCTGCCTGATCCATTTTGTTTTGTTTTTTTTTTTTTTGAAACGGAGTCTCACTGTGTCACCCAGGCTGGACTACAGTGGCATGATCTCGGCTCACTGCAGCTTCTGCCTCCTGGGTTCAAGTGATTGTCCTGCCTCAGACTCTTGAGTAGCTGGGATTACAGGTGCCCACCACCACATCCAGCTAATTTTTTTGTATTTTTAGTAGAGATGGGGTTTCACCATGTTGACCAGGCTGGTTTTGAACTCCTGGCCTCAAGTGATCTGCCTACCTCGGCCTCCCGAAGTGCCTGGATTACAGATGTGTGCCTGGCCTGATCTATCTGTTTTTAATTGCAATGTGTTAAAAAATTTCTTACATTAATGTTTGATTAATTTCTCCATATAGTCTTATTAATTTTTGCTGTGTTATAGGTTCATACAGGTTTTATTGTTACATCTTCTTGATGGGTTGCTCTTGTTTTAAAAAAGAGATAGTAAGGAAGACTTTTATTCAAGGAGGGCCACTATAATGGGGTTTGTAAAAGGGGAGAGAGTGGGCTCAACTCTAGATAGGTTACCTTTTTAATCATTATGTATTTCCTTCTTGATTCCTGTTAAAGCTTTTCTCCCTGCTTTGCCATGCACTAGCTCTGTAACCTTGGGCTAAGTCATTTAATCCCTCAGCTTTCTTATTGTAAAATGGGCATAATACCTACCTTATCAAGTGGGTGAAGGTGATGGAATGTTTGCCTTCCAAACCTAGGGTCTAACAATTCCGTAGTGGTTGGAAAAGGTTTATGTTACTGTTTTCTATATTTGCCTTAGGTCCAGTGTTTATATCTAAATATCTTCTACATTACTCAGTATATTAATTAAGAGTCTTTCTAAAATAGTTGATTCCTCTGTGAGGGAAATGCAGGGAAAAAAATAAGATAGTTGAGACAACTGAAAAAGGACAAAAGGCAACTTTTTGGGGAGACTGTTTTCTATAACGAATGTTTATCAACCTCAGTGGGATGTAGATTTATTAGTAAGTCTTAAAAATTAATATATATTTAGACCACCAAATATACATTGAGGGTATAAAGAAGTGTCAGAAGGAGACAGAAGTGTATACTTTCCTTTACCTTTTTGATAGTATTTAAGACTTATCGTTTATTCTGTTCTTAGCTTTGATTTTTATCATCTATTTATATAACCCACATGTATTGTGCCTCCTATGGGTCTTCCTAGAAAGTCCTCTTAAAAAGTATTTTCTTTTCCCTTTCTTTCAGACTTTATATTCAGAGCACCAATCAAATTAAGCAAGCCTGGGGAACTTCGTGAGGAATATGAAAGCTTGAGAAAGGTATAGTATTATCATGTCATTCATTTTCTTAAAGTAGATTGAAATAATGACATTAAAGAATGCTTAGTGGGAATCTTGATTTACCAGGTTTTAAAAAATTTATAATGCAGAGCCTTTCTTCACACTACCTTATACCAGCCTAGTTAGATTTGGAGCTGTAATGGCAGTAGAGCAAACTTTAACCCAAGATTCCCTTTTTAGTTGTCTTTTCAAAGATGAAGATATAGTTCACAGAGCCTGTCACATGCCAGCTGCAATAACTGGCCACTAGAGAATTATTCTTGGTACTTTTAAGAGGTGCCCTTGCTAATAATTGTATTATTTTTCTTTATCTCACAAGGTTCTTCTAATTACATGTAGCTGGTGTTATCCGTTATTGCTCACTCCATTAAATACTCCAAAAGAACTGTCATGTAGGTCAGTAAGGGGATAGTGAAATAATTTCCTAGTTAGAAAACATTTACCCTTGGGAAAGCTTTTATCTGTGTCCATATCATCGTATTTATGATGTTTTCAAACTAATTGTCTGGGAATCACCTAGAGAATTAAGACTTAAAAAAGGCTGGTAATAAGAAGTATGTTGCTAGATGTGTGTCATTCTTTCCCAGCCCTCTCCCTGCACCATCATTCCTCACTCATCTTTATAATTGATCAATCATTCTACATGTGGGCATCTAATATTTTATAAATGTAAGTGATCCACTTAATCTGGATCAAGCATCATCATAAGATACAGGCAAGACAATAATGCTATTGTCACAGGATCCTTGGGGTGTCGCTTTGCCACCTGGAAACCTCTGTGGCTGGTGGTGCCTTTGCCCAAGTTTTGCTTGGGCCTGCTGGGCTCATTCTGCCCACTCATCCTGGCAGCCTGTGCTCAGCTTGCACTACCAGCCTGGATCCCACACCTGCTAAAGGTGAGCCAGGTGCAGAGGGGAGGGGTGTGTGAGCAAGGGAGCATGGGGTCCAGCTGCTGTGCACAGCCAGGCATGCTGGCTGTGGCTGGGCGGGGAGCTCCAGGTGCTGGCATGGGCACTGGCTCCTGTGAGGCTGTGGCTGGACCAGGACTACTGCAAGTGGCTTCCACTGCTGGCACTGGGGAACGTGGTGGTGCCTGGAAGCTTGGAGATGCCAGGAACTGCAGAGCCCCAAAGAGGGTGTCACAGCCTTGGCTTGGGAGCACCTCAGTCTGGGCTCCCTGAAGGGCCGCATCTCTTCTCTCTTTTCTTGTTGCCCACAACATGGTGAGTGAGGGATGTGTTTCAGCCGTTTGTGTTACAGCTCTTTCTGTCCTGCCATTCGGCGGGTCCCAAGTTCTTGTCCTGAGTCCAGAAAGAAAGACGTATGTGGACAACTGGAGGGTGAGTATGGCGAAGAGAAGCTTTATTGAGTGACAGTACAGCTCTCAAGAGACTGAAGTGGGTAGCTGCTTTCCACAGGCAGGTCGTCCGGACATCTACTCAGCTCTCAGCTGAGAGGAGATCCACAGTAGGCAGCTCCCCTACACAGGCAGGTCATCCCCATGTCTGCCGGAGTCTGGCTAAGTCCAGGGCTTTTATGGGCTTCAGAGGGGAGGAAGTGCATACTGATTGGTCCATGGGCAGGCCTGGAAAAAGTACTGTAAGTTCTCACTCCAGTCTGCAGAACTGGCAGCCCAGCCCCCGGCTTCAGGTCGTCCCCAGCTTGAAGGTGGATCTGCCCCTTTCTGCCCAGGAGCCTGTCTACTTCCTGCCACTGTCAACCTGCCCTGTACAGTACCCACAGTGCCCAGGCTGTGCCATGGGGCACCTGCAGGCCTGTGCCAAGCTGCTCTCAGCACCCCCACAGCCTTCCTCCTGTCCTCTGGGGTGCCCAAAGTCCAGAGGGGGCCGAGGTGGCAGGGCACTGGCATGTCACCACCACCCTGAGTCTGCTCCTACCCAGCTTGGTAGTGACAGCACCTCCCTCGGTCACAACTTTCCTTTGAGATTGGCATGGGTGCTGGGAGTGGGAAGAGGCCAGGCAGTGGGAGCAGGCACTTCCGAGCCTGTGAGGGTGGGGGATGGAAGTGGGGGCAATCCTGGGCCCCCAAGAGCACAGGGATGCCTGTAGCCATGGCTGGGTGGCTACAGCTACACCCGGCATGGGAGGGATCCCGCCCCTTCAACTTGGAAGGGGGCATGGCTCCTACCTGTTCCTGGCTCCAGCTGACTCCTGCCGGCTCCGTGGAGCGTACAGCCCCAGCTGTGCCTTTCCCACTGCAGCCGGCATCTTCACAGTGCCCACTCCAGGCAGGCTGCTGCTGCCATCACTATTGTGGTATTTTTCACTGAATGAAAAATCAGTGTTTAACAAGGTCACATTAAAGAGAAAAGATAATAGGAAACTGTGGCTAGTTACTATATGTTCTTTGATCTTTGCTTGTAAATGAGGGTGTCAGATGTTGACCTGGTTCTTCATGCTTCATTTATATTGGCATTGTGAGGTTTTTGTCTCTTTTAAAACTACTTACAAAGTTTTTTTTCTGTTGAAAAAGAAATTATTTTCAGGGACCACATAAAAAGAACAGGTTCTTAAACAAAATTTCAGAATGTACACATACAATATTTACTTCTAATAGATCTTGTTAGACATTTTGAAAATGTGGAAATTTTGAAGCTATCAGCTGGAAGGTAATCTTAGAAAAAACAAGGAGTAGGAGGTAGAAAAAGGAGGTGAAGCAAAAGACATAGTAAGAGTAGGGTTGCTTTTTTTTTTTTTTTTTTTGAAACGGAGTCTTGCTCTGTTGCCCAGGCTGGAGTGCAGTGGTGCAGTCTTGGCTCACCACAACCTCTGCCTCCTAGGTTCAAGTGATTCTCCTGCCTCAGCCTCCCAAGTAGCTGGGACTACAGGCGTGTGCCACCATGCCCAGTTAAATTTTGTATTTGTGAGTAGAGAGGGGGTTTCATTATGTTGGCCAGGCTGATCTCGAACTCCTGACTTCATGATTCGCCTGCCTCTGCCTCCCAAAGTGCTGGGATTACAGGTGTGAGCCACCGTGCCTGGCAAGAGTAGGGGTTTTTATAAACCTTGGGAGAGAAGGAAACCTTGAGGAACTGTGATTTATGTTCCTGTTAGAGGAGAGGTATGGGACAGTGGTTTTAAAAGGGGCTGATGCCATAATGTTTTTGAGTGAAGCCAGGATAATATCATCCTGTATAAACTGGATTGGATTTGAGAAACACTCATCTATATCATTTGGCTTAAATAAAAGTTAGCTACCGGTCCCTCTCATCCACCCCAAGTACCCAAGTTATCCTACATCCATTGTACAACCTGGAAAATGGAAGTCTAAGCCATAACATTAAAAGGCACTAGTGTGGCATATGCATACAATGGCATCCTATTCAGCAATAAAAAGGAGTGAAGCACTGATACATGCTACCACATGGGTGAACCTCAAAAAGATGGTAAGTGAAAGAAGCCAGATCTAAGAGATTATATGTTGTGATTCCATTTATAGAAAATGGCCAGAATGGACAAATAGTAGCGACAGATAGTAGATTAGTGGTCGATTGGGATAGGGTGTGGGAACAGGGATTAACAGTAAATGGGAATGAAGGATTTTATTGAAGTGATATAATGATTTCTAAAACAGATCTCAGTAGTTCTTCAAAAGTTTCTACTGAGCAAAGGAAGATAAGTGGAAATTAATTCTACACAACTCATTATTACTAATTTGATGTGTGATATGCTACTAATATACTTTTCACTTAGTATACTCCATTACTTTAAGTGACAGTAAAAACCTTTATAAAGGCTGTAAAAAGTTAACAAGAATTTTTATTCCCCTAATTCTAGTTCTTTTAAAAGGTATTACTTTATTTAAAAATCCTAGATTCTATTACCTGTGGGAGATTTGGGAACACACCAGGCTGGGGTAAGGGACTACTGTAGAGCAGTACTGAACCAAGATTGAGGGGCCTACTAAAGACAGGGAGTTGTGTTCTTAACATCCTTTCTAGCCAGAGGCTTTTGAGTTAGTGTGCTTACTGAGGTCACTATGAGTTTCTAAATTTTATCATTCTGTGAATAAGCTTATATTTCTAAATATATTTAGATTTTTTTTCTTTCTGCATGTGTTGTAGTTGTCTTTTTTCACCATAAGAAAAATAACGCAAAAATAATCAGCAAAATATGAAAGTCCCTTTTTACCTTTCTTCCCACTGTCCTTCCCAGAAGTACCTAGAATCAATAGTTTAGTGTTTATCTTAGACCGCTTATATGCTTACCTATGCATGCAGACACATACATACACTTTAGTCTTCTGTATAAATGAGATCATGATATATATTCATTGGTTAATGAAATATTTATTGTGCCCCTAGTATGTGCTAGGCACTGGGGATATCACAGACTCCCCTAGCTACTAGGGAGGCTGGAAAGCATAGTGTTTTAGCTAGGAACATTAACTTCCTAAGTAAAATCAGGGTTCTCTTAGTAAGGAAGGAGAAAATGGATATTGGGTTGGCAACTAGCTGCCTCTGTCTCCTGGGACAACAATGGAAATAAGACTAGTTAGGACACTTTGAGAGTAAGCAATATGTTGGGTTTAATTTGGCTTGGAATTTTGTCAGAAGTGTGATGGAGAGATGCAGTAGTTGGACTTGGAGGTGTATACAAGGAAGTTGTTACAGTTTTGGATGATGGATCTAGGTTAAGGGGAAAATTGAGGACATGAAGGATGTGATAGACAGTGAAAGAGTTAGTTGTAGGGTCAATGGATTGGAAACTTTGATGGTGAAAATTGTAAAAGTAGGATCGCTAGCATATATAAATAAAGCTGGAAAGCTAGGAAGTGGTGGTCTCAATATAAAAGACTTAAATGTGAGCCTTGGGAGATAGTTTAGTTATGGATATCACAAAGTTTAGGGTATGACCATGGAGTAGATAGCTGAAATAGGATGGAGAAAAAGATGTATTTAAGGAGGAGGTGAAGGAACTGAGAGAGTATACCAATATTGAGACCTTCAGGAATGATCACTGGAGTAGTTGGAGAGAAATTAAAATTTAAGTGCCAAGTTTTTCTGTGAATGAAGGAGAGTGACAGAGAGGGGTCATGAGTGTTATAGTCTAAGGCTAAATACTTCAGAGAGGCTAGGTTGGTTGGTTGTTTGAAGAGAGATATTCTCTCTCTCTTGCTCAGCCTGGAGCGCAGTGTTGCAATCGTAGCTCATTGCAGTCTTGGATCCTGGGCTCTAAGTGATCCAAGCCTCAGCCTCCTGAGTAGCTGGAAGTATAGGAGCACACCACCATGACTGGACACTTGAAAAGTTTTTATTTCTGTAGAGATGAGGGTCTTGCTGTGTTGTCTAGGCTGGTCTTGAACTGCTGGGCTCAAACAGTCCTCCTGCCTCTGCCTCCCAAAGTGTCAGGATAACAGGTGTGAGCCACCATGCTTGGCCAGAAGGAAGGATTTTTGAGAAATAATACAATCTATTTGGTGACTTCCTTTTTCCACTGAACAGCATATTTTTTGGGTGGGGGGGTGGTATGTATGTTTTTAATATAGATACTTTTTTTTTTTTTTTTTTGAGACAGGGTCTCACTCTATCACCCAGGCCAGAGTGTGGTAGTGTGATCTCAGCTCACTGCAGCTTTTGTCTCCTGGGCTCAAGTGATCCTCCCACCTTAGCCTCCCAAGTAGCTGAGATTACAGGCACATGCCACCATGCCCAGTGTGTTGCCCAGGCTGGACATGAACTTCTGGGCTCAAGCAGTCGTCCCTCCTGGGCCTCCTAAAGTGTTGGGATTACAGGCCCAGCCCGTTTCCCCCAGTTTTAAAGGAATGCTGTGCTGAGCACCCACAAACATATGTGGGCAAATACAATCCCTTCACTTAAATTCCTAGAAGTGAAAGTGGGAAATGGTAAGAGGCTGGGCACATTGGCTCATGGTCGTAATCCCAACACTTTGGGAGACTGAGGCAGGAGGATCTCTTGAGCCCAGGAGTTTGAGACCAGCCTGAGCAATATAGTGAGACCCTATCTCTACAAAAAATAAATTAGTTGGACATGGTGGCACGTGCCTGTAGTCCTAGCTACTCGGGAGGCTGAGGCAGGAGGATTGCTTGAGCCCAGGAAGTTGAGGCTGAAGTGAGCTGTGATTGCATCACTGCACTCCATCCTGGGTGACAGAGTAAGAATCTTGTCTCAAAAAAAAAATTAAAATAAAAAAAGCAGACATGGTTTTGTTGGATGTTAACAAATTGCCTTTTAAAAAGGCTTTTTCAACTTACTCTCTCGACAGCAGTATAGAGTCCATTTTCCTCAAATCCTTGCCAAACCTTTTTCATTGTTTTGGTATTTTAGTATCTGCTAGATTAAAATATCTCATTGTTTTAATTTACATTTCCTTGATTACTACAGAGGAGTAGCATTTATGTTAATCGACCATTTGTATGTTTTCCATGATTTCTTGTTTATAAGATTTAAATCTGAAAACCAGTTCTATCTTTTGGGTATTTGTGATCTTGATTGCTAATGGCATGCTTTTTTGTTGTTGTTTTTCCATTCTATTATATATTTATTCTATTAAAAGTTTTCTGACATTTTATGGTGTTTTTAAATGGAAGGAGAGTGTTAGCACATGCTCAGTCCTTCATCTTGATATATATCTTAATGGAAAGGATTTTGTAGTATTGGTTCTTGTTATGTAAGGATGTGCAGTTAATGCATGTTGAAATGAAAAAATTCTAGGAAGAAATTACTTCAGTATTGATTTTTTTTAATGTTTTCAATCTATATAAGACTTAGCCATCTTTGTCTTTTGAAACAGATTTATCTCTAAAAATGTTATTTTTGGTTGAATTAAGCTTATTATTTACACCATTATTTCTTCTGCTTTGGTTGTTAGATGCTTAACTTTGACTTCATGGTTCAATAATAGTTGCTTTGTTTTGATTTGGGAAACATATAATCCAGGATGGTCTTGTCTTCTTTGAATCATTGGACTCTGAAAGACTGAAGGTGGGGGAAAAGATTGAAGGTGGGGGAAAAGCAGCCTTGCTTCTAGACTATTCATTTTCCAGGTTTCTACATTGGGAAAGGTGAACTGCTTTCAGTTATTCTGTGGAGCATATGAGTGGCTTAGGCGTTCTTTGGATTGGTTTCCCGACCTATCCATTTTCTTTTTTTCTTCCTCTGTTCTGGTTCTTTTTTTAAAAAAGTAAATGAGGTCTTGCTATGTTGTCCAGGCTGGAATGCGTTGGCTATTCACAGGTGTGTACTACAGACTCAAACTCCTGGCCTCAATCAATCTTCCCGCCTCAGCTGGCTGAGTAGATGGGACTACAGGCATGTACCACCTTCCCTGGCCTTCTGGTTCATTTTCAAGGAGTATTTTCTCCCCATTGTGGGCTGAATTATTCAAGTAGTAAGCATGCAGTTTTCTAGTCCTTAGCCAGAGAACAGACCAGTCAGATATAGTCAATGGGTTACTGAAGTGATTAGTAGCTCTATAAGGCAGTCATTAACTTGTGAAGGGATATTTTAAAGGTAAGTAAACTTTTAGGACCTAATTATCTTCGAAATTACATTTTAAAGTTGCCTTTTATTAACTTACTGCCTTGAACTGTAAAATATTAATATAAAATACTTTATTAAAACGAACATTGCACTTAAATCCATTTCGCTATGTAGCGTATCGTGAACTGAATGTTGAGATGGCCTTTTTCTTATTTTTATTTATTTATTTAAAAAGTAGCTTTATTTATCTAGAAAGTTTAAAATACGTTGTTATACCACAGAAGAAGCAGATTATTTTTAAAAGCTTTTTCTTATTCGATTATAAATCTTTCAAGATAGATCTGTTTGTTTTAGTCTCTTTAACTCCACTGTATCTAATATCTTGCACATAGCTCTTCACCAAGTACTTATCTAATTGAATTTCTAATCATCTAGTTTCACAGTTCCTTCTCTTACTAGAAATGACTTGTGAAGGATGTATATATGGCTGGTTCATGATACAGCTAGATATATTTTATGATTTCTAGGGATTTGGCTGGGCACAGTGGCTCACATCCCAGCACTTTGGGAGGCTGAGGTAGAAGGATCATTTGAACCCAGGAGTTCGAGACCAGCCTGGGCAATATAGTGTGTTGTGGGAAGTCAGGGACCCCAAACGGAGGGACCGACTGAAGCCATGGCAGAAGAACGTGGATTGTGAAGATTTTATGGACATTTATTAGTTCCCCAAATTAATACTTTTATAATTTCTTATGCCTGTCTTTACTGCAATCTCTAAACATACGTTGCAAAGATTTCATGGACACTTATCACTTCCCCAGTCAATACCCTTGTGATTTCCCTGCCTGTCTTTACTTTAATCTCTTAATCCTGTCAGCCGAGGAGGATGTATGTCGCCTCAGGACCCTGTGATAATTGCATTAACTGCACAAGTTGTAGAGCATGTGTGTTTAAACAATATGAAATCTGGGCACCCTAAAAAAAGAACAAGATAACAGCAATGTTTAGGAAGCAAGAGAGATAACCTTAAACTCTGACCACCAGTGAGCCGGGCAGAACAGAGTCATATTTCTCTTCTTTGAAAAGCAAATGGGAAAAATATCGCCGAATTCTTTTTCTCAGCATGGAACATCCCTGAGAAAGAGAATACCCACCTGGGGGTGGGTCTCTGAACTGGCCCGCCTGGGCGTGGTTGTCTCTTATGGTCGAGACTGCAGAGATGAAATAGACTCCAGTCTCCCATAGCGCTCCCAGGCTTATTAGGAAGAGGAAATTCCCTCTTAATAAATTTTGGTCAGACCGGTTGATCTCAAAACCCTGTCTCCTGATAAGATGTTATCAATGACAATGGTGCCCGAAACTTCATTAGCAATTTTAATTTCGCCTCGGTCCTGTGGTCCTGTGATCTCGCCCTGCCTCCACTTGCCTTGTGATATTCTGTTACCCTGTTAAGTATTTGATGTCTGTCACCCACACCTATTCGCACACTCTCTCCCCTTCTGAAAATCTCTAATAAAAACTTGCTGGTTTTTGCGGCTTGTGGGGCATCATGGAACCTAGTGACATGTGATGTCTCCCCCGGATGCCCAGCTTTAAAATTTCTCTCTTTTGTACTCTGTCCCTCTATTTCTCAAGCTGGCCAATGCTTAAGGAAAACGGAAAAGAACCTACATGAATATCGGGACAGATTCCCTGATAGTAGTGAGACCTCGTCACTACAAAAAATTTTTTAAAAAATTAGCCGGGCATGGCATGCATGCTTGTGGTTTCAGCTACTCAGGAGGCTGAGCTGGGGAGATTGCTTGAGCCTGGAAGGTTGAGGCTGCAGTGAGTCGTGATTGCATCCCTGCCCTCCTGCCTTAGCAACAGAGCAAGACCCTGTCTCAAAAAAAATAAAAAGATTTCCAGTGTTTTTTTTTTTTTTTTGCTACACTATTGCTAGTTTTTCTTCTTTCTTTTGAAATCTTACGTAATGTTTGAAGAAATGCCCACTTTTAGCATGTGCTAGCATATCTCTTTCTAGAACCAGAAAATAAGTACAGAATCTCATAGTATATTTTTAAGATGTGCAGGTAACAGGTGTGGTATTAAGGAGAAGGAAAAATTCTCAATAGAATGTTTAAATTTTAACTACATGGGGGAAGAACAGTTAATTTATAGGATGTTCAGAATCCAAGAACATTAGATATGGTTGTTGTCTCCTTTTGCTATTTATAACTACCCAGATGTGGAGAACCAGTTTTATCAAATAATGTGCTTTTCAAAGAAAAGAACACACTTGGAGCATTCAAAACACGATCAAATTCAATTAGAATAGCAGGTTACTCAGGTTATTTCTGCAGTGTGCTGTTTTTCCTCGTCTTATTGTTTAGGGTCAAGATCAGTAGTTATAAGGTTACTATATTAGTGTAATTATTTTTATGGTTTAAGTATTAATAAAATCATTTAACTACTACTTGGAAGCCAAATTAAGGAATTTTCCAGAAGCTGTTGCAACTGTTGTCTCTAGTATAAAATAAAATATTTTGTTAAAATATGTAATGAGTGAAGCTTTTAATAAATTATAATAGCTTTATTTTTTTCTGCTTATGAACATAAGCAGAATTGTGCATTTCTGTTAATTGGGAAAAAACCTTCAGGTTATGAAAAAGTTTTAAAGCAGAAAGCGAAAATCGCCAGTAATCCTGCCACTTAATAAACATGTTTAAATGTTTATCAAAAATTTAAGCTTAAGACTTTTTAAAAAATAGATTTTAGATCACATTATGCATGCCACTTTTACGGCCCTTTTAAAATTTAGCATCTCATATGAAGTTTTCCATATTAATATAGATCTATGTCAACATTTTTAATGGCTATATAGAATTATAGAAAATATTGTAATATATCACATATATGCCAATATTTTCCCTAAATCCAAAACCATTCAAGAGTCAGAAATAACTTTTAAAAATATAATATGTAAAAAAGATTCCATAAGATAAACTGATTTTTAAAATACCCATCTCTAGCCAAATTTGTTTAAAAACTCACAAGTAATCTGCTTTCAGTAATGATTGTTCCTCTAAAATTGCAAACTTGGTTATATTTTTCCAGATTCAAATCAGGGTTTAAGGTCTTATTTGCTGTTTACATTTGAGAGTAAACTTTTTTGTTTATTGCAAACTTTTTAAAAAATGCAGATGTTCAACAAATCATAATACAGATGATGTAGATATTTTACCCTAAGCTGAGAAACAGTAGTGTGATTAAGAGCTGACTACTTGAGTTCAAATCCTGGCTCTGCCACTTAATAGTGTGTGAATTTGGGCAAGCTATTTGAGTTCTCCATGTCTTAGTTTTCTGGTCTGTAAAATAGACATCATAGTACCAAGCTTATAGGGTTATTGTAAAATAGTGCCTGATCCACAGTAAACTGTATATAAGTATTATTAATATTTAGTATTTGGAATTCTAAAAAATCTAGCACAAAGTAATTCCTTCTGTTGCTGCCATTTATTTGCTGCCTTTGGGTAAGAAACGGAAAACTCAAAAAGTCATAGTTGGAGGCTGGCAAGTTACTGATATGAAACACAAATGAATTCTCAATTTTCTTGAACTTGGACAGTGAAGGTGTGTCTTTGTCTTTTTACAGTTGATTACTTAGAGCTCTTTCTGCTTCCCATAAGCGAGTGTCCCCCTCTTCATTTAGCCTTTAGGCTTGGCAGCTAAACATATGACTGATAATATATCTGCTGGTTCAATTTATATGTAAACTTGGATGCCTGCAATTCATTTTATATGCCTATCTACAAAATGCCTGTAATAATTTAAAACTTGTATTGAAGTAATTTTAAATATCTTATTACATAAGGGAAAATTGATAAAATATTATTTTGGCATAAATATTTAGATACGCTTAATTCTAAATCTAACATTTAATTTGAAAGTGGTCTAGAATTTAAAGTGAAGAGAACATAGTATCATAAATGTGATTTCTTTAGAATTAGGTAAGAATCATAAGAGCAAGTCAGATGCTTTGGTGCTATTTATGTGATTTATCAAGTAAAAGTTATGGCTTTTATGCACGTTAGCCTTGTATGCAAGAGATCATTTGCTGTGAGTTCAGGATGCTGTAAACAGGAGCTAAGAGTAGTCGTTTCACCCCAAATACATTGTTTTTGTGGACAGCATCAGCAATAGTCACCAGTCAGACCCTGTAGAAGCCGTAGCTGTTAGTGCCAAGTGAGAGTCCAGGAAACAGAGGATATAAAGCATCAATTGCTCTAGATACCAAAGTAAATTGAAATGTTCTGACACCAGTTTGATTAACTAGTTTATGTTCTGAATCAGTGATTCTGAAGCAGTGGTCTCCAGCTTTTTTTTACCAGCTTGTATTATATTCCTTTCATGACCCCTATATGAATTTAAAGTATTTTAATAGCTCTATTAAAGAAAAAGCTCTAGATATCAACAAAAAATGTATTCAGCCTACTTGTTAATATGGTGATACTTAAGCTAGGCACAGTGGTGCACACCTATGATCCCAGCTACTCGGGAGGCTGATGTGGGAGGATCACTGGAGCCTTGGCAACATAGTGACTGTCTCTAAAAAGCAAAGAGGATGATATTTAATAGAGACAACCTTATGGACTATAAGTGTCTGATTTGTTAGATTTTTAAAAATACGTTAAAAATTAACTTAAAGATTCCCATTATTAGCTTGTGAAACCCCCTTAGAATGTAGGGTCCCAGTTTGAGAACCATCGGCCCAGAGATAACCAGAACATGAGTAAAATGTTCATAACTCATAATTTACTGTTTAATGTGCATCATTTTATTTTATAAGGAAAAACCTGTTACCTCTTGTCAGGAGAAAGATTAATTAAACACCATGAGACTGTGGTTCTACAGTGCTCCCAAATTATTTCTTTAGTATACTATTATTGGATGGTGATCCATTTAACCAGTTGAGATAAGAAAATCAGAAAATTATGGACATATAAGCTCTAGTCTTTAAAGTACCATTGAGCAGCACTGCCCCCTATAAGCCCAATACCCATGGCACCGTCTGGTTGGTTACCTTTTATAGTGGAATTGAGAGTACAGTAGTTCCTCACAAAGCATGGAACAGACACCACAACAGGTATGGTTTGTGTCAAAAAATATCTTTGTTGGAAGGACCGTTTATAAAAATCAGTTAGTCCAGGCTAGGCGTGGTGTCTCACGCTTGTAATTCCAGCACTTTGGGAGGCCGAGGCAAGCGGATCACCTGAGGTCAGGAGTTTGAGACCAGACTGGCCAACATGGCAAAACCTCATCTTTAAAAATACAAAAATTAGCCAGGCGCGATGGTGCACAGCTGTAATCCCAGCTACTTGGGAGGCTGAGGCACAAGACTGGCTTGAACCCGAGAGGTGGAGGTTGCAGTGAGCCAAGATTGTGCCATTGTGCTCCAGCCTGGGCAACAGAGTGAGATTCTGTCTCAAAAAAAAAATAGTCCAATCTTACTTCAACAGCATTCTGCTTGTGAACAACTTTGTCATTTTTGGTCAAGACTGTAGTCTCAGCACTAAAAAATTGCCTAACACATAGAATCTGATGCATTGTAAATATTTGCGGAACTGAGCTTATTGAACACAGACCCTGTATCTGGAACTCAAGTAGGGAAGTGGAAATCAAGGATGCATAGGTTGCTGATTAAAAAAAGCTCACAGTATCTAGGGGAAAAGGGATTTGAAAACAAGTAATTGAACACAAGTAATTTTTTTTTTGGGGAGGTGGGGACGGAGTCTTGCTCTGTCACCCAGGCTGGAGTTCATTGGGGCAATCTCGGCTCACTGCAAGCTCTGCCTCCCTGGTTCACACCATTCTCCTGCTTTAGCCTCCTGGGTAGCTGGGACTACAGGCACCCACCACCACGCCAGGCTAATTTTTTTTTTTTTTTTTTTTTTTTTGAGATGGAGTCTTGCTTTGTCATCCAGGCTGGAGTGCAGTGGCGCAATCTCCGCTCACTGCAAGCTCCGCCTCCCGGGTTCACGCTATTCTCCTGCCTCAGCCTCCCTAGTAGCTGGGACTACAGGCGCCCGCCACCACGCCCGGCTAATTTTTTATATTTTTAGTAGAGACGGGGTTTCACCGTGTTAGCCAGGATGATCTCGATCTCCTGACCTAGTGATCCGCCTGCCTCGGCCTCCCAAAGTGTTGGGATACAGGTGTGAGCCACTTCGCCCGACCAAACAAAAGTAATTTATATTAGAAGTCTGTGATAGAGATATGAGATATGTTCTGGGTGTTATGAAATATATTTTAAAATGCCTTATTTGAAATAGTGTGGCGTGTATATATGTTTTAGTCTGTATTCCAAGGATGGCTAGTTAACATCTTAAGTACTAACAGGGAATATACACTCTGGAGTAGTTACTTAGTATTTAAAAGATTATAATCAGAATTTTCACTTCATAGGCTCCTATAAGCCCATCAATTATTTTAATCATCACCCAGCACCTGAGGTTTGTTAACAAACATAACAGATGTTATAAATGATCTCAGAATTTTTTATTTTTATAATATTCAACAGACATAAAACTGGGAAGAATAATAAAAATGAACCTCCATGTATCCATCACCTAGATTCAGTAATTATGTTGATAAACAATTATGAAGATAAATATTAATAATTTTTCATGAGGAAATGAGCATTATTCAAGATATGTGGATTGGCAGTAAATATTGTACAGGCATTTCTGCCCTTGCATGAAGAGAATTTAAGAATACAGTGAGAGAATGAAATTGGACCCATATCATATACTATATACAGCAGGTCATTGTTCAACAATGATGTTATTTTGTTCAACATCATTTCATTATGACATTGATGAGAGAAAAAAAATCACTTCTCAGCCAGGGCAACTGTCTGCATGGAGTTTGCATGTTCTCCCCATATCTGTGTGGGTTTTTTCTGGATACTCTGGTTTCCTCCCACATCTCAAAGATGTGCATGTTAGGTGAATTGGCATGTCTACATTGTCCTAGTATGAATGAGTGGGTATGTGTGTGAGTGTGCCCTGTGATGGAATGGTGTCCAGTCAAGGGTTGGTTCCCATCTTATGCCCGGAGCTGCTAGGATAGGCTCTGGCCACCTGTAACCCTGAACTGGAATAAATAGGTTAGGAAACGAGTGAATAAATGAGTACAAAGTTTTGTACAAATAAACAATTTGTGAAGTATATGATAATCATACCAATGGAGAACAATAAACTATGCAGTACGAAAGTGCTCAGTGAGTCTGTCATATCTGTCATGTTTTTGCACTGCATGGTGGTAGGAAGTGCTCTTTAGAGTTTTTCTTTGCAAACATGTATTCTTTGATTTAACCCACCGCCACTGCAACCACTATCACTCACTGATTCACCAAAAATAAAAACCTTGCTTGTTTTTATCTTTCTTAAATGTATGTGTAGCTCTCATTTATCTCAGTGTTTAATATTAGAAGTAGTTGGGTCTTTATTTAGAAGTTTGGTGTTTTTTTGTGAATAGAAATATGCTGTAGGAACTTAACTCTTTTATACCAGTTAGCCTGTGGTAAAATTGTTTTATTATACGCTGTTTGCTTAAAGTTTCAGTTTCTGAGAACCTATCGATGACGTTAAGAAATGTGTATCTAACAATGGACTTGTATCCAGAATATATAAAGAACTCTTGCTAATCTAACTAGTAAGGTTTAAAAAAAAAGGACAAAAGGTTTGAACAGACATTCCACAAAATAAGATACACTTTCATGCAGTAGTAGTAGGAGTATAAAATATAACCACCATTGGAAACCTTTTGGCTGTTGTTCTGTAAATTTAAACATACACTTAACTGTGTGATGTAGCAATTCCACTTGTAGCTATTTAGCCAACCAAAACAAAAACACCTGTCCACAAAGTGACATGAATGTCCATAGTAGATTTATTCATAATAGCCCAGAACTAAATAACAACCCAAATGTCCAACACTTGTGGATAACCAAATTGTGGTTTATTCATACAATGGGTTATATGTTATCCGTATAAAGGAGTGTCTTATTAATAAACTCAGTAGCATGGATGAATCAGTCTCAAAAGTATCATGCAGAGTGAATGAAACTTGACACAAAGAAATACATCCTGTATATTTTTATAATAGGCAAAACTAATATAGTAATCAGATTAGTGGTAGCCTGGGGCTAAGTGGTTTGAGAGATTGATTGCTAATAGGTTCAAAAGGACTTTCTGGGGATGGTAGAAATGCTCCGTATCTTGATTAGGGAAATGATTACATGGATATATACATTTGACAAAACTCATTGAACTATACATTCCATATGTGTCATATTATATGTAGGTTATGTCTTAATATAAAAAATGAATTCTAAGTAGACTGAAAGGTCAGATAATAAGCTTGTTAAAGATAACATGGGAGAATATTCTCATGACCGTGGGGTAAGCAACATTTATAAATGGGATAGAAAAAGCACTAACCGTAAGGTAAAAGATTGATAAATTGAACTGCATCAGAACCTGATACTTCTTGTTTTCAGAAGAGTACAGTTGACCAGTGAATAACAGAGATTTGAACTACGTGAGTTTATCTATACGCACATTTTTTTTTTCAACCCTACGGATTGAAAATTAGAATTCATGGGATGCAAAATCTGCAGATACAGAGGGCCAACTTTTTATTTAGGCAGGTTTTGCAGGGCCTACTCTGAGACTTAAGTATGCATGGATTTTGGTATATGCGGGGGTCCCGGAACCAATCCCCCACATATTCCAAGTGACAGCTGTACTAAGATACTGAGAAAGTCAAGCTTCTGTGTGAGAGGGAAAAGAAGTGTACATGTATATATACACAAACACGTACATACATATAAGATATATGTACATGTGTATTCATATATTTTTCCTGACAATTGCTTCATACCCAAAAAATATGAAGAACTCTTACAAATTACTAGAGGAAAAAAACAAACATCTAAAAGAAAAAAGGGTAAAGATATCAACAGACACTTCATAAAAGAGGATTTCCACATAATAAACATGTGAAGCTGTTGTAGCTGTTGTACATCTTTAGTCATTAGAGAAATACAAATTAAAATAATGCAGTGCCAATATATACACATTGAAGTGGCTAAAATTGACAAATAGTACTGAGTGTCAGCAAGTCTGGGAGCAACTGTCATTCTACTTTGGGGAGGCAGGCGTGTAATCTGAACAACCAGTTTGGAAAACTGTGGCTGCATACCTTATGACTCAGCAGTTTCTGTTCTAAGATACACTCCAGAGAACAGTGTGTATACCTGCATACATATTCCATAATATTTTTAGCACTCAATTTATAAATAGCCAAAAATAGAAACTACTTAAATATCCATCAACAATAGGATGGTTAAATTGTTTTATTGTCAACAGAATACTATAAAACAAAACAAGAAATAATAAACTATTTGTACCTGCATGGATGAATATCACAAATAGAATGTTGAGTGAAGGCAGAAAGATTCAGTAAGCATGTAAGACTTCACTTATATAAAATTCAGAAATAGGTAAAATGATTTTTTTTGGTGTTAGAAGCCAGGATCATGGTTTCTACCATAGTTCACTCACTTTTGGGTGAGGGGTAAGCATAAGGGCTGTATTGGTAATAAACTGTTTCTTGATCTTGGTGGTGGTGAATGGATAATTTATCATGTCTTACACTATTTGTATACTTTTCTGTGTGTATATTATGCTTTGATTTAAAAAATCTTAGTTTTAGAAATTAATAAGGGAAAAGTAAAGATTCTTTTCAGGAAATAAATTGTTTAATATTCCTAGTAGTGTGGCTGAGTATGAGATTAATATGCAGATGTCAATAACTTTTCTCTAGTAATTAGCATCTGAAAATGGAAGCAGTAAAAATGACCTCATTTACAGTAGTGGATGGCTTCATTCCATCTCCTTGTTTAGGGTCCTGCTGCTTTTTAGCTCTATGGCTTTTCTGTTGTCTCTGTTGCAGTACCTGCACTTACTCAGGTTGTACAAGCCAATCAATGTGGAGTATTTAACACTCCATGGGGCACACTTTGGTCAATGGGATATGGGAGCCAATAGATACATGCTTCCTTTTTTTTCACCTCAGACTGACAGTCTTGAGATACATTTCATATACCTGTAGCCAACTAATGGGCCAACTATTGCAGCACTTCATATTGGCTCTCTGTCTTTTTTGGTTATGCTGCTGTGTCCTTAACTTCTACACCTTGCAGAAGTATTCATGCATAAACCTTCTCAGACTGCCCTGGTCCTCACAACAAAGAATTACAGAGCCTGGCATGTCAGTTGTGCTGAGGTTGAGAAACCGGTATCAGAAGCCAATGATTTGCTTTAAAATCCAGGCTCTTCAGTATTTAATGTCTATGATTTGAGAAATAACCATTGAGTCTTAATTTTTGTCTCTATAAAATAGTCATGATAAATACAAACAGAGTCCTTAAGGATTAAATGAGGTAAGTTTGATAAACTTAATGCCTAGAACATAGAAGAGTTCAACAAACAACAGCAATTGATATTTTGTATTCATGTTTAAAATGCTACTTTCTCACCCTCCCTTAGTCTTTTTCAGTATAAAAACTCTCTTCTAGAGACCAAGTTCTCAAATCCTTATAAATAACAACCAAAAGCAATGAAAACAAAGAAACAAAAACTTGTACAGAACTCCATATTGAGAAAACACCAACATGATTCATTTGAATGTTTAAATGGATACATGATTTTTTTCACTTTTGTAAATTTTTAGCTAATGGTCTGTTAGCGGTGGCTCAGCACTGCAGTGAAAATGTTGTTTGCCAGCAACACAAGTGCATTGTCAAAAACTTTGAGAGCAGCAGTAAAAATTATTAGGAAGCCGGGCATAGTGGTTGACACCTGTAATAACAGCACTTTGGGAGGCAGGAGGATCATTTAAGCTCAGGAGTTTGAGACCAGCCTGGGCAACATAGTAAGACTCTATCTCTATTGAAAAATAAAATAAAGAAAAAAGTAAACTATTTGGAGGCAGAAGGATACATTCTAAAACACTAGAAAAGCCAGAGAACATAGTATGTTAACACCATTAAGCACCAAACAAAGTAACACTAAGATATATAAAACAGGAAATGTAATATTTAGTTTTCTTAAAAATAGCAACATTTATGTATATATTGGAGGGGGCTATCCTGTGCATTTAGGATGTTTAGTAGCACACAGACTCCACTTCCCCAGTTGTGACAATCAAAATTGTCTCCAGACTTGCCAAATGTTCTGGCAAGTTGGGGAGGGAGGCAGAATAATTCTTGGTTGAGAACTGCTGAGATAGACCTTGATTTGCATTCCATCCCCATGCCTATGGCAGTGTGAATTTAAACACGTTACCTAACACTTAAACCTTAGTTTTCTTAAGTGAGATAATGTAGACATAGTGCTTGGCTAAGCACCTGACATGTAGAGTTGAGTAAATGATAATTCCAATGATGCTAAAACCTGTTCTCTTTTGAACCATTATGCATCTCTGTCCTCTAAAAGTAAACCACCCCTTTGTATAGCCTGTAGTCAAGTTGTTGAATAAGATCTTCTCATCTAAAATCTTCAGAAGACCTTAAATCTTTTATGTGGGCAGTTAGTGTAGACTATAGTTTTGTTTTCTCCCCAGCTATGGATTTGCTTTCCTTTCCTCTGTGTTCCTGTTTGGATTGGGCAGAGTTGCCGGTACTTTTTTAAATTTTAATCTCCTCCTGGCATAGCATTGTGTTTGGTGTTCTTTGCATATTCATAACCTCATGAATTAGACTAATATCTTAAAGATTAGTTCAGGCTTACAAAAATCAGACCTATAGAAATCAGAAACATAAGACTAAGGCTTTGTTGTTGTTTATTGTTGTTGTGGGTTTTTTTTTTCCTGTTTTTGTGTGTTTGTTTTGTTTTGTTTTAAACCTGAGGCAGCAGCCTATCAAAAATATTTATTTGTTCTTTAGCTTAATTTTTTTCTTAAGAATAATTAAAAATATTAGTAGCCTATAATTGCTTTGATATACATCATCTTATTTAAATGTTATTAAAACTCTAGACAGTGAAAAAGGAAAAAAAGTAGAAATGGGATCTTGATGTACTATAGGTACACAGCAAGACTCTGTTAATAAATACTATTATATTGTTATCTCATTTACTCCTGCAGGGTAAGTTGCACTATCCCTCTTTTGAAGACAAGCAAATGATGCTTCCTTTGCTCACGGTCACCAAGGTTTTCATTCCAAAGCCCATGCTATTTTGATAATGCCATGCCACCTCCCCAAAATAAAGAGCATATCTCTCTGCCATAAATTTCTTTGTACAGCCAGGTGCAGTGGCTCATGCCTGTAATCCAGCACTTAGGGAGGCCTAGGCAGGTGGATTGCTTGAGCCCTGGAATTCAAGACCAGCCTGGGCAACATAGTGAGACCCCATCTCTACTATTATAAAATTAGAACAAAATTTCTTTGTAGACCGTGTATCTTGACTTATCCTGTAACTGCAGGATAAGAGCATAAAACGTAGGACATTAGAACTGCGTTAAGTCATTCTTTTGTTGCCAAGGAGGCCTCGTCCAGCTTCTCTGGCTTTCTGTGGCCATCTCTGCTCTTCTTCTAGTCCAGTGCAGTTAGATCTGGCTTATGGGAATAAGGAAGATTTTCAGGCTTAGCCCTTTTTGGCTATGTGACTATACCTTATTTTTTGATAACGTGTATTTTCTTAGCTTTTATGATTTCATATTGCTTAAGAATGCAGAGCAGTTAAATCTTTAGCCCTGAAGAGTATGTTTGGCAAAAGCCAAGTAAAAGTAGATTTACTTAGAAATCAAGAGGGCTCTATATCTGATAAGAAACGCCATGTGATCTGTTTGTTCTAATAAACTACAGAGTAAAATATGTTTTTAAGTTTAGAGTTGTCTAAAACTACTGTGTTTGCATAATTTATATTTTTAGCTGAGAGAAGAAAAGTTACAAGAGGAAAAACCCTCTGAAGATCAAATCCACAAGCTGTTACCAGAGGATACAGAAACAGGGAAAAGGAAAATGGATGAACAGAAAAAAAGAGATGAACCATTAGTACTGAAAACAAATCTGGAACGTGTAAGTAAATCACCTTTTTAATGGATACCTGCCTCAAAAATCAGTGGTTAGCCCAGGTGACCTGGACCTGAAAGACCTATGTTGGTAAACTGTGAGACCAGTAACAGTCATTGACTGTGCAGCTTAAGAGTAGTGAAGAACTTATGTCCAGGCCAGAGCTTGAGAAAATAATTTTTGAATGGGATATTAAGACTTGTGGGAAGATTAAGGAACAGTGGGAAAAGCAGGTGAGTGAGAGGAAAAACCTAGTATAGTTTACTACTTGTGATTAGATTTATATGTATGTTGTTATTTGGACTTATGTGTTATTTGACATTTAAGATTTGTACATTGTCTTCTGTCCTCAACTAGATTTTCTTAAAGCATGTATTTTACTTTCCTTTATTTGTTGTAATACCCTAAGCAGCACAGTTTAGATATAAGGTAGGTTTAGATACTTTGTCTATATTTAATTAGACTTCTAATTGGGCCAAATCCTGCCTGAGTTTGTTTCATTACTTATTTACCAAGTAAATTACTAGAAAAGGTTGCAAGTTGTGTATTTAACTTACATAAGGAAGCACTTTTGGAGGATCCACTAATTATAACCAAATGGATAATCACAATTGAGCTTTATCTCTTTAGTAAGTCATATTGGATTGGACATATATTGCTTGTGTACTTAGCACATCTTTAGACTCCTATCTTTTAAAATATTTTGTGATTCAGGCTTGTTAATATTTCAGGTTGTCTTTCTGGTCAGCTGGAATCGATAAAGCCTTACCATCTATAATGACATGCAAGATAGCACAGTGGAGGCAAAAAAAAAAATCTCTGGATCCGCAGTCTACCTCTTATACAGGTCCCAGCATTGTAACTGTTTGTACAACTTTGGCCAAGTTACTTAATTTCTTTGTGCTTCTGGGTTTATTTATTTTTATTTTTCTGGAGCAGGGTCTTGCTTTGTTGCCCAGGCTGGAGTGCAGGGGTGTGATCATGGTTCACTGCAGCCTCAACTTCCCAGGCTCAAGCCATCCTCCTACCTCAGCCTCCCAAGTATCTGGGACTACAGGCTTGTGCCACTATACCCAGTTGTATTTTTTGTAGAGATAGGGTTTTACCATTTTGCTCACACTGGTCTTGAACTCCTGGGTTCAAGTGATCTGTCCACCTTGGCCTCCCAAAGTGCTGGGATTACAGGCGTGAGCCACTGCCCGGCCTTGGTTTTATTTTTGCAAAGGTGTTTTTCCTGAACTTAAAAAGGAAATTCTTTAAGCTTTCTTGGGACAGTAGTGTTTGCTGAGTGCCACATACATGTGCAGCTTCTGATTCTAGTTATAATAATAATTATTATTTAATTATTAAAAACAACCACTTAGATTTTACAGGGTTTCAACCTTCCAAAAGATTCAGTTTACAGGCATGAAGTGTGTGTGTACTCTTCATGCTCTGAACATTAGAAACCACAGAGGGCAAAAAAGACTGCTATTAGGCTACAGTTTAGCTAGACAAGAATAAGCTCTATGATGGTCTTGTGTATGTAGTATGTTGTATGACTAGTAGCTCCAGCTGTGGTCTGTAGTCCTGAAGACCGCGGCTCTACCTCTTTACCCTGACAGTTCTACCCATTAGGGTCCTCAGGCAGAACAACCCAGAAGGATAAACTAGCCTTGATAGAGAGAGCTGACCCTTAACTATGGTCCTTTGATAGAAATAACCTGTTGTTCCTAGATCATACCAAGACTAGGAAATTGCTCTAATTATTTTTGCATTTGCCACTACCATTTTTGAAATAGAAATCAAGTGCATCCACCTAATTTTAATCTTAAAAGGAATCAGAAAGTACAAATTCTGATTTGTTCTTGATAACAGCCAGTTTTACAAATGCATTGAATAAAGCCTGACCTATGAATGTGTCAAGTTTTAGATTTTTGTGATTTTTGCCTTTTTTTCTGTTTTCTTATATAGTTTTTTTTGTTGTTTATTTATTTAGAGATAGGGACTTGCTCTGTTGCCAAAGCTGGAGTGCAGTTGCACAGTCATGGTTCACTATAGTTTCGACCACCCAGGGTCAAGCAATTCTTTCTCCTCAGCCTCCCAAGTAGGTGAGACCACAGCTGTGTACCACCATGGCTGGCCAATTTTTATTTTACTTTTTTTATTTTGTAGAGATGAGGGTGTCCCTATGTTGCCCAGGCTGGTCTCAAACTCCTGGGCTCAAGGGATCCTCCCACCTTAGCTTTCCAAAGTGTGGGATTACAGGCATGATCATGCCAGTGTGCCTGGGCTGCTTTTATATTTTGGAGGACTTTTAAATGGCTCTAATTTAAGAGTTTTCAGTGTTGAGCAAATAATTCCATTTAGTTTGGCCAGACTACATTCAAATTGAGACCCAAAAGAATCTTAAGAAAGCTGACCAAAGGATTATTTTTTATATAGAAACTATTGTGATTAGAGCGAGACTGATCATTTCACTCTCCTGTCCCCAAAATTTTAATGACTCCTCTTTTCTTGTGAAATTAAATGAAGACTCTTCACCCCAACATTTAGGCCCTCAGTGTGATTCTAGCTTATGTTTTCATCCTTGCTTATACCCCAAAACTCTAAGGAGTATCTATTTGCTTTCCCCCAAATACATACACTGTGCTTTCCCTTTTCAAGGTCTTTGCTCTTGCAATTTTCATCTAATTGAAATGCCATCCAGCTTACCTTTGGAAGGCTATTTATCTCTCCATGTCCAGTTCAAAAGCTGTCACATTCATGAAGCCTATAGGAATTCCTCTTCTGTTTCTCCACTTCTATCAGCTACTCCCCCAAACCCCCACTTTGTAACTTTTACAAGAGTTCTGTCATTTTCCTTTACATCATGGTTTTTTGTGTTTGTGTTTCTCTACTAGATTGTAAGTTTGTTGAGTATAGGAAAAGTCTTATCCATTTAAATCTCCTGTAGTGTAGTACCCTGCACACTGGAAGTGTTTGATACATGTTTATGAAACTAAATTTGAATGGAAGGAGGAAGGAGCTTACTCTAGAAGCAGATTATCATCTGTTTTTTTTTTAGAATGGAAATAAAGTGAGCACAGTGTTTAATTTATTACAATTTGTTATGGTACATTTAATCCAATAATAATGCGAATTATTAGAAAACAATTTGATACAGCAGTTATGGTTATACTAAAGACTAGAAAGCAAAAAGGGAAAAATTACTTGTCATCCGACAACCTAGAAATGATCCCTATAAACGTTTTGGTACATATCCTTATAGATATGTACCATATGAACATATAGAACATATAGATATGTTCATTTCTAAGAACATATAAATACACACCATATATTGTTTTTCTTTTCAGAAAATGTAACCTAGTATACATACTGTTTTTCTTTTGTTTTTTTTTTTTGTTTTTTGAGACGGAGTCTCGCTCTGTCGCCAGGCTGGAGTGCAGTGGCGTGATCTCGGCTCACTACCACCTCTGCCTCCCAGGTTCAATCGATTCTCCTGCCTCAGCCTACTGTGTAGCTGGGACTACAGGCATGTGCCACCACGCCCAGTTAATCTTTTGTATTTTTAGTAGAGATGGCGTTTCACCATGTTAGCCAGGATGGTCTCGATCTCTCGACCTCGTGATCTACCCGCCTCAGCCTCCCAAAGTGCTGGGATTACAGGCATGAGCCACTGCGCCTGGCCTAGATACTGTTTTATAACCTGTTTTAGTTCATCTTAAATTGTGGATATTGGCCAGATGTGGTGGCTCACACCTGTAATCCCAGCACTTTGGGGGCTGAGGTGGGCAGATCACCTGAGGTCTGTAGTTCAAGACCAGCCTGACCAACATGGCAAAACCCTGTCTCTAATAAAAAATACAAAAGTTAGCTGGCCATGGTGGCACGTGTCTGTAGTCCCAGTTACTTGGGAGACTGGGAGGCTGAGGCAGGAGAATTGCTTGAACCTGGGAGGTGGAGGTTGCAGTGAGCTGAGATCACGCTACTACTGTACTCCAACCTGGGTGACAGAGCGAGACTCTGTCTCAAAAACAAACAAACAAAAAAATACATTGTAGGTGTTCTTTCTTTCTTGCCTTTTTTTTTTTTTTTTTTTTTGGAGACAGGGTCTCACTATGTCACCCAGGCTGGAGTGTAGTGGTATGATCATAGTTCACTGTAGCCTCAAGCCCCTGGGCTCAAGCGATCCTTTTACTTCAGCCTCTGAAGTAGCTGGGACCACAGGCGCCTATTACATGCCTGACTAGTTTTTTTTAAAGTTTTTGTTTTTGTAGAGACAGGGTCTCACTTGTGTTGCCCAAGCTGGTCTTGAACTCTGGGACTCAAGTGATCCACCCATTTCAGCCTCACAAAGTGCTGGGATTATAGGTGTGAGCCACCATGCCCGGCCTGTTTTTTTGTGTGTAAATAAAGAATCCACATCATTATTCAGTGGTCTTATAATATTCTTGACTGTAGAATTTATTTAAGTAATCTTTTATTGATATTTTGCTATCTTAAACACCATTGTGATGGAATCCACTTGTCTCATTTTTTTCTTATTAGTTCCTTAGAATAAATTACTAGAAGTAGAGTGACCAGGTCAAAAAGAGTGTTCTTTTTAACATTTTTGGTGTTTATTACAGTTGCCCTCCAGAAGGTTTATATTTATTATAGGTTTATTATGCTCCCACCAGTAGTACGTGAGGAGTACTAAACTAATTTCCTCACATCTTGCCAACTTTGAGTATTATCTTTCTTTTACTTTTTTTTAAGGTACAACATTGTTTTAGATGTCACTGCAAGGATTTAATTTATGCACGCTTTGTACCATTTTAGGAATCCATAGTACCTTGGGGCTTATTTTTATCAAAGATGAAAGATGAGGGGTAAATATTGGGAATAGAAATGTTAGAGGGGTGGGAGAGCTTTTGTCTGAATCATTAGTTATATATTTGTAATGTAATTTATTTTGCAATAATTGAAAGGAACTTGGCGCTGGGCGCGGTGGCTCACACCTGTAATCCCAGCAGTTTGGGAGGCCGAGGCGGGCAGATCACTTGAGGTCAGGAGTTCAAGACCAGCCTGGCCAACATGGTGAAACCCCGTCTCTACCAAAAATACAAAAATTAGCCGGGTGTGATGGTGGGCACCTGTAATCCCAGCTACTCAGGAGGCTGAGGCAGGAGAATCGCTTGAACCCGGGAGGCGGAGGTTGCAGTGTGCCGGGATCGTGCCACTGTACTCCAGCCTGGGCAACAGTGTGAGACTCGGTCTCCATAAAAAAAAAAAAAAAAGGAACTTGGCATATATCTGTTATAAAACGGAAATTTTTCTTAAAAGATTAATAGTTTTGAAGTTAATACAAATAAAATCTATCTTTTTGAGCACTTATTACATGTTAGCTAATGTACTCTAGGTATTTTTAATGGCCTGTCACAATCTATATAGTATAGAGTCGTCCTTTATTTTACAGATGAGGAAACTGAGGCTCAGGAAGATAAAGCAACAACTAACCCACAGTGACAGTGATAGCTGACAGAGCTAGGATTTGAACACTTTTTACTTGGTACTGATTTAATTATGAAGAGAGGTTTATATAGACAGAAATTGCCATTATTCCCTGTTGAGTCCATTGGTATCAAAGCTTTTCTTTTTTCTAGAGTTGAGAAGAGAATATTATATAAAATTTGATAATGGGTTGGTGCTATTAAAGTTTCTTCGTTGAATATTTTGTACAACAGAGTTCTCTGAGGAATGATACCCTACAAAATTGAAAGCCCTCTCTATAAATTGTAATTCTTCAAATCTCTCTCAAAGGCCAACTGTTAGGAAATATAGTCTATTGTGTTGCTGTGCCTGTCAGCCTAGAGAAAAACAAAGCATTTCAGGAATGCAGGGTACTCGGAGCCATATGATGCCTTGCGTGCCTACATCTACAACTCTTACTTTGATAATCATTTGATCATTAGATAATTGGTTAATCATCAGCTGAGCAGACAGTTCTTATTTACCTACTATATAACAGTATTGGAAATATTTTAAAAAGATGGTCACTTGCTCTCACAGGGCTCATTGCATAAAGCAGAACAGATCCCTAAATAAGAAGCTACAGTTCAGTGTTATTAGTTGCTATCCATTAAAAGAAAAAGACTCTCATGTTTAATAATGAGGCAAAACTTCATTACATTATATGTAAAAGACATACCTCTAAGATGTTTCTAATGTAATTGGAAAGACTCTAAAAAGGGACTCCAAAGTAAAACAACAATAAATGAATGGATATAAACAAGATGGAAAAACTAACTCTAGGATAATTTGGAAGCCTTTACAGAAAAAGTGATATTTTAGATGACTCTGAAAGGCCAATTAGTATAGGCAGAGAGCGCAGACAGAATTTTAGGCAAAGGGTGTAGCATATCCAAATGGGTAGATAGAGGTTTTGAAAGACTGTGGTACGTGTGGAGTGTAAAAAGTAGTTTGGTTGTACTAGAGCTCAGGGAGTTCCATGTGTGGGAACTGGTGGGGGAAAAGCTGTGAAAGAAGGTTAGGTCTAGTTTGTGAAGGTTGTAGTATCAGGCTGAGGCATTTAGACCTTACCCTGAAGTCACCAGCAGTTAAGCAGGGGAGTGATTGCTGGAAAGATAATTCTTGGTGCTGTGGAGGGTATTAGAGAGAAGAAAGCCTGAAGAGAATGAGACCAGTAAGTAGATTGTTGCAGTAGTCCAGGCAAAAGATGATAAGAATCTAAGGTAAGGCAATGACCATGAATATAAACGGGAAGAGTTAGATCTGAGAGACTTTCTAGAAGTAGAATAGAATAGAGTGGAAATAGAATGGAGACAATTTGGAGACTAATGCTCTTAATTTAAGAACTAGTTTTATCCATGTATTAACCCTGTAATTCCAGGAAAATTAACTACTCTGAGCCTCAGTTTGCTATCTGTAAAAGACAGATAATCACCCTGCTTTTAATGGGAGTGACATAAACAGTAAATGAAATAAAATATTTAGAAGTGTTGGAGTACCTAAAGCCACTATCCAAATGTTACTATGAATTAGAAGTAAGGGACAGAAATAGATGGCATTTAGTTTTCTAGATGGGTTGGTGATGGGGCTTACAGAAGAGAAATATAGTGAGTTTGATTTTGGATATATTGAATTTGAACCACATTTGAGACTGGTATCTCCAGGAGGCAGTTGGAAACATAGGTTGGAGCTCACAGAGAAGCAACATAGAGAAAGAGATTTGAACCTATAGCTAGAGCAGATGCCTTGGGAACTCCAAATGGACAGTGTTGTCTCCCTTGTCTCCCTGCCAGTGTCCTGCACGTCTCTCAGATTCAGAGAATGAAGAACCTTCTCGAGGCCAGATGACGCAGACACATCGCTCGGCATTTGTTTCCAAGAACAACTCCTACTCCTTAGCTTTCCTGGCAGGGTAAGAGACTGATGCCGAATTCAGTCAGGGTTCTTTGGTTTTGGGGTATGAGATAAAAGGGACTGGGGGAGCAAAGGTATTTGTTGTGGCTACTTTGGTGGGGAGGTGGAAGGGGGAGAAAAGAGGTGGGAATTGGTTTTCAAATATGGACTAGGGAAAAAGGGCTGACCTGAATTTTTCAGGAAAAGTAACACCCCTTTTCTGACATCTTCAGGATAGGATTGTGCTAATTGCTGTGCTGCAAAGTATGACCCTTTTATCTTGGGAGGAAACAACAAAGTCTTCTTCAGTCTGACAATATGCACAGACTCTCCCTCTGGACTTAGTAGGAAGTGAGGGCAGAACTGATTTTCTTTTCAATGCCTAGACCTAAAATATATCTTTATAGGTTTCAAGAGAGCAAACTGAAAAGTTTTTAAGACCTTTGTCAAGGAATCTCTTGATCCTTTAGACTTTGTAGGCCCTGGGAAGGAAAGGAAGAGGGAATTGGATAGATGATGGGTGCTAGAAGGATAATGAAGGGCTAGGTGGAGGAAAGGAAAGATGAATAGATAGGAGGAAGGAAGGGAAGTAAAGAAGAAATGGAGGAAAGAAGGAGGACTCATGCATACATTCATTCAACAGACATTTTGTGAACAGCTGCTACATGCCGTGCTCTGTTTTAATATACAGATGTAAAGATACAATCTTTTTTTTTTTTTTAGACAGTGTCTCACTCTGTTGTCCAGGCTGCAGTATAATTGGGCAATCATGGTTCACTGTAGCCTCAATCTCCTGAGCTCAAACGATCCTCCCATCTCAGCCTCCTGAATAGCTGAGACCATAGGTGTGTGCCACCATGTCTGGCTAATTTTTAAAACTTTTTTTTGTAGAGACGAGGTCTCCTTGTGTTGCCCAGGCTGGTCTTGAACTCCTGGGCTCAAGCAGTCCTTATGCTTCAGCCTCCCAAAGTGCTGGGATTATAGGTGTGAGCCACTGTGTCTGGCCAAAGAAACAATCTTCACCCCAGTTCATTTTCTGTTTTGTTTAAAGCTGGTATTGCTCACCCTTATCTCTAGGGTTCAACTCTTCCTTTCCACCAGTATTATTTAGTAGATCTCTATCTCTTGCTGCTCCTGTGAATATACACCCAGACCCTTTCATTTTGGGGCTTTTTTGTATGTTTGTTTGTTGTTTTTGTTTTGTTTTGAGACGGGAGCTCTCTCTGTTGCCTAATTATTTAAAAAATAATTTCTGCTGTACCCTTCTTACATGTATTACTTAATGTGGTCTTTATTTGTCATTATGTATTTTTACTGTAAATCACTTCAGATTCTTCTTGTAAATAGAGTATAACCATACAAAGAAACATAATCAAACCAGTCTTCTTTCCAGTTTTTTTTTTTTTTTTTAAGTGATGTAGTAATGCCGGTAATGCCATTTCGTACAAAATGGAATCTTAAGTAAATGGTTCCTAGCAAGATTTCTGGCACATGCTTAGTCTTCAGTGAATATTGCTGCTGCTGTTGCTGCTGCGATTTTTATCTTCTCTTGGAACATGGACTCTTGTAGCTGAAAAGGACCTTAAATATCATCTTATTCAGTCCATTTGTTTTTATAAATGGAAGACTAAAGCCCAGAGAGAGAACATGGCTTGCCAAATCTTAGACTGCTAAAACAGGAGGAAACTGAGTTAGAACTGAGGCTTCTTGGCTCTGAGTTTACTGCTCTTTCTACTGTACTCCATACCTTCTTATAGATCCTCATGCTGTCTCTGTTCACCTTCTCCTCTAGACTTTAAACTCATCAAAGGCAGGGATAGCATCTTGTTCATCATTATAATACTTAGTACAGTGTCTGGCACTTAGTAAGGGCTCAGTAAATATTTGTGGAATGTTTGAATAAGACACGCCTTGTGCCTGTTGGTAAGTTAAAACTGGGGCTTTGTCAGAACTGATTGTCAAACTTGCAGCAGAGGGTCTCTAGGAGGGAGGGCTCTAGGAGCTTAGATTGGCTGATGGCTGTTTTTTAGATTAGATTCCATAGGATTAATATGGGATTTAGGGGGAAGTGTAGTGACCACATTGATAAAATTTTTATGCTATGAAGTTGATTTTTAGCCTTCGAATGCTTTAGCAATAGTTTATATTGATACTTTTTATAGATGCTATAAAAGAAAGATCTGTGTTCTACTTACTAGAAATTAACTATAGCTACATTGTTTTGTTTTCTAATGTGCAGATACTTTTAAGCCTGAGTCTCTGGTGGCTCAGAGTGTGGCACATCAGGGGACTTAAAGTGGCTGTGCTTTCTATACAGTGTATGTATAAGGACAGATATAGACAGAGACTTACTGACAGACTCAGAGATACTAAACACATGTCCAGCCAGTGTTAGAGTGAATTGAAATCTGAAGACCCTCTGGGAAATAGGTACCCTTCCTTAAAATTGACAAATGAAATACAGAAGCATTCAGGTAACAGAAACCAAGCAGATGCATAAGTGATGTGATATTGGAATACTAGCTTCAGGATTGAGGAAAAGAAGCAGATCCAGAGTACTAAGGGGTGGAGTTTTAGGGAAGAAGTAGCATTGTGACCTTGAGTAAAATCAATTGGCTCTCCTTCAGTCTCATCTAGGTAAAATTGCAGTGTTATGCCTTACCTACAAGCTAGGGTAGGGGGCTTTACTCTATGATTTCTTAAGATTCTTCCTCTAAAATGGAAATGTCTAGAGGTGGCTTAAACCAGAGTTTTGAAGGATGGAGGAAATGAGGCCAGGGCATGAAAAGAAAGGGGGTGGGGGCCATTAGGAGGTTGTAACAATAAAGATCAGACTTAAATTGTGTGTGGGGAATAGTCAGACAGTGGCTTGAGGGAGAGATTATGAGAAGAAGATGAAGCAGTGAGTTGAAATAGCAAGGCTTGATGATGGCCTGGGGTGTGTGTGTGTGTGTTGGGGGAGGGATAAAGAAATTGGAACAAGTCAAGTGTTTACCAGCCTGCTTATTAAGAGGACAAATCTTATTAAAAGTAATGGAATATGGCTGGAAAAGGAAGATAGCTTAAGGAGAAGCAATGTGGAGCTTAAGGAGAATGGTGGTAGAAGCGTCAGTAATATCTCTGCCATTTTCGAACAGAAATATTCTCATAGTCTTCAGAAAGGCCTGGAAGTTTGGTGAGGGGTAGTGTCAGGAGCTAGCCTTTTCCCAGTGCTTCCTTGGGCTCTCTGCCATGTTGAGTTCTTAGCATACCTCATGTGGTTTAATTCTCATATTCATCCTGCAAAATGTGTAACATCACTGTTTTACAGCAAAGGAAGCTGCAATTCAAAGAGGTTAAGTGACTCACCCAAGAACCTCTCAACTCAGTAGAGTACAGAGATGGAATTGGAACCCAGTTCTCTTTTTACTCCAAATCTATGTTCTTTCTGTCATTATCAGAGCTCTGTGACAAAAGGCCCTGCACTTAAATATGTGTTTTGAAATTATCTATCTTTGCATCAGAAGGCTGCTCTCCTTCCATTTTTTAAAAAAATAATTTATACCCTCCATTGTTCCAAAAAGATACATGGTAGCTACAGAGAAAAGTGAGAATCTGTCCAGTTATTTCTCATTTAAGAGAACTCAAATCCTTCTGCATTATGTTAGGCCTTTTGGAATAGAGCTATGGAAACAAGTGTTCGTATCCATCAGTAAAATAATACAAGTGTGTGTCCAGAATAGGCAAATACATAGAGACATAAAATAAATGAGTAGTTGCTTAGGGCTGGAGGAAGTGGGGTTTGAGGTGATAGCTAAAGGGTATGGGGTTCCTTTTTGAGGTGACAGAAATGTTCTAAAATTAATTGTGGTGATGGTTAAATAACTGAATATACTAAAAACCATTATTACATTGTACACCTAAAAAAATGAAAAGAATACTAGTATAGACAAGGCAGATAACCCAGAGTGTAACAAAATATTACCAACTTCTGGGTGGATAGCAGCTGCACCAAGGTCTAAAGAAGCTTCTGGGTTTCACTCCAGGGTGTGTGTGAGTGAGTGAGAGAGAGAGAGAGAGGTGTGTGTGTGACAGGATGGAGAGGGTGGGAAGGGTCTTTCAGGCCAGAGACTGGCAGGAGGGTTCTCTCCAACCTTAATTTCTTGGTGGGACTCAGCTCTGTCAGACCTGAAGGGTACCCTTAAGAAACAAGTATGGTGTAGGTATGTAAGAGACGGAGAGAGTAATGAGCAAGCAATTGAGAGCATAAGCTGTCTAACGTTTTATATCTTGTATGGCCATTTGAAACCCTTTAAGCAGTGTTTTGTAAGCATTAAATCTTCTAGCTTTCCAGCTGCATGTTTATACTAGCTAACCCTGCTTTTCTTTGTTTGTAAATCAAACTCATTGTGGGTGCGGGTATTTTTAGCCTAACTAGACGTCCCAGAAACCATCTGGTCTCTTGGCAGTGGAAATTTTAAGCAAGTTGCTTTTCAGACAGTGCTGCTTTCTCTTGTTTATGCCTTCGTTATGTGTTCAGATAGACAGAGCTTTCCTAGATGTTTTGAGTCTGTTCTATGGCAGAGTAGAGTAAATTAGATCAGTATGCTGTGGTGCAAAGAGCACAGGCCTTAGAATTATACTGTAGGTTTAAATAATTCACTTCAGCTGTGTGAACTTGGAAAGATCACTTCTCTCATTTCTCTGTCTATGAATTGGGGATGATGATACCTATGTCATAGAGTCTCTGTGTGGATTAAATGAGATACAATATATTTCAAACACTTAGCACAGTGCCTGACAGATAATGGGTTTCTAATAAATGTTGATGTTTCTTTCTTTTCCTTAAGGGATAGAAAGAGGTTATTTCTGCATACATTTTTATGTATTTATAAGAAATTTCTTTAATATATCCACTATATGCCAGGCACTGTGTTAGGGTTTAGGAATACAGAAATGGACTCCATATAAAAGAGGAAGGAATAGTTACCGCCTCCATTTTTTTTAGTGAGATTACTGTTTGGGCACTTTAAATCCTAAGAACATTATCAGGTTTATTGCTCTTGACTATTCTGCTCCAGCATTTTGAAGACTCCTTCCCTGACCAAATGCTACAATAACAACAATAATATTATCTGGGTATTATGTTTATGTTTTATATAATATTTTTACATTCATGATTTTAGTAACTGTTAGTGTCTAAATTTATACTGCATGTTGCTAGAAGTACTGCTTGATCTTTTCAGTAGTGCCATGGTAATAAAACACCTTTCTTGCTTTATAATTTAAATATATCTCACTGTTTCTTAAAAGATACTTTGCCTGGTGACATGAGCAAAATTGGCAGAGCAGGGAACTCTAGAAGCCTTCCATAAAAGCAGTAATAATTGGCAAAAACAGCCAACATCAACTTTATTGGAACTCTGGAAACTAATCAAAAGTTTACAGCAAATAAGCAGTATCTCAATTTAGAAAAAACGCACGTGGCTGAGTTTGGTGCCTCATGCCTGTAATCCTAGCACTTTGGGAGGCTGAGGTGGGAGGATTGCTTGAGCTCTGGAGTTTGAGACCAGCGTGGGCAACATAGCGAGACCTTGTCTCTACTAAAAATTTTAAAAATCAGACGAGCATAGTGATACATGTCTGTAGTTCCAGCTACTCAGGAGGCTGAGGTGGGAGGATCTCTTGAGCCCAGGAGATAGAGGCTTCAGTTAGCCACGATCACTTCATTGCACTCTAGGCTAGGCAATAGAGTGAGACCCTGTCTCAAAAAAAAAAAAAAAAAAAAAAAAAAGAAGAAAAGAACACTGGAATCTTGGCATCTAAGGAACTCTGTCAGATTACTAACTGACCACTAAGCTAACAGAACAGAGAATTCATTGGCCACATATGACAAAAAACAGACTTTATAAAATCAGTTCAAAAAAGTCACTGAACAAATAACAGCTATAACAGACAGCAACAACAAACCCAGGGGTGGGTAGAGAATCTGATTTTCATAGTTGCCACCTTATAATATTCAAAATGCAAAAAATATGAGGCATAAGAAACAAGAAACAATGACCCATACACAGGAAAAAAGAAACCGATAGAAACTGCCCCAAAGGAAGCCAAGACATTTGACATTTTTAATGTGGACTTTAAATAATATGCTCAAGAGCTAAAGGAACTATGGGCAAAGAACTAAAGGAAACCATGAAAAACAATGTCCTAAGTAGACAGTATCAATAAAGAGATAAAATTATAAAAAAGGAATCAAATAGAAATTCTGGAGCTGAAAAGTACAGTGACAGAACAGAGTTGAACAGGCAGAATAATTAACTAATTTGAATATAGGTCAATTGAGATTATCCAATCTGAGAAACAGAAAGAAAAAAGAATAAAGAAAAATGAACAGAGCCTAAGAAATCTGTGAAACACCACTAAGTGTACCAATATATACAAAATGGTAGTCCCAGAATGAGAAAGGGGCAGAAAGAATATTTGAAGTAATAATGACCAAACACTAATCAAATTTAATGAAAGACATAAGTCTACACATCCAAGAAGTTCTGTGACTCCAAAGTAGGATAAAGACGTCTACACCAAGACATATTATAATCAAACTGTTGAAAGCCAAACAGAATATTGGAAATAGCAAAGATCACAAATCACTATACCAGATATAATAATGATGAAAAAGTCTGAAATATTGTGAGAATTACCAAAACGTGACACAGAGACAGGAAGTGAGCACATGCTGTTGGAAAAATGATGCTGATAGACTTGCTTGATACAGGGTTGCCATGAATCTTTAGTTTGTAAAAAATGCAATATCAGCAATGTGCAGTAAAGCAAAGGACAAAAAAGAAAGGGATGCCTGTATAAGACCTAGAAAATAGCAGAAGTCCTTCTTTATCAGCAATTACATTAAATGTAAATTGATTGAACTCTGCAATTAAGAGGAAGAGATTGGGAGAATGGATTTAAAAAAGAAATGATTCAGATATATGCTGAGACACACCTTAGATCCAAAGACAGAAATAGGTTGATAGTGAAAGGATGGAAAGATATTTCATGCAAACAGTAAACAAGAGAGCTGGAGTAACTATACTAATATCAGACAATATAGACTTCAGCTTAAAAATTGTTACAAAAGACAAAGAAATACATTATATAATGATAAAAGGATCAACTCAACAAGAAGAATTCTTCTGAAGTGCACATGGAACATTCTCCAATATAGACTGTATGTTAGACCATAAAACAAGTCTCAATATATTTTAAAAGGTTGAAATAATAACTATATTTTTGACTACAATGGAATGAAAGTAGAAATTAATAGGAAGAAAACTGGAAAATTAACAAATATGTGGAAATGAAACAACACATTCTTTAAAACCAGTGAGCCAAAGAAGAAATCACAAGAGAAATTAGAAAATACTTTGAGAGGAATGAAAATAAAAACCTTCCTGGATATATACACCCTCTTAAGACTGAACCAGGAAGAAATTGAATCCCTCAATAGACCAATAATGAGTTCTGAAATTGAGGCAGTAAGGAGTAGCCTACCAACCAAAAAAGCCCAGGACAAGACATTCACAGCTGAATTCTACCACAGGTATGATGATGAGTTGGTGCCATTTCTACAGAAACTATTCCAAAAAATTGAAAAGGAGGGACTTCTCCCTAACTCATTCTATAAGGCCTGCATCATCCAGATACCAAAACCTGGAAGAGATACAATAAAAAAAGAAAACTTCAGGCCAATATCCTTGATAAACATCGATGCAAAAGTCCTCAATAAAATACTGGCAAACCAAATCCAGCAGCACATCAAAAAGCTTATCCGTCATGACCAAGTAGGCTCCATCCCCTCTGTGTTAATCTTTTTTCACACTGCTATAAAGAACTGCCTGAGACTAGGTAATTTATAAAGAAAAAAAGTTTAATTGACTCAGTTCCATGTGGCAGGGGGAGGCCTCAGGAAACTTACAATCATGGCGGAAGTCAAAGCAGGCACCTTCTTCACAAGGTGGCAGGAGGGAGTGAATGAATGAAGGGGGAAGAGGCCCTTACAAAACCATAAGATCTTGGCCAGAAGCAGTGACTCACACCTGTAATCCCAGCACACTGGGAGGCTGAGGCAGGCGGATCACTTGAAGTCAAGAGTTCAAGACCAGCCTGGCCAACATAGAAACCCCATCTGTACTAAAAATACAAAAATTAGCTGGGTGTGGTGACATGCACCTGTAATCCCAGCTACTCCAGAGGCTGAGACATGAGAATCGCTTGAACCTGGGAGGTGGATGTCACAGCGAGCCAAGATTGAGCCACTGCACTACTGCCTGGTTGACAGAGCAAGACCCCACCTCATAAATAAGTAAATAAATAAAACCATCAGATCTCATGAGAACTCACTATCACGAGAACAGCATGGGGGAAACCACCCCCATGATTCAGTTATCACCACCTGGACTCTACCTTGACACATGGGGATTATGAGGTTTGTAATTCAAGATGAAATTTGGGTGGGAACACAAAGCCTAACCATTCCACCCCTGGCCCCTCCCAAATACCATGTCCTCACTTTTCAAAACACAATCAAGCCTTTCCAACAGCCCCCCAAAGTCTCATCTGAGACAAGGCAAGTCCCTGCTGCCTATGAGCCTGTAAAATCAAAAGCAAGTTAGTTATTTCATAGATGCAATAAGGGTATAGGCATTGGGTAAATACACCCATTCCCATTGGGAGAAATTGGCCAAAATGAAGGGGCTACAGGCCCCATGCAAGTCTGAAATCCAGCAGGGCAGCCAAATCTTAAAGCTCCGAAATGATCTCCTTTGACTCCATGTCTCACATTCAGGTCACACTGGTGCAAGAGGTGGGCTCCCAGGGCCTTGAGCAGCTCTGCCCCTGTGGCTTTGCAGGGTACAGCTCCCTTCCCGGCTGATTTCACAGGCTGGCATTGAGTGTCTACGGCTTTTTTAGGTACATGGTGTAAGCTGTCAGTGGATCTACCATTCTGGGGTCTGGAGGAAGGTAGCCCTCTTATCACAGCTCCTCTAGGCAGTGCCCCAATGGGGACTCTGTGGGCATTTCCCTTCCACACTGCCCTAGCAGAGGTGCTCCAGGCTCCACTGCTGCAGCAGACTTCTGCCTGGACATCCCGGCATTTGCATACATTCTGTGTAATCTAGGTGAAGGTTCCCAACCCTCATTTCTTCACTTCTGTGCACCTACAGGCCCAATACCACATGTAAGCCACCAAGGCTTGGGGCTTGTACTCTCTGAACAATGGCCTGATCTGTACATTGGCCCCTTTTAGCCATGGCTGGGGTGTGGGCACCAAGAGACTTCACAAAGCAGCAAGGCCCTGGGCCCAGCCCACGAAACCATTTTCTCCTCCTAGCTTTCTGGGCCTGCAGTGGGAGGGCTTGCTGTGAAGACTTGTGACATGCCATGAAGACATTTTCCCCATTGTCTTGGCAATTAGTATTTGGCTCCTTATTACTTGTGCAAATTTCTGCAGCTGAGTTTTTGTTTTCTATTGCTCCGTCAGACTGGAAATTTTCCAAACGTTTATGCTCTGCTTTCCTTTTAAACATAAGTTCCAATTCCAGACTATCTCTTTATGAATTATGGGGATTATAATTCAAGATGAGATTTGGGTGGGGACACAAAGCCTAATGATGTCACCCGGGATGCAAGGGTGGTTCAGCGTAGGCAAATCAATAAATGTGATTCTTCACATAAGCAGAACTAAAGACAAAAACCATATGATTATCTCAATAGACGCAGAAATGGCCTTCAATAAAATTCAGCACCCCTTCATGTTGAAAACTCTCAATAAACTAGATATTGAAGGAACATACCTCAAAATAATAAGAGCCATATATGACAGACCCACAGCCAATATCATTCTGAATGGGCAAAAGCTGGAAGCATTCCCCTTGAAAATAGGCACATGACAAGGATGCCCTCTCTCACCACTCCTATTCAGCATAGTATTGGAAGTTCTAGCCAGGGCAGTCAGGCAAGAGAAAGAAAGAAAGCATATTCAAATAGGAAGAGAGGAAGTCAAACTGTCTTTGTTTGCAGATGACATGATTCTATATCTAGAAAACACCATTGTCCCAGCCCAAAAGCTTATTAATCTGATAAGCAGCTTCAGCAAAATCTCAGGATACAAAATCATTGTGCAAAAATCACTAGCATTCCTATACACCAGTAGCAGGTAACCAGAGAGCCAAATCATGAATGAACTCCCATTCACAATTGACACAAAAAGAATAAAATAGGAATATGGGCTAACAAGGGAAGGCAGGACCTCTTCAAGGAGAACTACAAACCACTGCTTAAGGAAATCAGAGATGACCCAAACAAATAGAAAAACATTGCATGCTCATGGATAGGAAGAATGAATATCATTAAAATGGCTGTACTGCCCAAAGCAATTTATAGATTCAATTCTATTCCCATTAAACTACCATTGACATTCTTCACAGAATTAGAAAAAACTATTTTAAAATTCATATGGAACCAAAACAATTTAAAATTCATATGGAACCTGAATATTCATGACAATTCTAAGCAAAAAGAAAAAAGCTGGAGATATCACACTACCTGACTTCAAACTATACTACAAGGCTACTGTAACCAAAATAGCCTGATATTGGTACAAGAACAGACCAATGGAACAGAATAGAGAATCCGGAAATAAGACCACATACCTACAACCATATGATCTTAGATAAACCTGACAAAAACAATGAGGAAAGGATTCCCTATTTAGTAAGTGGTGCTGGGAGAACTGGTTAGCCATATGCAGAAAACTGAAACTGGACCCCTTCCTTACACCATATAAAAAATAAAAAAATCAACTCAAGATGAATTAAAGACTTAAATGTAAAACCCAAAACTATAAAAACCCTAGAAGAAAATCTAGGCAATACCATTCAGGACCATAGGCATGGGCAAAGATTTCATGATGAAGATGTCAAAAAGAATTGCACCAAAAGTAAAATTGATGAATTGGATCTAATTAAACTAAAGAGCTTCTGCACAGCAAAAGAAACTGTCGTCAGAGTGAACAGACAATCTACGGAATGGGAGAAAAATTTGTGCAATCTATCCATCTGACAAAGGTCTAACATTCAGCATCTACAAGGAACTTAAACAAATTTACAAGAAAAAAAAGCCACCCCAGTAAAAAGTGGACAAAGGATGAACAGACACTTCTCAAAAGAAGACATACATGTGGCCAACCAGCGTATGAAAAAGAGCTTGACATTAGTGATCATTAGAGAAATGCAAATCAAAACCATAATGAGATACCATCTCACACCAGTCAGAATGGCTATTATTAAAAAGTCAAAAAACAACACATGCTGGCAAGGTTGTGGAGAAAAAGGAACACTTTTACATTGTTGGTGGGAGTGCAAATTAGTTCAACTATTATGGAAGACAGTGTGGCGATTCCTCAAAAACCTAGAGGCAGAAATACCATTCGACCCAGCAATCTCATTACTAGGTATACACCCAATATTTTTATGTTCCCTTATAAAAATACACGCACATGTGTGTTCATTGCAGCACTGTTCACAATAGCAAAGACATGGAACCAACCTAAATGCCATTCAGTGATAGACTGAATAAAGAAAATGTGGTACATATACCCCCATGGAACACTATGCAGCCATTAAAAGAAACAAGATTATGTCCTTTGCAGGGGCATGGATGGCGCTGGAAGCCATCATTCTCAGCAAACTAATGCAGGAACAGAAAACCAAACATCACATATTCTCATTTATAAAGTGGGAGCCGAATGATGAGAACTCATGGACACATGTGGGGAAACTGGGGAAACAACACACACTGGGGCCTGCAGGAGAATGGGGGTGGGAGGAGGGAGACCATCAGGAAAAATAGTTAATGGATGCTGGGCTTAATACCTAGGTGATGGGATGATCTGTGCAGCAAACCACCATGACACAGGTTTAGCTATGTAACAAACCTGCACATCCTGCGCATGTACCCCTGAACTTAAAAGTTAGAAAAAGGTAAAAATTAAAGAAAACCCGTACATCAAAACTTACTGAATGTAATGAAAGCAGCGCTCAGAGGGAAATTTATAGCTGTAAAAGCCTACATTATAAAAGATCTAAGACTAAACACACAGAGTAGACTAAAGACAGAAAATGAAAGAAATAATAAAGATTACATTTAAGATTAACAGAGAATAGGAAAACAGAATGAATGAAACCCAAAAGGGGGTCCTTTGGTAAAATCAACAAAATTGACAAATTTTTAACGACTGGTCAAGAAAAAAGAGAAGACTCAAATTACCAAAATTAGGAAGAAAAATGATGACATTACTGTTATTATAGAATTAAGAAGGATTATAGACAAATACTATGAACAATTTTAATGCCAGCAGATTAGACAATTTAGATGAAATGTACCAGTTCCTAGAGTGAATGTAATGAAATGTACCAATTCCTAGAAACTGGTAAAGTACTGGAGGAAGTTGAAAATCTGAATTGATCTATATCAAGTAAAGAGGTTGAACCCATAATCAAAAAAAAAAAAAAAAAAAATCCAACAATAAAAGCCGAGGGCCAGTGGCTTCACTGGTGATTCTACCAAACAACTAAAGAAGAATTAACGTGAATCCTCACACTCTCCCAAAAATTAGAAGAATAAATATTCTATGAGGTAAACATTACCCTGATACCAAAGTCGGACAAATATTTCATAAGAAAAGTATAGGCCAAGATCTCTTGGGAATATAGATAAAAATTCTTCAGGAAAAATACTAGCCAACAAAATCCAGCAGCATTTTTTTAAAAGAATTATACACCATGACCAAGCAGGATTTATTCCAAGAATGCAAAGGTGTTTCAGCATACGAAGATCAATGTAATGTACCATTTTAGTAGAATGAAGGGGAAAAAAGCTCAGTAGACACACACACAAAGTGACAAAATCTTATACCCTTTCATGAGAAAAATGCTGAACACATAGGAAAATAAGAGAACTTCAGCCTTATAAAAGGAATCTATGAAAAACCCACAGCAACATCATACTCAGTGGTGAAGGAGAAAACTTTCCTCCCAGTAGCAGGAACAAGATAAATGATGTCTACTGTTGCCACTTCTGTACAACATTGTACTGGAAATTCTAGCCAGAAAAATTGGGCAAGAAAAATAAAAGGCATCCAGATGGCAAAGGAAGAAGTAAGACTATCTCTGTTTACACATGACATGTTAATCACAAAAAATCCTAAAGAATCCATGAAATAATTGTTAAAACTAATAGACAAATTTTAGCAAAGTTGCAAGATATAAGCTCAGCACACAAAAATCAGTTGTATTCCTATACACTAGCAGTGAACAACCCAAAAAGGTAACTATGAAAACAATTCAGTTTACAATAGCATCAAAAAATAGAATACTTATGAATAAATTTAACTGCAGTAGTGCAAGACTTGTATGCTGAAAACTATAAAACGTTGCTGAAAGAAATTAAAGAAGATCTAAGTAAAGCAAAAGACCTCCTGTGCTCATGGATTAGAAGACATAATATTGTTAAGATGGCAATACTCTTGAAGTCGTTTTACAGATTTAGTGTAACACCTATTAAATTCCAGTGGTCTTTTTTGCAGAAATGGACAAACATACCAAAACATATATATGAATTTTCAGAGGATCCCAAATAGTTAAAACAATCTTGAAAAAAAAAAAAAAAAAAAGAAAAGAACAAAGGTGGAAGACTCACAACTCCTGATTTCAAAACTTACTGCAAAGTATAGCAATCAAAACAATGTGGTACTGGAATAAGGGTAGACATGTAAATCCATGGAATAGAGTTGAGAGTCCAGAAATAAACCCATACATCCATGGTCAGCTGATTTTCAACAAGGGTGCCAAGACCATTCAGTGGGGAAAGAACAGCCACTTTACATATGGTGCTGGTATAACTGGATATCTACATGCAAAAGAATGAAGTTGGGCCCCAACCTCATACCACATACAAAAATGAACTCCAGATGGATCAGAGACCTAAATGTAAGTGCTTAAACTATAAAACTCTTAGAAGAAAACACTTGAGGAGTTCTGTTGTATAATAACTGATCTCTTACAGCACTTATGCTATAGAGTGGTGGACTTCAGTGGCTAGACGCTCCTTTCAGTGAAGGTTGTCTTTTGATCAATCTGTCTCTAATGCTTTGCACAGAGTTGGTGCTCAGTAAAAAGTCTGTTGATCAAATATGAATAGGAGAGGTAATGACAATTTCAGCTATACTAAAGTTTACCAAAAAGATTTTAGATTGTCAGAATTTTTTTTTTTTCTCTCTTCATTGCGTGCTTGGTCACTGCAAGTGTGTTTCCTCCCTGGGCCTTTTCTTTTGCCAAAATGGAGTTTATGGGGCATGTGAAGATGTTCTCCCAAGCTACAGGTAGTTGTCATTTGTGTATCTGATAACGTAGGCTTGAAAACAGAGACTTTCAATTTGACTGTTTTACACCTGACAAAATGGATTTATAGCCTGTTTTTAAAAATTATTTCTTAATTATGTAATATTTGGAACTTAAGGGCTAGATCCCGCCTCAGTTTGAATACCTCTAACGGCATGGAGCTCAGTGTCTTCCCAGGCAACTATCAGTGAACTGCTCTATTGAAAGTTACAAAAATCTTTCTCAGGTTAATCAGAAAATCTTTTCCTCTTGGTGTCTACTTGTTTTGCCAGTGGAATCACACCAAACAATTGATATATTTGAAGTAACAATGCTGTCTCTCTCCACTTTACATCCCTTTTTTCTAACGCAAGGTATATATTATTTACCACAGCATTTTAATCTGCCATACGGTATACTTCTGGGTGGCTTACACCACTGACAGTTTCTGTGACTTCTAGGGATGCAAATGAATATCAATATTTTTAAAAGTAAACTACCAATCAAGCTGACTTTTACACAGCTGCTTTTATAGGGGGATGTTGAAATTTTCTACCTGCTCCAAAATGTATTTCCCACTAGATAGTACAACTTTCACATCTTTCATTTGGGTTAAATGTTGAATCTCTTGGTAAAGTGCAAGCACGTGATACAGGCTGGCCACCTCTTTCTCCTATTAACACTATGTGGCCATAAGATATAGGATGGGAGGGTTTTGAATGGGAGGAATAACACAGAAATACTGGAATAGAAGCCCTTATGAGTGGGTAGGACATGCTACCCACTCTACTTACTAGAGATGTAGGGAGAAGAGAGCCACCTTGGGAAGGTACCTTACCTTCTTTACAAGTTTTCTCCAAGCTAATGCTGGCATAGTAAAACTCTGAAAACAAGTCTTTTGCTACAGAAGAGTAGATATGATGCATTCCATTCCAAAGCTAAATCAAATCATTTGAAGAAATAATTTCTGTTTGAGATCATCTGCATAACTATGTGTCCACCTTGACTTACGGCAAATTCCTGTTTATCCTTTGAAATGAACATGCTACAGGAAGACTTTTCCAACCCAGATCTCACTTCATCCCAGGTTATGAAGAACTCTCTCCTTTATGCCATTTCTGCTTCCTATGCATGCTTTTTTTTGTTGTGCCCTTTCACTGTATTTATTTATTTGTCCACTGGACTCTGATTCCTTGAAGATCTAGACTGTGTCTCATTCTTCTCTGTATTCTCAGTGCCTGGATAATGGCCATCAGTGTCTGGCACACATATAGTAAGTATATGATACATGCTTGGTGAACAGACATATATTTAGGCAAGAGTTGAGGAATGGGGAAACAAAGGCGAGTGAGAAATTAAGTGTCCCTACTTGTTTCTGGGGCAGGTGACAGTCATCTGCACATAATTCTAACATAGATTCACATATGATCCTGGGACAACTGTTAATAGATACCCACATACAAAAGGATAAAGTTGGATTCCAATTTCACACCATTTTGAGTTACAAAATTTAACTCAAAATGGACCAAAGACCTAAACTTAAGAGTCAAAATGATAAAACTCTTAGAAGAAAACACTTGGGAAGTTTAGTTGCATACTAACTGCTGTCTTATGGCACTTACTATGCTATAGTGTAGTGGACTTCAGTATAGAATCCGAGTACTGTGGAGTTTGGTTTGGGTTGTAAACTCAATGTCATAAAGACAAAAATCATGTGTTCTTTAAACCTCTGAAATCACTAGGATTTAGGCCTTTGAAAGCTCAAATGTAATGGATTAAAGGAGAGACTACATTTAATTTTGACTCTGTACATAGAGATCTAATGCACTGCTGTGCATTTTTGTAAGTACTTCAATATTTGTTTTGTGCTTGATTTAAATTGAAGAGAGGTTTGGGTCTAATAAAAAGAAAAATCTGTTGCTTGTAAAGGTGATTTAACATTGTATCCACCCTATTAAGGATAGTGAAGTATCTCTACATCTCTCTAAACATGTTCAAAATAGCCACTGGTTCTGCCTCCTTTTGGCAGGGTCTAGTTTGGAAACAAAATCTTGAACCAAATATCCTCTCTGGAGCACTGTCTTTTGGCAGAATTTCTATTCAGAATGTATTTTGTTAATAAATTAACTCATTTTCTATTGTAGCTGCCCAAGGGAATTCTTTCTTGGTGAGTGGCTTAGAAAGCAAAAAGATATTGTCATCCTTTTTCCTTACCTATATATGGACTAATTTTGACTACTTGTTTTTTATTTATTCTTTTTTAGGAAGCTAAACTCCAAGGTGGAAAGGAGTCAGAGCTGCAGTGACACAGCCCAGGAAAGAGCGAAGAGCAGAGTCAGAGCAGCTCCAGGCAACAAAGCCAAGGTACACCTCAGCCACAGACCTCCAGGGCTTGCGAGGCTTGCCCCATCACCCGCTCTGCACATGGTCATGAAATAAACTATTCCAGAAGAGAAGAAGCAGAATGAGCTCAGGCATACTAGTTATATTGGAGAAGTCCACAAACAGATGTGAAGGAAGAAAGTTTGAATTAGTAGCCAGATGGGTAGAATTAGGGCTACTAGAGAATCCCCCCCTTCTTTTTCTTTAAGAGACAGTCTCACTCTCACCTAGGCTGGTGTGCAGTGGTGCAACCATAGCTCACTGAAGCCTCAGACTCCTGGGCTCAAGTAGCCTTTCTCACCTCAGCCTCCCAAGTAGCTGGGACTGCAGGCACATGCCACCACACCTGGGGAATTTTTAAATTTTTTTGTAGAGATGGGATCTTGCTATGTTTTCCAGGCTGGTCTCAAAGTGATACACCTGTCTCAGCTTCCCAAAATGCTGGGATTACAGCACTTTGGGAGGTATAAGCCACCATGCCTGGGCAAGAAACCTTTTTTAAAGCTTTGGATAAGTGTTTTTTCTCCCCTACAGATTTTCAGTTTTATTAATTGTTTGAAGTATATAGGATTTTCTGCTAAATGGTATGCTTTCTAAGTTAGGGATTTTCTCCCTTTCTTAGGCTCACATTACCCTTCATCCCTTTTCTTGTCCTCCCCTTCCCTGGCCCTCCACCATCATAAAGGAATGATGAAAGAAAATGTATATGTATGTGTGTATGAATGCATAATCTTTTTAATCTCTTTCAGGTCGCAACTATGACTCCAGCCTCCAACCCCATCATTGGTGTCCTCTTGTCAACTCAAAACAACCGCTGCCTCTCGGCCCCTGACTTAACCATCGAAAAGCGTCTACCCTTCAGCTCCCTTTCATCCTTGGCTTCCCTGCATAAGCCAGAGCGTTCTATCAGCCCTGAGAGCAATGACAGCATCTCCGAAGAACTAAACCATTTCAAGCCCATTGTCTGCTCACCATGTACCCCTCCCAAGAGACTCCCTGATGGCCGTGTGCTAAGTCCCCTCATCATCAAATCAACCCCACGCAACCTAAACAGAAGCCTGCAGAAGCAGACTTCTTATGAGGCCAGTCCACGGATCCTGAAAAAGTGGGAACAGATCTTTCAGGAGCGGCAGATCAAAAAGACCCTTTCAAAAGCCACTCTTACCTCTCTGGCTCCTGAAATGGGGGAAGAGTTACTAGGCTCTGAAGGTATCCATTCTAGCAAGGAGAAGCCACTTGTGGCTGTAAATACAAGATTGTCCGGTGGGCAGGTCCTCTCTGAGTATACTGGACCCACCTCTGCTGATCTTGATTATTTCCCCTCTGTTAGCCAAACAAAAGCAGAACAGGACAGTGATAATAAAAGTAGCACTGAGATCCCACTGGAAACCTGCTGTTCCTCAGAACTCAAAGGGGGAGGCAGTGGGACTTCTTTGGAGAGGGAGCAGTTTGAGGGGTTAGGGTCAACTCCAGATGCCAAGTTAGACAAAACCTGTACAAGCAGAGCCATGAAAATCACCACAGTTAATTCAATGCTACCCCAAAACAGTGTTTTGGGTGGAGTCCTCAAAACAAAGAAACAATTGAAGACATTAAATCATTTTGATCTGACTAATGGTGTTCTAGTCGAGAGCCTAAGTGAAGAGCCACTTCCTTCTTTGCGTCGAGGCCGGAAAAGACACTGCAAGACCAAGCACTTAGAACAAAATGGCTCCCTTAAAAAACTGCGACAAACCAGTGGTGAGGTGGGTCTGGCCCCAACAGACCCAGTCCTGCGAGAGATGGAGCAGAAACTTCAGCAAGAGGAAGAAGACCGACAGTTGGCTCTGCAGTTGCAGCGCATGTTTGACAACGAGAGGCGGACTGTGAGCCGGCGAAAAGGAAGTGTGGATCAGTATCTCCTACGGTCCAGCAACATGGCCGGGGCCAAGTAGCACCTAATGAACAGTGTTACCTATTTTTAAAAGGTCTTAGGCCTTGATCATTTATCCTGAAGAGCTGAGTGTTCTCACTTTGGTTTTATTTTAATGGCAAAACACTGTCTAATATGGTTCTGAGAGGTTCCAGGGCCTTTGTAGTCAATATCCAAGGGAATAGCATCTCCGTTTCTCTGTGACCCAGGCCAGAAGCCTGAGTGACCCATCCCTAAGGGCTTCTGGGCCAAACCTGGCAGCACCCACTGGGAATGAGATTTGGAACGGCCTCATTCAGGAGCATAATGGCCACAGTTAGTAATGGTAAAGAGGGGATACCTTCTTAAACTGATAGACTTCCTGACTTCTTTCAGCATGGTATTGTTTTAAATCAGCCTTGCAGATAAAATTCCATTTTTTTCGAAGAAGTGAACAATTTAGTTCCTTGGCAGATCCAAAATGATAGATGGTTATGTTATGCTTTCTGCCGTCCCTTGCCAAAAATAAATACCTATCTATATCAGTTAAGCTTATGCCTTTACAAAAGTTAATTTACATTCTCTGTTTAAAAAATAATATTTGGTGAATGCTATATAGTTGACAGAGCACATTTACAGACATTATTTAGTCTTTCCAAGAGACCTCTCATGTAACTGGCATTAGCCCCATTTTTAGATGATGAAACTGCAGCGCAGATGTTCTGGTTCTCTCGACTACTAAGTGGCATAACCCATGGATTTTCTAAAGGTTTCCCAAATAGATCACAACCTAAGGGTGTGCCAGGGGAGCCTAGGGGAAGCTAGGCTGGGCACTGAACACTGATAGTGCAGAATCCACATGCAAACAAGATCGACAGGGTGGATAAACATATACTGTGCATTATCCCCATCCCCCACAGTTTAGAGCCTCCTGCTTTTCTGGGGGTTTCAGCCTATGAGACAAACTATAATCAGGCTTCATTATTACTTTTCACATGGCCAAGGGTTATCTGCAATGTTGATCTAAAATCCTAAAAATTCACCCTGAAGTCAGGCAAGGAACAATACTTAAACTCCATACTATGGAAACAAGGTATCTAGCTGGATGCAGCTGGTAAATTCAGTCCCATGGACCTTTGGGAGTTTATTTTCCTTAGCAGCTGACACCATGTGTCTTTTGCATCCCTGGTGGTGCTTGGTGCTTCTGCCCATCTGGGCTCATTGAGAATAGGGATCAAGATATCATTTTAGGGAGTTTCTGATGGGCTGGCATTCCCCATGTATGTATGAGTTGTTACTATAAAGTCATGTGACTGGCATTTTAATAGACCTTCCAGAGCTTATATATCCCAATATATGTTGTCTCCTTTGAGTAGCCCCAGCAGGATACTGCTTAGTTTTTCCAGTGCCATTGGTGAAAGCATTTCTGGAACTGTCTTCAAAGACTAGAAACACTGACTCCCAAAATGCTAGAACTGGAAGGGACCTTAATGGTTATCTATTCCAGCCTCCTCCTAAGGTCCTCCTCAGCTTCTAGACCTAGAAGCCAAAGTCCAGAACAGTGACCCATTGATCAAGGAAGATAGTATAACTCCTTTTAAGTGTTCTCAGATTTGCCTTTTCTCAGGGCAAATCTTCAGTGTTTTGTGGTTATTTGTGGTTAGGATAGAGAATTTAAAGTCTGAGACTAGCCAGCAGCTATTTGAAGCCTCTGGGAAAGAAGGTGGCTTATCAAGTAGGTTTGCAGTAATGAATGCTGCTGTAAAGCATAGCCATTTTCTTGTGCAGCTCATAGTTCCCAAACAGTTCCCAAAGAGAAGTTCCAGAGATGTCTTAAACATTGTGGTCATCATTGAGATAGGTAGAATCTCTTTGGTGACTACTTTGGTGGGGAACATCATTCACCTGAATGTATGTATTCTGTTTTCTGTGTGTGTGTGCACATGTGCAGATGTATGTTTTAAAAACATATACCAATCTCATGATTTTATAGTCACACCACTTCAGTTCTAGGCCCTACCAACAACTTATGTCCTCCAAGGGCTGCTGGAGGGCATGTTTGTGCCCAAAACAGAAGAGCTGGCTCTGGTTTACAGAAGACAGGGAGGGTGACCTTACTATAAATGCCCTTAGAGGAAACTTAACAGTTACTGCCATTTCACGCATTTCCTTTTTGATCTTAGTAAATATTATTGGAAGGCTAGTCTTGTTGGTAGGAGCAAAGACACTTATTTTTCCACTTGCCATCTTTTTCTATATCTCCAGTAATTTGAAAAACACTTTTCAGTTGGAATTGATTTTTGTCTTTGGTAAAAAGAAATATTTTTAATAGATAAAAGATATATATTTTAAATATTTCCCCAAATTAATACTCTCATTTTAAGAATTGCATAGCAGTTGCAACAAGTGCAGAATGAAGAACAAATTCTTGTTAAACAAATATTCCAAACTCTAGGTCCAGCTTACTGCCTTCCCTCCTTGTACCTACAGTGATGCCTAGGATGGTACTGACAGTTGTTTTCTAAACTTCCTGCTGAGCAACAGTCCTTCAAATATAGGTAGAGTGGTCTAGGTTAAGGAGGGAGGAGGGTTGATCTTTAATCAGGTTGGTTTTGGAGGAAGGAAAAACCACTAAGGTATTATCTGTATTTTAAGATGCTTCCCATCCTTAATAACTAAAACCTGAATGCTTTTTCTGAAAAGTCTCCCTCTCCTTCCATGATTGTGAAGTTGGTTAAAAGTCGATATGTTGATATGGATTATTTGGGGGGGAAAAAAAGGACAAGGAAGGAAACAGAACGATGGGAATGGTTTGTGAACTAAGAATAAGAGGTGCAGGATTTCACAAAACAAATTCCTCACAAATCATTGAAGTCTGGTTCACTATACGTCTTACTCTGTTCCTTGTATATATGCAGTCTGGGTTTTTTTCTTATTAAAGGGGAAGTTATGAGAGGGGGGAGGGTGAAGGTCAGTCTGAGGGGAAATCCAGGAAATGTGGTGCCCTTAGAAGGTGGCTGTCAGCTCTTTTCTGTAGAGAGGGAAAGATAGATACTTTGAGAAAATGTTCTTGACCCATTGATTGTATCTGCTGGAAGAAGTCATCTGGGCCTATTGGGTTGGTATCAGATCAGGGGATTATGCATCCAGCCCCTGGCCCCTTTCATATATTTGCCTCTTTTTAAAAAGGTTAAGTCTTCTTGGGTGAGGCTTGCCAGGGAAACTCCTAAGTGGCTTCACTTATTTTTTAAATTTTAATTTAATTTTTAAATTTTTGCTTGGAAGAAGCACTGGTAATAAATGTTTTATTTTTTGTTCATTTTCCCTAAAGGAAAAATCTCCTTCAGAGATTAAAGCTCTTAATTGATTACTGTCTGGTTACAAACTGGCAAACTGACTAAAATGGGAAGCTGCCACCGTGCCTGACTCATGCAGCTGATGACCGAAGGCTCATCCTTTCTTTTCTATTTGACAAACATTTACTGAGCTTCAAACTTGTGCCAACCCTGAGCTGGACTGTGGAGATAAAGCAGTTCCTCCTCTTGAGGAGCTCACTGTCTAATGGAATGCATTTGAATGTATGTGTGGCTGGAGAGTTCGTTTATGGTCTTAGGAAAGCCATTTCTGGTCCCATTTAGAAAACTGACTAGCACCCAGCAAACTGCATTCTACATTTGAGACCCCATTGGTATTTGTGAATTTGATTGCACCATTGCTTTTCCTTTACTAAGTAATGTTATGGAAGGAGAATGAATTTTCTCCTCTAGTGATTACAGGACATTAACATCTCTTCAGAAGCTGCTTTTAGCTTAAGCCCCAAGAAGTGAGGTGGGTTGTGGATCACTGACATGGTCAGGGGAGGCCCACACCTCAATTTAGTAACCTCCTAATCTCTCCCCCAACCTGATCTCTCATCAGAGCTGGCAGCAACTTGGGATTCCTTTCCTTTTTCTTGCCTAACTTTTCACTGAAATGTCTAGTAGGAGAGTGAGAAAAGAGAAAAATCAAAGGCTGGGTCACAGTCATAGAATGTTACAGCTGGAATGGGCATGGAGATCATCCAAGTCAAACTTCTTCTCTGCCCCCCCGCCCCCACCTTTTTTTTTTTTTTTAACCAAACGAACTTGTGATCCAGTGCCCTATTTTATAGTGTAGTTTTCCAGGGTCTGAATAATCGTTAAAGTTTGACACACGCACCAATGATGGGGATACCCCCAAATGATTTAGGAGGTTATTTTAATAGCTTTTTCTTCCTGATTTTTTTCAGTTAGTTAGAGTTGAATGTACCTATAGCCCCTGAATACATGCTCAGGTAGAGAAAGTCTCCAAAGTATAAGTAAGTAATATGAATGTGGAATCTTGGAAAGTGATATATTTTGATTGGAATAATTTTAATTAATTTTAATTAAGAATTAAAAGCCAGCTAGCCAATTTTTCTTTAAAAATTGGAAACTCATTATGGTCTTAAATTGTTCTCAGCCAGCCTTTTCCTCATCAACCCATAGAGTGGTCTTTTGAACTGGTATCTAAACATACCTGGTTATGAATTCTCAAAAGAGAAAGCAGGTCTGGGGCGGGGTGGTCAGGGGGCAGATTCTAGGGAAAGTACTGAAGAGAGTTTCTTCTGAAGATGATCTAGGAAATGCATCTTTATACATGATTGTTATCTGCTGTAACTTTCTGAAGAAGATTGTAGAAAAGAGACTTAAGATATATGCAAGGGTCACCAGTTTAGAGATTAGTCAAATTGGAAAAAGTGCCAAGACTGGATGTGCAGATTGTTCTATGTATTATCGGTATTTTTTTCCTCTTAAGAAAAAAATGTACTCTCTCTCCTTTGTGAGTAAATGCCTCCTTAATGCCTTTTAAGTAAGGTGGCAACTTTTAACTGTCATCTTGTGAGAGGCAACCTCAAACTCTAAGCAGACTCCCTCTCTCCCTTTCTGGTGTCTTAAATGAAGAACTAGTTTGAAGCCAAGGCAAAGCAAGGTTTGTTCATCTTCCTTTCCTGTCATTTAATATAAGGTAAAACAGGCAGTGAACTCACTCTTCAAATACCATAGTTCAAGAGTAGCTGTTGGCCCTGGTTCCAGATTAATATAGCAGCAGGCAGATTGCCCCTTGTTGGGGCCACCACCCTCCAAAGCTGTGCCACCAGTGAGAGCATTGGGTTCAAGTTTGCATCAAACATGGTATTACCAACGCTGAGCCTCCAGCAGAGCACTTAAAAGTCCTAGTGAGAGAATAGATACTATGCAAGGGAAAAAAATTTAAATGCCAACAAATAGTTTTTTTTTTTTTTGAGCCTGATATACTGTTTACTCTCAACTCTTTGTACAAATATTATTGTCCTAAGGGCCTTTTCTCCTCCTGCCTAGAAAATAGGTTGTGTATTGGTTTTATTCAACCTGCTGTCTGCTTTAGGATTGGAGAAGGTACCTGCATCCTTGTGGACTGCCACTGCTGGCTGCCTCCTCTCCAGCTCATCAGAAGAGCATTTTGACAAAGACAGAGGACTTGGACCAGGGCATGCCCTGTTGGGGATGTTTCTGTCAGCAAGGACATGGCATGGAATCAAGTGGGCTGATGTGTTGTTATTTAAACAGTACCAAAGTGCATTCTTCAATGTATGTTTGCCTGCTTGAGGCGAGGCCCAAGTTGAGAATACAGTAAAGGAAACTCATGAAAGTGGATGTTCTGTTTCTAGTCAGAGTCTTGTCTCTGGAGAACAATCTCAGACAAAAACATGGGTTAAGCTTAGGCTGTGTGTGGATTTTTGGTGCTGTATGTGCTCTGGGAGATGCCCTACGTTGGATGTCTTGCTTTGGCATTCAGAATGGCAGTAGAGATTAGGAGCAGGGATGGGGTTTCCATGGTGTACAACTACGTCTTTTGGCATAAGTTATGTCCAGTTTAGTTTGCTCCAATTTACTGTCATGTTCACATTCAACCATTCATGCTCCTAATGAAGGAACCAAGAAAGAGTCTGAGTAAAGAACAAATAATATACAGGATGACACTGTCCCTGCACATTAGGGCTGTACTCACAAGATCTGGTTTTTAAAAATACTCTTTTTGGAGCCATTGTTCAGGAATTTGTTAAGATCCCCTTGGTGTCAGTTTCTCATACAACAGAGAACAAATGTATCCCTGTTGCATCTGAACTGGAAAACCATTTTTAGAGGGAAGTGTGACAATGCTGCTGTGGCCTGGGTTCCATGAAAGAATGCATATGGCACCCAGTCTATTGCCCTGTGCACCCACTCTTTATTGCTGCTGGGCCAGGCACCAGGTCATGCCTGGGCCAAGGAGGGGAGATCCTGACAAGGGGATGCCACCTTGTGGCCAGTGAGTGGGGCCCAGCTGAGCTCTGAGGCCTGTGGCCAGCTGGTCAACCTTGAGGTGCGGTCCAGGGCACAGAGCCCTCGGGGAGAGCTGGGGCACAGGCCGGGTGGTGCACACAGCCCCCATGCACAGCCCTAGCCTTGTGAGTCACTGGCTGTGGGCTCCTGGCAGAACTCATCCATGAACTCGAGGAAGTGGCCGAACTTGGGCTGGCTCTCACTCAGCGCTGGGCAGGCCGGGGGGAGCGAGGTAGTCCTGAACACTGTGCGCAGAGAGCCGCTCACCAGCTGCCGGTAACGTGCCTGGAACTCCTTCAACAGCCTCTTGGCCTCCAGGTACTGCTTGTGGTTCACCAGCCGCCGTTCTGTCCACTGGTGCAGGACAGCACCTGCAGGAAACGAAGCCAGGAGAGGCACCAAGCTCATCCTGGTTCTCACCCAGCCGAAAGCAAGAGGATTGGGTCCAGAGACCCTTGGAAAATGGGATGGTGTGGCAGGAGGATGCTAAGGGGCTAAAAATGGCCTTTCCAGCTTGGGGCAGTAGGAAGTCAGTGACTTCCTACTGCCCCTACGCATTGACTCTATCTTAAGCCCTGGTTCAGGACCTTAACATGCTGTGTGATTTTAGGCAACTCCCTGCCTCACTCTGGCTCTCCTTTTCTCCATCTACATATAGAGACTGATGTAGGCAGTTGCTCTCTAAGGGCCTTTCCTGCACTGACACAAGCCCTTTCTTTGCCTTTAGCCAGCAGGAGTGAACTGAATCTGGGATCCTGGCAGCTGTGGCAGAGCCGTACCTAGTGGAGCCTCTGTAATGTTCCGGGGATCCCGCAAGCGAATGAAGATGTCATCCAGCAGCTGGGCTCTAGTCTTCCTTGGGGGTGGAATCAGGATTCTCTGGGCCTGGCAGAAGGTCATGGAGGAGGGTGTTATTCCAGGTTTATGCACAGACTTTCCTGGCCTAACTTCATACAGTCACAGCAACGGGCTGGGGAGCATCTGGGGGTGCTGGGAAAGCATGGCCCTCAGAGGGTCCCAAGGTGACAGCCACATCTGTACCTGTGGGCGGTACTCAGGGGCCATTTACACATTCAGTGAGCTGGATGTTTACCCGTTTCTCTTTGGGAACATAGGGTTTCTGAAGAGTGTCCAGCTTGGGCTTGGAGGAGTGGCACAGGAGTGGGTGCTTCAGCATTTTTTGCAGGGCTTGTGCATTCTTCTGGATTCCTAGGGCAAGACGGCAAGACTGAGTCAAGGCACTTCCCCCTCCTCCTCCCAGATGCCTCCCGATTGCTTCATTCCTCAGTCTCACAGCAGCTCTAGGTAAAAGGATTTGAGAGTCCCCAAAAGAAAACACTGCTCCCAGGTTTCTTCCGGATCTGTTCCAGTGCCTGAAGTTCCATCATTCTTCAGTGAGTATTTGTCCCATATTATAATGGAAAAATAGCACAGATTGTAATGGGTAAATAGTATTGGAGTGGGGGAAAAGGCTGGCTCCAATGTGACCCTATTAACCTCAGGGGGTTATATCGCAGGGGCTGACACCCAGAACAGCCCAGCTGAATGCCAGTTGCTTTGGAAGTACTGATTAACACAGAGATGAAGCTGCTCCTTTGCCTCCAACCAGATAGGAATGATTTTGGATGTTCAGTTTGGGAACTTCTGGGCTGGGAAAAGCTCAAGAATCTGGCCATTCTGGGTGTTCATTCATCAAACTTTTCCTGAGGAGAGACTTTATCATCCAGAGCAGCTAGGCTGAGACCGACTAGAATCTCTCAATAAACTGTGGCTCCCCATAAGCCAGTGAAGGCCCAAACCAGGACAGGGGTCCCAATATGTGGGGCTTCAAACAAAGGACACCCTAAAAGGAGCCCTTTGACAGGTATTTAGACAGAGGACAGCACCCTACTTGGGAAAAGACAGCTTGGTGCCAGCCTTGGCTTGACCCTGACTTGCTCTGGGCTGTGGAGATGACCTCTTGCCCTAGAGCAAGGATATGCCCTCACATACCCTTTGGCTCAATGAAGGCTGGATCAGGCTTGGCTGTCAGCAGTTCTTCATAGCCGTGGTACTTGCTGGGAAGGGAGGCAGTTGGGAGCTTCCTCTGAGTCCCTTTCACCTCTCTGGGTGCCGTTGGTGGTTTCTTTTGGTCTTTCTCCTTCAACTCTAAATCATCCTTATGGATGATGGAGGAAGGCAGTTCATTCACCTGTGCCCAGGAAGAAAATGCATTCATTTGTCATTCATTCATTCATTCATTCAATGAACATTCGGAGCATCATATCTGTGCTGGTCTCTGCTGGGCAAGGGTAAGACCAAGGGCAAGGGTAAGACCAAGACTCTCTTAAGGGCAAAGGTAAGACCAAGACTGGGATGGAAGAAGGCAGACATAAAAATAGACAATTGATAAATGCTTTAACAGAGGGAATACAGTGGTTTTGGGTGATCCCAGAGGAAGCCCCAACCTAGCCAAGAAGCTCCCTTGGAGGAATGCCTTAGCCTGAGCTAAGTCTTGAAGAGCCAGGAAAGCCATCCCTATGGAGCAATGGGGAGAGGTGTGGACTGCAAGTGATGAGAAAGAATAATTGTTTCAGACAAGGAACAGCATGAGCAAAGGCACAGAGGTAAGAAACATCAAGGTGCATTTTGGGGGAACTAAAGATTGGTACAGTTAAGCACAAAGTGAAGAGACAGACAACTGCAGTGGTAAGCAGGACCCAGATCGGTAAGGACCATTATATGCCAAGCTGAGGGTGCGTTTTATTTTGTATTTTCTTTATCCTCACTCTGATGGCAAACCATGGAGGATTTTAGCCTATCCTAATGGCTTTATAAGAAATCTGTATGTCATGTAGGGATGTATTTATTAAAATTACTCACCAGGTGGGGTGGCACATGCCTGTAGTCCTAGCTACTCAGGAGGCTGAGATGGGAGGACTGCTTGAGCTCGGGAGCTCTGGGCTGTAGTGCATTATGCTCCTCGAGTGTCCACACTATGTTTAGCATCAATATGGTGACCTCCCAGGAGTGGGAGACCACCAGGTTGCCTAAGGAGAGATGAACTTGCCTAGGTAGAAAATGGAGCAGGTCAAAACTCGCATCCTGATCAGTAGTAGGATGGTGCCTGTGAACAGCCATTGCACTATAGCCTGGGCAACACAGTGAGACCCCATCATGTATATACGTGTGTGTATTTCTGAATATATATTATATATACACACATATGTGTATACATGTATATGACCTATAACAAGCAAAAAAGCTGAATTAGCAATTTTTAAACTTCCCACAAAGAAAAGCCAAGGACCAGATGGTTTCACTGGTGAATTCTACCAAACATTTAAAAAAGAATTAACACCAATACTTCACAAACTCTTCCAAAAATTAAAAGAGGCTTATTCTCTGAGGTTAGTATTACCCTGAAATCCAAACTAGAGAAAGACATCACAAGAAAGGAAAAATACAAAGCAGTATCACTTATGAATATAAATGCAAACATTCTCAAAAAATATTAGTAAACTGAATTCAACAAGTAAAAGGGATTATATACTATGACCAAGTGAGATTTATCCTAGGAATGAAAGGTTGGTTTAACATCTGGAAATCAATTAATGTAATATATCAAAACCATATGATCATCTCAGTAGACATAGGAAAAGCCCACTCTGTCATGATTAAAAAACACTCAAACTAGGAATAGAAAGTAACTTCCTCAACCAGATAAAGAGCATCTATGGAAAACCCTCACCTAATATCATAATTAATGGTGAAAGACTGAATGCTTTCCCCTTAAGAACAGGCACAAGACAAGGAAGTCTGTTCTCACCACTTCTGTTCATCATTGTATTAAAGGTTATAGCCAGGACAATTAGGCCAGAAAAAAAAAGATTTTTTTTTTTCCCCTGAAAACATAGTGACTCATAATTGATTGTATTGCTTTGGCCACTAGGAGCTCAGAACTGCATTTTGTCAAAACATCTTTATTATAATAGCAGCAGTGCATGATGTGCATGTTTGAATGACAGAATTACCCTTGTACTATTTCCTTTCCTGTCCATATTTTCTTTTCATCTAACTCTCTCAAATTGTTTCTTTTAAAATGCTTATTTATATTCTGCATTGCTCCACAAAGGTTCTGAGATATTTCTTTAAGATACTTTTATACTGTATAAATTTATATGTCACTATAAGTCATCTGTGGAAAAAGAAATAGATGGAGAGTTAGACCTCCATGAATGGATGGATGTATATCCTGGAAAGATCTGGCAGTGAGCAGACTAGAGGGGCAAGACTGGAGGCAGGGAGATCAGGGAGAGGGATGGTGCAGTAATAAAGTTCAAGGGGGCCCTGACAACTCTTCTAGCCTTATATTACCCTTTGCCACATGCCACCGTTCTGCTACACTGACACTAAACATTTGTGAGTTCTGCATGTACCATTTTAATTTCCTTCCTCTATCCTGTTTCATGCTGTTTCCTCTGTCCAGAATGCCCTTGCTGCTATATCTTCATCTTTTTAATTCCTACTCAGCCTGTAAATCTCAGCTCAGTTGAGCCTCTTCCAGGAAGCCCTCCTGGGCTGGGGCAGAGGCATCTCTCCTTCCTCCAGGCTCCCAGCCTCTGGGATTCCCTCAGTCTCAGCACTGATTGCATGAGCTGTTCCTATGTTCCCCATTATACTGAGAGCACCTCAAGGGCACGACCTGCATCTGATCTATCTATGTTCCCAGGATCCAGAGGCAGCATCAAAAGTGAGGAGACCTGAAGCAGAGAGGTACAGGCAGCAGCAAACCCCTCTGAAAAACTAGTTGGAATCACACCCCAGTCAGACCCCAGATCTTGACTGTGCCACAGAACCATGACTTATCCCCATGGGTGTCCCTATCAGTAGCCTCAGAGCAGAGATCTCCCAGAAGAGGCTTGCAAGCTCTGCCAAGGGTGCTGACTTCTCGTTTCCAGACCTGCCATGTGCTTGTTGCTCCCAGCTGTCCACAGCAGTCGAGCCTAAGGGCTGCACAGGAACCTATGTGAGCTAGCAACAAGTGGGCAGGGGCAGCTGGATACGGGTACCTGGGTCAGGAAGATGGACTCTGTGCTCTTGGAGTCCTCATCTGATGGGCGCTCTGGGCTGAGGCGGACAGCTGTGTCACTCAGGTGGGACAGGGTCTCTTCACTATGCACAGTGGAGTCGGAGCAGATGGGAGGCAGTGGCACGAAGGTCCGGCGAGACAGGGAAAGGCCTTCCAGGCTCTCAGTGGGCATCTCTGACTCCACAGAAGTGCTTTTGGTAGTGGGCAGATCTTCAGCCAGCTCTGCCTCTGGCTCTAGCATATCCTTTGAGGGAGACTTGGTTGTCGTCACGCGTGGGTGATGGAGCACCAGAGGCTGCTTCGGCACCTTTGGGATTTCGGTTTTCACCTGTCATGGAGAAGAGCCGGAATGAATTTGCTTCCTAATTAGGATTCTCTCCTCCTGGGCCTCACTAGCCTAAGGCCACTTGTATAGCAGCCGGAGTGCTGGGTGCGGAGTGAGGGGGAGGTGGAAAGGGAAATCATACTTTTTGGGCATCTATGATGTGCCCCAAGCATGATGTAAGTTGTTTTATTTCTACCTTGAAACAACCCAATGAATAATTATCCCCAGTTTTATAGATGAGGAAACAGGGGCTTAGAGAGGTAAAATGACCTGTCCAAGTCCCAGAGTGATTTGGCGGTAGTGCCTGGACGATGTAATTCCAGTCCTGGGCTCCAGGCTTCATGCTGCATCCCTGACCATACGTCACTCTGGCCCTCAGTAGTCTCAGTCTTCAGATGAGGGTTTAACATGGTGCCTATGGCTTTCCCCCAGGGACTCCGAGGAGAGGGTGTTGGGGAATGGTTCTGTATTTTCTGGAAAATGGCAGCACCAGGCCCCTTTCAGGATGCTGGTCCCTATACCTTATATAAAGATCCTAAAGATAGATCTCTCTGAAGGTTCAGGACCAAGAAAATAATTCCGTTAATTAGTAAAAGCCTGTGACCATTCTCCCCCTCCTCCTCAGCCTCAGGTGCCAGGAGGTGTCCATGTGCCCTCAGCTGGGCTTAGTTCTTTCTCTCTCCCCCTTTACATAGTGGATTGTTTTCACTCTTTGTCAGAGGTATTTGGTTCACTTATAACTGTACTTTTACTGAAAGATGTAAGTTGTGTAGTGGAAAGATTCCAAGCACTGTAATTAGAAAAATATGGGCTGGAATACAGGTCTATCCTTTGAGCTCCCATTGCCTCCTTGTGCCTCTCTCACAGAGTTCCACCAAATGAAATGGTGTGTGCAAATGTACCTAACAGACTAAGGAGGGCGAAGGATGACTTTTATAAAATATGCTACTTTAAAAAAATGTGTTTCCTTTTGGAAAATATGTGGAACCTCAGTGTTTAGACTCTGAGGGACCCAGAGTCTTTGAATCCATGCCACAAGGCACAGGGCACGGACACAGCACCGCACCTCAGCATCTAAGACACCAAGCGCCATCACTTGGCAGCTGGTGGGAAGGGACAGTTCCCCTTCCCCCTCATGGCTCTGTGACAGAGATGTGCTAGAGGAAATGCTCTTTCTCCATCCCACCGCTACTTTCCCCGCCCCTTCCCAAGGGAGGAATGGGTAACCTAACTGGCCAGAGGCTGAGTCACTGGGCCCTGCTTCAGTCGTGGGCTGGATTACTGCTCATCAATGAGACCAGGCTATTTTATCTTCCATTTGTGTCCTCACATCAAAGGGCTCACACAGCTTCTTGGTTACAGGCCTGCTCTGGCATGTTCTCCATTTTCCTCCTGTCTGTCCATGCCTAGGTGTGAGGGGAGGGGCTGCAGCCTTTGTCCATGTAACCCCAGGGGTCTAATCTGCATTTCTAGCCCCATCTCTGTATGCACAATGAGGACATGCAGGCATCCCCAGTCTGACTCAGGACTAAGCCACATTCTTCAGTCCAGGATAGAGGGTGTTTGCCTACATTAACAAAGCATTGATTTGTTTCTCATTTGGCCACTGGCATCTGTGTTTATTTAACTCATTTAGCTCAAAGGTTAGTCAGAACCTTTGATGGGAGGAGGTGTGAGGGGTCCCCTAGGACCCATACTAACTTTTAACAAGTCAGTTCACCTCTCTGAGTCTGTTGCTTCATCTACTGTGAGGATTATGGGATAGCATATACGCAAGAGCTCTGCAGAGTCCTGGGCGTGGGGCTCTGTAAAGGAGAGAGAGGATTCTGCCCCTCCCTAGCTGACTGATGGGAAATGATGGGGCAGATCCTTAAGAGGAGGTAACAGACAAGGAGGAAGATGATGGAAACCTTGGAATTCCTATTTCTGACTTCAAATGCTTGTCCAGTCCTCCGAGGACGTCAGACAAGAGCCTGGCTGGACAGAGGCGGGCTGCAGAGGGGGTGGCAAGGAAATATCTGTATTTAACTTTTGGGATCAGCAATGCTCAGCCCACCTTTTGGCTGTAGAAAGACTAAAGTTCAGGAGGGAGGAGCATTTCACAGAAATTTTTGAAATTTTTCAGATGAAAGAGGGATTTCACTTACTTTATGGCAAAGGAAGCAGACTTCTCTCAACATAAGGAAACATTTCCTTAAGATTCAGGCAGGAGATGTATTCTGGTCCTGCCTTAGCTATTTTTTTTTTTTTTTTTTGTAGAGACAGGATCTCACCCAGGCTGGTCTCAAACTCCTGCCCTCAAGCGATCTTCTTGCCTTGGCCTCCAAAGTGCTGGGATTAGAGGTGTGAGCCACCACGCCCAGTGCATAGCCATTCTCAATTACTGTAGGTGACTATAACTTTCAATGGTAAGAGTTTTGGGAGTTTAAAATATATTTTCATATCTGTTGTTTCATCCAATGCTCTTCCCAAAGCAAGGAAAGGAGAAGGCAATGCTGAACCTAATGGAGAGATTCCAGGCACTGTGGAGTGAGCAGCTCTACAGCCAGGTTGGTTTGCATACATTATAATAGGCTGCACTCTTCCTGGGAGTGAGAGTCCTGCCTTGGAAGGCCTACCTTCCGTGATTCCTTCCGAGACATCAAAACATGATGCTTAGGCTTTACTATCTTCCTTCGAATTAAGTGGATTCCCAGTCGCTCCTGGAGGAAGCTCTTCAGCAGTGGAGGGACCCCTGGTGCCATGATGGGAAAATAAGATTACTATTAGCTAAAATTTATACTGGGGCTTACTATGTGCCAGGCACTAATCAAATTGCTTTACATGTATTAATGAAACTTATTCTCAACCCTAGGAGGTAGGTACCTCATTATTCTCATTCAGTAGGCAAGGAAACTGAGGCACACAGAGGCTAAGGAATTTGTCCAAGATAATAAAGATAGTGGTGGAGTGATGATCAGAACTTCACTGGTGTCACTTCAGGGCCCAGGACTCTTAAAATGCCTCCAGCTCCTGTATCTTACACAGTGGCTCCACTGCTGACCACCCCATTCAGTGTGCTCTGGGAAGAGAGGCTCCTGCAGTTGGGGCTGCACCCCTCTGCAACTGGGAATTGGGAAATGAGGTCATGACAGAACTGTTCCACAAAGCAGGGTGTGGTTCAAAAGAGCTCACACGGATTTAAAGAATTCCATATTCCATTCCCAACTCAGACTCTTTCTTGCTGTGTGACCTTGGGCAGATCATGAACCTCCCTGAGCCTCAGTTTCTACCACTGTCCGTGGGGACAATAATGCCTGCCTCACAGGGTTACTGTCAGGAAGAGCTGGTACAGAGCTATTTCCTCCTTTCCTCAATGTACCATGAACCTTGTCCACCCCGACAAAGAGTAGATCCCAGGGCTTGGCATTGATGAGGTGGGGATGAGGGTGCCACACTGCTCCTTGGACACTGGGTTGAGAGGGGGCAGGTTTGCGGGCACCATACCTCGTGTATGGGCCACCAGAGGGTTGTTATGAAAGACGAACTCGCAGAGAGATGGGAAGAGAGCTACTGGCAGGACAGCATCCTCTTTTGCGATCTGTAATGAATGCAGGAGAGACTCTCAGGTTGACACCACCCCTCACATCTACCCAGGTATGTCTAGGCCCCTCACTGCAGGGCTACATGCTTGCTAGGATTGGGGGTGGTATTGGGTAAGACATGCTGCTGTGGATGGGACTCGCTGCTGGGTGATGCCTTGACCCTGCAATAATACCTACTCGTGCACAGAGTACCTTGCCCCTCCTGTCTGAAATTCCACCATCACTGTTGCGTGTTTAAGAGCTAAGAGTTTTTCCTCTTTTTTCCATGCTGGATATGTAGCCTACATCAAATATTAGGGAAGCTGGTGGCAAAATAATAAGAACAAACACATTTTTTGTAAGAACAAACTCTTTATCTCATAAAGATCCTGGAAGGTTGGCAGGGCATTGACTTTAACTTCAGGATACAATTTGACACTTCATCTTCCTCAACACAAACCTCTACACACTTCTGATGGCTCTTTCACTGAGGCCAGTCCTGGGCACTTATCTGGGGATGGATGGGGGAAAGGAGGACCCACACATGTAAGGGATAAGTAGAGCCAGTGTTAAGAGAGACCTCATGGCTGTCTGGGACATAGAGAATGCCCTGTGAAGCCAGCCTGCAAGTGGTGGCTTATTGGCCAAGCCAGCCTCTGAAGGGCAAAAAATATACAAGCTTTGTTGAGCAGACTGCCTGGAAAAGCTGGACAATCTTGGCGAGAGTATCTATTAGCAATGGAAAAGTATCAGGGACATCAGGATCGAAGGGGTCAGGAGTCGGGCAGTGGCCAATCAGACCCCTGGACACACTGAAAGGTACTGGGTCAGATGTAGGACCCAATGAAGGTACTGAAGTCCAAGGGCTGGAAGAGGCAGGGCACTTCAGTTTAGCTTCCTCCGCAGCCTTACTGGATAGCACTAGATTTCCACTGAGCAACTAACTTCTTTCATTTTTATTCATTCAACCAACAAATATTTACTGAATACCTACCATGTGCCAAGCACTTTGTTAGGAATGAGCAAAACAGACACAATTTCTGCCCTCAGAGAGCACTGTCTAGTGGGAAACAAGCATTGGAGAAACAGTAACACAGGAGAATAGATTTACAATGTGATAAGTGTCACAAGAGAGGTGCATGAAGTACCAGGGTCATCGGACATAGTCAGAGAGGTAAGAGGTGTCTCTGAGGTCTGAAGGAGGGGGAGGAGGTAATTAGTGAATGCAGTGAGACATGGAGTGTGTGGTACAGAAACCTCTGTATTAACCAAAACCATTTCTCTACCTCTAGCACATGGATTTTATCTCCTAGCCTCCCAAGCAGCTACATGTGGTCACATGACCCAGTTCTAGCCAATGCAACTTGGGCGAAAGTGGTAAGTGCTACTTCTGTGCACAGTCTATACCCTCCTGTACCTCCTCTACTTTCCTCCCTTTACCACAGTCCCCCTGCTTGACCATCTAACAGGATACATAGGATCCAGTTGAGTAGTGTTAAGACCCTATAAGATGACAGAACATAGCCAGAGGGGATCTGGGTCTCTGAATGATCATGTGGAAGGCCACCTGCCAACCAGGAATATCCAAGATGGACTTTGTAAAAGCAAGAAATACACTTTTATTGTGTTAAGTGATTAAGATGTTTAAGTTTGTTGCAGTAGCTAGTCTTACTTTAATGCAGAGAGGAAGTGTCCTATACAAAGAGAAAAATGTGTGAAAGGCCTTATAGCCTGCTGGAAGTTTAAAGAAGGCTAGTGTGACTAAAAGAGAGAAAGAGGGCACCTGGTGCAAAATGGGGCTGGAAATGCAAGTAGAGGCCAAACAAAAGGTAGTTTAAGATTTGGGTCCTTGGGGAACTCATTAGATGGATTTTAGAAATATGAGGACCTAAATTTGACAAAACTTGGTAATGATGTAGATACTTGGGGGGGGGGGTGGAGGATGGGGAGGTGCAAAAGAGAGAAGTATCAAAGGTGACAACTGGTTTTTGCCTTGAGTAACTGGATGGAAGATGAAGCTATTCACTAAGGGAACAATGAAAGAACATACAATTTGAAGAAAAAATTAATCAATTTGCTTTGGGTATGTGTATGTTGGTGGTACCTTTGAGGCCTCCAGGTAGAAATGTCAATTAGGCAGTTGGATACACTGGTCTGGAATACAGAGGAGAGGTCTGCATTAGAGTTAGAAATTTGTGAGTCACTGTTCACAGGCCAATGGGTATCTGAAGTCATCCCTAGGGAGACAGTAGGGAGTGAGAGGAAAGAAACTAGGAGTAGGCCTTGAGGGACTTTAACATTTGATCTTCTAGACCAGGGATCAGCAAACCTTTTCTGTCAAAGGCCATATAATAAGTGTTTTAGGCTTTGCAGACCATATGGTTTCTGTTGCAGCTATTCAGTTTTACTATTGTTGTACAAAATCAGCCATAGACAATTCATAAATAGGTATGGTGGCTTTTTTCCAATACAATTTTATTTATGGACCCCGAAATCTGAATTTCATATAATTTTAACGTGTCATGAAACTTTATCCTTGTTTTGATTTTTTTCAATCATTAAAAAATGTGAACACCACTCTTAGCAAACAGGCTGTACCAAAACCAGGATTGGGCCCATGGCCCAAATCTGGCCCATGATCCATTTACTAAAGTTTCATTAGAATACTACCTTTCTCTGGTTGGGCGCAGTGGCTCACGCCTGTAATCCCAACACTTTGGGAGGCCGAGCAAGTGGATCACAAGGTCAGGAGTTTGAGACCAGCCTGGCCAATATGGTGAAACCCCGTCTCTACTAAAAAAAAAAAAAAAATACAAAACAACAACAACAACAACAAAAATCAGCTGGGTGTGCTGGCAGGTGCCTGTAATCCCAGGTCCTTGGGAGGATGAGGCAGAAGAATCACTTGAACCCCGGAGGTGGAGATTGCAGTGAGCCAAGATCATGCCACTGCACTCCAGCCTGGGCAACAGAGTGAGACTCTGTCTCAAAAAAAAAGAAAAAAAATACTACCTTTCTCATTTGTTGCCATATTGCCTTTTGACCTACAAGGGCAGAGTTAAGTAGTTGCAACAGAGTAAAATATAAAATTCTGCTGCCATTATCTAGACTTCAGAGATAGAGGACGAACCTAAAAAGGTGCCCAATATGTTTTGATAAATGACTATAATGGTGGTCAAAGTGGGTGTAGAGTCTCGTGTGTGCAAATCAAAGGGTCAAGAGACAATCATTAAAGAATGGGAGATGCAGAATTTAATCTTGTCAGGATGCAAAATAACATTCACCCAAACGAGGTGATTAAAAAGTTGAAGAAAAATTGAATGATACTCAGGTCATGTGTGTCATATTTTCTGTGAAATTAAGCCCAGCTGAAAGGTATGGGCTTAGGATTCTGGCTGACACAGCAAGCGGAAATCTGGCCATGGGGCTAGCCTGTTCCCTCTTGGGTGAGCTGAATGTTCTGGAGATGCATTCAGGTTTCAATGATAACTTTAAATTTCTTCTCAATCTCACTGGATTAAGGAGAGTGTAACAATCTGTCACATTTAGGAAGTAAGTAAGTATTAAAGACCAACTGAAAGTGATTATTTTACTTTTGACACAACAATTTCTAGTGACTATTCGGAGTGACTTTCTGACGAATATTCTAGATGTATAAGTTCTGTTTAAAGGCAGAATTTATTTTGAAGTTTGTAACTTTAATAAATTGAATATTAATTTCAACACAGCTGTATTATTTGACATGATTAAAACATCATTCATGGGGTCGGGCGTGGTGGCTCACGCCTGTAATCCTAGCACTTTGGGAGGCTGAGGCAGGTGGATCACGAAGTCAGGAGTTCAAGATCAGCCTGGCCAACATGGCGAAACCCTGTCTCTGATAAAAAACAAAAATTAGCCAGGCGTGGTAGCGGGTACCTGTAATTCCAGCTACTTGGGAGGCTGAGGCAGGAGAATTGCTTGAACCCGGGAGGCGGAAGTTGCAGTGAGCCAAGATCGCACCACTGCACTCCAGCCTGGGTGACAGAGCGAGCGAAACTCCGTCTGAACAACAACAACAAAAATCATTCATTCATCTAACAAACTTATTGAGCACCTATCATGTATCAGGTAATATTCTAGATAATGAGCATATAAGATGTAAGCAAAACAAAGTCCTAGTGCTAAAAAACAAAAGCACATTCTGGTAATAGATATGTGACAATAGACAAAAAGATATAATACGTTAGGTGGTAACTATCATACAGTAAAATACCATTTAAAAACTCCGGTGCAAACATAGAAAAATGGAAAGAGTGCTGCTCCAACCTTAAGAAAAATACTGAATAATCTTTAAAATCATAACTTTTCTTGAGTCCAATAGAGAGCTAACATCTCAGGACAATCATGTGGCCTGAAATCTAAGGAAATACCGGCACCTCCAAGGAGAGATGGGACACAGACACTGGCCTGCCATGTGGCAGAATGTGGCAGATGCAAGTGCCACACAAGCACTTAAGAAGAAATCAGGTAAAAATTTTAGTGAATTTCTGAAGACCAAGCATGGCCTAGAGTAAACCCCTTTAAGCTGCAGACATCCAGGGAGTTCACACTCACTAGTGTGAGGAAGACTGGAGGCAGGAGAGAGATTGATGACAGCCTTCCTCAGTGGTGTGAGCCTGGAAGAGGAGATAGCTCCCACCACAAAAAGGCAGGGGGCCTTACCAACCTTTCTCCATAGTTAACAAAAGTCTTCAGTTGCTGAGGAAGATCAGCAAACCCTGTCAGCTTGGGGCACTGCATCTTGGGTAGGGAAAAAATTAAAACCCACTACTCCTGTGGTTGGAGCAGGAAACCAACCTGGGCCTAGTACATTAGAGGTCTCCTACTGCTGGGAGAGGGGTAGGACCACTGAGAAAAGCCCATCCTTGAGACACAGGGTTGGTCCCAGGGCTGCCTAAGACTGGGGCAAGAGCCTCCCTTTGACCCCTACCACCACTTGCTACTTAGCAAGCACTAAGTAGCAAGCAAAAGCAGTCTACTGCTAGGGGGAGGAACAAGCATGTGGAGATAAACTCCTCTGAGGTGCAGGCACTCAGGGAAGGATGAAAGCTGAGGACAAAGCAGGAAAACTGAGAAAAATACTCTGGCACCCTAGGAAAAACCAACTATATGCTGTCTAAAAGAGACACACCTTAACTATAAAGATATAAATAGGTTGCAAGTAAATGGACAGAAAGAGATATACCATGCAAACAGTAAGTATAAGGAAGCTATGTAGCTGTATTTAAATCAAACAAAATAGACATCAAGACGAGGAATATTATTAGAGGCAAAAAAAAGCAACTCATAATTTATAAAAGTATCCATACATTAGGTAGATGTAACAATTCTAAATGTATCTGCATCAATAGCAGACTTCAAAATACATGGAGTAAAAGCTGACAGAACTAAAGGGAAAAATAAGCAAATTCACAACCACATCTGGAGATTTTAACACATTGCTCTCAGTGATTGATAGAACAACCAGACAACAGTACAGAGAAGATCTGAGTGACACAACCAACCACTTTACCTTAATATTTATAGAACACTTTCCCCCAAAACTGCAGAATATACACAGTTTTTGAAATGCACATGGAATGTTCACCAAGATAGACCGACCATAGGGTGAATCATAAAACAAGTTTAAATAGATTTCAGAAGAATGACATCTTACAGATTATGTTATCTGCACACAAAATAAATTAGAAATAAATACAAGACACCTAGAAGAGCCCCCATATATTTGGAAATTAACTAACTTATAAATAACCTGTGGATCAAAGAAGAAATCACAGGAAAAAGTGAAAATATTTTAATTGAATGAAAATAAAAAGTAAATATATTACAATTTGTAGGACTCAGCTAAAGCAGTGCTTGGAGAAGAAATGTAAAGCTTTACATGCTTATATTAGAAGAAAGGTCTAAATCAATTAACTAAAATTATACTGCCTAAGATGTGAGAAAAAGAGGAGCAAATTAAAATCATTTTAAGTAAAAGAACAGAAATAAAGTTATGAGCAGAAATCAATGAAATGGAAAACAGAGAAATCCAGTGAAACCAGCAGCTAGTTTAGTAAGAAAAAGTCAATAAAAGAGGTAATGTCTAACTATTTTGGATCAATAAAAGACATAAATTACCAATTTCAAGAAGAGGGACCTGTGATACATCTATGGTCCACTGATTTTCGGCAAGGGTATAACAATGGGGGAAAGAATAGTCTTTTCAATAAGTGGTATTGAGAAAGCTGGATATCCACATGCAAAAGAATGAAGCTGATGCCTGTCTAACACTATATATAAAGATTAAGTTGAAATAAAGACCTAAATGTAAGAGCTACAACAATAAAACTCTTAGACGAAAACACTTGGGGAGTTTAGCTGTATCAGCTGCTTGCTGTAGAGGAATGTAAGCAGAGTATCTTACAAGTTTCCTGCATTTCAGACTTGAGTAGGGCTCAATTAGTGGGATTTTACAGAAAACCAAACAGGACATGAACATTGGAAAAACAAGTTAAATGTGTCCCTTAGACTTTATATCTGCTGTTCCCCTTAGGCTACAACATTTCTACCCTCACCTGACTCACCCCTCTTTACCTGATTAAACTCACTGACTCAGATCTCAGCTTAAACACCACCTTCTTGAGAACCTTCCTTGATCCCAAGTATTAGGTTAGACACCTCCCCTCCATCATTTACTTCATAACACTGTGAATTTCTTCATAACACTAAGCATGCTCATATTGTGCTGATTTATCCATATCAGTCTTCCTGTCTTCCTTATAGGTGATAAGTTGCAAAAGGGCAGAGGCCAAGTCTCTTTCCACAGCTGTATATCTAGTGCCTACCACAGAGCCTGGCACATGGTAAGTGCTAAATAAATATCTGTAACTGAAGAGATGGACTCCTGCCTTGGCCTGAACTCCTTCCACTTTCCCCACCCTGAGAATTCCTGAGCCCATGTACCTGTAATGCAGGGAATTCAATGGAGGGTTGGTTTTTAGGCCAGAGCAACTTGCATCCCACCTTCCCATCTGTGCCCCTGAGGAAACAGGAGAGGAGCAGAAAGTCACCTTGTTGTAGGCCAGGCTAAGGTATCTCAGCTCTGGGAAGGGTGGGGCCAGCGTCTGGTTCCTGGCCTTCAGTGACTTCACAGGAAGGATCTCGAATATGGGAGGAAGTGAACATATCTTGGTTGTCTTAGAAAGAAGGAAAAGTCAAAATCAAGTGCCCGATAATAAATAAGGCCACTAAGGGCCAACAGACCCTTTCAATGGAACAGGGTGGAATGAATGACCTTCCTAGAGAGACTTGGCCAAAAGAGACATGTAGGGTCATAAGGGTAGATGTCACCATCAGCCCAGAATTCTGGCTCCAAGTTCTCTTAGGAGAATTAGCTTACATGATGAGCTAATTCTCAAGCACCCAAAGTTCCATTTTCAAGTTTTCTGAGGCCACAGGATAATATAGCACTGGTGCAGACATCAGAGGTACTTGGTCCCCACCCCCTCGCTCTGCCCTACAGCAGCTTACCCTGAATTGGCCCTTCTACACAGTTGGGCTAAAATTTCTCCAGAAGGCAAAGGGGAAGGTGCTTGTGTTCTTAAGGGGAATTTTTCTAGTGGGGAGAGGGAGAGGGAGGTGTCTTGAGCCTTGAACACCTGCTCTGATGGGCTAGCCCACATCCTCGACTGGAGGGTCTTCATTTGAGGATAAAACAACAGTCCCCAAGATACAAGTTGTATCTGTGGGGAGGTTGTATACTGAGCTGCCTCTCACGGATGCAGGTTGGCTAAATGAAGAGATACACTATTTATTGTAAATGAATAAATCAATATTTAGTTTACATGCACCAGTCTCCATGAGCATCTGCCGTGAGAGAAAAAACAATTTTCTGTGCAGATGAAAATCAAGAGTCTAAGCCTGTGACATCAAGGATTAGGTCCTGGATAGTGGTGTATCTGGCAAGGACTTTTCCAGCTTTGGGGGACTCTTGTTAAGGAGCTGCTGGTAGCAGCCCCACTTCAATGCCAATTTTATCACTTGAGGCAGCTGCCATTATTACATTATGCTAAACAGCATGTGAGAACAATGAAAGTTAGACTAGGCAGGTAAGGTCAAGACACGCCTGTCTGTGGCCAGCACAGGACCTGGTACATGGTAGGTACTTGGCAACTACCTATTCAATGAATGGGCTTCCTCAGTGTGATCTATAGAAATGACTCTCATGGCTCCATTATTTGATTTGATTTTGTCTATTAAAATTAATGTTCTAACTCAGGAACACAAATATAAAGTAGTCAGTTCCTACCTCTGAGGTTGAAAATCCAGGGTAAGATGAAAACACAACCTCTGAAACGGAAGAGAAACAGAATGAAGGTTGGTGAGAGCACTGATTGATGCCTAGAGCACCCAGGATATAGGTCTGCCATCCACTGTGTGCAGCAGGGCACCTCCTAGAGGGACTTCTCATTGGTCCTCAGCCCCAATGCTAACTAGGAAGAGGAGCTGGCTGTGACATGCATCAGGTAATAAGTCCCTTTGCACTTAGGATAAAATACAAACTGCTTATCTAGTCATCTGATGTCCTGCATGATCGGGCCCCTGCCTACTTCTTCAATCTCATTTCATGATACTCTCTCCCTCATTCACTGTATTTCAGCCACACTGACTGACCTTCAATCTGACTTTAAAACACATAAGCACTTTCGAGCCTCAGAATTACTGGGTAGTCCATACTGAGCAGAAAGCTAACCAACTGTCTTAGAAGAGAAAAATGTATATAGAAGACATTCTGTCAGAGGATTTGGAAATATTTCTTATATTAGTAGAAATAGAATGTGTTGAGCCAGTGAATTCAGGAGAGATACCAAGAACAACCAGCACACAGTCATAAGGAGGAGGCTGCAGAGTGATTTCATTCTTGGGACCGTCAGAATGAGATGAGTCTAACAGCTGAGTTCAACCTAACACAGCATAGCATCTGTTGGGACCAGATACTGTGCAGACATTGCTCAACTTTACCCTAGTTAACCGACACCTTCTACATGTTAATGATATTATAATGAGATAAGTCACATGAAAATGAAGAAAACAGTAATAGGGGATGGAACAACATGGCATAAATAACTTCTCCTGTGATGAGGATCTGCAAGGGAGTTTGGGAAAGCTTTGTGCAATGAAAAAAGTAGGAATTCCCTGGGGGATGGGCCATGGTTGCAAGTGTGAGTGCTAAGCAATGAACCCTAGAAAACAACAGCACCTCTAGAAAGATGGGCACGCTGTCTGAACGTGCATCCTGCTCTCCCCACAATCACAGGAATTACTGCATTTTAAGCTTCTGGTTGAGGATTGTTATACAAAAAGACTGAACAATCAAGAATCTCCTACTATTTGAGGAAAATTAACCATACAAAAAAGGGAAGAATTATCACCTGAATAAAAACAGTTTATTTAACAAAAGTTATAAAAACTTCAAAATAGAATAATTAGTATCCTCTGAGAAATTCAAAAGTTTCACTCCTGAAACAAAAGCAGATTGTTGTGGAAGCAAAGCTACTAACAAAGCTGTAAATTTATAATGAAAATAACTCATACATGTGCTGGATAGAAGAATGGACCCAGTTGAAGAACTAATTCATAAAATGGAAGACTAAGTGGAGAGACTCTCAGAATGCAAAATGGCAGAGAGAAGATGGTGGAATAGAAGGTAACCCACTCATGTCCCCTCACAACCATAAAAATTCCACACCCGCCCACAGTCAAAAGTCTCTCTGCAGGAGCATCAAGATTCAGGTAGGAGTTTGCGAAACCCTGGTGGATCCCAAGACATTGAAGGATTGTTTTGAGGGTAAAGACCACCACCCAAGTGGCTGATCCACCAAGCTTGCTCCCTACTTCAAGCCTAGAAACACCCCAGGCTTCCAAGGTCCTCGGCTACAGCCATATTTGGCCTTGAGCCTGCAACCAAAACCATCTGCAGAGAGGTCCAGAAGGAGTAGTGCACACTAGCGCCTTGGTGGAAAGGCTTGTCTGCCTGCTGACATCGATCTTGGCAGTAAGCCTGAAAGTTGCCCTGTTTTTCTGATCCACCCCCTCTCAGCTGAGGTCCCTGCTTACAGCCTCTTGTACAAGGACCCAGAGGGAGACTCACCTATATCTCGCAGCTTGAGGCTCCCAGATGAGTTCATCAACCTCTGTCCCAGAGCAAATTCTGAGGGGACCCAGTTTGAGACCTGGTCCCTCCAGCTGCAATCAGAGAACTAACCAGACTGTGCAGGGACTTGCTAGAAGACACATGCCCCTCTGAGCCAATAAGACTGGGATTTCTAGCCTTTACCCTACAGCAAATCCTGAGAGGACCCAGTCTCAGCTCTGACCCCTGTCACTACAGTGGAGAATTATCCTATCTGTGCTGAGACCTGCTGGGAGACACATGCCTGTCTGGGCCAATAAGATGGACTTCTTCACATATCAAATCCCAACGGGGCCCAGTGTCAGCCCTGGCCCCTCCTGCTGCAATCAGGTAACTATCTCATCTGCACAGGGACTTGCTAGGAGACACATGCCCCTCTGAGCCAATGAGACTGGGCTCTCCAGCCTCTACCTCACAGCAGATCCTGAGGAGGCCCAGTCTGCGATTTGGCCCCACCTGCTGCCATCAGGGAACTATCCTATCTGTGCAGGAACTTGCTGGGCAGCATGAACCTCCCTAAACCAAGACAGGGCTCTCTAGCCTCTGTTCCACAGCAGATCCCAAGGGGGCCTATGGTCAGTTCCAGCCCCTCCCTTTACAATCAGGGAATTATTCCATCTGTGCGGAGACATGCAGGCAGATGTGTGCCTGTCTGAACCACCATGACAGGCACACCAGCCTCCATCCCACAGCAGATCCCAAGGGGGCCCAGTCTCAGCTCTGGCCCCTCTTGTTGCAGTCAAGGAACTACTTGTGCAGGGACCTGCTAGGTGACATACACCTGTCTAAGCCAATGAGATGGACCACCAGCTTCATTCCTACAGCAGATCCCAACATGCCCCAGTCTTAAATTCAGTCCCTCTGGCTACAGCTGGGACCCATCCTGCCCATGCAGAGACCTGCTGGGAGGCACACATATCTGGGCCACTGGGACAGTGTTCTGGACTCAGGTCCCCTTGGCCAACATTCCCACATAGCCCCAGTCCTGTCTTTGGGTCTTCCCAGAGCCATTTGGGCCGGAAAGCCACACCAATCTCAGTCTTTGCAAGACTTGCAGCAAGCCTGGGTTTAGACCATCCCTCAGTGCTGAGATGCCAGTAGTGGTCCCAGGCTCAGGAAATGTAACAGTCAGTCTGCCTAGAATCCCTGGAAGTCCCTCTGAAGAAGGACAGGCACACACAAAGCCAGACTACAAAGGCAAAAATAAATACCTAATATTTCAAGGCACGGATATCATCACATTTCTACAAACATCAGGAATATTCAGGGAAATATGATGTCACCAAACAGACAAAATAAGATGCCAGAGATCAGACATAAAGTAATAGAGATGGGTGATCTCTCAGACAAAGAATCCAAAAGAACATTTTTTGGGGTTTTTTTCTTTATTTTTTTGTTTTGTTTTGTGCTTTTTTTGGAGACAGGCTCTCATTCTGTCACCCAGGTTGGAATACAGTGGCATGAACATGGCTTACTGCAGCCTCAACCTCCTGGGCTCAAGCAATCCTCCCACCTCAGCCTCCCATGTAGCTGGGACCACAGGCATGCACCACCATGCCTGGCTAATGTTTTTATTTTTTTGTAGACATGGGAGTCTCACTTTGTTGCCCAGGCTGGTCTTGAACTCCTGGGCTCAAGCAATCTTCCTACCTCAGCCTCCCAAAGCACTGGGATTATAGGCATGAGTTACTATGCCCAGCCAAAACAGATGTTTTAAGGAAGCACAGTGAACTTCAAGAAAACACAGAAAATCAATTCAGAAATTTACCAGAAAAATTTAACAAAGAGATTGAAATAATTAAAAAAAAAAAAAAATCAAAGAAATCCTGGAATTCAAAAATATAATGAATGAAATGAAAAAGGCAATAGAGAGTATCAACAGCAGAATTAATCAAACAGAGGAAAGAATTAGTGAGCTCAAAGACTATATGAAAATATACAGTCAGAGGAGAAAAAAGGAAGAAGAATGAAAAGGAATAAAGAAAGCTTGCAGGATCTATGGAATAACATCAAAAAAGAAAATATTAGGGTTGCTAAAGTTAAAGAGGGATATGAGAAAGACAAAGGGGGTAGAAAGCTTATTCAAAGAATAACAGAAAACTTTCCAAATCTGGAGACTGGGTGGGTGTGCATGTACCCCACCATGCCATTACTGCCATCATAAGCACACCCACTTCCACTGCCACCACACTGCCACTGCCAGCATGAACATTAAGCATGGACACCAGTGGCCCTGCACCCTGGCCCATGCAAAGGATGGCACCTTCAAAAATTGAAGGAAACCAGCCCACACAGATGAGAAAGAACCAGCCAAGAACTCTGGCAAATCAAAAAGCCAGAGTGTCTTTTTACCTCCAAATGACCACACTAGTTCTCCAGCAATGGTTCTTAAACAGGTTGAAATGGCAGAAATGGAATTCAGAATATGGATGGGAATGGAGATCACTGACATTCAGGAGAAAGTTGAAACCCAATACAAGGAATCTAAGGAATAAATAAAATAATACAGGAGATGAAAGATGAAATGGCCATGTTAAGAAAGAAGCAAAGTGAGCTGATACAGTTGAAAAACTCACTTCAAGAATTTCAGAATACAACTGCAAGTGTTAACAGCACAATCAACCAAGCTGAGGAAAGACTCTCAGAGCTCAAAGACTGGCTCTTCAAAATAACTCAGTCAGACCAAAATAAAAAAATAGTAAGGAAGAATGAGCAAAACCTCTGAGGGAAGTGGCGATAAGATGCTTGTTAGGGAAGTGGGATTATGTAAAGAGACCAAAAATATGACTCATTGGTATCACTGAAATGCAAGGAGAGAAAGCAAGCAATTTGGAAAACACATTTCAGGTTATCATGCATGAAAATTTCCCCAACTTTGCTATAGAGGCCAACATTCAAATTCAGGAAATGCGGAGAACCCCTGTGAAATACTAAAGAAGAAGACCATCCCCAAGAAACATAGTAATTGGATTCTCCAAGGTCAAAATGATAGAAGAAATGTTAAAGGCAGCTAGAGCAAAAGGGCAGGTCACCTACAAAAAACCTGCATCAACTAACAGCAGACCTTTCAGCAGAAACCAGAAGAGAATGGGGACCTACAGTCAATCTTTTTTTTTTTTTTTTCCTGAGACAGAGTCTCGCTCCCATCATCCAGGCTGGAGTACAATGGTGCAATCATGGCTCACTGCAACCTCTGCCTCCCAGGTTCAAGTGATTCTCATGCCTCAGTCTCCCAAGTAACTGGGATTACAAGCATGTGCCACCACACCTAATTTTTTGTATTTTTAGTAGAGACAGGGTTTCACCATATTGGCCAGGCTGCTCTTGAACTTCTGGCCTTAAGTGATCCACCTGCCTCAGCTTCCCAAAGTACTGGGATTACAGGTGTGAGCCACTGCACCAGGCTCAACATTCTTAAAGAAAAGAATTTCCAACCAAGAATTTCATATCCAGCCAAGCTAAGCTTTTAAGTGAAGGAGAAATAAGATCCTTTTCAGACATGCAAATGCTAAGGGATTTCATTACTATCAGACCAGACATGCCTTATAAGAGGTCTTGAAGGGAGTGCTAAACTTGGAAAGAAAAGACTGTTACCGGCCACTAAAAAAACACACTTAAGTATATAGACCATTAACACTATAAAGCAACCACATGAACAAGTCTGCATAATAATGAACAAATCCTCACATATCAATATTAACTTTGAATGTAAATGAGTTAAATGGCACAGAGTGATCAGTTGAATAAAGAAGCAAGAACTGATGGTATGCTGTCTTCAAGAGACCCATCTCACTTGAGATGACACCCATAGGCTCAAAGCAAACGGATGGAGAAAAATCTACCATGCAAATGGAAAACAGAAAAAAGCAGGGGTTGTTGAATTTATTCTAAACTCAGACAAAACAGACATTAAACCAACAAAGATTTAAAAAAAGACAAAGAAGGACATTATATAATGGTAAAGGGCTCAATTCAACAAGAAGACGTAACTATCCTAAATATATATGCATCCAACAGAGGAGACCCAAATTCAAAAAGCAAGTTGCTTTTAGAGACATACAAAGAGACTTGGATAAACATACAATTGTGCAGGACATGAATACCCCAATAATAATATTAGACAGATCATTGAGGCAGAAAACTGACAAAGATATTAATGACCTGAACTCAATGCTTGACCATATGGACCCAATTGACATCTACAGAACACTCCACCCCAAAACAACAGAATATACATTCTTCTCAGCTGCACGTGGCACATATTCTAAAATCAACCACACAATCAGATATAGAACCATCCTCAGTACAATTTTTTAAAAAAATGAAATCATACTAACCACACTCTTGGAGCACAGCACAATAAAATAGAAATACTAAGAAAATTGCTCAAAACCATATAATTACATTGAAATAAACCTGCTCCTGAATGACTTTTGGGTAAATGTGAAATTAAGGGAGAAATCAAGATATTCTTTGAAACTAATGAGAACAAAGAGGCAACATACTGATACAGGAGGTAGAAAGAAATTAGTTAGGCAGATAGGGTAAAAGAGTCCTCAGCAAAGCTTCCCTTTTAGCAAGAAGCAGCCCAAGAAATTATTTTTTTCTAACAAAGAGCAGCCTGAAAAATTGAGCTGAAAACATAGATAAGCTGGAAGTTTGCACGGGGGAATGCCAGCAGTTGTGCCAATAGAAAAGGGCTACCTGAGAGCCAGGCATGTCCAACATGGAGGCTCTATCTTTTCTTTTTTTGTTAATATGTGTACAGTAAAGGGATGGGCAACATGGTGCAGGCCAGGCAGAGGACCTGCCTGCATAATAAAAGATTAGTATGGGGGCGACCATTTTTTTGTGCCCCATGCAAATGACAAACCTAGTTCTAATGAGTTTTTCATACCCTATGCAGATGGCACACCTGGTCCAACCAATCTTTCACACCCTATGTAAATCAGATACTGCCTCCTCATCAGGCACCTATAAAAGCCCCTGCATTTAACCACAGATCTGACAAGCCATTTCTCTGGGATCCCGCTCTCCAGCAGAAAGCTATTCTCTTTCACCTATTAAACTTCCACTCTTAACCTCACTCTTTGTGTGCCCAGGTTCTTGATTTCCTCGGCCATGAGACAACAAACCTCAGGTATCAACCCCGACAATGAGGCCACTTCATTGTGGGGCCCATCTGGGATCCAAGGTAGATTCATCAGAAGGGTGAGTATAGGAGCAGACCCCAAATCTTTACTTTCATTTTGGGGCCTTCTGCCCTCCATTTTAAAATAAAACCAAAAACACTCGGTGTCTGACGGCCACCTAGATGCCCTTAGGGAATGCCACCCATCTCAAGACTTAGACGACAGGCTTGCTGGGGAGAACTTAGTGAATCCCTCGGTAGCCTCAGGGTGCTGGGAATGTTGACTCTGTTTCAAACCAGTTTCCTTTCATGGAGAGCCTTGCTATTGCATGGGGCTGAAAGAGGTCCAGAGGCAACTGATAGTTCCTGGCCAGGGCTACACCCAGGTGTTGCCCGAAGGCTTATGGATTAACCTCAGACTCTGACTGCCCACTGAGCATCAGTAACAGGATCTCAAAGCTTTTCCTATTGCATTTTTCCTTCTTTCCTGTCGACTGCTATGTCTCCTATCCCCTCTCTGTATGAAATGCTGTGGGAATTTTTATACTTCAGGGAAATAATCCTGTTAGACAGGATCAGCAAATGCCATAGTAACCAGGAATGTAATGCAAAGGATTGCCATTTTTGTGATTTTCTAGGAATAGAGAGAATCTCCCTTTCCCCGGCAGTGAGCATCTCTCTCTCTCCCCTTGGTCTGGAGATCACATGGTATTTCAAGGTCTATAGCACCACCGAGTGGAACAGAAATCCTCTCCATGAGGTACCTTGTCAGCCCTTTGCCTAAACACTCTAGTTTCCCAATTCTCCTCCCCTTTTGTACTCCTCTACTAGAGGCCAGGCTTTATGCTCCTTCTGTGAATGGGAAAACTCAACAATGAGGAGGAAAATGTCCTCCAAAACCAAATTTTAGTTTTGATACTGTCCCATCAGCAGGAAAACCACCATTCAGTTCCCACATTCTTTTAAGGCACCTATTCTGCCTCCCATTAAAATGGTACTTAAATAGTAAGGGGATGTAATGTCTTAAAGTTAACCAGAACCACTGCCTAACAATAAATATTTTAGTCCAGGCCATAATAGCAGTATAGAGCTCAACCCAGTACACTCTCTCCATTAAGGGGCCTTGCAAATACAACTGTTACATAGTCTTTCCCAAGAGCCATCTATCAGGGAGCCACATAGATCATACAAGTCTGGGAAATCACCAGTGGAGGATTAGAGTTGCATGGGTGAGTGTGACTAAATCCATCACTTAGCTCCTCTAGATCCATGCCTGAGGGACATGCCTGCATCCAAGAGTAGCACCTTTTAACAGATGCCAAGGCTCAGGGAACCAAGAAGGGAAAACAGTTGGGGGATGCTCCCATTGTCTTCCTCTCTACCTTGGGCCATTCCAAAGGAAGGAGGGGAATAAGGGACTCCTTGTCTCCCCTAGCTTTCTAGCCATCTTTAGCCTGCACCCCTCTCAAGTGCATTCTGAAGCGCTGAGACTCCTTTAATCCTAAAACTGCTTTTGCACAAGGGCATGGCCTTCTTACTAGACCTTTGCAAGCACTGGACAATCAACCAAGCTCTTTTTGCAGTCATATCAGGCAATCCAAAAGGTAATGATTCCCCAAAACTAAAAAAGCAACTTCAGGCAGCTATTGAGTGTCCCAGCTCTTCCTGTCCCCCTTATTTAGGGCCCCCTCCAACTGTGCCATCAGCTCCTCTAGTTCCACCATCTCCAAAATTCCCCACTCCCCCAGCTTCACTCTTACCCCTACAGGAAATGACCAATGGAGGTGATGCCACTAGGGTTCAAGTTCCTGTCTCATTGCATGACCTTAGGCAAATAAAGGGATACTTAGGCTGATTTTCTGATGACTCTGATAGGTATAAAGAAGCTTTCCAAAATTTAACTCAGGTGTTTGACCTCTCATGGAGGGATGTTATGCTGCTCCTAAGCCAAACCCTAACCGCAGCTGAAAAATAGGCAGCTCTGCATGCATCAGAGAAATCTGGAGACAAGCAATATGTCTCTTATAGTAGGCCAAAAAGGAAAAGAGAAAATAGGGAAGGTGAAGAGATAGGGGAACCATCATTCCCAGTAGAGAAGAGAGGCAGTACCTCTTGACAACCCTGATTTGGAACCCTGATGACTCCACAAATGAGTGGAAAAAGAAACACTTATTAATGTGCATATTGGAGGGCCTACAAAGAACTAGGAGAGCCAAACCTCTTCATTACTCTAAACTGTCCAAGATAAACCAAAAGCCAGATGAGAATCCTGCAGCCTTTATGGAAAGGCTGAGAGAAGCACTAATAAAACACGCCTCCTTATCCCCTACTCAGTCAAGGGACAGCTAACCCTCAAGGATAAGTTTATTACACAGGCAGCTCCCAATATTAGAAGGAAACTGTAGAAGCAGGCTATAGGACCAGATAGCACCTTGAAAAACCTCTTGAGGGTGGTTTCCGTGGTCTTTCATAATAGGGACCAGAAGGAGACCCTGGAGAAAGAAAGGAAACACAAGAGAAGGCAGAGGCTCTAGCAGCTGCTTTGCAAACTTGCAAAGTCCAGGATCCCCAAGGTGTATCCATTAGTTGCTACCAGTGTGGCAAGTCAGGGCACTTTAAGAAGGTGTGCCCAGGCAGCAAGTAGAAGCCACCTCAACCATGTCCAGCCAGTGGTTGGGACCACTGGTGATCAGACTGCCCCTGGAGATGGAGGTCACTGGGTTCAGAACCAGTCTCATAGATGGTCCAACAGGACTGATGGGTCCTGGGGTTCAGACCCCTGGCTCCAGCAGCTCAAACTGTCATTATTGCACAGGAGCCCCAGGTGATTCTGAAAATTGAAGGAAGGAAGGAAGGAAGGTGGACCTTCTTCTAGACATTGGAACCAGTATCCCTCTTCTCCCTAATCCAGGCCGCCCCTTTTCCCATAGCATGACCATGATGGGCATCTCAGGTAAAGTTCTAACTTGATATTTTTCTCAACCCCTTAGTTGTAGTTGGGAGGACCTATTATTTACATATGCCTTCTTACTCATGCCTGAAAATCCCACTCCTTTATTAGGCAGACATTCTAGCTTGCATGGGGGCCAGCATCCTTATAGCCCCAAGACAAACTCTTTGTCTCCCCCTGGTGGAAGCTATTATTAATCCAGAAGTGTGAGCAACTCAAGGAAAAATAGGCCAGTTCAGATCCATCTTAAGGATCCCACTTCTTTTCTTAACCAGAGATAATATCCCCTAAAGCCAAAGCTAGGAAGGGGCTAGAAGCCATTATTAATAACCTGAAAATGCAGGGCCTCCTCAAACCTTGTAGCAGCCCCTGCAACACCCCAATATTAGGAGTGCAAAAACCCAATGGAGAATGGAGACTAGATCAGATCCTCCACATCATTAATAAGGCCATAGTTCCAACTCATCCAGTGGTCCCTAATCCTTATACTTTGCTAACCCAAATACCTGAGGGAACTAAATGGTTCAGTCCTAGATTTAAAGGATGCCTTTTTCTATATAGCGTTATATCCTGACTCTCGATATCTGTTTGCCTTCGAAGATCCCTCTGGCCAGATGCCCAGTTAACATGGACAGTGCTGCCTCAGGGATTTTGAGACAGTCCCCACTTGTTTGGACAGGCACTGTCAAAGGACCTCTCTGAGTTTTCCCATTCTCAGGTCAGGGTCTTGCCATATGTAGATGACATACTGTTTTGTGCCCCAACTGAGGAAGCATCTCAGGAAGGCAGTGAAGCTCTTCTTAATTTCTTAGCCAACAGAGGATATAAGGTTTCAAAATCTAAGGTCAAGCTTTGCCAAACCCCAGTGAAGTACCTGGGTGTAGTGTTGTCTGAAGGGACCAGAGCATTAGGGGAAGAAAGGATTAAGCCAATTTCCTCCTTCCCCCTCCCTAAAACCTTCAAGCAACTAAGAGGATTTGGGAGCATTACAGGATTCTGCAAACTCATCTTGGTATGGCAAGATAGTTTACCCTTTATATCACCTCATAAAAGAAACTCAAGGCCGGGCACAGTGGCTCATGCCTGTAATCCCAGCACTTTGGGAAGCCGAGATGGGTGGATCATGAAGTCAAGAGATCAAGACCATCCTGGCCAACATGGTGAAACCCCGTCTCTACTAAAAATACAACAATTAGCTGGGCATGGTGGTGCATGCCTGTATTCCCAGCTACCCAGGAGGCTGAGACAGGAGAATCGCATGAACCCGGGAGGTGGAGGTTGCAGTGAGCTGAGATCATGCCACTGCGCTCCAGCCTGGGTGACAGCAAGACTCCATCTCAAAAAAAAAAAAAAAAAAAGAAACTCAAGTGGCTAAAACTCATTTCCTAACCTGAGAACCTGAAGCTCAAAAGGCCTTTAATCAGTTAATACAAGCCTTACTTAAGGTACCAGTCCTCAGCCTTCCCATAGGGAGGGTCTTCAATCTTTTGTATCAGAAAGGAAGGGAATGGCCCCGGGAGTTTTAACTCAAGCCTGAGGACCAGCTCAACAGCCAGTGGGATCCCTAAGTAAGGAACTTGATTTGGTGGCTAAAGAATGGCCATCATGCCTCTGAGCCATTGCCACAGTGGCCCTACTGGTACCAGAGGCCACCAAATTAACCCTGGGAAATAGCTTAACTGTTTATACCCCACATAATGTAGCACGATTGCTGTCCTCTAAGGGATGCCCTTGGCTAACGGCATCCTAAATATCAGGCTCTGATATTAGAAGGGTCTACAATCCAGTTAAAAACTTGCTCTTGCCTAAACTCAGCCACTTTCCTCCCCAAGGAAACCGAGGAACCTGAACATGACTGTGAACAAGTTGTGGTACAGACCTAGGTAGCCAGGGAAGCTCTCAGGGAAACTTCCCTAGAAAATCCAGACTGGACCCTCTTCACAAATGGAAGTTCCTTTGGGGAACAAGGAGTCTGTAAGGTGGGATATGCAATGTACACTCTGAATGACATTGAAAGTGCACCCCTCTCCCCAGGCACAAGCATTCAACTAGCTGAACTGACAGCTCTTACAAGAAAACTTGAATTAAGCAAGGGAAAGGTAGCTAACATTTACACAGACTCCACATATGCTTTCTTAGTTCTTTATGCTCATGCTGCCATTTGGGAGGAAAGACACTTTCCTACTACTAAAGATAATCTATAAAATACCATCAGGAAATTAACAAGTTATTATCCTCAGTTTTCCTTCCACGAGAGGTAGCAGTGATGCATTGTAAGGGACATCAGAAGGGAGCAGATGAAGTAGCCTAAGGAAACAAGTTAGCTGATCAGGCAGCCAAGTCAGCAGCAAGTCAGCCTCAAGGCCTCAATACGCTTGAAGCCCCTCTAATCTGGGAAGGCTCCAAAAGAGAAATTAAGCCTCAGTACTCCCCTGCAGAGGCAGAATGGGCCACTTCTCAAGGGTATACTTTTCAGCTCTCAGGATGGCTACAGTAAGAGGATGGCAAACTCCACTTGCCAGCCTCCCACCAGTGGAAAGTCCTTAAGATCCTTAACCAAGCTTTTCACTTGGGAAAGGATAAAACTTATCAGTGTGCCCAGAGATTTTTCAGGAGAGAACTTAATAACAGTCAAGCAGCTTGTTAGTGCTTGTGAACTCTGTCTTAAAAATAATACCCTTGGCTGGGTGTGGTGGCTCACACCTGTAATCCCAGCACTTTGGCAGGTGAATCACTTGACATCAGGAGTTTGAGACCAGCCTGGCCAACACTGCAAAACCCCATCTCTACTAATAATACAAAAAAATTAACCAGATGTGGTGGTGCACGCCTGTAATCCCAGTTACTTGGGAGGCTGAGGCACGAGAATTGCTTGAACTCAGGAGGTGGAGGTTGCAGTGAGCTGAGATCATGCCACTGCACTCCAGCCTGAGTGACAGAGTGAAACTGTGTCTCAAAATAATAATAATCCCCTTAACAGGCATCTCCTTCCTCCTCAAACCTAAAGGATGGGAAGCCATCCAGGGAAGGACTGGCAGATAGACTTCACCCACATACCAAAGAAGAAGGACATCCAATACATCCTGGTATGGGTAGATACTTTCACTAACCGGATAGAAGCATTTCCATGCTGTACAGAAAAGGCCTCCGAGGTAATAAAAGTGTTTGTTAGTTAATGAAGTAACTCCCCACTTTAGTCTACCTAAGTACCTTCAAGGTGACAATGGCCTCTTAAGACAGCTGTCACATAAGGGGTCACAAAGGCACTAGGCATACAGTATCATCTCCATTGTGCTTGGAGACCCCAGTCCTCAGGAAAGGTAGAGAAGACAAACGATATTATCAAAAGACATCTCAGAAAACTGTTCCAAGAAACTCACCTTCCTTGGGTCACTCTTCTTCCCATAGCTTTACTGTGGGTAAGAAATACCCCTTCAAAGTTAGGTCTGACCCCATTTTAAATGCTGTATTAACAGCCTTTCCTTACAAGTGATTTTCTATTAGGCCAAGAGACCTCTAAATTGGTTAAGCATGTAACCTCCCTAGCTCACTTCCAACAGGAATTAACACAACTAGCAGAAGCCCAACCCCCCAAAATAGGACCATCATTATTTAACCCAGGAGATGTGGTATTAATAAAGATTCTGCCCTCTGTCTCCCTAACTAAGCCCAAGTTAGGAAGGGCCCTACACTGTTCTTTCAACCCCTCAGCGATAAAAGTTACAGGAATGGACTCCTGGATGCATCACTCAAGTCAAAGCCTGGAAACTTGAGAGAGACAGCAACCCCAGACAGCTCAGAGGAATGTCCTGGATATCCATGTGAAGAAATAGGAGATCTTAAGCTGAAAATCATAAAAGATAAGTAAATGAGTAAGGGCTATTCATCCTACTCAGTCCTACTCCTACCTTATCAGATACTTTCAGTTATTTCTACTTTTCCTCTCGAGATTCGCTGTCAGATACTAGAACTTCTTCTTGATGCATACTTGTGGGAAGATTTTGATTATCTGTGAGATTATACTTGTAACTTCACAGACTCCCAAAGGGAAATTCTATATCTTGGTGAGTAAAATTTAAGATGGAAATTAACTACTACACCACCCTTGTGTAAATTGTTATACTTACTCTGCTGTTTGCAGTAGGACTATATACTGTGGTACCTGCAATGTAGAATTCTAGATGGAAAATTCTAATTGCTGTAATATTCTGCCTAATTTTTATAACAGGATTAATAATTACAGGAAAGATTTAGCCAAGGTTAACACTAAAGTTACTCTAGCCACCCAATAATGTGTTCCTCCCAATCACATCACAAGTCATAAAAGATAGCCCAGGCCTACAATTATCTACTAATGGCAAGTCAAGGGGGAATATATGTTTTTTTTCAAAGAAAAATGTTGCTTTTATATTACACTTCTGGTAAAGTACAGCGACATCTGGTGGAGGCAACTAGTATTACAACCCATCAAATGGCTATCAGGTATCAAACTCTACTGTCATGGTTATAGCCTATAGTACCCCCACTAATAATGGGATTCTTAATATCATATTCAAATCCTATATTCTAAACCTTCTTGTAAAATTTCTCTCTTCTTGCCTAGAAGCTATTAAACTCCAAATGGTGCTGCAGATGGAACCACACATGGACATGCCTTTCTTCCAAGAACCCTTAGATCAACTCCAGAAGGAGCCTTAGCTGCTGTTCCCCACATGATGCCCCTCTTCAGCAGGAAGCAGCCAGAAAGAGTTGTCCTCCAATACCCCTAACAGCTGTAGTGTTTCCAGTCCTCAGGGGGGAAGTATGATACAGGGGGTAGAAAGAAATTATTAAGGCAGATAGTGAGGGTAAAAGAGTCCTCAGTAGAGCTTCCCTTTTAACAAAACGCAGTACAAGAAATTATTTTTTTCCAGCCAGGCACGGTAGCTTATGCCTGTAATCCCAGCACTTTGGGAGGCTGAGGCAGGCAGATCACTTGAGGTCAGGAGTTTGAGACCAGCCTGGGCCAACATGGTGAAACCCCATCTTTACTAAAAATACAAAAATTACCTAGGTGTGTTGGGGCACACCTGTAATTCCAGCTACTCAGGGGGCTGAGGCAGGAGAATCACTTGAACCCACTGCACACTCCATCCTGGGTGACAAAGCATTATTCTGTCTCAAAAAAAAAATTATTTTTTTCCAACAAAGAGAAGCCTGAAAAATCAAGCTGCAAACATAGATAAGCGAGCTGGAATCTTGCACAGGGGAATGTCAGCAGCTGTGACAACAGAAAAGGGCTACCTGTGGGCCAGGCATGTCCAACATAGAGGCTCCATCTTCCCTTTTTTTTTGTTACCACATGTATAGTAAAGGAATGGGCAATGTGGCACAGGCCAGGCAGAGGACCCACCTGCATAATAAAATTTGGGTAGGGGTGACCAGCTTTTCATACCCTATGCAAATGGCACAGCTATTCTTAACTAGTTTTTAGTGTCCTATGCACACCTGGTCTAATCAATCTTTTGCACCCTATGTAAATCAGAAACTGCCTCCTCACCAGGCACCTATAAAAACCCCTGCATTTCACTGCAGATCCAGCAGCTTATTTCTCTAGGACCCTCTTTCTAGCAGGGAGCTATTCTTTCTTTCACCTATTAAACTTACACTCTTAAACTCACTCTTTGTGTGTCCATATCCTTTATTTCCTTGGCCATGAGACAATGAACCTCAGGTATCACCCTAGACAACAAGGCTGCTTCAATACCAGAATCTCTGGGCCACAGCTAAGGTAGTGTTAAGAGGGAAATTCATAGCATTAAAATACCCACATCAAAAAGTTAGAAAGATCTCAAATTAACAACCTAATATCACAACTAGAGAAGCTAAAGAAACAAGAGGAAACCAACCCCAAAGCAAGCAAAGGAAAAGAAATAACCAAAATCACAGCTGAACTGAAGAAAATTTAGATGCAAAAAACTATTCAAAAGATCCACAGCCTGGATATGGTGGCTAATGCCTGTAATCCCAGCAATTTGGGAGGTTGAGGTGGGATGGTTTGGTTTCTTGAGCTCAGGAGTTTGAGACCAGCCTGGGCAACACAGTGAGACCTTGTCTCTACAAAATATCAAAAAATTAGCTGGGTATGATGAAGTGCACCTATAGTTCCAGCTACTTGGGAGGCTGAGGTGGGAGGATTGCTTGAGTCTGGGAGGCTGAGGCTGCTGTGAACTGAGATCATGCAACTGCACTCCAGCCTGGGTGACAGAGTGAGACCCTGTCTCAAAGAAAAGAAAAAAGATCAACAAATACAGGAGTTGGTTTTTTGAAAAAGTTAATAAGATAGAGACTGCTAGCTAGATTAATAAAGAAAAGACAGAAGATACAAATAAAAACAATTGGATATGACAAAGGGGATGTTACCACTGACCCCACAGAATTACAAAAAACATCAGAGATTACTACGAACATATGAGGTATAAAACCTAGAAGAAATGGATAAATCCATGGACACACACAACCACCCAAGACTGAACCAGGAAGAAACTGAATCCCTGAATAGACCAATAACAAGTTCTGAAACTGAATCAGTAATAAAAAGCCTGCCAACCAAAAAAAGCCCAGGACGAGACAGAGTCATAGCCAAATTCTATCAGGTGTATAAAGAACTGGTACCATTCCTACTGAAACTATTCCAAAAATTGAGGAAGGAATCCTCCCTAACTCATTCTTTGAGGCCAGCATCATCCTGATACCAAAACCTGCCAGAGACACAACAACAACAACAAAATTTCAGGCCAATATCCTTGATGAACATAGATGCAAAAATCCTCAAAAAAATACTGGCAAATCAAATCCAGCAGCACATCAAAAAGCTTATCCACCATGATCAAGTAGGCTTTATTCCTGGGATGCAAGGTTGGTTCAACATATGCAAATCAATAAATGTGATTTATCACATAAACAGAACTAAAAACAAAAACCACATGATCATCTTAATAAATGCAGAAAATGCTTTTGATAAAATTCAACATCATTCATGTTTAAAACTCTCAATAAACTGGGCATTTAAGGAATAAACCTTAAAATAATAGGAGCCATCTATGAGAAACCCACTGCTGACATCATACTGAATGGGCAAAAGCTGGAAGCATTCCCCTTGAGAACTGGAACAAGACAGGATGCCCACTCTCACCACTCCTATTCGATATAGTACTGCAAGTCCTAGCCAGAGCAATCAGGCAGGAGAAAGAAATGAGAGGCCTCCACATAGGAAGAGAGGAAGTCAGGCTATCTCTGTTTGCAGACAATGTGATTCTACACCTAGGAAACTCCACAGTCTCTGCCCAAAAGCTCCTAGATCTGATAAACAACTTCACAAAGTTTCAGGATACAAAATCAATGTACAAAATTCAATAGCATTTTTATACACCAACAACCTCCAAACTGAAAGCCAAATCAAGAACACAATCCTGTCCACGACGGCCACAAAAAGAATAACATATCTAGGAATACAGCTACGAGGAAGGTGAAAGATCTCTACAACAAGAGTTACAAAACATGGCTTAAAAAAAAAAAAATCAGAAATGACACAAACAAATGGAAAAACGTTCCATGCCCGTGATAGGAGGAATCAATACTGTTAAACTGGCCATACTGCCCAAAGCAATTTATAGATTCAATGCTATTCCTATCAAACTACCAATGCCATTCTTCACCAAATTAGAAAAAAGTATTTTAAAATTTATATAGAACCTTTAAAAAGAGCCTGAATAGCCAAGGAAGTCCTAAGCAAAAAGAACAGAGTTGGAGGCATTATGTTACCCAACTTAAAACTATACTACAAGGCCACGCTAACCAAAACAGCACGGTACTGGCACTAGAACAGACAAACAGATGTTTGAGAGAACAGGTTAGAGAGGCCAGAAATAATGCCACACACCTACAACCATCTGATCTTTGACAAAGTTGATGAAAATAGACAACAGGAAAAGATTCCCTATTCAATCAATGATGCTGAGATAACTGGCCAGCCGTATGCAGAAGATTGAAACTGAACCCCTTCCTTACACCATCTACAAAAACAAACTCAGGATGCATTAAAGACTTAAATGTAAAACCTAAAATTATAAAAACTCTGGAAGATAGCCTAGGAAATACACTTCTGGACATAGGACTGGGCAAAGAGTCCATGACAAAGATGCCAAAAGCAAATGTGACAGAAACAGTAATTGACAAATGAGACCCAATTAAACTGAAGGGCTTCTGCAGAGCAAAGGAAACTATCAACAGAGTAAACAGATAAAGTATAGAATCGGAGAAAATATTTTCAAACTATGCATCCAACAAAGGTCTACTATCCAGAATCTATAAGGTACTTAAATTTATAAGCAAAAAACAACCCCATTAAAAAGCAGGCAAAGGACATGAACAGATACTTTTCAAAAGAAGACATAGGGGGGTGGAGCCAAGATGGCCAAATAGGAACAGCTCCAATCTACAGCTCCCAGTGTGAGTGATGCAGAACACGGGTGATTTCTGCATTTCCAACTGAGGTACCAGATTCATCTCACTGGGGAGTGTTGGAAAGTGGCTGCGGGACAGTGGGTGCAGCACACCGAGTGTGAGCCGAAGCAGGGTGAGGCATTGCCTCACCCAGGTAGCGCAAGGGGTCAGGGAATTCCCTTTCCTAGTCGAAGAAAGGGGTGACAGACAGCACCTGGAAAACTGGGTCACTCCCACCCTAATACTGCGCTTTTCCAACGGTCTTAGCAAACAGCACACCAGGAGATTAGATCCCACGCCTGGCTTGGAGGATCCTACGCCCAAGGAGCCTCACTCATTGCTAGCACAGCAGTCTGAGATCAAACTGCAAGGCAGCAGTGAGGCTGGGGGAGGGGCGCCCACCATTGCTGAGGCTTGAGTAGGTAAAAGCAGCCGGGAAGCTCGAACTGGGTAGAGCCCACCGCAACTCAAGGAGGCCTGCCTGCCTCTGTAGACTCCACCTCTGAGGGCAGGACATTGCCAAACAAAAGGCAGCAGAATCCTCTGCAGACTTAAATGTCCTTGTCTGACAGCTTTGAAGAGAGTGGTGGTTCTCCCAGCACGCAGCTGGAGATCTGAGAATGGACAGACTGCCTCCTCAAGTGGGTCCCTGACCCCTGAGTAGCCTAACTGGGAGGCACCCCTGAGTAGGGGCAGACTGACACCTCACATGGCCAGGTACTCCTCTGAGACAAAACTTCCAGAAGAACGATCAAGCAGCAACATCTGCTGTTCACCAATATCTGCTGTTCTGCAGCCTCCGCTGCTGATACCCAGGCAAACAGGGTCTGGAGTGGACCTCCAGCAAACTCCAACAGACCTGCAGCTGAGGGTCCTGACTGTCAGAAGGAAAACTAACAAACAGAAAGGACATCCACACCAAAACCCCATCTGTACGTCACCATCATCAAAGGCCAAAGGTAGATAAAACCACAAAGATGGGAAAAAAACAGAGCAGAAAAACTGGAAACTCTAAAAATCAGAGTGCCTCTCCTCCTCCAAAGGAACGCAGCTCCTCACCAGCAATGGAACAAAGCTGGATGGAGAATGACTTTGACGAGTTGAGAGAAGAAGGCTTCAGACGATCAAACTACTCCGAGCTAAAGGAGGAAGTTCGAACCCATGGCAAAGAAGTTAAAAACCTTGAAAAAGAATTAGATGAATGGCTAACTAGAATAACCAATGCAGAGAAGTCCTTAAAGGACCTGATGGAGCTGAAAACCATGGCACGAGAACTATGTGACGAATGCACAAGCCTCAGTAGCCGATTTGATCAACTGGAAGAAAGGGTATCAGTGATGGAAGATCAAATGAATGAAATGAAGCAAGAAGAGAAACTTAGAGAAAAAACAATAAAAAGAAACAAAGCCTCCAAGAAATATGGGACTATGTGAAAAGACCAAATCTATGTCTGATTGGTGTACCTGAAAGTGACGGGGAAAACACTTTCCGTTGACGTTGTAAAACACTCTGCAGGATATTATCCTGCAGATATTATCCAGGAGAACTTCCCCAACCTAGCAAGGCAGGCCAACATTCAAATTCAGGAAATACACAGAACTCCACAAAGATACTCCTCGAGAAGAGCAACTGCAAGACACATAATTATCAGATTCACCAAAGTTGAAATAAAGGAAAAAATGTTAAGGGCAGCCAGAGAGAAAGGTCGGGTTACCCAAAAAGGGAAGCCCATCAGACTAACAGCGGATCTCTCAGCAGAAACTCTACAAGCCAGAAGAGAGTGGGGGCCAATATTCAACATTCTTAAAGAAAAGAATTTTCAACCCAGAATTTCAAATCCAGTCAAACTAAGCTTCATAAGTGAAAGAGAAATAAAATACTTTACAGACAAGCAAATGCTGAGAGATTTTGTCACCACCAGGCCTGCCCTAAAAGAGCTCCTGAAGGAAGCACTAAACATGGAAAGGAACAACCGGTACCAGCCACTGCAAAAATATGCCAAATTGTAAAGACCATCGAGGCTAGGAAGAAACTGCATCAACTAACGAGCAAAATAACCAGCTAACATCATAATGACAGGATCAAATTCACACATAACAATATTAACCTTAAATGTCAATGGGCTAAATGCTCCAATTAAAAGACACAGACTGGCAAATTCGATAAAGAGTCAAGAACCATCAGTGTGCTGTGTTCAGGAAATCCATCTCACGTGCAGAGACACACATAGGCTCAAAATAAAGGGATGGAGGAAGATCTACCAAGCAAACGGAAAACAAAAAAAGGCAGGGGTTGCAATCCTAGTCTTGGATAAAACAGACTTTAAACCAACAAAGATCAAAGGAGACAAAGAAGGACATTACATAATGGTAAAGGGATCAAGTCAACAAGAAGAGCTAACTATCCTAAATATATATGCACCCAATACAGGAGCACCCAGATTCATAAAGCAAGTCCTTAGAGATCTACAAAGAGACTTAGACTCCCACACAATAATAATGCGAGACTTTAACACCCCACTGTCAACATTAAACAGATCAATGAGACAAAGTTAACAAGGATATCCAGGAATTGAACTCAGCTCTGCACCAAGCAGACCTAATAGACATCTACAGAACTCTCCACCCCAAATCAACAGAATATACATTCTTCTCAGCACCACACTGCACTTATTTCAAAATTGACCACACAGTTGGAGGTAAAGCACTCCTGAGCAAATGTAAAAGAACAGAAATTATAACAAACTGTCTCTCAGACCACAGTGCAATCAAACTAGAACTGAGGATTAAGAATCTCACTCAAAACCGCTCAACTACATGGAAACTGAACAACCTTCTCCAGAATGACTACTGGGTACACAACGAAATGAAGGCAGAAATAAAGATGTTCTTTAAAACCAACGAGAACAAAGACACAACATACCAGAATCTCTGGGACACATTCAAAGCAGTGTGTAGAGGGAAATTTATAGCACTAAATGCCCACAAGAGAAAGCAGGAAAGATCTAAAATTGACACCCTAACCTCACAATTAAAAGAACTAGAGAAGCAAGAGCAAACACATTCAAAAGCTAGCAGAAGGCAAGAAATAACTAAGATCAGAGCAGAACTGAAGGAAATAGAGACACAAAAAACCCTTCAAAAAATCAATGAATCCAGGAGTTGGTGTTTTGAAAAGATCAACAAAATTGACAGACCGCTAGCAAGACTAATAAAGAAGAAAAGAGAGAAGAATCAAATAGATGCAATAAAAAATGATAAAGGGGATATCACCACTGATCCCACAGAAAGACAAACTACCATCAGAGAATACTATAAACACTTCTATGCAAATAAACTAGAAAATCTAGAAGAAATGGATAAATTCCTCAACACATACACCCTCCCAAGACTAAACCAGGAAGAAGTTGAATCTCTGAATAGACCAATAACAGGATCTGAAATTGAGGCAATAATTAATAGCTTACCAACTAAAAAAAGTCCAGGACCAGATGGATTCACAGCTGAATTCTACCAGAGGTACAAGGAGGAGCTGGTACCATTCCTTCTGAAATTATTCCAATCAATAGAAAAAGAGGGAATCCTCCCTAATTCATTTTATGAGGCCAGCATCATCCTGATACCAAAGCCTGGCAGAGACACAATAAAAAAAGAGAATTTTAGACCAATATCCCTGATGAACATCGATGCAAAAATCCTCAATAAAATACTGGCAAACCGAATCCAGCAGCACATCAAAAAGCTTATCCATCACGATCAAGTGGGCTTCATCCCTGGGATGCAAGGCTGCTTCAACATACGCAAATCAATAAACATAATCCAACATATAAAAGGAACCAATAACAAAAACCACATGATTATCTCAATAGATGCAGAAAAGGCCTTTGACATAATTCAACAACCCTTCATGCTAAAAACTCTCAATAAATTAAGTATTGATCGGACGTATCTCAAAATAATAAGAGATATCTATGACAAACCCACAGCCAATATCATATGGAATGGGCAAATACTGGAAGCATTCCCTTTGAAAACTGGCACAAGACAGGGATGCCCTCTCTCACCACTCCTATTCAACATAGTGTTGGACATTCTGGCCAGGACAATCAGGCAGGAAAAGGAAATAAAGGGTATTCAATTAGGAAAAGAGGAAGTCAAATTGTCCCTGTCTGCAGATGACATGATTGTATATCTAGAAAACCCCATCGTCTCAGTCCAAAATCTCCTTAAGCTGATAGGCAACTTCAGCAAAGTCTCAGGATACAAAATCAATGTGCAAAAATCACAAGCATTCTTATACACCAATAACAGACAGAGAGCCAAATCATGAGTGAACTCCCATTCACAACTGCTTCAAAGAGAATAAAATACCTAGGAATCCAACTTACAAGGGATGTGAAAGACCTCCTCAAGGAGAATTACAAACCACTGCTCAATGAAATAAAAGAGGATACAAACAAATGGAAGAACATTCCATGCTCATGGATAGGAAGAATCAGTATTGTGAAAATGGCCATACTGCCCAAGGTAATTTATAGATTCAATGCCATCCCCATCAAGCTACCAATGACTTTCTTCACAGAATTGGAAAAAACTACTTTAAAGTTTAGATGGAACCAAAAAAGAGCCCGCATCGCCAAGTCAATCCTAAGCCAAAAGAACAAAGCTGGAGGCATCACGCTACCTGACTTCAAACTATACTACAAGGCTACAGTAACCAAAACAGCATGGTACCGGTACCAAAACAGAGATATAGACCAATGGAACAGAACGGAGCCCTCAGAAATAATGCCGCATATCTACAACCATGTGATCTTTGACAAACCTAACAAAAACAAGAAATGGGGAAACGATTCCCTATTTAATAAATGGTGCTGAGAAAACTGGCTAGCCATATGTAGAAAGCTGAAACTGGATCCCTTCCTTATACCTTATACAAAAATTAATTCAAGATGGATTAAAGACTTAAACGTTAGACCTAAAACCATAAAAACCCTGGAAGAAAACCTAGGCAATACCATTCAGGACATAGGCAAGGGTAAGGACTTAATGTTTAAAACACCAAAAGCAATGGCAACAAAAGCCAAAACTGACAAATGGGATCTAATTAAACTAAAGAGGTTCTGCACAGCAAAAGAAACTACCATCAGAGTGAACAGGCAACCTACAGAATGGGAGAACATTTTTGCAATCTACTCATCTGACAAAGGGCTAATATCCAGAATCTACAATGAACTCAAACAAATTTACGAGAAAAAAAACAAACAACCCCATCAAAAAGTGGGCGAAGGATATGAACAGACACTTCTCAAAAGAAGACATTTATGTAGCCAAAAGACACATGAAAAAATGCTCATCATCACTGGCCATCAGAGAAATGCAAATCAAAACCACAATGAGATACCATCTCACACCAGTTAGAATGGTGATCATTAAAAAGTCAGGAAACAACAGGTGCTGGAGAGGATGTGGAGAAATAGGAACACTTTTACACTGTTGGTGGGACTGTAAACTAGTTCAACCATTGTGGAAGTCAGTGTGGCGATTCCTCAGGGATCTAGAACTAGAAATACCATTTGACCCAGCCATCCCATTACTGGGTATATACCCAAAGGATTATTAGTCATGCTGCTGTAAAGACACATGCACACGTATGTTTATTGTGGCACTATTCACAATAGCAAAGACTTGGAACCAACCCAAATGTCCAACAATGATAGACTGGATTAAGAAAATGTGGCACATATACACCATGGAATACTATGCAGCCATAAAAAATGATGAGTTCATGTCCTTTGTAGGGACATGTATGAAGCTGGAAATCATCATTCTCAGCAAACTATCGCAAGGACAGAAAACCAAACACTGCATGTTCTCACTCACAGGTGGGAATTGAACAATGAGAACACATGGACACAGGAAGGGGAACATCACACACCGGGGCCTGTTGTGGGGTGGGGGAGGGGGAGGGATAGCATTTGGAGATATACCTAACGTTAAATGATGAGTTAATGGGTGCAGCACACCAACATGGCACATGTATACATATGTAACTAACCTGCACGTTGTGCACATGTACCCTTAAACTTGAAGTATGATAAAAAATGAAAAAATAAAAAATAAATAAATAAATGAAGACTTCAAAAGAAAAAAAAAAGAAGACATACATCCTGCCAACAAGCATATGAAAAAATGCTCAACATCACTAATCATTAGAGAAATGCAAACCAAAACCATAATGAGATATTAATATCATGTACGCCAGTCAGAATGACTATTATGAAAATGTCAAAAAAACAACAGATGCTGGCAAAGTTCTGGAGAAAAGGGAAGGCTTATACACTGCTGGTGGAAATATAAATTAGTTCAGCCATTGTGGAAAGCAGTTTTGCAACTTCCGAAAGAACTTAAAAACAGAATTACTATTCGATCCAGCAATACTATTATTGGATATATACCCAAAGGGATATAAATCAATCTATTACAAAGATATATGCGCATGTATGTTCACCGCAGCACTATTCACAATAACAAAGACATGGAATTAACCTAAATACCAATCAATGGTAGACTGGATGAAGAAAATGTACATATTTTGGTGTGATACATATACACAATGGAATCCTATGTAGCCATAAAAAAAAAAGAATGAAATCATGTCCTTTGCAGAAACGTGGATGAGCTGGAGACCATTATCCTAAGAAAATTAACACAGGAATAGAAAACCAAGTACTGAATGTTTTCACTTATAAGTGGGAGCTAAACATCAAGTACATATTAACACAAAGAAAAGAAAAACAGGCACCAGGATCTACTTGAGGGTAGAGGGTGGGTAAAGGGTGAGGACTGAAGAACTACCTGTCCAGTACTATTCTTATTGTCTGGGTGATGAGATACTCTGTACATCAAACCCCCATGAGATGCAATTTACCTATATAATGAACTTGTACATGTACCCCATGTTAGTCCGTTCTCACATTGCTATAAGAACTGCCTGAGACTGAGTGATTTATAAAGAAAAGAGGTTTAATTGACTCACAATTCTGTATGGCTGAGGAGGTCTCAGGAAACTTACAATCATGGCAGAAAGTGAGGGGGAGGCAGGCACCTTCTTCACAAGGTGGCAGGCGAGAGAATGAATGAAGAAGAAACTTGCCAAACACTTACAGAACTATCAGATCTAATGAGAACTCACTATCATGAGAACAACATGGGGAGAACTGCCACCATGATCCAATGACTTCCCACTGGGTGGGGATTATGGGGATTACAATTCAAGATGAGATTTGAGTGGGGACACAGCCAAACCATATCAACCCTTGAACCCAAAATAAAATAAAAGATTAAAAAATTAAGATTTTTCTCTTAAAAATGTCATCTATACTATTATAGATAAAATTAACATAGGTAGTAATAAAAGAAGATATAAAACTGTCCAGGGATATGAAATACCAATTCATAGAAGTAGAAAACCAAATAGCTAAGTAAATGGAGAATCCTTAACACTGACAGCAGATAGAAAAGTGCACATTAAAACAAATATCAGTAACCAAAGAGGGCAGAGCAAGATGGCAGAATAGAAGCCTACACCATTTGTACCCCCGTCCCCTAAACCAAATTTTAACAACTATCTACACACTGAATAGCACTATCACAAGAACAAAAACTCAGGTGAGCAATCACAGTAACTGGTTTTAACTTCACATCATTGAAAGAGGTATTGAGGAGGGCAGGAGAGACAGTCTTAAATCACCAATGCCACTCCTCCTCCAATCCCTGGCAGAAGCCATGTGGTGCAGAGACAGAATCTGTGCATTTTGGGGATGGAGAGCACAGCAACTGAGGGACCTTACATTGAACTCCACGCTGCCCTGTCGCAGCAAAGAATAAAGCCATGCTGGGCTCAGCTAGTGCTGGTACACAGAGGCAGAATTTGGACTAGCCCCTAGCCAGAGGGGAATCACCCATTTCAGCTGTTGGAACTGAAGTTTCTTGGCCAGCCTTGCCACCATTGGCTGAAGTGCTCTGGAGTTCTAGATAAACTTGAAAGGCAATCTAGGACACAAGAGCTGTAATTCTTAGGCAACTCCTAGTGTTAGGCTAGGCTTAGAGTCAGTGAACTAGGGTGGCACGTGACCTAGGGAGACACCAGCTGGCACAGCTAAGGGAGTGCTTGTGCCACCCCTCCCCTAACCCCAGGCAGCGCAGTTCACAGCAATAAAAGTGTCTCCTTCCTTCTACTTAAGAGGAGAGCAAGTAAAGATTTCGTCTTATATCTTGGATACCAGCTTAGGCACAGGATAGGGCACTGGGAAGACTTGTGAGGCCTCATTCCAGGCCCTCGTTCTTAGACATTTATAAACACACTCTTGGCCAAAAGGGAAAACTACTTTCAAGGGAAGAACTCAGTCCTGGCAGGATTCATCACCTGGCCCTTGATAACCCTAGCTCCCTGACAACATTTCTAAACACACCCTGGGCCAAAAGGGAACCTGCTGCTTTGAAGGGAAGGACCTAGTCCTGGCAAGATTCATCCCCTGTTGACTAAAGAGCCCTTTGGCCCTGAATAACCAGCAGCAATACTGAGGGAGTACACTATGGGCCTTAAGGCCTGAGATGTCCTGGCTTCAGAGGTGATGGAGCACATTTCCAGATGTAGTGGCTATGGTGAAAGACTCAAACAGAAGTTTGAGAAAAGCAGAGGGAAAAGTAAAAGAGACTTTGTCTTGCACCATTGGCACTGGCTCGGCCACAGTAAGGTAAAGCAACAAGCAGGCTCTTAAGGTCTCTGAGTCCAGACCTAGGTTCCTGGACAGCATTTCTGGGCCCACTCTGGGCAAGAGGGGAGTCCACTGCTCTGAAGGGTGAGACCCAGGCCTGGTAGCATTTACCACAAGCTGAGGGAAGATCCCTTGGGCTTTAAGCAAATATTGTCAGTGGCCTGACAGAAACCCCCATGAACTGGTGGTGGTAGCCACAGAGAGGCTCCTCTGCCTGTGGAAAGGGGAGGGAAGCGTGGGAAGGACTTTGTACTATGGTTTGAGTGCCAGCTTAGCTGCAGTAGAATAGAATATCGTGTAAATTGCTAAGGTGCTTGACTCCACTCCCTAGCTCCCAGACAGCATCTCTGGACGTGCCCAGGGCTGCGGAAACTTGCCAACCTGAAGGGAAGGGCACTGGACAAAGCCCAGTGCTGTGTTGGCTTCAGGTCTGACACAGCACCAGTGGTGGGGGCCACAGGGGTGCTTGAATCACCGCATCCTCAGTTTCAGATGGCTTGGAACAGAGAGAGATTCCATGTTTGGGAGAAAGTAAGGGACAAGAACAAGAGTCTCCGCCTGGTAATCCAGAGAATTCTTCCAGATCTTACCTAAGACAACCAAGGTGGTATATGTACAAGTTTGCAAAAATCACAGCATTATTGGGCTTGGGGTCCAAGTCCCTTCAAATACCTGGAAAGCCTTCCCAAGAAGGACAAGCACAAATAAGCCCAGATTATGATGACTACAGTAAATCACCAAAGACATTTAAGAGTGTCAACATGATCCAGGAAAACATGACCTCACCAAATGAACTAAATAAGGCACCAGGGACCAATCCTGGAGAAACAGAGATGTATGACCTTTCAGACAGAGAATTCAAAACAGCTATTTTGAGGAAACTCAAAGAAATTCAAGATAACACAAAGAAGGAATTCAGAATTCTATCAGATAAATTTAATAAAGAGATCAAAATAATTAAAAAGAATCAAGCAGAAATTCTAGAGCTGAAAAATGTAATTGATATATTAAAGAATGCATCAGTCTCTTGAGAGCAGAAAGGATCAAGCAGAAGAATTAGTGAGCTCGACAGACTATTTGAAAATACTCAGAGAAGACAAAAGAAAAAAGAATAAAAAAACAGTGAAGTATGCCTACCAGATCCAGAAAATAGCCTTAAAAAGCACAAATCTAATGGCCTTAAAGAGGAGGTAGAACATGAGATAGGGATAGAAAGTTTATTCAAAGGGATAATATCAGAGAACTTCCCAAACCTAGAGAAAGATACCAACATTCAAGCATAAGAAAGTTATAGAACACCAAGTAGATTTAAGCCTAAGAAGCCTACTTCAAGGCATTTAATAATCAAATTCCCAAAGGTCAAGGATCCTAAAAGCAGTAAGAGATAAGAAACAACATACAATGGAGCACCAATATATCTGGCAGGAGGCTTTTCAGTGGAAACCTTACAGGCCAGGGGAGAGTGGCATGACACATTTAAACTGCTAAAAAAAAAAAAAAAGAAAAAAAAAAAACTTTAACCCCAGAATAGTAGACCCAGTGAAAATATTCTTTAAGCATGAAGGAGAAATAAAAACCTTTCCAGACAAACAAAAGCTGAGGGATTGGGGGAGGAGCCAAGATGGCCGAATAGGAACAGCTCAGGTCTACAGCTCCCAGTGCGAGCGACGCAGAAGACGGGTGATTTCTGCATTTCCATCTGAGGTACCGGGTTCATCTCACTAGGGAGTGCCAGACAGTGGGCGCAGGTCAGTGGGTGAGTGCACTGTGCGCCAGCCAAAGCAGGGGCGAGGCACTGCCTCACTCGGGAAGCGCAAGGGGTCAGGGAGTTCCCTTTCCAGGGGTGACAGACGGCACCTGGAAAATCGGGCCACTCCCACCCGAATACTGCACTTTTCCGACAGGCTTAGGAAACGGTGCCCCAGGAGAGTATAGCCCGCACCTGGCTCAGAGGGTCCTACGCCCACGGAGCCTCGCTGATTGCTAGCACAGCAGTCTGAGATCAAACAGCAAGTCGGCAGCGAGGCTGGGGGAGGGGCGCCCGCCATTGCCCAGGCTCGCTTAGGTAAACAAAGCAGCCTGGAAGCTTGAACTGGGTGGAGCCCACCACAGCTCAAGGAGGCCTGCCTGCCTCTGTAGGCTCCACCTCTGGGGGCAGGGCACAGACAAACAAAAAGACAGCAGTAACCTCTGCAGACTTAAATGTCCCTGTCTGACAGCTTTGAGGAGAGCAGTGGTTCTCCCAGCATGCAGCTGGAGATCTGAGAACGGGCTGACTGCCTCCTCAAGTGGGTCCCTGACTCCTGACCCCCGAGCAGCCTAACTGGGAGGCACCCCCCACCAGGGGCAGACTGACACCTCACACGGCCAGCCAGGTACTCCAACAGACCTGCAGCTGAGGGTCCTGTCTGTTAGAAGGAAAACTAACAGGACATCCACACCAAAAACCCATCTGTACATCACCATCATCAAAGACCAAAAGTAGATAAAACCACAAAGATGGGGAAAAAACAGAGCAGAAAAACTGGAAACTCTAAAAAGCAGAGTACCTCTCCTCCTCCAAAGGAACGCAGTTCCTCACCAGCAACGGAACAAAGCTGGACGGAGAATGACTTTGACGAGCTGAGAGAAGAAGGCTTCAGACGATCAAATTACTCCGAGCTACGGGAGGATATTCAAACCAAAGGCAAAGAAGTTGAAAACTTTGAAAAAAATTTAGAAGAATGTATAACTAGAATAACCAATACAGAGAAGTGCTTAAAGGAGCTGATGGAGCTGAAAACCAAGGCTCGAGAACTACGTGAAGAATGCAGAAGCCTCGGGAGCCGATGTGATCAAATGGAAGAAAGGGTATCAGCCCTGGAAGATGAAATGAATGAAATGAAGCGAGAAGGGAAGTTTAGAGAAAAAAGAATAAAAAGAAACGAGCAAAGCCTCCAAGAAATGTGGGACTATGTGAAAAGACCAAATCTACGTCTGATTGGTGTACCTGAAAGTGAAGGGGAGAATGGAAACAAGTTGGAAAACACTCTGCAGGATATTATCCAGGAGAACTTCCCCAATCTAGCAAGGCAGGCCAACATTCAGATTCAGGAAATACAGAGAACACCACAAAGATACTCCTCGAGAAGAGCAACTCCAAGACACATAATTGTCAGATTCACCAAAGTTGAAATGAAGGAAAAAATGTTCAGGGCAGCCAGAGAGAAAGGTCGGGTTACCATCAAAGGGAAGCCCATCAGACTAACAGCGGATCTCTCGGCAGAAACCCTACAAGCCAGAAGACAGTGGGGGCCAATATTCAACATTCTTAAAGAAAAGAATTTTCAACCCAGAATTTCATATCCTGCCAAACTAAGCTTCATAAGTGAAGGAGAAATAAAATACTTTACAGACAAGCAAATGCTGAGAGATTTTGTCACCACCAGGCCTGCCCTAAAAGAGCTCCTGAAGGAAGCGCTAAACATGGAATGGCACAACCGGTACCAGCCACTGCAAAATCATACCGAAATGTAAAGACCATCGAGACTAGGAAGAGACTGCATCAACTAACGAGCAAAATAACCAGCTAACATCATAATGACAGGATCAGATTCACACATAACAATATTAACTTTAAATGTAAATGGACTAAATGCTCCAATTAAAAGACACAGACTGGCAAACTGGATAAAGACTCAAGACCCATCAGTGTGCTGTATTCAGGAAACCCATCTCATGTGCACAGACACACATAGGCTCAGAATAAAAGGATGGAGGAAGATCTACCAAGCAAATGGAAAACAAAAAAAGGCAGGGGTTGCAATCCTAGTCTCTGATAAAACAGACTTTAAACCAACAAAGATCAAAAGAGACAAAGAAGGCCATTACATAATGGTAAAGGGATTAATTCAACAAGAAGAGCTAACTATCCTAAATATATATGCACCCAATACAGGAGCACCCAGATTCATAAAGCAAGTCCTGAGTGACCTACAAAGAGACTTAGACTCCCACACATTAATAATGGGAGACTTTAACACCCCACTGTCAACATTAGACAGATCAACGAGACAGAAAGTCAACAAGGATACCCAGGAATTGAACTCAGCTCTGCACCAAGCAGACCTAATAGACATCTACAGAACTCTCCACCCCAAATCAACAGAATATACATTTTTTTCAGCACCACACCACACCTATTCCAAAATTGACCATATACTTGGAAGTAAAGCTCTCCTCAATAAATGTAAAAGAACAGAAATTATAACAAACTATCTCTCAGATCACAGTGCAATCAAGCTAGAACTCAGGATTAAGAATCTCACTCAAAACCGCTCAACTACGTGGAAACTGAACAACCTGCTCCTGAATGACTACTGGGTACATAACGAAATGAAGGCAGAAATAAAGATGTTCTTTGAAACCAACGAGAACAAAGACACAACATACCAGAATCTCTGGGATGCATTCAAAGCAGTGTGTAGAGGGAAATTTATAGCACTAAATGCCCACAAGAGAAAGCAGGAAAGATCCAAAATTGACACCCTAACATCACAATTAAAAGAACTAGAAAAGCAAGAGCAAACACATTCAAAAGCTAGCAGAAGGCAAGAAATAACTAAAATCAGAGCAGAACTGAAGGAAATAGAGACACAAAAAACCCTTCAAAAAATCAATGAATCCAGGAGCTGGTTTTTTGAAAGAATCAACAAAATTGATAGACGGCTAGCAAGATTAATAAAGAAAAAAAGAGAGAAGAATCAAATAGATGCAATAAAAAATGATAAAGGGGATATCACCACCAATCCCACAGAAATACAAACTAACATCAGAGAATATTACAAACACCTCTACGCAAATATACTAGAAAATCTAGAAGAAATGGATAAATTCCTCAACACATACACCCTCCCAAGACTAAACCAGGAAGAAGTTGAATCTCTGAATAGACCAATAACAGGATCTCAAATTGTGGCAATAAACAATAGCTTACCAACCAAAAAAAGTCCAGGACCAGATGTGTTCACAGCCGAATTCTACCAGAGGTACAAGGAGGAGCTGGTACCATTCCTTCTGAAACTATTCCAATCAATAGAAAAAGAGGGAATCCTCCCTAACTCATTTTATGAGGCCAGCATCATCCTGATACCAAAGCCTGGCAGAGACACAACAAAAAAAGAGAATTTTAGACCAATATCCTTGATGAACATTGATGCAAAAATCCTCAATAAAATACTGGCAAACAGAATCCAGCAGCACATCAAAAAGCTTATCCACCATGATCAAGTGGGCTTCATCCCTGGGATGCAAGGCTGGTTCAATATACGCAAATCAATAAATGTAATCCAGCATATAAACAGAACCAAAGACAAAAACCACATGATTATCTCAATAGATGCAGAAAAGGCCTTTGACAAAATTCAACAACCCTTCATGCTAAAAACTCTCAATAAATTAGGTATTGATGCGACGTATCTCAAAATAATAAGAGCTATTTATGACAAACCCACAGCCAATATCATACTGAATGGGCAAAAACTGGAAGCATTCCCTTTGAAAACTGGCACAAGACAGGGATGCCCTCTCTCACCACTTCTATTCAACATAGTGTTGGAAATTCTGGCCAGGGCAATTAGGCAAGAGAAGGAAATCAAGGGTATTCAATTAGGAAAAGAGGAAGTCAAATTGTCCCTGTTTGCAGATGACATGATTGTATATCTAGAAAACCCCATTGTCTCAGCCCAAAATCTCCTTAAGCTGATAAGCAACTTCAGCAAAGTCTCAGGATACAAAATCAATGTACAAAAATCACAAGCATTCTTATACATCAATAACAGACAAACAGAGAGCCAAATCATGAGTGAACTCCCATTCACAATTGCTTCAAGGAGAATAAAATACCTAGGAATCCAACTTACAAGGGATGTGAAGGACCTCTTCAAGGAGAACTACAAACCACTGCTCAATGAAATAAAAGAGGATACAAACAAATGGAAGAACATTACATGCTCATGGGTAGGAATAATCAATATCGTGAAAATGGCCATACTGCCCAAGGTAATTTACAGATTCAATGCCATCCCCATCAAGTTACCAACGACTTTCTTCACAGAATTGGAAAAAACTACTTTAAAGTTCATATGGAACCAAAAAAGAGCCCGCATCGCCAAGTCAATCCTAAGCCAAAAGAACAAAGCTGGAGGCATCACGCTACCTGACTTCAAACTATACTACAAGGCTACAGTAACCAAAACAGCATGGTACTGGTACCAAAACAGAGATATAGATCAATGGAACAGAACAGAGCCCTCAGAAATAATGCCACATATCTACAACTATCTGATCTTTGACAAACCTGAGAAAAACAAGCAATGGGGAAACGATTCCCTATTTAATAAATGGTGCTGGGAAAACTGGCTAGCCATATGTAGAAAGCTGAAACTGGATCCCTTCCTTACACCTTATACAAAAATCAATTCAAGATGGATTAAAGACTTAAATGTTAGACCTAAAACCATAAAAACCCTAGAAGAAAACCTAGGCATTACCATTCAGGACATAGGCATGGGCAAGGACTTCATGTCTAAAACACCAAAAGCAATGGCAACAGAAGCCAAAATTGACAAATGGGATCTAATTAAACTAAAGAGCTTCTGCACAGCAAAGGAAACTACCATCAGAGTGAACAGGCAACCTACAAAATGGGAGAAAATTTTCGCAACCTACTCATCTGACAAAGGGCTAATATCCAGAATCTACAATCAACTCCAACAAATTTACAAGAAAAAAACAAACAACCCCATCAAAAAGTGGGCGAAGGACATGAACAGACACTTCTCAAAAGAAGACATTTATGCAGCCAAAAAACACATGAAAAAATGCTCACCATCACTGGCCATCAGAGAAATGCAAATCAAAACCACAATGAGATACCATCTCACACCAGTTAGAATGGCGATCATTAAAAAGTCAGGAAACAACAGGTGCTGGAGAGGATGTGGAGAAATAGGAACACTTTTACACTGTTGGTGGGACTGTAAACTAGTTCAACCCTTGTGGAAGTCAGTGTGGCGATTCCTCAGGGATCTAGAACTAGAAATTCCATTTGCCCCAGCCATCCCATTACTGGGTATATACCCAAAGGACTATAAATCATGCTGCTATAAAGACACATGCACACGTATGTTTATTGTGGCATTATTCACAATAGCAAATAACTTGGAACCAACCCAAATGTCCAACAATGATAGACTGGATTAAGGAAATGTGGCACATATACACCATGGAATACTATGCAGCCATAAAAAATGATGAGTTCATGTCCTTTGTAGGGACATGGATGAAATTGGAAATCATCATTCTCAGTAAACTATCGCAAGAACAAAAAACCAAACCCCGCATATTCTCACTCATAGGTGGGAATTGAACAATGAGAACACATGGACACAGGAAGGGGAACATCACACTTCCGGGACTGTTGTGGGGTGGGGGGAGGGGGGACGGATAGCATTGGGAGATATACCTAATGCTAGATGACGAGTTGGTGGGTGCAGCGCACCAGCATGGCACATGTATACATATGTAACTTACCTGCACGTTGTGCACATGTACCATAGAGCCTAAACTATAATAATAATAATAATAATAATAATGATGAAAAGAAAAAAAAAAAAAAAACAAAAGCTGAGGGATTTCATTAACACAAGATATGTCCTACAAGAAATGCAAAAGGAAGTTCTTCAGTCTCAAGAAAGGATGTTAATGAGCAAGAAGAAATCATCTGAAGGTCCAAAACTCACTGGTAATACTAAGCACACAGAAAAACACAAAATAGCATAACTCTGTAGTGGTCATGTGTAAACTTCTCTTGACTTAAGTAGAAAGGCTAAATGATGAACCAATAAAAAATAATAATTACAACTTTTCAAGACGTAGACAGTATAACAAGACATAAATAGAAACAACAAAAAGTTAGTAAGTGGGGGGACAAAGTTAAAGTGTTGAGTTTTTGTTAGTTTTCTTGTGGTGTGTTTGTGCAATCAGTGTTAAGTTGTCATTGGTTTAAAATAATGGGTTATAAGATAGTATTTGCAAGCCTTATGGCAACCTCAAATCAAAAAATATACGATGGATACACAAAAAATAAAATGCAAGAAATTAAAACATATTACCAGAGAAAATCACCTTCAGTAAAAGGAAGACAAGAAGGAAAGAAGGAAGAGAAGACCACAAAACAACAACAAAATACAACAAAATGGCAGGAGTAAGTCCCTGCTTAATAATAACATTAAATGTAAATAACTAAACTGCAATAAAGACAAAGTAGCTAAATGGATGTAAAAACAAGACCCAGTAATTTGCTGCCTACAAGAAACACACCTCATCTAAAAAGACACAAATAGACTAAAAATAAAGGGATGGAAAAAGATATTCCATGCAAGTGGAAACCAAAAAGGGGAAAGAATAGCTATACTTATATCAGACAAAATAGATTTCAAGACAAAAACTTTAAGAAGATAATTAAAAAGACAAAGAAGATAATTATATAATGATAAAGGGGTCAATTCAGCAAGAAGATACACTGATTACAAATATATATGCACCCAACACTGGAGAACCCAGATATATAAAGCATGTATTATTGGAGATAGAATCCAACACAGTAATAGCTGGAGACTTCAACACCCCACTTTCAGCATTGGACAGATCTCCCAGACAGAAAATCAACAAAGAAACATTGGACTTAATCTGCATCATAGAAAAAATGGACTTAATAGATATTTACAGAACATTTCATCCAATGGCTTCAGAATACACATTTTTATCCTTAGCACATGTATCATTTTCAAGTACAGACCATATGTTAGGTCACAAAACAAGTCTTAAAACATTTTTTTAAAATCTTGAAATAATATCAAACATCTTCTCTGACCATAATGGAATAAAATTAGAAATCAATGATAAGAGAAATTTTGGAAACTATACAAACACATAGAAATTAAACAATATGCTACTAAATGACCAGTGGATCAATGAAGAAATTAAGATGGAAATTTTAAAAATTTCTTGAAACAAATGATAATGGACACAACATACGAAAACATATAGGATACAGCAAAAACAGTACTAATAGGAAAATTTATAGCTCCAAGTGCCTACATAAAAAACTAGAAAAACTTCAAATAAATAACCTAATGATGCATCTTAAAGAACTAGAGAAGCAAGAGCAAACCAAACCCAAAAGTAGTAGAAGAAAAGAGATAATAAATATCTGAGCACAAATAAATGAATTTGAAATGAGGCAAACATTACACAAGACCAATGAAACAAAAAGTTGGTTTTTTGAAAAGATAAACAAAATTCAGTAACCTTTAGTTAGACTAAGAAAAAAAGAGAAGACCCAAATAAATAAAATCAGAGATAAAAAAGGAGATATTACAGCTGTTACTGAAGAAATTCAGAGGATCATAAGTGGCTACTATGAGCAGCTATATGCCAATAAATTGGAAAATCTAGAAGAAATGGATAAATTCTAGACATATACAATCTACCAAGATTGAACTATGAGGAAATTCAAAACCTAAACAGACCAATAACAAGTAACATGATTGAAGCCATAATAAAAAGTCTCCCAGTAAAGAAAAGGCTGAGACATCATGGCTTCACTGCTGAATTCTACCAAACATTTAAAGAACTAATACCAATCCTATTCAAACTGTTCAGAAAGATAAAGGAGGAGGGAATACTTCCAAACTCATTCTATGAGGCCGGCATTACCCTGATACCAAAACCAGACAAAGACACATTAAAAAAAAATAATACTGACCAGCCTGGCCATCATGGTGAAACCCCGTCTCTACTAAAAATACAAAAAATTAGCCAGGCGTGGTGGCAGGCACCTGTAATCCCAGCTATTCGGCAGGCTGAGGCAGGAGAATCTCTTGAACCCAGGAGGCGGAGGTTGCAGTGAGCCAAGAAAGCGCCACTGCACTCCAGCCTGGGCAATAAAAGTGAAACTCTGTCTCGAAAAAATCAATAAAATAAATAAATAAAATAGTAATACAGGCCAATATATCTGATGAATATTGATGCAAAAATCCTCATCAAAATACCAGCAAAACAAATTCAACAGTACATTAAGAAGATCATTCATCGGCCGGGCGCAGTGGCTCATGCCTGTAATCCCAGCACTTTGGGAGGCCAAGGTGGGTGGATCACCTGAGGTCGGGAGTTCCAGACCAGCCTGATCAACATGGAGAAACCCCGTGTCTACTGAAAATACAAAATTAGCCAGGTGTGGTGGCACATGCCTGTAATCCCAGCTACTTGGGAGGCTGAGGCAGGAGAATCACTTGAACCCGGGAGGTGGAGGCTGCGGTGAGCCAAGATCGTGCTATTGCACTCCAGCCTTGGCAACAAGAGTGAAACTCCATCTCAAGAAAAAAAAAATCATTAATTATGGCCAAGTGGGATTTATCCCAGGGATGCAAGGATGTTTCAACACACACAAATCAATCAATGTGATACACCACATCAACAGAATGAAGGACTAAAACCATATGATCATTTCAATTGATGCTGAAAAAGCATTTGACATAGTTCAACATCCCTTCATGATAAAAACCCTCAAAAAACCAGGTATAGAAGGACCACACCTCAACATATTAAAAGCTATATATGACAGACACATAGTTAGTATCGTACTAAATGGGGAAAAACTGAAAGCCTTTCCTCTTATATCTGGAACATGACAAGGATGCCCACTTTTACCACCATTATTCAACTGATTACTGGAAGTCTTAGCTAGAGCAATCAAACAAGAGAAAGAAATAAAGGGGATCCAAACTGGAAGGGAGGAAGTTGAATTATCCTTGTTTGCAGGTGATATGATCTTATATTGGAAAAACCTAAAGACTCCACCAAAAAATGATTAGAACTGATAAGCAAATTCAGTAAAGTTTCAGGACTCGAAGTCAACATACAAAATTGGTAGCATTTCTATATGCCAACAGTGAACAATCTGAAAAAGAAATAAAAAAGGAATCCCATTTACAATAGCCACCAATAAAATTCAATACCTAGGAATTAACCAAAGAAGTAAAAGATCTCTACAATAAAAACTATAAAACACCAATGAAAGAAATTGAAGAGGACACATAAAAATGGAAAGATATCCCATGTTCATGGATTGGAGGAATCAATATTGTTAAAATGTCCATAGTACTGAAAGCATTCTAGAGATTCAATACAATCCCTACAAAATACCAATGACATTCTTCACAGAAATAGAACAAAACTATCTTAAAATTTATATGGAACCACAAAAGACCCAGAATAGCCAAATCTATCCTGAGCAAAAAGAACAAAACTAGAAGAATCACATTACCTGACTTCAAATTATACTATAAAGCTATAGTAACCAAAACAGTATGGTACTGGCATAAAAATGGACACATAGACCAATGGAACAGAATAGAGAACCTAGAAATAAATCCACACACCTACAGTTAACCCATTTCGACAAAGGTGTCAAGAACATACATTGAGGAAAAGACAGTCTCTTCAATAAATGGTTCTGGGATAACAGGATATCCATATGCAGAAGAATTAAACTTGACTCCATCTCTTGCCTTTTATTTGAATTAAACATAAGACCTCAAACTGTGAAACACCTACAAGAAAACATTGAGGAAACTTTCCAGGACACTGGTCTGGGCAAAATTTTCTTGAGTAGTAATATCTCACAAGCACAGGCAACCAAAGCAAAAATAGACAAATGGGATCACATCAAGTTAAAAAGCTTCTGTACAACAAAGGAAACAATCAACAAAGAGACAACCCACAGAATGGGAGAAATGTGCAAACTACCCATCTGACAAGGGATTAATCATCAGAATATATAAGGAGCTCAAACAACTCCACAGGGAAAAATCTAATAATCTGACTAAAAAATGGGCAAAAGATCTGAATAAACATTTTTCAAAAGAAGTCATTCAAATGGAAAACAGGTATATCAAAAGGTTCTTAACATCACTGACCATCAGAGAAATGCAAATCAAAACTACAATGAGATATCATCTCACCCTAGTTAAAATGGCTGTTATCCAAAAGTCAGGCAATAACAAATGCTGGTGAGGATGTGGAGAAAAGGGAACCCTCATACACTGTTGCTGGGAATGTAAATTGGCACAACCACTATGAAGAATAGTTTGGAAGTTCCTCAAAAAACTAAAAATAGAGCTACCATATGATCCAGCAATCCCAATGCTGAGTACATACCCAAAAGAAAGGAAATCGGTATATCAGAGAGATATCTGCACTCTTATGTTTGCTGCAGCAGTGTTCACAATAGCCAAGATTTGGAAGCAACCTACATATCCATCAACAGATGAATGGATAAAGAAAATGTGGTACATATATACAATGGAGTACTATTCGGCCATTAAAAAGAATGAGATTCTATCATTTGCAAGAACATGGATGGAACTGGAGGTCCCTATGTTAAGTGAAATAAGCCAGGCACAGAAGGACAAAAATTGCATATTCTCACTTATTTGTGGGATCTGAAAGTCAAAACAATTGAACTCATGGACACAGAGAGTAGAAAGATGGTTACCAGAGGCTGGGAAGGAAAGTGGGGGTCTGGGGGAGAGGTGGGGATGGTTAACTGGTACAAAAAAAATAGAAAGAATGAATAAGACCTAGTATTTGGTAGCACAACAGGGGGACTATAGTCAATGATACTTTAATTGTACATTTAAAAATAACTAAAAGAGTATATTACATGCCTGTACCAAAATATCTCATGTGCCCCATAAATATATACATCTACTATGTACCAACAAAAATTATAAATTAAAAAGTTTTTAAAGATAAATATCACTTTACACCTGCCAGAATAATAAAACTTAGAAAAACGATAAAGTAAGATAATACCAAGTATTGATAAGGACATAGGAAGACAAGAACCCTTATGTACTACTTGTATGAGTGTACACTGAAGCAACTATTTTGAAGAACAATCAGGTGGCAATTTTTAAAACTACATATACATATACTCTGTCATCCATCAATCCCACTTCTGGGTAAATACTCCAGGAAAACCCTGGCACAGTGATATATGCAAAAGATGTTCACAAGGTTGTTCATTGTAGCACCATTTGTAGTAAGAGAGTTATAAGCAACCTAAGTGTTCATCAGTAAGGGAAGAGATGTGTGAAATGTGTTTAGAGCATATATTGTAGCATACTATGCATTAGTTAAAAGTCAATAACTAGGCCGGGCACGGTGGCTCATGCCTGTAATCCCAACACTTTGGGAGGCTGAGGCAGGCAGATCATGAGGTCAGGAGATCGAGACCATCCTGGCTAATATGGTGAAACCCTGTCTCTACTAAAAATACAAAAAATTAGCCGGGCATGGTGGCGGGCACTTGTAGTCCCAGGAACTCAGGAGGCTGAGGCAGGAGAATGGCGAGAACCCAGGAGGCAGAGCTTGCAGTGAGCGGAGATCGCGCCATTGCACTCCAGCCTGGGCAACAGAGCGAGACTCCGTCTCAAAAAAATAAAATAAAATAAAAAGCCAATAACTAGATGGACATACAGCAAGAAGGAAAGGTCTTAAAAACAATGTTGACTGAAAAAATCAAGTAACAGAAAGAGCTCAAGACCATATTACCATTATGTAAATTACAAACACATTACACACAAAATAATATATATTTTACAAAGATAAATACATATATCCAGGAAAATATATCCAAGATAAGAGTAGACATTTATATGAAAATAGGAAATGGGAGTAGGAATTAAGGATGAAGGAAAAAAAATAAGAGAGTAAGAAGAACTTTGAAGAGATTAAAAATTATACTGTATTAGGACCTGAGTTGTATTGTAAACAGAAGTCTCTGCTCCTAAGTTATACATATGTACACATGATAAAGAACCTAAGGATGAGGTTCAATCTTTCAGTCTAAAGAATCATTGGTATATAATTTTAAAAATTAAAACCAATCTAAATTATTGTTAGAGTTTATTACATTATGGGAAGTGATGGGAGTAGGGTGGCATAGACAGATGCATATTAAAATTTTCTTATTAAAAAAGAAGACATGTATTTGGTTGATTCTAGGTGCTGATAGACAAAAGTGAGTTTTAAAATATGAATTAAAAGTTTTAGGGTAATAGCCAGGTGCAGTGGTCCCAGCTACTTGGGAGGCTGAGGCAGGAGGATCACTTGAGCCCCAGAGTTCAACAATACAGTTTGAGCACGATCGTGTAACTGCACTTCAGCCTGGGGTGATAGGGTGAGACCCTGTCTCTAAAAATAAAAAAAAGTTTTAGGGTAACCATTAGAGATATAGACATGAGATTTCTTGCTTTAAACAATTAGTGAAAAGATTGGAATTGAAAGAAAACTTAGTGCTCACAAGAAGAAAAAAAAGAAAAAGCATAGGTAAATAGAAAACACACTAATGGTAGAAATAAGCTGAAATGTATTAATAATCACGATGTGAGTTAAATGCTTCTATGAAAAAAGACTCATTAAGACGCATATAAGGAAAAATATGCAGTACTATATTGTTTTTAAGATATCCTAAAATAAATATTCATATCAAACAAAATAGAGGCCCAAGTCAAAACCAAAATTATTTATCTACCTGGGATATTTTACGACGATTAAAATACACAACTTACCAAGATAAAAGTCACAAACCTAATAACAGAGAACCAAACCAACTTCACAGTAAAAAAAAAAAATGCCAGAAATGCAAGGAGATACTGACAAATCTACAACAGTGGGGATAGACTTTAATATACCTATTTCCAAAGTTAACGCACCAAGTAGACAGAAAATTATTTTAGGGAGAATCTGAATAACATAAGTGCGCCCTTTATTAAGTTGTTACTATTATTATTTGTAGAGACAGGGTCTCACTCTGCTGCCCAGGCTGGAGAGCAGTGGCGTGATCATAGCTCACTACAGGCTCAAGGGATCCTCCTGCCTCAGCCCCCAGTAGCCAGGACTACAGGTGCATGCCATCACACCCAGCTAATTTTTTATAGAGATAGGGTCTCGCTCTGTCATCCAGGCCAGAGGGCAGTGGTGTGATCATAGCTCACTGCACGCCTGAAACTCCTGGCCTCAAAACAATTCTCCAGCCTTGGCCTCCCAAAATAACTGCCACTGTGCCCGGCCAGTTATTAGTATTATTTTTAACTTCGAAATCTATCTTTCTTTATTCTGCTTTAGAATGCTGGAGCTGAGGCTCTCAAAACCGTATTTCTGCTTTGACTGCTGGTTTCCTGTTAGACTCTGACAATATGGGTGGTGCTAAAGGGAGACTGCAAAGCTGGAAGAGGAAAAAGGGGCTTATCTCTTCCTATCTGCTTCCCATGGGTTTCCTGACTGCTTGTGCTTCCTGTGAATGCCACTGGTTTTTGGTTTGTTTTGTTTTTGCTGTAGTCTAGCAAGTCTTTCCCCAGCAGTAGCTGAATCTAGTTTGCAGTTTTTCCAACTTTTATAAACTAGCTTCACTATGACTTCTCCACAGGCACCAGCACCAGCTGGCCAGTATCCTCTTCTCAGAGATCTGGGTCTCAGCTACATGAAGCCCATCATAGCTCAGAGACACCAGCAGCCAAGCTGCACCGCTTCCCCAGAGGTCTAAATTTCAGGTGTCAGGAGCACCTCTTCCAAACTTCTAAAGTTGCATAATTTCAACCTCATTCTACAAAGAAAACTCCAGGCTCAGGTGGTCTCGTGGTGAATTCTTCCAAAATTTAAGGATAAAATAATAATAGTATATAAACTTTCCTAGGAAACAGAAATAAAACTTCCAAAATACATTTTATCAGGCAAGCATAACCTTGATTATAAATCCTAACAAGAATACTGTAACAAAAGAAATCAATACACCAACACATCTCCCAAACATAGATGCAAAAATCCTTGACAAAGAATCAGCAAATTCAATTCGTGATATTCACCATGACCAAGTGAGACTTTCAGAATAAACTCTCAGAAGTGTATTTCCACCATGAGGCTAGAATTTCCGGAACAAGGGGTGTCACTCACCTGTCCGGTCAACATCCTTTTTCATGGGCAGTACAGTATAATCCAGTTGCTCATCTGAGTCCTCAAGCATCCTTGGCTTGGACTGCAGAATGAATTGGGGCTCTTTTTGGGGACTTCCCCTGCCTCCATTCCAGTCCACTGACTCGTCATAGAGCTGAACTTGCTGTAGGTATGGGATCCTGATAATCCTGTTTTCATCCAGGCTTAACTTCTTCAGTCTTCAATTAAGGAAAGTGAATACAGAATCATAGCAATAATGATACCTCAGGATTGTTTACCAAGCAACTTTAGGGAAAAAACATGGAATCAGGCTTGGATACTTATTCCTCTTGTGTGATGTTGAGCCAGTGACTTACTCTCTCTGGGATTCAATATCCCTGTCTCTAAAATGGGGATAATATTTATTAACCTTTCAGGGTTCTTGTGAAGATTAAATGAGGCAATATGTAAATGGCCTGGCACAAAGTAGTATTCAGCAAATGGTAGTTGAAACCAAAGTAAATTTTCCAGAGAAGTAAAGCTTAACAATGTAAATGCCACTATTTTCTTTACTTCAGTTAGAACTCAGGAATCAAATTTCTCTTTCTGATTCTCATTATTTTAAAAAATTTTTCTGTCTCTACTGTCAGGGTCCGAATCCTATCTTGGGTAAAATCTCTTCCTGTTTTCCTTTCTCTTTGCTGCTTCTAATTCAGTCATGTGATCAGAAATGTCCTCACTCATGGCCATTTTTATGGAGGAGCCAAAGCTCAGAGGGGAGAAATGACTTACCCATGGCCACACAGTAGAGATAAATTGTGGAGCTAGGCTTTAAACCCAAACCTTTTGGCTTCCAGAACAGCACTCAGAGTGTGAGCAAGCCTGGGGATTAGAGGAGGCCCAGCAGAGAAAGGCTTATGGCTTTACCTCCTGAGCCCAGCCAGGCTGGCAAAGCAACTGGGGTTGGAAAGTCTGTTGTCATCCAGCATCAGTGTCTCCAGTGCTGGGAACCTCAGGATGTACCTCTTGCTTGTCAGCGATGTTACAGATGCCTCCCTGTGAGTGCAAAGATCTTGAGTAATGAGCAAGGTCAAGGGACAAACTCCACCATTCCCAGGAAGCCATGGAGGACAGGGAATCAATTAGGAGGACTAACCAGCTTAGGAATGTTCTAGTGCCCAAAAGAGGTCCCCATAGGAATGCACAGAAAGTATAATTCCTTCCCCACCTTCTCCTTTCCCAAACACTATTATACATACCATATCGTCTTCTGTATGGAGAAAGGTTACACACATCATTGAGACCAGGTTAGGGCAGGGTGGGAGACTGTATAGGTAGTGCTTATAGAAAATGCCAGGTGAAAGAGGCATGACCAAGCTGGAGGGAGCATTCTGCAGATCACTGCACAATTTTGACTCAGGAAGACTCCTTCTTATGCTATGTCACCTAGTAGACTGGTAACTATGGGAGCACTAGGAGACAATGCCCTTGTCATAGACCACAGCTTTGCCACCTAGTAGGGTAAAGTAGGGTGGGTTGAGGGCACCACCCCTGGCTGCAGTGGGGCTCTCTTCTCAAGTGGCTTCATAAAATGAACACATGAGTAAGGAGTGGAGAAGTTTCTTCTTAAACTCAAACTCTCTGAAGATTCCCAGAAATACCTAAGAGTGAGATTTATGGGGGTGATGCCCTGAATTACAGGGGTGGGCAGGAAGTGGTGGCATTTTAAGTACCGCCATTAATGTGACCTCATTTGTGTCCTCCAGGTAGATGAGACCTAGGTAACTCTCTTCCACACATGCAGATGACGCAAATAACATTTTCATTCTTCCCTCCATACTGTGTGCCACCCACACACCAAAATAGTACACATTGGCACAAATGCATATAGTATACACATATATAAGCCACAAACACACACACAACAAGAGGAAGGGAAACAAACATTTCTTTAGCACCTACTGCATTTCTGGCATTGTGCGATGTGTTTTACATGTGTTATCCAAGGATAGGTATTATTTATCTCCTTTACAGATTAAGAAAATGAAGCTCAGAGCAACTTACCTGAAGTCTCATAGCTAGAAAGTGGGACGACTCAAACTAGAACCTGGGTCTGCCTGACTCCAAATCCCATGCCCTTTCCACTGCCAAATCACACCTTTCGCATTCACCTCTACTAGCCCCATGTGGATTAAATGGTGGGGAAATGAAAGGGGGAGCTGATGCCTGAGCTAGAGAGGGCTTAACAAAGGTTGGCAGTGAGTTCAAAAGCTAGGACAGTAATGTATACCTGAAGTCAGGGATATTTCACAGGTGAATTTAGAGAGTGTATATTCTAAATGAATGTATTACTAATTAATTTGTTCATTCACACTCATGAATTTCTTTAACATATATTTACGTGGCCAGGTACTGAGACTACAAATAAAAGAACACATCCCTCCCCTCTAGGTGGAGTAGGTGGACACACAGCCTGCGGTGAGACAAACACTACAAAAGAAGTATGTGGGGAAGGCGCCTATTCGGGAAAGGCAATGTTTAAGCAAAACCATGAGGAATGGAGAGGGAATTGTCATGCTTTTAACCAATGTGAAAAAGAGAGAACAGGGAAAAAAAAAAAATCTCTTCATGGCTGGCTCTGTAACATAATTAGAAGCTATAGGCAGCCATGTTTCCCATCATGGGGTCTAGAAAGACACAGGCAGCCCACCTGTAAAGAAAAACGTGGCAAGTCAGAGAGAGGAGGAGGTGTGAAAGCTGAGAGACAGAACTTCCAGGCTGCTCCACAGTGCTCAGGGTCTACGTTCAGCATGACCCTCAGGCATGGCTGTGAGATTCCCCAACGTTCGTACAATCAATTCCCCCTTGCCTTTTTTTCTGTATCCTAACACTGACAGACTTCTATAGATTATGACAGTTCTGACTGGAAAAAGGGACAGGTCAGATAAACTTTCAGAAAGAGACCTGGCAGCAGTGTGGGGAACAGGCTTGAAGTCCAAAGACCAGAGACACTTAACAGAGAAGGCAGGAAGCTTTTATAGTTCATAATATTTCAAGGTCACGGGTGTGCCCTTTCCTCTTTCTGGAAGGACCAACTTTCGTACATTGAATTTTTAATCTCTATCTGAGAGCTATTACAGAACAGTGCACAGCAGCTGTGTTGATTTATAGTTGATTGGCCAATCTTTATTTTACTCTAGTGAAATATGAAACAGCTAAGAAATAAGCCTTTAAAAAATTCCTCTTAAGCTCCATAATGCAGAAGCTGGCGCTGTCTTGTCTCTTATGACAAGTTACACTACTTTGTCTTTTTAAAGTTCCACCCTAATTATAGCATGGGAAAGTTTCATTTTTTGTCTTTAAAATAGACATCTTAAAATAGAGGGGCAGCCATCAGATGGGTGAGAAGACAGATGTCTAGCTTCAGAGGAAAGCAGCAGGCTTTCCCACCGAGCCCCTCCTGTGGCAGTTTTGGAAGAAAAGCTCTTCAAAGTGGCAAAGTCTGTCAGTAGTGGAGAAGCCGGGGTTTCCAGCTGTTCAGAGTGGTGCTATTTTTATTATCATTTCTCTTGCCAAACAGAATTAATACTACTTAAAATCTGAGAGATTTAATGAAAGTTTTTCAGAAGCTAAGGGTATGTGCAGTGGTTGGATTCAGCAATGGGAATTTGTGTACCATATTAGAAGATGCATGGGAAGGGTGGCCAGGATCCCTGAGCTCTGGCTCCAGTGCTGCTGCTGCTTTGCTTGCTGTGTGACTTCCGGCTAGTGTTCAGCATCTCTGGGCCTAGATCCTCTATCTATATGGTAAAGGGGGATTTCTTTTACTTTACACTGTAAGACTTTGGATTAGGCTAAAAATATTGCTCAAAAGACTGAACCAAGGGCTGCAACAAACAAGATGAAATTTAGCAAGTACTTACATTAGGACAAATGTCAGATCAGCTTCTGTGTTAAGATACAGAATACCAACTGTGCAAACACACAGAATAAGACAGACATGGCTCAACAAACTGTGTGTGTGTAAAAGGGGATTATGATGTGGCTACTAAAAAGCTAGTATCCTTTCAGGTGGCGTTATTTGGAATATAGTGACTAAAAGAAAGGAGGTAACAATTCATCCTCTGCTCTGTGCTGGTCGTGCCTGAGAACGCTGACTTGTATGGTCTGAAGCAGAAAGAGAGTAGGCCTAATGAAAGAGCCAAAGTAGCAGATTCCAGCTCAAAACAAGCAATAGAGTAGTCTACGGATAGAATGGGTCAATATGATTCCCCTAACTCACCCAGAAAAAGAAAATAGCAAGAAATGGAGACACAAATAGTTCAGAATAGATGAGGTATATGATGAATGGAAAAAGTGAAGAGAAAGGAGGATGGAGAGGCAGGCAGAGTCAGGCCATGAAAAGCTTTGAGCGATATTAATGGAGTTTATCTTTAGGACAGTGGGAACCTGCTAAAGGACTTTAAGCAGGGCAGTGATAGAATCACATGTGCATTTCAGAAAGATCACTCTGGCTGACAGATAGGAGGATAGGTTGGGAGGCAAGAAACTGCAGACTGGGACCAAACAGGAGGATAACAGCAATGAGCAGGTTTGAGAAGAATTTAGAAAGTACAATTCACAGCACCTGGTGATTGACGTATGTGTAGAATGAGGGAGGCCAAAATTTGGGCTAATGCTTAGGTTCTAGCCTGGACAACTACACAGTAGATGGGAAGAAGTGCCAGTCAATGAGGCCAGGAAAGGAAAGAAAGGAGGAGAGAGCGAGAAGGAGGGCTTATTGGCATGGGGATGTGTGTGAGGAGTTTGATAAGTAGGCTAAACAGGCTTATAGTTCAGAAGACTTGCGAAGAGAGGAGGCCACCAATAAAGAGTATAAAGATTAAGAAAAATAGTAGGTTAAGGGTGGATGACTGGGGAGCACCAACGTTTAAGAGGTTGGCAGAAAAGGAACCCACAGAGCATACTGAATCTAGATAGATGAGTGGGAAGAAAATAATGACAATGGTATTGGTCTGGAGCCCCACAGCTTTATTTTTATTTTTGTAGAGATAAGGTCTCACTACGTTGCCCAGGCTGGCCTCAAACTCCTGGACTCAAACAATCCTCCTGCCTCAGCCTCCCAAAGTGCTGAGATTACAAGTGTGGGTGACCATGCCTGGCCAACCCACAGCTTTCAAAGCGTGCTGATTTCAACTGCTACTCTGATGCAGGTAGGAATACATTTATTCTCCCCCTCATATATAAGAACATGAAAGTGCAGGGTGGGGGAGACTTGCCTTATTTTATGTAACTAGGCTTTCCATTGAAAACAACTAGAATGATGAATAAAATATAAAAAGAAAAAAGATCCATCATTTTATTTATTTTCTTTTGTAGAGATGGGGTCTTGCTGTGGTTGCCTAGGCTGGACTTGAACTCCTGGCCTAAAACAATCTTCCCACCTTGGCCTCCCAAGTAGCTGGCACTACAGGCACACACCACCATTCCCCGTGGTGGTGGATCCATCATTTTAATATGTATAAGAGATGTGAAGAGAGTAAGGAAGCAGTTTGCCAAATCTAAAAACCCAGAGGGAGAAACTTAACATAGGAAGCCACTCAAGCCTTGAGGGCATATACTAATCCTGTTGAAACTGAACTATGGTTTGACAGTATCATGGGGCTAGAGAATCAAAGCCCAGGGTACCCTGAAGGTGGGGAGTTTAATCAGAGACCCTTTATATGAATTTCGGATCCTAAAGGGATACACCTTCAGGGTGAAATTAACCAAAACTAAACCCATTCTTCTTATCCCATAGCCAGGAGAAAACCATCTTGGAGTGAACAGAGAAGAAGGGGAAGGGCAGACTGGTCCTCTTGCAAAACTGTAGCCCAAATCTGTATCATCAGAGTGGTTCAGAAAACACCCAGTCAGGAATTTAGCTTAAGCTGATTCCATACTGAGTGACTCTAGGTACCAAAATAAATAGAAACATTTATAGTGTTGCAAACTAAATAATGTGGGATCAACTCTTCCCTGAGTAAAAAACTAGAAAACCCAGACAAAATATACATTTAAAAACAATCTGCCTTAAGATACCTGGGAACTAACAAGCTGTGAAGAATTATGGCGCTAAGATTTGAAAAAAGAAGGAAATCCAAAGGGGTTCATGCAACACTTTTCCCCTAGGACTGTCTGCTGACTCCAGAAGTGGCTGAGAGTCTGAGAAGTTGAACAGAGATTCTGACAACCCTGCTGGGCCAGGGGCTGAAAATCGGAATCCAAGGCATGCCACAGAATAGAAGCCTGACTATTCATGCTATAAGTTAGGTCATTAGAAAACCAAACCCTCGGAGGACGTATACACTAGAAATAGTATGGACCTTGCAGAGACTGAAGACTAGCTTCAAATAATTTCAATTTTTATAATTGAATTAAGATGATTTGAAATTATTAGTGATGTAGATCACCAGAAAACCCTTGATCTGGTGGGCAAAAAGTGATTTGAGTTGTGCAAAGAGCGAGCCATGGCCTCTCATTAAGTTCCTGACTATTTACATTTAACTTAAAACTAATTAAGCTTAAATAAAATTGAACATTCAGTTCCTATATCACATTAGCTACATTTCAAGTGCTCAAGAGCTCAATATGCCTAGTAGCTACACTATGAACAACACAGATATAGAACATTTCCAACATTGTAGTAAGTTCTACTGAACAGTGCTAAATTAGGCCTTGTAAGGATTACTAGACAGTGTCTGCAAATTGGTGCTAATCTCTGGGGATATGAAAGGCATGGTGGACCATCACTCAAAAGTGGGGGATCATAAAGGTCAGATGGAAGAATGAAAATTTAGCCAAAGTCTGTTTCACAATGGACCCAGTGGAGTCATAAATCTACCCTGAATGTGTAACTGAAACAGACATACTAAACAACTGGCAGAACACTCACATTTATTTACTGAGCAACAAAGTATAGCCCATTATAGTAGGAAGTGTCCAATTGAAACTCCAGGAACTTTTCTTCCCAATAGTAAACCAAAAACAATACTGAATCCCTGAGGTAATTGCAGAGATTACTGCCATCACTAAAGGTTAAAAAGATGGAAGGATAATGATTCCTATGACATCCCTGTTTAACATCTCTTGTTTATTTAAATTGTGAAGAAGATATCCTTTATTTAGCTTGTACAGAAAACAGGTTTTGAAGAATGATTGTAGATTACTGTAAGCTTAATCAAGAGGTGACTCCAACTTTCAGCTGCTATTCCAGGTGTGGAATCTTTTTACTGGAGCAAATCAACCACGCCCCTGGCACTGTGGATACAGCTAAGGACCTATCAAATGTTTCTTTCTCCTTATCAATTAATAAGAACTACCAAAAGCAGTCTGCTTTCACCTGACAGGGACAACAGTACACCTTTGTCCTCTTCTCTTCGGGCCATATCAACTCCGGGATCTTGGTTATTTTGATATCCTACAGATTATCATGCTGATTGGACCTGGCGAGCAGGAAAAGTTGCAAACACCCTAGATGCCTTAGTAAGATACCTGTGTGTTGCAGGATGGAGTTAAGCCCCCTCCCCCATCAAAATTCAGGGTACTATGATATGGATTAATTTTTTGTTGTTGTCCAGGTATCTGAAGCATGTTGTGATGTACTTCTAATGTGAAAGACATAATCCTGTACCTTGCTTCTTATTTATCTTACACTACTTGTACGAAAAAAATCACAAAGTTTCACTGGCCTTTTTGGATTTTATTTTTATTTATTTTATTTATTTATTTTTTGAGATGGAGTCTCACTCTGTCGCCCGGGGTTGGAGTGCAGTGGTGTGATCTTGGCACACTGAAACCACTGCCTCCCAGGTTCAAGCGATTCTCCTGCTTCAGTCTCCTGAGTAGCTGGGATTACAGGCACCCGCCACCGCATCTGACTAATTTTTGTATTTTTAGTAGAGACAGGGTTTTGCCACATTGGCCAAACTGGTCTCGAACTCCTGACCTCAAGTGATCCACCTGCCTCGGCCTCCCAAAGTGTTGGGATTACAGGTGTGAGCCACCGTGCCCGTCCCCTTTTTAGATTTTAGAAGTGACATATAAAACATTTGGTGCTGTTCTAACTCATTTACTAAGTATCCCACAAGGCTGCTAGTTTTGAGTGAGGCCCAGAGCAAGGCAAGGTTCTACAACAGGTCCCAACTGTAATGCAAGTTGCTCTTCCATTGGGCATATGACTCAGCAGGTCCAAATGGCTTCTAAAGGACTATGGCAAATAGGTGTGCTGTACAGATAGGGTACCATACATCCTGGATTTCAATGATAGCCTGAGTTTTTACCTGTTATCGCCAAATAATTATTAATACTGTCCCTTTTCCCTCTCATATATGTCCTGGTTTGGATGATAAAGTACATGGTCATTCTATGAATACAGCCTTTTCTCGGTACCCATAGCAGATTCATTTTTGAGCAAAGTTATGCCCTATTCTGCAGATAACTTTTTTTTTTTGAAAAACAATTTCTCGCTTACTAGTGCACGTTGGTAGAGGCCAAATACCTGACCACAGGATACTATGTGATCATGCAACCTGAGCCACTCATCATGAACTGAACATACAACAGAACTCCCCCATCAAGTGAAAGCAATATTTGAAATCAGGCTCCAGCAAGTCTGGAAAAGTTGCAGGAATATATGGCTCAGATTCCTATGGTGCATACTCCTGCTGTACCGCTACCTCTCCATCAACCCTTAACTAAGGTCCTGCGGCCATTTAATACAGGAAGAAAAACCTCTAGCTGGGTTTACAAATGACTTAGCATGATATGCTGATACCTTCTCAAAGTCGACTATTACAATATTATAGCCCCACACAGGAGTGACCAAAAACACAGGGGAAGAGAAGTCTTCTAAGTAGGCAGAACTTACAGCAATGTATCTGATTGGCCATTTGCTTGGTCAGAGAGATAGCCAGAAATACAGATCTATACTGATTCATGGGCAGTGGCTGATGGTTTAGCTGAATAGTCAAAGCTTGGAAAAAATATGGGAAAGTTGCTGAAAGTATAGAGAAAAATTATGTGACTTAACCTCTCAGAATGGATAGTGTGAAGATTGTGTCTCATATGACTGTTTCCCCAAGACTATCCCCTGTGGCGGAGACTCTCAGTGGTCAGGAAGATAAGGTAACCCATTCCATGAATGTCAGTTGCCCTCTTTCCCTTGGTGGCAGGGATGAAGGCTACACACTTCCTTTCACCAGAGCAAATCTGGTTACGACCCTTGCTGAGTACTCAACCTGCCAATGGCAGAGGCCACTGCTGAGCCCCTAATACGGCACCATTTCTAGAGGGATTATACAGCTGTCTAGTATCAAGTTGACTTTAAAAAGCAGCAGCAAGTTTTCTTTACTAGATTATAAATGTATTTTTGGATACAGATTTGCCTTCCCTGCCCACAATGTTCTACAAGTGGGAATTAGAAACTGTTGATACAATAATACTAGCTTTTGTAATTGCCCATGTATTTACCTTTAATGAGAGCTTTATTCCTTCTTACAGCTTTGAGTTACTGTCTAGCATCCTTTTATTTCAACCTGCAAAACTCCCTCTAGTATTTACGCAGGGCGGGACTGGTGGTAATGAATTTTTTTTACCTTTTGTTTATCTGGGAATGTCTTAATTTCTTCCATACTTTGGAAGAACACTTCTGCTGGATGTAGGATTCCTGATTGACAGGTTTTTTTTTTCTTTTAGCACTTTAAATATTTAATATATCAGCCCACTGCCTTCTGGCCTTAAAAGTTTCTGACAAGAAGTCTGCTGATAATCTTATTGAAGATTCCTTGTATGTGATGAGTTGCTTCTCTCTCACTGCTTTCAAGATCCTCTCTGTCTTTTAACAGTCTGATTGTAATATGACTCAGTGGAGGTCTCTTTGAGTTCATCCTATCTTGGAGTTCACTAAGCCTCATGTATGTTTATATTCATGTCATTCATCAAACTTGAGAAGTTTTAGGCTATTATTTCTTCAAATAATCTCTCCGTGCTTTCTCTCTTCTCCTTCTGGGACTTTCATAATACATAGGTTGGTTTGCTTGATGGTATCCCAATCCCACAGGTCCCTTAGGCTTTGTTCAAGTCAATCTTTTTTTTTCCTCTTGTTTCTCTGACTTGATACATTTAATTGTTCTATCTTCAAGTTTGCTGATTCTCTCTTCTGACTGCTTGAATCTGCCTTTGAAACTCTCCAGTGAACTTTTCATTTCTTATTCTAATTTTCAGGTTTAAAATTTCTTTTTGGTTTCTTTTTAGGTTGTCTATCTCTTTGTTGATATTTCCATTGTGTTAATATATCATTTTCTTGACTTTATTCATATCTTTCATTAGTTCTTTGAAAACCTTTAAGACAGCTGTTTTAAAGTCTTTATCTAGTAAGTACTCCCTTTCTCAGGGATAGTTTCTGTTAATTTTTTCCTTTGGATGGGCCATATTTTTCTGTTTCTTTGTATGCCTTGTGATTTTTTTGTTGAAAGCTGAATATTTGAATTTGTTAATATGGTAACTCTAGAAATCAGATTCTCCCCTTTACCAGGGTTTGCTGGGTTTTTTTTGTTTCATGTTTGATTATTGCAGGCTGTCTCTCTGTCAAGGATCAGGCTGATAATGTAAATGTAAGTTCTTCTCAGGTCTTTTCTAAGCCTGTGCATTTCTCTGGGTATATGTAGTGACATTCTAATTTCCTCTGTATATGCAGCTGCTTTTGAATGTCCTAGACTTTAATGTCTGGCTCCCAAAAGATGGGGAAAGGAATGGGGATTAAGAAAAGAAATCTTTTAAATTCCCTGGAAGTCTCTTCAGCTGGAGCAGAAAGGGCTTACGACAGTTGTGGATGGGTGTGTGTGCAACAATGGTTGTGTGCCTCTGTGTGCACCTCAATGACCAGAAGTAGCAATCAGTGATCACAGCACAGATCTCTAAAATTTGGAGGACAGGGATCTTTTTGTCCACCCTGGCTCCTGCAAGCTGCATGTGAGTTATCCAGTGAATATATTTTTTATTCTAATTTTCAGGTTTAAAATTTGAACCATGAGATTGGGAGTTAGGGGATGGGTAGCTGCTACCAAGTTAAAGCTGTAATTGACTGAAATTAGTTGCAATTTGTCATCTAAATCTTCCCCTGGAAGACGTAAACTTTTAATAGAGTGTGAAGATTATTTGTGTCCACAGTTTCAAAATTGTTACATCAGACTGATTCTGCCAATGAAATTGTTGTCTAGATGAGGAGACAGATTCTTGGTGCTTCCTACTCCATCATCTTCCCAGAATCCTCTAGTGAAATAGTCTTTGATGATTTATCTGCTACACCAATTAGATACAGTTAGGGAAGTTGGGACCCTAACTTAACAGCATAGGATATCACATAAACCAAAACTGATACTGTTTTTCTCATAACTACAACCTAAGGGCCTAGGAATTAATGGAAATGAAAGTAGCTCCTCTTACAATTATATCTAATAGTCCACTTGCAGAATTTTTGCTTCTCATTCTACAATTTTTGGCACTTCTGATTTACAGGTCTTAGTTCCTAAGGAGGTACTTTTACCAGGAGACACAATCATGGTTCCACTGAACTGGAAGTCGAGATTGCTACCAGCCACTTGCATTTCTCATTTCACTGAACCAACACTCAGACAAAGAGGGGCTCATTCTACTGGCTAGGTGACTGATACTGTTTATAAAAATAAATATAATTGCTGTTACACCTTGAGATTAAAAAAAAAAAAAAGTATCTTTGGGACTAGAGTATTATCCTCCTCTAAGAAGTTCCATGTCTTTTAGTCTTTTAATGAAGACTACAGCAACCCAGTAAAAGCAGGACCTTAAAGGACTCAGACCCTTCAGAAGTGAAGGTTCAGAAGACCACATCAGTTAAAGAACTCCAACCAGCCAAGGTGCTGGAAGAGGACAAAGGAACATTAAATAGGTGATGGAAAAAAGGATTTACAAATATCCACTATGGCCTCCTGACCAGTTAAGAAAAGATCACTGTAGCAACTATGCATATTTTCATGTGCATTTTCTTCCTTCCTTAGTGTGTGTGTGTGCGCACTCGCATGCACACTTAAACTGCTAGTGGTGATTGACTTTACAACTTAGTTTTTAGGATACAAAATATCCATAAATTTTTTTAGAAGAGAAAATAATATCATCCAGCGATGGCTACAGTAACTGATGGAACTGTGTCTCATCCTTCTAGAGGAGATGGTCAAAGTGTCTTTGGTATAAGAGGAAGAGTTCCTTCATGTTAGGTAAACGCATGTTGCAGTTGCTATTGCTGTATGGAAATTAAATATGGAGGGAAGCAGGAGGGTAGATATTGGGGTTCCAAGGGTTGAATGGTGCCAGTTATCTGCCTATTTGCTCTCAGCCTTCACCCCTTCCTTCTGTGTTCTTCTACGTATTGTAGGGGGCTGGAGTGATCTCCTTAACTACACTTCCCAGACTGCCTTTCCAACTGTTGGATACTGCCAGTAGAAGGGATTCATAAGAGACTGAAGGCCAGAGCCAGGGAGAAGCAACTCTCTTGTTTGGCTTCTGATAGCATTTCTGGCAGCAGCAGCAGTGATAGTGCAACAGCAATGGCAGTACTAACCATGGTAACTGCGTTGGCAGAGATTCCAGCCTTGGTTGAGGCATCACATCTTCAGCAGGTCTACAATTACAGTGACACCCTCCCTGAAAGCCCAGCAGTGGATATAGACTTGTTGACTTCAGTTTAGCAGTGTTGCAGCTTCAGATCTCTGGTTATCAACTCTTCTTACTTTTTGTTCTTCCCATACCCCTCTTCTCCACTTAGCTCTTCCATCCCTTCTAACAGCCATGTAACCAATTCCCTCTCTTTATCACTGGTGATATTTTAGGTGGAATAATGGTTCTCTGGGTATGATTTTTAAGAGTGCTTACCTTTTAGAGCTACATACTGGAATATTTATAGATGAAATAATATGAAACATTTATGGCTGTATACATCTGAGATTTTTCTTCAGAATATTCCAGCAGGGGGCGTGATGGGGGCACAGATGAAACAAAGATTGGCCATGACTTGATAATTGTCAGGTGATAATTGTTGGTGATAGGTACCTGGAGTCAATTTTATGATTGACTCTAATTTTATATGTGTTTAAAAACTTTCCATAACAAAATACCAATTACCTCTCCCTGCCAAGAATTAATAAATGAATAAACCAATCAATAAACCAATGAATACCATCTATTTGTGATACCTTGAGTGGGTTTTGTATTTCTGTCTACAGCCCGACTGGCTCATAGAGAAAGCCTACCTAAGAATGAAGCCAGGACCCGACAGAATGGCTCCTGTGAAGAAGGGTGGCAAGAAGAAAAAGGGCCGTTCTGCCATCAATGAGGTGGTGACCCGAGAACACACCATCAACATTCACAAGTCCATCCATGGAGTGGGCTTCAAGAAACGTGCCCCTTGGGCACTCAAAGAGATTCGGAAATTTGCCATGAAGGAGATGGGAACTCTAGATGTGCGCAACTGATACCAGGCTCAACGAGGCTGTCTGGGCCAAAGGAATAAGGAATGTTCCATGCCGAATCCATGTGCTGTTGTCCAGAGAACATAATGAAGATGAAGATTCACCAAATAAGCTCTATACTTTGGTTACCTATGTACCTGTTACCACTTTCAAAAATCTATAGACAGTCATTGTGGATGAGAACTAATCACTGATTGTCAACTATATCAAATAAAGTTATAAAACTGCAAAAAAAAAAAAAAAAGAATGAAGCCAACACCAAGGAAAACAAAGATGTCTTCATGTGTATGACAGAACAAGTAACAGACTAACAGAAGCTGTACACATGCTCAAGAAATAGAGATGCACGCAGAGACCTGACAACATCCTGTGCACCTATATCCAGCCAAAGCATCCAGCAGATTGACCTCATGATTTTTCACATACATGAACCAATAAATTCCCATTTTGTTTAAGCTACTTTGAATTGGACTTCTGTTACTTCCAAACAAAACAACACTAACTAATGAAACCCCTAATAAATGATCACTACTATTATCTCAACCCCCTTGAGCAACTAGCCAACCACAATCATCACTATATAAAATCTAAGTAACTTATTACATATATACACATATATATATAGGCATAAGCCACAATAGAATGTGCTAAGTATTAAATTAACTGTGGAAACACTAAATTAAACTGATCCTTAGAGAAGGGATTAAGAGGCATGGGCTAAGGCAGTCAAAGAAGGCTCCTGGTAGGGAAAGGAGGAAGGTCTGAGCTGGGCCTTAGAAAATGTGCAGAATCTACATGAGAATATAATTTAACGGTCATGAGTATGGTCTCTGGAGTCTGATAGACTTGATTCAAATCCTGGGTCTGTTACCAACTAGCTTTGCAACTTTGGGCAAGTTACTTAAACGTCTGTACTTATTTCCTCATCTAAAAAATGTGGATAATAATAGGAGACCTACCTCACAGAGCTGTTATGAGGATTTAATGAGTTAACATACATAATGCCGAGAACAGTGTCTGGCAGATTGTAAGTACTACATATGTGTTTTTATTACTATTAAGAGGAAGGACCAGCCAGAGGAATGACCTCAGCAAAGGTGCAGAGTGGGAATGTACAAAGGTTATCTAGAGACCAGGGAACAGACTTACTAAGCTGACACGGGGGCTCATGAAGGAGAACTGTCTGGCAAGACAGTTTACAGATGACCAGTCAGAGGCAGGGAAAGTGGCTTGCCAAACACCTGGATCTCTCCTAACAGCACACAGGAAACTGGGGGCGTGTGTCTGAGGCCTTTCTGGGAGCTTCAGTAGGTGGCATTATCCCTGCTTTGAGCACTTACAGCCTATCTTTATGGCACTTCAAGCTGCTATGGGCTATTTCCTTGGATATTTGTACACAAAAACACAGAACGGACTCCAGGAGGCAGAACTTACTGCTCTGCGACGGCCAAATTGGGCGGCAGGGAGGTGAGGCCATTGCCTGTGAGGAGCAGGACACGGAGGTGTGGCAGAATCCCCAAATCACAGATGGCCTCCACAGTCAGGCTGTTGAAGGAAAGGTCCAAGAACTGCCATGCAAAGATGAAAGATGGGGAAGGTAAGCACTCTGTGTGACAACAATGCTCATATATGATGTGGGAGCTACTTTCTAGAGTGCCCCATCGCCCACAGGACAAAACCCTCCTGGATCTCCAGATTAACATTCAAGGTCTACTAGAGTCAGTACCCAACCGGTTTTCTAGCCTTAGTTGCCACTACAAATCTTTGTTTATCCTGTAGTGCTGGGCAAATAGACTCCTCCCCGCTCTTTGCCTCATCCACCTATAAATCTTTGCTTGTGCTTTTTGCTTAAATGGGAATGCCCTTCTTCCATGTATCCTAATCCAAGCCCCCAAAAGACAGCTCAAAAGCTGCCTCCCTGTAAAACCTTCTCAATTCCCCAGACAGATGGAATCTCTACCTCCCCTAACTTTGACTGCTTTATCTAAACTGCTCTCAGGGTACTTATCAAAGTCGGCCAGGTATCTGGCATATGGATATGCCTAGCACAGTGCTTGGCACACAGTGGTGGACTAGATCATAAACTGGTACTTGGAAGACTGTGGGGTCAAGTGCCATGCCACTGTAACACTGTATCCTTGTGTTAGCATAAGACCTGGCACAAAGTAGGTGCACATAAAAAATGAGCTGAATAAACTGGCTTCAGTGGCTCACGCCTGTAATCCCAGCACTTTGGGAGGCAGAGGTGGGCAGATCATGAGGTCAGGAGATTAAGACTATCCTGGCTAACACGGTGAAAACCCGTCTCTACTAAAAATACAAAAAATTAGTCAGGCGTGGTGGCAAGCGCCTGTAGTGCCAGCTACTCAGGAGGCTGAGGCAGGAGAATCGTGTGAACCTGGGAGGCAGAGGTTGCAGTGAGCTGAGATCACACCACTGCACTCCAGCCTGGGCGACACAGCAAGACTCTGTCTCAAAAAAAAAAAAAAAAAGACAAAAGAAATAAACTGGCTTATGAGGACAATAACCCCAAATTGTCACCCTATTGTCAACCACCTTCTAACTGGCCTTCTGGATTCATGACATAGTTGACTGGGGTCAAGGGGCCAAGGGGTCAGTCAGAAAACTGTGTTTCTCTGCAGAGACAAAGACAATCAGGATAAATGACATCTGTCCAATATTTGTTCTCCTTCTCCTAAGCCTCCGTAGACACTATATATACAACTTGGCTCCATTCCATCACCCCTATTTCTTATGTGCTTCCCTGTGCCCCCCTCCTCAACATACATTGAAGTCTATTGAATGGGGTCAGTTTCAGCAACTTATTCAATTGGTACAGGAGCAAGTCTTTGGTCAGCCACATCAGTATTACATAGTCAGACATATACACGCTACAGATTACCCTCAGAGAAGGACTGGGTTTGGTCTGACTCTGCTGTAATAATTGATAGCTCCGCAGACCTGGGTGTAAGTCCTGACTAACCATGTGATATTAGGCAAATTACTTAATCTGGGTTTCCTTATCTGTAAAGTAGAAATAAGTGGTTCTTATGTAAATAAAGCCTTTATCTTGGAGTCTAGTTTATAGTAAATGCTTAATATTGGCTGTCATCATCATCATCATCATTATTTCATTCCTCAACCCTATGCATAAGGCTTACTTTGTACCCGTCCCTGCCCTTTAGGAGCTCCCAGCCTACTCAGCTAAACACGTGTATATGTTCATTATGTAGCAATGCTGCTGGGATAGATGTCTGAAGACAGACCAATCAGGGCACAAAGGAAGTAAATGGTCAGGTCTACCAGGGGATCAGGACAGGCTTCACAGGGTAGGTAACATCTGAGCTGTCCTCAGAGACCAGTAGGTATTCACCAAATTGTTAAGGGCAAAGAGACATTCAGGGCAGTAAGTGGCATGTATAGAAGCCAGGAGGCAGGAGGCAGCCTTGCTTGTTCTGAGAACCATGAATAGTTTGGGTATGACTGAAGTCCCTGGTATAAGAAATGGCTTGATAAGACTAGCCAAGTACTACAGAAGTGCCCAGTTCATGCCACCATCAGCAAATTCCAAGGTTTGAGGGTTCAGACAATGAGGCGATCCCACTTGGCTGGAGCAAACAGAGAAGCCTACAGGAGGAAGACCTGGAAAGGTGCCTGAGATAAGCACAGGGAAAAGTAGGGAACATTCTCCCCTCATACTCATGTGTGAACAGTCAGCCTATGGATTCTATCTACCTCCTTAATATCTCTCATACTTGTTCCCTCCAATCTATTCTATCTACCTCCTTAATATCTCTCATACTTGTTCTCTCTAATCTATTTTTTATACAGAAGCCAGAATGGTTTTTCTAAAATGCATTTCTGACCCTATCACTTAGCTTAAAACCCTTCAATGGAGCCCTATTCTCCTTAAGGCATAAACTCCTCAGCAAAGTTTCCAAGGTTCTCCTCAGTCTCTTTTCTGCTACCCCTCCAGGTTCACATATCGCTACACTCTACTGTGTCTCAGTCTCTATTCCAACCATACTGAGCTGTTTCATTAGGGTTCTAGCTCAGAAGCTGGCCTACTGCTATTTTGTATAACCCATGAGCTAAGAATAATTTTTGCTTTTTTCTTTTTGAGACAGGGTCTCATTCTGTCACCCATTGGTGTGAACATGGCTCACTGAAGCCTCAAGCTGCTGGGCTCAAGTGATCCTCCTGCCTCAGCCTCCTGTGGGGTCCACAGGCACGCACCACCACGCTATTTTTTTTTTTTATTTTTGTAGAGACATGGTCTCATTTTGTTCCCAGGCTGGTCTTGAACTTCTGGGCTCAAGTGATCCTCCCGTCCTGGCCTCCCAAAGTGCTGGGATTACAGGTGTGAGCCACCCTGCCCAGCCAATTTTTACAGTTTTAAATGGTTGAAAAAAAATAAAAAAAAAGAATAAGAGTGTGTTTCATGTACAAATTATGTGAAGTTCAGATTTCAGTGTCACGAAGTTTTAGGCTGGGTGCGGTGGCTCACACCTGTAATCCCAGCTCTTTGGGAGGTTGAGGTGGGCAGATCACTTGAGGCCAGGAGTTCGAGACTAGCCTGGCCAACAAAGTGAAACTCGTCTCTACCAAAAATACAAAAATTAGCTGGGTGTGGTGGTGTATACTTGTAGTCCCACCTACTTCGGAGGCTGAGGCGTGAGAATCGCTTAAACCCAAGAGGAGGATGTTGCAGTAAGCCGAGATTGTGCCACTTACTCCTGCCTGGGTGACAGAATGACACTGTCTCAAAAAATAAATTAATTAAAATAAATAAATAAAGTTTTATTGGAACACAGCCATGCTAATTTCTCATTTGTTTATATATTGTCTATGGCTGTTTTCCATTATACAACAGCAGAGCTGACTAGTTATGATTAGTTATGACCATATGAACCACAAAGCCTAAAATATTAGGCCTGCTGTGCAGAAAAGGTTTGCTGACCTCATTCTAGCTGCTTTGGCTATTTAATGTAGGATCTGAATTTGCTTTCTATAGAATTAAGGGCAATTTAAAGAAATGAATAGCCTTAGAATCAGAGGCCACAGAATTTCAGAGCTGACCCAGAATTTACAGAGGGGAAATGTTGTCCCAGAGAGGGTACGTTGTTTGGCCAGGTAGGCATGGCAAAGTACTGGCAAAACAAAGACAAAAGGTCTTCTGACTGCCAGGGCAGGGCTCCAGCTGAACCTTCTTCAGATCTGTAATCCGAGAATCAAACCATGGCAAAGTTAAGTTTTTCTAAATTGACTCCTGAAGAATTATTCTACTCTGGGCTTTTCCTCCTGGGGCAGCCTTTTTGGCAAACAAGAACAGAAGATTCCTAACCTGGCTACCACATCTGCTGAGTCACATCAAGTTTTATTATACATCAAAATATTCATTACTGTGAGCTGCAAATTCAGGATATTTGACAGGTTTATCCTTCTTCTAGGGAGCCCTTGCAAATTACAGACAGATGAAAACAGATGACTGGGCAAGAGATTTCCTGTTTTCATTTATATTCTGCATCTTAACTTTGGTCTGCTCTCTTACGTAAATACCCTTTCGTAAGGGTAGGTCTGCTCGATAAATCATCTTTATCAGATGCGATCACACTATAAAGTAAGGCCTCCAAAAAAGTCACTCATGATCAATCACTAGATCAAAGCTAGTCAGTTGTGGGGTCAGAGCATATAGTCATGTCTCCTCCCTTCAGCCCATTGGCACTTGAAACAGGGGTTTGAAATGGTAGGGGAAGAAGACAAGATGCATGGTACAATGCACAACACAGGAGCTCAATGACTACTCTCTGAAAAAGTAAAAGAACAAATAAATGGAAGTTCTTAAGAAGCTCCCAGGCTCAAAGGTCAGGGACATGGCTCCCTGTATCTCTAGACCATCTGAAACCTGTTTCCTGCTGTCTATTCCAAAATCTACTATTAAATATTTATAAACACAGAAAAAAATGCATCAGTTGTTGTAAACTTACTTTCTCTCTATTTTATTCAACTTTCAAGAGCTTTGCTTCCTAGACAAGTGTGAGGACTACTTTTGTCCCAAATCATAGAAAATTACTGTTATCTTCAATATGACTTGAGACCATGGAGAGAAGGTTCCATTACAGTCAGCAGAATATGCTTTAAAAATGCAAAGATATATAATCCAATTTAGGAAGGTGGCTATCCCAAGAGGTTAAAACCTTTTAAAGCTTTGGCATATGAAGGCCATCAACTCTGAAAAACTCACTCTTGTAGAAGGTCCCCCTCACTGACAAGACCAGGTTAAGTGAGGCTTTTGTGAAGAATGGCTGACCCTTGATGTTTGCAGATGAAATCACTTAAGTTAACAGCTTTTTGGGGTCAACCTCAAGGTTCATGACACGCAGACATTTTACTGAGATTTGACTCTGAAACACTTCTACTCCAGGATGTGGAGAAGAGTCTATTACTCAGTGAGTGAGCGTGGTCAGATGCCCAGCCCCACACATGGCTCCACCTCTGTTGTCCTTTACTCTCCACATGTGCCGTGACTCTCAGGTAGTGACAAAAGCTTTTTTCCTTTGTAAAAAGTGGCCCACAAATCTTCATGAAAGCTGAATAAGTAATCAACTTGAACTATGAGGACAAGTGCAGAAAATGCATGACTATGGGAAAATTTAGGAGAAAACCAAGAATGCAAACAAAATTTTCTGTATTTTCTAATTTGGGGTTTGAAGAACAGCTGTGAATGTACAAATGTTCAAGACTCTGCTGCTGATCCCATAGGATCCCTATTCATACTCATCTCCGAGGTTATGGACTAGGCCTACAGCCTGCTCTATCCCAGCCACCGAGACTGATTCAGCTCACTTAGACCAGGATGAGTCTCTGGAATCAGTCTATAATGTTTCTAGTTGAGGTGATCCAATCTGCTTCACCTAGCTCTTAAGCTCCATGGCTCCTCAATCCCCACTAGATCCAGATCCCCCTCAAAACTCTCCCTCCTTCAATACTCTGTTTTAAAACTCACTTTTCTGCACAGACTCCCTTGGACATGACCTTTGGCATTTATTTTCCAGGACCATGCACCATGGTTAAGTCTTTGGTATCAACTATTTGCTGACACTTCTACCATTACCACCACCTCCATCACTATAACTACCCTTACAACCCTCACCCCCACCCTCCCTGGAGGCCAGCAATGAAGCAAGGGCCTGGCTGTACAGGCCCAGCAAGCCCCTTCCCAACAGTTATAATCAGTGAAGCTCTATGCTCATTCCTTACAGGGGAACTTGGTGGGCACCAAAAACTTCCTATCTCCAACTTACTTCTAATAACTTAAAGTCTCCATATTTCACGTAGATAGTTTTGATGCCATTAAATGCGAGATCCAGTTCCTTTAGGGCTGGAAACGTGTGAAATGCCTCTACATGGGGAAGAGAAAGAGAAAGTCTGCAGCTTGTAAAGGACTTAAGAGAAAGATATTAATAATTACCATTTACTGTGTCCCTACTGGGTTAGGTCAGGCACTGTGTAAGGTACTTCACATACATGGCCTCTAAATCTCTAACAACCCAGAAAAACAGGGATTGCTACTTCCATCCTATGGCTGACTAAGGCTCAGCCAAGCTAAGTGATTTGCCAGAATGGAATTGCTGGTAAGTGAAAGAGCCAAGAACTGAATCTAAGTCTGCTCAACAGCAAAGCCCATTTTAAAAATTATCTTTATTAATCCTGATTACAAAAATTAAAACACAACTAAGAAAAACAGTCAAACATCACAGAAAAATAAAAAGTTCTGTTTAATCCCAACATCCAGAGACAAGTATTAAAAGTTCCATATATAGCACTCAACTTTTTCTCATGTATATATCAAAATACACACATACCTCTTTTAACAAAAATAGAGTCATACTGTACACACTGTACTGACTTGCTTTTTCCCTTAACAATATAACTTAAAAGATTATTCCATGTCAAAACATAAAGATATGCCTAATGTCTTCTGATGTTCTACAGTATAGATATATCCTAGTTTACTAATCCATTTCCCTATTGGTAGCCTTTAGGCTATATGAATAAAAGGTAAGAAACTATATGAATAAAAGTTTCTCTCTTTGAATGAGAACTGAACTTTTTCTAGCCTTGTTCCTCTGGTAACCTGAAACCAATGGTATAGTAACTGCATTTCCAGGCAGTATCACTTGTGGTAAAAATCACCCTAGATTGGTAAATTACATCTGGGCTAGGAGAAACTAAATGAATGATAAACACCTGAAGGGGGCACCATAATTTTGGGCTTCCCTGTGTGTAGTGATTCCTATAATTCGATATATCCTTTGCGGAAACTCTAGGAGCTATGCCTATAAGTGTTACAACGTATATTGGCTCCTGTGAGGAAGGAGATTTCTAAGCCAGGGTGGCTTTTGCATCCACCCAATGACAGTCTCACTGTCTTGCACCTGAGCTGACACTGGGGGCCGGATGGAGGGGCACAAAGAATGCCTCATGGATGCCTTTGGGAACTCCATTGAAGAGAAACTCCTGATGCTGTTGTACTGGCATTCTGTGTGGAATTACTTAGAGCCTTCTAAGTGAACCTGATGTTAAATATGGCCCATGGTAGTCTTGTAAGTCAGAATGTTCAGTAGAACCTAATAAAGGCTGCTTTGTGAATATTTCCGGATGTTTCCAATGAACAGCCTTGTACGAGTGTGTTTCTATAGAATAATTTCCTGGAAGTAAAGCTACTAGATTAAAGGCAATGACTACTTTAAATTTTAAGAAACATTACCAAATTACCTCCAAGATGTTACACCAATGACTACACTTCCACAGTTCAATGCAAGAGTATCCATTTCCCTACCAATGCTGGCTGTCATCAGCCCTTTTCACTTCTGCCAATATTTGACAGGCAGAAAACAGTATCTTGATCCACTGTAATTATTAGTGAGGTTGAACACCTTTTCATACATCTATTGGCCTTTGTATTTCCAACCCAAGCTCCTGACAGACCACCCTGTCTCCTAAAGGGCAGGGACTTCATCATATGCTTCTTTGAAAACAATCTTCAAACTCAATGCAACAAAACTGAACTTATCCTATTTCCCTCTGACTTGCATTTTCTCTGATGTGCCCTGTCTCAATGAAATGCCCCTTGATTCCTCCCTCTGCCTACATCCCTATCAGTCTATCAGCTACCAAGTCCTGTGGTTTCTACTCCTCCTAAATCCCTCTCTGTCTCTCTCTCTCTCTCAATCCTCTGCACCCTTCTTGTCACAATCCTGGCTCAGGCCTCATCTCCCCTCCCCTAAAAACCTGAAATAATCTCCCAGGTTTCCTGGCCTCCATCTTCTTCTTCTCTTATAATCCACTGTCCTCACAGCTGCCACTGAGCTTCTCTATTTAAAAACCCTTCCAAGGCTCTCTTTTGCCTGCAGCACTAAGTCCAGTTCCCTCCTGGTCCTTGATAATCCAGTCGCTGCCAATCTGTCTAGTTTCAATTGTCCCCCACATGCTTCCCTTGCAAACATACAAAACCTTTTCAGTCTTCCTGATCAGGCACTGCCATTCCACATCTGCTCCAGCAGCCGGAAATGCCTTCTTACCTTCTAGTTCCTGAATCACTCCTATTCATTTTTCTGGTCTCAGCTTAGGTGCTCCTCTTCTCAGAAGTTCCTCCTGACACTCTGGCCTGGCTTGAAGTCCCACATATATGCTTGCATAATATTTCCTGATTCTCTCTTTCACTGCTCTCCCCTCATCCTGCTCTATCTGTATCTGAGTCCATCTCTCTCACCAAACCACGAGCTCACCAGAGCAGGACTGGATGCACTCATTTCTAAAAGTCAAGTATTCACATAGTCCTAATACCTAGCAGGGGTCGCTGTGGACTTGCTGAGTAACAGAAGACTTTATGCTCCTACAGGAGTACTTTACAGGCTTAGAAACATTTTTATACACCCATCTCATATGAGCCTGCAAGGTATCCTGCAAGGGGAGGAAAAAAAGAAGGGAATTATCTCCATTGACATATAGAGAAGTAGCAGATCACAGAAAAATGTTCTAAGTAGGTAGCGCCAGAGCAGGACTGGAATCGAGGTCTTTGTGCTCTCCAGCACCCAGCCTATTGTACTCCAAAAAAGAGATGTGTGGCCAATCATGGATGGATGGATAGACAAATCCTAACACAGGTGAATGGCTGTGCTGGCTAAGAGAAGGAAAAGAGCTTTCAAGAGAAAAAGCTTACCTAGAGGCAGCAGGTTTTCTGAGGCATTGATATAAATCACAGAATGAAAATGCTTGAAGTCATTTTCCTTGGCCTGTAGGAAAGCATTTCAGAAAAAAAAAATCCACAAGATTAGTTCCCTGCCTAGAAGCCTTGCTGAAGCTTCAGGGCCACTGTCAGAAGAAACAAAGACCTAAAGGAATAAGGGACATCCTTAGCACAGGAACAGCCACTTGAGTGCTGTAAGGGTTTTCCTGCTTTTTTTCCACTATGAAACATTTCAAATGTACAGAAAAGTATACTGAATGACCCATATAACCACTATCCAGAGGTATGTATTTAATATAGCTGAATATTTTGCTGTCTTTGCTTTAAATAAATTTCCTTAAAGAAAATATTATATAGAGTGAACCACCACCATTACCACCCCTGTCCATGTATCCCCTCACTAATCCCATAACAGCTATCCTGAATTGGAGACTATCATTCCCATACTTGGTAGTTTTTGTGTGTTTGTTTGTTTTTAAGACAGGGTCTCACTTCTATTACCCAGATCAGAGTGCAGTGACACAATCTTGGCTCACTGCAGCCTCAACTTCCCCAGCTCGGGTGATCCTTCCACCTCAGCCTCTTGAGTAGCTAGGACTGCAAGCACATGCCACCAAGACTGGCTAATTTTTTTGTATTTTTAGCTGAGATGGGGTTTTGCCATGAGGCCCAGGCTGGTCTCGAACTGCTGCGCTCAAGTGATCCGCCCGCCTCAGCCTCCCAAAGTGCTAGGATTACAGGCGTGAGCCACTGCACCCAGCTCCCATATCTTTTTTTATACTTGTATTATACACGTGTGTGTGTGTGTGTGTGTGTGTGTTTGTGTCTATCAACTATATATAATGCTAGATACAAGTAGTAAAACTTTACATTAAATGCAGTAATATTGTAGGTATCATTCTGCAACATGCCTTTTCACTCAACACTGTTTTTGAGAATTACCTGTGTCGATATATGCTGCTTTTGAAATTTACATATGTTGACAGATGTAGTTCTAGTTCAATTTTTTTTTTTTTTTTTTTTTTTTGAGACAAAGTCTCGCTCTGTCACTCAGGCTGGAGTGCAATGGCACAATCTTGGCTCACTGCAACCTCACTGCAACCTCTACCTTCTGGGTTCAAGCGATTCTCCTGCCTCAGCCTCCTGAGTAGGTGGGATTACAGGTGTCTGCCACCATGCCTGGTGGCAGGTGGCAATTAACCAATTTTTGTATAAAAAATTAACCAATTTTTGTATTTTTAGTAGGGACAAGGTTTCACCATGTTGGCCAGGCTGGTCTCAAACTCCTGACCTCAAGTGATCCTCCTACCTCAGCCTCCCAAAGTGCTAGGATTACAGGCATGAGCCACCATGCCTAGCACTAATTCAACCATTTTAATTCCTGTATAGTATTCCATTGTTTGAATATATTGCAAGTTTATTCATTCTCATTTAGTCTGTTTCCAAATTTTGTTACAAACAATGATGTAATTAATATTCTTATACACACCTCCTCATCATAAGAGTTTCTTTAATGATATGCTCCTATCAAGCTGTGGGGAATACACAGCTTTTATGAGATGGTAGCACACTGTTCTCCAAAGTAGTTAAAACAATTTACAGTCCTACCTGCAGTGTATGAGAAGTCCTATTTCTTTAAATCCTTGCAATTGGCATTATAAAACTAATTTTTGCCAGTCTGATTATTGTAAAATGGCACTGCAGTTTCCTGATTACTTATGAGGCTGAATATCTTTTCCTATATTTAGTGGTCTTTCAAGTTCCTCTTCTGTATACTAACATATTTATCTGTTGTCCATTTTTCTACTGGGTTTCTCTTTCTTCCTATTGTTTTGTAGGAGCTCTTGACATATTCTGGATCCTAATACTTTTTGGTTATATTACTTGCTAATATCTTCTCCCAGTCTCAGCTTATCTTTTACCTTTGTTTGTGGTAACTTTTGTTAGACAGATATTTTTAATTAAATTTCATAGACATTTTCCTTTATGGTTTAACCACAAAGCTAGCAAGCATCTACTCATCCCGTGGGTCTCAGCTAAGCTACCACCCTCTCCAGGGTGTGTTTCCTGTGTAAGGCTGAGTCAGGGGCCTGTCCTCTGAGGTCATATTCAGCACTCTCGTGTTTTCCTCACTGACTGCATTAGTTAGTCCTGTCTAACTCCATATCCATCTAAACCCAGCCTCCTCCCTCCCTACTGGACTATATGCTCCACAGGGCAGGCAGTGTCTGAGCCACCTCTGTACCCTCCAGCAAACAGCACAGAGACACACCAGGCCTCGGTAATGTTTGGTGAGCACATGAGTGAATAAGTAAAAGAAGAACATACGGTATCCAATGAGGGGACTGAGCTTTGACCAGCCATGTTGTAGCCCTCAAAAGCTGAATTGATAGAGACCTCTGAAATCTACAACTTTGTCTCACCGTTATATGTGAACTATATATTATAATCTCTGGGACCATGTGCTGGCCTAGAATGGAGGGCCTCTCAGCCACAAGATGAATATATTTCTATGGTTAACCTGTCCCTAAGTAACTCAATTCTGAAAACATGAGTGCTAAATGAAGTGAAGCAGAACCCTGTTAAAGGAGCAGTCTGCTTTACCACAAACTTGGCCATCCTGTGGGTTAGAGCCTCTACTCTATGGTTTATACAAGTAATCTCTCTTGGTATGCCATGAAAGCCGACATACCACAGATGTATGTTATAATATCCTGTATATACACTGGCTAACGGTGGGTCACAAATATGGCTCCAAGCTGCCTATAAGCCAATACAAAGAAAGAAACGTGATTCATTGCATCAGTCACAGCACCTGTAAGTTAGGAACGAACCAGTTTCTTGGGAAAACCATTACAATTGCTGGCATTGAAACTTAAGAAATATCTCTTGTAGGTTCTTGTGATGGGAACTCAGTGTCACACAATGAATTATGTACCCACCAAATTACATGGCAAATTCAAAACCAGTTTCATAAGGCAATTTTCTTTTTTCTTTTTTTTTTTTGTGACAGAGTCTCGCTGTCACCCAGGCTGGAGTGCACTGGCACGATCTTGGCTCACTGCAACCTCCACCTCCGGGATTCAAGCAATTCTCTGCCTCTGCCTCCCGAGTTGCTGGGATTACAGGCGCCCGCCACCATGCCCAGCTAATTTTTTGTATTTTTAGTAGAGATGGAGTTTCACCATCTTGGCCAGGCTGGTCTTGAGCTCCTGACCTTGTGATCCACCCGCCTCGGCCTCCCAAAGTGCTAGGATTACAGACCTGAGCCACCACGTCTGGCCCATAAGGCAATTTTCTTTAATTCATATCAAATGGAACAAGGGCAATATAAAATTTGTAGCAAAAGTTTGTGTCTGAATATTGTTTCGATCCAATAAATCCTTGTCTGACCCTCCTCTCCCTCCTTCTTCGTGACCAGATTTCCAGTCCCTAGGGACTCTGGAGGTGCAAGAGACAAACCACAACAGCCAGGTGCGCCACCTCAAGTCTGGCTCACCCCAATCACATCTTTGCTGGCTGACCTCACCTTGGAGAACTTCAGGCCACTCACATTAATGGTGCACAGATCTGATGGCTTCCTCACACAGTGGTGCTTCAGCTGGAACATAATACAAAGAGTTGGCTCTTAAGGCCTCTACAAAGTTTAATTAATCTATTATCGTTCAGCCTTCTCTTGTTGGGCAATCTTATATACTTGTCATAATTTGTTTGCTTGTTCATTCATTCATTATTCATCCATTCATTCACCAAATATTTACCAAACACTAAATTGGGCCATATGCTTTGCTGAATACATTAACAAACTTTCTTCTAATCCTAACTAAGCCCTTTGACATAAGTAATATTATCTCCCCTTTTTAATGAGAAAAACAAGGTTAAGAGAAGTAATGTGCCTTGCCAAAGGTCCCACAGTTAGTAAGTGACAGATCTTACTAATCCAAATCTGTAATCACTAGACTCTATGCACTTTTGACTACCATATGTCACCCGACATAATTTAAAAGTTAGAGGTAAATTTTAGCTTTGGAGCTTCCATTTATGTTTAATCAAACCTCATTCTTTTTTTGTTAATCATTTATTTATGGTACCCACCATGTTTAGGCACTGAAAGGCATTGGGAAGACAATGAAGAAAAAGCAGAGACATTCCATAACCTCATAGAGCTTACAGTGTCATGGGAAGCCAAGTAGCAAGTACGTATTTATAAATGTGATAAATATTTTAAAGGAGAAATTTAAGATGCTATGAGAGATACAACAGGAGGTCCTAACCTCAGTCTGAATGAGGAAATACTTACTTGAGGAAGTAATATTTCAGAGACCTAAGAGCTAAATAGGTCTCATGAAAGTGGGTAGCCGGGATTATGAAGTCTACCAAGGGAGCAAAAAGCAAGGTGCTTCTGAGAGGATGAAAAACAAGATAAGGTTAGTGAGATGGCCATTAGATCATATGAGTCCATGCTGGTTCTATAAAGGAGCATGGATTTTATCCTACGACAAATAGCAGATTTTTAGCAGCGGGCTGACAGTAATTTTATAAAAATTGTAATGTCGGATACACATAGACATATCAGACAAAGTACATCCCATAGATGAGAAGACAGGAAAGGAAGGGGAAAGACGAATGTACCAGATTGGTTAATTACTTTCCTAATAACCACTACTCCTCCTTGTTAAAGAACACCAATGTTATTCACATTTCTCCAAATGGAATGTTCTTAAGCCACAGCTCCAAGCAATAAGTTGTGATCTGTGTAAACCAATCATGGTGGTCTCATTCCCCTAATTCATGACTGTTAGGGCATGTTATATAGGTCTGGATAATGAGATACTGGCTGCTTGGAGTTGAGGAGGGGGACCAGTTTTGGAAAGCATTTTCTTACTTCTGAAAAGACATTAGACAGTAACAATCCCTTCTCTACCTCAGGATGTTATCTTCTGTATGTGATGACCAGAATTGCTGCAGACATCTCAGGATCATGAAGACAATCAGACCAAGAGGACAAGGTAACATGTAAAGTGGCACAGCACAAAGACAGAAGGAACACAGGCCTTGCAAGACGTCATTAAGTCTGTAAATTAATCTACCCTAAACAATGCCTCTGGCTTATTTTTATGTGAAATAAAAGCAACCTAATTAGTTCACAACATATAGAAAGTTTCTGAATTAGTCCAATAAGAGATGATGGTGGCCCAGATGAGGGTCATGGCAGTCGAGATGAGAAGATAGATTTGACAACTATCTTGTAAAAGTGCCAGGACTTGGTAAAAGTTGGGGTGGGGACAGTGCGGGAGAGGCAAATGTCAAGGATAACCTCAGGTACTGGCTTGGCGACTGGGTAGATGGTAGTGCCAACAGAGAGAGTAAAGTAGATACTGGAAAAAGAGGTCTGTTTTGGGATTTGGAGTAGGAGCATTGGTGCTGTAATTCAACTGTCAATGAAACATTCAAGTGGAACTATCCAACAGGCAGAGTGCATACCCCATGATTCTGAAAAACATCCTTGTTGCTCCTGCCTCCCACAGTGGCAAGACGGGTAACAAGCCGTATTTATTGAATGTGGGAACGTATACGCATTTGGAAACAAGGGAAGAAAAAAAGGTCACTATGGGAAGTGTTTCTGCCCCTCCTCAGTATAATTATTTCAGTCCTCCTCATTCCCAATGAGAAGTGGACCTAATAATGAAACTGATTCCACAGGACTGCAAAAAGCTTATACTACCCACTTGAGGTGAGATGAAACCAACAAAGTTCTCTTTCAACATCTGATCTATGCAGACACCCATCTCTTGGGAACCACAGCAGAATCTGGAAACAAAGTAGGCAGCCAGGGAGTTCTTAGGGAGCTATGAGAACTGGACTGCACATTAATATTGATTTACAAAAATGCATCCTTCTTAGCAAAGCCACTGAGGCATTGCACAGAGCAGACGTCAAACTACCTGGCTGGTCTCCAACACAGCCACCCCAGTCCTCTTTGTAAAGCCTGCGCCCGGCACTAAGTAATATCTGGTCAGCTCCCCTAGCTTTCAGCCAGACACTAAAGTCAAAGGACAAAGGCTGTGGGAGAGCAGGACCCAGTCCCACTCAATCCTGTAGAGATCGCCCCAAAGAGCAGAGCAGGAATCTCTCAACCCTACTAGGTGCTGGAATGCAATTTTCAATTGACTGTTTCCCCTGACCTGCTCCTTTGCCTCTCCAACTCAGTAAGAGTTTTTACCTCATATAATGTAAAAGTACAGGCTTTGGAGTCAGTAGACCAGAGTTCTAATCCTGGATCAGCCATTTACTAGCTGTGGAACCTCAGCCAAGGCAAATTACTTCTTGGAGCCTCAGTTTTCCCATCTGCCCAACGGCAACAACACAAAAGGGACGACAATACCTATCTCACTAGGTAGATGTCAAGAAAGCTTTACATGTCAAGAAACTTTTGGGTCCCTTCATTATCCTGGCTATACTCAATTTGCCAATATCACTCTAATAGTTTGGAGTAGATTGGGGGTAGTTGTGCCAGAGCAGGGCAAATCCTTCCCCACTTCCTCCCCACCCTAGCTGATGTGCCGGCCACTCCAGGATGCATTTACTCTCACCAGAAAAGCCTGGTCCAGGATACGTCCAGGAAGGTCCACCTGATTTTCCCGCCGAGACCCTTTCTTCCCCTTGAACTCAAAAGAAGTCGCCTTCAGGCTTTCCTGACGTTCAGCTTGTGCTCCAACCAAACCCTTGGGCTTCTTCTTGAGGTTACCTTTCTGAACCACTAACCAGTGTCCTTGACCTGTTGAGAAAATTAGAACAGTGAAAAGGGGAAAACTCCAAAGCTATAACGAGTGCACTTATAGACTTTGTTTATAATACTAAAACCAAAAATAGCTCCTGATTATCTAACATGCACCAGATACAATACTGCAGCTGGGGGTAGGGGAGATGTCTACCTATCTATGTCATTTAATTGGCCTCCAAACCCAGTGAAAAACATGTCACTGTCATTATTTTATAGATGAAAAGGCTGCGACAAAAGGAGGTGGAATGACTTGCCGAATTCCTTCTTTCACATTTTTATCTCCAAATTCTATTATTCCTTCAAAAACTAAGATCAAGTATTTCCTGTTCTGTGAACTCTTCCCTTTTGCCCCTCAGTAGAGGGGATCACTCTTTCTCATGCATGCCAGTTACTCTCCTATTGTCATCTCTTGAGTAAAGCCCAATGTGTGACCTCAACTCAATAGGTTCCATCTTCCCAGACCTCTATCAGTATATAGAAGAGATGGTGTTAGAAACTTGGAATAAGAAAATGTAGGACAGTTGGCATTAAAAAAAAAAAAAAAAACACCTAATAATACATGTCTACTGTAGAAAGAATTTTAAAATGTGTATAAGCAAAAAGAATATGAGGTTTACTAGTAAGCCCACCAAACAAAAATCATAACATATTTTGGAATCTGTTCTTTCTCGCACCAGCAGTTTATTTGCTGTGTGGTATTCATTGCAATCTGTAATTATTTTATTTGTTCACTTATTCATTGTCTGTCTCCCTCTCTAGAGTGGAAGCTCCATAAGAGCAGGGACTTTATCTGACTCATTCATCTCAGTATTCCCAAGGCCTGCACAAAGCTCACCACATTGTGACTGTTGCTGAATAAATGACTGAATGAACTCTGTCCTATAGCCCCTGCCCACACAGTCATCCATTCCTATCTTTTCTGAGCATCTACTTTATGCTGGGAACTGGGAGTATGAGAATGAATAAAAAGGAAGCCCTAACTCAAAGGAGTCATAATAATATAACATCTTATATTATATACAATAGTATAATAATAATATAAGGGGTGCTGTGGGAACCAGCTTTGTGCCTCTAACCACTGGCTGTCTTCTGGAAAAGCCCACTATCCCTGCCTCGGGTGCTTGCCCTGGCTCACAGACCACTGCTGACAATCTTGCTTCTTGGATGCAGTTCCTGCCCCATGTCTCATATGAGCCATTTCCCATTTCCATTATGGGCCTGATACTCCAGTTACGCCATTTCCCAGGGCTGCCCGCATCTGGGGCATGAACTTTGCTTCTATTTTATCCTATCTTCATATCCCTGACTCCTGGGGACCTGTCTGAGTTGGTGCCAAAACACCCAACAAGGCCAGAAAGGAGGGTTCAGAGTGTGTCAGGAGATCAACAGGAGAGAAAAGAGACTATGCAAATATCCTGTTTCTCATCATACTTTTACCCACTTATTCTAGTATCTATGATGGTTAATTTTATCCATCAACTTTGCTAAAGCTATAATATGCAGTTATTCAATCAAACACTAATCTAGATGTTGCTGTGATGGTATTTTGTAGATGTAATTAGTATTTACAATGAGTTGATGTTAAGTAAAAGAGATTATCCTTGATAATGTGGGTGCCCTCCCCCAATGAACTGAAAGACATTAAACAGGTTTCCTAGAGGAAGAGGAAATTTTGCTTTAACACTACAGCTTCAGCTCCTCCCCAGGGGTTTCCAGCTTGCCAGCCTGCCCTACAAATTTTGGACTTGCCATCCCCCACAATCACACAAAGTCAATTCCTTGAAAAAAAAAAAAATCTGTCTACCCACCTACCTACCTATCTCCTACTAGTCCTGTTTATCTACTACCAGTTCTGTTTCTCTGAAGAACTCTAATGCAACATCCTATAATGGTTCTTACCTACAAAAATTATTACTGTAGTGTTTGAATAGTGACTTTCTATTTCCCTTATTCCGTCTACATTTTCTAGTTGGAATCCTACTATAAGAAAGAGCTGGCTGGGAGTGGTGGCTCATGCCTGTAATCCTAGCACTTTGGGAGGCTGAGGCGGGTGGATCACTTGAGGTCAGGAGTTCGAGACCAGCCTGGCCATCATGGTGAAACCCCATCTCTATAAAAAATACAAAAATTAGCTGGGCATGGTGGCAAGTGCCTGTAATCCCAACTACTCAGGAGGCTGGGGCAGGAGAATCGCTTGAACCTGGGAGGCGAAGGTTGCAGTGAGCCAAGATTGCACCGCTGCACTCCAGTCTGGGCAACAGAGAGAGACTCCATCTCAAAAAAAGAAAAGAAGGAGCTATTTTGTTTCCCCCACACATTTACATATTCAAATATTTATATTAGTAGACTCATTTATTATTCCATGTTTTACAACCCGATTCCACCATTATTTATTTCATTGCTCAAACTGTCCCAGCTTTGGTGACTGGGAGCACCTTCAAGTCAGCTGCGTCCTTTCAACATGCCCCCATTATTTTCCTGAGCACTTCTTTACTTCTGGCACCACAAGATACTCCAACTCAACTCGTATTTTTTCTGCCCTAGTCTTGCAAACAACTATTTCTCCAAGAAGCCCATGCTCTTTTCACTGGAGAATGGTATTTAGAAACCAAGATGTAGATACTAGGTATGCTTTTTGCTGCTGAGGTGTCATTGCTGTCAGTGGACTGGTAAATATACATATGTACACTAAAACATATAGATATATACAACTATATTTCTGTAGCTATCCATCTATGTGTGTCTGTGTGTGAGAGAGAGACATAGAGAGAGAGAGAGAGCGAGAGCAAGAGAGAGACAAAGAGAGAAACTATGAGCTCACACTGATAGCTCCATTTGAAGGTGTCTGATAGGTAGGTGGCTGGGGAAAGTCTCTGTGTGAAAAACAAAATCACTCTAGAGAAGCAGAGAGGACAGGCAGGAAGAGAAGGTTCTTCCAATATTCCATATACAGAGTGACCAACAAGTTACAACATCTGGAGTAAACAAGGTTTACTTCTCCTTTGCCCTACCCTTTCAAAGCAACAAATCCAATCCAGAGAACCCATACTTAGTGTTCCACCTATAGGGCTCTTATTATGACAATTCCCTGCTCCAGGGAAGTTTTTAACTAGATAAATATTTGAAAATCCACCTGGTAGAGTCGAATTTAAGCCATTTTATTTAGGAGTTTGGCAGACCATGATCACTCATCAAATAAGAAATACAGACAGGAAGACAGCTCACGAGAGGATGGGCCCTGAGGACTAGGGTAGTCAGACATGCTTTATTGGAAGAAGTAGAAGAAGAGCTGGGATTTGTGGAATGGGAAGAGTTTGGCTAACAAGAATGAGGGCTGGAACATTCAGGGCAAATAAAAAAGCTATGTGAAAAGCGAGCACCGTGGAATAGAGCATAAATAAAGAAATGGGTTATCACAGAGGATAAGAGCAGGTTAAATTCAGAATGACACACAATGCCAGTTAAAGGAGTTAGCAATGAGAAGTCACTGAACAGAAAGGGCACTGTGGTTAAATGTGCACTTTAGAAGTCCCACGGAGGCTACTAGGACTGGAGGGGGAAGGATTGGGTAGAGCAGGGAACAGTAGTGAAGGGGTTGGAGAAGAACAAGTAGATGTGAGATGGTCTAAAGCAGGAGCTAGGTATGAGGAAAAGGTATCAATTTGAGAAGTCACCTGACCTTCCTCCGGCATGCGAAGCAGATTTCTGGCTGGAAAGCAGTTGTTCAGGTAAGGCTTCCCATCATCCAGCTTGTAGATTCCTGAGAAGGCCATCTCCCTGAGAGCCAGACAAGGAAAGCAAGGAAGCAGAAGAGTGAAAAGGCACAGCAGAGCACTCTTACTCCAGTGCAGCTCATGAGCCCACCAGGACCACCACACCCGCACACACCCTGTCTCTGACGCCCTGGAGGCCCCACTGCCCTTGCTTCAGAAATGGGCTGGCTGTTTACATGAAGAGGGAAACAAGACCCTGAGTTTTTCAGTTCAAATCAATCCTAACCCAATGGAACCCTAGAAAGAACATGATCCTCCAGCTCAGACTTGGTTTGAATCCTGGCTCTGTCTTTCCTTGCTCTGTGACTAAGCAAGTTACTCTATTCCTCTGAACTTCAGTTTCCTCACCTGCAAAATGGGGGTTATAATACCTACCTTAAAAGACAAATAAGAGGATAAAGTGAGAAAGACAGTGCCTAATACATATTAAGTCTGTGCTAGATGTTTTCTTTGTTTTAACAGAGTTCAGAGAAGAAGAGGCTCACATTTTAGAGAAAATAGTGTACAAATAATGAGACTTGAACTGGATAAATAGTATTTGAGGGATTAATTGAGTTTTCCAACAGAGAGAAGGATAAACATTCCAAACAGCAAGGGCCACAAGAGGGCAGTTGTGCACAGTAAAGAAACAATGTGCAAGAAGGAGAGGGAAGTATGTTTGGTAGTCTTGAACAATAAAGCTGGACAGGAAGGATGGTGCCTGCTTCTGAAGGGCTTGAGGTACCAGGCTAGGAGCTCAGGCTTCATTTTGTAGGTGACTGAGAGCCATGGATAATTTCTGGGCTGGAAAAAGCCATAATCCAAGCTGTACTTTACAAAGAGAGATCTGACAAAAATAGCAGTAGGTGAAAGTGGCACCCACTGGCAACTGGGACTGCAGTTAGGGGAGTATTGCAGCAACCCAGGGATAGCTGATGAGAGTTCATGTTAATAAACTAAAGAATTAAAAAAAGAAGGACGGACAGAAAAAAGGAATGAGAAAGGGAGGGACAGAAGAGAAAAAGAGGAGCAAGACCAGTTAGAAGTATGAGCATTTCATGTGTGGACACAGCCTAGGCAACACAGTGAGACCCTGTCTCTACAAAAAATTTAAAAAATTAGCCAGCATGGTGGTACATGCCTGTGGTCCTAGCTACTCGGGAGGCTGAAGTGGGAGGATCGCTTAAGCCCAGGATGTCCAGGCTGCAGTGAGCCGTGATCATGCCTGGGTGACAGTGAGACCCCATATTTAAAAAAAAAAAAATGTGTGGACAAAGGAGGAGAAGCCCCTGGAGGATTCAGAAAAGAAAATAATTTTAGAGAAGTAGGAGAACTGGGGGGTGGAGAGTGGGAGCTGCCAGGTAAGCCAAGGGAAGAGAAAACTCTATGAAAGATGCAGGGAAGTCAGGCAAGGTGGGGACCGAAAATAGGCCATGAGCAAGTAGGAGGTCAGTTTCAGAAGAAGGGTGGAGTTAAAGTCAGACTTTATGAATGAAAGAGTGAATGGAAGGCGAGGGAATACAAAAAGTGAATATAAGCAAGTTTTTCAAGAAGCTTGATTGTGAAAGGGAGAAAAGCAAGACAGCAGTGAGATGGAAGGTAAAATTGGGAGATGGGTGAATATCAGGGCCAGCACTGGGGGAAGGTGAGCAAGGTGCCTGAGGAACACATAGGGGGACATGTGCTCTCTCTCAGAGTTGTGCAAATGCAGTGTTAGCACTTGGCCTCCACCCTAGTCCCAGCCCTGGCAGACAGAGTCACTACCAAGAATAAATTCTGGAAGCTCACTGCATGGGTTCAGATCCTAGCTATGCCATTTACTAGCTGTGTGGCCTTGAACAAACTACTTGTCTATGCCTTGGCTTTTTCCTCTGTGAAATGTAGACAGTAAGTGCACCTACTTCATAGAGCTGTTTTGATGATTACAGGAGAAAATGCCTTAGTATCTGCCACATAGCTAACTCATGCTGCTCATTTTCCATTACTATGCTATTAACAGGATGAGAAAAGCTTCACTACATTTATAGACTGAGAGGAAGGAGGCAGTAAGGGAGGAAAAGCTGACAATGCAGGAGAGAGATGGGCAGACCCGCAGAGCCATCCCTGAGAAGGCAGGAAGAAGGGCACCCAGCATCCAGGGGAGGGGTTCCCTCACTGAGGATGAGGGAGGGCAGGCTCCCTCAGGGACAGTTGTGATGGGAGAGAGCCTTCAAATATCCCGAGTGTTCCATTTCCCTAACACCTAGAGAATAAAAAGAGCACAAAAGAAATAACCTTCCATCCTCTATCTGCTATGGGGTGGCTCTGAGACTCTTCAATACCAATTTACAGTGAGTCAGAAATTCTTTAGGGGGGTGTGTGTGTGTGTGTTTGTGTGTGTGTGCCCGTGCATGCACACACATGCAAAAAAGTTGGAAAAAGAATATAGTTCTGACTCTAGGGTATAACTCAGTCTTTTCTTCACCAAAGTATTATTCTCTTCAGAGAGACAGGCATAAAAACGATTCTTCAAAGGAATGGATAGCCCTAATCACAACTGCACTTATCATTTGTCACTGTCACAACTGCACTTATCAGATTGTTCACCACAGTCTGATGTGAAACCTTGGAAAAACCTACATTTTACCAAGGACTTGCAAACACAAATGGTTACAGAAGTTGGGCAGGCTATGTGAGTGAGTGAAGAAAGCTGGAGGCGAGGGGAAGAGAGTAGGAGGGTGTGTGTGTGTGTGTGTGTGTGTGTGTGTGTGTGAGAGAGAGAGAGAGACTGCACATGCTCACAGAGGCAGCAACTAGTCAGCTCTTACCAATTGCTGTCATACAGAAACCTACGTCACTGTTGCCAGATCTTCACTTTATTTTCAAGGAAAGTCTGCCTTATACATGAAATCTCCTATTTGAGGGTCGGCAACTAATTTGCCATTTTAGAACAATGTGCAGGCCAAACCAAACACCTGAGAACCAGATTCAACTCCAGGCTACATTTGTTTTTTCTGATTCATCTTTTTTTTTTTTCTTTTGAGACAGCGTCTTACTTTGTCACGTAGGCTATAGTACAGTGGCACAATCACGGCTCATTGTAGCCTCAACCTCCTGGGCTCAAACAATCCTCCTACCTCAGCCTCCTGAGTAGCTGGGACTATAGGCACATGCCACCATGCCTGGCTAATTTTCGTATTTTTTGTAGAGACAGGGTTTTGCCATATTGCCCAGACTGGTCTCAAACTCCTGGGCTCAAGCCATCCACCCACCTTGGCCTCTCACTGGAAGGCCAGTGGAAATAACTGCTGCTTTTGCTAAGCTGTGAAGTCTTTCATCAGTATTTCTTTCATGGCCCGACCTCATAAGATTACTAACGATCATGAAGGGGTACCTTCAATGGACTACGAATTTCCAAGTCTGGAAACACATCTAATTCACTGTCTCTCTTCCACCGTTGGGACTTAGCTCATAGGAAGCATGCAATAGACGTGTGAGCCAAGTGAAGGATATGATGGCACTCCTAGGACCAAGATATATATCTATCTGCTACACAGGCACACACACACACACACACACACACACATATCCTCAATTAGACTCTAAAACCTTCCTAAGAAAGGGCAATATCAATGGTAGTCATCAATTTATTTCTAACAAAGCACCTAACATAACAGATGTTATGACATAATAGATTCCATAAATATTTGTGGAATAAATGAATGAATGAATGTTGGTACCTCCTTTGGTCCAACACAGGGCACTATGAGTTTCCTGATCCCTGATCTTCCCTGCAAAGGGATGGAGGCTCTTCTTATGTATTTCTACAACACTCCATACTTCGCCTAGTATAGTACTTATGACTTTATTATAATTGTTTGCTCCCCTCATCAACTTCTCACCTGTTGTGGGGCCTATAATTACCTTATTCACCTGTGTAATCCCAGCATGTAGCATAGAGCCAACAACTCACTAAAAATATGTTGGTAAGATTAATGGATAGATGGATGAATGGGGACAAATTTATATTCAGTCAATACGTCTTTCAGGAACTCTCTCTCATGACCAATCACACACATCTGCTAGAGGTAAATGAAAGAATGAATGAGTAAATTGCTGGTTGGAAAATGTTAGATGTGATGTAATTTGCTGGCTGGAAAATGTTAAATATGATGGCTGTTGGAGAAGCCTTCAGTAACTTACAGAATATGGTGACCTGGCTTCAGGTCTCCAGAGTACTTACTTGATCTTTGACTTTGGGAATGGCCCCTTAACTTCCTTTTTTTTTTGTTTCTTCACTTGTTTCTTTGCCTGTAAGATAAATATTATATTCCTTCTTAGCCTGCTATTCAGAGCTCTTGAACTTTCTCATTAATTATATTCTACTGTGAGCCTTCCACTCCAAAATTTGTCTTGCCTTTAGTCCTTGCCCGTAGGACTAAAGATCCAAGAAACAGATAGATACTGATACAGAGATGGAGACAAAGACAAGACATAGATGGGAAGGTGGTATAGGAGAATATAATTATGATAGTGGGGTATGGCTGGAGTGCTTAAATCAGACACACAAAGCACAAACCTGAAAGGAAGGGATCGTTTACATGATTATTTACACAAAATAAATTTCTGCCAGATAAAAATAGGAAAGTCAAAGTTGAAACATAAGACACAGTCTGGGAAAAGATATTTGCCATGCATATAAAACAAAAGATGACTCACACTGAAGCCTGTAGGAGGCATGCAGACCTGGATGCTATCGCAGAAATTCCAGTTCCCTATTAGGAATATTAGGTGAGAAGGTGTGGATCTACAACTAATGGGTCAAGAAGGGCACATAACCCCTAGGTTACATTATCTAAGACAAGTAAGAACTTTATATGGTAGGAAAAAAAAGTCAAAGTTCCAGACTTGGAGGCTGACTTCCTGGTTAGCTTTAGCTACCTGTGGTCTCTATCTCAAACTTGATGCAGCTAATGCCAATCTGACTGTAGTGCTTCCTCCAAAACAAACATTCTCTCTTTCTCTCTTTCTCTCTCTCTCTCTCTCTCACAGAGTAACGCATATTTTTGCTTGTTCCATTCCTTTGGCCTATCACATTTCTGCCCCTCTTCCTTGCCCGGCTACATACAGATTAGCTTTCCTGTATCTCCCTCTCCTTAGGTTGAGCCTCCTCAAGCCCACTTCTTTTTTTATTTAATTTTTCTTTTTTTCTTGAGACAAGGTCTCACTCTGTTACCCAGGCTGGAGTGCAGTGGCATGATCTCAGCTCACTGCAACCTCCACCTCCCAGACTCAAGCAATCCTCCCACCTTAGCCTCCCAAGTAGCTGGACCACAGACGTGTGCTACCATGCCCAGCTAAATTTCTATATTTTTGATAGAGATGGGTTTTCACCATGTTGCCCAGGCTGCCTCAAACTCCCAACTCAGCCTCTCAAAGTGTTGGGATTACAGGCATGAACCTCCTTGCCCAGCCATCAAGCCCACTTCTTAATGGAGGCACTAACATGGTTAGGCTTTGTGTCCCCACCCAAATCTCATCTTGAATTGTAATCCCCATAATCCCCATGTGTTGAAGGAGAGACCTGGTAGGAAGTGATTGGATCAAGGAGGTGGTCCCCCATGCTGTCCTCATGATAGTGAGTGAGCTCTCACAAGATCTGATGGTTTTATAACTGTCTGACAGTTCCTCCTTCACACTCTTGCCCTCTCTTGCCTGCTGCCATGTAAGACTTGCCTCTTCCCTTTCCGCCATGATTGTAAATTTCCTGAGGCCTCCCCAGCCATGCAGAACTGTGAGTCAATTAAACCTCTTTCCTTTATAAATTACCCAGTCTTGAGCAGTTCTTTATAGCAGTGTGAAAACGGACTAATACAGGCACTATACCACACTGTATTATAATGCCTGCTTCCTTGTTTGTTCCCCACTTCACTACAGGCTGTGAATATCTCCAAGGTCAGGTCAGGCCTGGGTCCTACTTTTTTTTTTTTTTTTGAGATGGAGTCTCGCTCTGTCACCCAGGCTGGAGTGCAGTGTCGCCATCTCAGCTCACTGCAAGCTCCGCCTCCCGGGTTCACGCCATTCTCCTGCCTCAGCCTCCCGAGTAGCTGGGACTACAGGCGCCCGCCACCACCCCCGGCTAATTTTTTGTATTTTTAGTAGAGACAGGGTTTCACCATATTAGCCAGGATGGTCTTGATCTCCTGACCTCGTGATCCGCCCGCCTCGGCCTCCCAAAGTGCTGGGATTACAGGCGTGAACCACCGTGCCCGGCCCCTACTTATCTCTTTATCCTGCATCTCACACAGGACCTGGCCTACTGAAGGAAGAGTCTCAAGGATTGTTAATTGAACTAACCCAACCCATGAACAAAATGCCACAGGAGCACTTCATGCAGTGGGTGAAGAAAGAAGAAGCAAGTATCAGAGATAGTTTCACAGGGTAGGTGACATTAGAGCTGGATCTTGAAAGATGAGAAGTTGGCCCGGTGTGGTGGTTCATGCCTGTAATCCCAGGACTTTGGGAGGCGGAAGCAGATGGATCACTTGAGGTCATGAGTTCAAGACTAGGCTGTCCAACATGGCGAAATCCTGTCTCTATTAAAAATATAAAAATTAGCCAGGCGTGGTGGCATGTGCCTGTAGTCCCAGCTACAAAGACTACAGCTTGGGAGGCTAAGGCACAAGAACTGCTTGAACCCAGGAGGCGGAGGTTACAGTGAGCCAAGATCCCACCACTGCACTCCAGCCTGGGCGACAGAGTGAGACTCTGTCTCAAAAAATAAAAAATAAAATAAAACAAAAAGTGACTAGGGCAATGTTGTATCATCTCACTTTCTTTTAAATAAAAGAAAAATGAGAAGTTGTAAAAGATAAACTGCAACAACAAGCTACAGGGGCATCTGATTACAGTGTCCACGGATTGCTTCACAGAGGTAATGAAATATCATCTGATGTTATTGTTATTTAGTGACAATTATTTTCTTTTTAGTAATAATTTAGTTATTTAGTGATCATTATTTTCTTTTCTTTCTGATCTCGGCTCACTGCAACCTCCGCCTCCCGGGTTCAAGCAATTCTCCTGCCTCAGCCTCCCAAGTAGCTGGGATTACAGGCGCCCGCTACCACGCCCGGCTAATTTTTGCATTTTTAGTAGAGACGGGGTTTCACCATGTTGGCCAGGCTGGTCTTTAACTCCTGACCTCAGGTGATCCGCCCGCCTCGGCGGGGATTAGAAGCATGAGCCCCCACGCCCGGCCGAGATAATTATTTTCACATGAATTTTGGCTTACCCAAGACAAGTTTTTGTCTGTTTTATTCAGGGATATATCCCTGGTGACTAGAATAGGGCCTGTTACATAGTAAGAAACTCAATAATATTTGTTTAATTATTTAGACGCTTATGGGTGATATATAGGAATTAAAAAACAATACAATGTAATAGAGCATAGTATAATACAATACTGCTATTTGATAACTGTCATGGAGTAGTAGTTCCACCAGAGTAGCGACCAGGTCTATCTTGATCCCCTGTATCCGTTAGTACAATATTGGTGCTCAAAATATATTTGTGAAAAAAATTAATTAAAATCTAGAATACTATTACATCCTAAAACCGTAAAAGCAGAGTGTCAGAAGGGATATATATTGGTTTTGATTTTTTTTTAACGCCGGCTTGAAAACCGAGTTCAGATACATGCTATCTGGCTTTGGGTAGGTTCTTTAGTTTCCTCCTCATCTAACAGGGCTGTTGTGGGACTCAGTGAGAGAGAGGATGGCTGGAAGTGCACACAGGATACTGCCTGGCAGACTGTAGGCACTCAGATAATGTGAGTTCTCCGTAACACGAAAACATTATTAACAGCTAAAATGACAGCTGCTTGAGAGAATAATCAGTAAGTGCCACAACCGGGCTAGAAAAGGATGAAGGACAAGCTCCTGCCCACTCCTTTGGAAACTCCACACGTGGGCCGGAGAAAAACTCGAACTGGAAAACTAAGTTTTCAGTCGCACCTGCCTCCGGCGTCGCTTCAGCCTCCGAGGGGTCTGCGGAGGCGACGTCCCAGTCAGGAGGGATGCGCGCCTGCGAGCCTCCCGGGGATCTCGGAGCCGCTCCACTGTGGTGCCTGCCGCTATCTTCCCCACGCCTTAGTAACTGCGACGCGACGGCAGTGTAGGCGGCAACCTACGGCCGGGACGTCTAACCTCAAGTCCCAGCAAGCCCCGCGGCCACGTCCTCTGACTACCTCGCGCCAGCAAGCCCCAAACTACGGATCCCGATTGACTCCGCGCGGAGCGTCATGCTGTCACCTCCAGCCAATCGGCTTCAGACAAGTCGGAGGGGAGGGAGACGCAGAGGCGGAGAAGATGGCGGCGGCAGCTGCACAGGGCGGGAGAAGCGGTGGTATCGGAGGCTGTATTGGGGCTGGCGGTGCTTCCAACTGTGGGACAGGCAGTGGCCGTAGCGGCTTGTTGGATAAGGTGAGGAGCCGGTTCTTGGGAACAGTTGAATCCTGGGGAGGCCTGGGAGGCGGCGAGCCCACCTTCCCATCCCCGTCTCCCTTATTTTCTACGGCCTTTTGAGGGGAGCCCTTGTGTGACCGCTATCACAACCCTACGCACCCTTGTAGCCTGCCTTTTCCCTCATCACACTTCAAACCTGGATCCTGTCCTCTTTAGGACTTCTTCCCTTCTCGCAAGCGTTCTGGTCCTGGCCGCCACAGCTTTTTCGGTAATTTGATTATTCCTATACTTAATTGTGTCCATCGCTTTTCCCCTGGGGTGCTGGGTGCACTGTTGCCAGTGCCCATTTCACAGACACGGAAAACCGAAGCCCAAAGATTAAAGAATCAGTATCCCCCAAACTCCCTACCACCATCACCCTTGCGTGCTGCTACAGATTCCAAAGTGCTTCTTGTCCTTTTGCTTACTGAAGTTTTTAGGCGTTTTATCATGATAGGCGAATACTGAAAATATTTGAGTATTGACTATTCTACTGAGCTGACAAGAAGCCTTTAAGATTTTTCTTCTTTCCTGTTGTTTTTCCCCGCCCTCTCCTCTCTTCCCTCCACCTCCCTGTTTGCTACCAAGTGCACTGCTGCCCGCTCACGCTTGCCCCTTTCCTCCCTCTGCTCATCCAAAAAAAATTTTTTTAACTGCAGTCCTAGCAACAAGGGCTTAAAAGAAAAGAAAAAAAGGAAAACTGTCCCTGGGTTGGCCTTTCTTGCTCTTTGCCCAGCATCTTGGAAGAAATAGTTGCATGGAGAACATCGTCCTAGTGTTGATTTTGCCTCTAATTAGCTTTGTGACCTTGAAATATGCTTGCTCTCTCTATATCTGTTTTCTCATCTGCAAAGTGAGAGGTTTAGCCTTAAAATGAGGGACTTAACTCTAAATTCCCTTCCAGTTCTCTCATTGTAGGGCCCTGGGCTGGTTTGATGAGAATTGTTAGGCATGGTGTCTTTAATATAGTAAGCAGAATTTTTGAATTTAATTGAAAACAGTTTTCAGACTTCCCTGTGCATAACACATGGTAGGTGCTTAAGAAATGAAAACATGATTGTGTTGAGGGGTTAAGATCCAGGTCTTTTTACTTGTCTTTTTGAGTGTCATTGGTGGTTTTCACACTCTTCTCTTGTGAGAGGGGTCACACTCCATTGCCCAGAATGGATCTTAGCTCACTGCAGCCTTGAACTCTGAAGCTCAGGTGATCTTCCCACCCCAGCCTCCTGAGTAGCTGGGACTGCAAATGTGCACCACCACGCCTGGCTAATTTTTTTGCTTTTAACTTTTCTGTAGAGTCAGGGTCTTACTGTGTTGCCCTGGCTGGTCTCAAATTCCTGGGCCTCAAGTGATCCTCCCACCTTGGCTACCCAAAGGTGCTGGGATTACAGGCATGAGTCACCATGCACCTGGCCTCACACTCATCCCTTAAGATACAGAAACATATTCTGGAGGTTGGGATGGTAAATTGCTTCAAGACATGTGAGAGTATGAGGAATTGATGGTCATTTATTTACACAAATCCTTCCCTCTTGCTAGGTAAGCACCTCATAGCCTGTGCTTACCTGCCCCACTAACTGCTCTTGCTCTTCCTTGCACTTGGATTATCATCAGCAAACATTTAGTATGGGCATTCTGCCAAGGCAGTATGGAATACTATTATTATGGAATAATGTATATGGCACCATTGTGTTATTGAAAGAACCCGGATGTGGGGATCATAAGACTTCAGCTTTGAAGTATTTCTGCTACTTGCTAACAGTATGAAGACTGGCAAGTCAATTAACCTTTCTTCATTTGGAATTCTGGAATCTCTGGCACCTGTATCACAGGGTTTTGGGAAGAATCAAGTAAGACAGTACACATTAATGATCTCCATTACCTGTAGTGTCCAGTACAGATGTGTGATGGTGGAGGAGTAAATCAAGAATCCTGCTGTCAGAGAACACTCAGAATAGCCAAATATAGGAGATGGGGTAATTGAATCTATTTAAGGAAGTATATGGTATATTCACTCAAGTGTGTACTTGTTACAGAAGTTCAAATTAGAGAGACAGAGTGAACCCTGTGAGCTTATTGATAAGAGTAAGAGCCTTGGCCGGGCACGGTGGCTCACACCTGTAATCCCAGCACTTTGGGAGGCCAAGGCAGGCGGATCACCTGAGGTCGGAAGTTCAAGACCAGCCAGACCAACATGGAGAAACCCCATCTCTACTAAAAATACAAAATTGGCAAAGCGTGGTGGCGCATGCCTGTAACCCACCTACTTGGGAGGCTGAGGCAGGAGAATCGCTTGAACCCGGGAGGTGGAGGTTGCAGTGAGCCGAGATCACGCCATTGCACTCCAGCCTGGGCAACAAGAGGGAGACTCTGTCACAAAAAAAAAAAAAAAAAAAAGAGTAAGAGCCTCAAGGAAAGGCCTCATTCCTGAGAGTGGAACTGGCACCTTATCTGGGGGCAGAAACGAAAGACATGCCAGGTAAAAAAGTCTCCTTGAGTAAAGTTACACAGATGTGATGGTGTTTTATGTTTCTCAGGTATTGAGTTGACTAGAAGGCTCTCTAAAGGAACTGTAGTGACAAGTAGATAGCATCTGATTAGGGAGGCCATGGATTGCTTGAAGTAGGAGAAGAAAGCTGTTGAAGGGTTTTCAGACTGTGTAAAGTGGTTTTTAGGAAAACTATTCAGATGGTTTGGAGAGACAGAAATTAGAAGACTTCTTAATAAGGCCATATACACAGTAGTGTATAATATATAATAAAAAGAGACAAATTTGAGTTCTAGTGCAGCATGTTATTAGGTTGGTGCAAAAGTAATTGCTGTTTTTGCCATTGAAAGTAATGGCAAAAACCACGATAACTTTTGCACCTACCTAATAAAAGCCACATGACCTTGGATAAGTTGTGTGATATTACTGACTTTAAATTTCCTTATGTAAATGTTGTGGACATTCATACATATTATAGGCTTGTTGTAAGGATCAAATTGTATAGTGCTGGTAAATGTTCTTTGGGTTTTTTTGTTTGGTTTCCTCTGCCCTTTTTATTTTTATTATTTTTTTTTTGGTAGAGACAAGGTCTCACTGTGTTGCCCGGACTAATCTGGAACTCCTGGCCTCAAGTGATCTGCCCACCTCAGCCTCCCAAAGTACTGGAATTACAGGCATGAGCCACTGCACCCAGCTCTGTGCCCTGTCCTTTGGAATCTAGTAGAAGTAAATGTTCTTTGTAAAGGGCTGTCTGTGGTAAAAATAGAATGACAAGGTGATGAGAACCCCAACATGAGTAGCAGAAATGGATAAAAGGTCTCACAAAAGAGTGCTTGGAAGATTTAACCAATAAGTGAGGGACAGAAGAGAATAGTCAAGAGCTGCCTGAGTGCCTTTTCTTGGAAAACTTGGTTTCAGCCTTACATTGAACTGTTCCCTCTCTGAATTCCTCTAGCACTTACACTGCACATGGGAATTAAGCTGTCACTTAATATGACATACTATCTTGTATTATTTCACCAATTTGTATTTGCCCATTTTCCTGTGAGTGCTTCTCTATAGTGATCAACACAAGAAAAGTACTTTTAGCACTGAATTTCACAGAGAAAAAACTTGAGATCTGCCACCTCAGTCTTCAGAAACAGCTTTAGAGGATGGAGCCTCTAATTGTTTGAAGACTGAGGATACTGTGGGAGAGAACTTGGGGAAAAAAATGTTATTCTCAGTGGAGCAGGATCTGAATGAATAGAGAGGCTTTTGCTGTGTGGGAATGAGAAGCTATTACCTTTAATATAATTTCTTTTTTTTTTTTTTTGAGACAGAGTCTCGATTTGTCGCAATCTCCACTCACTGCAACCCCCGCCTCCCAGGTTCAAACAATTCTCCTGCCTCAGTCTCCCAAGTAGCTGGGATTACAGGCATGCGCCTCCATACCCGGCTAATTTTTGTATATTTAGTAGAGACAGGGTTTCGCCATGTTGGCCAGGCTGGTCTCAAACTCCTGACCTGAGGTGATCCAACGGCCTCAGCCTCCCAAAGTGCGGGGTTTACAAGCGTGCGCCACCGCACCCAACCTAATATAATTTATTTAATTTGATGTGTCTTGATTTGGGCGGGGAGGGTTTTTATTTTATTTCTGCAGCTGTAGTTTCACTTGCCATAAAGAAGTGTAATAAAGAGATGCAAATATGCTCCTAGTTTTCCCTAAGCAGATGTGAATTTCTACTCTTATGAAACTGACTTTAAGAACACAGCAATTCTTGTTTCCTGATCTTAAAAATAAGTATGCAAATATAATATTTCCGCCTCCATCACAGAATAACTTGACTTAGATCATTGCAGTATTTTATTTTGCCCCAAATACATCAAAGCATTTTCTTCTGCCTGGCAGTTATAAAGAAAAGCTGCTTGCTTAATTTGTTTTGGCTATTAAAGTCGATATGTGGTGTTAAACCATGCTTTCCAGAAGCTGTTATCTAGACCCTTTTAGCCTTATACCTGGATTTCTGTCTCCTGGCTGGCCTGTCAGCCTGATCTTAAAGCACAGTTTTAATCTGTTTACATCAGACTCCTTTGAGAATTAGTTAAAATTAACAGATTTTTGGACCTTTTCTTAGGCCTGAATATCTGCATTTTTCTTCACATGTCTCTATTACCTCTGCATTTTAACAGTTACCTCCAGGTTGAGAACTGCTGGCTTAAATGATTTTTTTAAGTCTCTTCTGGTTCTGACATTTTAAGGTTTTTGTTTTGTTTTTAAAAGCTATTCTGCTTAATAGTGGTTTCTTTAAAATGTTTATAATGAAGAGATCCTGAAACTCATCTGATACTTCAGCCTCATTTTGTAGACAAGGACACAAGCAAAGCAACTTGCCCAAGACCACACAGTGAATTAGTAACACTTACAGAACCTGGCTCCCCCAGTGCTTAATCCAGTGCTCTTTCTTTACTCAGCACATTGTTTCCCATACCAGAGTGTGCCTTGTGCTATCTAATGTGCTAGCTAATGTAGTAGTGGGATGAGCATCTGTTGTGGGGTGGAAGACCTAGGCTGTGGCCTTGGCTTTGTCACCTACCAACCATATGTCCTTAGGTATCTCCTCTTTTACTCTACTGGAAGATATCTTGGCTTGTCAGACTTCCAGGTGATATGCTTGTGCCCTGTTACCTAGCTCTGACAAAGAAGATGAACGGTTTTATAACATTACTATAATTGTGTGTGTGTGTTTAATGAAACAAGGTGCTGGCCTTTTAATACCGTTTTGCAAACTGATCTTTATTAGCGTCTCAAAACTCATTATTTTTTATTTCCTCAAAATAAAAAGTATGTGTGTGTCAAAGGCCACTATCAAGAAAGTGAAAAAAGACAATCTACAGAATGAGAGAAAACATTTTCAAATCATATATCTGATAAGGGTCTAGCATCTAGACTATATAAAGAATTTTACAACTCAGTAATAAAAAGACAGCAACTTAGTTTTTAAAAGGGCAAAAGATGTAAATAGACATTTCTCCATAGAATACATATGAATGGCCCATAGCACATGGAAAGATGTGCAACATCATCAGTCGTTAGAGAAATGCAAAGTAAAACCACAATGAGAAACCACTTCACGTCCACTAAGATTGCTATAATAAAGGGAAAAAAAAGGAAAATAACCTGTTTTGGTGAGCATACAGAGAAATCAGAATCTTCATATATCGCTAACAGGGATGTAAAATGTGGTGGCACTCTTGGAAACAGTTTGACAGTTCCTCAGAAAATTCAACGTAAAGTTAACCATATGACCCAGCAATTCCACTCCTAGGTGTATACCCAAGAGAACTGAAAATGTGTGTCCACAGGAAAACTTGGCACACAGATGTTCATAACACAGTTATCATAATGGCCTAAAGGTAGAAACAGTCTGTCAGCTGATGAATGGATAAATGCAATATGATATATCTATACAATAGAATATAATTTGACTGTTAGAATAAAATACTGATACATACTACAATATGGATGAATCTTGAAAATGCGCTAAGTGAAAGAAGCCAATCACAAAAGGCCATATATAGTATGACTGCATTTGTATATCCATAGAGACAGAAAGTAGATTGTTGGCTGCCAGGGGATAGGGGACAGGAATAAGATGTGACCGCTAATGGGTATGGAGTTTCTTTTTGAGGGTATGCATATATTCTAAAATTAGATAGTGGTGATGGTTGCATAACCTTGTGAGTATACTAAGAACCACTGAATTGGCATTATTTTTAAATAGTGAATTTTATAGTGTGTGAACTGTATCGCAATTTTAGAAACTTACTTTTGTCTTTCATGGAGTAACCCTTAAAGTTTCAAATTATTATTTTTTTAAACTATATGTCGTGTAACACAGTGGTATCACAGACACTGATTACTTTAATACTATTACTTTAATTACTAATTAAAAGACTCATTATATATATATATATATGTATATATAGATAGATAGATAGATCTGCCTGCTCAGGTACCTTTTTCAGCTGTTGCCAGCACCATTTCTCTGCTCTGATCTCCATCTTATCAAATTTCAATAGTAGTTTTTTATATTACTTAGCCTTTCAGTAGCATTCGACTTATTGATCACTTCTTTTTTCTTGAAATAGTTTCTTTACTTGGCTTCTAGGACACCACTTGCCCCCAATTTTCCTCCTCCGTCAGCTAGTCTCTGTTGTCTTCATTGTTCTTTGGTCTTCTTCCTGACCTGTGTAAATATTGCCAGTCCCTGAGCTTATGAGCTTATTACCCCTGGCCCTCTCCTCTGTCTACCCTCATCCCAAGGTGATACCCAATGTCATGGCTTAAATAACATGTAGAAGTTGCTGACTTCTACATTTATATTCTCAACCTGGACCTTTCCTATAAGCCCCAGACTTTTCTGTTCAACTGCCTACTTGTCATCTCCACTTAAATGTCTAAAACGTGTATCAGGCATCAATAGCCAGAGCCAATCTCTTGATTTCCGCTTACCCCTCAAAGTGCTTCTCTCCCAGTCTTCTTCATTTCAAGTAGACACCTCCATTCGTCTAATTTATTCAAACAAAAACCTGAGAGTTACCCTTGATTCTTCTCTTTGCTTTGTACTCCACAGCCATTTCATCGTCGCATTTTCCTGGCTATACATCCAGAATCTGACCACTCCTACCTAGACAGCTGTAGTAGCCCTTTCAACTGGTCTTCCAGCTTCTGTGCTTGGCTCCGTTACATTTTGTTCTCCACACAGCAGCCAGACTGATGTTTTAAAACATAGATCACTCACTCTCTTGCTGAAATCTCTCCAGTAACTTCCCATCTCAGTTAGCTAAACTCCAAACCCCTAATTGTGGCCTATTTTATAGCCCTTACATGTTCTTGATCCTGCCTGTTTCAGTCATACTCATCTGTCAGTTTCTACTTGAGTCATTATACTCTGGAAACCGTGGCTTTTCTGCTGTTCCTCAAACACGTTAAGCTTGGGGGATTTGGGTGTACTGTTTTCACTGGGACACTCCAGATTTTCTCATGGGTTACTCCTTTATTCAACTCTGCTCAGATGTTAACTATTTTCCTTCACTATTTTTTAGTCTTTTTAAAAACTCTATTGCATTTTTCTATATAATCTTTTTTACAGCCTGGAATAATATGCATATTTGTTTATTTACTCTTTATCTTCCATACAAGAAGAAGCTCTTTGAGTGCGGAATTTGTCTTGTTTATGACTATATCCCTAGTGGCTAGAACAGTGCTTGGCACATAGCAAGCAGCCATTCAGTATTAATTTAAAGAAAATAAAGAGTGTAATTGCCAAAAAGGTATGTTTAAAAATATTATTTTTTTCTTTTAAAAGAATGTCCAACACTGGAATGAATTGCTATTGAGAGGCTTGGCAGTTTCCTTAAAAAGAAAAATAAACCCAGAAAAGTCATGTAACAGTTAATATTTTTCCAGGCAGTAGGAGATGGATTTCAGATGAAACGGCTGTATGGTCCTATCCCTGAATTTGCACTCAGCTGCATTTTTCAGAACTGATTGCATGTAATTATTAAATAGAGCACGTGATCTGCCACCTTTCTAGAATAAGGACTCATCGCACATCTGTATCAATGTAGTACATTCCTAGCCAGTCTTCGTGCCTTAATTCAGGTCTTCCTTGGCAGCATCCCTCTCTCCCAACCCTCCCCAGTCAGCTTTGCTGCAGATTGATATCCCTGAGGTAATAGGTAACATTTTATCCAAAACCTTTTTTGCAGATCCTTGAACCTGTAGTGTACCCTTGCCCCTCTATGTCTACTTCTTACCATTTAGCACTTAGCATAGTTTATAATTCATTGTAAGTATAGGATTTTCCTTAACTAAATTGTAAAGACCATTTTTTTTGTATATCTAATTTCTTGTCTACCCATTGCAAAGGTAAGAAATTTATACTGCACGATTATGCCAACAATTCAGTCAGACTTTAGAAGATGTTAGTTGCTAGTATTGAAAGGATTGTTGACTACATTTCAGTTTGCTGGTAGAAAAAAGTACTTCATTGTTGGAGCATTACTGATTAATATGCTGAATCAAGTTGTTTTAACTTTAAGCTCTTTTCAGCCTTAGATCTCACACTTACTGGGTTCAGTGGTGGGATGTTTAAGTCATGGATCCAGTGATCTGGCCCTCAAAGAGCTTCAGTCATGTAGGCTTCTCTATTCATGGGCTGGGTTGATGTAGAAGCAGCCCTGACACTGCTAAATGCAGTTTGTGGTGGAGTAGAGAAGGCAGTGTAAAACCTAAGAATCAATTTCTCTGGGGTTGTCACTAATGTGCGTGCTCATAATTTAATTAACACATGGTAATTTCCTAACTTCTAACTCCAGTGATGAATGCAGTCAGTAATAAGCACTGTTAAGCTAGTAATTTTCTTTGCAGTGTATCTTGGCCATTTTTATAAAGAACAGATTGAAATTGAAGATTCAGTGTGTTGCTAAGAGCATAATCTCTTTGAGATACCGTGTTTTTGCTGAATTGAGATCTAAATTAGATGACAGTGCACATTCTTAAGATAGACATCATTTTCTCCCCAAACTGAACATTTTCCTTTCTTGCTAAATATGTGTGTGGGGGGGATATGGGCACTATATATTTCCAACTGAAATTGTAATCTCAGCTTCTGAGTTTGCCATCAGTTTTTATTATCTCCTTATTTTAGTTTAGAACTCCACATATACAAATGGGTATTTATCCTTTTTCCTTCTGTATTCTTCTTCTTGGAAAATGGCATGATGGCTCCAACAAGTCATCCAAGCCCTAATTCTAGTAGGTGGTCATCTCTGTCTCTTCTCTTTCATGTTCCTTATAACTAGTCTGTTACTAAGTCCTGCCAATTCTACCTCAGAATACTCCCTTTCAGTCCGCCTACTGCTGCTCTATTGAGCATTGAGGCTCTGCACTTACATCAGGCCCGATCTGCATCTCTTATGTCCAGTGTTACTCCCCTCCAGATCATCTGCCAGGTTGCCACTAAAATGACTTTAAAAAAAAACAAAAACGTAAATTTGATTGTTATTCCCATGCTTAAAATACTCTCCATTGCCTGCTTCAGAATAAAGTTCAAGTTCTTTAGCCTAATAACTAGGAAATGGTTTCTCTCAGATGCCTCATCTCCTGCTACTTTCCCCCTTTGCAGCTTCTGTCTACTTTCTAAACTGGGATAAAGGAGAGAAAAAGTTTATTTTTCTTAAAGCCATGCTCAGTTCTGTCTAAATCAGAACAGGGTCACCATTGACACCACTCTCACCCCTGGTAATTCTTCATCTCTCCAGTGTGAATTGAGGAATCCTTTGAGTCTTATTCTTATTATCAAGCCAGGGAACTTTATGAAGCAATCCACTCAGGTCTTTTATATCACAGCATAACTTCTGTTTTCACTGTTATTAGAATAAGAAAATTGAAGGTGTTCATGTTGTCATACTCAAAACAATTTTGTTTTGCTGGACATATCCTAATGACCAAGGATTTTGTCCTTTTGTTTTTCGAGATGGAGTCTCACTCCATTGTCCAGGCTGGAGTGCAGTGACACAATCACGGCTCACTGCAGCCTACACCTCCTGGGCTCAAGCTCTCCTCCTGCCTCCGTCTCCCAAGTAGCTGGGACTATAGGTGGGCACTACCACGCCTGGCTAATTTTTTAAATTAATTTTTTTTGTAGATATGGGGTCTTGCTATGTTGCCCAGGCTGATCTCAGACTCCTGAACTCAAGCGATCCTTCCACCTTGGCCTCCCAAAGTGCTGAAGTTATAAACGTGTGCCACTGTGCCTGGCTTATTTTGTCTCTTTTTTTGATCCCACCGTGTCCCTTTAAGTGTGGTGAGACGCATGGGAACAGAAGGCTGTATTCCCTCAAATGAGTTAATTTGGAAAATGCCTTCCTGCATTGACTACATATCCTTCAGACCTGAGTTGTGTTTAATATCCTTCCTAAGCACTTATGGAGTTCCTGATGCCATACCTTCAGTGAAGTGTCTTTGTAGAAGTTTTTATTATTCAAATGTGCAGTGGAGAAACGTAACTGAAAAGATTCTTCATAGTGTTCTATTAAAGCTATCAAATGCCTGTTTTCTTTGAACTGGTTAGCCAGCCAGCTCTGGCATCAGGTATGTTAGTCTGATAAAAGTTGTCTTTATCTCGGCCGGGTGTGGTGGCACTTTGGGAGGCTGAGGTACGCGGATCACTTGAGGCCAGGAGTTTGAGACTAGCCTGGCCAACATGGTGAAACCCCATCTCTATTAAAAAATACAAAAATTAGCCGGGTGTGATGACACTTGCCTGTAATCCCAGCTACTCGGGAGGCTGAGGCATGAGAATTGCTTGAACCCAGGAGGCAGAGGTTGCAGTGAGCTGAGATCGTGCCACTGCACTCAGCCTGGGCGACAGAGTAAGACTCTGTCTCAAAAAGAAAGTTGTCTTTATCTCTTGGTGGGTGGTGTAGGAGAGTAATTTCTTTAAAATAGTACTTTTTGAGCTCTGTTTTCAGCCAAATTGCAGTTGGTTTTACATTGGGGGGGAGGTTCAACATTTTTGATACCCTATGAGTTTTGTGGCCCTATTCAAGATTAACATCTTTTTTTTTTTAGGTTTTTAAAATGTTATTACTAGAGCTTGTTAGGAATCAAGATACAATGTATAGCTGTCACTTCGGGGATCTCTTTGTTTCCTGTTCTTTTGTGTTTTTGATAGCTAATAATTCCTTTCCTTGCACTTCATGGGAAAGCAGTGTAGAATAATGAGAGCATGGGTTTTGAGTCCTGGCTTTACACTTTCTACCTTTCACCTTTGGCAAGTTTTTTAAACCCTTAGTGTTATCTGTAAAAGGAGGATTTTAACTGTTCTTACCTTGTAGAGTTATTGTGGAAATTAAGTGAGATAGTGTATATAAAATACTTAGCACATCTGTAGCATGTTAGGCATTCAGGAAATGGTAGCTATGATTATACCTTCTGTCTGCCCTCCATCCCTTAAAGAAATTCTGTGAATAAGAACCAAGTGAGATCATTTTGACCATGTTTACATTTGCTAAATTTAAACTGGAGAGTAACATTTTAGAGATCTTTTTCTTCCCTTTTTTTCTTTGTAAGGATTTAGACATTAAAAAAAAAAAAAAAAAAAAGCTATCGAGAGTATATTGTGTTCCAGGCTCTGAGAATACAAAAGTGTATAGTCCCTGTTACCCAGTGAGGGAGACAATACATACAGTCAGGTAACCATGATGCAGTGTATTATATAGTTTTATATCATTAATAGCAACAGCAATAGCTAATTTTTATTAAGTACTTGCTAGCTACCAGGCACTGTGCACTGTGCTATGTTTTATAATTACACTATTTACTTCTCATACCAACCTGTGAAATAGATACTTTCACCATCTTAATTTTAAAATTGAGCAAACTAATAAGGCTTTAGAGAGGTTAAATTATTTGCCCAGTGCCTTCCAGTATAAAGTGGAAAAGTGAGGATTAAAATAAAGTAGCCTGACTCCATTCTCCCTTGGATAATAAGGATTCACCTTATTGGGTAAGGAAAAAAAGCATTTGCCTACATACATTTGTATTTAGTCTAAATCCAGTCAGCTTTTTTGTTGTTGTTGTTGTTTGTTTGTTTGTTTGTTTTTTGAGATGGAGTCTTCCTCTGTTCACCCAGGCTAGAGTGCAGTGGCACCATCTCAGCTCACTGCAACCTCCACCTCCTGGATTTAAGTGATCTCTTGCCTCAGCCTCCCAAGTAGCTGGGATTACTTAGCCTGGCTAACTTTTGTACTTTTAGTAGAGACGAGGTTTCACAATGTTGGCCAGGCTGGTCTCGAACTCCTGACCTCAAACGATCCATCTGCCTCAGCCTCCCAAAGTGCTGGGATTATAGGTGTGAGCCACTGCGCCTGGCCAAAACCAGTCAGCTTGTGATTTGAAGTACAGTACACCTTTAAGAATAAGGCCACAATCTGCTTTGGGATTGAGTTCAGGGATTAAGGCAAGTAAAAGTAAGCTTATATCACTGAAGAAGAGACAGTTTTATAATGAGCCGTGTATTTGTAATTTAGCCCTAAAGAATTTTGTTGGCCTGTCATTTACTAGTTGTATGGCACTTAACATCTTTGAACTCTAGTTTTCTAATCTGAAGGACATTGGTTTCTGGATTGAGGGTCTGCTTAGTGCTGCAATAAAAAGATGAGTGGCAATAGCAGTTTTACAGTGGGTGAAAATTGACCTGTGTAAGGGATATCATCTTGAAATTTTAGATACTGGCAACATAAAGAACTTTAAGTTTTTCTAGATTTCCAGAAGGAAAGGTGTTCAACATAAATCACATCATTTATACAAACAGTTGAGGCACAGTGAGCCATTCTTATCACTGAGGGAATGTATTTATATCAGTGTAAGGAACTGTTTTATCAGCCAGCTTGTCAGATGCCAGCCAAGGGCCAGCCTTGCAAACAAGCCTTGCTAAAGATGGCAGTCTTGGGCCCAGGTTCACTTATTTCTGCACACTGCCCTTCTTTGTAATTTATCCTGTGAGGTCCCACATAAAAGAAACTAATTTTTGCTTTCTCTTTTTATTATTACAAAAGGAAAGCAATTTGCACTTAGTGTTGAGGAAGACAAAAGTGAGGCAAAAAAAAAAAAAAAAAAAAAAAAGATAGCTTTTAAAATACCCGAATTAGTAGTAGAGAGAACATGAGGAGCAGCATACATTTTAGTTGATGAGTAGTTTTTGAGCATGATGAGAAATAATAATCAGAAAAAGAAGCACCTAATAGCAACTCCCCTTTTTCCAGATGGTTCTCTGTACTGTGGTAGAGACATTACTTGCTTCGAAATGGCCTGTGTTGCCGTAAAGTCAAATTATAACCTTTCTTGTGATTTCATGTAATTCACTGGAAATGTTTCTGTTCCACTTACTGAAGATTGCTTCTAGGTACCAGGCAGTGAAGTTGGAGCTGAGGCTATTTCAATACATTGTAATGGCTGCTTCTGCGTTTTATTCCCCCAAATTGGTTAAGACATTATCCTCTGACTTTTAAAGGCAAGTTTCTTTTCTGTGATGCGATGCAGGCAGTGAAGTGTGGCTAGGTGTCTGAGAATATGATTTTCCTGTTTTTGAATGACCCATAATTTTTAAATGACTTTATTCTGACTTTATTTCATGAATAATTCAAATGCTATGGTGGATTTGGCTCTATAAGTTGGTTCTTTTGCATGTCTTCAAAGAGGGATTTACTTGACAGTGTAAATGAGCTATCTAGCTTGAAAGCCTGCTAATTTCTTTTTGGTTCAGTTTGTATCTTTAAAATTAGATGTCATGTTTGATTTGTAGGCTGGCAGTCTATGGCAGTCAATAGTGCAGTATGCTGCCATGAGTAATTTTCTCAAAGGAAAATTTTTGCTTTTACAAGGCACCAAGGGGGAAAAAAAAACTTGATTGACTTAATCACTTTAAGTATGGCTATTTTTAGCTCATACTATTTCTCCCAACAAACTTCACAGAACAGGTTTTCTCTTTTGTATAATAACATATAGAATCACAGTTAAAAAAAATCAAGGTTGATGAATTGTATTTCTGTAGTTGTTTAAAATCTTTACAATTATTTTTATCCCATCTCTTATTTTATTTTTATTTATTTATTTATTTATTTATTCATTTTCAGAGACAAGCTCTCACTATATTGCCCGGGCTGGACTCGAACTCCTGGGCTCAAGCTGTTCTGCCACCTCAGCCTCCCAAGTATCTGGGATGGCGGGTACTCACCACTGCCATCTCTTTATTTCTTATAGGCATTATTTTTGTACTTGTGCTCAATCCGAAAGATAAATATGAGATTCTCTGTCTTTCAGTAAAATAATCCATTCTAAATCCAGATGAATGTTGGATTGCTTGCTGGTTTGTAATTTTTATGGAATACAATATTTGTTCACTTGATCTAAAAAATTAAGAGTTGGCCATTAATGGTCTACAAAAAACAGGTTTATCAGATTATTTGTAGCACCCTGTTCCTCTTAAGCTATATTTACTTAAATACTTGCATTTGAGAAAATTTTTTACTATGTAATATATTCACATGGTTAAAACATTTTAAAGGTGCACATAGAGTAGTCTTACTCCTCTCCATATTTCTCTACCCTGATAAGATATCTGGATGTACCGTAGTTTGTTTAACCAATCCCCTTGTAAATGAGCACTCGAGTTACTTCCAGCTTTTCACTACTACAGACAATGCTGCAGTGAGTAGCCTTGTATATCATTTCACATGTATTCAGTTATAGAAACATTCCCAGAAGTGGGAAGTTGAATTCAGGGTGCTAAATTGGCATTCGTAGGTGCTGTAACATTTTGAACTTCTACATGAGCAGTGAGTGAGAGAATTTTTTGCCTCTGAAGAGCAGTGTTTGGGAAACTTTCTAAACCTCTGTAGATAAGGGAAATAGAAGCAGAGTTTGTCCACTCAACTCATGATGGGACTGAGTCTGGGACTTGGTTTGTAATTTAAAATGTAGTGTTGTTTCCAACAGCTATCCTGGAATTGCTATCTTAAAGTTAAGACATGCTGGTAAAATAATAAAAGTTGTTAGCTGACAAAGTGATATTAAAGGAGATCCTCCCCATTTTGTTAGTGTCTGTAAATTCATGTATCTGTATTTTCTGAGTTTTGTGGTCACAGAAGGAAAGAATGAACAAATAGAGTAATTTCTATACTCACATTTCGGTAAAATGAAGGTGGGATATGCAAGTTTACACTTACAGTCTCTGCAGCCCATATACGTTTTCTGGTTCTGGGGTTGTTTTTATATTCTCTGCATGGAGACTGGCAACGTCAACATCACATGAGTACCACCTGACTCTAGTGACCTAGTCTCTTTCAACCTGATTTTTAATTGTTTGGTCTTTTTTGTTTGTTTTTAACTGCTTCTTGCAGGCCTACCCCATAGGAGTGTGCCCAGAATAGCCTGTTTTGTCTTTTAGTTCTGCAACATCAGAAGACAAAGAGTAAATATTATATGTGCATGAGGGATGCTCTTAAAAAGTGGTTCATTTTACTTTCAGTAAGAAGCCAAGTTTCTTGATGCACAACTTTTTTGTTTGTTTTACAGTGGAAGATAGATGATAAGCCTGTAAAAATTGACAAGTGGGATGGATCAGCTGTGAAAAACTCTTTGGATGATTCTGCCAAAAAGGTACTTTCTTGAGGAGGGGTTGGTTAGTATCTATACAGCTGATGGCCATCTCTCCTGGAAAATCTTTTCCTTTTGTAACTTGGAGTGACCTTAGTTTTCAGTGTTAGAAATTGAGTCAGAAAGCAGTTTCTGAAATTTCTCACAGGAAAAGTCAGAGGAAGTGTGTTGAACTATCACCAACATGGCACATGTATACATATGTAACAAACCTGCACGTTGTGCACATGTACCCTAAAACTTAAAGTATAATAATAATAAAATTTAAAAAAAAAAGAAATATAAATGTTGGCTATCTCAAGAAAGCTGGTAATTTTTTGTTTTTGAGATTAATTAGCCTAGAGCACAGAAGGTTGAGAGAAGATAGGACATTCATTCGTGATAAATCATCTCTCCATTTGTAAAAGTAAAACATTTTAGCTGTGGGAAAAGTTGAGGAGTTTAAAGTTTTTATATGAGGGATTGATGAACTTTTTCTCTTGGTTCTTTATAGAAGGCTTGAGTTTTACTTGTTTGGTGTGGTAAAATCCCAACTGGAGGGAACTACTTGGTAATTCATATGATTCTTTTTCATGGAAATCAAGAATAAAAGCACATACTGGGAAGGAAGTATTCCTATTAACTTGATACCTTCTTTTTCTCACCAGGTACTTCTGGAAAAATACAAATATGTGGAGAATTTTGGTCTAATTGATGGTCGCCTCACCATCTGTACAATCTCCTGTTTCTTTGCCATAGTGGCTTTGATTTGGGATTATATGCACCCCTTTCCAGAGTCCAAACCCGTTTTGGCTTTGTGTGTCATATCATATCCTTTATTTATGCTCAAGTTGTTTTCTAGTGACTATTTTTTTAAATCTGCCGATACTTCTCCCTACAAAAACAAAACGGACTTTCATATTAGGGCTTGCTAATGTTAGAATTTAACATTATGAGCTGTGATGTTTATATAGTAAATATCAGTTTATATAGTAACTGTCATTGATATTTTATGTTTTGTGTGGTTATTTTATCGTAATTCATTTTTGTTATTAATGTAGAGGTTATTGTCCTAATATGAGCACTTAATAGCAAAACACATAGTAATAGTGAACCCAGCTCTTCTCATTTCTAGCCCAGAACTTTTCCCATTAGACGTGGCTGCTTCAAGCCACTCATTCTAGGATATTAGGAAAGGATCTGATTTTGGAGACTCAGATCTGTATCAAGTTTACTTGAAGCTGAGGAGCAGAACTGGAAAGTACTGAGCATGAGATACAAGTGTGGCTTGTATTACAGTGGAATTAAGAACTTATTCTGGAGTTAGAGAATATGGGTTTGAAATCCAGGGTATCTGTGATCTTGTGCTAATGAAAATTTACTTATTTTTGAGATGATTTGAATACCACTCATTGATAAATATGGGTAGCATTCAGAATTATCATAAAGATTAAATGAGAGATTTTATATTGTATTTGATATATAATCGTTTCCTTTCCCCTCTTTTTTATGATAAATGTAAGATCATGGTCGTTGCCTACCCAGGTTGATTTTTTTTCTCAAGAAATTGAATATAAAGAACTTAATTATACTTCACTATTAAAACAGATAATTTTGGTAGGCAGTTTACTTTTTTAAACAATGTTACCACTACCTGAATTTTGTTTTGTTTTGTTTTGTTTTGTTTTTGTCTTTGTTTTTTTTGAGACAGGGTCTTACCCTGTCACCCAGGCTGAAGTACAGTGGTGTGATCATGACTCACTGCAGCGTCAGCCTCCTGGCTCGAGCAATTCTCCCACCTCAGCCTCCTGAGTAGATGGGCACACGCCACCATGTCTGCCTAATTTTTAAATTTTTTACAGAGACAAGGTCCTACTACGTTGCCTAGGCTGGTCTCAAAACTCCTGGGCCCAAGCAATCCTCCCAAAGTGCTGGGATTACAGGCATAAGCCACTGTGCCCAGCCAACCTGAAATATGTTTTAAAACTTCATGTTGGGGATTTATCTTCAGAGGCAGTTAGTAAACCTCTAATAAAGCAGATCCTAGTCAAAAATTGTATTATGCAGATTGCCCCACATAGCCCCCAGAAGTGGCACCAGGTGATCCTTGACTCCTTTCAGTAATCAGATTAATCATCCCAGTATGAATTTTTCACTATTAAGGCAGTTCAAAAGAATAATATTCCATAGGGTCTAGAGACAGTTCCCAGGGGAATTCCAAAGAGATTTGAAAATGATAGCAACATTATTACAAACATCTGGCCTCCCAAGAGAACCACCTTGATGGTAATTCATTTGTTTGGTTATATTTGTTTAATAAAACAAGGTCTTATTTTTGTCATGTCAGTTTTATTTATAATAGTAGGGACTACCATTATAAATGTCTTCTGTTGCTGGGCATCGTGGCTCACTCCTGTAATCCCAACACTTTGAGAGGTCAAGGCGTGCGAATTGCTTGAGCCTAAGAGTTCAAGGCCAGCCTGAGCAACTTGGAGAAACCCTGTCACTACCAAAAATACAAAAATTAGCTGGGCATGGTGGCGCATGCCTGTAGTCCCAGATACTTGGGAGGCTGAGGCACAAGAATCACTTGAATCCAGGAGGCGGAAGTCGCAGTGAGCCGAGATCCGCTACTGCACTCCAGCCTGGGCGATAGAGCAAGACTCTGTCTCTAAAATAAATAAATTAATTAGATAAAATAAAAAATAAATTAGCTGGGTATGGTGGCACACACCTATAATCCCAGCTACTGAGGAAGCTGAGATGGGAGGACTGCTTGAGCCTGGGATGTTGAGGCTGCAGTGAGCTGAGATCACACCACTGTACTCTAGCCTGGGTGACAGAGTGAGACCCTGTCTCAAAAAAAAAAAAGTCTTCTGTATCCTAGACTGCATATATCCTTCATCTCTAAATCTCATGATAATTCTAAAATATCACTATTATCCCAATTTTAAAGGTAAGGATACTAAGACTTGGGGAAGGAAGTTATTTGTTATGATTATACTGATTAAAGGCCAAGATTTAAATCTAGGATTATCTCTACTCTAAAGTCCATATACTTTGCACTATATTTTCCTGCCTTTCCTGTTCGTGAAATTTATCTATTTTTTAACTCTTTTTTAATGGAATGCTTCATGAATTTGCCTGTCATCCTTGTGCTAGGGCCATGCTAACCTCTGTATCGTTCTAATTTTAGTATATGTGCTACCGAAGCGAGCACTGTTCATGAAATTTATTTTTATTTTATTTATTTTATTTTTATTTTTTGATACAGGGTCTCACTCTGTTGCCCAGGCTGGAGTGCAGTGGTGCGATCTTGCCTCACTACAGCCTCTGCCTCCCAGGTTCAAGTGATTCTCCTGCCTCAGCCACACAAGTAGCTGGGATTACAGGCCTGCACCACCACAACCAGCTAATTTTTTTGGGGTTTTGTGTGTGTTTTTGGTTTGTTTTTTTTTTTTTGAGACAGAGTCTTGCTCTGTCACACAGGCTGGAGCACAGTGGCACGATCTTGGCTCACTGCAACCCTGCAACCTCTGCTTCCTGGGTTCAAGCCATTCTCGTGCCTCAGCCTCCTGAGTAGCAGGACTACAGGCATGTACCACCACGCCCAGCTAATTTTTGTATTTTTAGTAGAGACAAGGGGTTTCACCACGTTGGCCGGGCTCGTCTCGAACTCCTGACCTCAAGTGATCTGCCCACCTCAGCCTCCCAAAGTGCTGGGATTACAGGCGTGAGCCACCACGCCTAGCCTTAATTTTTGTATTTTTAGTAGAAATGGGGTTTCCCATTGTTCCCTGTTGGCCAGGCTGGTTTCAAACTCCAGGTCTCAAGCAATCCACCTGCCTCGGCCTCCCAAAGTGCTGGTATTAAAGGTGTGAGCCATCGTGCCCAGCCTTGTTTATGAAATTTAAATGGCACAGTATACACAAAGCTCTTTTATGCCAGTTTTTGGCAAACTATAAGTGCTTATTATATATGGTACTTAATACTGTCAAAAACAATATAATAATAAGTCTATATGCATATAGGAAGTAATTGTAGTACTATTTGACATACTCTCTTATAGTAAACTATTTGGGTCACTTTTCTTCTCTTCTGATAACCCTTAAAATCAGTTGAACATGGTCAAGTCCACTGGGACTATTCGTTGTTTTTTTATAAAGAAATAAGCACTATTGTAACAAAGTCTTGACAAACTAGGTATCTTATTATACATGTTGTCTTTGAACATAAAGATGAGAGCTAGTTTATGCTCTGTATCTTTTTCTTTTCTTCCTTTCTGAGGTGTTTGCAGAATTAACCAGAGAGAGCCTTGCTTCTCTTGGTACATAAACATAAGGATGAAAATGAAATAGCTAAATTTTCAGTGTTTTGGCAGCAAGACAAAGCTGTCTTCTTTAGGACTATCATTTTGAAAGTTTTTATATCTGTTGCTTGTCAATTTGTGTTACTTCTCTTTTATGTTTGGGTATTTTCCCCTTAACTTTATTTGAACCTATTTTGTGATGATGGGGATTCTGACCATTTATACCTCATATAAGGAGAAGAGCATCTTTCTCGTGGCCCACAGGAAAGATCCTACAGGAATGGATCCTGATGATATTTGGCAGCTGTCCTCCAGTCTTAAAAGGTATGACTATCCTCACAGATTTTTAAATCCTGGTGTTGGATTTGCCCTGGTGTGTTGTCATTATCAACAGAAGACTTATTATGTGCCTACTCTATGTGGATCATAGGGCTAGTCATATAAAATGAAGAAAGGAGTATGGATGATCTAGAAGGTTTGTCCTAGCCCTGTAGTTCTGAGATTGCATTATCACAGAAATGCTCTGAGGATAAACTGTGGGAGAAGGTAGTTTTTCCTGTGGCCAGTTAACAGAGACAATTAAGCGTACAAAACTATAAAGGCCAAAGATGTGAGATCAATTATCTTTGAAGAACTCCATTAGCTTCTGTGTCTTCTATGATCCTGTCTTCTCTCCACGAATTCAATCAAGAATATCTGGAGCAGTGCACTGGGCAACTCAAAAAAAGCACAATCTAGAGGCTGTTTCTGACCAGTGTTAGGTATAACTGTGCAGCTGACACACATGTGTTTTGTAGGTACCAAGAACTAGGTTCATCTTCCAGTTCAGTTTCTTTCTAGCTGTATAACTTTGGGTAAATCATATAAATTATCTGAGGTTTAGTGGGGCCAAAAATGATGCCTAGAGTTTCTGGGAAGATGAAATACCAATTTATAATAATAGCAAATGTTTATTGAACATTTACTGTATGTTGGGTATTCTGCTAAATGCATTATCTCATTAAGTTTTAGAACACTCATTTTATAGATAAGAATACAGGCCCAAAGGTTAAATCAACTCTTCCAGTATCATATAGCCCAAAAGTGGTAGAGCAGGAATTCCAGCCCAAGTTTGAAGCCAGAATTCATACTCGTAGTCACTATCTTAAAAACCTATTATACTTAACTAGTGCATAATAGCCCCACAAATTATAAGTACAGTTATTTATATATGAAGTTAAGTGTAGCATCTGTGCCATACAGACGGTCTCATTGCCAACTTGTAGAGGCACCTATGAGAAAGGGAAGCAGACCTTCATTCTGTTGTTGCAGCTGAGTTCTTGCTTATCTCCTGACAGGGCTTCTAGCTGCCCTTTGGCCTCAGCCATCATAATCTGCATCCTCTACCACGCCACTGAAGCAGAGTTGCAGAATTCTAAAACCTAGCAGCATTATAATTTCATTATTTTTATTCTGACTTGTATTTTTTAAGAATTTTTATATAATTCACCTACCATACATACAGTTCACCCATTTAAAGTGTACAGTTCAAAAGTATCTAGTAGTATTTACAGATATTTGCAACCATTATCACAGTCAATTTTAGAGCATTTTCATCACCTCAAAAAAAAAAAAACCTCTGTACTCTAGCTAATCACTTCCCTATCCTCCCACTTCCCCGAGCCCTGGGCAGCCACCAGTCTACTTTCTCTGTTCTCTTTTATGGACATTTCATATGAATGGAATCATACAATATGTGGTCTTTTATAACTGGGTTCTTTCACTTAGTGCAGTTACTTCCTATATATACTGCACACAAGGTTCGTTCATGTTGTAGCATGTATCAGTACTTCATTCCTTTCTATGGTCAAGTAATATTCCATTTTGTTTATCCATTTGTTAGTTGATAGACATTTGGGTTGTTTCTCCTTTTTGGCTATTATGAATAATGTTGCAATACATATTTGTGTACATGTTTTTAGGTAGACATGTTTTCATTTCTCTTGGGTAATACACCTAGGAGAAGACTTGTATGGTATGCTAACTCTCTTTGTTTGAGGAACTGCCAGACTGTTGTCCAAAGTGGCTGCCCTATTTTACAGTCTCACTAGCAGTGTACAAGGGTTCTGATTTTTTTCGCATTCCTGCTGATTTTTACCAACTGCCATATTGTTGGTGGAGTGGAAGTGTGAATGTTCTTGCTCTGTTCCCGGCTTTCTGCTGATGTCTTCTCCCTCCCCTACCTCACAGACTGATTTAGTAGCTTAACAGTGGCTGATTCTGATGTCTTATTCCTACTGCCAGGTCATGTGATGTGAAAATGGCAATGAAAGGTTTCACAGACTACTAGTTGCCATGTGCAGACAACACAAGCTATGTGACTCTCTCGCAAAAAGTGATTTTGTCACTCCCCAGCACATTCGTTATACAGTCTAAACTCCTTCAGCATATGAACTATTACAGCATTCATCCCCTAGTGACATCTCCAGCTTTCTTTTATGCCCCTCTCAAAATACATTCTCTTACTCTGGCAATATTATGGAATTTGCAATATGCTAAGTTATCCAAGTTTCCCAGTGAATCCGTACCTTTAAACATATTCTTCTCTCTGGCTTAGCTATCTTTCCATAACCTGGCTTACTCCTACTTCCAAGAAGCCTTCCCTGACATACCTTAGTCTTCCTTAACATGCCTTAGTCTAAATTAGGTGGTCCTAGTTATTCTTTTTTTTTTTTGAGACGGAGTTTCACTCTTGTCACCCAGGCTGGAGCGCAATGATGCGATCTTGGCTCACTGCAACTTCCTCACCCAGGTTCAAGCAATTCTCCTGCCTCAGCCTCCTGAGTAGCTGGGATTATAGACCCACGACCACACCTGGCTAATTTTTGTATTTTTTGTAGAGATGGGGTTTCACCATGTTGGCCAGGCTGGACTTGAACTCCTGACCTCAAGTGATCGCCTAGCCTCGGCCTCCCAAAGTGGTGGGATTACAGGTGTGAGCCACCATGCCCAGCCCATCCTAGTTATTCTTAAAAGCATTTATACTTACCTCTGTTAGTTACCACATGGAGCTATAATTATTTACTGTCTGTGTCTCCTCCTGGGCCCGCCCCCTCCTCCAAAGTGTGAGCTCCTTTACCATTCACTATACACTAGAAACCTAAGCCCAGGCGGGACTTTCTCACTCACCCCTTGGTAACCAGACCCAGCCCAGGGCCTGGTGTGGCATGTTTTGTTATGTGAATGATTGACATTCATCTGGGCTGGGCTGCAGCTTTGGCCTCCTAATTAGTCTTTGCCTGCAGCCAAGTCATTGTCAGCCATCCACAAAGTCCGCTATAACCTAGCTATCTCTATGAACATTCCCTTCTCTTTCTTACCCTAAGTGAAACCTAACCATAACCCCTGAGGACATATTTCCACTGCAGACTGCAAGTGGTAGCTGATGTTTCTCTCACAGCCTTCATTACTCTGGTACTACAGGTAGAGATGGGTCTCCCCTTTGCAGCTTCCAATGCCTCCTCTTCCCTAAAACCCCCCCTTTGAATGCATGTCATCACATTGTGCCACTTCTATGCCTCTTTCTTGCAGTTAAACACACACCTACTCTTTTGAAGATAATTCCTGGCTCATTGGCACTCTAACATTTGTCCTTTCTTAAGTCTTGGTGATTGCCATATTCACATAGATGGTTATTCTGGTAACTTGGCCTCTCAATTTTACTTCCTTTCTTCCCATTATCCTGTTTTCTATCATGCCTTAAACATTTATTGTCATAGACATACCCTAGTAGACCTTGCACTTAATAAGAACAAATTACCTTCAATAATTTCAGTTTTAAGTATCCCACCCTGACCATTGCTTCCTGTTACTCTTATTTCCTTCTAGTTCTCTTGTCACAGCATTTCTTCTGCCCCAGTGGCATCTGTAACCCACTTCACTTCCTCCTTACCTGGCTTAGATTCCATGACACTTCTGTAGTCCAGTTACTCTCTCCCTGTCCTGGAGGATCTTTCATATCTTCCCTATCCTCAAACCTCCTAGGCCTCCTCCTCCATCTTTACTCTCGGTTTTTTGTTGTTGGGAAGATAGAAGCCATCATGAGTCTACCGTCACTACTCACCTACTTCCAAGTATCTATCTAAGGCCTTCCCTCCCTTGGGTCTGTGGGATTCTATCCCTTCTCTCTTACTTGATGTTTCCCTCTCTGCTGGATCATTCCTTCTGACATACAAATATACTGTAATTTCTCCCAACTGAAAAAAAAAAAAAAAAGGTTTTCTTTCCTTTCTGCTCCTCACACAGTCTCCTCATTTCTCTACTCTCCTTTTCTTCTTGTGCTATCACCTGGATCTGCTCTTGTCTTCTTTACTTGACCTGTCAGCAGCATTTGACATAGCTAGTTACCCTTACTTTGTAGTACTTTTTTTTTTTAACTAGGCTTCTCAGATACCACATGCTTCTAATTTTCTTCTTACCTTAATGTTTGTTCCTCAGTCTCCTTTGTGATTCTTCATCTCCCATTTTTTTACATTTGAAATGCCACCAGGGCTTGTTCTGGAACCTCTTCTCTATGATGAAGATCTCTAAATTTGTATTTTCATCCTTGACCTCTTCTCTGAACTCTAAATATATTCGGGCATTCTGTTTGATGTTGGATCCTAATAGGCATCTCAAAGTCAACATGTCCAAAACCTAACTCATCTCTCACTCATCCAAACCTGCCCTTCCCTCAGTTCTTCCCACTTCAATAAATGGCAGTGCTGTCCTTACAGAGCTCTGGAGTCATTTTGACTCTTCTTTCTCAGACCTTCTTTAGTCTGTCAGCAAATCCTGTTAGCTCCACCATCTAAATGTATTGTCTGACCATTTACCATCTCCACTGCTACCATCCTCTCTCACATATGTTACTGTAATAATGTTCTTTTTTTGTTTTGTTTTTTTGAGACAGAGTCTCACACTTTCGTCCAGGCTGGAGTGCAGTGGCGCAATCTCGGCTCGCTGCAAGCTCCGCCTCCTGGGTTCACACCATTCTCCTGCCTCAGCCTCCCAAATAGCTGGGACTACAGGCACCCGCCACCACGTCTGGTTAATTTTTTGTATTTTTAGTAGAGACGGGGTTTCACCATGTTAGCCAGGATGGTCTGGATCTCCTGACCTCGTGATCTCCCCGCCTTGGCCTCCCAAAGTGCTGAGATTATAGGCATGAGCCACTGCGCCTGGCCTACTGTAATGATGTTCTAATGGACTTCTGCAGCCCTCTCCCCACCCATAGTCTATTCCCAGGACAGCAAGCAAAGTGATCCTTTTGAAACATAAGTCAGATCAACTCAGTCTTTTGCTCAAAACTCTCTCAGAGAAATCGCCAAAATCCTAAGGATGGCTTGGAAGTCCATACATGTCTATGCTCTGCACTCCACACACCGATGCAAACATACCCTCATCTCCTATGGCTCTCATCCTCTCCCACTTCATTCTGTTCACATTAGGCCCCTTTCTGTTCTTAAGACATTTCAGGCATGTTCTTGCCTTAGGGCCTTTGCACTTGCTGTTCCTTTTTCCTGGAACATTCTTTTTCCAGATAGCTTATTCTCTTACCTTTCTTGGCTCTGCTCAGACATCTGCTTAGTGAAAGCTTTTCTGCCCATCTATTTAAGAGAACATCTTATTTTTTTATACTGTCTGTTCCCTCACACACACTAAAATGAAAGTCCCAAAAGGCAGACATTTATATTATGTTCACTGCCGTATATCCTTACCATCTAAAACTGCCTGTCACATATAGGTAGGCTCAATAAATATCTGAATTAATGAACATTTCTAAAATGTATCAGGTCACAACTCATCAGATCATGGACTGCCACCAAAGCCATGTAACTGCCAATAAAACTGGGCTTAGAAGTCTAAAAATTACTGTGATATCAATTAGCAGTTGGTCAGAACTTGAGAAAATCTTTCGAGGTGTTGACAATAGTTAAAGGAACTTCACTACTAGCTCTCCAAGTTGGGAGTTACTGCCTAGACCAACAATTATTGAGGAGCTGTGATCTTTTGAGCACTAGTTAATGATAGGCACTGTTTTAGTCATGACAGTAATCCTAAAAGCAGATGGAAGTTCTCCCATTTTAAACATGCAGAAATAGAGCCTCAAGAAACTGCTTCATTTATAGATAATACTAGCTTGACAATCCACTGAATATGTCCTAATAAATGGAAACAGGGTAGGGGATGTCAGCCTACCAGTAACTGGTGTCATTAAACCCTCTTGAATGAATGGACATAGTAATGGCCTTCAGGGTACCTTGAAGTATAGCTAAGGAATCTCTGGAGTTCATTTAGTAAAGCAGTTGGCATCCCTGGCCTGGGATCAGAGTAAAACCTGGAGCTAGACTGATTACAGAGTGCAAGGACTAGGCACCCTGGGATTGGAGAGCATCCTTGAAATCAAGGGTTCTTCATTTATTTATAAAAATTTGATTGCCTACTAGAAACCCAGCTAAGAGTATGAAACAATTAAGACAAAAATCTTTGCTCAAGAATCTCCTAGACAATCCTGATTCAAGCACCAGAAACAGGGAAAAGAAACCTCCCAGTCTAGTGAAGAACATAGTACACATTATGTCAACAGATAGGTAATTTTGTTGATACCATAGGAGCCTATTATTAGGCCTGGCATATGACAGGAGGTCAGTATTTGAGTTGAATATTGATTGATGGTACCGTGGAAGACAGAGGAAACACATCTGACCCAGATTGGGAGGCTTTCCCAGAAAAGTTTATGCCCAAGTGTAGTGTTAACAAATAAGAACTTCTCAGGTGAGATAGGGGAGAAGAGTCTGCTAGGAAAACCTGTCTAGCATGGCAAATACGAAGTCCAGAGATGAGAGAAGATGGTCCACATGGTTTAAAAGTCTACAACAAGGTAAAGGAGGTACACAGTAATTAAATCAGGAAAGATATGTCAACACCTAAGAATCAGAACCAGTATCTTGAAAAGTTAGGAGCCCTGGGGTTTTGTTTTTGCTTTTGCTTTTAAAGGATGTGTTTGTTCCCTGTATCACCGTGCCCAGCTTACTCCTTTTCGTCGGAAACACTTGGTGCTGTATTGTTACTGGTTGAATCTCTGTGTTTGGTTTTTAATTTGTTATCTTTGCCCCCATGCTTAGGTTTGATGACAAATACACCTTGAAGCTGACCTTCATCAGTGGGAGAACAAAGCAGCAGCGGGAAGCCGAGTTCACGAAGTCCATTGCTAAGTTTTTTGACCACAGTGGGACACTGGTCATGGATGCATATGAGCCTGAAATATCCAGGCTCCATGACAGTCTCGCCATAGAAAGAAAAATAAAGTAGCCAATTCTAAAAGTAACCCTCTTTCTCCTGGATCTTGCTGAATTACTGGCTTGGGGGGTGGGGGAGATAAAAAGAACTTAAAATGGGTAAAGTAAGAAATGTTAAAAAGTCCCTGTTTTGTCCTGAAATTTTAGTCTATTCTGGATAAATAGGATTTTCTGACACAGATATGAGAAGTTGTAGCTCTGATGTCTAGCTGTAGTCTCCTTGATCTGCTGATTGCATTATTTTAATTTGCTTTTCTGGGAAAGCAGTTTTGCTAAAAGCTGTACAGACTTTTTCTTTTGTACCTAGCAGTACTTTATATAGTATAGCTTTGGGCCATGTAGCATTTTAAGACTCAATTTTAAAAAATTATTAATCTGTTGCTGACTCTGTTAATTCCTATTTCAATATGTGTTTCCTTGAAGAATTCAGGATACAACTTCTTGTGTATGACAGCTTTCCTTCACACACTATTTTTGTGGGTGTGTATATATCTGATTTGGGGAGAATTTAAAAAACACATAGCTTTTTAATTTGTTTGAAACAGACTTTCTGCCTGTTACATTTTGTGCTTTTAACCAATTAAAGAAGCCAATGGCATTTTAGTTTTATATTGTGTTTTCCACTAGTATATCCCTGTTGATTTGTTTGTGCCTTTTATTAACTGCCATTTTCTAAAATTTTTTTCAATAAAAGGAAGGAAGATGTGAAAAAAATGGAGTCATAGTTTTGATGGAGAGAACAGAGAAACAAGTGTTAACATCTTTCTACTATAGGTTTTTTTCATTTTTAGGCTATTTTACTGTCAAAGGCCCCTGAGAACCTGTAGCTGAGGAACTCTTAGCTTTCCAGTGATAACAACAATAATAACAACATTCTGTACTTATTTTGTGCCAGAAATGCTCCAAGTACTTTACATGTGTTAATAATGCTCACAGCAATCCTAAGAGGCAGGTGCTGTTATTATCCCCATTTTACACATGAGGAAACTGAGATACAAAAGTTAAGTAATTGTCACACAGCTAGTGATAGAACTAGGATTCAAACATGGGGAGTCCGGCTTCAGAGTTTGTGGTCCTGCAGAGACAAAACAGCAGCTTTTCCAGTATTTTCCCAGTATGGTCAGAGAAGACCTGGGTGCTTGCCAAGATCCTTTGACCTTTAGGAATATTTCCCTACAGCCTTACAAAACATCAATTCTGGCTGAGCCTAGTACCTAACACTATATTCAGTTTGTAAGAAATTACCATTATCACATTTCCTGTTTGTCTTGGAAAGGTTGTCCTATCTAGCATCACATAGTAGGGAATTGTGAACAACACTGGACAGAAAGTTAAAGCCTTGGATTCTTTACTCTTCATTCCTGTAAACCTTGGGTAAGTTGCGGAATTCTCTGTGAGCTTCTTAAAGTTTTTGAAAGCATGTAACCGGATAAGTGTATTTTTACAATGGAGGAGTTACAGTCATCTTGGTATTTGTGGGAGATTGGTTCCAGGATCCTCAAGCATACCAAAATCCAAGGATGCTGAAGTCCCTTATATAAAATGGTGTAGTATTTGCATATAACCTACACACATCCTCCCATATACTTTTAATCACCTCTGGATTACTTATAATACCTAATATAATGTAAATGCTATGTAAATAGTTACACTGCATTGGTTTTTTAATTTATATTTTTTGCTATTTTTTAAAATATATTTTTAATCCATGGTTGGTTAAATCTGTAGATATAGAGGGCCAACTGTACTGTTAGACACAAGGGTCTCAAGGCTTGCAGATAGAGACTGAATAACCCTCTCCATGATGATCCCTTAGAGTTCTCCCAGTATGCCTTTTTCTTTACATGTACATGCAAACGTGTCTCCACATACATTTTTTTTTAACAGAAATTGAATTGTGTTGATATATGTCCTGTAATTTGTGTTTTAAACTTAATATATCTTAGGCATTTTCCCTGTGTGTGTGTATAATGCAGCTATTAAAAATGAGTCTGAGGCCAGGCATGGTGGCTCACGCCTTTAATCCTAGCACTTTGGGAGACCAAGACAGGTAAATCACCTGAGGTCAGGAGTTCGAGACCACCTTGGCCAACATGGTGAAACCACATCTCTACTAAAAATACAAAAAATTGGCTGGGCATGGTGGCAGATGCCTATAATCCCAGCTACTTGGGAGGCTGAGGCAGGAGAATGACTTGAACTGGGAGGCGGAGGTTGCAGTGAGCCGAGATCGCACCCTGCACTCCAGCCTGGGCAACAAGAGCAAAACTGCATTTCAAAAAAGAAAAAAAAAGAGTCTGACATACATATATATAAAAGAAACTGTCCTAAAATACCACAAGTGCAAAGGTGGGGGACCAATTGCAACAAGTAGCTGGTGTGATAACCCATATATATATACACACACACAGGTCAGTCTCATTTTTAATAGCTACATAATATTCCATAGTATAAGTGTTTTTACTTTAATACCCTATTGATGATAATTTTTCCCCAGTTTTTTTCACTATTCCAGGAAGGAGTATGGATTGAGGAGAGGGGAAGAAAATAGGTCCTCAAATGAGAGACAAGAAACCTGGGTTGTTGGCAACTTTTTTCTAATTTGTGACCTTGAATACATCCTATTCCTTTTCTAGGGTGAAGTCTCTTGTTTAAAAAAAAAGTTTTAGAGAATGTATTCTTTTGAGATTATGAAGACTCCTTACTCCCTGGGAAATAAAAAACATCCCTTATGATTACAAAGAATGTTGGGCGCCATATCCCCAATGTCTGCCTATAAGCCCCACTTGAGACTTCTTGGACTACATGGATCTATTTTAAGGTTTTTCCCTGACTCCAGAAACCAGTTGAAGCAGTTTAGATTTGTTGAAGAAGTGGGTTATCAGCCCAGCTACATGTTGCAGTTGGTCCCCTGTCTTTGCACTTGCGGCATTTTAGGAGTGTCTCATCACATAAACAAAAAGTACCCTCTGCAGGCTCAACCTCAGCATGGGCACACTTTGTAGAGCTGCAGAGCGCCTCTGGCCAGCTTCTGACACATGCATCTACTGAGTGGCCATTTCAGCCCAGTCTAGAATGCTGCTGGGCTGCTCTGTACCCTCTAGTAGGTCTGCAACACCCTTGCCACTAGGAAACCCTGACACCCATCACATCATCATGAGTGAAGTTCTCAGTTCCTCACACTTACCTCAGACAGACTTTTTTCTAGAAAATAGAGGGCCAGTGAGGACAGTGGAAAAAGATCCTAATGTTTTTTCATTATTTGCAAATTTCAACTGCTAATGTGTATTTAATGTTTGTCATGCTTTTATGTATGTGTAGAAACAATCTTTGCTTCAGAACGATTTCGGGGAATGGAAGAAGATGCAAAGTCCCTTTGCATACACACAAGTTGTGTTTTTCTCTGGACCCAAGTTCCTCCTCAGCTTAGAGCCCGATCTCTCACTAACTCTATCTTATCCACTCCTGGCTAGCCCCACCCACACCCCAAACCTTTTCTCCATGGTAGAAGTCATCAGAGAAAACTGTTAATAGCACGTTAATTTAGACTTTTAGAATATATCCTGTCCCCACTGACAGCCTTTTTTGTTATTAAATAGAGTATTCTTAACAACCCACCCTATGGTCCCCTTCTCAGAATAATGTTTTAAATACATATACACATCATTGTCTGTTAATAAGGAACCGGGGAGGTGGTTCCAGAGTTACTGGAACAGATTCAAAGACAGTTGCTGAAACTATGTCCTGGTTGTTGCTTACTCTCCTCTAGAAAGAAGTACTTCCTCACTAATCTGGCATTCAGCCTCAGATCTGCCCCATTTTAACTGCTGCTACTAACATTCTTCCTCTATAGGCAGCAGGTTCTTCCTCCTTTCAGATAACAGTCACAGAGACACGTACTTACATGAGCTTGAAAGAAGGGAAATTCCTTATTCCTGTGGGCAGAAACCAGGTGAATTGTTAGAACTTTGGTTTATTGACTTGGGCATAGAGGGATTCAGGGTACATAATGCTTGTTAAGGAAGAATGGCAACTGTTGGGCTGTCTTACAGCCAACCCCCTCCTACAGTCTGTCATGCCAGGCTTAGACCCATGCAGACACAACAGGAAAGGTCTCATTTTTCTTGGCTGCTATAAAAGAGCATTAGCCCTTTCAGAGGGATTTCTCTGTGACAAACTGTTCTGGGAAGCAATTGATGAGGATTGAGTAGTTGTCAGGCTCTTAGTGCCACAGAGTTGGTTAATACTGTCAAAGGTGACCCACCGGAGAAAGAGAAACTTGGGAGAGGCAATCTGCCATGAGCCCTGAATGTTCCTGCATGTATATTCTTTCCTCATGTGAATGTAAGACTGACCATTCTTCTTGGGCTGTACCTCAGTGTTCTGTTAGCAGTAAGCTACCTTGAAATGAGCAAATTTGCCTATTGCTGACTATGAAAGTTTTGAGCACCCCTCCCCTCACAAGCTTGGGGGTCTGCATATGTAGTCATCATCTAGGCCTACCCTGTGGCACTTTGGGGGGTGTAGGCCATGGGCAGCTGGTGCAAACATCATGCTCATGTTGCTGGCTATACCATAAGTAATAAAGTTATTTGTCTCTGACCCAGGAATCTTATGTCTTCTGGCAACATCCATGAAAGCATCGCAGGCTAACTTGTTAGCTTACAAGTAGGATAAAATTCACAGATGTGAAAATTTTAGTAATGAAAATTGGGTCCTGACCAACATGGTTTTCTAGAAGAGAAAGGACAAAGGCTTTTCATGGGCTGGATTAGGGGATAAAAGAAATTCCCTGGGATCTGATAGCAAATCAGATATTCCCAAGTGAGGGAGGAGGAAAGAGTCCTGAGAAAAGTCCTACCTGAAGAAAGAGTCCTACCTGAGAATATTTTGAGGCTAAGGAGCAAGAGGTAGGATTGAAACATGCTGCCCAGATTGTACTTAGGTTGTTGCTCAGTCTCTGGGCAGGAGGCAGAAGGGATGTTTTGACAATGAGGCGGCAAGCTTATGGCTCCAGCTGAAAGGCAGTATGGCCATGGCTGATGAATGATTTCCCAAAGATGAAATAAATAATGGCAGCAATAAGGATATAGAACTTTGAACTAAAAACATTAGCTGTTTGTTGAGTCCAAGTAGGTAGCCGCTTGAATTGAAAGTAAATACATGGCCTTGCTGACTGACACAAAGCCGTTCTCCTTATGGCCTACACCCCCAAAAGTGCCACAAGGTAGGCCTGGATGAATGCCTACACATGCAGACCCCAAGCTTGGTGGTGGGGGTGGAGTGCTCAAAACTTAACAGTGAGCAATAGGTAAACCTGCTCATTTCAAGGTAGCTTACTGCCAACAGAACACTGAGGTACAGCCCAAGAAGAATGGTCATGGCCTTAAATTCATATGAAGGAAGAACATACATGCAGGAACACGCAGCATTCATGGCAGATTGCCTCTCCCAACAGTTTCTCCAGTGGGTCACCTTCGACAGTATTATCAACCTACTCTAGAACTTCTGATCCCTCTCTCTCTATAGCTTTAAGGGAAAAAAAGCTCCCCATCTTTGGGGAAGGGAGGAATGCCCCTTTTACAGCTCTGTTCAATATAGGCATCCAAATCACTATCCTCCTTGGCCCCATGGGGACAGGGAAATCTGCACATAGAGGTGGTCAGAAATGCCAGATACCATGGGGCAGATCTACAATAGCATGCAGGACAGCAGCGAAAAAAAAAGGAGCCCTGAGCCCTGGGGGTGCTTGTCAGAGCCAACAGGTATTTGAAGAAAGAGGCAACACTGTTGTGGGGCAAGGAGTCAAAGTGGGATTACTTCCTAGTAACAGGTGTCCCCTGCAGGCTAGCCTCTTCCACCTCCTCCTTCCACCACCTCTCACACTTCTGGCTGTGGAAATATCATTTCTTGGCTGTGATCTCCAACATACCTGTCTTAAACTGCTTGGTTTGGGTTCCCATAGAGGAGAAAAAGTACCTGAATTCAACTGGTAGGGTCTGTTAGCTTACAAGTAGGATAAAATTCACAGATGTGAAAGTTTTAGTAATGAAAATTGGATCCTGACCAACATGGTTTTCTAGAAGAGAAAGGACAAAGGCCTTTCATGGGCTGGATTAGGGGATAATTGCATGGGAAAGGAAAATTAAAATGACCTGTGGATGGAGCTTCTAAACATTCAATGTACTGCTGTTTTATGGCTTTAGCATCAAAGTGTGTTAATACCAATATACATTTAATTGAACTAGGAAAGTTTATAAGTCTCCCTCCCATTCAGGGACTACTGCAGTGTAGAGAGATGTAGTCTAAAAGAAACAACATAGAACAGCAAGAGGAAAAGAAAAAAAAGCACAGGTTTAGTTGAAAACTTGGTCACTCCTGTAGTACTTGGGCCATTTTCCATTATAACCAGCTATGTGGACTTTGCAGTCACCAAGGTGAAATATCCTGAGTACTCCAAGAGTGACCTTTAAAAAGACAGGCACCTCTTAGGCTGCTACTGAGCTCTTGAGGAAACAACAGCTGCCAGAGGAGCTTCCTGGAAGCGTAACTGATTCATTTATGCATACTGCAGGCAGTTATCACTATCTTGAGAGTCATCCTATTGGAAATGTTGATAAGGAATTTGTTCTTGACTTTAGCTGCAGTCATCAGTGACACCACCTCAGCTCTGGATGGCACTTAAGTCAGCCTCAACTCATTGGCCAGGGTGATTATGGGTGATAGAATTGCTCTTCCTCTTTGTGGGCCAAAGTGGATTCAGTGCAATCACTAATACATCCCACTGCGACTGGATTAATGTCTCAGACCGAGTACAGGGTCAATACAGAAACTTGAGAATGTCACTTGGCTTTCTAAGGTAGATCCTGATGGCTTATGATTGCTGATTTTTTTTCCTGCCTTGTTGGATACAGCCCTTGGATATGGCTGAAGTCAATACTGATTGGTCTTGTCCTGTTACATAGAGTTCTGTTGATAGTATCTTTAATTAAATGTAATAAAATGCTTTGAATGGACCTGGTCCCAGTTTCTGTCAGTTTAATTAGAGTGACAGGTGGAGCGGCATACTCATGGGAGAATTCATCAAAAGCCAAGATGGCATAGAAATGAAAGGTGCATATCGTTGGGAGACAATTCTTCGTGGGTCTCTAGCATTTCTGCATATTTTGCGAAGAGAGGCACTGACTATCTTTGTTCCAGACTATTTGTCCAGGAATGTTTGTATAGTAAACAACCTTAGAAGGTATCAGAGCAAAGGACGCACATGCTCACTGCCCATTATTGAATATTCAGGTTCCCTAAGCTCAAAGTTCCTCTCCTTTAAGGCACTCCATTACATGTGCAGGTATCATCTGGCTCTCTGTGTCATCATATGGGAATTGGGGCTCAGAACTGGAACAAATGCTGCTACTCTGGCTACCGCTATTGCTGTAAGTAACAAACTCCTTTTTACAGGTAGTAACAGGCTACCTTGTTAGCTTGCAGGTAAGATAAAAATCTCAGACCCTTCACGATTCTTGACAGCCCCACTCCTACTTCCTGCCTGTCCCATATCTTGGAAGCTCCCTAACTTCTGTAACAGGAAGTTTCCCCGATATTCCTGTGCCATCTTACTTGATCGCATTACTTCTCAATACCCTTCTGCATCCCTCTTCCTTCAAACTTACATAATTCTGCTCTGCTAACACCTGTGCCAGGCCTGATCCCCTTGCTTTAGTTGCTCACAGTCTGCTGAGAGTGTCAGACACTTAGACAATCTGAACACAATAGAAGGAGGTGCAAAGTGCTATGGAGGCTTGAAAAGGAGTATTTGTTCTAGTATGGAGGTCTGGGAGGTCCTCATACGGGAAGTGAAAACTGTTTGAGCCATGAATGAGGAGTTGGGCCATTTTACAGATGAGGAACCTGAGGCACAGAAGTTAAATAAGTTGCCAAGATCACTCAGCTAGGAAGTGGGAAGAGAGGATTGGAGCCAGGATTCTCTACCTCTAAATATAGAAATCGCTGCTTAACTTCACTGTCTCAGGCATAAGATGAGACCATCTGAGTTTACCTCAAAGAATTGAGGAAGATTTGGTATTAGCTTTGGGTCTATAAAATTTGAGATCCACAGAGTTGGTGATTGTGAACTTGGAGAAGTCTGATAAAGAACCCCAGGACGTGACCTGGTTTTTATAAAGGAAATATTTCAGACAAATAAGGCTTAAAGAATAATAAGATGAATACTTGTGAACCTACTGCCATCAAAAATATATATATTACCAATACAACTGAAGTCCTCTGGGTATCCTTAATCACATCTTACTTCCTGCACTTTCAGAAGTTACTACTACCTGGAATGTGGTGTTTATTATTCCTAAGCATTTTCTTCATACATATGTGTCCATTATATATATAGATATATACAGATATATGGAGACATATATGGTTATTTTTTAGTTTTATTTTTACCTCCTTGGGAGCTCTTATACGATATATATGGTTATTGTTTTACCTGTTTTTAAACTTTATACGTGGTTTTTGATTGAGAGTCTCCCAAACAACCCCTGTGTTCAGGTATTTGCTAGAAGGACCCACGCGACTCAGCATATATGACTAAGATTTATTCTTCGATATAATAAGGACACATCTGGATCATAAGGGAAAAGGACACTGGCAGAGTCTGGAGGAATCCATTTGCAGGCTTTCTTATGCTCTTCCTCCCATGAGGGATTGCAAAGAGCTTACTTTGCCCCAGCAACAAAAATGCAGCAACACGTGTGTAGTGTTTCTGTCCAGAGAGCCCATTAGAGAGTACCCACAGTTTATTGAGGTTTGGTCATGTGGGCACCATCTGCCTAGCACATAATAAAGACTCCTAGAAAGCAAGCAGGTATCCAGCATAAATCATACTGCATTCAAACAGTCTGCATAGTCAACTACCCTTTTCAGTTAACTGGTGACTGGGAACACTTTGAGAGCCAAGTTTCCAGACACCAGTCAAAAAACACCAACTTTGCAAGCAGACCTTTCTAAGGATAACCTGTTAGGCCTGCTATGGTAAATCTGCACAAGTACCGTTCTCTCTGTATTGTGCAACTTGCTTTTTTGTTCAATATTTTGTTTGTGAAGATAATTTAGATTGATACCTGTAGCTACAATTTATTCTATTTCACTGCTGTATACTGTTAAACATGACAGTTTACCCTATTAATGGACATTTAGGTCTTTCACTATTAAACATTTGCTGCTATGAACATTCTCGTATGGACACATCTAATACAGGTAGTGGGATTCCTTGGTGGGAGAGGATATAAATTTTTACTTTTCTAGGTATTGCTAAATTTTCCTCTAAAGTGACTGTACCAATTTACATTCCTTCTATTAATGAAGGAAATACAAGATTGGAATAATTGGGATAGTTGTGTTATCTTTGTGAATAGATTTTAAAATACTGATTTAGATTTTTAAATAGTTGTAAGACTTCACATTTTCCATATCTTAGTTTGGTAACTTTTTCTAAAACTGTATTAACTGTATCTAGATTTTCAAACTTAATGAATAAAGTTTGTTTAATATTATTATTTCTGATCTCTGTTGTATCCCTGCTTATAGTCTCCTTTTCATTAATATCATTTATAACTTTTAAAAATGAGTTTCCAGAGGGTTTGTCCGTTTTATTAGATATGTCAAGACTAATATTTGCTTTTGTCAGTCCCCTCTATTTTACTTTGCTTCTTGTTTCATTTATTCTGTTCTTATTTTCATCATTTCCTTTTCTACCTTTTTGGGATTTATTCTGTTCTTCCTTTTCTACATTCTTAAGTTAGATCCTTAACTCTTTACTGTTTTGTTGTTCTTATCTCCTGGTATAGGGTCTTTATTTGAGTTCTCCCAGAGGCAAGTTCTGAGACCAGGACCTGAGGGCGTAGTATATGTGAGAGATGCAGGGAGTGCCATAATGAGGTGGGAAAGTAGGAAGGGAAGAAAAGGTGAGCAATAAGGGTGTAGCTTTTAGTAGCTATTGATAATTGCTGTCTAGATTCATTAAATTCATTTTGTCATTAAAGGACAAAATGATGAAATTCTATCATTCATTTGGCATTGGTCAGTTAATTATTTTATGAAGGAGAACTTTTCCCCATCAACTATTTAGTTACCCAGAAATACGGTTTGTACAGGAAAGGCAGAATAAAAAGCTGCTTTCCTTAGCAAACTCTGAGGTGACCAAAGTGACATTTTTCTCCATATGTCAATATGAACTTTCTTTGCAGTCCTTGTTCTTTTTGATGTTCTAATTTTTCCATATTTGGCCAGTGGAATCACCTTCAAATTGATTCTTATCTTCTTTTGACATGACCTGAAATAGTCTTTTATGGCTTTCTTGCTTTCTGTTAAGATGTTCTAGGCTAATCTTATAAATTTTCTTCCCTGCACCTAAAATCAGCCATTTTTTCCATGGAACCCTGGTTCCTTTGGGGACAAAATAGTATTTTAAGACCCATTATTGCCGGGCGCCGTGGCTCACGCCTGTAATCCCAGCACTTTGGAAGGCCGAGGCGGGCAGATCACGAGGTCAGGAGATCGAGACCATCCTGGCTAACACGGTGAAACCCCGTCCTCTACTAAAAATACAAAAAATTAGCCGGGCGTGGTGCCGGGCGCCTGTAGTCCCAGCTACTCGGGAGGCTGAGGCAGGAGAATGGCGTGAACCCGGGAGGCGGAGCTTGCAGTGAGCCAAGATGGCGCCACTGCACTCCAGCCTGGGCGGCAGAGAGAGACTGTCTCAAAAAAAAAAAAAAAAGACCCATTATTTGGGCTTATTACGACTGAGTTGGTCTCTGGTTCTAGGCCTTTTTTTTTTTTTTTAGAAAAATACAACAGGTTGTATTGAGGTTGGCACCTATGTTCTTTCAAAGAACCCTCATCATTTTGAGTTCTTTCCTTATGGCACCACGATATTCCAGGCTCATCTTGTATGTTCCCTGCCTCAGCACAGGATTTTTTTTAATGAGAAAAATATCGCGAATTCAAATTTACAGAAGCTTTACATTTTTATGTCCTCTAAGTTAGCAGTCTGTCTTTCCTTTTATTGGCGTTTGTAAAATTTCTTCTTTTTAAAATTGTTATATTTTAGAGACAGGGTCTCGTTCTGTCACCCAGGCTGGAGTGCAGTGGCGCCATCACAGCTCACCACAGCCTCCAGCTCCTGGGCTCAAGGCATCCTCCCACGTAGGCCTTCCAAAGCGCTGAGATTGCAGGCATAAGCCACCAGGCCCAGCCTGTTTCCTTTACGTTGTACTTAGTCCCAGATAAAAAATGACCTTAGATCAGTCCTTTCCTCTTTGGCTGGGGAGAGGGGGGCTTAAATTCCGGTACTGTGAAACAGAAGAATGGACTCAGTGCTATGTGACAAATCTATGTATGTAAATGTGTGTATATATACACACATAAATTATATATATGAATATATTTTCATTTTCATATTTTGCAAGGAGAGTAGCCAATGCTCTGGACCTCTGGTCCTTTTTATAGGGTACCCTCTGAGGCCCGGAACCTTTGCTCAACTCTCAGGCTGTCCAGGGAAGCTTTAGGCGGTGATACCGAGCTACAGACCAATATAAGAGCTCGTGGCTGTGGCACTGAAGAGAGGAGGCGGCCGTTGGGAACTGAGGTGGGCCCAGGGCTTGAGCTGAGCTGGCGAGGGTGGAGGTAGTGCCGGTCCCACGCTGTGGTGGGGACGGAGCTGCGGGCTGGAGGGAGGGGCAGCGCCGAGGGGGCGGGACGGGGAGGGCTCGCGGAGGAGGCCAACGGTTGGCCCCAACCGCCACTGACTACAGCCTGCGCCCGCCTCTTTTCGTTGCCCTTACCTCTTTCCGGCAGTCGACACGCTCTTCGCTTCTCTGGGCTTGTCTCCGTGTCCTCCGTCTCTGTTGTTTCTCCCTCTGTATCCTCCTCTGTCTCCGTCTCCCCAGCCTTGGGGCCGGTGCCTCTCCCGGGCTTCCGCGAATGAGACCTGCGGACCTGCCCCCGCGCGCCATGGAAGAACCCCCGGCGTCCAGCTCTGCCCCGACAGAGACGGAGGAGCCGGGGTCCAGTGCAGGTGAGCGGGGTTGGGAGACAGGAGAGCTCCCCGAGGAGGACTCAACTGTGGGGACAGGTTGAGCAAGACCATCAGCGCTTGGGAAATCCAGCCTTGGATTATTGAGACAGAGCCACCTAGTCGGCTAGGATCTGACCTGGGCAGAGTATTCTTGACTAGTCCTATTTTTATTCGTTCTCACTGAAGCCGAACTTAAACCTCAGCATTATCACTCCAGAGATGAAAGGGAACTGAGACTGGAAAAGCCCTGCTTACCAGAGGTCTCTGGGCGGCAGCAAGAGCCCTGACTTCAGTTTCAACTTAGGAGACCTAGGTCTTGGTCCAGATTTTACTGTGGAGTGGCGTTCAGTAAGCTTTGTCCCCATCCCGGGCCCGAGTTTTCCCATCTATACCATGAGAGGGTTTAGACTACAGATCTTCAAAGGTCCGGCACGTGGTAGGTGCTCCTTAAATATTACTTGTTAGGAGGGAATAAATGAGATAGGAAGGCCTCCTGGGATTCACTGGAGGCTCATTGGGTTAGTTGGAGGCTGTGGAATTACATTATTATAGTCTGAGAAGTAGGCGGTATTATCTCCATTTTATAAGTGAGGAAACTGAAGCTCAGAAGTAAAGTGACTTGCTAGTAAGTGTCAAAGATAAGTCAGACTTAAGAGTCCATGCTGGGCTATACTAGCCTAGTAAGAAAGCGGGGAGGACTTGATGGGAAAGTGATTATATCGAGCAGCAATTAATCATTTGAATTCTCTGCTTAAATGAACCCCAGAGCAGGCCCATATCTGATTCTTTTCTATCGCCAGTTTCCAGCACCTGATTTGTGTGAAACGGTTTGGGTGGCAATGCCAGAATCACCATCTATGTTACTTCTGTCATCAACACGATCAGCATAATTACAAAAATTAATGGCTCTAATTGTTATAGTGATAATAAAGCATAAATGAAATTGTGAGGACATCAAAATTTATAATTAAAGACACCTATTAAAACAGCAGTTTAAAATTTATAAAGCACTTTTGAGTGGTTCTTCATATTGATCCGCTTAGGTAGGTATTATTATCCATAGTTTACAAGCAAGGAATCCAAGACCTAGAGGTTGAGTAACCATCAAAACGTCATGCAGCAAGAAATGGAGCTGAGACATGAATCCAGCCCATGTGACAAGTTGTGCTTCTCCTATGGTGATTATTTCCCTGTTTCCTCTCCATTTCCTTTTTTTTTGAGACAGAGTCTTGCTGTGTCACCCAGGCTGGAGTGCAGTGGTGCAATCTCGGCTCACTGCAACCTCCGTCTCCTGGTTTCAAGTGATTCTCCTGCCTCAGCCTCCCGAATAGCTGGGATTACAGGTGGATGCCACCATGCCCGGCCAATTTTTTGGATTTTTAGTAGAGACGGGGTGTCACCATGTTGGCCAGGGTGGTCTTGAACTCCTGACCTCAAGTGATCTGCCCACCTCAGCCTCCCAGAGTGCTGGGAATACAGGCATGAGCCACCGCACCCAGCCTCTTCCTTTCCTGTTCTGAGCCCTATCCCGCTCCATGCCTATCCTGTGCTCCATTCTTCTTATCACCTGGAGAATTCCTGTTTAGATTTAACTAATAGTCACATGTTGACTGATGATAGTAGTGTTGGTTTAACTTGTAATTAAGGTGTTAAGAGTTTAAAGTATGTTCTCTTTCAGCAATAAAGAGGGATTTAAATGTTTTTAAGAAAGGGAGTTGTAATTGTTATTATTGTCATCCACAGGATTCAAGGAATAAAACTAGAATATACAGTAATTGGTAGTTTAAAAATAATAACTGTCATATATTGCACTCATACTATGTCATAGGCCTTGTAATAGCCACTGTAGTTAAGCATTTTATTTCTATCACCTACTCTACTGAATTGTATAGGGGAGGATCCTGAAGCATAGAGAAGTTGAATAACATGCCCAAGGTCACATAGTCCTGGCCTGGTCCAAATCCTATGTTCTTAACCATTATACCAGTCTGGCTCAGAGACAGATTGTTTGCTTAGAACAAAGCCTGACCCTCCCAGGGAGGAGAGCCTGAATTGAGAGGAGAGAAGTGTGCTCTAGTATTGGGTGAGAAGATGGCCTCCCCTTGCTTATCTTTTGATTCTGCTGTTGAGAGCCTGGGATTGAAATGAAGGGAGGCTTTTCTTCTGGACTCAGCAAGGCCACTCCCCCAGTTCCCCTCATGATACTGAGCCATAATTCTTTTCCCTTCTTCAAGTTAGGAACAAGTGATTAAATATTCATATGCTATTGATAAAAGTTTGTCTTGATTGACACTAGGAAGCTGTAGCCAAAAGCAGTGCAACTTTGCCGTATAGTTCATTGTCCTGAAAGTTTCCTGGAAGATTGGTCTAAAATCATCATGCCATTCCTCTGTCAAAAATTCTTGAGTGGTCTCCCATCTGTGGAATAAACACCTTAATAAGATATCTAAGCTTCCCAGGATCTGGACTGTGCTGACCCCTTCAGTCCCACCTCTGCCCCATCCCTTGCACTCCACCTTACTGTAGTCACACTAAACTACTGAGAGGCCCCAAAACTCACTGTGTTTTCTGTTGCCTATAGGCTTTTCACATCCTTGTCCTCTGCCCTTCTCCTTTTCACCCTCAGTTGGCTAATCCACTGTTCATTCTTTAAGATCTGGCTCACTGATTCAATCAATCATTCAACAAAAATTTGTCGAGTGCCTATTACTTAATAGGCATAGTTGTAGGTGTCAAGGTGGAGCAATAAGAAAACAGACATACTCTTGCCGTTTCTGGAGCTTCCATTTTGTGGTATGTGTTAAACAAATGTAACATAGGAGACATCAAAGTGTGATAAGTGGTGTGGAGAATAGAACAAGGAAAGAAGATAGGCTGGGGCAAAGGAGTTGACAGAGAAACCTTACTGATTGGATGATGTTTGAGCAGAGCTGAAGAAGGTGAGGGAGCGTTATGTGGCTATCTGAAACGAGTGTTCCAGGCAGAGTCTGTGACTATATGAGGCAGGAGCTCTTTTGGCTCAATCATTCTCTCCAAAAATCCTTCTCTGGTGCCTTGATCTGGATAGATGCCACTTTTGTGTTTTTCTACTTGCTGTTGTGTTTACCTCTAAAGTAGCACTTATTACATCATGTTATAATTGTCCACGTATATGTCTGTTTCCGTCACTTGGATTGGGTTTCTTGAGAGCAGGAACCTCTGATCCTTCTCTGTCTTCTCATCACCTATTTTAGGGCCTGACACAGAGGAGGCACCTAGAAATATTTATTGAATAAATTGTTCTTACAGCCTGATAACATTTATAAATGATTTGTAAAATTGGGTTTGGATGACAGTTGGTTTGAGGAAAAAGTAATTCTAAGGCTGCTTTTTGTCTGTCTGGCTTGATTCCCCTTTTGGACCTCTGAGAAGTGGAACACCCGGTTTTCTTTAAGAAGAATACTTGGAGACTCCATTGTGAGCATTATGGCAGGGTAGCCAACCTGTAAAATGGTGGGTAAAATATAACAAAGCCGGCCGGGCACGGTGGGTCATGCCTGTAATACCAGCACTTTGGGAGGCCAAGGTGGGTGGATCACCTGAGGTCAGGAGTTGGAGACCAGCCTGGCCAACATGGTGAAACTTGTCTCTGCTAAAAATACAAAAAATTAGCTGGGCGTGGTGGCGGGCAGTTGCAATCCCAGCTACTTGGGAGGCTGAAGCAGGGGAATTGCTTGAACCCAGGAGGTGGAGGTTGCAGTGAGCCGAGCTCACACCATTGCACTCAAGCCTGGGCAACAAGAGCAAAACTCCGTCTCAAAAGAAAAAAAATAACAAAGCCCTTTATAGCTGAATTTGTGAGAAAGTAAGAGAAATCTCCAGGGACCTAGAAACCAAGAGTGAACTGAAAACCAGAGTGGTTAGCTCCTTAATCTGCCCTCAGCTGCACTGGATGTCTCACCTAGAAACTTGGACTTTAATAGGCCTGTTGTTATAACAAATGAAGCTATAGGTCCACATGGGTTAGACTCTAGTGGGTTTTTTTGTTGTTGTTGTTGGTTTTTTTTTTTTTTTTTGGGACGGAGTCTTGCTTTGTCTTCCAGGCTGGAGTGCAGTGGGGTGATCTCAGCTCACTGCAAGCTCCGCCTCCTGGGTTCACACCATTCTCCTGCCTCAGCCTCCTGAGTAGCTGGGACCACAGGTGCCTGCCACCACACCCGGCTAATTTTTTTGTATTTTTAGTAGAGATGGGGTTTCACCATGTTAGTCAGGATGGTCTCGATCTCCTGACCTTGTGATCTGCCCACCTCGGCCTCCCAAAGTGCTGGGATTACAGGCGTGAGCCACCACGCCCGGCCTGGTTAGACTCTAGTTTTTGACACAGGATGGCATGTGAAATACTCACATGAAGCTAGGTCCCTTGAAAATCTGCACCCTGTGTAGGGTGTATACCTTCTGATAGGGTGGACTAGTATCTTAATTCATTTTCTGTTGCTTTTAACAGAATACCTGAAACTGGGTAACTTATAAAGAAAATCAATTTCTCACAGTTATGGAGTCCGAGAAATCCAAGGTCCAGAGGCCACATCTGGTGAGGGCTTTCTTGCTGGTGGGGACTCTGCAGAGTCTGGAGGCGGCATAGGGCATCACATGGCAAGGGGGCTGACTATGCTAGCTCAGATCTCTAGTTTTCCTCTTATAAAGCCCCTAATGCAACTCCCATGATAACCCATTCATCCATTCATCCATTCATCCATTCATGAGGACAGAGCCCTTATAACCCTATCACCTCTTAGAGGCCCCACCTCTCAACACTGCCATATCGGGGATTAAGTTTCACCATGAGTTTTGAAGGGGACAAATATCAAACCAGATCTACTAGGAAAAAAAAAAATTCTCCCTACTGACACAGAGAGAAGACAAAGAGATTGCCTTTTATCCTAGGCTTTCGTACAGAAAAAAAGTTTTCCCAGAAAATTCTTAACCATACGCATTCACTCATACAGATACCCAAATGGCCTAGAAACTCCAAGCCAAGAAGTTGACAATAAAAACCACCTCAGGTTGGTAATACCCCCGGATGCTTGGCAAAAACAAATGCAAAACTGCTGTGCTCCAAGATACATACTTGATACAGGCCACATAGAATTCCCACAGGGTCTGGAGTTAATGAAATTCTCATTTGTTAAACAAGAATGTATATTGCTTCTTTGTGCTATTGAGAGCATATGTTATTCTTGTATAAATAAACATTTGAATATATCTGTGCCCCTCCTCCCCCTTTGCTCTCCAGAAGTGAAATGATGAAGCAGAATTTATATTCAGGCCAGCATCTGGGTATGGACACACATTGAGCTGCCTTCTATCCTTGCAGAGGTCATGGAAGAAGTGACAACATGCTCCTTCAACAGCCCTCTGTTCCGGCAGGAAGATGACAGAGGGATTACCTACCGGATCCCAGCCCTGCTCTACATACCCCCCACTCACACCTTCCTGGCCTTTGCAGAGAAGCGTTCCACGAGGAGAGATGAGGATGCTCTCCACCTGGTGCTGAGGCGAGGGTTGAGGATTGGGCACTTGGTACAGGTGACTCTTCATCCCAGATCTGAGTCTGGGCCTCAGTTTCTCTTCACAAAGCTCAGAGCTCTTCAGGATCTGTGCCTTTTCTCATCAGTACAGGAAAGCCCTGTGTGGGGAGCAGAGGCAGAAAAAACAGCAAAAACAATGGCTCTCACTGAGTGCTTATTGTGTGCCAGGGGCACATTGGGTCCTCACAGCCACTCTGTGTCGTAGGTACTGTTTTCAGTCATATTTTAACAGACAAGGAAACTGAGACTCAGAGAGGTTGCTATTTGCTCAAGGTTATACAGCTATAATAAAGCAGTAGAAGCTGGCTTCAAACTCAGTCGCTGACTCCAGAGACCTCCACACTTATTTAGATTCAGCTAACGTATGATGTGCCTTTCATTTATATTCCATTTAATCCTCATAAATCAGCCAGGGAAGTAAGCATTGGTAGTCCAGTTTTGCTGATGGGAGATCCTAGTGCTCCAAGAGGTAAGTAACTTGCTCAGGACCACATTTAGCAGATGACGGGGATACCAGTAATAACCACGCTTCTACTACTAAATGCTGTATGTGAGTTACGTTTTATTATCCCCATTTTGCAGGAGGTAACCAGGCCTGAGAATTAAGGTCATTTGCTTTGGTCATGCGTCTAGTAAGTGGGAGAACTGGAGTTAGAGCCCTTCCTCTTCAGTAGAACATTTTGACTGTATTTTTAATGAGGAAAGAAGGGTTACTCTTCTTTGGCCTGGAAGCTACAGGGTTATTTCAGACCCCAAATAGGCATATGTCGGAGATATTGTGGATTTGGTTCCAGACCACCACACTAAAGTGACTATCACAATAAAACAAGACACATAAATTTTTTGGTTTCCCAGTACATATAAAAGTTACATTTACACTATACTGTAGTCTGTTAAGTGTGTAGTAGCATTATATCTATAAAAAAGTACATACCTTAAAATATTGCTGAAAAGTGCTAATGATTATTTGAACCTTTGGCTAGTCAATCTTTTTGCTGGAGTGGGTCTTGCCCTGATGTTGGTGGCTGCTGACTTATCAGGGTGGTGGTTGCTGAAGATTTAGTGTATTACGATTATTATTATTATTATTTTGTAGAAGCATTTCTTACTTACATAGATAATTTCTTAAAATAAGACAATGGGCTGGGCACAGTGGCTCATGCCTGTAATCCCAGAACTTTGGAAGGCCAAAGTGGGAGGATTGCTTGAGCTCAGGAGTTCAAGACTGGCCTGGGCAACATAGCAAGACCTTGTCTCTAATAAAAATAAAAAACATTGGGTGGGTTTAGTGGCACACACCTGTAGTGGCAGCTACTCGGGAGGCTGAGGAGGAGGATTGCTTGAGCCCAGAGGTTCAAGGCTCCAGTGAGCTGCGATTGTGCCACTGCACTCCCGCCTGGGGGACAGAGCAATACCCTGTCTACCCCCAACAAGAAATAAGACAACAATGAAGTTTGCTGAAACAGTTGACTCTTCCTTTCACAAAAGATTTCTCTGTAGCATGCAATGCTACAGAATTTGATAGCATTTTTCCCATAGTAGAACTTATAAATGAATCCTCTCAAACCCTGCTGCTGCTTTATCAACTAAGTTGATGTAATATTTTAAATCCTTTGTTGCCATTTTGACAATGTTTGCAGCATCTTCACCAGAAGTAGATCCCATCTCAAAAAACTACTTTATTTGCTCATCTATAAGAAGCAACTCATTTGTTCAAGTTTTATCATGAGATTGCAGCAATTTAGTCACATCTTCAGGCTCCACTTCTAATTCTCTTGCTATTTCCACCGTATCTGCAGTTACTTCCTCTACTGAAGTTTTGAACCCCTCAAAATCATCATGAGTGTGGGAATCAACTTCTCAATGTCTCTTAATGTTAATATTATGACCTCCCATGAATCATGAATGTTCTGAATGGCATCTAGATTAGTGAAATTTTTCCAGAAGGTTTTCAGTTTACTTTGACCAGATTCATCAGAGTAATCACTATCTATGGCAACTATAGTCTTATGAAATATATTTCTTAAATAATGAAACTTGGAAGTTGAATTGACTCCTTGATCCGTGGGCTACAGAATGGATGTTGTATTGGTGGCCGTGAAAACAACATTAATCTCCTCATACATCTCCATCAGGGCTCTTGGATGACAAGGTACATTGTCAATGACCAGTAATATTTTGAAAGGAATCTTTTTTCCTGAGCAGTAGGTCTCAACAGGGGGCTGTAAACAGAAGTGCTTCATCCAGGCTTTGTTTTTAGAGCACTGGCAGAGTAGATTTTGTATAATTCTTAAGAGCCCTAGGATTTTCTGAGTGATAAATGAGCATTGACCTCACTTAAAGTCACCAGCCTGTCCTTTGAAGGTTTGAAGCCAGACATTGACTTCTCTCTAGCCATGAAAGTCCTAGGTGGCATCTTTCAGTAGAAGGCTGTTTTGTCTACAGGGAAAATCTGTTGTTTGGTGTAGCCACCTTTGTCAAGTTACCTTAGCTAGATCTTCTGGATAACTTGCTATAGCTTCTCCCATCAGCACTTGCTGCTTCACCTTGCCCTTTTATGTTATGGAGACAGCTTCTTGCCTTAAACCTCATGAACCATCCTCTGCTACTTTCCAACTTTTCTTGTGCAGCTTCCATACCTCTCTCAGCCTTTGTAGAACTGAAGAGAGTTAGAACTTTGCCCTGGATTAGGCTTTGTCTTAAGGGAATGCTATGGTTGGTCTGATCTTTTATCCAGACCTCTAAAGCTTTCTCCCTATCAGCAATAAGGCTGTTTTGCTTTCTTGTCATTCCTGTATCACTGGAGTAGCACTTTTAATTTCCTTCAAGAACTTTTCAGCCTGGCGTGGTGGCTCACACCTGTAATCCCAGCACTTTGGGAGGCCAAGGTAGGTGCATCATGAGGTCAGGAGTTCAAGACCAGCCTGACCAACATGCTGAAACCCTGTCTCTACTCAAAATACCAAAAAAAAAAAAAAATTAGCCAAGCATGGTGGTGCATGCCTGTAATCCCAGCTACTCAGGAGGCTGAGGCAGGAGAATTGCTTGAACCCAGGAGGCGGGGGTTGCAGTGAGCAGAGATCGAGCCACTGCACTCCAGCCTGGGTGACAAAGGGAGACTCTGTTTCAAAAAAAAAAAAAAAAAAACTTTTTCTTTGCATTTACAACTTGGCTGTTTGGCACAAGAGGCCTAGCTTTCGGCCTGTCTTGGCTTTCAACATGCCTTCCTCATAAGTTTAATCATTTCTAGCTTTGATTTAAAGTGAAAGATGGGGGACTCTTCCTTTCACTTGAGCACTTAGAGTCCATTGTAGGGTTACTAACTGGCCTAATTTCAATATTGTTGCGTTTCAGGGAATAGTCTGAAGGAGAGGAAGAGAGATGAGGGAACAGTTTGTTGGTGAAGCAGTCAGGACACATAGCATTTATCAAGTTCACCATGTAATATGGGCACAGTTGTCATACTCCAAAACAATTACAGTAGTAACATCAAAGATCACTGATGAAAGATCACCATAACAGATATAATAATAATGACAATGTTTGAGATATTGTGAGAATTAACCGAAACATGACAAAGACGTGAAGGGAGCACATGCTCAGTTCAGGGTTGCCACAAACCTTCAGTTTTGTGGCAATATCTGACAAATGCAGTAGAGCAAAGTGCAATAAAATCACTTATGCCTGTATTTCTTATTGTTGCTTTCCTCTCTGCCAGGGCTAGCTTAAGTGAGACAAATGAGACAATGGTTTTGAGAGTTTTTTGTAAAAAAATATATAGCTGTGTCATCTCTCTATATCTATATAGTAGGCACTTTAATACTCCTAACCTACCCTGCTTTTTTACCAACAGATGCCTCAAATCTGTCCATTAAATCTTCATATCCACAGCAGATAACCTTCTTCTGCTGTTAAAGTGCACAGTGCAAATGCTATTCTGCTGAACATGGGCCTTGCCATCAATCCCTATCTTTGCTTTTGATAACATTGGCTTACATTTCTCTTGGTGAAGTTTTTTACTTTGTGGGATTTTCAGTTCCTGCTCTTTCACCTTATCTTCTCATGAGTCTTTCTCATGGCCTCCCAGGATCAGACTTCTGCATGTATAACTAGCCTCCACAGAGGCCCAGCCCTACAGCCCAGTAGAACTTGGGATTCTAGCTCTTTCCTTTCTTCTAGGACAAGCATTGCCTGTGGTCATCGGTCATGTTGCACTGTTTTTGACCACAGACAGTAGGCTGTTAAGCATTTTTTAAAAATCCTATTTTTTAGATACAACTTCTATGTTGCCTAGGCTGGTCTTGAACTCCTGGCTCAAGCAATTTTCCTGTCTCAGCCTCCTGAGTAGCTAGAACTATAGGTGTACACCACTGTGTCCAGCCTTTTAAATTTTAACTATCTGTCTATCTGTCTGTCTGTCTAGAGACGAGCCCTCTCTGCGTTGCCCAGGCGGGAGTGCAGTGGCTATTCACAGGCTTGATCATTGCATACTACAGCCTCAAACTCCTGGCCTCAAGCAATCTTTTCACCTAAGCCTCCTGAGTAGCGGCGACTACAGGCAGGTGCCACTGAGCCCAGCAAGCATTTTTTATCAGACCACGCCTGTTGCATAACTTCACTACTCAGTAGTCACACACATTCACAAACTTGTCCACTTTAACTCATTCTCTCTTTATTTCATTCTCTGACCTATTTAATTGTAGAATCTTGAAGTTAGAAGAATCATGAGCCCAACTTCTTTCCCAATATAGAAATCTGTATTCTATTGGTAGTTACTAAAATCTTAGTGATTAAGAGCATGGCTTTGGAGTCAGTCAAGACCTGTCATTTATTGGCTTTGTGGCCTTGGATACTTGACTCTTCTCTGTTTCATCAGCTGCAACATATAATTAATAATAGATGCTATATAGTAAGAACTAAACATTTGTCATTTTCCATTAAGGGTCTCCTTGCACAGCTCTTCAGGTGAGCACCTGATTGCTGTGGCCACTGTTTTTTATGTGTGAATGAGATGATCTCTACTTCTCTATAATTACCCATTGGTTTGTTCTGCCTTCTGGGGCAGTCAATCTATACAAAATGTAGATAAAATCTCTTTTTCAGAGAACTATTCTCTGAAGTACCCGAAAGCTGCATTCATGCCCTCTGAGTATTCTGTTTTCTGGGCTAAACAGCTTCAGTTCTTTCTGTAACTTCTTAGGGGACAGTCCTGATTTGGTTTCTGGCCCCTTGAAAATTGTGATTACTGTCCTTGGGATCTGGTCTGAGATAGCAGTGTCCTTTTTTAAAGTAGGATACTCAGAATTGAACTTGGGACTCCAAGGGTAGACCGGCCAGCTCAGCAATGAGGTGAGCTATCCTATCTTGTATTCCCTTTAATGCAATTGAAGGTAAAATAGCACTTTCTTGGTAGCTACATAGCACAATTGACTAATGTTGAGTAGATGGTCAGCCAAAACCTCCAAGTCTTTTTCACATTTGTTGTTCTTTTTTTTAAAAAAAAAAAATTAATTGTAGTAAAATACATCTAACATAAATTTTACCATCCTAACCATTTTTAAGTGTATAGGTCAGTAGTGCCAGGTATATTCAAATTGTGCACCCAATCTTCAGAACTTTTGATTTTTCAAAACTGAAAGTCTGCACCCATTAAACAGCTCCCAATTTCTCCCTCCTCAGTCCCTGGCAACCACTAATCTACTTTCTGTTTCTATAATTTTGACTACTCTAGATATCTCATGTAAGTGGAATTGTATAGTGTTTGTCTTTTTGTGATGGCTTATTTCACTTATATAATGTCCTCAAGTTTCATCCATGTTGTAGCATGTATCAGAATTTCCTTCCTATTTAAGGCTGAATAATATATCATTGTATGTATATACCATATTTTGTTTATTCATTTTTTTTTTTTTTTATGGCAGGGTCTCACTTTGTTGCCCAGGCTGGAGTGCAGGGGCATGATCATGGCTCTGCAACCTCGAACTCCTGGGCTCAAGCAATCCTCAGCCTCCTGAGTAGCTGGGACTACAAGTGTGTGCCACCATACCCAGCTAATTTATTTATGTATTTATGTATTTATTTATTTATTTATTGTAGAAATGGGGTTTCAATATGTTGCCCAGGCTCCATTCATCTCTTGATGGATACTTTGGTTGCTTTTCCCTGTTGGGTATTGTAAATAACATTACTATGAATAAGGGTGTGAAAATATCTCTTTGAGACCTTGCTTTTAATTCTTTTGGACATAAACACAGAAGTGGAATTGCTGGATCACTTGGTAATTTTATATGTAATGAGAAACTGGCATGCCATTTTCCATAGTGGCTACACCATTTTATATTCCTACCAACAGTACACAATGGTTCTAGTTTTCCACATCTTCACCGACATTTGTGATTTTCTGGTGTGTGTGTGTGGTAGCTGTCCAAATAGGTGTCAGGGTGATACCTCATTGTGTTTTTTAGTTGTATTTTCCCATTAATTAGTGATGCTGAACATGTTTTCATATGCTTGTTGGCCATTACATTTGTTCTTGTTTTTCTTTTTCTTTTTTTGAGATGGAGTCTTACTCCGTCACCCAGGCTGGAGTGCAGTGGCGTAATCTCGGCTCACTGCAACCTCTGCCTCCTGGGTTAAAGCAATTCTCCTGCCACAGCCTCCCAAGTAGCTGGGACTACAGGCGTGTGCCACCATGCCTGGCTAATTTTTTTTGCATGTTTAGTAGAGACAGGGTTTCACCATGTTGGCCAGGCTGGTCTCGAACTCCTGACCTCAAGTGATCCACCCACCTTAACCTCCCAAAGTACTGGGATTACAGGCATAAGCCACAGCACCTAGCCTACATTTGTTCTTTAATCAGTTTAGCCTATGCAAATTTTTAAGCCACAACCTGTTTTATCTCTGTCAAGCCTCAGTTTGTTTTATATGTCCCATTGCTCCAGCTAGTTGAGATCATCTTAGATTCCAAGGCTTTCATGCTATGTTTACTCTTTTTTCTACCTTCATGTCAACTGTATGTTAGATATATCTGGCTCAAATAATTTTCTTCTCTCAGCCACTAAGAAGTTTAGAAGACTAAACTTCTGACTTCTCCAAAACTAGACTGCTTAATAAGTAAGCTGACTTGATCACATATCTCTGGCATGTTTAGTGTGCTCAGGGCACTCTGGTATAGAATGGGCTGTCCCAGAGATCTTGAATTCCCTGTTGAACTAGCTTAGTTCAAGGATAGAATGGTCTTTTATCAAGAAGACTGCGAGGGGACTCTTCCGTGGGATGGGAGTTAGCACTAGATAACCCTTATGGTCCATTATGGCTTTGATTTCTTTTTTGTTTTTGAAACAGGGTCTTGATCTGTCACCTAGGGTGGAGTGCAGTGATTGATCATAGCTCACTGCTGCCTCAAACTCCTGGACTTAAGTGATTCTCCTGCCTCAGCCTTCCAAGTAGATAATGTAAAAATTATCTAGACCCAGATCATGTAAAAAAAATTGTTTTGTAGAGATAAGGACCCACTATGTTGCCCAAGTTGATCTCAAACTCCTGGCCTCAGGCAAATGGCTCTGAGAGTCTATGATCTGAGCCTGCTTAATCTGTTTTGTCCATTTATACAGAAATTAATTTTTTAAATTTATTTTTTGTTTTAGGTAGTTAATACATTTCATATAGCTGAAACATAAAAATAGTATAAAAAGATATATATCTCATTTCCATTCCCCTACCTCTTATAGGCAATCACTGTTTCTTGTTATCTTTTCAGTACTGCTTCATACAGAAGCAAAGCAAAACAAGTATGTACTCTTAATAGCCCTTTTAAAAACTTTTAAAAATGTGAAGTTATAACATATACAGAAAACATAAAACATAAATGTCAAATGCATAAAACATAAATGTCAGCTCAATGAGTTATGACAAAGCCAACACTTGTGGACTCATATATAGAACTCACAACTAATATTCCAAGAAATAGAATGTCGTCAGCATCTGAGAAGCTTCTCTTATGGCCCCCCCCTTCCCAAAGGAGAAGTTGATTATATTAAGTTGATTTATTGCCCTAGAGTTTAGTTTTGCTTATTTTTAATCTATGTATTCTTTTGGTCTGGCTTTTTTTGTTCAGTATTCTTGAGATTTATCCAAATTGTTGTGTGTAACCCTAATTTGTTTTTCATTGTTACACAGTATTCTGTCGTATGAACATACCACAATTAAGTGATCCATTTTACTGTTGTTGGATACTTGGGTTAGTTATTATAAGTATAGAGTATACTGCTATGAATATTCTTATACATATTTTTGGTACTGCGGGCATACATTTTGTTGGGTATGTAGCTAGGAGTGGAATTATTGGCTCATGTGGTATGTGTATGTTCTACCTCAATAGATAATGTCAACCAGTTTTCTAGAGTGATGATTTTAAGGGCTGTTCTGCCTCAGTTCCATCCTTATTCCTTGGATTTGGCCCTTTAAGGTTCCATCTCAAATTACATGACAGTTTACCAGGCCTTCAAGTTTTGTCCTTCTGCTCCATAAGGTTGTCAAATGACTTGCTCAGCTTCTCAGCCTTTCAGTTACTTCTTTGAGAATTACTAGGATACCCTAAGGGGAAAAGGGACCAGACAACCTCTCTGAAAGAACTTAGCCTGTAATTCTTCATTCTTTTGTTTGCTCTCTGGTGCTTTCAGATATTTTGTTTTTGTTTAAATATTTTATCTATCTTTTCAAGTTCTTAGTGGAAGGATTGGTCCAATTATTTAGTTTGCTGTAACCAGAAGTCCCTTTCCTCCACATTTCTGATGCAAAAAGTAGCATACTACATACATTATTCTGTATTTTGCTTTCTTTATTTAATAATATATTATGAAAATCAGGCCAGGCGCAGTGGCTCACGCCTGTAATCCCAGCATTTTGGGAGGCTGAGGCAGGCGGATCACCTGAGGTCAGGAGTTTCAGACCAGCCTGGCCAACATGGTGAAACCCCATCTCTACTAAAAATAGAAAAATTAGCTGGACGTAGTGGTGCAAGCCTGTAATCCCTGCTACTCAGGAGGTTGAGGCATGAGAACCGCTTGAACTCGGGAGGCAGAGATTGCAGTGAGCTGAGATCGCACCACTGCACTGCAGCCTGGTTGACAGAAAGAGAGACTCCATCTCAAAAAAAAAAAAAAATTATGGAAATCTTTCCATATCACTATATATGGAAAAAAGGTCTTCCCCCATGTATTGCATGTTCATTTCACCCATCCTCTATTGACGAATATTTGAGTTGTTTGTAGTATTCTGCTACTTCAAGCAATGCTGCATTTGAATAATCTTATACATACTTAATTTGATGAGCAGATATATCTTAGGATGAATTCCCAGAATTGGGCATGATGGGAAAGGATAAATGTATTTGTAATTTTGATATATGTCCTACATACAGGTTGAACCATTTGCACTTCAATCCACATACGAAAGTGCCAGTTTCTTCACATTTGCCAACACAGTATTGTCAAGCTTTATGATTTTGCTAATTTGATAGATGTAAAATGTTATGTCAATTTAGTTATTTTGTTTTATTTTTATTTTTGGAGATGGGGTTTTGTCATGTTGCCCAGACTGGTCTCGAACTCCTGGGCTCAAGCTATTCTAAAGTGCTGGGATTACAGCATGAGCCACTGTGCCTGGCCATTGTCAGTTTAGTTTTAATTTGCATTTCTCTCTTATGAGTGAAGCTGAACTTTTTTTTCTCTTTCTGTGAGTTGTCTGATCTTGCCCTTTGCCCATTTCTGTTGGATTCCTGGAAATTTTCTTACCAATTTCTACTATTGTTTTGAAAATATGTTAGGGAGATTAGACCTTTCTTTATTTGCAATATGTCTGATTAGGCATTATCTCATTGTATCCTTGTAATAACTCCTCTGTGAGGATGTTATTAAATTTTCCATTTAACTGATGAAGAAATTGAGGTAAAGTAAGATTAAGTAACTTGCCCATAGTCACAAAATAAGTGATGAAAGCATGGTTTGAACTAGGTGTCTCTGAATCTATGCTTGAGCTTTCAACAAAAGTTATGAATTGCCTTCCCACTGTAGTACAGGAAGGAAAAAAATTTGTCTTAAATTTCCCTTTATTTGCTTAAAATTTCTGTATTTGTTTGCCTTGATTTTCTTTTCTTCCTTTTCTTCTTTCTTTCCTTTCCTTTTTTCTTTTTTCTTTTTTTTGTCTTTCTTTCTTTGTAAAAATATTTAGCTCCTATTATGTACCAGATGCTGGAGAATCAATATTAGTAACTAATAGTATAAGCCCTCAAAAGGCTCATAGTCTAGAAAAGGAAGACAGTCATAAAAAGTTACAATGTTATACAATAAATTTATTAGGGGAGGAGAGTGAGTTTCATGGAAGGCTTTATAAAGGAGGTGACTTTTGAGTTGGGTATGGAGGATAATTTGGAAATCTAGATGAAATGAGGAAGAGCATTCCAGACAGAGGAGACAGCTTGTACAACATTTAGCATTGTCTCTTTCCAGCTTTGTAAGTTATCCTGTAATATCCGAGAATTTAGTGAGTAGTTAGGCCTTCATGATTTTATAGATTTCAATATCATTTATTTCTTACTTATGAAAAATACTAATACTTTTAATGAGCTTCACGTTTTCCTTTTAGTATCTCACTCCTACTTTCTCCCTTCTTCTTGTCTAGTGGGGGCCCCTGAAGCCACTGATGGAAGCCACACTACCTGGGCATCGGACCATGAACCCTTGTCCTGTATGGGAGCGGAAGAGTGGTTGTGTGTTCCTGTTCTTCATCTGTGTGCGAGGCCATGTCACAGAGCGTCAACAGATTGTGTCAGGCAGGAATGCTGCCCGCCTTTGCTTCATCTACAGTCAGGATGCTGGATGTTCATGGAGCGAGGTGAGGGACTTGACTGAGGAGGTCATTGGCTCAGAGCTGAAGCACTGGGCCACATTTGCTGTGGGCCCAGGTCATGGCATCCAGCTGCAGTCAGGGAGACTGGTCATCCCTGCATATACCTACTACATCCCTTCCTGGTTCTTTTGCTTCCAACTACCATGTAAAACCAGGCCTCATTCTCTGATGATCTACAGTGATGACCTAGGGGTCACATGGCACCATGGTAGACTCATTAGGCCCATGGTTACAGTAGAATGTGAAGTGGCAGAGGTGACTGGGAGGGCTGGCCACCCTGTGCTGTATTGCAGTGCCCGGACACCAAACAGGTGCCGGGCAGAGGCTCTCAGCACTGACCATGGTGAAGGCTTTCAGAGACTGGCCCTGAGTCGACAGCTCTGTGAGCCCCCACATGGTTGCCAAGGGAGTGTGGTAAGTTTCCGGCCCCTGGAGATCCTGCACAGGTGCCAGGACTCTAGTAGCAAAGATGCACCCACCATTCAGCAGAGCTTTCCAGGCAGTTCACTGAGGCTGGAGGAGGAAGCTGGAACACCGTCAGAATCATGGCTCTTGTACTCACACCCAACCAGTAGGAAACAGAGGGTTGACCTAGGTATCTATCTCAACCAGACCCCCTTGGAGGCTGCCTGCTGGTCCCGCCCCTGGATCTTGCACTGTGGGCCCTGTGGCTACTCTGATCTGGCTGCTCTGGAGGAGGAGGGCTTGTTTGGGTGTTTGTTTGAATGTGGGACCAAGCAAGAGTGTGAGCAGATTGCCTTCCGCCTGTTTACACACAGGGAGATCCTGAGTCACCTGCAGGGGGACTGCACCAGCCCTGGTAGGAACCCGAGCCAATTCAAAAGCTATTAATTGGCTTAGGACCCAATTTCCATAGATGCAAATGGCAGTTACAGCCAGGTTAACAGAAGCTACTGAAGTCTACAGAGAATCAAAAAATTTAATATTCTGTTCCCTACCTTTTTTCACTTCTCCCCCTCCAAAGACCAAAATGAAAATTTTGCCTTAGCTACTGCAGTGGAAAGAGCACTGAACTAGGAGTTGGAAGACCAGGATGTGGTCCTGGCTCTGCCACTGGCTTGCTTTTGGACCTTGGATGTGTCACGTGAACTCTCTGGACCTCACATTTCCATCTGTAAAATGAGAGTATTGGTTCTAAGATTTCTCATCTTCTCATCCCTAGGACAAGCATAGTGCCTGCATGCTTCATGATCAGTAAGTCCTGGCTGCATAAAGGACTCTGATGTCAAAATGGAAACCAGGGGACTTATCTTTTCACATGACTTACCCCTCATCCAAGTGTGAGGTTACAAGCAGGTGTCATGGCAGGAAGGAAGACCAGATCTGTATGATTTGTTCCATTTTTAATAACAAAAATATCCACACCCTTTTAATAATGCTTAGAGCTCTGTAGGCTCTCTATCCTAGAGGAACTGAGCAAAACAGAAGAATCATGAAGGCTCCTACCTTCTACAGCTTTGTAGTTCTGCTTACCTTCTCTTCCTCATCCAGAAAGCATCATTTTCTAGGGAGAACAATGAGAATCTCAATGCCAGTAGTACTGGATAATAGTGCGTATTGCTTCTGGTGGCATTACCCTGATGATGGCCTGAAGTTCATTTATTAGGGTGGTTCCCGATGGGAAAAGGACATGGATTAGGACTTTAAAACATTGGACAGAATTTCCCACAGTCTCTGCCCTCAAGGAGTTCACCAGAACTCCTTGAGCTAGAAGAGCTCAAGGGGCTAGAAGAGCGAGAAAATTCAAGAAAATAAATGTAGCTGGTGAGAGAGTTTGTAGATGTTGGGCTATATGTTGGGGTGATGGTAGCTCCTGATGTAATTTTCTTAGTTGCATCTTCAGTATGCCTGGAGTCGTCTGTCCAAGGCTTGTCCAGGCTTCTGGGTTTCCCTCAAGTTTGTTTTTCTTAGGATATTGTCCTGGCCCAGCTACTCCTTTACCTGTGAGAAGATCTTCACCATTAGGAAGATCTCTAGACCCCCAGATCTCAGAATCAGGCCTATTTGTGTAGGCCCATGGAAATCACTACTTGTGAAGTAGGGATGCCTTTTTGTCTAATGGTTTTCGTGCTGAACCTAGTCCATGCTGAGTCTCTCAGATGATACCACGTTGGTTGTTCCTATCTTAGATTGTTTCCCCCATAGCCTGTTATTGCAACAGAAATTCTATCATGAGAGATTTATTTTTTTGTCCCTATTTTAGGAGTCTAATGCTTAAACTGGTATCAACTAAATATATTTGGTGTTGTATAATGACCACAGAGAACAAGTCTTAGTCATGAAATATAGCCTAGGAGGCTAGGGGTTACAGTTGCACTAGTAGGGTAGAGAGAGTCCTACAGGATAAAAGTGGAGATTAACTTTACCTACTTTAGCAGATTGCTTAAGCCATGGCTTAGAGTGGCTTTTAAAAATCCCCTTAGCCTCTCCTACATTTGCCAAGGTAATCTTCCCAATACACAATTATTCACTCATGTATACATTTATCTAAATATTTCTTGAGTGCCTAATACAAGGTACTTTCTACTGCCCTTCCTTGGCTCTAAATCATTTGTGGTTCTCCATTGTCTATTATAATGTAAAGATGTTTACATTTAGCCTGACATGTAGGACCTTCCAGCTGTTGGGTGAAATAATGCACACTTTCCTCTACTTCCTTATATGAGGCCCACTGTCAGGGAAAACCTCTGTCAAGTTGGCAGGTGGAGGGTGGTGGAGGTCTAGGGATGGGCAGGGTTGGTGCAGGGAGGAATTGGGGAAGGGGAGAGGATTAAAAGGGCCGCCCCCTCCTGAGTAGTAGAAACTCCTTGTTCAGCAAAGCTTTCCTGAACACTGTACTGCAAGTGGATAGGAATAGGGAGGATGGGCAAGTCGTACAACCAGGGCTAAAGGATGAAAAGAATGAGAATATCAACTTCTTTTTTTTTTTGAGACAGAATCTCACTCTGTCGCCCAGGCTGGAGTACAGTGGCACAATCTCAGCTCACTGCAGTCTCCGCCGCCTGGGTTCAAGCGATTCTCCTGCCTCAGCCTCCCGAGTAGCTGGGATTACAGGCGCCCGCCACTACGCCCGGCTAATTTTTTGTATTTTTAGTAGAGACGGGGTTTCACCATGTTGGCCAGGCTTGTCTTGAACTTCTAGCCTTGTGATTCGCCCGCCTCGGCCTCCCAAAGTGCTGGGATTACAGGCGTGAGCCACCGCGCCCAGCTGAGAATATCAACTTCTTTAGGACTACTCAAGAAGGGAGTCAAGGCAGGGACCTTGGTCTGTGCCATTGTGACCCAGAGATGTCTAATACCAGTACTCATAAGAGTTCCATCTCCAAATTGCCCTCCTCTTACTTCTTCCCCCTGCCTCATGTTTTTTCTCTATAATGACTAGCATCAAAACTCTTTAATTGGGGCAGGCCTGTGTTCTTATCTCAGGAATAGTAAGAAAAGGGGGTTGGGAACAGGGGAAATCCAGAATAAAGACTTGAGAAAGGAACAGAGTGGGTGATGGCAGCTGTGAAGAAAACAAACAGATCAGAAGAGTCCTGGCACCTTAGGAAGAGAAAGTGTCACAGACACGAGGCCTAGGCTAGAGAGATGTTGTAGGTAGTAGCTGCTGTGAAGAAGAAATGACAACAGGCTGGAGCTGTTCCCTGAAACCTGTGGGAAGGAAGAGAGACCTGCACAAGCCGGCACTTAGCTTGTGGAGAAGGTCCTAACCCAACACTGCAACTTTAAGCTGGCTTAACTTGTCCAAGTTCCAGATGACCAACAAAGACAGCTATAGACACTCCAACTCTGTGCCAATTACCCAAGGCCTTCAGGGCCCTGGGACCTATTCCATGATACTGGTACCCTAACTGAACCCATTTCAGCCACTCAGATTGATAGGGTGGAAAAGACAGGGCAGGTGGTAGCAGCTGTGAAGAAAAGAGGAAAGCAGATGGGTGGCCTATAATCTACAGGCATGTAGAGAGGACTACATAGGCCTCGGTCCTTTGCCCTCAGGAGCCCCCTTTCTGTCCCTTGGACTCTTAGAATGGATCCTTCCAGCACACATGGCCCAACACTGAGAGTGCAGGAAGCATGGGTAGGGGCCTCCTGCTGCTGGTATGTACCCAGGCCAGCCTCCTGCCGACACAGCCTACTGGCTGTGTTCATATTCTTACTATTCACCTCAGGCCATTGTCTGGGTGCTTAATTTGGACTTGTTTCCCCTGGTCACCAGTCTCCCCTCAGATATTCACAGGACGTCAAGCAGCTTCAGCCATGGGTAAGAGGCTTTTCACCCTGCCTGTTGGGTAGCCCAGAGGACCCGCAAAGGTCAACCTGAGTCTCCACAGCCTCCTCCCCAGGGCAGTAGGAATTGATATCTCACTTTCACCAGATTAGGCTTCTCACTCTTCTCGAGTAGGCCATAATCCACCTCTTCAGTAGGCCATGCATCTTGTCTCTGCAGTGCCAGAATTCATAGTCTGGGCCTCCCTTTGGTCCTTACCATAGGCTGTGCCCTCTAGGCCGCTGCTAGGCTGTGAACTCCTTGACTGACTCCTCACTGTGTCCTTTTTACCTTGAATCACGGTGGCTTATCTAAAAATATAAGCTTTTTTCTGTCATATTCTGAATTCCCTGAAGGTAAGGACTATGTCTGATTCCTCTCTTTGTCCTCTGCACCCAGCGTAGGGCCTGAAACAGAGTAGCTAGCAGTAAAGATACACTGAATGAATGAATGAGTCAACCATCCTTGGCCTCTGGAGCTAATTGAGAAGGCTAGGGGGAGTTCTGCTGTAGGGAGAAGGATGTTGCATCCCTTTGTAGATTGTGTAGCATTCAAAACCTGCTGAACAGTCACCCTCAATGTATATTCTCTGTTCTGGCCTGCTTCCAGGTCAGTTACACTACTTCCTGGGATGGGCCTTTCTCTGGCTTAAGCTTGGTTGTCCCTGGCTTTCCCAAGGATCACAGCCCAAAAGGCGCAGTGGGGAAAATTTATGGCCTATTCGAGAAGAGTGGGCAGCCTAATCAAGCCAAGCCTTGATTTGGGGTTCTCACTTCACTGGTATTTTCCCTCTGTCCCTAATTGGATTTTCTATAGTTACTACTTTTCCAGGCCCCCAAAGGAGATTCTGAGGCTCGATGTGTTCTGACTGTGTCTTGGCTTTGTGATGCTGAGTGCCAGAAATACTCTGTACTATAAAAACTACCATCGTTCTTTGAAACAACAAAGAGGAATAAAGAACTTAATTCTGGTGACTATTGTTTTTTTTTTCTTAAACTGTAAGATGACTGTTATACTAATATCTAGTTTGTACCCAACTTGTTTTAAAAAATGAATTTGAGGCAATTTCTTAGTTTTTCATAAGAACTTTTACTCTCAGAAACTTTACTAATGATAATCCTTTGCACTTTTACACATTGTTATTTGAACATAATTACCTATTGAGGGAAGCAGAGCAGGGATTACAATGCCTACTTACAGAACACAATGTCATACACTAGCTTTTAAGAGGAGGAGCCAGAGGTAGAGAGTCACCACTGACAGCAATGCTGGTGCTTGCCACTGCATATCTTACCCTTTTTTCAAAACACCTTGAGATTATTCTCAACTTGTAGCTGAAGGGGCCACAAATATTTATTAACAGCCAAATCAAGTGGAATGATAGCTTTAACTTAACTGCTAATTTTTACTTGACTTTGTTTGTTCCATTGAGACATTTAAGGCACTACTGAATTTGGCCAAATGTTTCAGCATAACTCCTAAGCTCTGTCAGAAGGTCAGTCTGCTCTCTTAATTTCACTATTGGAAAGCTTTCAGGCTGGGCATGGTGGTTCACACCTGTAATCCTAGCACTTTTGGAAAGCTGAATCACAGAAAAACATCCTTGGCTGGTGGAGAATGCCTGTGTCAGTAGAAAACTGAAAGAAGGGAGCCAGGCAGAAACTGATAAGGGTGATAAGGGTTGAGAGGCGGCAAGAATCCTGATGATAGCCAGTAGGGTCCTTCACTGTTGTGGGAACCAGTGACCCACCAGCCTTTATTTCTTAAGCTAGCTTGAATTAGACATATCTATATATATAACTTGCAACCAAAAGAATTTAAGTACCCATCCTCACAGAAACTTGATTAATTGTTACCTAAACTTGTTAGTCACTACCTGGAACTGAAATGTAAGCCATGAGGAGTTAACTTTTCTTTTTTTTCCCTAAGTTTGCATGCACTCTCTTGCCTCTATTGCCTCAAGAAGCCTTGATAGAATCCCCACTTGCTCGTTGCCTGGCTTGGGTGTTACAGCTACCTTGATCTCCTCTCTGGTTACGTTGTATGCGGTTTGTAATCCATCTTCATCCTCTTTGCTTATAAGTGCCTTTTTGAGGGGTGGCTTTGAGACTGCTTCATCAACATCATGATCTGGCAGTTTTGACAGAGATTCCTTGGTTGATTGATAGTCCCTGAATGACGTGTCCAGTTTCCATCTGCATGCATTTACAGCCATGCAGAGGTTTGGGGACTTAGTGGGTGGTAATTCCTCACATCCTCGTAGCCTAATACTTTGAAGAAAGGAAATAGTTCCTCACCATGTTCCTCAATCAGGCATCTTCCTACCCTCAGGAACCTCATGATGTCATGACCTACTCCAGGCAACAAAGCTACATGGTTGAAACCTTCCTCAATGAACCTATGCATTGTCACATATGGTGTCATTTCAGAAAATGTGGCAATGAGTTTAGATTGGCTTATAAAGGCACACGGGGTCATCCCTAGGCTTGGGTCAGTATCAAGTTTAAAATGAAAGTATGTGATTTTGATGTCAAGGCGTTTGCATGTTAACCATGATGCAGCCTCTTTAAAGTCACGCACAGGATCTAGATCGACTGACAGAGACACCTCCAGGCCTGACGGCAGATAGTAGAGCATTAAACCTTTTGACGATTTGTTGCATTGGATTGCCACTCAGCTTGCACACAATGTAATATCAGGAGACAGCTTTAGCAACTTTGCACTTGTGTTGAAGTTGCTCATTTTGTTCCAGTCAGCCATGAACCATGGAGCATTTTGACCCTCTTTTCCCAAGATTGATCTGTCTGGAGTAATGAATTCTTTAAGCTCTGGAACGAGGGTATAAAGTTGATCAAAAGTAGCAACGAGCATTGTGATAGTAACTGACACAGTACCTCCCAAAGTGAGAGAGTTTGCTTTTGGAATTGAAGCAAGAGCTGTGCAACAGGCAGCGTACACATCTTAAGTGGTAGGCAACACAATCACAGGTTGATCAACTTCGCTAAGTTCTAGTGGCATGTTTGCAGGTTCCAATCACTATGAGCTTTAATGGCTTTGTTAACCTGTTGGTGATGTCGCATGAAGATTGTCTGAGAAATTACTTTAAATACTAAAGTTTGACGAACAGTATTACCTAACAGTACATTACCAGGAGAGACATTGGGCTATAACAGAGAGAGAACTGGACTAGGAGGAGCCAGGAGTTCAAGGTCCTTGTCCTAGAGCTTGTCGGTAACCTGATAGATGACTTTGTGCAAGTCACTGGCCCTCCTGGGAACCAGTTGATTCAGCTCTGTCATGAGCACAACCCCTGCCCAGCCCCCTCACCAGAGAGTGGTGTAGATCTGATGAGTTAGTGAATCCTCAAAAGGGTTTAGAAAACAGTGAAGTGTTGTGTCAATAGGAAGAAGATAAATTGCCATCCTCCCTTTGATCTCCATTATCCTTCAGCACTGGCAAGGTTTGACCGTTGGATGCTAAGAATGAGAGTGATGCAGAAAGAGGGGAGGAAGGCAGGGCCCACTGAGGAGGGAACTCCAAGGTGGACGACCATCATGCCTTGCCTTAGTCCATCCTTAGCAACTGCAGGCCTGATGATTTTCACCAACCTTCTGACGGTGCCCCAGACTTTTTGCTCCCCTGCTATGAGGAACAACCCAGCCTGGGTATGGAAGAGGGAAATCTCAGCCCCAAGTGGTTGGGAAGGGACTTGGTCTGAGTGGTCTCTGTCCTCTGTGCCCACCACAAGGCCAGGTATATTACAGTATAGGAAGAAGAGTACAAGGGGAATAACATTTGTAAAGTGCCTACTATGTACTTTGGGTTATACATACATTCTCTCACTTAATTCAGCAAGCCTGTTTAGAGTTAGGAAAGCTGAGATTCAGCAAGGTTACACAATACGTTCCAATGTCGCACAACCAGTAAGTGTGACGAAAACCTCTGTTTTTGTTGTATAGCAAAGAAGAGGCAGAACTGAGGGGCAATGCTTACCTTGCAGGTTGATATGAGGCAAAGATAGTGCCTCTTAAGTCCTTGGAACATGGTGGACATTCAGCAGCTGGTAAGAGGCAGCTGATGAGGCAACTGTAATAATGTGTCTTACAGTGCACTAGAGTCACCTCTCAAACCAAAGGTTTTCCCCTTCCATTATATCCAAGAGAAATGCATTCATTTCTCTCCTTGGAAGCCCAGACCTAGCTGGAGATTATTTTCCAGTGCCCCCAAGCTTCAGATCAGATGGCTTCCAAGACTCAGAGTCATCCTAAACATAGTTTCTGTTGTCACCAACTAGGAATAGAATCAGAAATGAGAACCTGGATTCTCTTAAGTGGTAAACAGAACTTGATAGCAGATGAAGCTGACTTAGTGCCAGAGGCCTCAGACATGAGGCAGATCTCTGAGTCACAAGTTGGAGATAGATTCTGTTTGGGACTACAGCCAGTAGCCCTGTCTCTGCCTTTCCCCACTATGGGGCAGTCTCTGAAGCTGTACCCAGTGACTAGGTCTCAGCCCACCATTGCAATGTGGATGGTCTCTCACACATCATCCTTAATCCTCACAACAGCCAAAGAAGCAAGGCATTGTCCCCAACCTGCAAATCAGGAAACTGAGCCTTGGAAAGGTTGAGTCACTTGGGAAAATATAGATTTTTCATCTGTAAAAACTAGAATAGGCTGGGCGTGGTAGCTCATACCTGTAATCCCAGCACTTTAGGAGGCAAAGGTAGGTGAGGAGTTCAAGACCAGCCTGGGCAACATGGTGAAACCCTGTCTCAACAAAAAAATGCAAAAATTAGCCAGGGGTAGGGGCACGCACCTGTAGTCCCAGCTACTCGAGAGGCTGAGGTGGGAGGACCACCTGAGGCCCAGGAGGTTGAGGCTGCTGTGAGCTGTGATCGCGCCATTGCACTGCAACCTGGGCAACAGAGTGAGACCCTGCCTCAAAAAAATAAAAAAAATAATAAAAATACCTTTTATCTCTGAGTCACAGGTTGGAGATAGATAAAACTTTTTTAGATAAAAGTTTAAACCTTTGGCACATAGAAGATGTTCAAAACATGGGAGCTGCCCTGATATTATTTTTTCCTACAGTAATCATACTAGCCCATAATGTGTGCACAATGTGTATGTGATGGTCTGGATATATGTGTCCTCCACAAATTCATATGTTGAAACCTAACACCCAAGATGATGGTCTTAAGAGGTGGGGTCTTTGGAAGGTGATGAGGTCATGAGGGCAGAGTCCTCATCAATGGGATTGGTGACCTTATAAAAGACCCGAGGAGGCTTGTAGCCCCATTGCCCTTCAGTCATGTAAGGATGCAGCAACAAGGTGCCATCCGTGAGGCAGAAAGCAAGCCGTCACCAGACACCAAATCTGCTGGTAGCTTGATCTTATACTTTTCAGCCTCCAGAACTCTGAGCAATAAGTGTCTGTTTAAAAATTGCCTAGTCTAAGGTGTTTTTGTTATAGTAGCCTGAACTAAGATGTGTTAGCAATACCTTCAAATTTATGTGTGCATATGAATCACCTGAAGAGGTTTTTTAAAAGAAAAAAAAGTTTCCTGGACCCACTGCCCCTCAAGCTTCCCCCTCCACAAGAATTTAATTCAGTAAATCTGGGATGGGACCTGAACATTTGCATTTGTAACAAGTTCCCAAGTAGTGCCAATGCTGCAGGTGCACAGACCACTCTTGGAGTAGAATTATGTTATGGTACTTACTTCTTCATATATTGCCTTACCTGCCTCCTACTCACACTTTTGCCAGCCTCATGAGGTAGGAGGAATATAGACTGTTACTACTACTGTTCCTATGGAATCAAGCTTCACTTCCCAAACAGGTGTCCAACTTGTGTCCCTAGTCTGTCAGTCAGCTGTATCCTTCCTGGGTCAGGAATTTAGCTTTCTCATGACGTAGTAATTACCTGGAATTCCTACTGATATTCTTTCCAATAAAGGTAACATCATAGCATGAGCACAGATCTGGACAAGTGGGCACAGGATGTTTCACCACCCATACAGCAGGTTTGTAAGACTCTGGGCTCAGCCAAGGACTGGATAGTCTGTGGACAAAGAGACCTCGAGTTACTTGGGCTGCCAAGGACTCAGCTGTGTGGAAGGGGCTTTTTATCCTTGCAAAGGGGAGAACAAGGGTCAGAGCACAGAGCATAAGCTATGTCTGGACAGTTGCCAAGCTAGAGATTGCTAAACTCCATGGGTTTGTGGGTCAAATACGAGATTCAAGGGTGAAAAGTGTGGGGCTTCATTGTACCCATCATCCAGACAATAACCTGACCCTATGTCTGATCTGGACTCTCATGTTCTGCCTTTGGTGACCACACTGTGGCCAAAGACAGAGGTCCTCCTGTGTTTCTTGATACCTCTCTCCTTAGCTCCCTCCCCTAAGCGACCCCAGATTCAGGTTTCTTTGGGGTCAAGGCATTGGAAAATTGTCAAGAAGCTGCAGTGCCCTTCCTGCTACTCTATGTGCCTGGTTTGGAAGCTCAGGTTTCTGTTTTGAAGTTGAATTATGGTTATAGGCCATGCATTTTGGGTTAACACCAAGTCCTATGGGCAGGTATGAGTTCTGAGGGGAGGGTGCCAAGTTTGTTTGTTTACCATATTATTTCATCCCCTAGCATAGTGGGACTTAAGTATTTGTTGAATGAATTAATGGCCATTCTATTTTTAATCACTTGGAGAAGCAGAGATCCTTCAAAATTGGAAACCCAAAGGTAGGTCCTGGGTAGGATAGGACACTCTTGCCTTTCTTGACACACTCCTTTCATTTGAGACTTTATGGCATTGAAGTGACCCTAAGGATGATCCCCAGCAGCCCGAGTTAAAGTGAGCCATGGATTCAGGAAGGTGCCATTGACAGAATCCCAGACTGGAGCTGAGGAAGATCTACTTTGCCAGTCCAATCATCCAGGTTCATAATATGTTCTTTGTTGCTACTCAGAAACCTTTTCTAAAGCCTGGTCTGAACACTCTAGCCTGGCATCTGCTGTGTCAATGGCTGTAAGGAATAGTTGGGTGAACACATCCGACCTAGAGCCCTGAAAGTGGAGAGTGAGGCTCCCAAAGGCCAGCATGGTGGTGGCAGTAGAAATCAGTGAGGGAAGACCTAACAGGAAAGATGAATCTTGAGGCCAGAGTCAATCTCCACCCCTCATATGAAGATGCTCACTTGGAGGAAAGCTATAATGTCCTTACAGCTCTTGGGAGAGTAGGCTTCCATGTCTGCTTCCAAGGCCAGTGAGTATCCCAGTGCTTCAGGCATTCCAGATGGGAGGGCATAGGTCTTGTACTAGGCCCAGAGTTGGGGCAGATCCTTGTCAGACTTCCCTGAGCTTGATGGGGTGGCAGACACACTTATACTTGCTAAGGTGCTGAGGCTGATCCCACCAGTTAGGGACAGATGGGTTCCAGATTCAGGGGCTCAGATAGGTGGATGTGTTTGAGCAGGGCTGCTACTGTTGGTGCCCCATACAGAAGTATCTGGCCAAGAGGCAAATGAGGCCTGAAATCCAGCCAAGAGTGGAGCTCCCAGCCCTTGCAGTTATAAGGCTGCAACTGTCAGAAGGGGCACCTTTTCTAATTAGCACAGGGTAGACCTTGGGAAATCCTGATTTGGGGTGTCCGAGGTAGGCTAATCATGGCTGCCTGAGTATGCTGGGCTGAGGAGTCCATGCCTGGCTTCTTTGGGGATACTGGGGCCAAAGGCTGGCTCTCCTTGCACTGTCTGAAAGAGGTTGACCTGGGCCTGTGAGCCAGGCTGAGTTCTCCTCTCTCAGGGCTATGGGGGGATGCCTCTAGGATATGCCTGCTCTGCCTAGAGCACTCTAGACCACTCTCGAAAAAGACCTCTGTACTTAACAATGGGGCCTCTGGTCTTTGGGGTAGGAATTAGTAAAATCTATTTTCTGCGACAAGACTGGGAGGTAGGGAGGAAAACACTTAAATGACATTTAGAAGAATGTCATTTCTTAGTGAAGAGAGAAAAATTAAATTAAGGTTATGCTTGCAATGAAGAGGAGCTTTGAGCAGAAGTGACAAGTGTTCATTCTAACTCAAGTTTTAGCACTTTTTTTAAGCCCTCCGTTCCCTCTCACCTTCCTTTCTCTCCCCACCCACCCACTGCCTTTTTTAACTAGCTGAGTGAGACCTTGGGCAATTCACTAAATTCTGAGCCTACTTTTCTTCCTCAGTAAAGTGGGCACAACAACTCTCACCTCTTAGCTTATTGAGAGGATCTAGAATGCATTTGTGTAATGGGCTTCAGATGGAGATAAGATGAGCTTGTTCTCCCCCTCCCTGCCTTCTTCCCACTTGTGATGGTTAAAACTGACTCAACTTGATTGGATTGAAAGATGCAAAGTATTGATCCTGGGTGTGTCTGTGAGGATGTTGCTGAAGGAGATTAACATTTGAGTCAGTGGGCTGGGAAAGGCAGACCCACCCTTAATCCGGGTGGACACCATCAACTCAGCTGCCAGTGCAGCTAGACTATAAAGCAGGCAGAAAAACAGGAAAAGACTTGACTGTCCTAGCCTCCCAGCCTACATCTTTCTCCCTTGCTGAATGCTTCCTACCCTCAAACATCAGACTCCAAGTTCTTCAGTTTTGGGACTCAGACTGGCTTTCCTTGCTCCCCAGCTTGCAGATGGCCTACTGTGGACCTTGTGATCATGTGAGTTAATAAAATCCCCTTTGTATATCTATCTATTTTATTATTTCTGTCCCTCTAGAGAACCCTAATACAGTAAATTGATACCAGTAGAGTGGGGCATTGCTGAAAAGATACCCAAAAATGTGGAAACTACTTTGGAACTTGGTAACAGGCAGAGGTTGGAACAGTTTGGAGGGCTCAGAAGAAGAGAGAAAAATGTGGAAAAGTTTGGAACTCCCTAGAGACTTGTTGAATGGCTTTGACAAAAATGCTAATAATGATATGGACAATGAAACCCAGGCTGAGGTGGTCTCAGATGGAGATGAGGAACTTGTTGGTAAATAGAGCAAAGGTGACTCTTGTTATGTTTTAACAAAGAGACTGGTGGTATTTTGCCCCTGCCCTAGAGATTTTCAGAACTTTGAACTTGAGAGAGATGATTTAAGGTATCTGGCAGAAGAAATTTCTAAGCGGTGAAGTATTCAAGAGGTGACTTGGGTGCTGTTAAAGGCATTCAATTTTATAAGGGAAGTGGAGCATAAAAGTTCAGAAAATGTGCAGCCTGACAATTTGATAAAAAAGAAAATCCCATTTTCTGAGGAGAAATTCAAGCTGGCTCTAGAAATTTGTATAAGTAAAGAGGAGCCGGATGTTGATCCCCAAGACAATGGGGAAAATGTCTCCAGGGCATGTCAGAGGTTTGCATGGCAGCCCCTCCCATCACAGGCCTAGAGGCCTAGAAGGGAAAAATGGTTTCATGGGCTGGGCCCAGGTTCCCTGTGCTGTGTGCAGCCTAGGGACTGTGTCCTGCGTCCCAGCTGTGTCCTGCGTGTCCTGCGTGCTGTGTCCTGCGTTCCAGCTGCTCCAGCTGTGGCTGAAAGGGGCCAATGTAGAGCTCGGGCCATGGCTTCAGAGGGTGCAAACATCAAGCCTTGGCAGCTTCCACAGTGTTCAAAACATGGGAGCTGCCCTAATTATTATTTTTTCCTATAATAATCATATTAGCCCATAATGTGTGCACAATGTGTATGTGATGGTTCCTGCCCCACGTGGTGTTGAGCCTTCCAGTGCACAGAAGTCAAGAATTGGGATTTGGGAACCTCTGCCCAGATTTCAGAGGATGTATGAAAACACCTGGATGTCCAGGCAGAAGTTTGCTGCAGGGGCAGGGCTCTCATGGAGAACCTCTGCTAGGGCAGTGCAGAAGGGAAATGTGGGGTTGGAGCATCCACACAGAATCCCTACTGGGGCACTGCCTAGTGGAGCTGTGAGAAGAGGGCCACTGTCCTCCAGACCCCAGAATTGTAAATCCACTGACAGCTTGCACCGTGCACCTGGAAAAGCTGCAGACACTCAACGTCAGCTTGTGAAAGCAGCCAGGAGGGAGGCTGTACCCTGCAAAGCCACAGGGGCAGAACTGCCCAAGAACATGGGAACCCACCTCTTGCATCAGCATGACCTGGATGTGAGACAGCGAGTCAAAGGAGATTATTTTGGAGCATTAAGATTTGACTGCCCTGCTGGATTTCAGACTTGCATGGGCCCTGTAACCCCTCTGTTTTGGCCAGTTTCTCCCATTTGGAATGGCTGTACTCCCACTGTATCTAGGAAGTAACTAACCTGCTTTTAATTTTACAGGCTCGTTGGTGGAAAGGACTTGCCTTGTCTCGAATGAAACTTTGGACTGTGGACTTTTGAGTTAATGCTGGAATGAGTTAACACTTTGAGGGACTGTTGGGAAGGTATGATTGGTTTTGAAATGTGAGGACCTGAGGTTTGGGAGGGGCCAGGAGCAGAATGATATGGTTTGGCTGTTCCCACACCCAAATCTCATCTTAAATTCCTACATGTTGTGGGAGGGACCCAGTGGGAGGTAATTGAATCATAGGGGCAGGTCTTTCCCATGCTGTTCTCATGATAGTGAATAAGTCTCATGAGGTCTGATGGCTTTATAAGGCAGAGTTCCCCTTCACAAGCCCTCTCTTTGCCTGCTGCTATCCATGTAAGACGTGACTTGCTCCTCCTTGTCTTCTACCATTATTGTGAGGCTTCCCCAGCCATGTGGAACTGTAGGTCAATTAAACCTCTTTCTTTTGTAAATTGCCCAGTCTCGGGTATGTCTTTATCAGTAGCATGAAAACGGACTAATACACCACTCTCATGTCTGGGCAGGGCCAGTGGGCCCAGGAGGCAGAGTCTGTCAGTGGGATTGGGGCCATAAGGGGTCTCTCTTGTGTCTGAAGGAACCACAGTGACCCACTCAGGGGGCCTAGAGGCAGTGAAGGCTGTGGGCCTGCCACATCTTGTCAAGACTGCTCAAGCAAGTCCTCACTGCTCCTCCAGTTCCCTGCCGCCCTCCAATCCATTTTCCCACATAATGGCTCCTTCGCCAGAAGGATGAAGCCTTTATCTGGGTGTTCAGGGCCTGATCTCTCTACCCCATCTCCCACAACAGTCCTCCATACACAGCCCAATGTTTCTGAACAGGTCACAGTATTTATGCCTCTGTGTACACCTTGCTTTGTCTGAAATGCTCTTTCTCCTTCTTTGATAGAATTCCTCCTTTTCCTCTCAGGATCTAGCTTAAATGTGCCATTCACTGGGGAGCCTGCCCTGTCCCCAGATCAGGTAGGCCCCACTTCTGGCCTTCCACTGTGCACCTTCTAACATTGCACTGCCCATTCTGTGTGCAATGTTCTGTTGCTATATATGGCTCCTTCTCTAGACTGTGAGCTCCTCAAGGACAAGTACCACATCTGATCCTGTGTTCCCAGTGCCCAGCCTAGGGCCTGGCACAGAGTATGGGCCCCACAGAGCTTGTTGAATGAGTGTGTATATAAGTGAAAATGATAGGGTAGGCAGTTGTGGTAAGTGGCGAGTGGCAAGTAGCTTTGTCCCCAAGCCTGAGAGGGTCACCTGAACTGGGTATAGAGTTGAGAACTCATCATTTTGGTCTCTTTTACGAAACGAGATTAGATCTGAATTTGATTAGGACATGTTATCTGTAAGACTGCCTGGGGCTAGCAAGACAAAAGTCTAAAATCTGAGGTATCTGTAAGGAGTAGTCAGAGGAGACCATGGTCCCTACACAGCTCTGTCCAAGGCTTGGAAACAACTTCAGGTGGATAGGTATGGATAATAATACTGTAGTCAGTGCTTCCCATGTGGGAGTGTCTCCCAGCGAACCAGTCCCACAAGTCCCAGAACAGTCCCTCTAGTGAGTCAGAGATCTGGGTAACATGGAAGTCCTCAGATTGTATGCTCCTCCACCCTTCTAGGATCACACTTTCCCTCAGTTTCTTAAGATGTTGCAAGTCATCGGCCAGGTGTGGTGGCTCACGCCTGTAATCCTAGCACTTTGGGAGGCTGAGGCAGGTGGATCACGAGGTCAGGAGTTCAAGACCAGCCTGGCTAAGATGGTGAAACCCCCTCTCTACTAAAAATACAAAAAATTAGCCAGGCGTGGTGGCGGGTGCCTATAATCCCAGCTACTTGGGAGGCTGAGGCAGGAGAATCGCTTAAACTCGGAGGGCGGAGGCTGCAGTGAGCTGAGATCGTGCCACTGCACTCCAGCCTGGGCAACACAGTGAGTCTCCATCTCAAGAAAAAAAAAAAAGATTTTGCAACTCATCATCCTATATTCTGTGTGAAGCATAGAGTCTTTCCCAAGAACCTGAGAGTTCCTGGGAGCTTATATTCTGATCACCTCTAACTCTTAATTCCTGCTGCTATTGCATTCTTGTGACTGTGACTGAGCTGTTTTGCTCTAGGCTCTGATGCTGCCCTTGCTGCCTCTTTCCCCAAAGCACCAGGTGCAAGCATGTGCGTGTAACAGACTTTCCATCCAGAGTTGAGGGTAAGGAAGTGAGTTATAGCACAATGCAGAGCTGAAAGGCAGGGCAGGAATCATTACCTGCTTTGTACAAAAGAGGAAACCAAAGCTTAGATATTAACCAGGTGACTTGACTAAAGCTACATAGCAAGTTAGTGACAGAACTAGGCCTGGAATGAGCTCTCCTGATCCAGACTCTAGAGTCAGCATCTCACGGTTCTGAACTTCTGGAATCCAAAGAGCTGTCCAGATTTAGGTTAAGAACAGTTCCACACACACAGAAAGACGGTCCTGGGTGGCAGGCAGTGAAAGAAACCTGGGGAGCTGGGGATCTCTTTGAGCATGGCTCTCCTTCCCCTCTGTCTTCTGGAGCTGACCCTTGCTCATATCCTGCGGGAACAAGACCCAGGTGGATCAAAACTTTACTGAGGCCCTGCTCAAGACAGGCACAGTAGTGCAATAGGTTTAATCTTCACTATGGTTCTGCAAGGCTGGCAACGTTATTCCCCATTTTAGTTAAGAAAACAGTCTCCAAGAGTGGAAGTGACTTGCTCAAGGTCATACAGATAGCCAGGCCTGGCTCTGAGCGTGAGGACTCCCAGTCCCCGGCTCTGCTGCAAGCTCCATGGCATTGCCAACATTGACCACCAGGTGGCAATCTCCCCCAACTCCCTGCAGGCCACAAGCACCCTGGAATTTTAAGCAGTAATGCCTATGGTTGGTGGCAGAACAGCAGTCTCTGCCTGGATTTTCAAAACTGCCCTGAGGCAGTTTTATAACTCTTTTGTCCTCAAGGAGAAATTGATGTCCAAGAGGGATGGTGGCTTTACAGAGGAGGAAGTTCTATGTGTGTGTGCGTGTGAGCATGAGATCTGCTTCTGGTTCCAAGGCTGGTGGACTCTGCTGACCTGTTGTTAGCTGGGAGTTGGTGGGCATGACTTTCCTGGCACAATGTTCAGTTTCTCCTCTGTGCCTGCTGTTGCCAAGCCTCACTCAGAGATGGGCAGCCGAGTTTTCCTTGGACTCCCTTCAGAGGCCCAGGGCCCAACCTCTTGCTGAGGTGGGGTCAGGCTTACCTGGTCTGAGGCCATCTGAACAGCCCTGTGGATCCTTCCCTTATTTTAGTCTGTGTGCTTCTTTGTATGGAGCCATCGAAACTCCTGTGATCTTCCATGCCTGCCTACAGCCAGGAAACACTGGGAGAGAGTCCTGTGCATTCTTCCTGCAGTACTCACCATGTTCCCTTCAGGCTCTGCTGGATGGACCAGAACCTCTCAGCAGGCTTCCTGCCACTGGATACCCCTTTACCTCTGTGCTGCTCAGTGGCAGTCCCAGGGTGGGCCTGAGTTCTCGGCACAGCAAGCTTTCTGCCCAGATGCCAGGGTGAGGCTCCCTTTCTGGCAGGCACGCCCAGCTTCTATGCAGGGCTTGGGCACACTCTCCATTGCCCATCATGGCAGTGACTCTCAGCACAAACACCACAGTGTTCACAAGGCCACCCCAACATCCCCCCCCTTCCCTCCTATGTCCTTTCTTTGTGTGTGTGTGCATGTGTACGCTCCTTCATGTCTCTCTTTACAGAGTGTGGTCTTTGAGCCTCTTGTCCTCAGCTTTGGGCCTTCACTGCAATTCCACAAATCCAGAACTCAAGGAAAGTCCTGCTGTATGTCCTTTCAGGTAAAGGTAGTGACAGCTCCCTTGCCAGATTCAGAGGAGAGTTCCTGGGAGTTCCCTGAATGCAGGGCTGTCGTTTGAGCTCTGTGTTCCCAGCACCCAGCACAGGGCCTGCATGGGACAGGCCCCAAGGGGAGGGAGGTGGTTCTCACATGAATGAAGGGCCCTGAACTAGAGCAAGTTAGCCTCTCAGAACAGAATGAGTCCCCTTCTTCTGTAGGGCACCACACACCCCTCTGCAGAAACTGAGGGAAGGTGGAGAACAGAGCAAATAGTGATGAAGGCAAGCAGCACACAGTCATTATGTCAACGTTTCTCAAGTTTCTCTCATTCATATGCCTCCTCCATGATTTTTGCTAAATCCATGGATTCTTAATAATTTTCTTTAGCATATTTTATGAAAATACCTAATTCATGGTCTCCTAAGGAATAATATTCATGAAATCATGGGTTTGATATATCTTTCCTAATATACATTAAATTATATATATAGCTATTAAAAAATAGCAAAGACCACTGAAGTAGGTCATACCTACCACCAGTGAGATGTATACTGCACCTTGGGTTATTTAGGTTTCACAAAACCCTATAAGGTCAATCATGCTTTTTCTGTCTTATAGGTGAAGAAATTGAAGGTCAGAGAATTGACTTGGCCGAGGTCACACAGTCTTCTGATCTTTGGCCTACAGCCTAAAGATGGGAGAGGGGAAGGGAGGAGCAGGTGCTTGGGAGATGATGGGGGAGGGAGGCAGCTGCCACTGAAAAATGAAAGAAGATGGTGAAGATAGGGGGTGGGGGGCAGGACTCCATGTCAGAAAGGCAAATGACCTGAGTCCTAATGTCCTATGCACAGTAATGGCCATGAAAATAGCTGCAGATTTGCCTGCATTTGTGTGACCAAGATTTATTGTGCCAGTAACTCCGGTAATTGGATGATGAAAGCACTGCAGCTGGGACTGTTGGCTGGAAATTAATTATTAGAGAGAGGAGGTAGGATGGGGAGTAGCCTGGATGGTACCCAGCTGTGGAGAGACTGGAACCCACTAGAAGAGCAAGCAGGCAGACCTCAGACATCTAGTAGACCCCCCTCCCCACTCAGCTAAGACCCAGGGAGGGAGGCAACTGGACTGGGCCAAGGCCACAGCCATTCTACAGCAAGGCAGGATGAGAGCTCTTTTCTGAGTGAAGTTGATTTTCCAGAAAAGATGGGCAGCTACAGCAGCAGGAAGGGCCTGCACTTGGAGTCTGAGACCAGAGGGGAAGCCTCAGCTTTGTCTCTTACTGGCTATGTGGCCTTAGGAAGGTGACTTAGCCTCTTTGAACCTCAGTTTTCCCAGCTGTACAATGGAGATGATGGCATTGACTTTACTAGGAAGTCATGAGGCTCCAAGGAGATTATTGGGTCCTATTTAGATCTAGGACCCACTCAGGGACAACTTTCATTCTCACCCCCTCTGCTCAGGTCTGGCCCTCATCCTTCCTGCCTGGGTCCTGTGAACCCCTTCCCTGCTCTCTCATCAAGCCCTAAAATTTGATCCTTAGCCACTGTGGGGACTTTCTGTGTGAATGTCAAGTCTCCCAAGTAGGAACCTAAAAGGGACTGGGAGATGGGGGGCAGGGGTGGATCCCAAGAAGAAGTCATTTTCCCTCTCAGCCTTAGTTTTCTCATCTGCAAAATGGTAATAGGCTTTATTTGGATTTATTCTGTTGCAAAGAACAGCAAACCACTTGAGCCCAACCAAGTGGGTTGGGGAACAGCCAACTATGGGAACTGGAACTGGAACCTGCACATTGGAAGGAACACAGGCCACTTGGGGCTAGCTTCTCCTCCATCTCTTTGTCGATGGGTTTCTGTTGCTATCTGCCCATCTTCCACTACTCATAGGTGGATTCTTTCCCTCTCTCCTCTCTGTCTCAAACTTCTGCTTCCTCAGAATCTCTGTTCTAGCACAACTTTTTCTTACATGTGACTGCTCATGGCTCCATTTCAACTCCATAGTTCGTTCCTCGGGGCTCCTTTGTAGAAACTAGCAGTTTCTCCCCATCCTGGTCAATTTACATGCATAATAGAGGGAATCTGATTGGCCCTCTGATTCTTCCTGCCCAGTCTTGCCAGAGATTTGTAGACTGGTTTATGGTCTGCAAGGCCCTCATAGATTTGTGGGAGTGACAGTCCCTGGATGGGCAGCGGGGAGGGGTTGAAGTTGGATTACCTCATGTATATAAAGTGCTGCAATAGTGCCTGTCATACTATAGGACTCAGAAAACTTTGATTGAATGAAACTCAGAAATCTTCCTCTCCCACCATAGACCCTTCTCCTAGCCCCTCCCCTTTCCCTCACCTTTGCACAGGCCTCCAGCCTTGGATCTCTCTTATTCCTGCAGATTTTCTTGGCCTCCGTTCCTTCCCTGGCCAGCCTCGTCTTAGGGTAGGGTGATCTTCCTGCCCCGATCCTCTATAGCACCCTGCACTTCAAAAAACTTTGCACTTAAGTCTCCCAACCTCAGCTCTGCTATCCCCATCAGCAGACTCCCTGCCAAGGTCTATGTCACTGGGAAGGGAGTAGGAGAGCTTTATAAGTAGCTATCATTCACTGAGCACCTCTAAGTACCTGGCCCCATGTTCAGTGCTTTACCCATTTATGTTAAGAACTCTTTGTATTCTTCCCTTGAGTTGGAGCTTTTTCCAGATGAGAAAACTGAGATTGAGCATGGTGAAGTGACGTGAACCCAGCTCTAACTCCAAATCCATGGCTCAAGAGCAAAGCTGTTGGTGTGAGCTCTATCATCATTTCTCCCTTCCAAATAGAGTTGCCACAGGCCACACCAATATTTTCCCCTTTCTTTCTGGTTTTACAAAATGAATTAGCTAACAGCTGATTTTTATTACCACTAACAGATAATTTTTGTTAAGAACTTAACGTGTGCTAGGTGCTGTTCTGAGCACTTTACCTGTATCAACTCATTCAATCTTCATAACAGCTCTATAGGATAGGCACTATCAGGATCCCTGTTTTGCAAATCTCTGCCTTAGCTTAAGGCAGGACCAAAGTCACATGATCCTGGTGGAGCCAGGATTTAAAGCCTCACTCCAGTTCAACGCCCGGGAGCCCATTTTCTACCTACTTCCTCTAGGAACTCCTTCCATCAATCCCTCCCTCACCTCTTTAAGCTACCTCTCTCCCCTGGCTCCTTAGCATTTAATGTGTTTACAACTTTCCCATCTCAAAAGTGTCCTCAAACCCATGTTACTCTGAAGTCACTACTCTTTCCTTCCTCCCTGTCTTAGCCCAATTTCTTGAGTTTCTCTACTTGCTAGCTATTCTTCCTTACCCCTCTTCAAACCAGCCTCCACCCCCTGCCCCTCTGCCTAAACTGCCCTAAGCATAGGAAGATTGTGCCGCCACATTCCCAAAGGAAAAAAATACTCCCTTCAATAGCCGAAAAATACTGTCAATCAAACTTGAAATCAGCTTTCTAAATTGTAAGACATGTCACAGCTCTAGTAGTTCTGAAACAAATTTTTTATCAAGAGTAAAAAACGAGCAAAGATAAATACTGAATGCTTTGGTATAACTCAATTAGTAATGACACCTCAGTTGAGCCTTCTCTATGCAGCTGGAGTTTTGCTTTTCTGCTCAAATGCCCTCTAATATTATATCCAGCCAAGGTATCATTCAAGTATAAAGACAACAGCTAAAGTGTCCTTAAAGGCAACAGACCAATACCTGCGCTGTTCTGTTTTGCTTTGTCCACACAGTTTTTATTCTTCTTCACTCATTTAACATTTCAGCCATGGTGGGCTATGAGTTCTTTCTTGGTAACTAAAATTATTTGTAAACGGTATTAAAAGAAGTCTCCTTTTTACCTTCTTGGTGGTTTCTCAGTTGTCATACCCCCATCTCTCCTCTGTTTCCGTTCCTAATACTGGTACTTCCCTTACTTGGCTAAGGATTTCTGGGAGAGGTTGGATAGGAGTTACTAGTGTCCCAGTAACACTGTTCAAAACTCTCCCCATGCCCAGAGCCCAGAGATAATTCAGGGCCACAGGTAGAGTGTGTATAGGTCCCTCCAGCTGTTTGTTAACACTGTGTCCATGAAGACTACCTTGCCAAGGTTTCCAATGACTGCTGCATGGAGCTCTTCTGCCCCACTGCTGCTTGCTGATCTCTAAACCCAGGTGAAGTTTTTAGCTTTCACCTTACTGACTACTGGGCAGCATCAGGGACCGTTTACTCCTTGATCTTCCTGAAGCAATTTCATATTGCACCACTCTACTTTCTCATCTGCCTTGTTAAGCTCATCCTCTAAGGTCTGGAGTTCTCCAAGATCCCAGCCTTGATCTTCCATTCACCATACACACTCTCTTTAATGACCTAAACCACTCACACAACTGTGAGTACTCATTTGTCAGCAATTTCCAAATCTCTATTTCCAGGCAGGTCCTGGCTCCACACCCAAATATTCAATTGCCCTCCAGTTCAACTGGCCAAAACCAAACGCATCTGTTTCTCCCAAGCCTGCTCCTCCTTTTGTGCTCTCTCTCTCTGTCCACCCAGTCTCCCTGCCCAGAAGCTTGCACATCATTTTTAAACACTCTTTTGCTTTCCATTTCCAAAGATTCACAAAAATCAGATGGAGTCTGCCTTTGTCCAATTTGTGTTGTTATAAAGGAACATATGAGGCTGGATAATTTATAAAGAAAAAAGGTTTATTTGGTTCACCATTCTGGATGGCTGGAAAGCTCAGCATTCATCATCTGCATGTGGTGAGGGCCTCAGGCTTTCTACACGCATGGGTGAAGGTGAAGGGGAGCTGGTGTGTACAGAGATCATATGGAGAGAGGGGAAGCTCTCAAGAGGGAGTGGGGAGGTGCCAAGCTCTTCTTAACCAGCTCTCATGAGAACCAATAGACTGAGAACTCACCCCTAAGGGAGGACATTCATCTATTCATGAGGGGTCCACCCCTATGACCCAAACACCCCCCATTAGGCTCCACCTTCAACACTGGGTATCAAATTTCAACATAAGTTTTGGAGATGACAAATATCCAAACTATGATAGAGTCTGTGCCCCTTAGGCTCTCTAGAAACTGTGCCTTCCTTTCTAGGAAGTAGAACACAGTAGAAAGACCTGGGTTGGACAGGTATAGGCTTTAGGGTTGGACAGACCTGGGTTGAAATCCTGCCTCTATCACTTATCGGCTGTATGACTGTGTATTAAGGGCAACTCTCTTAATACATTCAAGTCTTAATTTCCTTATCTATAAAATGGGGATAATAATCTACTTTGAAGAGTTATTGTGAGAATTAGAAACAATGATATACATACTTAGGACTGTGCCTGTCCCTAGTAACACTTAGTGATAGAATTCATTATAATAATGATGATGGTGATTTCTGGCTCCACTGTTAATGCTTTATCTAGGATATGGTCTTCTCTCTCCTGAACCATCACATGAGCTTCCTCACTGGACTCTCTGTCTTCACTCTCTGTTAACTGCCAAATCTGCTTTTCACATAGTAGTCAGAAAAATTTTTCTGAAGTGCAAATCTGATCATGACATTCACCTGCTTAAAACTCTTTTCTCCCCCCATTCCATCTACCCTGTGCCCCAACCATACTTGCAGGTCTCTGAGCACACATTGGTCACGCACTCCCTTCTGCCATGCTTTATTCAAGGAGTTCTCTCTGCCTAAGCCTAAATGTATTCTCTCCCTCCCCTCCCTCACGTCCTACCTGACGAATCCTCATCCATCACACCCAGTGCCAATGAATGCCACCTCTCCTTGGGATGTCTGTTTACTTTGAGTCAACTGCTAGCTCCTTGAGGGCAGGGATCAGGTTTGATTCTTCTTTGTGGCCCCCTGCCTTCCTGCACAGGGCTTGACATAAAGAAGGCCTCATCAAATATTTTCAGACACTTGCTCAAGGTTGCACATGGGGTCAGCAGCAGGGTTGAGGCTTGAACCCAGGTCTCTCATCTTCCTGCTTAGGATTCTCCTCTACACATTCCATTTTGCCCCAGTGGAGAACAGGAGTGCAGGGTTAGTGGGTTGGGGGTGGGGAACCTCCCCATGTGAGGGCAGCAGGCAACCTGAGGACATCCCACACTCCATCTCAGTGCTGCATCTGCTACACGGGGGAAGGATAAAATTATCCACTGCCCACATCATGTATCTCCCCATCCGACAGGGACTAGAGATAAAAAATGAATGACACAAAATCCATTCTTGCCTGGTACAGAAGCTGGCGGGGGTGGGGGTGGAGCTGGCGGCCCAAGCAGCCGCTCATTGCACAGCACATCTCATATTTATTGACTCATAATTGAAGGCAGCCTGGAGATGTCCCAGCATTGGCCCCCGACAAGACAGATGAGGGCAAAATGACTGTGGAGGCAGAGAGTCAGGATACAGGCTTCCTCACAGGACTGCAGCCACAGAAGGGAGCCAATGGTGAGGAGTGGGGACAGCTAACTGGCTGTTGCACTGGCCCCCGGGATCTGACTCGGGTTCTAGGTCCTGCTCTGCTACCCACTTGTGATTACCTTGAACGAGACCCTCCCCTCTCTAGGCCAGTAATTTTAGCCTTCTTGACTTCATTACTAGGGTTTAGGAAAATCATTCTGGGAGTTGGGAAAATCTGGGCTGCTAACTTGCTCTGTGGCTTTAGGTGAGTTTCTTTACCTCTAAGGGTTTTGTGCTTTCTGTTTGTAAAGAGGAAAGGATGCCTCCCTCTTCTATATAAAGATTGAGGGGGTTGGGTCAGCCTAGGAGCAGCCAGTTTGTGCATTTTAGCAACTGGAAAGCTTCTGGTTGGGGGAAGACAAAGAAACAAGAAATGCTGCCAAGTATTAAGAACCTGCAATGACTCCTAATTGCTCACAGAAATGGTCCAAATTCCCAGGCTTGGCATTCAAGGCTGTGAAACCTGCATAGTCCTACCTCTAGTATTTGTGTCATTATGGGGAAAGTATCTGGGGCTGGCAGCCAGGAAGCCTGGGTTCTGGACCAGTCTCAACACTATCTAGCTCTGTGATCTTTGGCAAGTTCTTGATCATCTCCAGGTCTCAGTTTCCCCATCTGTAAAATTTACATAGGTGATCTATGAAGTAATTAGGGTCCCCAAGCCCAGAGCAAGTCAGTTGCCAAGTTCTATCCTCTTTCCCTCTCAGTATTCCCTAAATCCATTCCTCCCTTGCCCCCATTCCATTCTAATTATGACCACTGTCTCACCTCAGTACTCCTTTCTCTCTTCCTGACCAGTGCAGTAGCCTCTTGTCTCCCAGCCTCCAACCACCTGCTCCATACTCCAGTCAGAGTGACTCAGAAAGCATGTGACTGACTATGCCCCTTGCCTGCATCAAGCCCTTCCTGTGCTCTCCACACAGCTCTCAGCCGAGCTCCTGAGTGTCACATGGAAGATCCTGCATGATCTGGCCCAATCTTGTCTCTTCTCCCACTCCTCCTATGCCCCGACTAGCTGTACCATTCAGGCTGGCCTCTTCACTGCCCTTTCTCCAGCTCAGATTCCAGGATGAGGCTTCCCCAAGCTAGCCAGGAGGAGGCCCTGTGGCCCTGAACACAGTAGTAGGTGGGGTCAGTGTCATGCCTAGACTCCTGTTCTGCCTTTCCAGAAGCTTCTGGAGTTCCAAGCCCCATAGGGGTCCTGCTCCATGGAGTCCCCAGAGCATCAGGTGTGAATGATGCTGCCTGTTTTCCCTCCTGCTGCTGACAACCAGAGAATGTCTGAGCCAAAAGGGCCCCAGAGGTGACCTTGACCTCCTAAAACCCCACATTGTATAGATGGAGAAACTGAGGCCCAGGGAGGAGCAGTAGTCACACAGCAAGTCAGTGTTCATCAGGGCTGGAGCTCTGCCTTGTGCCTGCTCCATGGGGTGGGGGACACAGGGCTGGAGTAGGGTAGCCATAAAGAGAACACTCCACGCACTGGGGCAGGAGGGGCCATCAGCCCTCCCTTCAGTGGTGGAGGTGAGATACTCAGCAGGAGACTCAGGGCAGGGAAAGAGGCTTCTGCTGGTCTCATTTCCATCCTCACCGCGCCCCCTGCTGGTTCTGTCCTATTAGGGCTTCCAGGTCTCTATACTTTACCTCCTGGCCACATGTCCAGCCTTCCTGAGGTGGGATGGGGAAAGGGAGGAATCAAGGTAGCCAGGGCAAGCATTTGCGAGCATTTACAGTCAGAGCTGTGAGGACCTCTACAACATCCTGCCAAGTGCCTATCTAGTATGTTTCATGCACGCCAGTGACAGAGACTCACTTTCTCCTAGAACGGCACCACCCTTTGGGAGACATTTGGCCCAGGCAAAAGAGACTTCTCAGGAGAGGCTGGGGTTATCTGCAGGGTGTGCTTCTGGGCCCAGCATCAGGTGATGCAGAAAATGATAGAGAGATGGCCCACCTCTAGGACGGCTTTTTTCCAGGCCTAATCAATTATCAGATGTTGTGGTTTCTGGCCCCTTCCCAGGGCACAAGGTCCCTTCCAGAGCTTTTAGTCCACTGAATCCAGTCCTCAGAGAGTGCAGAAGGGAAGACTGAGGCCCAGGGTAGGGGCAGGATTTGCCTAGTTCCCCCAGCATATTAGGGCTGGCCTGAGACCAGAATCCAAGGCCCCAGCTCCTAGCTGGGAGCCCTGCCAGCATACTATGTTCCCACTCTATGGCATGGAGTGTGGGGTGTGGGGGACTTGCACAGAGACATAGACGAGTAACTGCTGAGAAGGGCTTGTGATAGATGAATAGAAGCCTTCCCTGAAGGAGCTCAGAGTCCAGGGAGAGGGCCACAGGCAAGGGAAGGCTTCCTTGTCCCTCCCTGCAGGATAGTGCATGCTCCATCTGGGAGACAGCAACAGTTGTGCACAAAGGCCACCATTTAGCCCTTGCTCACCCAGGAATCCCTCTCTGTGTGCATGTGTGTGTGTCTGTCTGTGGACTGCCTCTGCCCTCAATGGACACCATTTCTAATTCATTCACCAGGAAAGTGGGCTTTTTTGCTATCCATCTGCTATGAGGGGATTTCATAAATCTTCACTTTTTTTTTTTTTTTTTTTTTTTGAGACGGAGTCTCACTCTGTCACCCAGGCTGGAGTGCAGTGGCACGATCTCGGCTCACTACAAGCTCCACCTCCCGGGTTCATGCCATTCTCCTGCCTCAGCCTCTCTAGTAGCTGAGACTACAGGCGCCCCACCACCACGCTCAGCTAATTTTTGTATTTTTAGTAGAGATGGGGTTTCACCATGTTAGCCAGGATGGTCTCTATCTTCTGACCTCGTGATCTGCCCACCTCGGCCTCCCAAAGTGCTGGGATTACAGGCGTGAGCCACTGCAACTGGCCTAAATCCTCTCTTTGGCTGTGGTATAGGATAGTGGTGGCTTGGGCCATGGGAACACCTGCAGATTAGTAGTTTGAAGCCAGGAGAGACAGGACGTTGAATGCCAGACCAAGGAGCTCAGACTTTGTCCCACAAAAAATGAGGATGCAATGAAGGTTTTCAAGTACAGAATGTCATGGTCACATGTGTTCTAGGAAGATCTCTGGTGTGTAAAAAGGAAGGTGGGTTGGAGGGAGCCACAGAAGACAGATGGTCAGGAAGGATGCTGGGGCCATGATGCCAGAGAAGGATAATGAGGTTCAGTGTGGGAAGAGGTCAGGAGGATGGACTTGAGAGATCTTCTGACAGTTGAGTCCAGCCCAAGGTGAATAGCAGATGGGGTGAGAGAAGAGGAGTTAAGGTATGGCCTACGTTTGACCTGAGGGATTAGGGTGGTAGCTAGGAGAGTGCTAGAAAGTAGGCTTTCCTATAGGGGAGTGCTCTGGGCCCAACCTTGAGGCCACCCCATTCACCTCTTTACGTATTCATCACTCATCCACCTTCCCACCTACCCACCTACCTACCCACATCCATCCATATCTCACCAAAGCCTTCCCCTTTGCCAGGCTTCCATGTGCCAAGGACTCAGAAAATAACCAGTCCAAATCTCTGCTCCTGTGGGCCCAGAGAGACAGATTGGCTCTCATTCACCCGAGTAGTACGTCTGGTTGCTGGCCTCTGCCCGTGGAGAAGGTGATGTATATAACTGGCTGGCATTTCTTCCCAGAAAGTTATTGCTCATGCAGGCTTGGGGCTGGGAAGAGAGTCTCCATCCTGATGAGATCAGTATTAGAGTTGCAAGTGTTAGCCATTAACAGCTTCATGGCATTGTATAGGTACCAGTTCACTAGGAAGAGGCTCAACTTCCTTCCCCATCTTGGGCCTGCCCTTGCTGAAGTTCCCAACCTGATTTCCATCTCTGATGAGGACTTTCCCCTGCCAGGTTCAGCCACCCACCCATTCAGAAACATGAGCTCCTCTGCTGGGTATCAGGAACACTTGATCTTTGACCTCTCATACCTCACAGGCCAGGAGATGGGAGATAGAGACCCTTAAGCAGGGAGCAGACGAGGCTAAATCACTGCAGTGATGTGGGTAGAGAGGAAGGCAAGGATGCTGTAGAGGTAGAACTGGCAGGAATTCATGGCCAACTGCAGATAAAGGACATGACGTATTCAGGTTCCTGGGTACCCACAGGTGAGGGTGGCCAGTTAGGACCTTAGGATACATCTGACCTCATGGGTTGTTTCTGAGGCCCAGGCCCACAGGACCTTTTAAGAGGATGACTTCTTGGTCAGAAAGACTGGCTTCTGCCTGGGGAAGGGCCTGTGTGAGTCTCCATAGGTCCCTCTCCACCTCCCAGCCAACCATCAGAACCATGGACTCAGGTCTGAAATCACTGCTTTGAATGAAAGGCTATTTCATGCCTCAGTAGTAAAGAGCAGGCACAATTGATGGCCACATTAAGTCACACCATTAGGGAGCTTTTCCAAGTACAGGTTATTAGTTTCTTAGATGCAATTTCATAGGAGGAATTTGGCCAAAATGGAAACTTGTTCATCTAAGCTAAAGCAGCCTATTTAAAAAGCAAAATTGGCCGGGCACGGTGGCTCACGCTTGTAATCCCAGCATTTTGGGAGGCCAAGACGGGAAGATCACCTGAGGTCAGGAGTTTGAGACCAGCCTGACCAACATGGAGAAACCCCATCTTTACTAAAAATACAAAAAAATTTAGCCGGGTGTGGTGGCACGCGCCTGTAATCCCGGCTACTTGGGAGGCTGAGGCAAGGGAATCACTTGAACCCAGGAGGCGGAGCTTGCAGTGAGCCGAGACTGTGCCATTGCACTCCAGCCTGGGCAACAAGAGTGAAAATCCATCTCAAAAAAAAAAAAAAAGCAAAAATGAATGTTACCTACATAGCGTATCCATCAGTGACATAATAAACCCTGTGTTTATTCCATGAATAATTATCAAGCACTGTGGCAAGGCTCAGTGCCAGGCTTGGGAATCCAAAGGCCCTGCTTACATTTTCCTTTCATTTTTTTGCTCGTTTAGTTTTCATAGTTTCATTTTCACATTTAATTATTTAACTCATGTTGGGTTTGTTCTGGTGTATGGTATGAGGTGAAGCTCTAAATTTTCCCCCAATTGGTCTGGGTACATATGAGTTGTAATCTAGGTCAGAATTTCCCAGAATGATTCCATAGAAAACTGATCCTATAAGATGCTCAGGAATAAAAAAGATTCTATAGTCAAAAAAAGTCTAGGAACTGTTGCATACCCCATCACCTTCTTAGAGATTCACAATATATATTAACAAGTAGTAAGGAAACTTTCATGTCTTGGTTCATAATTTTATTTGAGTACAGACCCCATTTTAAAATAACAGCTATGAGCACAGCACAGAACTCTCCACTTTGGAGTAAAGACGGCACTACAGCAGAACTGACATTGAGGCCTCTGCCTCAGATCTGGCTTCCGCACGCTTATGGGTCTGCGATCTGGCCAGGAAGTGTAATACATACACTGCCAGTTCTGCTCCAGAGCCTGTAGTGCTAAGAACTCTGCCAGGAGCCACAAACCATGGATGCCCTCAGGGAGGGTGAGGCAGCTTGTCTGGCACTTGGCCAAGACTTCAAAGAGGAGCAGTTGCCCTGGGCCTTGAAAGATAAGCAGGGTAGGTGAGGTGGCCCTTGTGAGGGCAGAACCCTCTCCAGCAGGGACACTCTGTCACGGCAGTGACCAAGACCACACCCCCAGAACTGCAGGACATAAAGAGCTGCATGAACAGAGATGCCTGTGAGGAGCTAGGTGAGAGCAGAAATGCCTGTAACGTGGGGCAAAGGTGGCTGTGGGCGTGCTGCTGGAACTCTCCTGCAGGTGTGAGGGAAGGGCACTCAGCATTCACTTTCAAGTGGTGGGCCCCTGGTGAGGCAGGGCCTCCTGGGGCCTCATTACAACACCCAGCACAGACCATACATGTGGCCCTCTCCTAAGGCTTCTCTTTCCTTGGGGAGTCTACAAAGTTTTTTTCTTGTCTGGAACAAATAACTGGGAAGTTGGGGTGGTATGAGAGGAGAATGTGTGGACCCAGATTCCTAGGGATTAATTAGGGCCCTTCAATGAAATGTTTCTCTTTTGGAGGCCAATTAAGACAACTGGAAGCTTGGGAGGTGGGAAGGGGGGAGGTAAATATGTGTGTTGTGCTTGAGACAGGCCCATTTTCCTCTGCTGGGCTGGGCCCCTCGGGGATGGGCAGACCTTGGGGGCACCCTGTCCATTTGCAGCAAAAGTACTAGTGCAAAGATAATCACAGATTGTTTTTATCATCTAAGAGGAGGATTTTAGTGGTGCAGGACTTTAGTGGTGCATTGTTATGAAGTGTGTTATCTCAGAAATTACCCTCGCCTCTGTAGTAACTGTATTATACTGAGCATTCACTAGGGGCCAGGCCTTAGGCTGGGCCTTTACAGTCATGATTTCATTTTTAAAAACAGCTTTACTGGCGGTGGCTCACGCCTGTAATCCCAGCATTTTGGGAGGCCGAGGCGGGCGGATCATGAGGTCAGGAGATCGAGACCATCCTGGCTAACACGGTGAAACCCCATCTCTACTAAAAATACAAAAAATTAGCCGGGTGTGGTGGCGGGTGCCTGTAGTCCCAGCTCCTCAAGGCTGAGGCAGGAGAATGGCGTGAACCCGGGAGGCAGAGCTTGCAGTGAGCTGAGATCACTCTACTGCACTCCAGCCTGGGCGACAGAACATTACTCCATCTCAAAAAAAAAAAAAAAAAAAAAAAGCTTTAATGAAATATAATTCGCATATCATACAATTCATTCATTTAAAGTGTACAGTTCTATGGTTTTTAGTATATTCACAGAATTGCACAACTATTGCCAAAATCACTTTTAGAATGTTTTCATCACCTGTTAGCAGTGACTTTCCTTACCCCCTCCCCAATTCCTCCCAGCCCCAGGAAACTGTGGGCGGCAAGCCACCCAGGTGCCGACGCAACGACGCAAGAGACTGAGGACACGAGCTGTTCCAGTATAATAAAATACAAAATAAGAATAGTTATACCAGATATAGATCCTAGTACCAGATATAGATCCTAGGTTATGATTATAGAGCGAGGATTATTATAATATTGGAATAAAGAGTAATTGCTACCAACTAATGATTAATGATATTCATATATAATCATATCTAAGATCTATATCTGGTATAACTATTCTTATTTTATATTTTATTATACTGGAACAGCTCGTGTCCTCAGTCTCTTGCCTTGGCACCTGGGTGGCTTGCCACCCACAGGAAACCATTAATATATGTTCTGTCTCTATAGATTTGCCTATTCTGGATATTTCATATAAATGAAATAATATGTGCTCTTTTGTGATTTGCTTATTTTACTTAGCATAATGTTTTCAAGGTTCATCCATGTTGTAGTAAATTCATCAATATATGTCATTCCTTTTTAAAAAATGGCTTTATTGAGTTATAGTTCACACACACAATTCACCCATTTAAAGTGTACAATTCAATGGGTTTTGATATATTAAATTATAACTTTTTAAAACTATAGTAAAATCAATATAATATTAGCCATTGTAACTGTTTTAAAATGTACAATTCCGTGGCATCAATTACATTCACAATGTTTTGCAATCATCACCACTATCTATTTCCAAAAACTTTTTCATTATTTTAAACAAAAGCTCTATAAACATCAAGCAGTAACTCTCTATCCTGTCTCCCCTTAGCCCCTGGTAATTTCTAATCTAGTTGCTGTCTTATGAATTTTCCTCTTCTAGATACCTCATATAAGTGGTGTCACACAATATTTGTTCTTTTATGTCTGGATTATTGCACTAAGCATCATGCCTTCAAGGTTCATCCATGTTGTAGCATACATCAAAATTTCATTTTTTATGACTGAATAGTATTCCATTGTATATATACTCTACATTTTGTTTATCCTTTCATCAATGGACATACATTTGGGTTGTTTCCACCTTTTGGCTATTGTGAATAGTGCTGCTATGAACATTCATGTACACATTTTGTATTTTGGATATATACCCAGCAGTGGATTTGCTTAGTTATATGGTAATTCCATGTTTAACTTATTTGAGGAAATGCCAAACTGTTTTTCTAAAATGGCCACATCTTTGACATTCCCCTTAGCAATGTATAAGGGTTTCAATTTTTCCACATCCTCGCTAACACTTGTTATTTTCACTTTTCGATTATAGACATTCTAGTGAGTGTGAGGTGGTATCTCATTGTGGTTTTGGCTTGCATTTTCCTAATGGCTAATGATGCAGAGCATCTTTTCATGTGCTAATTGTACATTTGTATATCTTCTTTGGATAAGTGTCTATTCAAGTCCTTTGCCCATTTAAAAATTGAAAGCCGGGCATGGTGGCTCATGCCTGTAATCCCAGCACTTTGGGAGGCTGAGGCGGGTGGATCACTTGAGGTCAGGAGTTTGAGATCAGCATGGCCAACATAATGAAATCCCATCTCTACTAAAAAATACAAAAATTAGCTGGGCATGGTGGCACACGCCTATAATCCCAGCTACTTGGGAGGCTGAGACAGGCAAATAGCTTGAACCTGGGAGGTGCAGGTTGCAATGAGCTGAGATTGCACCATTGTACTCCAGCCTGGGCAACAAGAGTGAAACTCCATCTCAAAAAATATATATAAAATAAAAATAAATAAATAAAAATAAAAATTGAGTTGTTTTTTGTTGTTGAGTTTAGAAATTCTTCATGTATTCCGGATACTAGTAACTTATTAGATATACTAATTGCAAATATTTTCTCCCATTTTATGGGTTGTCTTTTTACTTTCTTAATAGTGTCTTTTGGAGTATAACATTTTAAAATTTTGATGACGTCCAATTTATTTATTTTTCTTTTGTTGCCTGTGCTTTTTGTGTCATGTCTAAGAAACCATTGCCAAATCCAAGGTTATGAAAATGTACCACTATGTTTTCTTCTAAGGATTTTATGGTTTTAGCCCTTACACTAGGCCTTTGATCCATTTGGAGTTAATTTTTATATACAGTGTAAGGTAAGGAGCCAGATTCATTCTTTTGCATGTGATTATTCAGTTGTCCCAACACCATATTTTGAAGAGACTATTCTTTCTTCATTTAATGGTCTTGGCATTCTTGTCAAAAACCAATTGACCATAGATGCATGGGTTTATTTTTTGGAGTCTTAATTCTATTCCATTGACCTATACATTTATATTTATGCCAGTACCTCTCTGTATCTCTCTCTCTCTCTCTTTCTGAGATGGGATCTCGTTCTGTCACCCAGGTGGGAATGCAGTGGCAAAATCATAGCTCACTGCAGCCTCGAGCTCCTGTGCTCAAGCAGTCCTCCTGCCTCAGCCTCCCAAGTAGCTGGGACTACAGGCATGCACCACCACATGGGTTTGGATTGTTCTTGTTTCTCTAAGGGAGGAGACCACCCCTCATATTGTCTTATGCCCAATTTCTGCCTCCAAAGAAAGAAGAAGTAAAAACTAAAAGGCAGAAATGAAATCCATAGGCAGATAGCCCGGTGTGCACCCTGGGTCTGGTAGTTAAAAATCAACCCCTGACCTAACTGCTTGTACTATCTACAGATTCCAGACAATGTATGGAAAAGCATTGTGAAAATCCCTGTTCTGTTCTGTTCTAATTACCGGTGCATGCAGCCCCCAGTCACATACTCCCTGCTTGCTCAATTGATCACGACCCTCTCAAGCAGACCCCCTTAGAGTTGTAAGCCTTTAAAAGGGACAGGAATTACTCACTCGGGGAGCTTGGTTTTTGAGACGCAAGTCTGCCGACACTCCCAGCCGAATAAAGCTCCTTCATTCTTTAACCCAGTGTCTGAGGAATTTTGTCTGTGGCTCATCCTGCTACATTTCTTGGTTCCCTGACCAGGAAGCGAGGTGATTGGCAGATGATCGAGGCAGCCCCTTAGGTGACTTAGGCCTGCCCTGTAGAGCATCCCTGTTGGGGACTCAGACCAGCCTGGGCAATGCAGATCCAAAGAGCACTCCCAGGTAGGCAATTGCCCTGGTGGGATGCCTTGCCAGAGCAGCATGTGGCAGGCCCCTGCTGAGGATCAATGCAGTGGCTGAACACTGAGAAGCAACTGACATTTGGAATCCAGACATCTGAAGTTTGGTAAGACTGGTCTTTGGAACTTGCTCACTCCATTTAAGTGGAAGCGTGGCCAGATCACCCATGGTGTGCCTGTACTGGCACTTTGGTTTTGGTTTTGACTTGGTTTGAATTGCTTGACAGGATTGGTCTTGGGAACTTGCCTCCTCTATTTGAGTGGAAGCGTGGCCTGATCACCCATGGTGTGCCTGAACCGGCACTTTGGTTTTTGTTTTTGACTTGACTTGGATTGCTTGATACTTTCGTTTTGGTTTTGACCTGGCTTGGATTTATTGATACTTTGATTTTGGTTTTGATTCTGGTTTGGTGTAAACTGTAAAAGTGTGTATGTGCCCTTTTTACCCATTCTTTGTTTTGTGGTGTGCATGTGGTGTAAGTATGGTGTTTTGTCTTGAGGAAGCATGGGTCAGGCACAAAGTAAGCCCACCCCACTAGGAACTATGTTGAAAATTTTCAAGAAAGGATTTAAGGGAAATTACAGTGTTACTATGACACCAGGAAAACTTAGAACTTTGTGTGAAATAGACTGGCCAGCATTAGAGGTGGGTTGGCCATCAGAAGGAAGCCTGGACAGGTCCCTTGTTTCAAAGGTATGGCACAAGGTAACCTGTAAGCCAGGGCACCCAGACCGGTTCCCATACATAGATACTTGGTTACAGCTGGTTTTAGACCCGCCTCAACCTCCCATAGTGGTTGAGAGAACAGCAGCATAACCTGCTGGCAGAGGCAAGGAAAGACCAGCAGAGAGAGAGAGAGGAAAGAGACAGAGAGGAAAAGAGGCAAAGAGAGAGAGGAAGATACAGAGAGATAAAGAGGGAGTCAAGGGGAGAGAGAGAGAGAGAAAGAAAGAGAGAGGCAGAGAGAGAGGAAGAGACAGAGGCGAAAGGAAAGTCAGAGAGAGAGAGACAGAAAGTCAAAGAGAGAAAGAGAGAGCTATACAAGTAGTTAAGTTAGTTAAAAACAGTTACCCTATTCCTTTAAAAGCAAAGGTAAATTTAAAACCTATAATTGATAATTAAAGGTATTCTCCATAATCCTTAACCCAGTAACCGATGGATGGCCCAAATGCATTAAATCTGTTGCCTCAACTGCTTTGCTAACCGAAGAAAATAGAAAAATAACTTTTAGAGGAAACCTCATTGTGAGCACACCTTACCAGTTCAGAAGTATCCTAAGGGGAAAAAAAAGGCAAAAAGGTAGCTTACTAACTTAAAAATCTTAAAGTATAGGGCCATTCTGTTAAAAAAAAAAAAAGAAGAAGAAGATAATTTAACATTAACCACTGAAAATTCCCTTAACCCAGCAGGTTTCCTAATAGGGGATCTAAATCTTAATTACCATACAAAGGTCTGACCAGACCTAGGAGGAACTCCCTTCAGGACACGATGATAGATGGTTCCTCCTGGGTAATTGAAGGAAAAAAAAAAAAGAAGCTATCTATACCAATTCTTAGTTAATTTGGACTAAACAAGTTCTTATTAATAGCAAAGGATAATGGAAATCTCAAACTTACAAGGTTTTCAACAAAAGTAAAGTTTGCTAAAAGTTAATAGTGTGACATGTGTTATAGTAACTTGTAATCTTGTGGCCTTAGACAGTCTAGTCCACAGACATAAAGGAAGTTCGCTTTGGAAAAGAATGGTTATCATCTTCGAAAAAAAGGGGGAGCAGAATTTATGTAAAAAGAATGTTATCTGGTAAATTCTTGTCCTGAAATAAATTAACTGGTTGTTTAAAGAAAGAAATGTTTGCAATAAATCAGAAAGTTGAGACATGTTGAAGAATTGTCTGCAAAAGTCATAAAAAAAGTTATAAAAAAAGTATGAAAGAAATGTTGGATAATTTAAAAGTAATTAGGCCTCCTGAATGTAAAAGTATTGAAAAAACAGTTTATGTGCAAGGTGTGTAAGGAAAGTAAAATATACCTCTGGTAAAAGGATTATAAGGAGGCATAAGAATGTGGATTTTTACCTACACTGAAAGGTTAAAAAAATTTGTTTTGAAGGTTTAAGCAAGTTTTAAAATATTAATTATAAAGGAAATTATGTGTGTAAACATATTAGCTAAAGTTAAAGGGGTATCATCCAGTTTTTCTGTGAACTGGACATTAAACTAAAAACACAATAGGTTTTTCCTAAAGCACTAACCTGCTCTTTAACAAAAATTATAAAAGGTTAAAAAGAGTTTATAAAAATCTTACCTTATGGTCAGACATTAAAAATTGAATAAACATGTCTACAAAGTTTTATTGAAACTGAGTTTAACATTAATAGCACACTAATATAAAGGTGAAGTTTAGCTTAGCTGGCATAAAAATCATACAGGATGCATTGTCAAATATAAAATGGTGTTTGGCTTTCTTTGGTCTAAAAACTAATAAAAATAGGTGCTAAAGGAAATTTCTCAGTAAGAAAGCACCAAGGACTATAAAGTCCACTGCTGATGTCCCTACATTTAAAACAAAAGGTCAATTTCTTAAAAATTATATACTTGGTTTATCTTCCACTTTCCCTCAAAACTAAAAGTCTTTTAGCACATGTACCACCCCTAGAATTTCCAGTAAACCAGCACCAGCCTGAAGATCACATTCTCATCAAAGGGTGGAAAGAAGGAAAACTTGAGCCAGCCTGGGAAGGACCCTACCTTGTGCTGCTAACCACCAAGACTGCTGTTCGTACAGCAAAGAAGGGATGGACTCATCACACCGGAGTCAAGAAAGTGCCACACCCTCCAGAGTCGTGGGCCATAGTCACAGGGGAAAACCCTACCAAACTAAAGCTAAGAAAAATTTAACTCTTTCATCTATTCTATTACTCTTTCTTCTTTCCTTGCTCTATTGCTGACCACCTAGTTATTAACATAACCAAGTCAATTTCATCTCAAACTATTGCATTTAATGCTTGCCTTGTTATACCCTGTGGGGACTTGCCAAGTCAAAGACTGCTCACTTCAGAGAAGTACCTCTGTCCCTCCTGACTCTGCTCAGACTAGGCATTAGTAAATTAGGACCATTTAATCTGAGGAGATTTTGATAAAGGCCCCAGTGTCAACCAGGAGTCTTTTCCCCAATGTAGAGCTTTTATGCTGTAGTTGGTCCAACGTTCTGTGGACCACTAAAGAGCAAGGATGGACTGCCCCAACCAGTTTTTGTAATTTCCTAAAACCATACATTCATTTTACTAGAGGATCATAGAAGTTATAGACTTAAAACAAACCTCGACAATTAAGACAGGATACCAAGATGTAAATGCCTGGTTGGAATAAATCAAATGTTCCATCTGCACGTTAAACAAAAGCAATTGTTATGCTTGTGCACATGGCAGGCCAGAAGCCCAGATTGTCCCCTTTCCACTAAGGTGGTCCTCCAGTCGACCAGGCATGGACTGCATGGTGGCTCTTTTTCAGGATTCTACAGGCTGGAGTAATAAGTTGTGCCAAGCTCTCTCTGCTATATCCCAAAGTTCGACACCCTGCGGGTCAGCCCCCGAGGACCATCCAGCTTCCATCTCCCAACACTAAGTTCACTTCGTGTCTCTCACGACAGGGAGGAAACTTAGCACTCCCTGGAGACCCGAAGGGATGCCATGAGCTTAAGAATTTTCAAGAGCTTATCAATAAGTCAGCCCTTGTTCATCCCTGAGCAGATGTGTGGTGGTATTGTGGTGGACCTTTACTGGACACTCTGCCTAATAATTAGAGTGGCATTTGTGCTTTAGTCCAGTTGGCTATCCCTTTCACCCTGGCATTTCATCAACCAGAGGGAGGGCAGGTAGTAGAAGAAGGATGGATCCAGCGATCAGACAGAAGAATAGCCATGCCACAACTGCTAGGACCCACAGTCGTACTGGCTGTGCATGAGACCACCCATCCAGGCCAAGAGTCACTTGAAAAGTTGTTAGGCCAGTACTTCTACATCTTGCATCTGTCAGCCCTTGCCAAAACAGTGGCACAGCAGTGTGTCACCTCCCGGCAGCACAATGCTAGGTAAGGTCCAACCGTGCCACCCGGCATACAAGCTTATAGAGCAGCCCCCTTTGAAGATCTCCAAGTAGACTTCACCGAGATGCCCAAATGTGGAGATCTCATCCCTAGGTTTGGACTGCCCTTACAAACTGGCTCAGACAATGGGCCGGCATTTGTGGCTGACTTGGTACAGAAGACAGCAAAGGTGATCAGGTGCAGATCAAGGATTAGAACGTAGCTCCCTTGCGGCCATGGTGAAAAGGACCCCAGACCGTCATCTTGACCACTCCCACAGCCGTAAAAGTAAAAGGAATCCCAGCCTGGATCCACCACAGCCGCGTGAAACCCGCAGCACCTGAGACCTGGGAGGAGAGACCAAGCCCGGATAATCCCTACAAAGTGACTCTGAACAAGATGACAAGCGCTGCTCCAGTCACACCCAGAAGCTGACTGGTCCACGCATGTCCAAGGCATGAGGAAACTCACCATGGGACTTATTTTCCTTAAATTTTGGGGCTTCAACTGACCTTCCTCAAACTAAGGAATGTTCCCAGTGTATACATCAGGTCACTAAGGTAGGGCAAAAAGTTAAAACTGTCTTTTTATTCTATAGTTATTATAAATGTGCTGGAACTCTAAAAAGGACTTGTTTGTATAATGCCACCCAGTACAAGGTATGTAGCCCAGGAAGTGACCAGCCTGATGTGTGTTATAACCCATCTGAGCCATTTGTGGTTTTTTTGTTTTTTGGTTGTTGTTGTTGTTGTTGTTTGAGACAGAGCCTCGCTCTCACTCTGTCGCCCAGGCTGGAATGCAGTGGCGCGATCTCGGCTCACTGCAAGCTCCGCCTCCCCAGTTCATGCCATTCTCCTGACTCAGCCTCTCGAGTAGCTGGAACTACAGGCACCCGCCAACACGCCTGGCTAATTGTTTTTGTATTTTTAGTAGAGACGGGGTTTCATCATGTTAGCCAGGATGGTTTCAATCTCCTGACCTCGTGATCCACTGCCTTGGCCTCCTAAAGTGCTGGGATTACAGGCGTGAGCCACTGTGCCTGGCCAGTCACAGTTTTTCAAATAAAATTAAAAACGGTCACCTGGTGAGGTCTAAACCATACTAAAAATAATCCATTTAGTACATTCCCAAAGTTGCAAACCGTGTGGGCCCACCTGGAGTCCCACCATGACTGGACAGCCCCCACTGGAATATACTGGATATGCGGATATAGAGCTTACGCCAAATTACCCAACCAGTGGGCAGGTAGTTGTTGTGTTATTGGCACTATTAAACCATCTTTCTTCCTACTGCCCATAAAAACAGGTGAACTCCTGGGCTTCCCTGTTTATGCTTCCCCCAAAAAGAGAAACATAGCTATAGGTAATTGGAAAGATGATAAATGGCCCCCTAAGAAAGTCATACAATACTATGGGCCTGCTACTTAGGCATAAGATGGCTCATGGGGATACTGGACCCCCGTTTACATGCTCAACCAAATCATATAGTTACAAGCTGTCTTAGAAATAATCACTAATAAAACCGGCAAAGTCTTGACTATTCTGGCCCGGCAAGAAACTCAGATGAGAAATGCTATCTATCAAAATAGGTTGGCTCTGGACTGCTTGCTAGCAGCTGAGGGAGAGGTCTGTGGGAAATTTAACCTTACCAATTGGTGTCTACACATAGATGATCAAGGGTAAGTACTTGAAGACATAGTTAAAGATATGACAAAACTTGCACATGTGCCCGTGCAAGTGTGGCATGCATTTAATCCTAGGGCCATGTTTAGAAAATGGTTCCCAGCACTAGGAGGATTTAAAACTCTTATAATAGAAATTATAATAGTAATAGGAACCTGCTTACTATTCCCTTGTTTGCTACTTGTACTCCTTCAAATGATAAAAAGTTTCATTGCCACCTTAGTTCACCAAAATGCTTCAGCACACGTATACTATATAAATCACTATTGATCTGTCCTACGAGAAGGCATGGGTAGTGAGGATGAAAGTGAGAACTCCCACTAATGAGTGAAGTTCTCAAAAGTGGGAGAATAAGGGAGGAGGCCACCCCTCATATTGTCTTATGCCCAATTTCTGCCTCCAAAGAAAGAAGTAAAAACTAAAAGGCAGAAATGAAATCCACAGGCAGATAGCCCGATGCAAGCCCTGGGCCTGGTAGTTAAAAATCAACCCTTGACCTAACTGCTTGTGTTATCTATAGATTCCAGACATTGCATGGAAAAGCATTCTGAAAATCTCTGTCCTGTTCTGTTCCATTCTAATTACCGGGGCATGCAGCCCCCAGTCATGTACCCCCTGCTGGCTCAATCGATCACAACCCTCTCACATGGACCCCCTTAGAGTTGTAAGCCCTTAAATGGGACAGGAATTGCTCACTTGGGGAGCTCAGCTTTTGAGATGCAAGTCTGCTGAAGCTCCCAGCCGAATAAAGCTCCTTCGTTCTTTAACCCTGTGTCTAAGGAGTTTTGTCTGCGGCTCGTCCTGCTACATCTCCAGTTCCATGAGATGTGACCTTAGATTATCTATTTGTGCTCTTTCAGACTTTTTGATGTAGGCATTTAATGGTATGAACTTTCCTCTTAACACTGCTTTTGCTGTACTCCAGAAGTTTTGATAGGTTATGTCACCGAGGCAGGAAAATAGGGTCTGGAGGCAGGGAACATAAGGCTGATTCACACTTCAGCTATGACAGGAAATATCCTCTCCATAGGGCGTATGCCATAAATGACTTTGTAACTTTACTTCATTCTCTCCATTTACATAGGGTGTACCCAAAGTAACCAATGGAATCCTCTAGGGGGTATTTAAACTCCCCAAAAAACGGGGTATTTGAGCTCCTATGCTTGGGCCCACTCCCATGCTGTGGAGTGTACTTTCATTTTTTCAATAAACCTGTTCATCCCTTCCTTGCGTTGTTTGTGTGTTTTGTCCAGTTCTTTGTTCAAGATGCCAAGACCCTGGACACTCTCCACTGGTGACATCACTATTATCATTCAGTTCAAAGAATTTTTAAATTTCCATCTTGATTTCATTGTTGACCCAGTGATCATTCAAGAGCAGGTTATTTAATTTCTATGTATTTGCGTGGTTTTGAGGGTTCCTTTTAGAGTTGATTTCCAGTTCTAATCTACTGTGGTATGAGAGAGTACTTGATACAATTTCGATTTTCTTAAATTTACTGAGACTTGTTTTGTGGCCTATCATATGGTCTGTCTTGGAGAATATGCCATGTGCTGATGAATAGAATGTATATTCTGCAGTTGTTGAGTAGAATGTTCTGTAAATATCTGTTAAGTCCTTTTGTTGTAGAATATAGTTTAAGTCCATTGATTCTTTGTAGACTTTCTGTCTTGATGACCTGTCTAGTGCTGTCAGTGGAGTATTAAAGTCCGCCACTATTATTGTGTTGCTGTCTATCTCCTTTCTTAGATCAAGTAGTTATTGTTTTATAAATTTGAGAGCTCCAGTGTTAGGTGCATATATATTTAGAATTGTGATATTTTCCTGCTCGACTAGTCCTTTTATCATTATATGATGTCTCTCCTTGTCTTTTTTAACTGTTGTTGCTGTAAAGTTTGTTTTGTCTGATATAAGAATAGCTCCTCCTGCTCACTTTTAGTGTCCATTTGCATGGAATGTCTTTTTCCACCCCTTTACCTTAAGTTTATGTGAATCCGTATGCATTAGGTGAGTCTCCTGAAGACAGTAGAAACTTGGTTAGTGAATTCTTATTCATTCTGCCATTCCGTATCTTTTAAGTGGGGCATTTAGGTCATACACATTCAATGTTAGTGTTGAGATATGAAGAGCTATTCTATTCATCATGCTTTTTTTTGCCTGAATACCTTGGGGTTTTTTTTTTTTTTTTTCTCATTGTTTTTGTTATATAGGTCCCGTGAGATTTATGCTTTAAGGAGGTTCTGTTTTGGTGTATTTCATGGATTTGTTTCAAGATTTAGAGCTCCTTTTAGCAGTTCTTGTAGTGCTGGCTTGGTAGTGGCGAATTCTCTCAGCATTTGTTTGTCTGGAAAAGAATGTATCTTTCCTTCATTTATGAAGCTTCGTTTCACTGGATACAAAATTATTGGCTGATACTTGTTTTGTTTAAGGAGGCCAAAAATAGGACCTCAATCCCTTCTAGCTTTTAGGGTTTCTGCTGTTAATCTGATAGCTTTTCCTTTATGGGTTACTTGATGCTTTTGCCTCACAGCTATTAAGATTCTTTCCTTTGTCTTGACTTTAGATAACCTGATGACTAGGTGTGTAGGCGATGATCTTTTTGTGGTGAATTTCCCAGATGTCTTTTGAGCTTCTTGTATTTGAATGTCTAGATCTCTAGCAAGGCTGGAGAAGTTTTCCTTTATTATTTCCTCAAATATGTTTTCCATACTTTTAATCTTCTTCCTTGAGAACACCAATTATTCTTAGGTTTGGACATTTAACATAGTCCCAAACTCCTTGGAGGCTTTGTTCATTTTTAAAAATTATTTTTTCTTTGTCTCTGATGGATTGGGCAAATTCAAAAGCCATCTTTGAGCTCTGAATTTCTTTCTTCTGCTTGTTCAATTTTATTGCCGAGACTTTCCAGTGCATTTTGCATTTCTCTAAGTGTGTCCTTGATTTCCAGAAGTTGTGATTGTTTTTTATTTATGCTATCTATTTCACTGAAGAATGTTCCTTTCATATCCTGTATCATGTTTTTGATTTATTTAAGTTGGACTTCACTTTACTCTGGTACCTCTGTAGCAGGATGAGCCACAGACAAAACCTCTCAGATACCAAGTTGTAGAAGGAAGGGCTTTATTCAGCTGGGAGCATCGGCCAGCTACTATCTCAAAATCCGAGCTCCCCGAGAGCACAATTTCTGTCCCTTTTAAGGGCTCACAACACTAAAGATTTCACATGAAAGGGTCGTGATTGATTTGAGCAAGCAAGGGGCACGTGACAGGGGCTACAGGCACTGGTGGTCAGGGAGGAACAGAACAGGGCAGGAAGTTTCACAATGTTCTTCTATACAGTGTAAGGAATCTATGAATAACATCTGCTTCTAAATCATAAGTTGATTTTTAACTACTGGGTTTAGGCCAGGTGGGCCCAGGCCTGGTTTTGGGCCTGGCGCCAGGCTGCCTGTCTTTGGTTTTACTTCTTTGTTGTTTTTACTGAATATGAAACAATATAAAACAATGTGAGAAGGTCTTTCTCTCCTCTCACCTCCTTGATTAACTTAATAATCGACCTTCTGAATTCTTTTTCTGGCAATTCAGAGATTTCATCTTGATTTGGACCCATTGCTGGTGTGAAAGGAAAATAAATCTTGGGGCCCCTAAATCACTAAGCTAATGAGAAAAGTCAAGCTGGGAAATGCTTGGGGCAAACCTGCCTTCGATTCTATTCAAAGTCACCCCTCTGCTCACTGACATAGATGCATATCTGATTGCTTCCTTTGAAGAGGCTGATTAGAAACTCATAAGAATGCAACTGTTCCTCTCACCTGTCTGTGACCTGGATGTCCCCTCCCCACTTTGAGTCTTCCTACCTTTGCTTCAAGTTGTCCTGCCTTTCCAGACTGAACCAATGTACTTCTTACGCATATTGATGAATGTCTCATGTCTCCCTAAAATGTATAAAACTAAGCTGTGCCCCGACCACCTTGGGCACATGTCGTCAGGACTTGCTGAGGCTGTGTCACGGGTGCATCGTCAACCTTGGCAAAATAAACTTTCTAAATTGAGACCTATTTCAGATTTTCTGGGTTCACACTGGTAAGCTGGTATGATCTTTTGGGGGTGTTAAAGAACCTTGCTTTGTCATATTATCAGAATTGTTTTTCTGATTCCTTCTCATTTGGGTAGACTATGTCAGAGGGAAGATTTGGGATTCAAGGGCTACTGTTCAAATTCTTTTGTCCCACCAGGTGCTCCCTTGATGTGGTGTTCTCCCCCTTCCCCTAGGAATGGGGCTTCCTGAGAGCTGAACTGTAGTGTCTGTTTTTGCTCTTCTGAGTCTAGCCACCCTGTGGAGCTACCGGGTTCTGGGCTGGTACTAGGAGTGTCTGCAAAGAGTCCTGTGATGTGATCTATCTTGAGGTCTTAGAGCCATGGCTACCAGCACCTGCTCTGGTGGAGGTAGCAGGAGAGTGAAGTGGACTCTGTGAGGATCCTTGGTTGTGTTTTTGTTTGGTGCACTGGTTTTGTGTTGGTTGGCCTCCAGTCAGGAGGTGGCACTTGCAAGATCACATTGGCTGTGGTTTTATAGGAAGGATGCAAACCTGGTTAAGTATTCTGGTTTCTCAGGCAGTGGGCAGGTCCATAGAGATCCCAAGATATTATAACTTTTGTCTTCAGCTAGCAGGACAGGTAGAGAAAGACCACCAGGTGGGAGCAGGGATAGGTGTGTCTGAGCTCAGCCTCTCATTTGGCGGGGCTTGCTGTGGCTCCTGTGTCAGGGGGTGTGGTTCCCAGTCCAATGGAGTTATATTCCCAAGGGGATTGTGGCTGCCTCTGCTGAGTCACCAAGGAAGTGGGGGAAAGTTGGCCGTCTAAGGCCTCACCTTGCTCCCATGCAGCCCGCAGTGCTAAAGGCCAGCATCACTCCCACTGTGCCCCCACAACAGCACCACATCTATTTCCAGGCAGCCAGTGACCTGGGCTGAGAACTTGCCCCAGACCACGAGCCTTCCTGTTGAGAAACCAAGCAGACTCACAGTTTTTTGGCATCTCAGGGAGCCTGCATTGGTGATCCAGTTCCTTCAAAGGCTCTGTAGATTCTCTTGGCTTTCCTGGTATGTTCCTGTGGTAGTTCTTGGAGCAAAAGTCTCCACATGCTGTTCTGTCCATCCGAGTGGGAGCTGCATGCTAGTCCTGCCTCCTATCTGCCATCTTTCCCCACATGAGATATATTTTGATATACTTTCACATTCAAGGTATTTGTCTTTGGATCTAAAATGAGTCTTTTATTGATAGTATATAGCTGGATAATACTTTTTAAAAAATACATTCTTCTAATCTCTGCTTTTTAACTGGAGAATATAATCCATTTACTTTTAAAGAAATTACTGGGAAAGAAGGGCTTGTTTCTGCCATTTTGCTATTTGTTTTTTATGTTGTATCTTTTTTTGTTCCTTAATTCCTTTACTACTGCCTTCTTTTGTGTTGATTTTCTTGTAGTGTGCCATTTTGATTCCCTCCTCATTTTTTTTTCTGGATATCTTAAAGATACTTTCTTAATGGTTACCCTAAGAATTACAACATTCTAAATTCATAATAATCTAGTTTGAATTGATACCTGCTTAGCTTCAATAGCATACAGAAACTCTGTGCCTGTACAGCTGTCTTCTCCTCCTTTATGTTATTGTCACAAATTACATCTTTAGAAATTGTGTTCCTGTTAACATAGATTAATAATTTTTCTTGTATTCTTTTAAATCATATAGGAAAAAGAAGTGATTTATATACCAAACATACAATAATACTAGATTTTTATATTTATCTGTGTAGTTATCTTTACCAGAGATCTTATCTTTTTTCTTTATATGGTATCAATTTATTGTTACTGTCCTTTAATTTTAACCTAAAGAACTTTCCTTAGTATTTCTTATAGGGAAGGTCTGCTGGTGATGAGCTTCCTCAACATTTGTTATCTGAGAATGTCTTAATTTCTATTTCATTTTGAAGAATCATTGTGCCATATATAGAATTATTGGTTGACAGACTTGTTTTTCTTTTATCACTTTAAATATATCAGTTCACTGCCCTCTGATCTCTGTGGTTTCTGATGAAAAATCATCTGTAAGACTTCCTTAGGATCCCTTGCATGTGACTATTCAGGTCTCTCTTGCTGCTTTCAAGACTCTCTCTTTGTCTTTTGACAATTTGATTATAATGTATATTGGTGTGAATGTCTTTGAGTTTCTCCTACTTGAGGTTTGTTTAGCTTCTCAGATGTGTAGATTGATGTCTTTCAGCAAATTTGGGAAATGTTTGGCCATTATTTCTTCAAATATTCATTTTATACCTTTCTCTCCTCTCCTTCTGGTACTCTCATAATGCATATGTTGGTATGCTTGATGTTGTATCAGAGGTCTTTTAGGCTCTGCTTATTTTTCTTCACCCTTTTTTCTCTCTGCTCCTCCAATTTGGTAATCTCAATTGACCTATCTTCAAATTCACTGATTCTTTGTACTGCCTGCTCAAATATGCTGTTGAACCCACCTAGTAAACATTTTCATTTCAGTTATAATTTTTAACTCTATAATTTCTACTTAGTTCCTTTTTATAATTTTTCTTTCTTTATTGATATCCTTTATTTATTGAGACATCTTTTGGTTTTATTTCTTTGTTCATAGTTTCCTTTAACTCTTTGAACATACTTAAGACAAGTGTTTTAAACTTTTTGTCTAGGAAGCTCAATGTCTGAGCTACCTCAAGGATAGTTTTTGTTAATTAATGTTTTCTGTAAATGGGCCATATTTTCCTGTTATTTGCATGCCTTATAAATTTTTGGTTAAAAACTAGACATTTTGAATATTCTAATGTGGTAACTCTGGAAATCAGATTCTCCTCACCCTCCCCAGAGTTTGCTGCTATTGTTTGTTATATGCTGCCGTCGTCTTTTTCTTTTGTGACTTTTTCAAACTGTTTTTGGCAAAGACTGTATTCTTTGTTGTATATGGTCACTGAATTCTACATCTGTTAGCTCAGTGGTCAGCCAGTGTCTTGAAAGAGATTTTCTTAAATGCTAAAATGTAGCACCTCTTTCTTCATAAAATACTCCATGGTTGTTTTAGGTTTTTTTCTTAATTGGATCCAGGGTTCTAAAAAAGTTTGATTCTGTTAGTTTTTGCCAACTCTATGGTTGCTTCAGTAGAGAAACAAATTCTTGGCACTCTCTATTTCATCATTCTCAGTGATGTTACTTGGTTGATTTTTTTTTTAAGCAAATTACTTGATTGGACTCAAACTATAAGTTTGGTGTTGCTTGCAGTCAGTTGTAACTAAAATATCAATTAAGTTTTTTTTGTTTTTGTTTTTGTTTTTGTTTTTTGAGACAGAGTCTTGCTCTGTCACCCAGGCTGGAGTGCAGTGGAGCAACCTCGGCTCACTGCAAGCTCCACCTCCTGGGTTCACGCCATTCTCCTGCCTCAGCCTCCCGAGTAGCTGGGACCACAGGTACCTGCCACCACACCCGGCTAATTTTTTTGGTATTTTTAGTAGAGACGGGGTTTCACCGTGTTAGCCAGGATGGTCTTGATCTCCTGACCTCGTGATCCACCCACCTCGGCCTCAAGTTTTTTAAGACTTAGCTACATGCTGCTTTGAGATTTCCCCCAGACACTTGTGGTTCAGGGTCATCCCAGGAATATAGGAAGAGTTTATAGATAGAACTCAATCTTCTCTCTGGTTCTTTCCTTTCTGGATGCCCTCTGGTCTCTGTGATTTCTGATGAGAAATCAGCTGTAAGTCTTCCTTAGGATCCCCTGTATGTGACTATTCAGGTCTCTCTTGCTGCTTTCAAGATTCTGTCTTTGTCTTTTGACAATTCGATTATAATGTATCTTGGTCTACCCTGACTTCCCTACCCCATCCTACTCCTGACTTTTCAGACATGATGGTTGTTCTCATCTGTCTTCTGGTTCTTCTGGCTTGAGGGATGCAGATTTTCTATTAAAGTGTTAGTCATTGTGCTTGGCATTATAACTGTAGCCTGTAAAATCAGGAAAATCATTCTGCGCTTATCTTGTCTTTCAAGTTTTTTACATCTCTTTAGGCTCTGTCTGATTTTTGTTGCTCTCCAGAATCTTCAAGTAGTTAAAAAAAAATCCCCCCAGAGTTAATAATTGTTATCTGTGGGGAAGGGTGGAGAGGAGAGGAAGTCTGTTAGGAGCTCTCTCTACCATACCTTATAGCAGAATTGATTAGAACAGGTTTGAAATCCAGTTCTGGTGCTTACTTGTTTATATGGCCAACCACAATTAGTGCTTTCCTAAGAGAACAGGAATTTTTAAAATTTTTAATCATTTTCAAGTGTACAATATAGTGGCATTAAGTACATTCACATTGTTGTATAATCATTACCACTATCCATCTCCAGAACTTTTACATTTTCCCAAACTGAAACTCTGTACCTATTAAATAACTTTTATTTTACTTAACGGAAGAAAAAACAACTGAGGTGAAACTGAAGAAACCAATGAACTTCAGATAAATGTATCTTTGGCTCAAGAGATGTTAACTCATTAAAGAAGCATAAGGATTAATAAATTAAAAGAATTATGAAAAACACTGAGGTTGGAGTCATTATTTTTTAATTTCTCATTTCGATTTTAGAAGAAACACTCATACATGTATAATGTTTCTGTCAATGATGGACCACATATACAATGATGATCCCATAAGAGTATAATGGAACTGAAAAAGAAATTTTTTTGGAGACAGGGTCTCACTATGTTGCTCAGACTAGAGTGTGGTGGAGAGATCGCAGCTCACTACAGCCTCAACCTCCCAGGCTCAAGCAATCCCCCCACCTCAGACTCCCAAGTAGCTAGGACCACAGGCACATGCCACCATACCTGGCTGATTTTTAAAAATTTTGTAGAGACTGCGTGTCACTATGTTGCTCAAGCTGGCTTCAAGCGATCCTTTTGCCTCAGCCTCCAAAAATGCTGGGATTACAGGCATAAGCTACTGCGCCCAGCCAGTAAAATTCTTATTACCTAATACCAGCACTTTGGGAGGCTGAGGCAGGCAGATCACCTGAGATCAGGAGTTCCAGACCAGCCTGGGCAACATGGTGAAAACTCGTCTCTACTAAAAATACAAAAATTAGCTGGGTGTGGTGGCATGTGCCTATAATCCCAGCTACTCGAGAGGATGAGGCAGGAGAATCACTTGAGCCCAGGAGGCGGAGGTTGCAGTGAGCCGGGATTGTGACATGGCACTCCAGCCTGGGTGACAGAGCAAGACTCCATCTCAAAAAAAAAAAAAAAAAAAATTCTTATTACCTAGTGACATCATAGCCCTCATGGTACAACGCATTACTCATGTGTTTGTGGTGATGCTGGTATAAACAAAGCTACTGTGCTGCCAGTCATATAAGAGTATAGCACATACAATTATCTATATTATACAATACTTGATAATAATAAAGGACTATGTTACTGGTTTATATATTTACTATCCTATGCTTTTTATCATTATTTTACAATGTACTTCTACTTATAAAAGAAAGTTAACTATAAAACAGTCTCAGGCAGGTCCTTTGGGAGGTATTCCAGAAGAAGGACAGCTCAATGCATGTTATTGCCCCCTGAAGATCTTCCAGTGGGACAAGATGTGGAGGTGGAAAACAGTGATATTGATGATCCTGATCCCACATAGGCCCAGGCTAATGTGTGTGTTTCTGTCTTAGTTTCTTTTTTTTTTTTCTTAGTTTCGAGCAAAAAAATTTAAAGGTAATACACATACATATATATATATGTATTTCTTGAGACAGAGTCTCACTTTGTTGCCCAGGCTGGAGTGCAGTGGCGCGACCTCACCTCACTGCAAGCTCTGCCTCCTGGGGACACGCCATTCTCCTGCCTCAGCCTCCTGAGTAGCTGGGACTACAGGTGCCCGCAACCACGCCTGGCTAATTTTTTGTTGTAGTAGAGACAGGGTTTCACTGTGTTAGCCGGGATGGTCTTGATCTCCTGACCTCATGATCCGCCTGCCTCGGCCTCCCAAAGTGCTGGGATTACAGGCATGAACCACCACACCCAGCCAGTAAAAAATATTTTTAATAGAAAAAAATTATACAAGGATATAAAGATATTTTTGTACATCTGTACAGTATGTTTATGTTTTAAGCCAAGTGCTATTATGAAAGAGTAAAAAAGCTTTTAAACATTTAAAAGTTTATAAAGTTAAAAAGTTATAGTAAGCTAAGGTTAATTTATTATTGAAAAGGAAAATATTTTTAACAAATTTAATGTAGCCTAAGTATACAGTATTTTTAAAGTCTACAGTAGTGTACTGTAATGTCCTAGACCTTCACATTCACTCACCACTCACTCACTGACTCACCCAGAGCAACTTCCAGTATGGCAAGCTCCATTCATGGTAAGTGGCCTATGCAGATATAGCCTTTTCATCTTTTATATCATATTTTTTACTGTACCTTTTTTGTTTAGATACATTTAGACAAATAGTTACCATTGTGTTATAATTGCCTACAGTATTCAATATAGTAATATGTTGTACAGGTTTGTAGCCTGGAAGCAACAGGCTATGCCATAGAGCCTAGCTGTGTAGTAGGCTATGCCATCCAGGTTTATGTAAGCACATTATGACATTGCCTAATGATGTTGCCTAATGCATGTCTCAGAAAATATCTCTGACTTTAAGTGATGCATGACTCTGTTAACTTGGTACACTTATTCTCACTTTCCTTTGATCCTCAGAAATGTTAGTTATATCATTAATTTTATTTGGTCAAGGTTTAAAACATTGATTTCTACTGTGTAGTTATAATTCCCAAAGTTCTTTAGTCTTAGTTCTACATTTAAACAAATTTTGTAGTGCTCATAATCATTCGTTTGTCACTGCTTCTCTATTCCATAATGCTTTATTTTGACTTAACCATTGGTTTTCTGAATTTCTTTTATGTAGCAGGTTTTTTAATGAAAAGCTCATAGGTGCTGTACTTTCTGAGTTCCTGAGAATATTTGCCTGTTGCCTTTGAGCTTGAATGACTTCAGAGACATTGTTCCACAATGTTGTGACATTGAATAATGCTAAGGAGAAGACTTTTCCTTCTTAAGTGCTTGAAATATTTTATCTTTATCCTTGAAGTTTGATAACTTAATCAAGGTATGTGTAGGTATTGATCTTCCTGCACCAATTATTCTTGAAATAAGAATAGGTGCCCTGGAGTGCTGCAGAATTAGTTCTTTATTTCATGGAACTTTCCTGCTGTTTATCTTTGAATACGCTTTCCATTGCATTCACTGGGATTTTTACTTCAAGGATACCAAATAATCTTCTGGTAAACAATTTTCTTTTATACTTTTTATCTTCCCTCCATTTAGGTATTGGGAAGAGGGAGAGCCTCTCTCTTTTTTGTAACCTGGAAGTCATCAGTAAATTAATCCAAGAAAGGTCTCTATTAAATGAGTACATTTGTAAAACCAATCAACCAACATCCACTGATGACCTGCTATTCACCATACAATTCATTCAGTCACAAGATTTAGCCCTTGTTCTGTGCCAGACTCTGTGCTGAGTCCCAGGGACTCAGATGACTTACACCTGGTTTATTAGGCTGTTCTTGCATTGCTATAAAGAAATACGTGAGACTGGGTAATTTGTAAGAGAATAGGTTTAATTGGCTTAGGGTTCTGCAGTCTGTACAGGAAGCATGGCACTGGCAGCTGCTTCTGGGGAGGCCTTAGGAAGCTTACAATCATGGTGGAAGGTGAAGAGGGAGCAGGCATTGCACATGGCAGGAGCAGGAGCAAGGGAGGTAGGAGGTGCCACACACTTTTAAACAACCAGATGTCATGAGAACTCATTTACTATGGTAAGGACAGCACCACCATAAGGGATCCACCCCCATGACCAAAACACCCCCCCTTGGCTCCCCACCTCCAATACTGGGGATTACATTTCAAAATGAGATTTGGATAGGGACAAATATCCAAACCATATCACCTGGTCTCCACCTCCAGCCTTGCGGGGTAATGAGGACACAAGTACAATCAGAAGGTGAAGCAGAATTGAGATGAGCAAGAGGCCCAAGAGCAAAGTAGGGGCCATACTCAAATAAGGCAGTTGATACAGATCTGAAGCATCAGATCTGTAGGGGAATACAAGACCATCAGTGGGAAAGAAAATGAGGAGTCAGTATCTTCTGAATACTGGAATCATGTTGGGAGTACAAGATGAGTTGGGACGAAGGCCTCAGGATGGTGGTGGTGAATGAGGTGATGGTGCTGGCTGTGTGGCCATGGGGCAGAGAAGCCACTTTACAGGTACTTAGACTAAATTGTAGGTCTGAGTCTCCTGAGCCCTTCCCTTGTCCTCCCTCCACATCGCTCTTGGGTGCATTTCCTCCTCCTGAGCTTTTCTCCATCAGCTGCTTTTCCTAGCAGCCTTGTCCTTGCAGCTGGTTCTGATTTTGTCCCCAGGTCCATCAATCTAGGCAACCTTGGAGGCACCTTTCTTAGACTTTCCTGTGGGAGAATGTCTATGGTGCTTGTGGGTGGGAGAAGGAAACAAACAAAATAATTTTTCTTTGCACCCCACCTTCTAAAGATGATGTCAGAAGGAAAATCCTGAGTAAAGAAGAGGCTGGAGTCTGGGCGAAAAAGGACAAAAGCATTAAGGAGTCTTGAAATCACACTGACTTTTCAAGCTGTGCTCTACAGCTATTCTGGTCCCTGTGATCCTATCCTGGGTAGGACTCACCCTGACCTATCCTTTCTCCAGGGACAAAGCAGCTGGGCTGTTGGGAAGATACAATAATTGATTGGCTCTGCTGTGTATTAGTCAAAACATTTTTGGTTGCACAGGATAGAAGTTCAGCTCAAACTAGCTGTACCAGTCTGGCAAATAGCAGAAAACAACTCTGGCTGGTTTAATCAACAGATAATTTTACCAAAGGATATTAGGTATCTTACAAAATCTCTATGGGGCCAGAGATCTGGGTCATATGTCTGAACTCTACTTGCACGGGAGGCTGGAAAGCAAGTAAAGACTTTTTCCTCTTCAGTGGGAGGAGAAGGTGGGAAACTCCTCAAATATAGGAAGCTTCTGGGCAGCCAAGATAATGACAATGTCCAACACACCAGCTTGAGTAAACACAAAATTCATTTGTTCACTTAACTGGGATGTCCATGTGGATAGTTTGGCTTCTAATGTGGCTGACCCAAGATATCAACTGATCATTCTGTTCTTGCTCCATCTCTCAAAGATATTTTCCCCATATTGGTTTCATTCTCAGATAAGTCCTTTCCAGAGTCACATTATAACTTTCATGGGCCCTTGGTACTTTTGCTTTTTGGGTTCCTCCCTCCATACAACAATATTAAAAATTATATTTTTATAATTGCATGGGTATAAAGTTGAATACAATCCAGGCTGGACTGTATTCCTTTTCTTCTGATTTTAAAAGAGTTAAAACATTTTCATGGGCTCCTGAAAGTATAGTGGGCCCTAGGTACTTTCCTACTGTTCCGAATGAATAAATCAGCCTTGGCTCTTTTTCCTGAATGGAGGAGTTGGCCAGTAGCAAATCCTGACTCACAGAGCTTACTCCATCCTTGTAGCTCCTGATCCCAAGTGATGAAAGTGCACAATACTCTCTCTCTCATTGTATGTAGTATTGGCTCATTTGTGGAAGAATTGCTGTGTTCAGGACATGGGGATTTTCTAGTCAGACCGGGTCATGTGCCCATCCTTGAGGTGGAGAGCGTGGTGCTGTGTGGTCACCAGCCCCACTGGAATCACATGGAGTTGGGGGAGTTGCAGTTCCTAAAAACAAGAGCTACTGGGCACACAGGAAAGTAATAGGTATCCACTCCAGCACCACAGTGAAGATGTTGCAGGTGGAGAAGAGGTTCACATCATAAATGATCTGGCCTTACCAGGAAGTGACTGAACCATTTGGCAGCTTTGACCTTCATTTAGGTTTGCCCCTGAGTATCATCTTGGGAGGTGCCAAGTACTTCCTGGCAGGTGGGCTGGAAAGTTTATTTATTTGTTCAGGTACCACCAGTGAATAGGTATAAAATCATAGCGCTAAAGTTCCCAGATTGTTAGACTCTTAGACTTAAAATTTTAAGAATTTGGAATCATTGAAACTTAGATTCTAAAAATTTTAGCATATTAGTCTCCAAAAATCTAAAATATCTAAAATCATGGAATTTTAGATTTTTACATTCTTCCCCTTAGAATCTTTGTTTCTAAATTTTAAAACTTTACAATCTCAAACCATAGACCTCAAATCTGAGAACTTTAGAATCTTATACTCTAAGAATGGTTTTAACATAATAGAATATTAGGATATTTGAGGGAAAATCTTGAATCTCAGAATCTTGCCTTGGGGGTCATGAGTCTTCCAAATCAGAGAAGCTTGGGCTCAGACCCCTGGTCTCCTGACCCTAGGATCTCTGAGCTGTCAGGGACTTAAAGTCAGGAAAGAACCATATTTGGCAACTCAGACCTTTATAAGGAGGCACTGGGGTGGATGGTGAATTTAGAGTCCCGGGGTCAGTTTCTGTTCTGACTGTCCCATCTTGAACCTGACCTGATCCTTGCCCAGGTACCTCCCAGTCTCCTTCAGAGCCTAGAACCCGAATCTTCCACACCCCCAACCCATGCCATCCCATCTTCTTGGGGCTGTTTTTCTTCTTGTGCCTAGGGTGCCCAAGCCTTCCCTGGTGACCACTCACAGGAATAGAATCCCAAACTGGGCAGATGAGCCCATTGGAGAGGGCAATAAGTTCCTTCCCCAGACCTTTTCCTAGGGCTCTCTGAGCCTTCTGGAGGCTAGGACTCCTTCTCTGAATATTATGTCTCTGGAACCTAGAGGAGTCATCCAGTAAGATACAGAAATGCCAGTGGAATCTCACAAGGCTCTTGCAAGGTGCCATAGAGCAACTGTTGGCTTTGTCTAGGGTCTGATATTCAGTAGCGCCCTAATGTTTCCTTCATACTACTCGGGTCTGATAGCCACCTCTCCATGAGGAGCCTTAATTAAGCAGATGAGGGACAGGAAAATTCCCTGAAACTAGAGATTATTCAAGACAATCTACTGAGAATAAAAGGTAACACAAAATAATATTTACTCCTTGATGTGGTTTGGATCTGTGTCCCTGCCCAAATCTTGTGTCAAATTATAATCCCCAATGTTGAAAGTGGGGCTTGGTGGGAGGTGATTGGATCATGGTGGTGGATTTCTCAGGAATGGTTTAGCACCATCCCCTTGGTGCTATTCTCATTACAGTGGGTGAGTTCTTGTGAGATCTGGTTGTTTAAAAGTGTGTGGCACCTCCTGCCTCGCTCTCTCTCTTGCTCCTGCTCTGGCCATGTAAAGTGCCTGCTCCCTCTTGGCCTTCTGCAGTGATTGTAATTTTCCTGCAGCCTCCTGAGAAGCCAAGCAGATGCCAGCATCATGCTTCCTATACAGCCTGTAGAACCATGAGCCAATTAAACCCCTTTTCTTTATAAATTACCCAACCTCAAGTATTTCTTTATAGCATTGTGAGAATGGACTTAATACACTCCTGAAGTTTTTTTCTGGTGGTCATTAATTTGTTTTAAGCAGAAGTCTTCATAATTATATCTATGCATTTATATATAATATATATATATTTATATTCTATGTATCAGAAGGTTTTGAGATAGCTTTAGAAACTATAGACAAAGTTTTTAAAAAAGGAAAAAACATAATAAAAAATAAGTTAGCAGGAGAGAGAATAACAATTGATATTTTTAGGCACTTGAACAAGAGAGGTGCAAAAGATGAGGAAGCAGCTGAGTTCCTGTCAGCTAAGGCAAAAAAGAATCTGGCTGGGTACAAAGCATTTCATTACCCAGCAAAAAAAGGAAAATAGTTTGCTTTTATGTAAAACATTTTTCTTCCACTATCTTTAAGGAGAAAGTTATTGGGCAAAACTGAGTAATATTCTGGGGATGACATTAATCAATTCTGCACAATAATATTAAAAGCTAATGCTTACTGAGTGCTTACTATGTGCTTTCTTGTGTTAGAAATGCAAACCCAGCTGAGTGCAGTGGCTCACGCCTGTAATCCCAGCACTTTGGGAGGCCAAGGTGTATAGATCACCTGAGGTCAGGAGTTCAAGACCAGCCTAGCCAACATGGTGAAACCCTGTCTCTACTAAAAATACAAAAAGTATTCAGGTGTGGTGGCGTGTGCCTGTAATCCCAGCTACTTGGGAGGCTGAGGCAGGAGAATCGCTTGAACCCAGGAGGCGGAGGTTGCAGTGAGCCGAGATTGCACCACTGCACTCCAGCCTGGGTGACACAGCAAGACTCTGTCTCAAAAAAAAAAAAAAGAAATGCAAATCCTTCAGCACCATCCAAGATCTATGTGATTAAAAAAATCAGGTTAGAGCCCAGACACCTGTGTCTTCATGAGCTGTCACTATGATTTCCATGCACACTAAAGTTTGAGATCCCCTCGTGTAGAGGATCAGGCACTGAGAGAAGGGGCACCCTGGAATTCTGTGTCGCCATGAATCACCCTCCAGATCCTCAAGCCTCTTGAGGAGAATGGACCTTTGACTTTGTTTTTACTCATTCTTCTTATAAGGCTAAGGAGAGGGGCACTTAATGAGCAAAGACAGCTTAATGGAAATGAAATGGACCTCAGCCAGGAAACCGGGGCCGTAGCTCCAGTTTTTCTTTAATTTCTCTGATCCTCTCTCTCTGGACATAAGTCTATCCATCCATGCAATGTAGGAGCTGATGAAATGATTGTTCAGAGAGAGGGAGGGAACTAATTGTGAGTGACACCATGGGCCAAGGGCTGAACTAATTAAGCCACTCTGTGTCCCAGGCCCTCTGAGAGGTGCTGTGGATACAGAGATGAAAAAGAGGCCCAGTTTCCATCCTCACATGGCTTCATTCTTCTCATAAAAAACACATACAAGTAACAACAAGGTAATTATAATTCAGTGTGATAAGGGCAGTTGTTGGTAACCAATATACTAGCTAGAAACTGGTTTTATTTCTCTAGCATAACAATTAGAAAAAAGTTTTAATTTTTTTACAATAGTAACATAAATAATAAAGTTTATCCTACCAAAAATGCCTACCAAGTTTGTTGAAAAAAATTAAAAACTTAAAGAAGATTCAAATAAATGGGGAGCTATATCAGATAAGTGGGAGGGGTAGCATAATGCAACCCCCTAAAAATTATTGCTGAATTTTTGAGAGAGCTTGCAAACTTACTGCAAAATTTATTTATTTATTTAGAGACAGAGTTTTGCTCTTGTCACCCAGGCTGGAGGGCAATGACATGATCTTGGCTCATTGCAAACTCTGTCTCCTGTGTTCAAGCAATTCTCCTGCTTCAGCCTCCCAAGTAGATGGGATTGCAGGCACCCACCACCATGCCTAGCTAATTTTTGTATTTTTAGTAGAGACAGAGTTTCACCATGTTGGCCAGGCTGGTCTCAAACTCCTGACCTCAGGTGATCCATTCGCCTTGGCCTCCCAAAGTGCTGGGATTACAGGCATGACCCACCGCACCTGGCCCAAAATTTAAATGAAAGAATAAAGACAAACAAATAGCTAAGTCAATTTTAAAAAACATGAAAGGATTGAAGGGGCTTCCATTATCAGCTAGGATAAAAGACATACTTCAAAGCTATAGTAATAAAATAGTATTGTTCTGGCATAACAATAGACAAAATAATAATAGAATATAATAGATAGCTCAGAGGTAGATGAGGTGTGTAGGAATTTGATATTGATAAAGATGGTACTATAAAATGATGAGGAAGGACAGATTTTTTTTAAAAGATAGATTTAAGAAAAAAATGGCTTCTGATATGAAGAAAAAGAAAGGAATTTCTTCCTTATACCTTAAACAGAGAGGAACTCCACATGATTTTAAGATATAAGTTTGAAAAATAAAACTAGGAAGCTAATGAGAAAACTGCTGGGAAATACCTTTATGATATAAAAAGAAGAAAAGACTAAAACCCCACAGGCCATAAAGTTTAAATGTGATGGATTTGACTACATCAAATTAGATATTTCTACTCAATGGAGGATAGATTACAAACTGGGAAAACATATTTGCAATTTAAAGTTGACACAGCATGAACATGTGGAAGTCCTGCAAAGCAATACAATAAGATAGAAGATCCAAAGAAATGAGCAAAATTTCTCAATAAGATTTGCAAAGGGGGCATGCTAAGTGCTAACAAGTATTTAAAGAGTGTTTATATTTATTAGTAATCAGAAAGGTGCATATTAGGCAGAATGAAGTAGCTCTTTAGCCTGATAAGAATGGCAAAAATTAGAAAGCTGGATAATAGCAAGTCTTGGTGAAGATTTGGAAAGATGGGAACTGTTTAGTCCATTATTGCTGGGAGTGTAAATGGCACAGCCATTCTAGGAAACAATCTCAAAGTACAGTCAACTGTCATTATTTACAGTAGCTATGTTTTATAAAGTTGCCGCAAACACTGAATTAGTGAATACTGAATCATTTCTCTAGGGAAAATACAGGATTAAGTTTCTGCAAGCCTCTGGTTACAACATTTTTATCAATCAAACAATGCATAACCTGGTTTTACATATGCTTCTATTTAAAGACATTGTATTTAACATGTATTAGTGATTTGTTGACATTGAAGTCATGGCCAACAGCACTAGAACTCATGCCTGAACACAGCTTATCTAACACATATTTTTTTTCCACAAGCCTTCTTGCAGTAGAAACACTAGACAGCACTTCAGCACCATGCTTGGAAATATTTTAAACAGTGAAATCACCAACAAAAAGAGCACAAAAATGTGAAAAACATGGCTCTAAATAGCCCGCCGAAAGGGCACTTATATACAGAGCTAAACCACGAAGGCAGAACGTCATCTTGTTCGATTTCAGCTAGGAACATGCTCATAGGGTGACTCAGATTTTTGGCCACTGTGTGCATGTTCGAGAATGACCCTGCAAGTTCTGTGAGTGCTGGGGTTAGCAAGCAGGCAAATTTGCAATCTTCAAACCATGAGGATGGACTGTATTTAGCTAAAGGTTATGCATACCCTATGACTAATGTATTTCACTCCTTGATATATATTTCAGGAAAATCCTCCATGGGTCTGTAAAGGGACATAACACAAGGACGTTCATGAAGACATAAAGGTAGCAAAGAGTTAGAGGCAATTTAGGTGCCCTCCACTAGGAGAAAAGTAAAAAGTGATCCAATCATATTATGGAATATTATATATCAGTTGAAACCAATGAAACCAGATGTATAAATAACAACATAAATATATCTTTAAAAAGTAGAATGAGTAAAAAATGTAAGAAATAAATTAAGCCATGAAACAATGCTTTTATTGTAAATTAAAATTACACATACATGCACAAAGCAGCACTACGCCTTGTGCTTATGTGGGAAAGAGATTGAAAGGGGAAAATAAGTAAAACAAGCAAGGGGCCTGCAGAAACTAATGAGTATACCATGCTCTGAGCTCTTTTCTCCTAAGGTCCAAAAAAAAAAAAAGTGCTATAATGGTGGAATTATAAAGTGCTACAGGTCACCAGCAGGGTGTGGTGGCTCACACCTGCAATCCTATCACTTTGCAGGGCTGAGGTGGGAGGATTGCTTGAGGCCAGAAGCTGGAGACCAGCCTAGGCAACACAGCGAGACTCTCTCTCTCGCTCATAGGGTGACTGGGATTTTTGGCCACTCTGTGCATATATATATGTATGTATGTATACACACACACACACACACAACACACACACACACACACACACACACACCCCACCCCCCCCCCAAAGAATGACATCTACCTCACATTTCAGAATTAGGAGCCAGGGCAGGCTTCTAATTCTCTAATTTCCTGGAGGAGCCTGAGTAAAATGTAAGCAAGTGAGATGGACAAGGAGGAAAAGTGCTTCAGGAAGAGAGAAGAGTTTGCTAGAGTTTGAAGAGAGAATGAGAACTTGGTGTGTTTGAGAAACTGAAAAGAAATTCAGAATTGCCATGCAAGAGACAATGGCGAGACTTGAGGCCAAACAGATCGTTCAGGGCTGGATCAGAGAATCTTTAAGTCACATGGACAGCGGTAATGTGACCAGATCTGTGTGTCAGAAAACCTGCTCTGGCCACTTTATGTATGGGAACACAGGCACACAAGCAGAGAGATCCGTGAAGAGAATGCTGTGCTCATCCAGAAGAGATCAGATGGTGACACCTGCACCCGGGTCAAGGATGTGGGGATGGAGAGGAGCCAAGGTGTCTAGGGACACCTTCACAACCAGCACCTCACGTTCACAGGGGTGAAAAGACTCCACCAAGTATATAGGGCTTCAAATTCCCTCCCTCTGACCCTTCTTTTTAAGACAAACTGCTCCACTGATTCTTTTTGTAGGTTATTTATTTATTTTAATCAATAAACAAAAACTGTATATATTGGCTAGGCGTGGTGGTTCATGCCTGGAATCCTAGTGCTTTGGGGGGCTGAGGCGGGCAGATCACTTGAGCCCAGGAGTTAGAGACCAGCCTGGGCAACATGGCAAAACCCTATCTGTTTTTATTTAAAAAAATAAAACATGAAAAAAATTTTAAAACTCTATATATTTATGGTGTACAACATGATGTCTTGAAATATGAATACATTGCAGAATGGCTAAATCAAACTAATTAACATGTATATGACCTTAAATACTTATCTTTTTGTAGTGAGAACACAAAATCTATTCTTTTTCAATTTTCAAGTATATAATACATTGTTATTAATTATAGTCATCATGTTGCACAATAGATCTCTTGAACTTATTCCTCCTGCTTAGCTGAAATTCTGTATCCTTTGATTGATATCTTCCCAATCCACCCACCCTCTCTCCCCCAGCTGCTTCCACTGATTAGGTGCCCCTGTTAAATCATATGATTGAGCTCATACATTTCCCTCTGGCCACAGCTAATTTGGTCCAGAGCTGGCATCTGACAAAAAGCAGCCAACTCCCAGGCTATCCGTGACCTGTGATCTATGGCCTGGCTTGAAACTATTTAACTTTAAAAAACTATGGTAAATATACATAACACAATATTTACCATGCAACCATTCTTAAGTGTAGAGTTTGATGGCATTAAGTACATTTACAGTGTTGCCCAACCATCACTACTAACCATTTCCAGAACCTTGTAATCATCCCAAACAGAAACTCTGTATTTATAAAACAATAACTTCCCATTGTCCTCTCCCCTCAGCTCCTAGTAACCATTGCTCTACTGTCTGTCCCTATGAATTTGACTATTCTAAGCACCTCATGTAAGTGAAATAATATAATAATTACCCTTTTGTGTCTGGCTTATTTCTTTTAGCATAATGTCTTTAAGGTTCATCCATGTTGTAGCATGTATCAGAATTTCATTCCTTTTCAAGGCTGAATAATATTCCATTTAATGTATATACCACATTTTGTTTTTCCATTCATCTGTCATTGGACATTCAGGTTGTTTCTACCTCTTGATTATTGTGAATAATGCTGCTATGAACATAAGGATAAAAATATCGCTTCAGGACCCTGCTTTCAATCCTTTTGGATATATAACCAGAAGTGGAATTAATGGGTCATGGGGTATTTATATGTTTAATTTCTTGAGGAACTGCCATATTGTTTTCCATAGCAGCTGCACCATTTACATTCCTACTAATAATGCACAAGGGTTCCAATTTCTCCACGTCCTTATCAACACATCATTTTCTGGTTTGCTTATTTTATTAATAATTTTATTATTAAATATTTTATTATAAATTATTAGTTATATTAATATTATATAATATACCATATAATATATGCTAATATAAAAATATCATATAATTTATCAATGTAATATATTAATTATTGATTATTTTTAATAATAATTATCAATCTATTATCAGATATGTGATTGGCAAATATTTTCCCCCATTCTGTGGGTTGTCTTTTCACTCTCTTGATTGTGTCCTTTGATGTACAAAAGTTGAGGCAATTTTTTCTTAGTTAGGAAATACTGAGAGACTACCAATTAGCAGGTATAGCTACAAGTGAAAAACGTTGTTGTTGCTATGATTTCATGTCTACTCATGATAAATGTTTAGGAGAAACCACAGGAAAATATTGAGTGAGGGTGGAACTAGCCTGAGATTCCATACCACTATCATTCACTTAATGTGTGATTAATTCTTTGTTCATCTAGAAGGGGAGCTAAAGATGAAAAGATGTCATGATCTGGGGACACAGCAAACCAAAGCCCTGACCTGAAACTGAAATCGATACCAGAAGAGAAGTTCTGAACAGATAAACCCCAAACAGAACTTTGGTAGTAACACAGGAGTACTTTGGGAATTGTTTATTGGGTGGTAGTGGAGTCGACAGTAAAAAAATTTCCCCTCTACGTCCTTAGGTTAATTCTGATAGTGCATGGAACTCAGGGGCAAGGCAACTTATTAGGCTATCTCCTTTAGACCTTGAGGATGTGGTCCCACTGACATTTAGACATAAGTTTCAAGGAATGAGAAATAAATGTCTTGCAGAATTAGTAATGTTTAGATAAAAGTACATGAATCCCAATCCCAGCTGCCCAGGGTCAGTAAACAAGGAAACTCAGAGCCTTCATATCACCCTGTTTTGGGAAGCCCTTTCTGACCATAGAAGGATCTCTGAGATCACTGAAAGCTGAGTTCAGGAACAAATCACATCCTTTGTTGAATTGCACCCATTGAGTTCCCATTTACATTGGGTCTTATGCAATGGGAAAATGGTTAACAGTATTGCCTTGATTGACAAACACTGAGACTCTATCTGTAAAGAGCCAAAGATGAGGATGTTTGTCACCTGAGTTCCCCCTTAACACTTTTCACTGTTTTACGTGTCCCTCAATGGACAAACCTGACAGGTCTTCAACAGGAAATTTGCCATAGGAGAAGGGAAAAAGGAGCCTGGGCTTGCCACTGGGGCAGAAAGAGGAATATCTAGGACCATATTTTGAGAAAGGGTGGTGGCCCCAGGAACAGCATACTTCTGATAAGGAGAAACTTCTCCACTCAGCCACCCAGTGTCTCTACTTAGCCACCGTGGGGAAACTATGGTGTGCTGAGAATTAAAATAACTGTAATGTTTTTTACCCAAACAGGTGTGCTAAGGGACACTGCTTGCCTGAGCATAAGCTGGGAGAGGGGCATGCTCTGCTTCTAGGGCATCATGCAGGTCTAGATAGCAGAGGCAAATTTCCTGTGTGTCTGGCATTGAAAATCAGTGGTGGCAGTGAATTTTCAAGCAACAAGGATTGAGATGGGAGCAGTTTCAGAGTTTTTCCATTGAGGAATATTTCTAAGTTGCTATTTCAACAAAAAGGGCAAGAATAATTCATATCTAATAGCTAGCAATGCTAGGGATTTTCTGAAACATTGAAAGAAGAGATCCAAGGGAAAAGACAGAGTTTCCTCCTAATCAAATACTTGGAATCTCCAAGAATCAAAACTGTTTGAATTAATGGTAATGTGACCTCAATTATATTCACAGTCTTGTGAAATTTGGGGTTCACACCTTAAAATTGAATTTAAAAATCCTACTCTTTTTTCTATGAATTAAGAAAAAATTTATTATTTTATTATAATGGAGGACTACCTAGGACAATATTTTGAGAATGAGTATTCTAACTACTGGGCTTTCTAAATTTTCCACTTTTACCTCTATGTTATTGATGTTTATGAGAGAAGATGAAGTTATTTCTTTGAATCAGGGTTTCCTAGCATTCTTTGGCTCCTGGGGACATGCAGTCTTGGTGATGGCTGCTTTGACATCCTTGTTCCTCAGTGTGTAGATGAGAGGGTTGAGAACAGGTGTGAGAATGGCATATACCACATTGCCCATGACGTGGAAGTCTAGGGGCAGGTCAGCCCTGTAGGCCATATAGGCTATGGCAATGGATGAATAGTAGGTGCCCACCACCAGGAGGTGGGAGCTGCAGCTGGAGAAGGCTTTGGAGCGTCCTTCTTGGGAGTTGATGCGAAGCACCAAGGTCAAGATGTGGGCATAGGAGAGAAGCACCAGGAGAAGTGGGAGGAAGGACACCACCATGGTGATGCAGAAGCCCATGAAGGTCTAGGGGTTGGTGTCAGAGCAGGAGGCCTGGACCACAGCCAAGTGGTCACAGAAGCAGTTGTAGATGTGGACAATGCTGTCAAATGCCATCTGGGAGGTCTGTACCACTGCTGGAATGGGCAGGAGGAGGGCAGTGAGCCAGGCACTGGCTGCCAAGACAGGGTTGGTCTGAAGGGTCATGAGGACAGGGTAGTGCAGTGGGCGGCAGATAGCCACATAGTGGTCATAGGCCATGACCACCAGGATGAAGGCTTCTGAGCAGGAGAACCTGTGGAACAGGTACATCTGCAGGAAGCAGGCAGGGAAGCTGAGGAAGCTGTCCCTAAGCAAGAACAGGGACAGCATCTTGGGGACAGTGGTTGTGGTGACAAGAATGTCCAAAGTGGAGAGGTTTATCAGGAAGAAGTACATGGGCTTGTGGAGGCTGGGCTGTGCCACCACAGCCACCAGGATCAGGGTATTACCCATCAGGATGAGCATGTAGAAGAGGAGAAAGACAAAGAAAATAGGAAGGAAAAGGGATTTTGGCAGAGAGGGGATGCCCATAAGGTAGAAGGTGGTTGAGTCGTCCCCTGATCCATTACAGGTGATTGTTTCCCTGGTGGGTTAAAGCTGGAGGCTCCGAAGTTGAATACTGGGAACACCTGGGAACCAGGCCCATCTGGAAGCCAAAACAACCAGAGATTCTGTAAGGAGAATTACTTAATGATCACTGTATAATAAATAGATAATGGGCTCTATCTTATCTCAAAATTCTTCATCCTATCCCAGAATTCTCTTTCCTTTTTAAATCAAGTATGGAAAAAGTACCTACAATATATAAATCATGTGTTATTTGCTGGATACATAGTAGACAAGTTAGTGGGGCTGAAGAAAGACATTAAGCAATGAATCACATAATTATTTAATTGCAATTGTGTTAAGTGCTTTGGAAGAACTTCTAGTCCACTTTTCCATGTTCCATGTGATTATTTTGGGGACATCAGATCTCTTAAACCAGAACACTGAGTTCCTTTTTCTGTTGGCATTTGCTTTAAGTTTTTTAAAAATGGCATCTTTGTTACCACATTGAATAGGGAGGGCTGATTTCTCCCAGGTTTACTGCAACATGCTGTCTTCCCATCATAATTATTAACTAGGGAATGGCTCCTTTCTATCTTGTTTGCTTGGTGCAGTGGTTCTGCTATTTCCATCTAAGCTGAGTTCTCTGTATCCTGTCTCTGACTATGGGGCTCTTTGTTATGTTATAGGGAAGGGAGTAACACTGAAATGCGCTTGGTGGTGAGAGTCATTCCTGACCGGGTTCCTGATAATGGCTTCTTCCACAGCTGGGCAACAACAGAGAATCCAAGACAGTCTCTGTAACTCCTTTGAGCTTCCCTCCCTGCTGGCTGCAGTAGCTCAGCTGTGCTCCTATTTGACCACTGCATTCCCACTACCCAGCAGGCTTCTCTGCTTCTTTGCTAGTCAGAAAGTGTCATGGTAACCTGGGAAAACTTGGGAGGCATGATTGATAGAAAAGAACTGGAGATCTGTTCGTAGTAGCTGCTCCGAGTCAAAAGAACCCCTTTCAGAACCAGGAATGAGTGCTTCAACACACACGCAGGGATTTTGAGCTGAAGGAAAGTACTGATTCACTCTCTACTTGAGGCTTGTCTCTTGCGCTAAAGGACCCCTGGCACAGGTCTTTGTTGACATTTGCATCACTGCCTCGTTAATCCCAATGATTCCAGGAGCAGTTGCCACTAATTTTTCCTGAGTCACTTCTAATTTCCCATTCTTCTAATGAAACATCTCTCATGGATAAAACCACTAATGTAAAAAATGGAAAAGATGTTTATTTTCAAGTCCAACTAATTTATCCCCCATAGTCCAGAGACTGATCACGGAAAGACCAGGGGCTTTCTCGGGTGCCACGGCCAGCTGGCTGCAGAGCCAGAAACACTGTGCCAGGACAGGGTTCTTTCTTTTATACATGTTTCCTAAAGAATACAGAAGTCCAAGTTTCCAAGAGGAAATAACTTAAGACAAAGCTTTCTATTTCCCTTTTTTGTTTTCTAGTTGATAACATCAAACAAAACTAAATTTCAAATTTTCCTCTAGGTTTCTATATGGTAGGTACTAAATCACTGTCAAGCAATGCAAATGCTCCTTTAAAATAATGTCGCAAGACCTGGCAAGAGTGAACTTGCTTTGTCCCAAGTTGAGAAGGTTATCCCTCAGTTAACCAGAACCCCATCCCAACAGATTCAGTAGCCAGGTTTTCCTCATACCCAAAGGGGGCAAACTGCACTTCCCTGGACATTGCTGCACTCAGAGAGTGAGTCATGGACTGACTGTCCCCATGTTAGGCTGAGTTGGGGGTCTGAGGGACAGAAACTCAGAAGGTCAAAGCCAGAGGGGCCCTTAGAGTCCATCCAGTCCAGCTGCCCCTCTTCCTCTCTCCTCTATCCACTGCTTTGCAGAAGGAGACATGGATGCTGAGACCCCCTGGTGGAGAGACAGCCTGAGGCTTTTCACAGCCAGGGGTGCTGGACTACCCAACAGGCAGACCAGGCTTGGGTCACCAGCAAAGCAGAGGCACCAAAACTACTTCCTGAGAGAATTTAATATGTATTATTTCAAAGCACCATTCAACTAGCCCATCATAGGAAATATCAGAATTTGGCTGGACTTTCTGTACAATTTATTTTGAATTACATGCTATCTCTAAGTAATGCAGCCCTGTGCTTTGGGCTAAAAGGACACTGTTTCCCAGGGCACAGAACTTGCCCAGCAGATCTTTCCAGTTAGGTTTGTCTATGAGCCAGTTACAGTGCTGGTTGGGGAAAGAGGAGGACAGAAAAACTGATCACCCAAATGTCATCCTGCACTTTCTGTACATCATCTCTCCCCATCAGACAGCTCTGCCAGGAAGTGCTTATGCCCCTTCCGCTAATGAAGAAACTGAGGGTCAGAGAAGGCCAGGCCCTCCTTCAGGGTCACAGCTAGTGAGGGGTGAGAGCAGAGGCTGCTCCTGGAGCCTGGCAACCCACAGTCCTGCCTCCTGGGCCAGCTCTGACACTCTCTTGCTGTGACTATGGGTCTTTGCTCATCCGTACAGTGAGGGATTTGAGGAAATCTTCTCCGAGAGGTTTCCAAATCAATAAGCCATTTTCTGAGTGTCCCTCTGCATTTTGCAGAGTGGGGGTTCAGAGACAGATGTCACATGACCCACACCCCTAAGGGTGAGGGCTCTCGCACTGAGGGAGCACTGCAGCAGAGCCAGGTTCTTGACCTTCATTATGTCATGTGCACCTTAGTGGTTATGTGTGTGGACTCGGGAATCAACCCTTGCTCCTAGCTCCAACTGTGTGACATTGAGCAAGTCACTTTCCCCTCTCTGAGCATTTTGGCCCTGATCTGTGACCTCATGGGATTTTCTTTAGGTAGAGAACGCTTAGGAATGCTTACTAAGAGCCCGGAACATGGAAGAGCGCAAAGTTTGCTAGTGTTTCCATTGGTTCCTGCTGTCATCAGCCTTTTCTCCCTGTGGGAAGGCCTTGGCCAAGAAGATTTGAATCTCATTTGTGAGTGCATCCATTGCCCAGGACTGCCAGGATATCTGGCCAAAGGCCTTATAGTCCACACATGCACCTGGATCCCGGGCACCTTCCAACCTGGATCCTGGGTGCCTGCTCTGTGCATACCAAATGTGTCTTCCTGACCTCTGGCCCAGGTTTGTAGTCCCTGGACACCCTGTCCCTGTCTTCCCATCCCAGATTTCTCTGCCTATCTCTGGGCACCCCGTCTCCAGCAACGTTCACCTGTTGAGCCTGGTCCACACTGGTGTCTCCTGTGTTCCTCCATGAGAGGCCTTGGAGGAAGTGGCAGGCTGGGGCTGAGCCATGGCCCATTAAAGCCTCAGGCCCCTCTTTTCTGGCAGGCCTCCTGGGGTACTTTCTCTCAATGGTGCTTCCACGGGGCGCCACACTTACCATCCCTCAGGAATCAACTTCCTGGCATCTTCTTCAGCTTGTATGTGATAGAAGTGGTATTTGTCCCTAGGCTTTGCAAATAATAACAAGATCATTATTAACAGCCCTCAAGGGTCCAAAACTTTACACCAATGGTGTAGCCTTTATCCTCATTATCCTCTCTGGTCCTCACAACAGCAGAGAAGACAGGATTTAACAATAGGGTATACAGGAAGTCCAAGAGAAAGAAAATGAGGTCTAGGAAGTGAAACAGCTTGTCCATGTTAACACTGGTGGCTAGAGGAAGAGCTGGAATTTAGACCTAGGGCTTTATTCCCTGCCTAGTGCCTTGACAGCTTCAACAGAAGTATATAACGATCAAGAAGATGGGACCTGGAGCTATTACATATTAAAGATCTTCCTTTATTGGTTTGCTGGGTTTCCACTTACTTTTCTAATTGTACACAGAAGTACTAATATGCACTTCAGAGAAGCGCTTTATTCCAGAAATACCTCCTCTTCCTCCCATTATGTAGTCACAACCCTCTTTTCTCTTTCTAATCAGATGTATTCATTGTACCCTTCTTTGCCAGTTAATTCAGTGGCATGGGGAGCCCCAAAAGTTCAGGTGGCAATCTCCGCTTCCAGTTCAATGAAATGACTATTTCACTCCTGGTAGATTCATTCCACGCCTGGGAACTAAAATGCATAAACTGGCAGAATCCAAAGTTAGGGAGGAGGAAGCACGTACTTTGATTCTCCTTTTTTTTCCCCCCAATTCCCTTTCAGGTTCTATGTATTTTAGAACTGGGTTCTTAGGGGTAATAAGAGGAAGCACTCCCACTTCCTACCTTGGTTCTCAGACCTGTGTATTCTGGCTAGACAGGAAACTGCTCTATATATTGGATACTTGTTACAAGTATGTATTTCAGCTTATAAGACAGCACCCAAGCCCTTTGAGGTATTATCACTCAGCCAACACCCAAAACTAAGTCTCAATAAGTTATTTCTCTAGTCTAGCAGGCCACCTGCTTCTGAGTGATGGGATGCATTGTAAGATCAGTGATTCCATGGGCATGAGACTTACTGCTTCACTTATTTTGCCATAAAATTGATTTTTTATGTCAAAAGCATGGCCATATGGGATAGTATCATGATAAGCCATTTATTAAATCTACAGAAGGTGATAACAGAAGAAACATTGTAAGAAAGGCAAATTCATATCCAGAATAGGTTTCTATTCCAATAAAGATAAACCACTGCCCTGTCAATGATGGAAGGGATCCAGTGTGTTCATCCTGTCACCCATAGCTGGCCAGTTTCCTTGGCCAATGATTCATATCATAGGCTCAGTGTTGGTCTTTTGTTGCTGACATATTGGATACTTAGCAGAAGCTAAGCCAGACCAGCCTTTATGAATCCATGCACAACTTCCTTCCTTGTCACTATGCCTTTTATTCATGAATCTATTGAGAAAACACTGAAGCATCTAGGAAAGAGAGTCTAACTGATTTTCATGGATGGATCATCTTGTCTACCTGATTTTGCCTACTCTTGTTGATTTTGGAGATCTTTTTCTGCCATGATACCCTCTGGTAAATAGTCACATGGCACACAAATATCTTCACAATTTGTACCCATTCTTAGAGGTCTACCACCTTAAACCTTCCCCATACCTCCTCTCCACCAATCTTCTTCTTTCCAAGTACTTGAATATCCCAGCAAAACCATTAGCATTTGCCCATACTCTGGTATGGATCCATACCTCTTCCCATTTCACTTTTCAGGTGAGATGAACTTACCAGGGTGAAAAAACAGATGCACTGCCAAAGGTTCTGCCTACTGGCAGGATTTACCTTGTTGGCGATCCTTCAAGGCTCTCCTAAATGGAGCTGCAATGCAGTAGCAGTCCACTCAGGTGGCCCAGCATATTTTGAAGAAACATTTGTAAACCAGGCTTGAATGTTTTTATTCATCAGGGAATTGGTTATAGGGAACTTCCCATGAGACCATATGTTAGAGTTGATGGAAAGTTGCCAACACAGCAAGACTGGGTGTCATGGGAGCGTGAGCTGCCTACTCACTCAATTTAATCGCTCCTTCGAGATCTGCTTGAGCGTAATAGAATAACATTTATTACTTCCATTTGAAGAAGGGATGTTTCTGTACATGTTCAATTTTATATTTGGTTTGTTCAAATTAATATCCAACTCATAAGGAATAGCGTGGGACTCATATTCATTCAGTGTTCCCTGATCAGCCATTCAGTCTGCTCCAGGGCCAGGCACTATTTTTCAGAAGGAGACTAGTTAACTACAGAAAAAAGCACGAATTTGCTCTAAAATCCAAGTGGGCTGTGCTGTGATTCAATAGTGTATGTTACCTCAAAAATTCAAAGAGGGCCAGGTGCAGTGGATCATGCCTGTAATCCCAGCACTTTGGGAGGCTGAGGCGGATGGATCACTTGAGGTCAGGAGTTTGAGACCAGCCTGACCAACATGGTGAAACCCCATCTCTACTAAAAAAATACAAAATTAGCCAGGCGTGGTGGCACACACCTGTAATCCCAGCTACTTGGGAGGCTGAGGCAGGAGAAACACTTGAACCCGGGAGGCGGAGGTTGCAGTGAGCCAAGATTGTGCCATTATACTCCAGCCTGGGCAACAAGAGTGAAACTCTGTCTGAAAAAAAAAAAATTTAAAGGGGACTTTTAAGTTTTGTCTATGACAGTGTGGCTTCTCTGGGACTAAACTTTCTGCCAAAAACAACTGTAAAAGCTGGACATATGTAAAACAATGGTCTGAAGACCTCAGAGAGCAACCAATGGCAGGTCTTGAAGTACTGCAGTCCTTGAGAGAGGAGTCACATAAGGCTAGTTCCACCTGACTCCAGCTTTTTATCCTAAGGTATTTCCCAGCTTGCAGGATGAGAAAGTAGAACCCAATTAGGAAACACAAGCCCCACTGTTTGGAGTTTAGGTTACCAAAGTGACTGGAACTTAAGAGGCAAATTCTAGGAGAGGATGACACTGCAGAGAAGGAACGCCAAAACCTGTGTGTCAGCAATTTTATAAAATCATTATTTAGTAAAGAAAACAGAAATATGGCTGGGCACGATGACTCATGCCTGTAATCCCAGCACTTTGGGAGGCCGAGGTGGGTGGATCATCAGAGGTCGGGAGTTCAAGACCAGCCCAGCTAACATGGCAAAACCTCATCTCTACTAAAAATACAAAAATTAGCCGGGTGTGGTGGCATGGCCTGTAGTCCCAGCTACCTGGGAGGCTGAGACATGAGAACTGCTTAAATCCAGGAGGCAGAGGTTGCAGCGAGCGGAGATCTCGCCACTGCATTCCAGCCTGGGCAACCATGTGAGACTCTGTCTCGAAAGAAAAAAAAAAGAAAAGAAAAGAAGAGAAATATAATTCAGCTGTTCCTATCAGCATGGTTGCTTGATAAGTACTATTTTTAATTAAAATACTGACTTTTATTTCACATGTATATTTTTGTCTTCCCACCATTTCCATGTCTGATCACTGCTACTACTATGTCCTATCATAACATTCCATACATACTTAAAACCAAGCACAGGGTGGAGTTCCATCTTTAAAAACTAAACAGGCATTTTGGACAACACATTCTTGGCAATGGAACCTGGACAACATTTACCAAACACAACAGGGAAAATTCTCATTCTGCATCATAAAAAGGACAGCCAGATATCAACTGTTACAGAAATGAAATAAGACAAAAAATTTTTAACAAATTGCTTAAACTATTTTCTTAAAGAGACTTCCTCCACTGCCAGAGATCTTGAATAGCCTCCTGGTCAGTCATCTGGAAGCAATTCTTCACATAACTAATGAACTTGGCTTCTACTTTGGGAAGAGAACCATCTTTTCCTATACTTGCTTGCATTTTTGCTTTAATGTCGTCTACAGAACTAGGTCCTTTTGGTGTTTTAGGAGTTTTTCTTGTTTTTTTGAAGGATTCTTGTCCTTTTGATCTTGGTGTTGATGGTTTTGAGTCTTTTCCATTCTGATTTGACTTTTGTGAATTTTTGGCTGGAGTATCTCGCATAGATTTCTTCACTGGTGCTTTTTCTTCAGTTTCCTCATCATCAAAATCATCATCATCCTCCTCTTCATCATCATCATCCTCTTCATCTTCATCATCATCTTCATCTGCAGCAAGTTTTACTTTTTTCTGTGGAAGCTTGCTACCACCTTCAGGGGCAGACTGCTTTCTAGATATACTCAAGAGTTTCACATCCTCCTCTTCATCTTCTAACTCTACATCTTCCTCTACAACTACTAAGTGCTGCCCACTAATATGCACTGGCCCTGAACCCACTTCAACTGCAAGGTGGTATTTCAAAGCCCCACAGGGAAACCGTTGGCTGTACAGACATTTTCAAAGTTGCCAGTGTTACCTTAATTGATTGCCTTTGCAATTCATTGCCTCTGCTTCAACAATGTGCAATTCTTTGCACCAGCCCCTAAACTAACCGTTCTTAAAGATAACTGGTGCTCATTTTCATCATTATCCACCTTAAAGTGGTATCTTTGTTGGCCTTTAGTTCACAACTGAAAAGATAGTTCTGGGGCCTCAGGGGGCCCATGTCTAGGTCCATCGAATCTTCGAATGGGTGGTGGCACACCCTTAGGTGGGAGAGAAGGTGGACAGAGATAAACAACCACCGCTCAAGAGAACAGCTGAGCAGGATGGAATCACACCAGGGCGATAATTATTATTGATAGTTGGGATGAAAAACACATGTGATTTCTGTTTTTTTGTTTTTTGTTTTCTGTTTTGTTTTTTTAAATTTCCAACTTTTAAGTTCAGGGGTACGTGTGCAGATGTGGAGGTTTGTTACATAGGTAAACAGGTGCCATGGTGGTTTGCTGCACAGATCATCCCATCACCTAGGTATTAAGTCCAGCATCCATTAGTTATTCTTCCCAATGCTCTCCCTCCTCCCACTGCCCCCACCTCTTACAGGCGTCAGTGTGTGTTGTTCCCCACCATGGGTCCATGAGTTCTCATCATTCAGCTCCCACTTATAAGTGAGAACATGTGGTATTTGGTTTTCTGTTCCTGCATTAGTTTGCTGAGGATAAGCGCTTCCAGCTCCATCCACGTCCCTGCAAATGACATGATCACATTCCTTTTTATGGCTGCATAGTATTCCATGGTGTATATGTATCATACTTTCTTTATCCAGTCTATCATTGATGGGCATTTAGGTTGATTCACTGTGTTTGCTACTGTGAATAATGCTGCAATGAACATACGCATGCATGTACCTTTATAAGAGAATGATTTATATTCCTTTGGGTATATTCCCAGTAATGGGATTGCTGGGTCAAATGGTGCTATTATGCCTCTAGGTCTTTGAGGAGTCACCACCTGTCTTCCACACTGGTTGAACTAATCTACACTCTGATCAACAGCGGAAAAGTGTTTCTTTTTCTCTACCACCTTGCCAGCATCTGTTGTTTTTTGACTTTTTAATAATAGCCATTCTGATTGGTGTGAGATAATATCTCATTGTGGTTTTGATTTGCATTCCTTTAAGGATCAGTGATGTTGAGCTTTTTTTCATATGTTTGTTGGCCACATGTATGTATTCTTTTGAGAAGTATCTGTTCATGTCCTTTGCCCACTTTTTTTTTTTTGAGACAGAGTCTCACATTGTCACCCAGGCTGGAGTGCAGTGGCATGATCTTGGCTCACTGCAGCCTCCGCCTCCCAGGTTCAAGCGATTCTCCTGCCTCAGCCTCCTCAGTAGCTGGGACTACAGGTGCCCGCCACCACACCTGGCTAATTTTTTGTATTTTTAGTAGAGACGGGTTTCACCATGTTGGCAGGCTGGCCTCGAACTCCTGCTTCGTCCACTTTTTAATGGGGTTATGATTTTCTTCAATGTATGCTATAATAAAATAAATAATTTTAATATTCTTTCATTTCCATGGTTACCTGACCTAGATTAGACAAATAGTAGGGCTTTAACTTTCTTTTTGTTGTCAAAATCTGGTGTTGGCATACCTTTTCTCTAATTTGAACTGGTATTGTTTATGTTTGATACAGCATTAAGGAATTTGATGATTTTTGTTTTCAAAAAAATGAAATTAAATTCACAAAAATGAAATTAATTAAAGTCATTTTTCAGAGAAATGACATTAAGTGCAATAATTTTATTTATCGTAAAGATTTTGTACATCATTACAACATCATGTTGTAATGTTATAATGTGTATAAACATTGAAAATCAACTTTAAAAAACACAATCCCATTTATGATAGCCACATACAAGCACAAGAAACCTAGGAATACACCTAACCAAAGAGGTGAAAAATCTCTACAAGAAGAACTCAAAACATTGCTGAAAAAACTATAGATGAAACAAAGAAATGGACAAACATTCCATGCTCATGAATTGGAAGAATCAACATCATTAAAACGACCATACTGCCCAAAGCAATATACAGATTGAATGCTATTCCTCTCAAACTACCAACATCGTTTTTTTCACAGAATTAGAAAAAAAGCTATTCTTAAATTCATATGGAACCAAAAAAGAGCCCAAATAGCCAAAGGAATCCTAAGCAAAAAGAACAAAGCTGGAGGCATCACATTACCTGACTTGAAACTCTAAGGCTACAGTAATCAAAATAGGATGATACTGGCATAAAAACAGACACATAGACCAATGGAACAGAATAGAGAACCCAGAAATAAAGCTGCATACCTACAGCCATATGATCTTCAAAAAAGTCAGCAAAAATAAGTATGGGAAAAGGACTCCCTCTTCAATAAATAGTGCTGGGGTGGGGGAGTGGGGAGGGATAGCATTAGGAGATATACCTAATGTAAATGATGAGTTAATGGGTGCAGCACACCAACATGGCACATGTATACATACGTAACAAACCTGCACGTTGTGCACATGTACCCTAAAACTTAAAGTATAATTAAAAAATAAATAAATAAATAAATAGTGCTAGGATAGCTGGCTAGCCATATGCAGAAGAATGAAACTGCACCCCTATCTTTCACCATACACAAAAATTAACTCAAGATAGATTAAAGATTTAAATGTAAAGATCTCAAAGTATAAGAATCCTAGAAGAAAACCTAGGAAACACCATTCTAAATATTGGCCTTGGGAAAGAATTTATGACTAAGTCCTGAAAAACAACTGCAACAAAAACAAAAACTGACAAGTGGAACCTAATTAAACTAAACGGTTTCTGCACAGCAAAAGAAACTATCAAAAGAGTAAACAGACAACCTACAGAATGGGAGAAAATATTTGTAAACTGCCGGGTGCAGTGACTCACGCCTGTAATCCCAGAACTCTGGGAGGCGGAGGTGGAAGGATCTCTTGAGCTCAGGAGTTTGAGACACTTGGGCAACATAGAGAGAACCTGTCTCTACAGAAATTAAAAAATTAGCCAGGTGTGGTGGCACATGCCTGTAGTTCCAGCTACTCGGGAGGCTGGGGTGGGAAGATTGCTTAGGCCCAGGAGGTCAAGGTTGCAGTGAACTGAGATCACGCCACTGCCTTCCAGCCTGGGCGACAGAATAAGACTGTCTCAAAAAAGGAGGGTGGGGGAGGGGTGGGGAGAGAGAAGGAAAAGAAAGAAAGAAAATATTCGCAAACTATGTATCTGACAAAGGTCTAGTATTCAGAATCTATAAGGAACTTAATTCAATAAGCAAAAACCAAATAATACCATTAAAAAGTGGGCAAAACACATAAACAGACACTTCTAAAAAGAAGACATATAAGCAGCCAACAGACATATGAAAAAATGCTCAACATCACTAATCATCAGAGAAGTGCAAATCAAAACCATGAGATATTATCTCACTCCAGTCAGAATGGCTACTATTAAAGTCAAAGAAGAATAGGTGCTGACCAGGCTGTAGAGAAAATGGAATGCTTATACATTGTTGCTGAGAATGTAAATTAGTTCAGCCACTGTGGAAAGCAGTTTGGCAATTTCTCAAAGAACATAAAATAGAGCTATCATTTGACCCAGCAATCTCATTACTGGGTATATATCCAAAAGAAAATACATTATTCTATCAAAAGACACATGCACTCGTATGTTCATTGCATTAGTATTCACAATAGCAAAGACATGGATTCAACCTAGGTGCCCATCAGCAGTGGACTGGGTAAAGAAAATTGGTCCAAATATGGTCAGGCGCTGTGTCTCACGCCTGCAATCCCAGCACTTTGGGAGGCTGAGGCGGGTGGATCACCTGAGGTCGGGAGTTCGAGACCAGCCTGACCAACATGGAGAAACCCCATCTTTACTAAAACTACAAAATTAGCTGGGCATGGTGGCACATGCCTGTAATCCCACCTACTTGGGAGGCTGAGGCAGGAGAATTGCTTGAACCTGGGAGGTGGAGGTTGTGGTGAGCTGAGATCGTGCTATTGCACTCCAGCCTGGGCAACAAGACGAAACTCCATCTCAAAAAAAAAAAAAAAAAGAAAAAAAAAATTGGTCCATATACACCATGAAATGCTACATAGCCATAAAAAAGAATGAAATCATGGATGCAGCTGGAGCCCATTATCCTAAGTGAATTAACACAGGATCAGAAAACCATGTACTGCATGTTCTCACTTATAAGTGGGAGCTAAACATTGGGTACTTATGACCATAAAGATGGCAACAATAGACACTGGGGACTAATAGAGGGTGGAGGGAGGGTAGCAAGCTTTGTAAAACTAACTTGGGTACTATGCTGACTATCTGTGTGACGGGATCATTCATATCCCAGACCTCAGCATCATGAAATGTACCCATGCCACAAACCTGCATGTGTATCCCCTGAATCTAAAAAGTGGAAATTTTCTTACAAACTGGTGAAATTGAAGGGAGAAATGGACAAATCCATAATTATTGTTAGAAACTTTAATATTTCCCTTTCAGTAATTGATCAAGCAGATAGAAAATTGGTTAAGATATAGAAGGCCTAAACAGCACTATCAAACAACTAGACCTAATTGACATTTATAGAACACTCCACATAATAGCAGAATACACTTCCAAGGGTGCAAAGAACATTCACCAAGATAGATCATATTTTAGGCCATTAAACAAAAAATTTAAAAGAATAGAAAGGCTTTTTAAAGAATAGTAATCATACAAAGCATATTCTTGAACCATAAGGGAATTAAACTAGAGAACAGTAACAGAAAGTGATTGGGAAAATCTTCCAAATATTTTGAAATTAAATAAAAACACTTTGAAATAACCATGGGACAATTAGGATGTTTTAGGGGAAATTTAAAGTACATCTGGAATGAAATGAAAATAAAAATGCAACATATCAAAATTCGTGTGAAGTTGCTAATGCAGGAGCTATTGGGAAATGTACAGACTTCAATGCTTACATTGAAAAATAAAAGTCTCGTATCAATGACCTAATCTCCCACGTCAAGAAATTAGAAAAATGATCAAATTAAACCCAAGGTATGTAGAAGGAAAAAATATATAAAGATTAGAGGAAGAATCAATAAAATCGAAAACAGGAAAATGAGAAGAAACAAACTAAATGCTGATTCTTTGAAAAATCAATAAATTGGTAAACCTATAGCTAAACTGACCAAGAAAAAATCACAGAAAACACAAATTGCCAATATTAGGAATGAAAGAGGAGACATCACAGACATTAAAAGGATAATAAGGGAACAGTACAAACAACTCTATGTTTATAAATTCTAAAATTTGGAATCCAACTTACAAGGGACGTGAAGGACCTCTTCAAGGAGAACTACAAACCACTGCTCAATAAAATAAAAGAGGATACAAACAAATGGAAGAACATTCCATGCTCATGGGTAGGAAGAATCAATATCGTGAAAATGGCCATACTGCCCAAGGTAATTTATAGATTCAATGCCATCCCCATCAAGCTACCAATGACTTTCTTCACAGAATTGGAAAAAACTGCTTTAAAGTTCAGATGGAACCAAAAAAGAGCCCGCATCGCCAAGTCAATCCTAAGCCAAAAGAACAAAGCTGGAGGCATCACGCTACCGGACTTCAAACTATACTACAAGGCTACAGTAACCAAAACAGCATGGTACTGGTACCAAAACAGAGATACAGATCAATGGAACAGAACAGAGCCCTCAGAAATAACGCCACATATCTACAACTATCTGATCTTTGACAAACCTGAGAAAAACAAGCAATGAGGAAAGGATTGCCTATTTAATAAATGGTGCTGGGAAAACTGGCTAGCCATATGTAGAAAGCTGAAACTGGATCCCTTCCTTACACCTTATACAAAAATTAATTCAAGATGGATTAAAGACTTAAACGTCACACCTAAAACCATAAAAACCCTAGAAGAAAACCTAGGCATTACCATTCAGGACATAGGCATGGGCAAGGACTTCATGTCTAAAACAACAAAAGCAATGGCAACAAAAGCCAAAATTGACAAATGGGATCTAATTAAACTAAAGAGCTTCTGCACAGCAAAAGAAACTACCATCAGAGTGAACAGGCAACCTAAAAATGGGAGAAAATTTTTGCAACCTACTCATCTGACAAAGGGCTAATATCCAGAATCTACAATGAACTCCAACAAATTTACAAGAAAAAAACAAACAACCCTATCAAAAAGTGGACGAAGGACATGAACAGACACTTGTCAAAAGAAGACATTTATGCAGCCAAAAAACACATGAAAAAATGCTCACCATCACTGGCCATCAGAGAAATGCAAATCAAAACCATAATGAGATACCATCTCACACCAGTTAGAATGGCAATCATTAAAAAGTCAGGAAACAACAGGTGCTAGAGAGGATGTGGAGAAATAGGAACACTTTTACACTGTTAGTGGGACTGTAAACTAGTTCAACCATTGTGGAAGTCAGTGTGGTGATTCCTCAGGGATCTAGAACTAGAAATACCATTTGACCCAGCCATCCCATTACTGGGTATATACCCAAAGGACTATAAATCATGCTGCTATAAAGACACATGCACACGTATGTTTATTGTGGCACTATTCACAATAGCAAAGACTTGGAACCAACCCAAATGTTCAACAACGATAGACTGGATTAAGAAAATGTTGCACATATACACCATGGAATACTATGCAGCCATAAAAAATGATGAGTTCATGTCCTTTGTAGGGACATGGATGAAGCTGGAAACCATCATTCTCAGCAAACTATCGCAAAGACAAAAAAACCAAACACCGCATGTTCTCACTCATAGATGGGAATTGAACAATGAGAACACATGGACACAGGAAGGGGAACATCACACTCTGGAGACTGTTGTGGGGTGGGGGGAGGGGGGGGGAGGGATAGCATTAGGAGATATACGTAATGCTAAATGAGGAGTTAATGGGTGCAGCACACCAGCATGGCACATGTATACATATGTAACTAACCTGCACGTTGTGCACATGTACCCTAAAACTTAAAGTATAATAAAAAAAAAAATTTGGACAAAATGGACAAATTTCTTAAAAGGCAGAAATTATAAAGTTCCATTCAAAAAGAAATAGATAATGTAAAAATTTCTGTATCTATTAAATAGTTAATTTTGTAGTTAAAAACTTCCTGAAAGAAAATTCCAGGCCCTGGAAATTTTACAGGCAAATTCTACCAAATATTTAAGGAAGAAATAGCACCAATTCGATACAATGTTTTTAAGAATGTAGAAGAGACAGGAAAGCTTCCTAACTCATTTTATGAGGCCAGCATTTATCTAATACCAAACAAGACAAAGAAATTACAAGAAAACTACACTCTGGTATCTCTCATAAATATTGATGCAAAAATTCTGAACGAAATATTCACAAGTCAAATCTAGTAATATATAAAGGGCAAAACATGTCACAACCAAATGGGGTTCATCCCAGGAGTGCAGTTTGTAATGAATAAAATTAAAGAGCTAAGTAAATGGAGAGATATATTATATTCATGGACTGGAAGACTCAATATTGTTAAAATGTCATTTGTCCCAAATTTAATCTACAGATTTAACATAGTCCCTCCCCTCCCCAAATCCCAGTAACTTGGTTCTAAAATTTATATCTAAAAGCAAAGGAACTAGAATAACCAAACAACTATAAAAAAATTAATAAAGTCAGAGGAGTCACATTATGGAATTTCAACATTAACTATAAAGCTACAGTATTCAGGACCATGTGGTATTGGTAAAGGTTAGACATATATATCAGTGGAACAGAATAGAGAGCTCACAAATAGATACACACAATCAACTGATATTTGACAAAAGTGTAAAGGCAATTTGATAAAGAATGGTTTATAACAAACGGTGCTGGAATGATTGTATGTTCATATGCACAAAAAAAAAGAATCTCAACCTAAACCTCACACCTTATCCAAGAATTAACTCAAAATTGTTCATAGAATGAAATCAAAACTAGAAATCTTCTAGAAACTTCGTTTTCTATAGGGCGAAATCTGCATGACCTTTGGTTTGGTGATGAGTATTTAGATATGTTATCAAACAGCATAATCCATAAGGGAAAAACGGTAAGTTAAGCTTTATCAAAATTGAAAACCTTTGCTCTGCAAAAGACACTGTAAGAGAATTCAAAGGCTAGTCATTGACTGGGGAAACTACTTGTATATCAAATATCTAATAATGAATTTATACCTAGAATATACAAAGAACACTTGAAATTCAATGGTATGAAAACAAACAACCTGGATTAAAAAGCAGGCAAAAGATCTGAACAGACTTCACCAAAAAAGATATATGGATAGAAAATGAGCACATGAAATATGGTCAACACAATTAGTCATAGGGAAATGTAATTAAATGAAATTACAACCACAATAAGATACCACTACATACCTGTTAGAATGACATCCCCCACCAGAGTGGTTACATTTGTTACATTCAAGCCTACATTGACACACCATTATGACCCAAAGCCCATAGTTTACTCTTGGTGTAGTACATTCTATGAGTCTTGACAAATATATAACATGTATCCACCATTATAGTATCATACAGAATAGTTTCACTGTCTTAAAAGCCCTCTGTGTTCTGCCTACTAATCCCTCCCTTCTCCTAGTCTCCCTGGCAGCCCCTGAGCTCTTTACTGTCTTCATAGTTTTGCCTTTTCCAGAATGTCATACAGTTAAAATCATACAGTATGTAACCTTTTTAGATTGGCTTCTTTCACTTAGCCATATGCATTTAAATTTACTATTGACTCTTCAAAAGTGTCAAGGTCATGAAAGACAAGGAAAGACCAATAAAATGTCAGGCAACTAAGAAGATATAATAAAATGCAATGTGGCATTCTGGATTGGATCCCAGAATGGAAAGAAGACATTACTGGAAAAACTGGAGAAATTTGAATAAAGTCTCTAGTATAATTAATAGTATGTATTTTACCAATGTTAACTTCTTTTGATAAGCGTGTCATAGTTATGTAAGATGTTGACACAGAGGAAGCTGGGTGAAGGATATATGGGAACTCTCATACTATCTTTGGAACTCTCTGTAAATATAAAACCACGCATGGTAAAATAAAATGATAGAACTGGTTTTGGTTATACAAACATGTAATTTATCTAATATATATTAAAGTAAAACTATAATATTCATGTTTTTAAAACTACTCTAGCTGGGGGTAGTGGTGCATGTGCCTGTGGTCCCAGCTACTCAGGGAGCTGAGGTGGGAGGATCACTTGAGCCCTAGTGGTCAAGGCTGCAATGAGCTTAGATAGCGCCACTGCACTCCAGCCTGGGTGACAGAGCAAGGCCTCTTCTCAGAACAAACAAACAAACAACAACAACAAAAACTCCTCAATGTAGTTTAAGATGTGATTTTTCTTGTCCTTTTAGTATATCCCTTTTAGGGTGTATAGTCAAAACATTGTTTAAAAGTCACTTATAGTAATTTTCTATGTGATCATGCCACTAACTTGAGAGACAGCCAGGGTCAAGTGCTTCTGTTTATTTTAAATTGAGGGAATTGTGGGTTTTTTCTTTCTGATTTCTTTGAACTATGTAAAAATAATTACATATGTCTAGACTTGCTTCCATTCTGGTCCTGTCCTACCTGTTCCTTGCCTCTCCTTATAGATAACCATCTTTATGAGTTCACATTTTCCCACTAGTTTTTTCCTGAAATTTTAAGCAAACTATCTCCTTTCTTACAAAAACACTTTTCTGCAGCTTGCTTTTTTTCACCTAACACATATCCTAGAGATGATATCATATCAGTAGAGAGCTTCCTCATTTCCTTTTTATCACTGCATCATGCATTTTTATAGTGTATTCAATCAGTTCCCTGTATAGTGATGAATACATAATCTAATGAATGATTGATGGTGACTCCTCGGGATAGATCCCTAGAAGTGATACTGCTGAGTCAAAGGGTAAATGCATATGTACTTTTGGTAGGTATTGCGGTAGTGTTATACCAATTTGCATCCTCACAAGCAAGTTATAAAAGTTCTGTTTTTCTACATGCATATTGTCAAAATATTGGATTTTTGCTAATCTGATTAAGTGAAAAATAGCATTTCAGCAATTTAAATTCGTATTCTTTTTATATAGTAAAGACTCATTATTTAAAGGCCACTGCATTTTTTTGATTTGTCTACACATATATTTTGCCCATGTTTTTATTGAAATGTTTATTTCAATCTTCTACATTCTTTGTATAATATGAATATTTGCCTTTCCCTGTGATATCTTTATTTGTTTTTTGACTTTGCTTATAAAATTTTTTTGCCATGAAGATTTTTTTTTATTTTAGTAAAGGTTTCTTGAATTACTAAGTAGTAAAATTTTATACAACAACTTAAGATTCCAATAAAAATTAACATTATTTCATTATCATGTATTGAGTCCTTACTCTGTGCTAAACACTGTTATTTGGTGTCCTGGAAGCAGAGTTAGCTGCATTTAAAGGTCAAATGCTCCTGTCACAGCCTGGGTCTTGAGACATGATTTTGGTGATGGCTGCCTTTACATCCCTGTTTCTCAGCGTGTAAATGACGGGGTTGAGAATTGGTGTGAGAATGGCATATACCACATTGCCCATGACGTGGAAGTCGAGGGGCAGGTCAGCCCTGTAGGCCATGTAGGCTATGGCAATAGATGAGTAGTAGGTGCCCACCACCAGAAGGTGGGAGCTGCAGGTGGAGAAGGCTTTTGCCTGTCCTTCTCGGGAACTGATGCGAAGCACCGAGGCCAGGATATGGGCATAGGAGAGAAGCACCAGGAGAAGGGGGAGGAAGGACACCACCATGGCGATACAGAAGCCCATGAGGGTCTGGGGGGTGGTGTCAGAGCAGGAGGCCTGGACCACAGCCAGATGATCACAGAAGCAGTGGTAGATGTAGGCAATGCTGTTATATGCCATATGGGAGGTCCTTACTACTGCTGGGATGGGCAGGAGGAGGGCAGTTAGCCAGGCACTGGCTGCCAAGGTAGCATTGGTCTGTGGGTTCATGAGGACAGGGTAGCGCAGTGGGTGGCAGATAGCCACATAGCGGTCATAGGCCATGACCACCAGGATGAAGGCTTCTGAACATGTAAAACTTTGGAAGAGGTACATCTGCAGTAAGCAGGAAGAAAAGCTGAGGAAGCGGTCCCCAAGCAAGAATAAGGAGAGCATCTTGGGGACAGTGGTTGTGGTGAAAAGGATGTCCAAGGTGGAGAGATTGATCAAAAAGAAGTACATGGGCTTGTGGAGGCTGGGCTCTGCCACCACAGCCACCAGGATCAGGGCATTACCCATGAGGATGAGAAGGTAGAAGAGGAGGAAAATAAAAAACACAGGGAGGAAGAAGTTCTCTGGCAGAGAGGGGATGCCCACCAGACAGAAGATGGGTGAGCCATCCACTGATTCATTACAGGCTGTGGCATCCATTGTGAGACACAGCTGGATTTCTCAGAGATGGGCAGCTGGAACATCTAGACATTGGAAACATGTGGAAACCATAGAAACAAAGGATTCTGGAGTAATAATGCTATAATGTTTACTCTGTAGGTAATATAAGCAGAATTATTTACAACCAACTGTAGAGGACTGATGAGGGGCTATGGTATTGACTTTTACCATGTGAACCCAAAATTTGTCAAATATTGATTATTAATTAATTAATAACCAACCAAATAGAAGTCTGTATGCTTTGTTTAGGTGATGAAGTGATCAAAGTGAAGAAGGCAGGCAAAGTTCCTGTCTTCCCAGAGTTTATATTTTACTGGAAAAATCAGATCTAAACAGTTGATTGTTGAATTATAATTGTGAAAGTGCTTTGGAAAGGCTTCTTCTGGTCTTCATCTTAGGTTCCATGCTGTGTGGTTTAGGTTGATGTCAGATCTCATAAATCAAGTCCTTAAGCTCATGTCTCTACTTTTGCACTCACTCAAAGTTCCATCATGTCCCATTGAGGGGCTTCTTTCTCCAAGGCTGTGTGTAATATGCAGCTGCTCACACTAAGTTTCTTTCTTGTATGCCTTGAGTAGTGGCTCTTTCTGACTCCATTTAAGCTAGGTGTCTGGACTTCTGCTCCTGTATTGGATATAATAGACCATGATAGCCCAACACTTTCACTGCAATGACTAGGGAAACCTGGCTAAATTACACAAATCACATTTTTAAACAAATTGAGGAATATGGGTGCCATAAGGATGAGACGAAGTCAAATTCCAATGGGTGGGGACCCTCCAAAGTTAACTAATAATCACCAGCTCTTTTGTTCTCTGGGAATATTTGATTTGGGGACCATGATATGGCTTAGACTTGGACCAGGAAGAGAGTCATAGATGAGAGAAAGAGAAACCAGTAAGACTTGTGATAGTCAAAAAACTCTTACAAAACATACTGGAAATTTGATGCACTCTAAATGCATAACAAGTTTTCCCTGTGGGACATCTTCTGAATTCTGGCTATGAAAGTGAGGCTAGAAAGCTGGACTGAGGGCCTCTAAAGACAAAACAAAATCTCCCATGATCCCATGATGCTTAAGAGAATAGAGGAAGAGGGATTTCCTCACACACACACTGGTATTTCCTCTCAAAACATTTTACACAGATTTGAAGCTATGTGTGTATGTAGTGGGTGGGGGGAAAGGAGGGATAGGGAATGCAGCTAACGAATTAAACTCCAAACCACCAAAGGGTAGATGCAAATCTCCCACACTCCTTCAGGGCTGAGGAGACAAAGATCAACCAGGCTATCAGCCCAAAACTCAGGAGGGTCATACCTTAAGAACAAGAACAAACCAAAGTTGGACTAAATTTTACTAGAACTGAAACTCAGCCCTAACCTAACTCAAGCCTTAATTGGCTTTAGGTAGCCAGCCTACCTTACTATACCTGCCTAACAAAGAGAAGGGAGGAATCTGTCTGATGAGAGACATCATCTGGGGCCTCTATGAATCTAATATAAATAATATTCGGTGCACAACATGACTTATTGCAAAAGGCAGGAAAATGTGACCAACAATCAAGAGGGAAAATATACAATAAAAGTTGACATACAGAGGATCCCATTACCTGAGTTAGCAAACAAGGACTCTAGTATAACTATGTTTATATATTAAAGAAAATAGAGGAAATGTTGACAAAATGAATTTTAAAATGAGCAATTTCAATAGAAAATTGGAATCTATTTTAAAAAGAACCAAGCAAATATTCTAGAACAGAAATATTCAATATTTGAAATTAAGAACTCACTGGATAGGTATAATAGCAAACTGGACACAACAGAAGACAGGATTAGAGACCTGGAAAATAGATCAGTAGAAAATATCTAAAGTTAAGCCCAGAGATAGAAGAGTATATACTGTATGACTTAATTGACATTAAGTGGCAGGCAAAACTAATCTATGATATTATATATCAGTACAGTGATTGTCTATGGGTGTGAGGACTGACAAGAAGCAGGCAAGAGCATACTTTCTGGGGTGATAGAAATGTTCTATGTATTGAGTTGAGTTTTGGTTACATGTATGTTTACAAAAGTTTATTGAGTTGTATACATAAGATCTGCTCATTATCTTCTGAGTAAATTTTACTTCGCTCAAAAAAGACAATAATAAATACAATACAAAGAGAATAAGAAAAGGCAGGAACCAGACTAGGAGAAGATATTTTCCTATTTTCAATACATTTATCGAAGGCCATGTATCCAGTATATATAAAAACCCTGACAACCAGTAAGAAAAAGATAGATGACCTAATAGAAAAATGGGTGAAAGACTTGAATAGGTAGGCACTTTACAAAAGAGAACATCCAAATGGCCCATAAGCATATGAAAAAATTAGCCATCTAGAAATGTAAATTAAAATACAGGATGTTAATAGTACATACTCACTAAAACAGCTAAACTTAAAAGGACCGCAAGTGTTGGTAAGATATGGAGTAACTGGTACCCTCATATATTGATGGTAACTAGTACAACCACTTTGGATAACAGTGTGGCAACATCTTCTTAAACTTATGACAGCAATTTCACATCAGGACATATAACCAAGAGGTAAGACAAGGTATTCAGCTATTTTTGTTTTTCATTTGTTTAAGGTACTCAGGTGCAATAAAGCCCAAAAATATTTGGGATAGATAATATATAGATATCTATAAATATAAATCTATATAGATATAGATCAGCTAGTGATACAGCTAAAGATATAGCACATTTCCAGCAACCCAGAAAGCTCCCTTGCACCTGATCCAATAAATTCCGCTACCCCCAATGCAGCTATTGTTGTGACTTCTGTCACCATGGATTAAATTTTTCTGTTTTTGATGTTCATCTAAATGGCTTTTGTTAGGCTGGGCATGGTGGCTCACCCCTGTAATCCTAATACTTTGGGAGGCTGAGGCAGGCAGATCACAGGAGTTTGAGACCAACCTGGGCAACATGGCAAAACCCTGTCTCTACAAAAAAAATTTAAAAATGAAAAAGAAGATTAAAAAAAAAAGATAAGGCCAGGTGCAGTGGCTCATGCCTGCAATCCCAGCACTTTGGGAGGCCAAGGCGGGCGGATCATGAGGTCAGGAGTTTGAGACCAGCCTGACCAACATGGTGAAACCTCGTCTGTACTAAAAATACAAAAATTAGCTGGGCATGGTGGCACACGCCTGTAATTCCAGCTACTCAGGAGGATGAAGCAGGAGAACCGCTTGAACCTGGGAGGTGGAGTTTGCAGTGAGCTGAGATCACACCACTGCACTCCAGCCTGGTGACAGAGCAAGACTCTGTCTCAAAGATAAATAAATAAATAAATGGTTTCTGTTATATTACAATAAAAGGAATGGCAAAAGATGCCTTTTGTGAGAGGACTTGCTTCCAGATTGGAATCTAAGTTAAAGATGTATTCTACCCAATAGCAGAAACAGAGATTGGAGGATGTCCCTGTGTAAGAGCATGACTTTTCATCTCTCCTATCAGCTACGCTGTTCAGCAGGTGTTTCTGATTAACCATTTCATTATCACTATCCTGTAGTCTTCCCTAGCCCCAGATAAGACAGTACTACAAGAATCTGGAAACTTGGGAGTCTTGGAAGCCATTGTTGCTAGAGAACAAGTCGTCTTGTGACAAGTGCCCAAAGGCAGAAGACTCCATTCTAGAGGTTGTTCTCCCCCTGTCAAGGAAGAAGAGATGTGTGCTTTTGTCTGCCCACAGAACCGGAGATCTTTAACTGAGGGAGAATACTGACTGCTCTACTATGCTGGGGATGTCTCTCTGAATAAACAATCCAGGAGGAAGTTCACATTTATGTTTACATCATCGCCTCTTGACCCTGATGATTCCAAGATCACCTTCTCTCTGATTTTCCCTATTTCTCTTACCTCTAATAAAATATCTCTCATGCCAGTGAATCATAAAAAATTCCAAACCTGGAAATATCCAGTCGGCTTTTCCTTTTCTCTTTTCTTTCTTTTTTTTTTTTTTTTTTTTGAGACAGAGTCTTGCTCGGCTCACTGCAACCTCCGCCCTCCCAGGTTCAAGTGATTCACGTGCCTCAGCCTCCTGAGTAGCTGGGATTACAGGCATGTGCCATCAAGCCCAGCTAGTTTTTGTATTTTTAGCAGAGACAGGGTTTCACCATGTTGGCTGGGTTTGTCTTGAACTCCTGACCTCAAGTGATCCACCTGCCTCAGCCTCCCAAAGAGCTGGGATTACAGGCGTGAACCACCACACCCAGCCAGCTTTTTCTTTTAATATAGAAAGGGCAAAAGACAAAAAGATCCAGGGCTTTCCCATACTGTCATGGCCAGTGAGCTAGAGAGATAGGACTGGAGCCCAGGCTCTAACCCCCCAGAGCAGCATTCTTCTATCGTCGGTTCCCTGGAGAATCTGGAAGCTCAAATTTTCATGCGGGGAGAGACTGGGGCAAAGGTTTTCTCTTTCCTTCTCCATATATTTGGCTGATATTGTCAGCAGCAAACTATAAATTTCAGAGTTTGTTCTTTAGTTTCCTGCATGTGGGGTGGGCTTGTTCTCTGTCAGAGAGTGAAGGCAGGTATAATGTCTTTCTAAGAGACATACGAGGCAGGGCACAGGGGTTCACACCTGTAATCCCAGAACTTTGGGAGGCCAAGGTGGGAGAATAGCTTGAGACCAGGAGTTTGAGGCCAGCCTGGGCAACATAGCAAGACCCTGTCTCTACAAAAAAATTAAAAAATTAGCCAAGTACAGTGGCTTGTGCCTGTGGTCTCGCTACTCAGAAGGCTGAGGGAGGAGGATCACTTGAGCCCAGGAGTTCAAGACTGCAGTGAGCTATAATCATGCCACTGCACTCCAGCCTGGGCAACAGGCTGTTTAAAAGACCCTGTCTTTTAAACAAAACAAACAAAAAGACACATGGGACAGGCCACACTCCATTGTGAATGCTCCCTTGAAAGAGTATTCTACAGCTCGGCCCCCATTGCACAAGCAGGAAAGCAAAACTGCTGCACCTCCACTTAAGAGATAACCCTCAGTTAACAGACCCAACCTGCCTAAGCAAATCACCAGGTTTTTCTAATACCCAAAGAGATGCAAACTACATTATTCTGAACATTGTTACAGCTCAGAGAAGTCAATTATGGATTGAATGCCACTGAGTTAGGCTGAGTTGGGGTTTGAGGGGTAGAAATTCAGAGCCGTCAAGCCTGACTGAGCCTCTCTTCCCACCTCCTCCCTCACTTCTATTAAACAGCAGGGGAGACAGATGCTGAGTCTGAAGTCCAGAAATAGTGTCTTTTCAAGGTCAACCAACAAATTGATAGCAGAAGTAGGTTTTAAAGCCGGTGTCCTGGCTCCCACCCAGTCTTTGTAGGATGTTTCATGAGAGAGGGATTCCTTAGCCTGCTATTCAAAGCCTGTCTTCTTGCAGCCTTGTTTCTCCTTATTCTAGTCAAATGGCAACTCCTTACTCTTGCCTTGTGCTTCTGCCAAATTCAGCTCAAATATTACCTCCTCCAAGAGATCTTCTATGGTCCCGGCTGGCTCAGGAGCCTCTTTCCTGGGCTCTTGAACTTCGTGTGCTTCTGTTTGTCATCATTATGATTACACCAGGTTGTCTCTGTCTATTTATGTGTCCACCACACCAGGAGCACTTTCAGAGCAGTAATGGGGTCTGATCATTCCTATTTAATACTGCACCACCCTTCCCAGGAGCTTAGTGCTCCAGAACGCAGCTTTCCCAACTTGCCTTGTTTTGCTGATAAATCATCAAATAGGAATGAAGGGGCCATTAGTGATTAAATAGTTTTCACCTAACCTCTTTCTTTTTTTTTTTTTTTTTTTTTTGAGATTGAGTCTTGCTCTATCACCCAGGCTGGAGTGCAGGGGCACAATCTCGGCTCACTGCAACCTCTGCCTCCCGGGTTCAAGCGATTCTCATGCCCTAACCTCCCGAGTAGCTGGGATTACAGGTGCTTGCCACCATGCCCGGTTAATTTTTGTATTTTTAGTAGAGATGGTGTTTCACCATGTTGGCCAGGCTGGTCTTGAAGTCCTGATCTCAAGTGATCTGCCCGCCTTGGCCTCCCAAAGTGCTGGCATTTCACCTAACCTCTTTATTATATAGATGGGGACAGAAAAGGGAGTCCCAGAAATGCGCTGTGACTTTCCCAAGGTCACACAGTAAGTGGGCGACAGAACTAGAACTAGACTCTCAACAGAGCTAGATTATCAACTCACCTTGAGCCCTCCTGGACCAGTCTGCCACTCTCTTGCTATGACGCTGGGTCTCTGAGCCTCAGTTTTCCCATCTATAAAATGAGGACTTTGGAAGCAATGATCTCCAGCTTGATAAATACTTTTGAGCATCCACTCTGTGTTTAGGTAAATGAGAGAATCGAAAACAGATGTGTCATGGCCTCAGCCTCTTAGGAAGGAGAGCAAGGGTGCTCTCATTTGTTAAGCTTCTGTTGCCTGCTTAATTCTTTACAGTCATTACACATCATTACGATGCCCAAACTCATGCAATTCTCTCATGATATTCTCACCATCCTGCACTGTTTCCATAGAAAAGGAGCAGGATATACGTGAAGCACAGAATTTAGGTCTATTAACTTTGGAGTTAGAAAGACCTGAGTTTCCTTCCTGGCTCCACCACTTTGTGCTTTCCTCCAATGGACTGCAATTCCCTCACAAATTATTCCCATTTCTCTTATCGTCATCAGCTTTGCCTCCTTGTAAGGAATTCTCTTCCAAGATCATTAGCCTCTTGCTTGTGACTGCACAGCCCTGCCCCTGCCTGCAAGGGTGTCTGGTCTACACTCACCCAGCCTGACTGTGCATGGTTGACTTGGATCCTGGGACCCTGACATTCCCAGGATCTTTACTATGGTTGTACATGCCCCCAACCTCCCTGAGCCTATCTCCCCATCCCAGTCTCCGCCTGCTCTGTGCACTCCATCCCCAGCCCAGCTCACCTACCAATCCTGGTCTGCCTTGATGTCTTGTGTAGAGTCGTCACAGTTGGCCTTGTTTGGGAAGAGCCAGGTGGAAACTCAACCATGGCCCTTTAAACCCTCGGGCCCCTCTCTGCAGCCAGGCCTGCTGGGGCTCTCTCCCACAAGAAGGCTCACCTGTGGGACAAGAGACCTGCCAGTCAGCTGAGAACAACTTCCAAGGGTGGAGTGGGGGACTTTGTTCTGGGCTTTGCTGATAATGAAAACAACATCGTTAACAACCCTTATGGGTCCCAGAACTTTATCACCAGTATTATTCCTGTTTTCCCATCTGGTCCTCACAACAGACAGGGAAGACAGGCAGAGTCAGGATTATTTCCACTATTTTACATTTGAGGAAACTGAGATCTAGAGAAGTGAGGTGACTTGCCCAAGGTCACATGAGTGGTTGGTGACAGAGCTGGGATTGGTACCCAAGGCTCCAATTCTGGTTCAGTGGTTCAGCAACATGTTATTTAATGACTAAGACCCGAGTTATTTCCAGTAATACCACTTTGAACAAATCCCTTAACCTCACTGGGTCTTCATTTTGTCATCTGTAGAATGGGTATAACAACACTAACTCTCTCACAGGATGACTGGGCAGGTTGAGGTGCTTCACCCAGTTCCTGCCACTTATTAGGCACTCAATAAGTGGGAGCTATTATTTTAATGAACCAAAGCAGTAAAGCCTTGTTGAATGAGTATGTGACACTTCTGCTGCTGTGCAGTGAGAACTTGCAAAGGTTTTGTGGAAAGAATGTGAGGGTGGAAGTCTCTGCCCCAACCCCAGACAGGACAAAGTCAGGAGTCACAGACTCTTCCTGCCTCAATCTTTCTGATTCTCTCCTTTGGCTCCAGTGTTCTCTGTTTCTGACTTGACTGACTTGGTCACTCCTACCAATACATGTAAAATTTTAATTTTTTCTTTAATTTCACAAGTAATAAACAGAACCTCATTGTAGAACATTTTAAACAATACAGAGCTTTACTGAGTCAAAAGTGAAAGTTCTAGGCTGGGTGTGGTGGCTCACGCCTGTAATCCCAGCACTTTGGGGGGCCAAGGTGGAAGGATCTCGAGTCCAGGAGTAAGAGAGCAGCCTGGACAACTGGCAAAACTCTATCTCTATTGAAAAATACAAAAAATTAGCTGGGCATGGTGGCATGTACCTGTAGTCTCAGCTACCAGGGAAGCTGAGGCAGGAGAAACACCTGAGCCTGGGAAGTTCAGGCTGCAGTGAGCCACAGCTGTGCCTCTGCACTCCAGCCTTAGCAATGGAGTGAGACCCAGGAAGGAAGAAGGAAGGAAAGAAGGTAGGAAGGAAGGGGGGAGGGAGGGAGGGAGGGAAGGAGGGGAGGGAGGGAGGGAGGGAGGGAAGGAGAGAAGGGAGGGAGGGAGGGAGGGAAAGAGAGAAAGAGAGAGAGAGAGAAAGAAAGTTTTCTTCACACCAATTCTTACCCACATTTTTCCTCCAGCCTTAGCAATGGAGTGAGATCCTGTCAGAAAGAAAGGAAGAAAGAAAGAAGAAAGAAAGAGAAAGAAAGAAAGAGAAAAGTTAGTTTTCTTCACACCAATTCTTACCCACATTTTTCCTCCAGGCTCCAGAAGTAAACGTTATTACTGATTTGGTGTGTTTCTTCCAGACTTTTGTAAGCATGTGTGTGTGTGTTTTTGTATGTGTGTATGGTTTTGCTTTTCTTTTAATGTAAATTGAATCATTCTGTATTTATTGTATAGCATATTTTAATTTAATAAGCCTTGGAATTTTTCTGTGTCTGATCTATTTCATTTTTTTGTATCTGATACTAGGCATTTTGTAGTACAGATACAACATAGTTTGTCTAATAACTTATCTGTTGATGAACATTTAAGTTCTATCTCATTCTTGCTATTATGAAAACTATTATAATTAATTTCCTTTTAACATGCATTTGGGGTCACATGTGCTCAAATATTTCTCGAAGATAGACAGATCCTTAGAAGTAGAACTTCTGGGCCAAGCAGTCAGCACATTTTCAAATGGAATGGGGTGTGCATGTGCAGGGACTATCCCAGCTTCAAACCCAGAAGCTTTGAGGATACTGAGTCACAGTGATGACTGAGATGACCCTGTTACACCCAGCCTGATGCTTCTGCCCAGGACCAGGGGAAACCCATGCATGAAGGGTTCATTTCAGCCTGCAGAAGAGACTTCCCTAATAGACCTCTGCAGACTGTAGACTTTCAACTGCAGACTGGGAGGTTACTAAGTCCTTAGCAGCTGAGTACAGAACACGATGGAAATGAAAACATGGTACAACAGAGGTTACAGCCCTCTCCTGACCAGATAAACTTCATGATGGAGCAGAAGATGGTTTGGGAAATTTCTTCGAATCACAAGCAGAACTGTATGTGCTGTCTCCTCCTGTCTGGATCTACTCACTACTTGCTAAAGAGAAGAATTTTGGTTTGGGATAAATTTGTTTATGTGGATCTTCGCTTTGGTGCCATAAAGGTAAGTGCTAAAGACGTTTCTGGGGGAGAAGACTAAGCTCTCTTAAGTTAAAGGCAAAGAATCCTGCAAAATCACCAGGTGGTTAGGTGGATTCTTTTGTTCTGTTTTCCATTTCTTAGATGTGATGAGATCCCTAATAAGCCTTTAAAAGCCGTCTTTTGGCAGCCTAAGAATGACTTAAGGCTTTTGAGATGTTATGTATAAAAGTGACTAAAAGACTTGGGCACTTGGGCTGAAATAACCCATATGGAGTGCAACAGTTAAGAGAATTGCAATAAGTAGGAGAAAACAAACAAAAACTAAAATTTAGAATCCTTTTGGATTTCCTATTTTGTTTTACTAAAGAGAATGAACCAAAATAGGAGAGAGTAAAACTGTTGGCTGAGATTTCTTTGTATAAAAAGCCAACATTCTAAGACTTACTTTTATAACATTATGGGATAAAATAGGATTTCTTTTATTACCTCTGAGAATAAAACTGTCCTCATCCTGCTAGGAAATGACTGGCTTTTCTATAGCCATGGTAACAATGATCAGAACTTGTTTAAAACATGCTTAACTGGCTGGGCGTGGTGGTTCACACCTGTAATCCCAGCACTTTGGGAGGCCAACATGGGTGGATTGCCTGAGCTCAGGAGATCGAGAACAGCCTGGGCAACATAGCTGAAACCTCTCGTCTCTACTAAAATACAAAAAAGAAAAAAAAAATTAGCTGGGCATGGTGGTGTGCACCCGTGGTCCCAGGTACTCAGGAGGCTGAGGCATGAAAATTGCTTGAACTCAGGAGGTGGAGGTTGCAGTGAGCTGAGATTACACCACTGCACTCCAGCCTGGGCAACAGAGTGAGACTCTGTTTCCAAAAAAACCTGAAAAAACAAACAAAGAAACATAATTAATTGTTTAATTACAGCTTTGAGCCAGTACCCACACTTCTGAAATTCAGCGAATCTAAAAGTCAGCCACTCAGCACTGGTTTAACTCAGTAACCACACTTCCATAGCTAAAGGCAAACCAATTCCTAAACACTCCCACCTTTGAAAGTCCACCAACCCCAGATCTCCACATTTTCCACAGCCCTGTGTAAGATCAGCTCCCTGTGTTTCTCAAAAACAGACTGTATCATAAACCATAGCATCCTGTGCTTATGCTAGTGATACATTCAGCCTTTTGTTTCTGGTATTGAGTGGTGATCTGTTCCTTTAGCATTTCTTATTTATTTCCATATGGTCTATAGTAATGTCCCCTCTTTCACTTCTGATTTTAGTAATGGGAGTCTTATCTCTTTTTATATTGGTAGGCTAAAGTTTTAACAGTTTTATTGATATAGTCAAGGAACCAACTTTGGTTTTGTTGATTTTCTTTATTTTTCTATTCTCTATTTCATTTATTTCTGTTCTAATCTTTGTTATTTTATGCCCACTTCTTGTTTGAGTTTGCTTTTCTTTTTTAATTTCTAAAGATACACAGGGTATTGACTTGAGATTTGTTTTCTTTTTAATATAGGTGTTTACAGCTATAAATTTCCCTCTCTGTACTGCTTTAGCTGTATTCCATAAATTTGGGCATGTTGTGTGTTCATTTTCATTCATCTCAAATTATTTTCTAATTTCCCTTATTATTTCTTCTTTTACCCATTAGCTATTTAGAAGTCTCTTGTTTAATTTCCACATATATGTGGAAGTAGCATTCAGTGATAGGGGTTTTATTATTTTAAAGATAGCACAGAAAAAGTGGACAGGTTATTTAAAACAAATATTGCTTAGAACCAAAAAAAAAAATTTAAGCAAGTTTACAAAAAAATGAAGCCCTCAAAGTTGAAATTAGACAAAGTTATGCAGATCATTCAGGAAATAAAAGGAGGATAAAAGGAATTAAATTGAATCATGCTATTTGAAATATAAACAGAAAGCACAAAATAAGAATTTAGTGTAAGTATTTTATTTTATTTACCATTAAGAATATATTAAATTGGCCAGGCGTGGTGGATCACACCTGTAATCCCAGCAGTTTGGGAGGCCAAGGCGGGTAGATTGCCTGAGGCCAGGAGTTTGAGACCAGCCTGATCAATATGGTGAAACCCCATCTTTACTAAAAATACAAAAATTAGCCAGGCATGGAGGCCTGCGCCTGTAGTCCCAGCTGCTTGGGAGGCTGAGGCAGAAGAATTGCTTGAACCTGGGAGGCGGAGGTTGTAGTGAGCCAAGATCGTGTCACTGCACTCCAGCCTGGGTGAAAGAGTGACACTCCGTCTCAAATATATATATATATTAAATTAATGCAGAAGAAACGGCATTTCAATAAATATTATTCTTGTAATGGAATCATTGTCTCATGACTGCAAAATGACTACATTAAGTATTCTTACTACATGTGATAATTGAAGTCAGGTTTTGAGCTCAATGTTTTATTTGATTTTAGAAATATTTTAAACTAGCTTTTGATATCTTAGAATTTATCTTTTTATCTTTATTCTTTCTCCCTCTGCCAGCTACATCGATATATAAAATATAGCACATAGTAGGTTCATGATATATGTACTTACTATGTGAATGACAGCTATGTCATTTAGCTGACAGTTTTAATTTTCTTGCCAAGAGGTTTAGGCAGCCACTTTTGAGGACAGATAAATGATTAGGTTTAAAAAATTCAGATCATTGCCACATGTAAAACACATTTGTTTATGTAAGCATCCCAATGTTTGGTTAAAAAAAACCCAAACCTCTACTGGAGAGAATCAGTAAAATTAGGACCATTAGTCAGACACACTATGACTCAGAATGAGCACTGCACTCTGAGATAAAAATGAGATCAATTTTAAGACAGTGTTTTCTGGATGTAAGTGTGCCTCATGTGAGTTTAGTGTGAGGAGCCTCCTCAGATAACAAACCTAACTCAAGTGGGACTTTGATGCTGCCAGACCCTCATCCTATATGTCTCTGTTCTTTTCTCTCATCTTCTCATCTCAATGACTTTTTCACACCTTCTCTTCACTCCTCAGTCCACCAATACCTCTTCCCATCGCCACTCCAGCAATCATGTGATAACTCCCACAGACTGTCATCCCACAACCACCCACCTACCAGCCTCTGCACCCACACACTGCGCTTTCCTACCTGTGACCACAGATGAACTCCTCATGCCCTTATGTAAAGTCAGTCACATCCTGGGCAACATGCAAAACCCCATTCCTAAAAATAAAAAATTAGCTGGGCATGTTGGTGTATGCCTGTAGTCCCAGCTACACAGGAGGCTGAGGTGGGAGGATCGCTTGAGCCCAGGAGGTCAAGGCTGCAGTGAGCCATGATTGTGCCACTGCCCTCCAGCCTGGGCAATAGAAGGAGACCCTGTCTCAAAAAATAAAAATAAAGCCAGTCACTTCAATTCTCCCCTCTCTCCTCCATCACCAATTTTTGCTCTCTACTGAATCATTCCCACCAATGTACAAATACATTGTAATTTTTCCCACCTTAAACAAAAATTTTATCTTTATAAACTGCTGATTACATTTTAAACATCAAGGTGCACAACACCTTGTATAGTAGTCGACTATAGTAGACTACTATTCATTCAGAAAGAGTGGAAATATAACTCTATAGTCATATTTATGTATCACATAGTGATATTTATAAATTATATATATGTGTAAACATATGTGAAAATATCTTCTATTAAAAATAGAAAGAAACATGTTTTAATGAATAAAAATGGTTTCTTTAAAGGGAATGCAATAGGTGGAAGGAGCAGGAATGGAGGCTAGAATTCACCAAAAATGCCTTATTTTATAATACTGACTTTAAAAATTGTTATAATTATGACTTTAAAAATCATAAGGAATGTTCTTCCATTTGTTTGTATCCTCTTTTATTTCATTGAGCAGTGGTTTGTAGTTCTCCTTGAAGAGGTCCTTCATGTCCCTTGTAAGTTGGATTCCTAAGTATTTTATTCTCTTTGAAGCAATTGTGAATGGGAGTTCACTCATGATTTGGCTCTCTGTCTGTTATTGGTGTATAAGAATGCTTGTGATTTTTGTACATTGATTTTGTATCCTGAGACTTTGCTGAAGTTGCTTATCAGCTTAAGGAGATTTTGGCACTGGCCATGAGAGAAATGCAAATCAAAACCACAATGAGATACCATCTCACACCAGTTAGAATGGTGATCATTAAAAAGTCAGGAAACAACAGGTGCTGGAGAGGATGTGGAGAAATAGGAACACTTTTACACTGTTGGTGGGACTGTAAACTAGTTTAACCATTGTGGAAGTCAGTGTAGTGATTCCTCAGGAATCTAGAACTAGAAATACCATTTGACCCAGCCATCCCATTACTGGGTATATACCCAAAGGACTATAAATCATGCTGCTATAAAGACACATGCACACGTATGTTTATTGTGGCATTATTCACAATAGCAAAGACTTGGAACCAACCCAAATGTCCAACAATGATAGACTGGATTAAGAAAATGTGGCATATATACACCATGGAATACTATGCAGCCATAAAAAATGATGAGTTCATGTCCTTTGTAGGGACATGGATGAAATTGGAAATCATCATTCTCAGTAAACTATCGCAAGGACAAAAAACCAAACACCGCATGTTCTCACTCATAGATGGGAATTGAACAATGAGAACACATGGACACAGGAAGGGGAACATCACACTCTGGGGACTGTTGTGGGGTGGGGGGAGGGGGGAGGAATAGCATTAGGAGATATACCTAATGCTAAATGAGGAGTTAATGGGTGCAGCACACCAGCATGGCACATGTATACATATGTAACTAACCTGCACATGGTGCACATGTACCCTAAAACTTAAAGTATAATATAAAAAAAAAAATCATAAGGGTGGTGGCTCACGCCTGTAATCCCAGCACTTTGGGAGGCCAAGGTGGGTGGATCACGAGGTCAGGAGATCGAGACCATCCTGGCTAACGTAGTGAAACCCCGTCTCTACTAAAAATACAAAAAAATTAGCCGGGTGTGGTGGTGGGCACCTGTAGTCTCAGCTACTCGGGAGGCTGAGGCACGAGAATGGCGTGAACCCGGGAGGCGGAGCTTGCAGTGAGCTGAGATCACCAACAGAGCGAGACTCTGTCTCAAAAAAAAAAAAAAAATCATGTACTCTGCTGGCCATGGTGGCTCATGCCTATAAACCGTGGTGGTGCACGCCTATAGTCCCAGCTACTTGGGAGGCTGAGGCAGGAGAATCACTTGAACCCAAGAGGCAGAGGTTGCAGAGAGCTGAGATCACGCCACTGCACTCCAGCCTGGACAAGACAGCGAGACTCCGCTCAAAAATAATAATAATAAATCGTGTACTCTGCTGAGCTCTCTAGGTCCCCTCTCTCTCTGTGTGGGGGCCTCTCAGGCTTTTGTGACAGGAGGGGCAAATTCCTTCTCTTGGAGAACTCACTCCTGATAGAGCCTAAACCAAAGGTAGACCTTTCCATTATTGTTCCGAAGCAGAGACTCCAGGCACATCCCGGGTCGCTTTTGTCTTCCTTCCTCCCAGTTGCTGCAGCCCAGCAGGTGTTCTGTTTAGTCACTGTCTGCCCACTCTGCCGTTGGCTCCACCTCCTCAAAGCCAAAAGGAGCAGTCATGAGGGCCATTGTTGCTAGAAGGGACCCAGATAACTGAAAGCTGTAGCTGTCCAAAGACAAGAGAAGCCTGTCTCAATGTTTTCAGGGATTGTTCTGAAAACTTTGACATGTGCTCACTACATATGTGCTTGGGTCAAGCCCTGGACTGGTGCATTGGAGCTGAGGGAAATACTGGCTTAGCCTACTTCAAGAGAAGCCTCTGATGGGCGGTCCTGCCAGCTTCAGGTCCACATCCGCATTGCTGCTCTTTGAACTCCAGTGATTCCATGAGCAGTTCTTCTTTGATTTTCTTGGAACTACATCTACATTCTTTTCTAGAACAAAAGCATTTGTGATGTGTAAAGAAATCACAATTCATACTGTACAATCTCAATCTCATAAAACTGGATGTTATACCTATATTCACAGAGGACCTAGAAACTGTAAACTGCTTGTGATTGTAGGTGACTTTGTTCTTTACTTCTTGTGTTTTTAAGTTTCCTAAAATGCACATATTAACTTAAAAAATTAGGGTTTTGTCACTAATCATTAGAGAAATGTAAACTAAAACCACAATGAGATACCATCTCACACCGGTCAGAATGGCTATTATTAAAAAGTCAAAAAATAACACATGCTGGCAAGGTTGTGGAGAAAAGGGAATGCTTATACACTGCTGGTGGGAATGTAAATTAGTTCAGCCACTGTGGGAAGCAGTTTGGTGATTTCTCAGAGAATTAAAAACAGAACTAACATTAGACCCAGCAATTCCATTATTGGGTATATATCCAAAGGAATAATCACTCTACCATAAAGGCACATGCACATATGTGTTCATCACAGCACTATTCACAATTGCAAAGACATGAAATCAATCTAAATGCCCATCAACGGTAGACTGGATAAAGAAAATGTACATATACACCATGGAATACTATGCAGCCATGAAAAGGAATGAGATAACGTCCTTTGCAGCAACATGGATGGAGCTGGAGGCCATTATTCTAAGTGAACTAATGCAGAACAGAAAACCAAATACTGCATGTTTTCACTTTAAGTGGGAGCTAAACATTGAGTACACATGGACACAAAGAAGGAAACAACAGACACCAGAGCCCGCTTGAGGGTGAAGGGTGGGAGGAAAGTGAGGATCACAAAACTACCTGTCAGGGCCAAGCACAGTCACTCATGCCCGTAATCCCAGCACTTTGGGAGGCCGAGGTGGACGGGATCACTCGAGGCCAGGAGTTAAATACCAGGCTGGGCAATATTGCGAAACCTCGTCTCTACTAAAAATACAAAAATTAGCCGGGTGTACATAGTAGCGCATACCTGTAATCCCAGCTACTCAGGAGGTTGAGGCAGAAGAATCACTTGAACCCGGGAGGTGGAGGTTGCAGTGAGCCAAGATTGTATAACTGCACTCCAGCCTGGTAACAGAGCGAGACTCTGTCTCCAAAAAAAAAAAGACAGTCCTGGGTTGCTCGTTGCTCTATGATTGATTGTGAAGCCTGGCTCCTAGATTTTGAAGTGGTGACTGGAAAATGCTTTGTCTAAAATGATCATGGGACAGATGACCCTCCTGTATAAGAGCTCCCTGATAAAGAATCTCAGAGGTCACCCCCATGAGCAGTACAGGAGTTGAACATGGACTATCATCATTCTAAAGGGTTAATGCTCAGTTAACTAGAGCCCCATCCCAACAGATCCAATAGACAGGTTTTCAATGCACCCAAAACGAAGCAAACTGCACTTCCCTGGACATTGCAGCAGTCAGAGTGTGAGTCATGGGCTGACTGTCCCCACGTTAGGCTGAGTTGGGGGGTTTGAGTGACAGAAACTAAGAAGGTCATAGCCAGAGGGGCCCTAAGAGGCCATCCAGTCCAGCTGCCCTTTCTCCTCCCCATTCCTCTGTTCACTGCTTTGCTGACACCCCAGCGGAGAGGTGGTCCGAGGCTTTTCACTGCCAGGACTATCCAAGGGTCATATCAGGCTTGAGTCACCAGCAAAGCAGAGCCACCAAAAATACTTCCTGAGAGAATGTGACATTTGATATTTCAAAACATCATTCAACTAGTCCATCATAGGAAATATCAGAATTTGGCTGGACCGTCTCAATGCTTATTTTATAGGTTAGGGTTCTTGTTTTATTTTGAATTATATACTACATCTAAGTAACACAGCCCTGTGCTTAGGGCCAAAAGACATTTTCCCAGGGCACAGAACTTGCCCGAGCAGATCTTTCCTGTTGGGTTTTTACCGTGCTGGTGGGGAAGAGGGGTCAGAAAAACCAACCACCTGAATGTCCATCCTGCACTTTCTGTACATCATCTCTCCCCATCAGACAGCTCTGCCAGGAAGTGCTTATGCCCCTTCAACTAATGAAGAAACTGAGGTCAGAGAAGGCCAGGCCCTCCTTCAAGGTCACAGTTGGTGAGTGAGAGCAGAGGCTGCTCCTGGAGCCTGGCAACCCACAGTCCTGCCTCCTGGGCCAGCTCTAACACTCTTGCTGTGACTGTGGGTCTCTGAGTGTTGATTTTCTCGTCTGTACAGTGAGGGGTTTGAGGAAATCATCTCTGAGAGATTTCCAAATCAATGAGCTATTTTCTGAGTGTCCCTCTGCATTTTGCAGAGTGGGGGTTCAGAGACAGATGTCACATGACCCACACCCCTAAGGGTGAGGGCTCTTGCATTGAGGGAGTACTGCAGCAGAGCCAGGTTCTTGACCTTCATTATGTCATGTGCACCTTAGTGGTTACGTGTGCAGACTCGGGAGTCAACCCCTGCTCCTAACTCCAGCTGTGTGACATTGAGCAAGTCACTTTCCCCTCTCTGAGCCTTTTGCCCCTGATCTGTGATCTCATAAGGTTTTCTTTATGTAGAGAATGCTTAGATATGCTTACAAAGAGCCCGGAAAATGAAAGAGCTCAAAGTTTTCTAGTGTTTCCAGTGGTTCCTGCTGTCATCAGCCTTTTCTCCCTGTGGGAAGGCCTTGGCCAAGAAGATTTGAATCCCATCTGTGACTGCATCCATTGCCCAGACTTGCCAGGATATCTGGCCAAAGGCCTCACAGCCCAGGCATGCACCTGGATCCTGGGCACTTGCCTATGTGTACATCCCATCTGTCTTTCTGGATCCCTGGCCCACGCTCCACATTCCCCCACCTCTTTAACCGTGTCTTCCTATCCTAGTCTTTGCTGAGCTCTGGGCACTTTACCCCCAGTTCACTCATCTGCCAAGCCCATCCCCTCTGTGTCTCCAAATCTGGCCCCAGAGGGAAGAGCCAGGTAGGTGCTGAGCTGTGTCCCATTAAACCCTCTGGCCCCTCCCTTCAGCTAGGCCTGCTGGAGCCTCTCCCTCAAGATGGTGCTCCTTTGGGCACTGTGCCCCCAGGCACCCAGGACTAACTTTTTGGGCCCTTGTGGAGCAGATGTTGGGAGGAGACTTGCCCCTGGAATTTGCCAATAATGAGAAAAACATCATTAACAGCCCTCATGGGTTCCAGAACTTTACAACCAATGGGGCAGCTTTTAACTACCTTATTCCATCTGGTCCTCAGAAGAGCCAGGGGAGATAGACAGCCAAGAGGAGAAAACTAAGGCCCAGAGAGGTGAAATGATGTGCCAATACTAACACAGATGTGTCATATCAGGGCTGCAATTCAGACTAAGGGATTCAGTCCCAGGCCTGTGCGCTATAGTATTCCATAGAGATTAAGGGCATAGGGTCCAGAATTAGAAAGCCCTGGGTTTGAATATCAGTTATAATACATTTTAGCTATGTCACCTTAGGTAAGTTAGCCTCTCTGAGTCTGAGTTTTCCTTCTGTAAAATGGGGATGACCTTCTGGGGCAAGTCCTATGTGCTAGAAAACAGTGTCTTTTTGGTCATATGTACCACATTGCATTACTTAGGATCCATTATATAATTTCAAATAAAACAAGAACCCTACTCTGTAAAATAAGTGTAAGAGAGTCTAGCCAAATTCTGGTATTTCCTGTGATGGACTAAGTGAAAGGTGCTTTGAAATATCAAAGGTCAAATTATCTTAAGAAGTATTTTTGGTGCCCCTGCTTTGCTGGTTACCCGTGCATGTGCCTGGCCAAGTCATCCTCTCCACTTGGTTGTTTCATGCCTCTTTTGCTGTGGATGCTCTGAGAATTGAGGTTTCTCCAAAGTTCTAACACTTTTGTGATTAAGCCCTTTGCTTAGTCTTCAGCTTGTCTGCCCTCTGCAGAGGATGTTGTCAAGGAGAGCCTCTGACTCTCACACTTTGCACTGGGGATTAATAGATCTGAGTCTGTTGTTTTCTCTCTACCCTTCAATACATCTTGTCCTTTTAGCAACATCCTCCAATCCCACAGTTCTTAAAGTTTTTACTTCTGCCATACCTCTAAAACACTAGAGATGATGCACAAGCTGTTGCAGCTGCTTTATCTAGGTCCCAGCCAGCTTGCAGCAGATAAAAGTCTTAGCAATCACATTCCTGTAGCATAGACTGCAATCTCTTGTTTACCATCAGTGACAGGGTCCTCATTGCCATTCAGATAGTGAGCGATCCACTTACAGAATCTCATCCTCAGAATCTGTCTTCAAGAACTACTCCTGGCACCAACTTTCTTGGGCTGGGCTTCCCAGAAGCAGAGCCAGAGAAAAGGATTCTTGTGCAAGTGATTTATTGAGGGAGTATTCCCAGGTGAGACCTGTAAGGGAGTGAGAGAAGCAGGGTAGTGCAGGAGAAGTTAGGCAAATATGAGTTTCAACTGAAATTGAACCTCATTCCACAGGTGCTCTGGAGTGTGAAAGGCACTATAGCATTGTTCTACCTTGGAGTGGAGGGATACCTTTTATATCACCTCATCACTATAGGTTATCCCTGGGGAAAAGATGTAAACTACAAGACATTTTTCCTGGCAGGAAAAATTAGTTGAAGGCAACTCTCTAGAGAATAACATAGCTGCAAGCTGTTAGCAGCTAATATTCATAGCAGATACATGGATTACCAACAGTGACTTCTACATATGGTATTTACCCTTCTGTGTCTGTTTTTTTTTTTCAGTATTGTGTTTATAATATTGTTGAGTTTGTTTTATAATGTATAGTATACATTATAAAATGGTGCAAATATACAATCTATTTAGCCTTTATATTATTAATGAACATTTCACTGGATATAAAACTGTAAATTAAAGTTATTTTTCTTCAGTACTTTAAGATTATTGCTTCTATGTGTTTTCGTATCCAGTGCTCCTATTAGGAAATCTGGTATCAGTCTGAATCTTATTTCTTTGTAGATGATCTGCTTTTTCTTTCTGGAAGTGTTCAGAGTTTTTAAAAATTTGTCAGTAATTGATCCAGAAGAGATGTTCATAGTGATGAACTTCAAAAAGACTTTAAAAACAGAAAAGATAAAATTAAGCAATGTAGACTTCTGCTTTCATGAAGATGGAGTCTATGTACTTTTCTCTATTCCTTCTGCTAAGTACAACCTAAAATCCTGAATATTATGTATAAATCAAACAAAAGAAGACTATGAAAGGGGGAAAGAAGAAGGCAGAATGGCTTAGGACCTTGGAACACAAAGAACAACATGGTACTGGGTTCCAGGAATTTTCCTTTTGCTTCATAAATCTCAGACTTAGAGCTGAAGAAGCTAGCAACCTGGAAATGTCAACAGGTTCAAACAAACAAAAAAAAGCCAATGAAAGGGTAGTCTGTTTAAACCCAAAAAGCCAAAACAGGGGCAATTAGCGAGCCAGGAAACTTTTAGGAAACAACTTTTGTATACTTGCCAAATACCACAGAGAAAACTGTGGCTTGACTTCCACCTCCACCAGCAAAAGCAAAATGGGGAGCCTAAACTTCCACCAGTTCCAGGCTGATATTAGGTACTTCAAGCTCCCCTACAGCCCCTTCACCATTGCGTCAGAGAATTATCTGACGAAGATTTTAAGGCAGTCATTATAAAAATACCTCAATGAGCAATAACAAAGGCACTGGAAACAAATTAAAAAATAGATTTTTTTTTTTTGAGGCAGAGTCTCACTCTGTCACCCAGACTGGAGTGCAGTGGTGCAATCTTGACTCATGGCAACCTCTGCCTTTCGAGTCCAAGCGATTCTCCTGCCTCAGCCTCCCAAGTAGCTGGGACTACAGGCATGTGCCATCACACCCAGCTAATTTTTGTTTTAGTAGAGATGGGGTTTCACCATGTTGGCCAGGCTGGCCTTGAACTCCTGACCTCAAGTGATCTGCCCACCTCAGCCTCCCAAAGTCCTGGTATTACAGGCGTGAGCCACCATGTCCAGCCAAAAAATAGAAAATTTCAATGAAGAAATAGAAGATGTAAAAAAGAACCAAATAGAAATTTTAGAACTGAAAATTATAATAAACAAAATAAAAAATTCAATGGATGGGCTCAACAGAAGAATAAACAGAGGAAGAATCAATAAAGAGAAAGATAGAATAAAAGAAATCACCAGTCTGAACAGTGATAAACAGACTGAAATAATAAAGCTTTGGAGACCTGTGGAAGGATGGCAAAAGATCTAGTGTCATCGAAATTACAGAAGAATAGGAGAAATAGGTAGAACTAAAAAAAACCTACATAAATCATGGCTAAAGACTTCCTGAGTTGGGTAAAGAACATAAACCTACAGCTTTAAGAAACTACCCAAATAGAGAACCCCAAGGAAATCCACCCTAACACACATCACAGTCAAACTTCAGAAAACTAAAGACAAAGAAGAAATCTTGAAAGCGCAAGAGGGAAATGACACCTTACCTGTAGGGAAAAAACAATTTAAATGACAGTAGGTTTATCATCAGAAACTATGGGGGCCAGAAAGAAGTGGAACATTTTTGAAGTTCTAAAAGAAAAGAACTGTATAACCAAGAGTCCTTTATCCAGCAAGAACATTCTTTGGTAATATAGAAGAAGTTAAGATATTCTCAGAAGAGAGAAAACTAAGAGAATTTGTTGCCTGAAGACCTATTCTAAAAGAATGGCTAAAGAAAATTCTCTAAGCAAAAAGGAAATGATAAAAGAAGGGCTCTTGGGATATCAGGAAGGAAGAAAGAAAAATGAAAATAGTAAAGATATTGGTAGATAGATTTTTATTCTCCTCTTGAGCTTTCCAAGTTATGTTTGACAATAGAAGCAAAAATTATAAACACGGCTGATACGGTCTTAAGTGTATATAGAGGAAAGATTTAGGACGATTATATTATAAAAGAAGGAGTGTAAAGGAAAAGAAATTTAGGTAAGATTTTGTGAGACAAAGTAACAAACATAAGAAGCCATGTTTGCCCATTTCTGCTTGCCTGCATAATTTCACAAAGCCCCGACTCTATGACAAGTGCAGCTCTCCAGAGAGATGCTTTGAAAACAAGACGGGATAGAGCACATGGCCCCTCATGTCTCTTGCCTGAGTAACTACATTCCTTAAAAGACAAATGACTGCAGTAGTCTGTTTTCATGCTGCTATGAAGAAATACCCAAGACTGGGTAATTTATAAAAGAAAAGAGGTTTAATTGACTCACAGTTCCCTGTGGCTGGAAGGCCTTAGGATACTTACAATCATGGCAGAAGGCAAAAGGGAAGACAGGCACATTCTTCACAGGGCAGCAGGAAGAAGAAGTGCCAAACAAAGTGGGAAAAACCCCTTATTAAACCATCAGATCTCGTGAGCACTCACTCACTATCACAATAACAGCATGGGGGTAACTGCCCCCATGATTCAATTACCTGCCACCGGGTCCCTCCCACAACATATGGGGAATATGGGAACTACAATTCAAGATGAGATTTCAGTGGGGACAGAGCCAAACCATATCAATGACCCTAGTCCTTGCCTTTTCCTACACATAAGATAACATCTGACAGGGTTAGTGATTATGCATCTATAATCTACAACCAGATGTACTTTGGTAATCTATAACCAGATGTACCCTTGCCCCCAAACTTTGATGTGATTTTACATGTACTGAATCCCCCACTTTCTGTATATACACTCTGAGCTAAAACACTTTCAGACCAGCCTAACAGAATCTCTCTGAACAACTCCTCTCAGGCTGTAGTCCTCATTCTACAGTCCTCAGTAAGACTTCTGAATAAAACTAACTTTAAAGGCTTGATTTTTTTTCTTTAGTCAACAGTTTCTCTACTTCACTCAAACTGATAAAATGTCAACAGCAATAAATTGTGATAAGTTATATATATATATATATAATGTAATACTTGGAGCAACCACTAAAAATGCTACATGCAGAGATAACACTCAAAAACATTATAGATAAATCAAAATGGAATGCTTAAAAAATGTTCAGGTAACTCACAAGAAGACAGGATAAAGAAAACAAAGAATTGAAAAAAAAAAATAAACAGAAAACAAAACATAAAATGGCAGACTTAAGGCCTACCATATCAACAATTACATTAAATGTGAATAGTCTAAATAGACCAATTAAAAGACACAGATTGGCAGAATGGATTTTTTAAATGACCTAACTATATGCCACCTACAAGAAACCCACTTCAACTATGATAATAAAGTTGGTTGAAAGTAAAAGGATAGAGAAAGATGTATAATAATACAAACATTAACTAGAAGAAAATAGGAGGCCAGGCATGGTGGCTCACACCTGTAATCCTAGTGGTTTGGGAGGCCAAAGTGGGAGGATTTCTGGAGGTCAGGAGTTCGAGATCAGCCTGCGTAACATAGTGAGACCTTGTCTCCACACACACACACACACACACACACACACACACACACACACAAAGCCAGGTATGGTAGTGCACACCTGTAGTCCTAGCTACAGGGGAGGCTGAGATGGGAGGATCTTGAGCCCAGGAGTTTGAGGCTGAAGGGAGCCATGATTGCATCACTGCACTTTAGCCTAAGCAACAGAATGAGACCCCATCTCCTTAAAAAAGACAGAAAGAAAAAAAAAGAGTGGCTATACCAACATCGGATAAAGTAGGCTTCAGAGCAAAGAAATAATCAGAGACAGAGAGGGAAATTATATAGTGATAAAAGGGCCAATCTACTAAGAACACAAAGCAATCCTAAATGTGTATGCACCAAACAACAGAACTGCAAAAACTGATAAAACTGAAAGGAAAAGACAGATCCATAATTATAGTTACATACTTCAACACTCTTCTCTCAGCAATTGATAGGACAACTAGACAGAAAATGAGTACAAATATAGAACTCCACATCACCGAAAGGGTCAACTGTGACATTTACAGAATGCTCCACTCAACAAGAAAAGAGTACACATTTTTTTCAGGCCAGGTGTGGTGGCTGTAATCCCAGCACTTTGGGAGGCTGAGGCGGGCAGATTGCCTGAGGTCAGGAGTTCGAGACCAGCCAGATCAATATGGTGAAACCCCATCTCTACTAAAATACAAAAAATTAGCCAGGCATGGTGGCATGCACCTGTAGTCCCAGCTACTCAGGAGGCTGAGACAGAAGAATCACTTGAACCTTGGAGGTGGAGGTTGCAGTGAGCTGAGATCGTGCCACTGCACTCCAGCCTGGGCAACAGAGTGAGACTCCATTTCAAAAAAAAAAAAAAATACACATTTTTTAAGTGCCCACAGAACATATATGAAGATAAGCCATACCATGAGCCATAAAACAAATCTCAACAAATATAAAAGAATTGCAGTCATACAGAATGTGTTCTCTGACCACAACGGAATTAAACTAAAAATCAATAACAGAAACATAACAAGAGAGCCTTCAAACACTGAAAATTAAACAACATTTTCCTAAATAATTCATGGGTCAAAGAGAAAATCCCAAGGGAAATCTTAAAAAAAAAATAATTTAAACCTGGTTTCAATATACTGTACCAAGGGTAATTTAAAAATACATTGAACTGGCTGGGTACAGTGGCTCATGCCTGTAATCCCAGCACTTTGGGAGGCCAAGGGGGTGAATCACTTGATCCCAGGAGCTCGAGACCAGCCTGGGCAATATGGCAAAACCCCATCTCTACAAATAATACAAAAATTAGCCAGACTGAGGTGGTAAGATTGCTTAAGCCTGGGAGGTGGAGGTTGCAATGAGTTGAGATTGCACCACTGTACTCCAGCCTGGGCTTGAAAGATATTTTCACTGGGCTAGAATTCTGGCAGTTATTATTTTTTTCAGCATTTTATAATTATTTCTGGAAGAAATAATTCCAAAGGCTCTGGCTTCCAGTGTCACTATTGAGCAGTCTTTTTTTATCTGGCTGCTTCTAAGATTTCTCTTAGTTTTGTTTGTTTGTTTTCTACTATGTCATTATTATGTACCTAGGTAATATATTTCTTTTTATTTATCTTGCTTGGGTTTTATTTTTTGAGCTCCTTAAATCTATTGTTTGGTGTCTTTATACTTATGAACATTCTTAGCCATTTGCTCTTCAAATAATATCTCCACCCATTTGTGATGGTTAATATTAGGCGTCAACTTGATTGGATTGAAAGATGCCTAAATAGCTAGTAAGTATTGTTTCTGGGTGTGTCTGTGAGGGTGTTGCCAGAGGAGATTGACATTTGAGTCAGTGTACTGGGAGAGGAAGACCCACCCTCAATGCGGGTGGGTACCATCCAATGGGCTGCCAACTGGCTAGAACAAAGCGGGCAGAAGGTAGGTGGGATAAGCTGGTTTCTGAGTCTTCCGGCTTTCATCTTTCTCCTATGCTGAGTGTTTCCTTCTGTTCCTTCTGCCCTTGGACATCAGACGCCAAGTTCTTCAGCCTTTGGACTCTTGGACTTACACCAATGGTTTGGTGGGGGTTCTCAGGCCTTTGGCCACAGACTGAAGGCTGCACTGCCGGCTTCCCTGTTTTTGAGGCTTTTGGACTCAGGCTGAGCCACTGCTGGCTTCTTTCTCCCTTAGCTTGCAGATGGCCTATCATGGGACTTCACCTTGTGATCATGTGAGTCAATACTCCTTAATAAACTCCCCTTCATATATACATATATCCTATTAGTTCTGTCCCTCTGGAGAACCCTAATACACCACTTATTTCTCTCTTCCTGGGAATAGGATTAACATATATCAGACCTTTTTACTTGAGTCTTAGGTTCATACTCTCTCTTTTGTGCTTTTTATAGTTTTTGTCTTTCCAAGCTTCATTTTGACCTGTCTTCCAGTTCACTAACTCTTTTTTCAATTGTATCAAACTTACTATTAAAGTTGTTCATTGAGTTTTGAGTCTCAGCTATTTTATTAGTTATTTCTAAAAGTTCCATTTCATTCTTTTTTCAAAAGTTTTAGGTCACTTTTTATATTTTCTTGTTTTATTCAAATATTTTTAATCATCTTTTATCTATTTAAACATAATAAGAATAGTTTTGTATGTGACTGTTTATTCCAATACTCATTTATGTTTTTCTGCCTAATCTCACTCTGGTGTTTTTATTTATTTCCTTGTGGGCCTGGTGGATCCTTTGAGCCCAGTAGTTTGAGATCAGCCTGGACAACATGGTGAAACCCTGTCTCTACAAAAAAATAAATAAATAAGCTGGGCATGGTGACATGCACCTGTAGTCCCAGCTGTTCCTCAGGAGGCTGCAGTGGAAGGATCTCTTGAACCCAGGAAGGTGGAGGTTGCAGTGAGCCAAGATCACAGCACTGCACTCCAGCCTGGGCAACAGAGGGACACCCTGAAATAAAAAAGAGAGGTAGAAAGAAAGGAAGAAAGAGAGAAGAAAGAAAGAGAGAAAGAGAGAAAGAAAGAAAGAAGGAAGGAAGGAAGAAAGAGAAAGAAAGAAAGAAAGAAAGAAAGAAAGAAAGAAAGAAAGAAAGAAAGAAAAGGAAAGGAAAGAAAGAAACAAGAAAAATAATTTAAATCTAGGGATGAATCAAATTTCTTCTAGCAGAAAAATAATTTAAATCTAGGGATGAATCAAATTTCTTCTAGCAGAAAAATAATTTAAACCTAGGGATGAATCAAATTTCTTCTAGCAGAAAAATAATTTAAATCTAGGGATGAATCAAATTTCTTCTAGCAGGATTTATGTTTGTTTTTATCAGGCACTTGAGGACACTCCAGGACTACCTTAAGCAAAGGTAAGTTATGAGGTTCCTTAGAATACCCAGGAGATATGATCCTGGGATCCAGATCTTCAGAAGGTCTATCATAATTCTGGCTCACTGATTAAAGGATGTAGCCCATTGAAGTTTAAGGTTATTGTGGTGAAGTAACTCTTCATTAAATTCTCCACCTTAAGCATCTTTGGTCTTTGATTTCTGTCCCCTCCCACTTCCCCATCCTATGAGGCAAACAAGTAAAAATCTGAATTTTCAAGGTTAGAAATGTTTGTTACTTTGTCTCACAAAATTCCCTCAGAGAAAATTCCGCTTCTTTTCTTCGCCTGTCTGTATTCCTTCCAATTTTGCCCTTGTTATTCCATAGTATCTTATCAACTCTATAATGTAATTGATAAATTTAAATATGCAATCTAGAATTTTTCATTCTTTTCACTGGGAAGTTTAATCTGAATAACCTAATCCACCAGAACCCACCACTGAACAATTTCAAAAGAATAAAAAAACTTAAGGATCAAACTGAGTTAGTTTACTTTTTACAGGCTTAAGTGAAGTACATTTAAAAGGCAGGGAGGGGGCCGGGTTGGGTTGCTCACTCCTGTAATTCCAGCACTTTGGGAGGCCAAGTCAGGTGGATTACCCGAGGTCAGGAGTTCGAGACCAGCCTGGCCAACATAGTAAAACCCTGTCTCTACTAAAAATACAAAATTAGCTGGGCATGGTGGTGTGTGCCTGTAATCCCAGCTACTGAGGAGGCTGAGGCAGGAGAATCACTTGAACCTAAGAGGCAGAGGTTGCAGTGAGCTGAGATTGTACCATTGCACGATCTCAGCTTGGAGAATGAAAATCCGTCTCAAATAAAAAAAAGAAAAAAAGAAAAGAAAAGAAAAAAAAGAGGCAGGGAATACAGCTAGAAGTACATAAGAAAGTATATAGCTGTCATGCAAACCTACAACCTGTATGATTGCTAATGCCCAAATTAGAAATTCATCACATGCATTGTAAAAACTGCAGCTTAATCAATACTCCAAATACCCAAATACAGTCTGTTTTATGGTCAGTGTTGCTCTGATTCACAAAGAGTGAGACTGTGGCAATTGGGTGAGGATATATGGGAAGAGCCAGAGGAGCTGAGGATGCTTGACTCTCCAGCCTCCTCTGAAACACATCCTACCCTATCCTCCACATTTTCGCACTTGATAAAGGTGGCAGTGCCTTTAATTATGAAGCCAGCCCAATGTTTAATGTTGAAATCCCAGCATTTGCAGTGGAAGTGGCAATATGCAATGGCAGATTAGGAAAGACAGGGATCTGCTCCCCCATTATCTTGTTCCCCTATGCACATTAGTCTATTCTGCATCAGGGCCTGAGGCTCAGTCACTAAGGAAAGGATAACAGGTATGGAAGGAGCAAGGGTTTAGTTAAGGGGGTTGACACTAAGTAAAAGTAATCTTGGGAGTTCTCCACTGTAGACCAAGAACAGCTCTGAAAAATCAGCATTATTCCTGATGGTCCACCTGTCCCCTCTACCAAATTATACTTCTAGAGGTGGGCAACGCAAATTCTATGTTAGCCTTTTTAGATTATGGTTTTAAGGACTTGAAGTTTCAAAATATGACCTTTTCGGGTCGGGAGCCAAGATGGTCGAATAGGAACAGCTCCAGTCTATAGCTCCCAGCGTGAGCAATGCAGAAGACAAATGATTTCTGCATTTCCAACTGAGGTACCGGGTTCATCTCACTGGGGATTGTCAGACAGTGGGTGCAGGACAGTGGGTGCAGTGCACCAAGCGTGAGCTGAAGCAGGGCGAGGCATAACCTCACCCAGGAAGCACAAGAGGTCAGGGAATTCCCTTTCCTAGGCAAGGAAATGGGTGACAGATGGCACCTGGAAAATCGAGTCACTCCCACCCTAATACTGCGCTTTTCCAATGGTCTTCACAAATGGCACACCAGGAGATTATATCCCGGGCCTGGCTTGGAGGGTCCTACGCCCACGGAGCCTTGCTCATTGCTAGCATAGCAGTCTGAGATCAAACTGCAAGGCAGCAGCGAGGCTGAGGGAGGGTTGCCCGCCATTGCCGAGGCTTGACTAGGTAAACAAAGCAGCTGGGAAGCTTGAACTGGGTGGAGCCCACCACAGCTCAAGGAGGCCTGCCTGCCTCTGTAGACTCCACCCCTGGGGGCAGGGCATAGCCAAACAAAAGGCAGCAGAAACCTCTGCAGACTTAAATGTCCCTGTCTGACAGCTTTGAAGAGAGTAGTGGTTCTCCCAGCACGCAGCCTGAGATCTGAGAACGGACAGACTGCCTCCTCAAGTGGGTCCCTGACCCCCGAGTAGCCTAACTGGGAGGCACCCGGCAGACTGACACCTCATATGGCCAGGTACTCCTCTGAGACAAAACTTCCAGAGGAACAATCAGGCAGCAACATTTGCTGTTCACCAATATCCACTGTTCTGCAGCCTCTGCTGCTGATACCCAGGCAAACAGGGTCTGGAGTGGACCTCCAGCAAACTCCAACAGACCTGCAGCTGAGGGTCCTGACTGTTAGAAGGAAAACTAACGAATAGAAAGGACATCCACACCAAAATCCCATCTGTACATCACCATCATCAAAGACCAAACGTAGATAAAACCACAAATATGGGGAAAAAACAGAGCAGAAAAACAGAAAATTCTAAAAATCAGAGCACCTCTCCTTCTCCAAAGGAATGCAGCTCCTCGCCAGCAATGGAACAAAGCTGGATGGAGAATGACTTTGATGAGTTGAGAGAAGAAGGCTTCAGACGATCAAACTACTCCGAGCTAAAGGAGGAAGTTCGAACCCATGGCAAAGAAGTTAAAAACCTTGAAAAAAGATTAGATGAATGGCTAACTAGAATAACCAATGCAGAGAAGTCCTTAAAGGACCTGATGGAGCTGAAAACCATGGCACGAGAACTATGTGACGAATGCAGAAGCTTCAGTAGACGACTCAATCAACTGGAAGAAAGGGCATAAGCAATGGAAGATCAAATTAATGAAATGAAGTGAGAAGAGAAGTTTAGAGAAAAAAGAGCAAAAAGAAATGAACAAAGCCTCCAAGAAATATGGGACTATGTGAAAAGACCAAATCTACGTCTGATTGGTGTACATGAAAGTGACGGGGAGAATGAAACCAAGTTAGAAAACACTCTTCAGGATATTATCCAGGAGGTCTTACCCAACCTAGCAAGGCAGGCCAACATTCAAACTCAGGAAATACAGAGAATGCCACAAAGATACTCCTCGAGAAGAGCAACCCCAAGACACATAATTGTCAGATTCACCAAGGTTGAAATTAAGGAAAAAATGTTAAGGGCAGCCAGAGAAAAAGGTTGGGTTACCCACAAAGGGAAGCCCATCAGACTAACAGTGGCTCTCTTGGCAGAAACTCTACAAGCCAGAAGAGAGTGGGGGCCAATATTCAACATTCTTAAAGAATGTTAAAATTAAAAAAATTAAAGAATGTTAAAAATTCTTAAAGAAAAGAATTTTCAACCCAGAATTTCATATCCAGCCAAACTAAGCTTCATAAGTGAAGGAGAAATAAAATACTTTACAGACAAGCAAATGCTGAGAGATTTTGTCACCACCAGGCCTGCCCTAAAAGAGCTCCTGAAGGAAGCACTAATCATGGGAAGGAACAACCAGTACCAGCCACTGCAAAAACATGCCAAATTGTAAAGACCATCGAGGCTAGGAAGAAACTGCATCAACAAAGAAGCAAAATAACCAGCTAACATCATAATGACAGGATCAAATTCACACATAACAATATTAACCATAAATGTAAATGGGCCAAATGCTCCAATTAAAAGACACAGACTGGCAAATTGGATAAAGAGTCAAGACCCATCAGTATGCAGTACTCAGGAAACCCATCTCACGTGCAGAGACACACATAGGCTGAAAATAAAGGAATGGAGGAAGATCTACCAAGCAAATGGAAAACAAAAAAAGGCAGGGGTTGCAATCCTAGTCTCTGATAAAACAGACTTTAAATCAACAAAGATCAAAAGAGACAAAGAAGGCCATTACATAATGGTAAAGGGATCAATTCAACAAGAACTAACTATCCTAAATATATATGCACCCAATACAGGAGCACCCAGACTCATAAAGCAAGTCCTTAGAGACCTACAAAGAGACTTAGACTCCCACACAATAATAATGGGAGACTTTAACACCCCACTGTCAACATTAGACAGATCAACAAGACAGAAAGTTAAAAAGGATATCCACCAATTGAACTCAGCTCTGCAACAAGCGGACCTAATAGACATCTACAGAACTCTCCACCCCAAATCAACAGAATATACATTCTTTTCAGCACCACACCACACCTATTCCAAAATTGACCACATACTTGGAAGTAAAGCACTCCTCAGCAAATGTAAAAGAACAGAAATTATAACAAACTGTCTCTCAGACCACAGTGCAATCAAACTAGAACTCAGGATTAAGAAACTCACTCAAAACTGCTCAACTACATGGAAACTGAACAACCTGCTCCTGAATGACTACTGGGTACATAATGAAATGAAGGCAGAAATAAAGATGTTCTTTGAAACCAACGAGAACAAAGACACAACATACCAGAATCTCTGGGACACATTCAAACCACTGAGTAGAGGGAAATTTATAGCACTGAATGCCCACAAGAGAAAGCAGGAAAGATCTAAAATTGACATCCTAACATCACAATTAAAAGAACTAGAAAAGCAAGAGAAAACACATTCAAAAGCTAGCAGAAGGCAGGAAATAACTAAGATCAGAGCAGAACTGAAGGAAATAGAGACACAAAAAACCCTTCCAAAAATTAATGAATCCAGGAGCTAGTTTTTTGAAAGGATCAACAAAATTGCTAGACCGCTAGCAAGACTAATAAAGAAAAAGAGAGAGAAGAATCAAATAGATGCAATAAACAAATGATAAAGGGGATATCACCACTGATCCCACAGAAATACAAACTACCATCAGAGAATACTACGAACACCTCTACGCAAAGAAACTAGAAAATCTAGAAGAAATGGATAAATTCCTTGACACATACACCCTCCCAAGACTAAACCAGGAAGAAGTTGAATCTCTGAACAGACCAATAACAGGATCTGAAATTGTGGCAATAATCAATAGCTTACCAACCAAAAGGAGTCCAGGACCAGATGGATTCACAGCCGAATTCTACCAGAGGTACAAGGGGGAGCTGGTACCATTCCTTCTGAAACTATTCCAATCAATAGAAAAAGAAGGAATCCTCTCTAACTCATTTTATGAGGCCAGCATCATCCCGATACCAAAGCTGGGCAGAGACACAACCAAAAAAGAGAATTTTAGACCAATATCCTTGATGAACATTGATGCAAAAATCCTCAATAAAATACTGGCAAACCAAATCCAGCAGCACATCAAAAAGCTTATCCACCACGATCAAGTGGGCTTCATCCCTGGGATGCAAGGCTGGTTCAATACACGCAAATCAATAAATGTAATCCAGCATATAAACAGAACCAAAGACAAAAACCACATGATTATCTCAATAGATGCAGAAAAGGCCTTTGACAAAATTCAACAACCCTTCATGCTAAAAACTCTCAATAAATTAGGTATTGATTGGACGTATCTCAAAATAATAAGAGCTATCTATGACAAACCCACAGCCAATATCATACTGAATGGGCAAAACCTGGAAGCATTCCCTTTGAAAACTGGCACAAGACAGGGATGCCCTCTCTCACCACTCCTATTCAACATAGTGTTGGAAGTTCTGGCCAGGGCAATTAGGCAGGAGAAGGAAATAAAGGGTATTCAATTAGGAAAAGAAGAAGTCAAATTGTTTGCAGATGACATGATTGTATATCTAGAAAACCCCATCGTCTCAGCCCAAAATCTCCTTAAGCTGATAAGCAACTTCAGCAAAGTCTCAGGATACAAAATCAATGTACAAATATCACAAGCATTCTTATACACCAATAACAGACAGAGAGCCAAATCATGAGTGAACTCCCATTCACAATTGCTTCAAAGAGAATAAAATACTTAGGAATCCAACTTACAAGGGACATGAAGGACCTCTTCAAGGAGAACTACAAACCACTGCTCAATGAAATAAAAGAGGATACAAACAAATGGAAGAACATTACATGCTCATGGGTAGGAAGAATCAATATCGTGAAAATGGCCATACTGCCCAAGGTAATTTATAGATTCAATGCCATCCCGATCAAGCTAACAATGACTTTCTTCACAGAATTGGAAAAAACTACTTTAAAGTTCAGATGGAACCAAAAAAGAGCCCGCATCGCCAAGTCAATCCTAAGCCAAAAGAACAAAGCTGGAGGCATCATGCTACCTGACTTCAAACTATACTACAAGGCTACAGTAACCAAAACAGCATGGTACTGGTACCAAAACAGAGATATAGATCAATGGAACAGAACAGAGCCCTCAGAAATAACGCCACATATCTACAACTATCTGATCTTTGACAAACCTGAGAAAAACAAGCAATGGGGAAAGGATTCCCTATTTAATAAATGGTGCTGAGAAAACTGGCTAGCCATATGTAGAAAGCTGAAACTGGATCCCTTCCTTACATCTTATACAAAAATTAATTCAAGATGGATTAAATACTTCAACGTTAGACATAAAACCATAAAAACCCTAGAAGAAAACCTAGGCATTACCATTCAGGACATAGGCATGGGCGAGGACTTCATGTCTAAAACAACAAAAGCAATGGCGACAAAAGCCAAAATTGACAAATGGGATCTAATTAAACTAAAGAGCTTCTGCACAGCAAAAGAAACTGCCATCAGAGTGAACAGGCAACCTGCAGAACAGGAGAAAATTTTTGCAACCTACTCATCTGACAAAGTGCTAATATCCAGAATCTACAATGAACTCCAACAAATTTACAAGAAACAAACAAACAACCCCATCAAAAAGCGGGCAAAGGATATGAACAGACACTTCTCAAAAGAAGACATTTATGCAGCCAAAAGACATGAAAAAATGCTTATCATCACTGGCCATCAGAGAAATGCAAATCAAAACCACAATGAGATACCATCTCACACCAGTTAGAATGGTGATCATTAAAAAGTCAGGAAACAACAGGTACTGGAAAGGATGTGGAGAAATAGGAACACTTTTATACTGTTGGTGGGACTGTAAACTAGTTCAACCATTGTGGAAGTCAGTGTGGTGATTCCTCAGGGATCTAGAACTAGAAATACCATTTGACTCAGCCATCCCATTACTGGGTATATACCCAAAGGACTACAAATCATGCTGCTATAAAGACACATATACATGTATGTTTATTGCGGCACTATTCACAATAGCAAAGACTTGGAACCAACCCAAATGTCCAACAATGATAGACTGGATTAAGAAAATGTGGCATATATACACCATGGAATACTATGCAGCCATAAAAGATGATGAGTTCATGTCCTTTGTAGGGACATGGATGAAATTGGAAATCATCATTCTCAGCAAACTATCGCAAGGACAAAAAACCAAACACCGCATGTTCTCACTCATAGATGGGAATTGAACAATGAGAACACATGGACACAGGAAGGGGAACATCACACTCTGGGGACTGTTGTGGGGTGGGGGTAGGGGGGAGGGATAGCATTAGGAGATATACCTAATGCTAAATGATGAGTTAATGGGTGCAGCACACCAGCATGGCACATGTATACATGTGTAACTAAGCTGCACATTGTGCACATGTACCCTAAAACTTAAAGTATGATAATAATTTTAAAAAAAGAAAAGAAAAATTTGGTCGGGCTCGGTGGCTCACACCTGTAATCCCAGCACTTTGGGAGGCTGAGGCGGGTGGATCACCTGAGGTCAGGAGTTCGAGACCAGCCTGGCCAACATGGTGAAACCCTGTCTCTACTAAAAATACAAAAATTAGCCAGGAGTGGTGGTGCATGCCTATAATCCCAGCTACTAGGGAGGCTGAGGCAGGAGAATTGCTTGAATCTGGGAGGTGGAAGTTGCAGTGATTTGAGATTGCACCACTGCATTCCAGCCTGGGCAAGAGAAACTCCATCTCAAAAAAAAAGGACAGGAAAATTTTTAACTAAGTATAATTGGCTTTCCACGTTTTCTTTCTTTCTTTCTCTTTCTTTCTCTCTCCCTTCCTTCCTTCCTTCCTTCCTTTCTTGCTTTCTTGCTTTCTTGCTTTTCTCTCTCTCTTTCTTCCTTTCCTTCTTTCTTTCTTTCTTCAGGGTCTCACTCTGTCCCCCAGGTTGGAGTGCAGTGGCATGATCTCGGCTCGCTGCAACCTCTGCCTCCAGGGCTCAAGCAATTCTCCTACCTCAGCCTCCTGAGTAGCTGGGACTACAGGCACGTGCTGCCATGACTGGCTAATTTTTGTATTTTTTATAGAGACAGGGTTTCACCATGTGCTTAGGCTCCTCTCAAACTCCTCAGCTCAGGTGGTCCACCCATCTCGGCCTCTTCCACATTTTCCAATTAATATATATTTGGTATTTATTTATTCCTCATCTCCACCACTAACATGTTATATAGCATATCCTAACAGATGTAATTCTGGCTAAGAGTGTTCTGGAAGGAAATGAAGAGACTGGTTATTTGGTCTGTCCTACCATGGGCATCAAACTATTAAGAGTGACAGTCAGATGTTTCCACTTAATGCAGAAATCTGTTTATGATACCGGGGTTAATTCCTTAACGGGTATATTAAAAAGCTAATTTGAAGTTTAGCTGGGGAGTAATTGAACCCATACTCTGAACCGAGAATTATATGTAGTTTATTATACTATTGACATAAACATAAAACCATACCACAAAACCTAAAGGAAATACTAATTGCAATTTACAGCCAGGCGCCTGGAATCCTAGCACTTTGGGAGGCCAAGGTGGAAGGATGGCTTGAGGCCATGAGTTCAAGACCAGCCTGGGCAACATAGTGAGACCCCATCTCTACAAAAATAAAAATAAAAAAATTAGCCTGTCATGGTGGTGCATGCCTGTGGTTCCAGCTATGTGGGAGGCTGAGATGGGAAAGTCAGTTGAGCCCAGGAGTTTGAGGTTACAATGAGCTATAATCACACCCCTGTACTCAAGCCTGGGTGATAGAGTGAGACCATGTCTCTAATAATAATAATAATAATAATAATGATAATTGCAATTTCCTCTGACTAAGAACTACCAAGAATCCGTGGCTCTAACTAAGAAAGTCTTTGATCTTAGACTCGCCTGTATTCCTCATCTCTCACAGAGTCTGGTTCTACAGATGTTATGGGCTTGTTGCTCATGGGTCTGCAGGATGTCATTTCCTCATATGAATACCCTTATTAATGGAGTTTGTGAAAAATTATCTTTTCTTATCCACTTATTCAGTGTCCAGCTAAGTGCCGAGGCTTTCTTGCAGATTTACTTCCCTACAATATGCACCACAAAGTGCCAGCTTCCTGCTGTGTGCTCTCCTGGTAATGGTGTTCCTTTCTGCCTGATTGGGACACACTGCAGCTCTGTCCATCCTTGCTCTGATCCTTGTGTGATTTCTAAGGAGAAGTGAGATTTAAACTCCTTTAGCAGTGTAGCAGGACGAGCCGCAGACAAAACTCCTTAGATACTGGATTAAAGAAGGAAGAGGTTTATGCGGCAGGGAGCATCAGCAGACTTGCGTCTTAAGAGCTGAGCTCCTTGAAAAAGAAATTCTTGGCCTTTTTAAGGGCTTACAACTCTAAGGGGCCCACGTGAAAAGGTCGTGATAAATCGAGCAAGCGTGGGGAATGTGACTGGGGGCTACATGCATTAGCTAACAGAACAGACAGTTTTGCAATGCTTTTTCATACAATGTCTGGAATTTAAAGATAACACAAGTAGTTTAGGTCAGGGGTTGATGTTATTATTATTACTTTTTTAACTCCTAAGGCCAGGTTGTGGTGCCAAGGTTGTCTGGCTATTTATCTTACTTTTGTTTCTTTCCAACTTTTTGCTTTCTCTCTTTCCTCCTGTCTTGTGAACTAGGCAAGGTGGAGGGGAGGAGGGCAGCAGGAGTAGTAGTGGTCCTTCCTTAGCAGGAAGCAGCCCATTTTTTTTTTTTTTTTTTTTTTTTTTGAGATGGAGTTTCACTCATGTTGCCCAGGCTGGAGTGCAGTGGCACAATCTCAGTTCACTGCAACCTCCACCTCCCAGGTTCAAGTGATTCTCCTGTCTCAGCCTCCTGAGTAGCTGGGATTACAGGTGCCTGCCATCACGCCCAGCTAATTTTTGTATTTTTACAAGAGATGGGGTTTCACCATGTTGGCCAGGCTAGTCTCAAACTCCTGACCTCAAGTGATCTGCCCACCTCGGCCTCCCAAAGTGCTGAGATTACAAGCGTGAGCCACCGCACCTGGTCATAAGCATCCCATCTTGATGGTCATCCAAACTAAAGATGAATCCTTCCAACTGGGCAGGAACACGGACAGTGTTACCACTCCCTGGTTGGAGCAGCTAGTGGTTTTCTTACCCAATCTTTCCAAGCTCCCCAACCCTCCACTGCCTGTGTTGCTGATAAATGAGTACTTGCTAACAAATAAATGATACTCAATGCCAAAAATATAAGAACTTACAGGAGAAAATTTTAACATTGAATTAAATGCTAACTTCTGAGCTCCTTCAACCCCTTTTGCTTCTCTTTGTCCTATCACCAGATGCTTTTTTCTCTCTAGGTCTGACTCCTACACTCAACTATAGATGCCTCCAGGGAAGCAATTTGTGTCTGGTTCATTTCTGTCTCTAGCACCCAATAAGAATTTTTATGAATGACTGAATGATAAAGTTTTATTCATTACATTAATGACGGATGAAAATTGTGAAGTCAGCCAGGCGTGGTGGCTCACGCATGTAATCCCAACACTTTGGGAGGCCAAGGTGGGCAGATCACCTGAGGTCAGGAGTTCAAGACCAGCCTGGCCAACGTGATGAAACCCCATCTCAATTAAAAATACAAAAATTAACTGGGTGTAGTGGCGGGTGCCTGTAATCCCAGCTACTCAGCAGGCTGAGGCAGGAGAATCACTTGAACCCAAGAGGCAGAGTTTGCAGTGAGCTGAGATCGTGCTGCTACACTCCAGCCTGGGCGACAGAGTGAGACTCTGTCTCAAAAAAAAAAAAAAAGGAAAGAAAGAAAAAAAGAAAAGAAAATAGTGAAGTCTGCACTTATTCTATAGTACTATTGGGAAAACGTCCTGATCCAGTATTTGAGAACCAGATTGTAGCTGTCTGCTCAACTAAACGAAACCAAATTAGATTGCTACAATTCATTTAAAAATATTTATTGAGTTGTTCTTCTGAGCTAGGTGCTGTCATTGGTATCCTGGGAGCTGAATTAGTTGGATCTAGGGATCTAGGGCCCCTAGAACACCCTGGCTCCTGGGGACATATGATCTTGGTGATGGCTGCTTTGACATCCCTGTTCCTCAGCATGCAGATGACAGAGTGGAGAACAGGTGTGAGAATGGCAAGGCATATACAGGGAGGGAAGGACGTATTTAAAAAAAAAAAAGAAGAAGAAGAAGAAGAGGAGAATGGCATGTACCACATTGCCCATGACGTGGAAGTCGAGGGGCAGGTCAGCCCTGTAGGCCACATAGGCTATGGCAATGGATGAGTAGTAGGTGCCCACCACCAGGAGGTGGGAGCTGCAGGTGGAGAAGGCTTTGGAGCGTCCTTCTTGGGAGTTGATGCGAAACACCAAGGTCAAGATGTGGGCATAGGAGAGAAGCACCAGGAGAAGGGGGAGGAAGGACACCACCATGGCGATGCAGAAGCCCATGAGGGTCTGGGGGTTGGTGTCAGAGCAGGAGGCCTGGACCACGGCCAGATGATCACAGAAGCAGTGGTAGATGTGGGCAATGCTGTCAAATGCCATCTGGGAGGTCTGTACCACTGCTGGAATGGGCAGGAGGAGGGCAGTGAGCCAGGCACTGGTTGCCAAGACAGGGTTGGTCTGAAGGGTCATGAGGACAGGGTAGTGCAGTGGGCGGCAGATAGCCACATAGCGGTCATAGGCCATGACCACCAGGATGAAGGCTTCTGAGCAGGAGAACCTGTGGAACAGGTACATCTGCAGGAAGCAGGCAGGGAAGCTGAGGAAGCTGTCCCCAAGCAAGAACAGGGGCAGCATCTTGGGGACGGTGACTGTAGTGGAGAGGATGTCTAGGGCTGAGAGGTTTATCAGGAAGAAGTACACGGGCTTGTGGAGGCTGGGCTCTGCCATCACAACCACCAGAATCAGGGCATTACCCACCAGGATAAGCAGATAGATTAAAAAGAAAATCAAGGCCAGGCATGGTGGCTCACACCTGTAATCCCAGAACTTTGGGAGGCCAAGGCAGGCAGATCTTTTGAGGCCAGGAGTTCAATACCAGCCTGGCCAACATTGTAAAATCCCACCTGTACTAAAAATATAAAAATTAGCCAGGCGTGGTGGTAGCTGCCTGTAATCCCAGCTACTCCAGAGGCTGAGGTGGGAGGATTGCTTGAACCCGGGAGGCAGAGTTTGCAGTGAGCCGAGATTGTGCCATTGCACTCCAGCCTGGGCAACAAAAGTGAAACTCCAACAAAAAAGAAAAAAGAAAGAAAGAAAGAGAGAGAGAGAGAGAAAGGAAAGGAAAGGAAAGGAAAGGAGAAAGAAGGAAGGGAGAAAAGAAGGGAGAAAGAAAAGAAAAAAGGAAAGAAGAAAGAAAACCACAAAGACGGGGGTTGGGGGAAGAGGGACTCTGGCAGAGAGGGGATGCTGACCAGGCAGAAGACAGGCAAGGAGTCCTCTGATCCATTACAGGCTGTGGCCTCCACAGTGGGTCAGAGCTGGATGTCTGTAGACACACACTGGGAACATCTGGAAACCAGAGCAATCAAGGAAACATTCACTAGAACATGTATCTTTTTCCTTTCCAACCATGGATCTCAGTCCCAACACTGTCTTTGTGTCAGGAATTGTGTTGCACAATTAAGATTCTCAGAGTGGTAAGATGTCTAACAACAATGGCAGAAAGAGCTGGTCCTGTTTTGGGGGGAAGAGAGGTGGATACAAACACCTAAGAACCGTCAAAGAGAAGGAGCAACACTTACAAAGAACTGGGGCCACTGTTAGCAGCTTCAGGGGCCCAGAGATCAATCCCACATATGGAAGAAGTTTCTTACCATTAGAATGACCCCATAATGAAGGCTGGGCGCGGTGGCTCATGCCTGTAATCTCAGCACTTTGGGAGGCCAAGGCAGGCAGATCATCTGAGGTCAGGAGTTTAAAACTAGCCTGGACAACATGGTAAAACCCTGTCTCTACTAAAAATACAAAAATTAGCCAGGCGTGGTGGCACATGCCTGTAGTCCCAGCTATTTAGGAGGCTGAGGCAGGAGAATACCTTGAACTCTGGAGGTGGAGGTTGTGGTGAGCTGAGATTGCACCACTGCACTCCAGCCTGGGCAACAGAGTGAGACCCTGTCTCAAAAGAAAAAAGAAAAAGAAAAAGAAAGAACAACTCCATAATACAAAAACAGGCTTAATAATTAGTGTAGTCCATGTAACTAGAGGTTGCAAAGCTGAGGTCTTTGTCTGGAATGCTACAGAGATGTAGTACTTGGATAGCAGCTAGATTAAAAACCTTTAAGTGACCTTCTAACCCTAGATTCATTGCTTCTAAAAATAATAATAATGACATAAATGAATCACATGAATAAGATTGTAGCCAGGCACAGTGGCTCACACCTGTAATTCCAACACTTTTAGAGGCTAAGGCCAGAGGATCACTTGAGGCCAGGAGTTTGAGACCAGCCAGGCAACATAGAAAGACCCCTTTTCTATAAAAAGTCAAAAAAGTTAGTCAGGCATTGTGACATGCACCTGTAATCATAACTACTCCAGATGCTAAGGTAAGCCTAGGAGTTTGAGGCTGCAGTGAGCCATGATCACACCACTGCACTCCAAGCTGGGCAGCAGAGCAAGATCTTATCTTACAAAAATTAAAAAATAAGATTGCAGTGTTGGTGGGCAAATTTAACCTATTGGAGAGAAAAAATCTGAGAGGCATCTGCTTGCGTTCAAATGCCAATTAAAAAATCAAGTAGCTCTTTTATTAGTTCAAGTAGCTTCTTTAAGGATGTCTGGTTTTTAGCCCAGTTCCCACTAGCACAGGTGAAGTAATCTTCTAGGTATGGTAATGTTGATGAATACACTTACCAGGTTTTGCCCACTCTAAGCACCAGGATCTTGACTGTAGTCATTTGACATAAGCCCATCCGGTCTAGCTATGCCTGCACGATTCCTGAATGGCGTTCTTTATCTTGGGACCTTGTGAAGACAGCAGAATCACTGGTTGACAGTGAGTAAAGCTAAACTCTGGAGTGAAAACTATGTCATTTATTCTAAGGTTCCCTTGACACTGTGTTCCTCTGAGCCTGGAGGATTGTCAGGGGCCACCGATAAAGTCTCCTAGCTCATGAGCTCTAGGGAACTTCTGGGAAAACTTCTTTGGGGATAGCCGGAACAATGGCTTCTGTCGTGCTCTGGATTCCATTCCTCTTCTACACCCCGCTCCATTCTCATCTCACTCTATCTGGGTCGGAATGTTATGTCTGAATCAGTGCCCTTTGTTTCAGTCTCTCCATTTCCATTCACGTGAGAATTCCTTTTCTGTGATACCTTTCTCTTTAGCTGCTTCCTCCAAGAAGCATTTCAAAATGCTGTCTGCTTACCCCAGAAATAGCTTCCTCTTCTGTTTGCCTGTACAGGGGCTTGCTCTGTCTGTCTCTGTCTAGCCTGGGTGCCCTGGGACCTGTCTTTGTATCCTTTCTCTTTGTCATATCATACAGTGACCAACCATATTGATTTGCCCAGAACTGTCCTGGTTTCAGCACTGAAAGTCCCATGTCCTGTGAAACTCCTCTGTTGGTCACTCTCAGGGGGCAGAGACATTGTATGTGCCTTTGATAGAAGGAGTTATTTCCTGAATGGAACCCAAGTTGAAAATGAATTCACTCCCTATTAAGATAAAGCAGACCTGGGCTGGGTGCGGTGGCTCATGCCTGTAATCCCAACACTTTGGAAGGCTGAGGCAGATGGATCACCTGAGGTCAAGAGTTCAAGACCAGCCTGGCCAACATAGCGAGACCCCGTTTCTATAAAAAATAAAAATAATTTAAAAATACATTTTTTAAAGCTGAGAGGGGAGCTGACCTTGGTCAAGGCTACACAGAGAGCTACTGGCAGAGCCACACCAGAAGCCAGATGCCTGCTCCCTGTTCAGGGCTCCCAGGTGTCCTCTGTGGGAGGGTCCCTGAAGCTTGCCTGTCTGGCAGCCCAGACAATGCTGGGAGCTATCCATGTTCACATCTGCTTCCCTCACCAGACTAGGGGTTCCCTGGGGCCTGGAATGTGTTCTGACCCCTCTTCTACAAAACCAACATATCAGTGGCATCTGGGCACCTGGTTTCCCAGTTTTCCACAGGCAGACTGGACCATGACTGTCCTGCCAACCTCAGGGCTTTCTGTCCAGTGCTGCTGCAGAATCAGACAACCCTGGGCTCTATAGAGAGCTCCTAGTCCAGCTCCTGTATTGCTGCTGATAGGCAGGGGGAGGCCCAGAGGGGGTTCTGACCCGGCCACAGTCACACAGATGGCAAACCAGCAGCATAGCCTGCCTGCCAGGAATGCTCTAAATCAGAGCACAAAGAGTTTGGCTCAGATCCCTTCTCTTAGAGCCCCTCTCCTAGCGGGATGAGGGTCCCTAACTGCCCACCTCCCCAAACGCTGTCCTCCCAGAGCCTAGCCCCTCCTTGGCTATGGCACTTTGGGCACTTCACTTTCAGCCTTCATGCCCAAGACCTCTGCAAGTCGGCCCAGCTCATCTGCCCAACCCAGGCCATGCCAGCTGATCCTTCCTCTCCCCAAGCCAGTGCTGCCTCAGTGGGAAGAACCAAGTTGGAGCTGAGCCTATTTCCATTAAACCCCCAAGCTCTACCCCTTCCTGGCCTGCTGGGGCCTTGACCCCCAGAGGTTCCCTTTTACTGAGACCCCGAATAATATTTTCTGGGGACCCCCAGGTGGCTGGTTAGCAGCTACCATGAGCTTTGCTGATAATTAGAACAACAAGATTAATAGTGCTCAGTGGGACACAGAACTTTATGGTCTATGGGGACTTGCCCACGTGTGGAGCAACCATTGGTATCCACATGTGGCAGATGAGGAAACAGGCTCAGAGGTGAAAGGGATTGCCTAAAGTCACACAGCAATCCAAAGACAAGGCAGGATGGGAAGTCTCAGATTTCCTAACCCCCACTCCAGCCTCTGCACCAACCAATGACACAAATGAAAAAGTTTGTGAAAATTTTCCGTGTAAAATGTAAAATGCTGTGCTATTGGTTGGTGGGACCCTTCAAGTGTATTGAAGCTGAAGGAACAAGCATGACAGAACAGAGAGCCACTCAGTCTCCCAAATCCTCACTCTCTTGCTCTCTCTTGCTCACTCTTGATCGTTCTTAGAGGCCGATATGGTTTGGCTCTGTGTCCCCACCCAAATCTCATCTTGAATTGTACTCCCATAATTCCCACGTTTTTTGGGAGGGACCCAGTGGGAGGTAATTGAATCATGGAGGCAGTTTCCCCCATACTGTTCTCTTGGTAGTGAACAAGTCTCATGAGATCTGATGATTTTATCAGGGGTTTCCACTTTTGCGTCTTCCTCATTCTCTCTTTGCCTGCCACCATCCATGTAATATGAGACTTGCTCTTCCTTGCCTTCTGCCATGATTGTGTGACTTCCCCAGCCAAGTGGAACTGTAAGTCCAATAAACCTCTTCCTTTTATAAATTGCCCAGTCTCAGGTATGTCTTTGTCAGCATCGTGAAAAAGGACTAATACAGTAAATTGGTACCAATAGAGTGTGGCATTGCTGAAAAGATACCCAAAACTGTGGAAGCGACTTTGGAACTGGGTAACAGGCACAGGTTGGAACAGTCTGGAGGGCTCAGAAGAAGCCCAATCTTGAGTATGTCTTTATCAGCAGTGTGAAAACGGACTAATACGGAGGTCTTATAATTCTAAGCCCAACCTCCTCCAGGGAGCCTTCTGTGACTTAATCTTCCTCCAGCCTCCAGTGCTCTTTCTCTCCTCTGGATTGACCAGGACTGGCTGCCAATGCTGCCATTTTAAAGATTAGGATAACTGAGGTTCATTCTTCATTCCACATTGAATAAGGCTGGCTTTGCACTGGGTGCGTGGTCACAGGGAATTGACACAGTCTAGTGGGGTAGCCAGTCAAAACCTTGTCCATCATATCCACTGTGATCTGTGCTACCACAGAGCTGAAGGGCCCAGAGGAGGAAACAAAGCGACATTCATCACGGAAGACATCTCTTAAATGGATCAAAAATTTCAAGCAGATGAATAGAGTTCAGGCCACAAAGGAGGCGGTAAACAAAGTCATGAAGTGTAGAAAAAGCAGGAGGTGTGTTAGAGGGGAGAGAGAAGGTGGTTTGGGCTGCAATATAGAAGGAGAGACTGGGAGTCTCCAAAGATGAGGCTAAAGAGGTTGGCAGGGGCCAGAGGGAGGACAGTCTTGAAGCCAAGGACTAAACCCTCAGCATGAGGACATTGGAAAGCCAGAACCAGGCCTCAGACAGAGGACTAATATAGTCAGCTACATGTTTGAGAAAGCTCATACCCACTGTGGCATGGAGAATGTCTTAGAGTGGGAGAGAGAGACCAGAGGCAGGGCAACCAGCCAGGAAGCTTGGTGGTGAGGAGAGGAATAGAGAGGAGTATTAACAACAATGATAGGAGATGATGGCTGCCGTTTATTGAGAGCTTACTTGTACTAATGGCTGTGCCCTGGTAGTCACATACTTCATTTCATTTAATCCAAGGAGCAATTTCCATTACCCTTGTTTTATGGATGAGGGAGCTCAGAGGGTTAAGTAACTAAGCCTGCTTTGGTCATTCTGCTGGACAAATAGTGAGTTAGTGTAGAGTCCAATCCATCTCCAAAGCCATTCCTCTTAACTATCAAAGCTTAGAGAATCTGGCTGGGCATGGTGCCTCACATCTGTATTCCCACTTTGGGAGGCTGAGGCAGGTGGATCACTTGAGGTCAGGAGTTCGAGATCAGCCTGGCCAACATGGTGAAAGCCCATCTCTACTAAAAACATAAAAATTAGCCAGGGGTGGTGGCACATTCCTATAATCCCAACTACTTGGGAGGCTGAGGCAGAAGAATCTCTTGAACCTGGGAGGCAGAGGTTGCAGTAAGCCAAGATCAAGCCACTGCATTCCAGCCCGGGCAACAGAGTGAGGAAAAAAAAGTTGGAGAATCTTCAAGAGGTAGAATAGTCAGAATTTGACAACTGATTATGGAAAGGTCCAAGATGATGCCCAGTATTCTGGCTTGGGTGATGAGACAGATGGTGGTGATGCTGACTGATGTCTGGAGCTCAGGAGAGAGAGTGGATGCAGGCAAAGACTTGGGAGGCATATACTTATGATAGTGAACAAGATCACCTAGGGAGAGAGTGTAGTGTGAGAAGGACAGAACCATGGGGTGGGGGGGAAACAACATGAGACTGAGGCAGAACAAGAAATGTCTGTAAAAGATACTGAGAAACAACAGCCAGAGAGCGTGAAGCAAAACCAGGAGAATGTAATATCACAGAAGCTCCCTACGGCAGCTGTGGTCAGCAGCATCAAATGTTGCTGATGTGCCCCAGAGGACAAGAACCGGATGAAAAGTGTCTGTGGGGTCCAGTGATGAGGGGATCACTGGTGCCCTAGGTGTGAACAGGCCAGTGGAACAGCGAGCGTGGAAGGTTGGGAGTGAGTAAATGGAGAGAGAATAGATAACATCTTCAAGATGTTTGGCTGAAAAGAGATGTGGATGGTTGGAGGCTGATGAGATGTGTCCTAGGCAGTTCAAGCTTTTATAACAAAATACCTTAAACTGGGTCATTTGTAAACAACAGAAATTTATTGCTCACAGTTCTGGAGGCTAGGAAGTCCAAGATCAAGGTACCAGTGGATCCAGTGTCTGGTGAAGGCTGCTCTCTGCTTCATAGATGGCACTTTCTAGCTGTGTCCTCACATGGTGGAAGGGACCAACAAGCTCTCTCAGGCCTTTTTTATAAGGGATGTAATCTCATTCAAGAGGGCTTTACCCTTACAGCCTAATCACTTCCCAAAGGCCCCACCATTAAACACCATCACCCTAGAGGTTAGGTTTGTTTTATTAAAAAAAAGAAATTTTTTTTTGTAGAGACAGGATCTTGCTATGTTGCCCGGGCTTGTCTTGAACCCCTGGCCTCAAACAATCCTCCTGCCTCAGCCGCCCAAGTATCTGGGAGCTGAGACCATGCCTGACCTTTCAAATTTTAATTTATGTATTAATTCATGCATTCATTTTTTTTTTAAATTTTTTAGATACAAGTTCTCACTCTGTTGCACTGGCTGGAGTGCAGTAGCACCATCATAGCTCATTGCCTCAAACTCCTGGGGTTAAGTGATCTTCCCACCTCAGCCTCTCATATAGCTGGGATTACAGGCACATGCCACTATGCCTGGCTAGTGTTTTCCATGTTTGTAGAGACAGGGTCTCACTATGTTGCACAGGCTGGTCTTGAACTCTGGGCCTCAAGCAATTCTCCCACCATGGCCTCCTAAAACGCTGGGGTTACAGGTGTGAGCCACCACACCTGGCCAAGATTTAACATATGGATTTTGAGGGGTCACAAACATTCAGACCATAGCAAGAAGTCAGGGGGACTTTTGTTGTACTTTAAAAATTGGAGATATTTGAGCATATTTCCCACAATTTGTGGGTAGGAAGCAGCCAGTAGAGAGTGAGAGGATGAAGGAATGGGAGAGGAAGAGGATGGTCAATAGAGGAGGAGGAGGAGGAGAGCTTCTGAAGCCAGTGTCTGGGCTCCCAGTGGGAGTGGGAGACAAGAGAGTAGAAACAGTGCAGTAAAGGTCAGTGTGCAGATTTGGTGCTGGAGGGGGAGGGCCTATCCTCACTTAAGACTGGAGTGGTGGGGGAATTTTGTGAAGATACTGAGACTGTAGAAGTGCTTGTTCCCCATTGAATGGGACTGGGAGGCAGTATAGTGGTTAAATGTTCTGATCTTGGTGCCAGACTAATTTGGATTCAAGCCTGGCATTTAGCTCTCTGAGAACCTGTTTTCTCTTCTGCAAAATGGAGGATTGATCATCAGGTATTTCTTTTTTCTTTTTCTATTTATTTATTTATTTATTTAAGATGGAGTCTTGCTCTGTCGCCCAGGCTGGGGTGCAGTAGCGCGATCTCTGCTCACTGCAACCTCCGCCTCCCAGGTTCAAGCAATTCTCTGCCTCAGAATCCCGAGTAGCTGGAATTACAGGCACCTGCCACCATGCCTGGCTCTTTTTTTTTTTTTTTTGTATTTTTAGTAGAGACGGGGTTTTACCATCTTGACTAGGCTGATCTTGAACTCCTGACCTCATGATACACTCACCTCGGCCTCCCAAAGTGTTGGCGTGAGCCACCGTGCCCGGCTTCATCATCAGGTATTTCTTAAGTGCAAGCTCTGAGCTGGTATGGTGCAGGTTGAGAAGAGGTAAGAGTCACAAGCAGACGTCATAAACATTTCATCCAGGTTGCACAAGCCACTGTCCCTCTCCTGGGACCATGGGGAAGTCCAGACACTCACAGTCCATCCACTGTCTCCCTCCACAGAAATCGGAGAGGCATGGAAATGTCTCCAGGAGGAGCCTGTGTATTTCAGGAATACTTTTAAGCTCAGAACAAAAAAATAGCCCAACCCTTGAAGTTCCCCCTAAACCAGAGGCTGGCTGCCTGCTCCCTGTCCTGGCGCTGCTCTGCCCTGGAAACACTGGGAACGGTGGAGCTCTGTCTCTGCGTCTGGCCCCTACCGCTCTCACTCCCCCAGGTGTGGGAGGCTCCGACAGACGCGAGAGGCTGGAAAAGGAAAGTGCCAAAGGGAGGTTACAAATATGTCCAGAGAGAACCTGGGCCACCTTCCCGACCATGCAGAGGAGGCCGTGGAGCTCAGGGTAGGAGAGTCCAGAATGCGTCCGCGATGCTGGGCCTCCGGCATACTCATCATCGCTACCATCCTCGCTGCCACCAGGGGGCAGTGTGGCCCCAGCGCAAGGGCATCAGCTTTGGGGGCCAAACGCACCTGGTCTCAAATCTCAACTCCACGTACCACCTGTGTGTCCTTGGGTGCGCATGACTTCACTTCTCTCTGCCTCTGTTTCCTCTTTGTGAATGGGGGTAATAATAATGGCAATATTGGCTCGAGTGTGGTTTAGTGAGCTACTGTATGTGAGAGCGCTTTGCAAATCATCAAGTGCCTCAGTGCAATCGCCACTACAGCCACAGAGATTCCACCCCCTGGATGCCTTCCCCTCTGAGGCTTCTCACCCTGCAAAGCCTGAGACTCTCGCACTCAGCTTCTCTTTGGGATTATGCCAGTCCTGTGACAGGTGACCCTGGGTTGCCCCCATTCTTAGTCCAGTGTCTGAGAAGGGGAAGAAAAACTCCATTTGCATTGGAGCATTGGAGCAGCTCAGATGAGTGAACAGGAGGATGGCTGCAGGCAGAGGAATTGGTTGATGGGAAGCTCCCCGAGGGAATGGCCAGCCTGCTTGATGCTGGTCAGCCAAGGACACGTGGAGAACTAGGGTATGACTGTGGGCACGTGTGTATTCTTTCAGGAGGAAGCAGGGAACACTTGGGTGGTGCTGGGAGGGATTGGAGGTCGTCCGTATCAGGTGAAGGATGGATCTGTGCTTATCCAGTGGTAAAAGGCAGGAAGGGCATTTGAGCTGAGGGAACTGTGCATATGCAGGCGCCAGGGATGAAAGTGCGAAAGGTAGGTTATAGGTGTGTGGTGATGAGCAGCAAATGTTAGTCTAAGAAATAGGCTTTGCTCTGAGGAGAATGGCTGGGCACAATAAGATTAGGGTTGGGAGCTGGGCAAGGTGTCTCACACCTGTAATCCCAGCACTTTGGGAGGCCATGGTGGGAGGATCACTTGAGCCCAGGAGTCTGAGACCAGCCTGGGCAACATAGCAAGACTCTGTCTCTACAAAAATAAAAATTAAAAAAATTAGCTGTGCATGGTGGTGCATGCCTGTGGTCCCGGCTACTTGGAAAGCTTGAGGTGGGAGGATTGCTTGTTTGAGGCTACAGTGAGCTAGGATGGCACCACTGCACTCCAGCCTGAATGACAGAGCAAGATCCTGTCTAAAAAAAAAAAAAAAAGATTAGCATTTGGAAAGATGTCTCCAGTAGAATGTGGAGGATGGATTAGAACTAGGGAGACGGGAGTCACAGAAGATTAAGGAGGCTGTGCAAGGGTTCTACAGGAACAAGGAGTGGGCTTTGAATTTAGGGAGAAGAGGGAGTAAGAGAGACAGAGAAATATGAAGGCAGAGTTGCCACACAGGCTGCGGGGATGGGGGCTGACTCTGAGGAGATGTGAGGGGCTCAGAACAGGGACCAGGGAGGGGCAGGTTTCCAGGCAAATGGTGAGCTCTTTGCTGAGCCGGAGCTGGAGTTCAAACCCCTCCTGTTGTAGGAGGGAAACCTGAGATTTGACAAGGAAAGTAAAACGCCCAGGGTCAGTCAAAGGCAGCAGCTTAGTACTTGGCTCATTCTGTATTCGACCTCATGGCTTAGGGACCAGTGGATGATGACTGAGTCCTCAAATTTGCCCTTTGAGATGGTTAAGTGCCGTGGTTAGGGGCTTGGACTCTGGGGCCAGATTGTCTAGGTTAAGATCCTGATCTGCCTCTTACCAACTGTGTGACCTTGGCAGGTCTCTCTGTACCTCAGTTTCCTCATCTGTAAACTGGGGATTATAATGGGTTGTTTGGAGCATTAACTGAGCTGATACAAGTGCTTAGAACAGTGCTTGGCAAATAATGAGTGTTAGTCATAATCATTGCATCTATTTTGAAGAAGAAACTGAGGCTTAGAAAAATGAAGTATCTGCCCCATGCCACACAACTAATGTTGGCCGAGTTCCAGCCTAAGCTACTCCAAAGACTTGACTGGTTTGCTTAAGCTGCTTGCCACCGCTGGCTCTTTCTGGAGGATGGTTGATGTCTTTAACTGAAGAGACTAGAGTCTCCAGCTGAAGGACTCTTAGGAGGAGATTCTGCGGCCCTCTAAGCGTCCTGTCTGGACCCAGCTCTGATTCTGACACCACCATTCAGCTTGTTTACTGGAGAGATCCACTTGCTCCCCTGGCCAGAGAGCAGGCCAGAAACCAGGATCCATCAGGGAGGCGTGAGGCCTGGTCTCTCCCCTAGTTCCACCTAGGGGACAAAAAGAGGACATGCATTTAAATAAGGACAGTGCCACTTAGAAGGTGAGATGACTTTAGACGCGCATGCCAGGAACAGTTGGAGTGAGTGAATCTTGGAAGTGTGTGTGCAGAATGGGGGGCGGATGATGTGTTGGGAGCATGATGTGAAAAGGAGAGAATCAAGCAAAACGCAAACTGATCTACTCTGAATAAGCAACACTGATGGAAGCAAGTTAGCCTGCTCCAGCCCCTCCTGAGAGAGTTGGCACACAGGCAAGTTAGGGTGTCCTACCCTGGTCCAGACACCAGAGAGAATCCACCTGGCCACGTGGTTCTTATGTGAGCCACTGCGGAGGCCCCGCCCAGCTGAGAAGCAGCTGCTTGTGTTCTGCTTCCTGCCTTCCCCATCCCTAGGCTCATAACCCATCAGCAGAGGAAGTGACTCATCTTCCCAGATGAGATGGGCGGCATGCTTCCCCAGCAGCTCTCAGAAAATCTGCCCGAGCCACAGAAATGAAGCCGGGCAGCGGTAGGCTGTGGGTTTCTAGAGATCACTCCATGCGGTGCTGCTGCACTGACTTTCCAGAGCAGCTTCCTCAAGAGAAGAAAACAATCGTAACATTGCCTGAGTACCTATTACCCACCTGTAAGCATGTGCAAAGCACACTCAGTGATTAGTTCCATCCGTCAGATGAGAAAACAGAGGTGGAATGAAGAACACATGAATCTGAGTCTCGTTTGGAAAGATGAAGGAGATCTGGAGATGGATGGTGAGGATGGTTGCACAACAATGTAGATGTACTTCATGCCACTGAATTTTATGTTAACATTTTATGTTATATATACTTTACAATTTACAAAAGTACTGCATGCTGGGCGCTGTGGCTCATGCCTATAATCCCAGCACTTTGGGAGGCCATGATGGGCAGATCATCTGAGGTCAGGAGTTCGAGACCAGCCTGGCCAACATGGTGAAACCTTGTCTCTACTAAAAATACAAAAATTAGCCAGGTGTGGTGGTGCGCAGCCGTAGTCCCAGCTACTCAGGAGACTGAAGCAGGAGAATTGCTTGAACCCAGGAGGCAGAGGTTGCAGTGAGCCGAGATCATGTCACTGCACTCCAGCCTGGGTGACAGAGCAAGACTCCGTCTCAAGAAAAAAAAAAAAATGCAAACTAAGAATTAAGTAACACAGCTACTAAGGGGGGAAGCCAGCAGTCACACCCGAGAAGTCCTACCCCAGCGCCTTCTTTGCTCTAAACACCCCTGTAATGTCTCATCTGCGAGTGAGGATAGTGACCTGCAGAAGATGTGATTGGACAGAGAGACAGGGGCCACTCAGTGTCAGGCTGAGAAGGATGGTCTCTCCTGGGTTACTGGGAGCTGGGTCAGGGTTTTACACAGAAAGGGGCGTGGTGGGATTTAAGGGTTAGAAAGTTCCCTCTGGCTTGCAGGAAGATGGGCTGGTGTGAGACGGGAGGTGGGAAAGAGGCCGGGGCATGGCCCAGACAACAGCAGTGGTGGGCTAGGCCAGGACAGGGCTGCAGATTTGAGAGGCTCATGAAGTGGAATGGACAGGTGGGGAACGCGGGCAGGCAATGACTGCCCTAGCTGGGTTTCTTCTGGCTCACCCAGTTCAGCCTCTGGACAGTGGTCCTTCAAGGTCCCCTCCCTGACTGAAGCCTCAGAAGAAAAGTCAGGGCACAGGCTTCCTCTCCAGCCCCCAGGGGGCAGTGTTGCAAAGTCTTTAGGGAGCAGGGCCCTTCTTCCAAATTATCCACGGCCTGGCACGGGCTTGCTCCCATCCCGTGTTTGCCACCCGCCCTCACCCCATCCCTAACTCCCACCCTTGGCACCCCTCCCAGCCTTTGCTGCACCACCCCTCTCCCGTGTCCTCTCTCCAAGGAGACACATTAATAACTGTAATCCCACACTTGACACTTTAGGAAAACAGTGGCACAGCCATTAGCTCATGTAGGCCATGAGCAGAATGAGACTCCAAAAGACAGGGGCAGAGCAGAATGAGACTCTTCCCCCAACCCCCACCACCCCCATCCCCAAACACCATTAAATTTTTTTTTTTTTTTTTTAAGAGACAGGGTCTCGCTCTGCTGCCCAGGTTGGAGTACAGTGGTGCAATCATAGCTCACTGCAGCCTCCAACTCCTGGGCTCAAGGGATCCTCCCCACTTCAGCCTCCCCAGTAGCTGGGACCACAGGCATGTGCCACCACACCTGGCTAATTTTTAAATTTTTGGTAAAGACAGGGTCTCACTATGTTTCCCAGGCTTGCGTCGAACTCCTGTCCTCAAGTAATCTTCCTGCCTCGGTCTCCCAAAGCACTGGGATTATAGTCATGAGCCACTGCACCTGCACCCCCCACCCTCCACCATTTTATAATAAGGAAACTGAGGACCAGGCAGGGAATGAGACCTGACCAGCATGTCAGTGGCAGAGCCAAGGCTGGGGGCTGAAGGCCCTGCAGCACCTGCAGACCGACAGCTGTGAACAGTGGTCCCCCCGCCCACCTGCAGAGTCCCCATTTTGCTCCTGAGCTTCCTCCTACCTCAGAGGGCCTTCCTATTGATTTATTCTCCTGGGTTGTCAGTGCGGTCAGGCTGACCTGGCACATACAAGTCATGATTTACTTCCTCCTCATCCTCTGCTTCCAGAATTATAAGAGTCATCACCATCACCATCACTGCCGTATTAATAATGGCTCATGTCTGCTCAGCTCTCAGAATTTTGGAAGCACTAATCTATCCATCAGCTCATCCAAGCCATATGACAGCTCTGGGAAGGCATTTTGCAGACAATGGCACTAAGGATCAGAGAGGGCAAGTGACCAGCCCCAGGTCACTGGGCGAGGCTGGGGGCAGTCTCCCAGGAGGAAGAAGCTGTACCACATACTTAGGAGAAGATCAGGCAAGATAACAGGGTTTAGGACAGTCCTGCCAGGAGGTTTCTTGTGTCAACTAAAACTAAAATCCTAAGCCCCTCAATTCACTGAATGGACAACCCACCTCTTGGCCAAGGGGACCCCAGAGAAACCTTTAAAAACTGAGTTCTTGGCCATGAAGGGACAAGAGACACACCTCGTTTATCTCCCTCCCTTTTGTGGCTTAGACCCTACACCTGAGCAGCATTAATGTTAAAACAGAGATCGTAAGACTGACAGAATGGACTCTTTGTGGCAATAAGATGCCAAACTATAAACATGACTTAGGGTCATGCCAGGCAAGGGTTAAGTCCCACACCCATACACTAAAGAATAAACTATGTTCTCACTGCCACAACATTTCTCTTTTTCTCTAGCAGCTAAATAAGCCTTGGTCTTGAGATAAGCAATGGTAAAACAATTTGCGGCTCCTCCACCGCCAGACACTAACTAACTGATCCCCATTCCACCAGCCATAACTATAGCTCTGATTGGACTAGAGACTGATTTCAGGAATTTTTTCTGATAAGAGACCACCGACCATGGATGGGTTCTGGCCAGTTTATAGACACCGCACTTGAGCCCTTCATGTCCTTGCTTCACCTTTTGATGTATATATGCATTTGAATGTTAAGTCTCCAACCCAAGGTGAACATGGGTCGTATGTAACATGCATGTTTGTTCAATATACATACATTAGGACCACCTCATGAATATTCATAGCTCCTCCTATAACCTGTTGAATGTGTGTATTTGGTCAACATGTTCAGCTTAAATTTCTGTCCAACCCCTCCTCCCTTGAAGTGTCTGTCTCTGGACTCTGCCAAAGACTGAGCTCCTCAGCCCATCAGAATGGCCACCTTGTAGGCTGTAACTCTTTATAAGAAATAAAGTCTCATACCTATAATCCCAGCACTTCAGGGGGCCGAGGTGGGAGGACTGCTTGAGACCAGCCTAGGCAACATAGTGAGACCCCGTCTCTACAAAAATTTACAAAATTAACCAGCCGTGGTGGCATGCACCTGTAGTCCCAGCTACTGGGGTGCCTGAGGCAGGAGAATCACTGGAGCTCAGGTGATGGAGACTGCAGTAAGCCATGATTGCATCACTGCACTTCAGCCTGGGGGACAGAGTGAGACATTGTCTCTAAAAAAGAAAAAGAAAAAAAGAAAGGAAGAAAGAAAAGAAATAAAGTCTTCTCTCCAAATTTAGAGATCTCATGATTTTTCAGTTATCGCGTTTCATCTCTATTTCACAGATGAAGAAACAGCCTCAGAGAGCTTTGTACTGGGTCAGGGTTGAACTGACACCCAAGCTCATGCTCTTTCTGGGGCACAGAGCTGTCACTTTCAGGGAGGGATGCAGTTTCCAACACAGTGTGTATTCTCATAGGCTGGAGGGAGAAACTGCTGGGAGATGGAGGGAGCTGGAACCAGGGGAAGGCTGCTGTGGGGCAAAAGAGCCTGGAGGTGGGGGTTGGGGGAGGCAGCTTCCGAAAGGAGTGGTTGGAGGTAGGGAGAAAACTCCGGGTGGGGTTTAAGCTGCTACAGGGAGCACGGCAGGGGCTATACAAGGGTGGGGCACTGGAAGAGCCAGGGGCTATGTTGAGGTTAGGTGGCTGTGCAACCTGGACACCCACCTGGCCTGCACACCTGCTCCTCTCCTCGCAGTTAGGAGATGAGCTGTGTCCTGATGGAGAAGTTGTGCCAACAAAGACTGAATGCTTGGCAGGATGGGGCCTGTTTCTCATCAACCAGCTAGAGAAACTGAAGCCTGCTTATCTAGGGAGAGATAAACAGTGACTCCCCTGTGGTCTGCACACTCTCCTGGCCTCAGTCTACCAATCCGAAAAAAGGAAAGGTTGAATTAAATGAGCTCCACATTCCTTCCAACTCCGACCTCTGAGGACCAGGCATCCATCCTTGCTGTCCTTGGCTCAGATCCCAGCCCCTGCCGTATACTTGACATGTAGCCTCAGGCAAGACATGAGGCCTCTTTGAGTGGCAGTGTCCTCATGGGTGAAATAAGGAGGACATTGCCTTCCTTGAGCAGAGTTAATGAGCCATACATGGTAGTGTGTCTGCACAGCAAGGGTCTGACTCCAAGGCAGCATCCGGGGTGCAGGGAAGGCCGAGGCTCTGGTTGAGGCCCTCCCTTGTCTGCCTGGCCCATGGCTCATTTTTAGATATCCCCTTCCTGGCTGCCAGGCCAGAAGGGAAGTGGGAACAAAGATGCCGAGGTGGCAGTTTGGAGCTGTTTTCGGGAAGAAGCCTCTGGGCACTCTTCCCCTTTTCACCCCGCCCACATGCCGTCTTCTGGGCAATCTCACAGTGATCCTCAGGACAGGCCTGAGGTGGATGGTTGGATGTCAGGATCTCCATTTAACAGATGGGAAGACAGAGACCCAGAGAGGACAAAGGATCAGCCCAAAGTCCTACAGCAGGATTATGACAGAGCTGAGACCAGCCTTGAGGTCTTTAATCTGGGCCCAGCACTCTTCCTTTGTACCCCAAAGCAGATAGTTCTATAAAATGAAAAGTCTCCTATTTTTCCTGGTTTACCAAAAGGCATTTTCCTAAGTGGGTTGGCTTGAAGAAGGTAAGGGCTTGAGTTCGGCAAACAGCCCAGGGTTTTATGAACAGCATCAGGCTTAGCATGAGACACAGGGCTCTGTGAACGTTATGGGGCCCTGGAAGCAGCAGAGGTATGCAGATTGTGCTAGGCTTTTGCCAATGGCACAGGACTCTAAAAAAGGCATCAAGTTTTGTAAACTGTGGGAATCCACAGATGGTGTTGTGATCCACCTGCATCGTGGCGCTCTGTAAAATGCACCTTCATATAATACTTGAACAAAGCGCAGCAAACACCACACACTGGCAAATGGCAAAGCCCAAGTGCAAACCAGTGTGGTCAAACCTCAGACCTGGGCCACTCATAGCAGGAGCTGACTATGGGGTTCACCAGGGAGCTGGTCTGAAGGCATGTTAGCCTAAGTCTCAGAGGCTCCTGGGTACCTGACCCTTGCTTCAGTTCCACAGCTCAAGTTCAGGAATATTCTTGGACCAGGCTTTGCCAGCCTGGGGAAGTTGAGGTAATAAATGAAAGCTGCTCATGCCAGAGGCTACTGTATATACTGTGCCCTGGGGGGTATTGTGCATTGCTTGACTCAAAGATCAATGAGATAGGCCGGGTGGGCGCAGTGGCTCACACCTGTAATCCCAGCATTTTGGGAGGCCAAGGTGGGCAGATCACTTGAGGCCAGGAATTCGAGACCAGTCTGGCAAACATGGTGAAACCCTGTCTCTACTGAAAATACAAAAATCAGCCAGGTGTGGTGGCACATGCCTGTAATCCCAGCTACTCGGGAGGCTGAGGTACGAGAATCACTTCAACCTGGGAGGCCGAGGTTGCAGTGAGCTGAGATCGTGCCACTGCACTCCAGCCTGGGCAACAGAGAGAGACTGCATTTCAAAAACAAACAAACAAACAAACAAACAAAAACAAAAAGATCAATCAGATAAACTTAGCCAGACAAGCTGGTCCCCCTACCGAGACCACACTCCGTGCACAGAACTTCTTCAGGCCCTGGGGCCAAGGTGGGGGTAACTGGGCTTCCAGAAAGTTTAAAGGGATCTTCATACCTGTAATTTGGAGTCTGGAAGGTTGTACCTCTGCCAATCTTCATGAGGATTCACAGTGCTGACGTTGGTCATAAGGATTTGGAGAGATAGACCCAATTTGGTTTTCTCAAGTAGGGTCTGATCAGGTCAGACCCTGGGTCAAACCCATCAGGGTCTGGTCTTTCTATTAATCCAAGCCAGTTCTTGACCTTTCTCAGTGGAATGGTCATGCACTCACATTTCTGGTTTCTCAAAGACTCATTTATTCATGTAACAAGTATCTATTGAGTGCCTCCTGAGTGCCAGGGAGATCTGTGATTATTTCACACATTCCCTACATCCTACTAGCACCCTCATACAGCAAATAGGAGCCAAGTGGAGCTGGTGTATGTGTCTCTGTTATTGCACCCTGAAAGTTAGACTCCAAACCCACATCCTCATTCCACGCAAAGATGTTATTCCAGAGACAGGGTCAGGTTCACTTCTGCATCTTGGATTTGGGGAAACCCAGATCTTCCTCAGAGAAGATAGCCTGGGTGGAGGGAAAAGCCTGGTTCTATCATTAGAGGTTCAAGGCACCCACCACCTACTAGCTGGGTGATCTCTGGCAAGTTACTGAGACTCAATGCCTCATTTGTAAAATCAGGGAATAAATAACCTGATGTTACAGTGTCAAGGGGAGGACCCAGTGGGGCCTTGTGTGTGAAAGTGCTGTGCAAGCTGGGAAAGGCAAAGTGGATTTGCTTTCCCTTGCTGCCCTGTTCTGAGCCCCACCTCTGCCACTCCCTTCTCTGAGCTCCAGGCCTGCAGGCTTGGCTTCTTTCTCCTTCACCGAACCTTCACAGTAGCTCTGCAAGGGATTACTGTCCCTTCTTTACAGTTGAGAGAATTGACGCTCAGGGAGATGCTGGGACTTGCCTGAGATCACTTGACCAGCAAATAACAACTGAGGTGGGACCCAGATCTCTCCGGCTCCTGAACCTCTATCCTCAGTCCTCAGTCCAGGAAACTCTGAGAATTTCATATTTTCCATTCTGTTCCCCTCCTCCTTTGCCTAGATGGCTGAAATTGATGGACCTTCCACCATGAGCTCCACCCAGGCAGGCTGCCACTGGATACTTAGCGGACAGAGCCCCTTCTTGCTGTGGATCCTTGGAGCTCAGGGAGAAGATGAGGGATTTAGTGAGAGGGCACGTGGGCTTGAGGGGGACAGAGCTTCAGTGAAAGAGGACAACTGCTAGATGGGGGAACAAGGGCTCTCTATGGGGCCCTCCTATCAAGGGAGGGCAACAAAAGTTCTGTGAAGGGAGCGAGAGCTTGGTAGGAGAAGGGCTCAGGTGGAAAATGGGAGTGCAGTGAGGAGACTGGGGGATGAGTGTGGAAGGTTGGGGAGCTTGGGGAGACCCATCAACATCCCCCCTGTGTCCCCACCTCTCTGCTGCTAACAGAGCAGGGGAAAATACCTAAGGGAAATGCTGAGGCAAGAGGCTGGAAAAGGACAGGCTGAGGCTGAGCCTCAGGGAGGCGGGGTGCAGCTTCCTCTTCGCGGAGAGGCTGGACTTGAACAAACCCAGCCTCCTACACAACCGTGGAGCCAGGGCGAGAGAGACACAGAAGGAGCAAGTGACCCAGGGAGACAAACACTTGGAGATACTTGGGGCTGAGTTTGAGCAAGACTCCCTAACCTGTGCCTGGACGAGTCTGATGTCCTGTGTGGCCCAAGAAGAACTGACCCAGTGTCTGGAGCTCCCACCATTATTGCATCCCTGCTGTGGCTCACCTGCTGCTGTCTCCAGGAGCCCATGAGAAGATTTGCTTCCTCTCCCCTGCTAAGCTCCAGGTCCTGAGATTGAATTAGGGGCTGGAGCTCACTGCACTCCAGTAGTCATGGGACCCAGGATAGGTAAGTCCGAACAAATTAAGGAAGGGGCATGGAGAGCGAGCCTGGGGGACATGTTCCCAGAGAAAAGGGTGAGGCCGTAGAGCCAGAGTGGGTGGGATGGGTGCTCACAGGTGTTGGCACAGAGCCAGGCACATGGCCGGAGCTCAGTGAAGGTGTGTTAAATGAATGAGTGAATGACTGGAGGAGCAGGAGGGGACACTATTTACTCAGCTGGAGCCAGGGAACCCAGCCAAACCTCGTTGATGAGGCCGAGACTTAGAGGACAACAGAAAGACAGGCCCCTGACCCCCTCTTCGAGCCCTGTTTCCCCTCTCGAAGGAGACAAAGATAGAGACAGACAGAGCAGAGAAAAAGAGAAAAGTGTAGTCAGACAGTGCAGACAGGCAGGCTCAAACGAAGAGGCACACAGGAGGTCGGAGAATGCAGTATCAACAGGTATCAGCGGGAGAATGCAGGGAAAGGTAGGGAGGTCAAACCGGGAGATAGGGCTGCGGCAGAGACTAGGAGAGACAGAGAGACAGGAGACAGAGCAGGAAAGAGAATCAGACAGGGACAGGTGATGGAGAGCTACAGACAGACCTGCAGGCAGAGTCAGAAGATCCACCCAGAAGACCAGGGGATTGAGAGTGACCTGCAGAGACCTGCATGGGTCTCTGTGCAGTGAGGTCTCTTACTGTAGAGTGGGGAGGAGGCTGCAGGAAAAAGGTCTTGAAGCTCTGCCTGCAGGGTGACAAGGAATCACCTTGTAGCGAGGGCAGTGTTTCTGGGAACAGAGCACCTGGCCCAGCATTTCCTGGGAAGGCAGTATGGGTAGAAGAAACAAAGGATCTTTCTACTGGGAGAACTCCAGATTAGACGCCCTATAGCGGTCACCTTTGGCCTCTTTCCCAGCTATTGATCCTCCCCTGGGCTGTGTGAGCCTCACAGCCATTTGGGCAAGGCCCCACTTGCTCCCAGAAGCCCAGCAGGGAGAGCTTCATAGGCCATGGAGACAGACCCGGCTGAGGAGCAGCTGCAGGGACTCCAGGAGAACGCAGCCATGGCTTGGGGACTGCAGTATGGCAGGAAGGGTGGGATAGATGCCTCCTCTTAGGGCACCTCACAGGACAGATTAGAATGAGGTCAGATTTGGGTGGGATAGTTGCGGGGGGCGGTGTGAATGGGCCATTGACAAACCAAATTCCCCATCAGCCTTGGCTCAGTATGGATGGGAGGGATGGAGAGCTGGGGGGTGTGGGAACTAACTAGAGACTTTGGCTGCAATACACCTCCCAACAAGTCCCTCCAGGACTATTTTTCTGTCCCCTGCAGGGCCCAGCTCTGGAATATTCTCCAGGTGCCCCCTGACCTCCCACACAGACAGCGGGAAGCTGACCCCAGCATCTGCCTGGTGGGCCATTGGGTGCCACCTCTAGCCTTGCTTCCCGAGACCCATTCTGGGCTGTGGCCAGGCTCACCACACTACTCTGAGGGGTGTGGGAATGCAGGTGGGGTAGGATACAGAACCTGAAGCCTGGGAAGAGTCCCCAAGGGAGAGGGGGAAGCTGTCTCAGTCAGGGCAGACACCAGAGAGCAATGAAGGTCAGATCTGGCTCCAGCAGAGCCCCTCCACCCACTCACCACATACCCCTTAGGCAGCAGTTTCCCTGCCAGTGCCAGAGCAGCCATTCACACACACACAGTGTGACTCAGAGATTTCATTTTCCCACCTGTTCACCTTTGCTCAGGAAGCCCCTGCCCACATCCCATCCTGGTGATATTTGCCCTGTTTTCCAACTCTTCCAAATGCCAACTCCTCCAGGAAACTGTTCCAGATTCTTCCAGCTGGGGGTAACCTCTCCCATATGCTGTTTGATGACCATCTCTTTGAGGTTCATCCCTCCTTGTTTCCGGTATTGCTGTTCCTCTCTCCAGCCCATCTGTGTTCAAATGTAAGCCATTCTAGGCAGACAGTTGGGGCGAGGGAAAGAACCAGCAGTCCCAGGTTCAAATTCCAGCACTGCATCACTGGCTTTAAGAGAACTCAGTGAAATGTCCTTCCCTTTTCAATAGGTGAGAAACCAGTGCTCAGAGAGGGCAAGCAAGGTCCAAGCTCACCCCAAAGTAAACAGCAGAGTGGAGGCCAGCCCCCAGGTCTGCCTGGTACCAGAGCTCTTCCTCTCCAGTACCAGAGCTCTTCCTCTCTGTGCCATTGCCCTTGTGCTTTCTCTTCCCTTCCACCAATCCTACACAGGGTGAGCATGCCAGGGAAGGAGATAGCACTGCAAATGCTTAGAAAAGTGACTACAACTCCATGTCTGTGGAGCTAGTGAGCTGCCCAGTACCGTTGGAGGAGCGGGGGTCACTGGGCAACACCTTGGGAAGTTAAGCCAAAGAAGCTGATGGGGCCCAGTCACAAGGAACTTGTATGCCAGGTTAGGCACATGGACTTTATCCTAAAGGCAATTGGGAGCTATAGAAAGTATCTGAGGAGGAAGTGGCCCTGCTTCAGTGGCCCAGAGAATCTGTGTCCTGGGAACATTCATAATAACCCCACTCATGTGTACAGTACTTTTTTTTTTTTTTTTTTTTTTGAGACAGAGTCTCACCCTTTCACCCAGGCTGGAGGGCAATGGCGCCATCTCGGCTCACTGCAACTTCTACCTCCCGGGTTCAAACAATTCCCCTGCCTCAGCCTCCCAAATAGCTGGGATTACAGGCACTTGCCACCACACCCAGCTAATTTATGTATTTTTAGTAGAGATGGGGTTTCACCATGTTGGCCAGGCTGGTCTCGAACTCCTGACCTCATGATCCACCTGCCTCGGCCTCCCAAAATGTTGGGATTACAGGCGTGAGCCACCGCACCTGGCCGTGTGCAGCACTTTTGTGATGACAAAGCACTCTGGGCCCATTTTCCAAATGAGGGACAGGAGTTCGAGACAAGCCTGACCAACATGGTGAAACGCCCCCATCTCTACTAAAAAAAAATACAAAAAATTAGCTGGGTGTGGTGGCACATGCCTGTAATCCCAGCTATTCTGGAGGCTGAGGCAGGAGAATTGCTTGAACCTGGGAGGAGGCAGAGGCTGCAGTGAGTCGAGGTTGCACCTTTGCACTCCAGCCTGGGCAACAAGAGCGAGACTCCATCTCAAAAACAACAACAACAACAAATGAGGAAACAAAAGCTAGGAGGAGTTCTGTTACCTGCCCAAGGCCATGCAGCTACTCAGCAACAGAGCTGGGGCTCAAACTTGAGCCCCCCACTGGTAACAGAGCCCTTCCTGGCTTCCTCTTCCCCTCTTTCTGGACAAATCTGTACTGAAGGCTCCAATGTTCCCAGCCTGTGCCTGGTGAACATAGGCCTGAGGGAGCTGGCTCTGCAGGAAGCCTGCCCTGACCCCAGGGTCTCTGGTGCCAAAACAGCCTGAAGACGGTCATTTGGGTCACCTTGTGTTTGGAGCACTAGAGCTTCATGATCCCAGTGAGATGGGATAACATGGACCCCTTAAGGGGTCAATTTAAGCACAGAGAGAGATTAGCTGGGACCACATGGAGGGAACGGAGTATGGCCTTGAGACATAGCTGCCTATCACTGAGCCTCTGGCTCCTTGTTTTAGGCATAGGGAGACCCTCTCTCCAGGCCCTAGTTGCTATTTTTTAGGTCATCCTGGGTCTAGATGGGGTAACCAGGGTTACAACTGGGAACAGAAAGTCTCAGCTCAGGGTCCCTGACTGAGCTGGGAAACCACCAGAAAGTTTGCCTGGCCCCTCCACGACCCTGCCAGATCTCCTTCAAGAAACAACAGCTGGAGTCTCACAAAGCTGGACCTCAAGCATGCTATTGTCCTCCCAGCAGGACCTTGGGTGGTCTGCTGGGAGGAATTTCCCAAATATGACAGCCAAGCCCAATGCCTGGAGACACGCCCCCTTCCTGCCTTTGACTCTCTCTCCTCCAGAATGCTGGGCCAGGCCGAACAAGGAACTGGAGCATTCAAGGCCGTCATGCTGCCCGCATCCCAACTCATGTGCACCACCGCAGTCCCCACCCACAGACCCCGTGCTCCAGCCTTCTCTTCCCCTTCATTTAGTTTAGTTCAATTCAACAATCTTGTTCTTTTATTGAGATGAGTTTCACTCTTGTTGCCTAGGCTGGAGTGCAATGGCACAATCTCGGCTCACTGCACCCTCGGCCTCCCAGATTCCAGCAATTCTTATGCCTCAGCCTCCCAAGTAGCTGGGATTACAGGCACACGCCAACACGCCTGGCTAATTTTGGTATTTTTAGTAGAGACATGGTTTCACCATGTTGGCCAGGCTGGTTTCGAGCTCCTGACCTCAGGTGATCCGCCTGCCTCGGCCTCCCAAAGTGCTGAGATTACAGGTATGAGCCACCACGAGGCCAGGTGTGAGTCAGGCCTCGAAAGATAAGTGGTTTGCTGGGGAAGAAGGACACTCCAGGGTGAGGGTACAGCTGGTACAAAGGCTTTGAAGTGGAAAAGAACATGACGAATTTGGGGAATGGCAAGAATCTATTGGAGCCAGGGAGTAATGCTCACTACGGTGGGGAGTACATGGGATGGGACTGGCTTCCACTAGCCTTGACCTCCTTGGGACTGAGCCTGTACTCACGGTTTGCAGATGGAGCTGGGAGTTGGGGAGGGGCTAACCATTGTTGAGGACCACAGTATACCAGGCATAGGACATTTTCCTTTAATCCTAATAAAAACACTGGGAGATAGACACTGCTCACTCACTTACAGAGAAGAAAACAGGCTTAGAGAGGCTAAATCAGATGCCTTAGGTCACACAGCTACGATATGAAAAAACAAATATTTGAATCCAAAGTCTTCTCACCCAGAGGCTTTCAGCAGGGAACTAACATGATCCACCAGGACTGGGGGAGTACAAGACAACCTCTGCCCTGGGGGAGTTTATTGCCTAGTCAGGCAGATAAGAGGGAAACATAAGTAATGCAAGAGAGTGACCAGCAGAAATTGGCCTGGGAGGGGGGTTTTATGGAGGGAGAGATGAGAGATGAGCTGGGCTGCAGGAGCTTGGCAAGGGGATCTGTAGGCCCAGGGAATCCCAGGCAACTTAGGAGGTAGGAAGGGCCCAAGGCAGGGGCTTGTGGCTTTGAGGTTGGCTGCCTCCCACCCCAACACCTCTGGAGGGGGGTGTCTGCCATTATCATGAGGAATGCATTGCCCAGCATCTGCTGCTGGTGTTACCAGAAAGGGGTCTGGATCCAGACCCCAAGAGAGGGCTCTTGGATCTCGCGCAAGAAAGAATTCAGGGTGAGTCTGTAAGGTGAAAGCAAGTTTATTAGGAAAGTAAAGGAATAAAAGAATGGCTATTCCATAGGCAGAGCAGCCCCGAGGGCTGCTTGTTGCCCATTTTTATGGTTATTTCATGGTGATATGCTAAACAAGGTGTGGATTATTCATGCCTCCCCTTTTTAGACCATATAGGGTAACTTCCTGACATTGCCATGGCATTTGTAAACTGTCATGGCGCTGGTGGGAGTGTAGCAGTGAGGACAACCAGAGGGCATTCTCATCGCCATCTTGGCACTGGTGGGATTTAGCCGTCTTCTTTACTGCAAGCTGTTTAATCAGCAAGGTCATCATGACCTGTACCCTGGGCTGACCTCCTATCTCATTCTGTGACCTGGAATGCCTAACTCTTTGAGAATGCAGCCCAGTAGGTCTCAGCCTTATTTTACCCAATCCCTACTCAAGATGAAGATGGAGATGGAGATGGGTAAGAATCTCAATTCAACGGTTTTGGATTTTGTGGGGAGAGAGTCTGAGAATCTGAGGGCCACAGCCTCTTCCCTTGAAGGGCTGATCCATCTTTCAGGAAGTTTCTGTAAAGAACAATCAAACCATTTGCTTTGGACGGACAGTCTAGGAAGAGGAAAAGTATTGCTAATGAAGACAGTGAAACAGCAAATACCACCATGTGAATGTAGGCGGTAAGGTACAGTTGGGGTTTTTAGCTCTCAGGCTGAATGTGGGGATAGATGGTTTTCATCCTCAGGAGATGCTTTCTGCACCAGGAAGGAGGGATTACAGTCCCTGCACTGTAGCTGGGGGCTTCAAGCCTGTATCACTGCCTCCTAGCCCACAGAGGGAGAGAGATGATCCAGAGCTGGATGAATGGCGATGTCAGGATGGAGGGGTTTACCTGGAGGAAGACCAGGTGTGTGTGGAAGGGGATGGATCCAGCTGGGCCGTATTGCCTCAGATGTGCTTGAATATTTATCAGGAAAAGAGAGCAAGGGCCACCTATATGCCAGGCCAGCTGCCCCAGAGGCCTTACCTCTTTGAGGTCGTGTAGAGGAGAAGAGATTTCTTGTCCTCACTCTTTGCTAGGCTGGTGGCTGAGGTCCCTATAACAAAAGAGAGCTTAACGGGAGAAAAGTATACACATTTATTTGGCTTTTAAAAATTTAATTTACTTTATTATTATTTTTACATACAGATGGGGCCTCACCATGTCACCCAGGCTACTCTGGAACTACTGGGCTTGGTAATTCTCCCACCTCAGCCTCCCAAAGTGTTGGAATTACAGGCGTGAGCCACCGCGCCTGGCCCAAATTTATTTAATATAAGTTTTACATGACGCAGGGGCCTTCAGAAATGAAGACCCAAAGAAATGGGAAAACGTGTGTATTCTTAAACTTTTTAGTTTTTATTATTTTGAATTAAATTAAATTAATTAATTAATTAATTTTTTGACACAGGGTCTCACGCTGTCGCCCAGGCTGGAGTGCAGTGGCATGATCTCGGCTCACTGCAACCTCTGACTCCCAGGCTCAAGTGATCCTCTTGCCTCAGCCTCGCGAGTAGCTGGGATTACAGGCCTGCACCACCATACCTGGCTAATTTTTTGCATTTGTAGTAGAGATGAGGTTTCACCATGTTGCCCAGGCTGATTTATTATTTTTTAATCATCTAGCCTAAAATGTCAAAAACTTTTGACTTTTTATGCCAAGTTTGATGAAGAAGTATATAGTTGTGGAGAAGTATTGCATGAAGAGGGTGTGAGCTAATGGTGATACACTTGGGGGAAACTAGCAAGGCCTGTTTGTTCAGATTCTTCTCTGTGTCCTTGCATCTTTAAAGTTAAGGCTGTTTCTTTTCTCCAGGTAGAAAGAGAGCAACTCTCAAATGAGGATTTTATGACCTGTTTCAGGGTGAAAGGCGGGAGAAGGTCAGAGTGGGGTGACTATCCTAGGTTTTATGACCTGCTTCTACTGTTTTCTCAAATGTGGCCAAGGTGCCATATTTGGGGAGTAGTGTGTCCTGAATTCCATCAGTAAATACTGTTATTTTCACCTTAAAAATGGGGAAACTGAGGCTCAGAAAGCTCAAGGGATGTGCCCAGGCTCACACGGTGGGCTTGTAGCACAGCTGGAGTTCCAACCTAGGTCTGAGGCCTTAAAGCCTATTCTCAGCCTCACATTTCCCTGAGATCTGCCCTTTGCAGCTGGGAGGCAGCCAAAGGAGGCAGAATCCTGGGCCTTTCCTGCAGAGAACAGGTAAAGGAAGGTGGTCCTTGCAGTCAGGCTTGTCTCTGAAACCTTCCTCCTCATCACCCAGACTCAGGTGGTGTGGAGAAGGCTGACTCTACCCATGAAGGGCAGCCCCTTGAAGGGTGAGTCTCTGACTGACCAGATACCTGGGAAATGAAGTTTGTGCCTGACAGACTTTCAGGAACTTGTCTGATTGTCTTATGAGGAGCTGCAGGCGGGTGGCTGACTGACGGCCTGAATGGACAGCTCTCCTGAAAGACAGTAGCCCGCTGGCTGGCTTACCAGCAGGTGGACACGGTGTGCCTGCCTGAGTGATTAGCCAAGTGACCGACTGACAGTCAGGCACACAGACCTATTGCGGGTCAGCTCAGGCTGCAGGTCCCTAGCCCCTGGAGCCACCTGGCCTACCTGGGACCCCAAAACTTAGCTGCCCACCTGGGAGAGAGGGACTGGGTTTTTTAAACTGGGGCCTGGCTCCCTGCCCCCAGGTCCCCTCATTCCCACAGGCGACCACCTGCCCAGCCCAGGTTCAGTCCCATGGCCGTCCCCTCCTCCTGTCAGGGGTGGCCCCTGACAAAGGCCCCACAGAACAGGGCAGGGCCTCAGTGCCCTTCCACAGGAGGACACGCAGTCCTGGACTCGACCATCCTTCCAAGGGGAGTTCCGCCCTGAGTCAGGGAGGCGAAGGTTTGTTGTCAGCGCGTCAGCAGAGAAAGGCTCGGAGGAAAGGCTCGGAGGAAAGGCTCGGAGGGGGTGGACAGCCTGCCTGACAAGCCCCATTCAGTGACCAACTGACCCCCAATACATGACTCGTGCTCCTCTCAGAGCCTGGAGGAATGTGGCCATTGCTTCCCTCCCCTGCCCAGAGGCACAGGCTGTGGACTTTGCCCTCCACAACAGCCGTATCTCTAAAGGATAAAGTACTCCCAGGAAGGCTTTGAGCCTCGACAGAAGAGGCTGGGATTGAAGCTTCAGGGAGAGCCAGAGGTGAGGCTGGAGTGGGAGCTCACCTGAGGCAGGTGAGCAGGCTCCATGAGTGGGCAGGTGGGAGGCCAGGGGGCTGGAACTGGGGCTAGACAGGCTGGGGCACAGCAAGGATGCCTCCAGTATACCCAGGAAGCTAAGTGGAGGGTCCAGGGTCTGGCCTGGAGGCGGGGGCCTCACGTTCTGAGCCGGCCCACAGGTCTTCCACCCCTCTCCCCCATCCATTCCTTGGGTTTCCTTCAGAGCTGGGGCTCCAGGTCAGGGACTTCTGCTCCCAGCCTCAGCTCCTGCTCTCTCACCTGGTTGGCTTGGCCCCTTGGTGGACTGGCACTGCTACCTATGAAGTGACTCGGCTAGGTTTGGGTGGGCCAAGACAGAGAAAAGCACTGCGCTTCTTCCCCCTGTCAAACTTGTACAAGGAGCATTGAGTGATGTTGAATTTAACACCTACCTGGGCTTGAGTCCTGGGACCAATGCTAACCAGCAAAGCTAGTTCCTGTGAGCCTGGGTGTCCTTATCAGAAGCACAGAGATAATAAGACACCAAAGGGACAGAGCTGTGGAGAGGGTTCATGGGCAAGTGCACAGAAAGCCTGTGGCACGGAGCCCAGACTACAGCAGGAAACCCACTGCGGCTGGTGAGAGGAGCTGAGGCTCAGAAATGGTCCCCTCCACCTCCTCTGGGAGCCTTTGCTTTGAACTGCCTTACTTCCTCCTTGCCTTTAAAGTGACTCCCACTGAGTGTCCCACGACACTCCTCTTCCCTAGGTCAATTTCCCATCTTCTCCTGTCAGGTGTCAGTTTTGTTTCAACAGTTCCTTGCTTCCTCTGAGTGTTTATGCCCCCCAGAGGGACTCCTCCCTAGCCACACGCACTTCCATTTCCTCAGCGAAATTCCTCAACCTGTTTGTATAGACATTTCTCCAAAGCAAGATATACAAGTGGCAGTAGGCACATGAAAAGATGCTCAACATCATTAGTCATTAGAGAAATGCAAACCAAAACCACACTGAGATACCACCTCTACCCTATGAGGATGGCTATAATTGAAAAGACAGACAATGAAAGTATTAGCAAAGATGGAGAGAAATTGGAACATTGCTGGAGGGAGTGTAAAATGGTGTTGCCACTGTGGAAAATGGTTTGGCAGTTCCTCAAATAGTTAAACATAGAATTATTTTATATGAACATATGACCCAGCAATTCCGCTCCTAGGTGTACACCCAAGACAATTAAAAATGTATGTCTACATAAAAATTTGTACATGAATGTTTCTAATACCTGAAACTTGAAAACATCATGCTAAGTGAAAGAAGCCAGTCACAAAAGGCCACATATTGTGTGATTTCATTTATATGAAATGTTCAGAATATAGGCAGATTCATAGAGACAAAAAGTAGATGAGTGTTTGCCAGGGAAGAGGGAGGAATGGAGGGTGACTACAGATGGGTACGGGACTTCTTATGAGGGAATGAAAATATTCTGGAATTAGATAGTGGAGATAGTTGTACAGCTTTGTAAATGTACTAAAACCCACTGGATTGTGCACTTTTAAAAGGGTGGATTTTATGGCTATGAATTACATCTCAATTTTAAAAATCCTCAGGCTCCTAGGTACCTTGTAAGAGGAGCACAAAAACTTCACCTGTGGTGGTTCAGGGCCTCTGTAGCCCCCTCCCTGAGTTTGTCTTTCAGCCCTGGAGATAGAGTGAGAGTCCCCCAGGTCAGAGGAATCCTGAGGTCAATTTTCAGGCTCCAGAAAGCGTGCTGAGTGAAAGGAAACTCCTGCCGGTGGTGAAAGGGACATGAAACAATGGAGGCTTCCGGCAGGAAGTGGAGCTGCAGGAGGGGAGGAAGACCAAGGAGGCCTGGGCTGCCAGGAGGAGCAGGTGGTTTCAGTCTAAATGGAAGGGTGGAGTCTCAAGATTGGACTTCCAGGCTCCCCACTGAGAGTGAGCTCAGGAGACCCTGGGAGATGCCTCTGAAGGGGCTCAGCTTTCCTCTCATTGCAGTGAGTGAGATACTGATGGTTACCATAGTTACTATGTGAGGAAAGCCAACATGCGTAAAGGAGGCCAAGGGTCCAAGACAGCTCTGTGTCCTCAGTTATCACCCCATGGGCCTCTGTCCACAAGGGTGTTAAATGAGATGAGCTCAGAGGGCCCTTTCTGCCCTGACCAGCAACATGGTCTGATGGTGTGATTTGGGGATTGGCTGGTTAGCTCTGTGATGACATGCACAGGGGTTCCCTGTACAGGGGTTGAAATCTACTCCATTACACCCCAGAAAAGCCTTTATTCCCTGACTATGGACCTAGCCTTGACCCTGCACCTACCCCAGACCTCTGATCCTAGACTGAGCCCGACAGTCCCAGGCCCAGACTCAGTCTCCAAGAGCACGGGTTGTCTCACAAGCCAAGGCAGGCTGAGAGTCTTCACGGCCTACCCTACTGCTGGGGCCACTACCTGCAGGTTTGTTGTGTAGAGAGGTCAGCAGCTTCTCCCTAGAAGGGAAATTTTGCTGGGAGCAGAGTGAGGTGTGAAATAGGTACCCAGTAGGTGTTGGATCAGTAGGGGCACAGGGATACACACCCTTTTAGGAAAGTCCCTTCCAGAACTGTGACCTAAGAATGAGGAAGGCTGAAGGTGATTTGATTCTCAGATTTTCATCAACCACTAAGAACTCTTCTTCCTGAAAGACCTTAGTTCTGAGGTCTAGGGCTACCTAATCAGGTCAGGGCCATTCTGTGGGATTCTATCTATTCTCTTTTCCTGGTTTTCTGTCCCTCAGGGCCAGTGAGTGAGGGACCCCAGGTACCAGACAAGGAAACCAAAGCTACAATGGGCACAGAAAACACACCTGGAGGCAAAGCCAGCCCAGACCCTCAGGACGTGCGGCCAAGTGTGTTCCATAACATCAAGGTACCTCTCAGGGCCTGGCAGGGGCCTCCGAGTCTAGAAGAGCAGGCTCTGCCACGTACTGGCTGTGTAATGCCAAGGAAGACTTTCTCTGAGCCTCGGTTTCCTCATCTATAGAATGGGTGGCTGTGAGGATCAAAGGGATGGTCTGCGAAAGCACTCAGCTGGGTTTCGGGCACATGGAAGGTGGCCAGTACATGTTCGCTTCTCCCAGAGAGGAAAGGGGTGCTCTTGGAGTAGTGCAGGATGAGGCACCCCTTGTTTCCCACTTTCCCAGAGAAATAGAGAAGTGCCCTGGGGATCCCGAACCTGTGTGGATACTGGGAGTCCTGGCTCCACCAAGGGCAGCTGTGAACATCCAGCGTCCACTGGAGCCCACTGGGTGCCAGGCGCTGTGCCAGGTGCCACTCACACGTGATCTTATTTAGTTCTCACAATATTCCTGGGAACTCGGGCTGTTGTCCTCATTGTACAGTTGAGGAAACTGAGACTCAGAACAGAGTGAATATATTAAGCTCTGTCATAAATACTCTATTTTTCAATCCTTTGAAGTTTTTCTTCTCTTAGGAATTCTCTTAGAGTTTTTCAGGAGGAGACTCCAGGCAGGCTGGGATGTTTGGGGTGGGGTTCAGTGTGTGCAGGTGGCCTCACAGTGCCACTCTGGGAGAGGACTAGTGGGGGTGGGATGGAGAAGGATCTGGGTGAATCTGGGATAGCTTCCCTGAGAGAGGGGCAGGATGGTGGAACTGAGAGGAAAGTCCAGCCCAGCCAAGGGGGGCTCTGAGAGTCAGAGGGGCTCCCACCATTCCTGGCCATGGGAAGACCCTACTCTCGGTCTTGTGGCTCTTTAATAGTCCCCAGGCTCCTGGTGTGTACCCAGGACAGCTTTTCTAGTTTTTAGTCCTGTGTGAGAAGCTGTGAGCTACACCAGTAACCATCTCTCTCTGCCCCCTACCTCCTCTGGCCTTTCTTCCCTTTCTCTCTTTCTCTCCCCTCCCTCCTCCTCTCCCTGTCTCCTTTGGTCTCTCCCTGTCTCTCTTCTGTTGGTCACTCTCCCGCCCTCTGTCTCTTTCTGTGACTCTGTTTCCCCATCTCTACCCCTTGCTGCTGTCTCTGCCTCCTTCCCCCTCTTTGTCTCCTCCTGCACCGCCCACCTCTGCCTGCCTCTGGGTCCCCCTACAGCTGTTCGTCCTGTGCCACAGCCTGCTGCAGCTGGCGCAGCTCATGATCTCCGGCTACCTAAAGAGCTCCATCTCCACAGTGGAGAAGCGCTTCGGCCTCTCCAGCCAGACGTCGGGGCTGCTGGCCTCCTTCAACGAGGTACAGTCCTCGCCCAGCCACAGGGGTGGACACTGAGGGAGGCTTGCACCGCACCTTCCACAAGCCTCCCCTCTCACTACCCCACCTTAAGGCCTTCCCCTCCCAGTGCCCTCAGGCAACCCCTGTCCCAGCACCTGCCTGACACCTCAGAGCGTTTGCAGCTGTCTTCTAGGACCTGGACTTGGCTGTCTCCCCTTGGGAACCTCTAAAGGGTCGGGTCCTGGGATATTTCAGAGCTAGCCAGGGTCCGCATATCCACCCACTCCCACTTTGTGTCCCTCACCTTTTCAGGCACCCAACTATTGCCTGTCCCAGGAAGGAATCAAAGAAAGCCACTTCAACAGTAGTGAGAGAGGCTTAAATCGCATCGAGAGAGAGCGGAACCTCTGGGCCTTGGGATGGTGGGGGGAGGGATACCGCAGCGCAGGGTGTCTGTCCTTAGAACTGCCTGGGGATTCACAGGCCTGTGGGGCCCGCAGCCAAGCAGGGAGGAGCAGATGAGCTGCTTTGGGTGGATTTGGAGATCAGAGTCCAGCTGTGCCCCAGTCCTTCAGTCCTTCCCCCACCAGATGTTTTTACCCTGAAGGAAGTTGTCTTTCTCCCCTGTCCCCAGGGCAGATTCCCATGAAATTCTCCCTCCTTGGTAATGTGTCATATTCCTCACAACCCAAGGCCGTCCAGCTGCAGTGTCCCCAGATCCTCCTCAGCACCCGCCTCAGAGGTGGGAGGGGAAAGTCCTTACTTTGCTCTGGGAGCTTGGGCAAGTCACTCCCCTGTCTCTGGGCCTCAGGGCCCTATCTATGGATACGGCCACTATGGAGTGTGGCTGTCCTTTCCAGGGGCAGCCATCCCCTGGCTCCACCGCTGATACTGCCCCACTCCCCCAGTGAGGAGTATCTGGGACTCACCCACGGTCACCAATCAATAAGCAGCAGAGCCAATGCACCGCCTGCTCATGGTGGCAGAGACTGTCCCTGCCCTGCATGCACTGAAGTCCCCTCCTGAACTCACATCCTAGGACTGTGATCCTAAGGCTCAAAATGTCAAGCCTTGGGCCAGGCACGGTGGCTCATGCCTGTAATCCCAGCACTTTGGGAGGCCGAGTTGGGTGGATCACCTGAGGTCAGGAGTTCGAGACCTGCCTGGCTGACATGGTGAAACCCCGTCTCTACTAAAAATGCAAAAATTAGCCGAGCATGGTGGCGCATGCCTGTAATCTCAGCTACTTGGGAGGCTGAGGCAGGAGAATTGCTCGAACCTGGGAGGAGGAGGTTGCAGTGAGCTGAGATCACACCATTGCACTCCAGCCTGGGCAATGAGTGAAATTCCGTCTCGAAAAAAAAAAAAAAAAAAAAAAAAAAAAAAAAAAAATTCAAGCCTTGACCTGGCTTTAGACTTTGTTTATGACACTCCTGAAACTCAAAATCCCTTCATTCGATGGCCCATCCTTCCCCATGTTCTAACATGGGGTCCAATCTGTGTTCAAAAATGGAATTGAACTCCTAGCTTTCTCCACTCTGCCCTCATTTCCCTCCCCTAAGGGGGCAGTGCGGCCCTTCCGAGGGGGACCCAGGAGAGGGACCCAGATGATTTTTATTCAGCCCATTATTCAGATGAGCATACGGAAGTTAGAGACAGAGACAAGGATAGTGCAGGCCCCCAGCCCTGGGCACTGTTCCACCTTAATGGGTCACCTTGTCCCTTTGCAGGTGGGGAACACAGCCTTGATTGTGTTTGTGAGCTATTTTGGCAGCCGGGTGCACAGACCCCGAATGATTGGCTATGGGGCGATCCTTGTGGCCCTGGCGGGCCTGCTCATGGCTCTCCCGCACTTCATCTCGGAGCCATACCGCTATGACAACACCAGCCCTGGTAAGAGCAGCAGGGGCTGGGCAGGAGTGGGACGTGAGCCTGTGCATTGCTTTGCGCTGGGGCCCACCCCACAGGCGTTCATCGGGCAGGATACACCCCAACACCCCAGGACAGCTGCTAGTCCCCCACCCAACCTGGCTCCCCAGACCCCAGCCCAGGTGGGTCTCTGGCAGACCTGGGGAGTGGGGTAGGAAGTAGGCCCTGCGCAGAGGGGTGAGGGCCTGCTTGTATATCACTGTGGGTTTTTTTAGGTGAATTTACAACGCAGCCTACTTTGAGGTCCTGGCAAGCAGTAGACCCTCAGGAATTGCGTGTGTAATAATAATAGTGTCATATACTACTTACTATGCACCAGACACTGCTCTAAGCACTTAATTTGTAGTTGTGCATTTAATCCTCATAAAAGACATTGGGAAAAGAAAGAATGAATGAGTGAATGAACAAATTTTAAAAATGAAAGAATTCTGGACAGGAATGGTGAAGCCATGTTCAGCCCAGTGGGATTTTGTTGAGGCCCTACTTGACAAATGGATGCCTGTCTCTTACAGAATGACCCTAACAACCTGATCATTCACTTTATTCCTTCCCTCTCCTACCCACTCACCCACCCACCCTCTCACCCATCTGTCCATCCATCCATTCATCCATTCATCCATTATCTATCCACCCATTGATCCATCCACCTACTCATCCATCTATTTATCTATTCATCCATCCAATGGGACACCCAACAAACTCTTAATGCTGCCTACTTCGTGCCTGGGCCTCTCAGGGGAATCAGTCCTTTTTACTCTAGGGAGCTCCCAGCCTGGGAGAGGAGACAGACAAGACAAAAAACAATTGTGTGAGGAGGGAAGCACAGGGGTGGGAGGAGCCCACACCCCAGCCTGGCATGGAGGAAGCCTTCCTAGGGGAGGAAGACTGTCAGAGAGCAGGTTTCCTCCCTCATTCTCCCACCAGCTCACACCTCTGAAGTCCCACTCTGTACCAGACCAGAGGTCAGAGATAGGGGAGAGAAGATGAAGCAGACATGACCCAGTGGGGTGCAGGGTTGGAGTGAGCACGGGCAACTCTGCTACAAGGTATAGAGCCCAGGACCTTGGGAGGTGGCCAGAGGAGGCCATTAGAGCCCTGAATAGGGGAAGGACCCTGGCAACTGGAGGGAGCTGGAGTGGCTAGAGGAGGTGGCACTTGAGCTACAGCTTAGAGAGAAGGTGGGAGTTGCAGGTGGAGGGGAGGGCATGGGTGCAGAGGCAGGGAAATGGGAAAGCCCAGGGCGTGCATGAAGAATGCAGAGTGGTTCTCTAAGCCTGCATGGAAACTTATCAAGAGAACTGCTTGGAATACCAAAAAATAATACTTCCTCACATTTCTTTGTACAGAATTTTCACTTTACAGATGTTTTTCTGTGCAAGGTCACGCATGTTCTTCATCCTTACTACCATACAAACCCCTCTGCAATAGGTGCCCCTGAATCCTCAAGCAAAGCCCTTCTGTCTGAGCCTCCATCTTTACATCAGCCCAAAGAATGGGAGAGATTCGGGGATCTCCAAACTCCCCTCCTGTTCTGACACTCCAGGCTATTCCATTCACTCATTCTTCATCCAATACTGATGAAGTTGTGTTCTGTGCCAGGCCCTCTGCAGGGCACTGGGGACACAGGGATGGGGAAGGCAGACATAACCTCTCTAATAATTGTTGCATCTAACGTCTAGTAGGCCCCATGCCCGGGCACACTCACCACCCACCACTCTTAATGTTCATGACTCCAGGAGGCAGGAATTATCATTACTTCCTCACAAGTGAGGAAACCAAGGCTCAGAAAGGAGAGGAACTGCCCCAAGGACACACCCAGGTAGCCCTGCCTTAGCTGCTGTTCTGAACTGCTGAATTCTTCCGCTTCTGAATTCCTTATCTGGAGAACTTTGTTCTTTCTTTCTTTCTTTTTTTTTTTTTTTTTTTTTTTTGAGATGGAGTCTCACTCTGTCACCTAGGCTGGAGTGCAGTGGCGTGAACTTGGCTCATTGCAACCCTTGCCTCCCAGGTCCAAGCAATTCTCCTGCCTCAGCCTCCTGAATAGCTGGGATTACAGGCATGTGCCACCACTCCCGGCTAATTTTTGTATTTTAGTAGGGATGGAGTTTCTCCATGTTGGCCTGCCTGGTCTCAAACTCCTGACCTCAGGTGATCCACCCCGCTCAGCCTCCCAAAGTGCTGGGATTACAGGCATGAGCCACAGCGCCTGGTCAAACTTTGTTCTTTCTTTCATTTGAAAGATGAAGAAACCAAGGCCCAGAGTGGGTAAGGGCCTCTGTCAAAGTCACACAGCAAGTCCCAGGCAGCCGCCGTGGAAAGCTTCTTTCACGTTCTTGACCTTGGTTCACATGGCTCTTTGCAGCCCAAGGGAGTGGCTCTCCGCGCTGGGTTGACACAGTTCAGAGTCCCAGCTCCATAAATGGAGGGCCGCAGAGAGAAGGCTGCTTCTACAGCCACATTTGGGATAATAATAGTGTGAGGGTCTCCTCAAGTTTGCTCACCAAATATTGGTGAGCTCCAGGGAACAAATAGCAGGTACTAAATTAAGAAATTCTTTTCTGTACTCCGCATCTGTGTCCCAAGCTGACACTGAGCCCTCCTGCAAAGTGAATGCCAAGGGCCCCAGGGCCCTCCACAATCCAGCCCCAGCTGCCCCACCCTGTTCCACCGTGCCTTCAGCCCTGGCCTTGCCCTCACACTTTGTGATCTAGCCATTCTGAGCTTCTCATTCTCCTGGCACGGTGCCCTTTCAAGTCCCTGGGTTTTGCCTGTACTGTGACCTCTTCCTGGAACACCCCTCCCCTCTGTCTTTTTCTGGAAAATCGTGTTTATTCTTCTGGACCCAGTTCAAACTGCACCACTTTTGACCACCCCGCCCCACCCAGGGGCCACCGTTGCTATGGCACTTGCAAATGCATCAGCTCAGAAAGGCGGTGTAGGGCAGTTTAAGAGCATGGACACTGAAGCCAGACCTCCTGAGTTCCAATCCTGGCCCTGTCCCCTTACTAGTTGCTGTCTAAGCATCAGTTTCCTCACCTATGAAACAGGCATAATGAGAGCACTCACCCTTGAGGTTTGTCGTGGGGCTCAAATTATTTGTATACACAGCACTTAGAACAGTACCTTCCCCCGGGGTAAGTGCTATTTAAGTCTCAGCTATTGTTGTAATATTTTTTCATTGTCATCTCTCAGAGGATATGCCACAGGACTTCAAGGCTTCCCTGTGCCTGCCCACAACCTCAGCCCCAGCCTCGGCCCCCTCCAACGGCAACTGCTCAAGCTACACAGAAACCCGGCATCTGAGTGTGGTGGGGATCATGTTCGTGGCACAGACCCTGCTGGGCGTGGGCGGGGTGCCCATTCAGCCCTTTGGCATCTCCTACATCGATGACTTTGCCCACAACAGCAACTCGCCCCTCTACCTCGGTGAGGACCAGTGCCATCCCTTGGCCTCTGAGGGTCAGGCCAGGCTCAACTAGGAGGAAGAGAGACCCAGGGTTGGGGCTGGAGATGGAGTCCCTGACCCCTGCCGCATCTGGCCAGTAAAGGTCCAGGGAAGCCCTGGAGAGTTCCCCATCCCTGACTACGGGAGACAGAGTGTTCTTGCCCATCAGAGACTGGGCAGGCACTGGTCTGCAGAGGGAAGCCAGGGCCAGAGGATCCTAACTCAGGCTTTGTGTTGTAGGGATCCTGTTTGCAGTGACCATGATGGGGCCAGGCCTGGCCTTTGGGCTGGGCAGCCTCATGCTGCGCCTTTATGTGGACATTAACCAGATGCCAGAAGGTGAGCCTCAGGAACACATGTTTGCTAGACCCTAGCTAACTGACTGCCACTCTCATAGGAGACACTGAGCCAGGGGACCTCGGTTCAAATCCTAGCAGCACCACTGACCTTGGGCAAGCCTCTTAGCCTCTCTGAACTTCAGCTTTCTCATCTGTGAGATAATCTCTGCGCTGTCTGTCTCCTAAAGCTGTGATCAGAGTCCAGTGAGATGGTGGAGATAAACTGTAAAGTGCCATCAGATGAGGAACCGTGGTTGCCATCACTACTATTACTAGGAGTCTTCGCCTTGTTCCACACCCCACCTTCACCAGGCCCTCAGCCCCCTGCTCACACATGCTGTGGGGCAGGTGGAAGAGTGTACTCTCTTGCCTGTAGGGAGCCTCTGTTTTTAGGGGAAAACAAGACTTGAGTTAAACAGAGAGGACAGTGCACACTGGAGAGAACTTTTGGAGCAGAACTTGGTGACTCAAAAGTATTACTCTGGGCCTCTCTCAGATGGGACATTTACTGTGACCTCTAAGAACCCTTCTAGTTCTAACCAGCTCAGAGTCTAGGAAACTGCCAGGGGCACCATTTGGGAAACAGTAGTCTCTGGTCCAGGCAGTGGTCAGAGTGGGCCAAGGAGTGGGACTGACGCTTGGTCTGAAGGTGGCCAGGAGGGAGGGGTGTTGGGGGTTCCGGGGCTCTGGAGTCCTTGGAGAGCAGTAGGGTACTCCTGTTAGAGCATGTCCCTGTGGCATCCCAGCTCCCAACTCGTCACACCAAGCAGCTCTAGATGTGCCTCCTGCCTCCTGCCTCCTGCCTCCTGCCAGTCTCACCTGCAGACTTTCTGCCAGGTCCTGGGAGCCTCAGGTGACGTGTGTGTGGCTGAATGAACATGCAGACGCTGCTTTTTGTTCCCCAGCTTTTGCCCACAAGCGCCTCCAGCCAGAACAGGTCTGCGCAGCTCTGAACAGCAGCCACTAGGGACAGCCCTGCCCCGCCCACTTTCCTTCTGGAAGGCTGGGTCCAGAGTGTGGGCTCTGGCTGCAACCCCTCCCTCCCCTGAAAGAAAAGTCCTGGGAGTCAGGGGTTCCCTAGATTTCCCCGACACACCTCAGCTCCATGCAAGGGGGTGTGTTTTCTGACTCTGTTGACATTGTCCAGGCAGACGGGGCATCTCCACAGGCAGATGTGACGTTTCTGTGGACCGAACTGCCACCTTGAAACTCCGTTCTCTATGGAGGATTTCACAGGGTGGGCAGATCACGCCAGCTGCAGGCACAGACTGATATGAGAGAAGCAGAGGGGTTGGAGAGGGGCATGTGTGAGCTCTCACCAGCCTGACATGGAGGCAGGGAAGATAACAAGTAAGGAGAGAATCAAGTCTAATCAGTGCAAAAGCCAAACCCATCTCCGGCTTTACAGGTACATTTGCTAAGTGCCAACTGAGTCCTTTGGTCCCTGCCTGGGAGGAACTTAGGATCAAGCACCAGGGGAACAAGCTCTGTATGTGGGGTTGGTATATCAAGGAGCATTTGGTTTTTCTTGTTGTTTTGAGACAGGGTCTCACTCTGCCCCTCATGCAGTGGCACAATCCTAGCTTACTGCAGCCTTGGATGCCTGGGCTCAAGCAATCTTCCCACCTCAGGCTCTTGAGTAGCTGAGACTACAGGTGTGCACCATCACACCTGGGTAACTTTTTAATTTATTTGTAGAGACAGGGCCTCACTATGTTGCTCAGGGTGGTCTCGAACTCCTGGCCTCTAATGAGCCTTCCACCTCAGTTTCCCAAAGTGCTGGGATTACAGGCTTGAGCCACTGCACCCAGCTCGTTTGTATTTTTATGAAGCATTTTTGGATGCTGTGGAAATTGAAGGAGAATGTACGCAACTCAGCCTTGGGATTAAGAAGTATGACGGGAGCTTTGTGTGTTCCAGCCAGGAGGTATATCTGGGATAATCTAGTCCCAATTAAACCTAGTGGGGGATCAAAATCATCTGGTGAACTTGTTAAAGGTACGGGTTCCTTGGTCACCTTCCCACCCCACTCTGTGGTCATTCTAAGTGGGTCTTTGGTAACGCCAGGTATTTTTGACAAACATCCCTGGGCATATTAATCATCATGAAGGTCTGAGAAACACAACAGTAATCCTAACCATTCATTTAAGAATAATAATCACAATAGCAATGAGAAGGAGGAAGAGGAGGAGGAGGAGGAGCAGGTACCTATATGGCACACACTCTTCTAAGTGCTTCACATCTATTTCGTTAATTTTCATAATAATCCTATGATTTGGAAGCTACTAATATCTATATTTCACAAAGGACAAAAACTGAGGCACAAAGAGGTTACCTAGGTTGCCCAAGGTTATGAGTTAGTAATGGAATTCAGACCCAGCAGTTGACCTCCAGAGTCCATGGCCCTGACCACTGGACTACACTGCCTTAGTAGTTGAAGAAGCCAAGGCTCAGAAAGGGCCAAGGACTTGCCCAGGGTCACACAGAACACACCTGGCAGAGCAGACTGGAACTCAGGTCTCCTGACTCCTAGCCTGGGCCACTTCATGTCTCAGAGGCCAGTCCCAGGATGGCAGCTTAGAAGTGACAGCCTATCATCCTGACCCTAATGTCACCATGCTCTTCTCTTCCAGGTGGTATCAGCCTGACCATAAAGGACCCCCGATGGGTGGGTGCCTGGTGGCTGGGTTTCCTCATCGCTGCCGGTGCAGTGGCCCTGGCTGCCATCCCCTACTTCTTGTTCCCCAAGGAAATGCCCAAGGAAAAACGTGAGCTTCAGTTTCGGCGAAAGGTCTTAGCAGTCACAGACTCACCTGCCAGGAAGGTAAGCTCCCTCCATGTCACCTGACTGGGTCCAGGCTCCAGCACCACCCACTTGTTCTCCTTTGTAACATTACACTTCGGCTGGGCGTGGTGGCTCACATCTGTAATTCCAGCACTTTGGGAGGCCGAGGCAGTCGGATCACGAGGTCAGGAGATCGAGACCATCCTGGCTAACATGGTGAAACCCCATCTCTACTAAAAATACAAAAAATTAGCCGGGTGTGGTGGCGGGCGCCTGTAGTCCCAGCTACTCAGGAAGCTGAGGCAGGAGAATCGCTTGAACCCGGGAGGTGGAGGTTGCAGTGAGCCGAGATTGCACCACTGCACTCCAGCCTGGGCGACAAACAAATACTCCATCTCAAAAAAAAAAAAAAAAATTACACTGCATCTCCGCTGGGCACTATACTTTCTGCCTGGGCTCCATCACATCTTTCTGACAGCCTTGCACAGTGAATATCACCTGCCATCTCCACAGCTGAGGAGACCCAGAGCCAGTGTTGGAAAGTGACTTACCCAAGATCACAAAGCCAGCAAGCAAGGGCAGCGCTGGGATGAGAACCCGCACCTTTCTGAGCCCGTGCCCCTCATACTAACCACTACAATATGGCCTCTGTGCTCATCACTTAAAGTTTTTGTAAATTCTGAATGTGCCATAGGAATGTTAAGAATTGGGAGAGAGGGTAGGACGGTCTGGGAAGACTTTCCTGAAGAGGAGGGATTTCAGCTGGACTTTGAAGGATGTGTGGAAGCACAGAAAGGAGAGAGGAACAGAGATTCTAGGCACAGAAACATCCTGCATGAAGGATTTGGCTGTAGAAATAAACCTGGCCCTTCCGGGGACAGTGAAGGGAATAAACACGCACAGAGTGCAGGCCCCAGGCAGGATCTGAAGAACAGTCCATGGCCTCCACCCTTCCAGCGGGCACAGTCTAGGGAGGACACAGACTCACGGACAAGTCACGACCGGTGTGATGCTCCAGGGGTATCTAGAATCCTCCTCCTCCACTCTTGGGGCAGGTGGGTCTCTCCTCAGAAGAGGACACAGAGGCCCGGCCCAGTGGAGGGATTTGCCCAGGGTCACAAAGCTGGTAGGAGAGGACAGGATCATGTGAGCCACTAGGCAGGATAGCCATTCTGGGCCAGGGACTTCCAAGTTTTCCAGATACCCACAAAAACATGAGGCCTGAAAAACAACAAATTGGCTTCAAATTAAAAAGAAAATGACAAAATAGAAACAATTTTTAAAGTTTATTTATTTGTTTTTATTTTTTGAGACAGAGTCTTACCCTATTGCCCAGGCTAGATCTCGGCTCACCGCAACCTCCAACTCCCAGGTTCAAGCGATTCTCCCGCCTCAGCCTCCCAAATAGCTGGGATTACAGGCATGTGCCACCACACCTGGCTGATCTTGTATTTTTAGTAGAGATGGCATTTCACCATGTTGGCCAGGCTGGTCTCGAACCCCTAACCTCAGGTGATCTGCCCACCTCGGCCTCCCAAAGTGCTGGGATTACAGGAGTGAGCCACTGTGCCAGGCCTAAAAGTTTAATTACATTCCAGTAATGTCAAGTTCATTAATTTTTTTAATACTTATACACATTTCATTACATTCTGAAAATTTGTGCATTAGATTTCCTCTTTCTCAAGTACAGGAGGTGGCTGTTAAGAAATCATAGACAATCATAAATTAAGTAACTTACTTGTTGCTAAGTAATTCTAATTTCAAAGGGACAATTTATAAAAATCCTGTTGAATGTTTTTGCTGCAAGAGCATTTCTGTGGCAGGTTGATGCATTTGAATATGTTTGGAGAGGGTGGGGGTGGGGAGAGAAATGAGACAGCTCTGATGGTGGTCCAGGCCAGGTGGAAGCCGTGCATTGGCAGTGAGGGGATAGAGGTGCATCTGGGAGCTACCCAGGTTGGGGACTGCACATAGCTGTCCTGCTATGGGATTCCCCAAGACAGTGATGAGTTGGGCTGATGCTGGGATTGGGTGCCGCTGTCTCAGATGCAGGCGGAAGCAGCTGCCAGGGAGTGAGCAGTTTCAGGGGAAGAAGACAGTTTGGAACCACAGATGGGCCTTTCTGATTCTGCCTAGTTCAGGCCAAAGTTCCGAGAAGATGAAATTCCTAGAACTTAGAGGTGGAGTGATGTTTATAAAGGAAAGAGAGAGAGCCTATATTGCTGGTTACAGATGATCTCCAAATTGAGTCCTAAATTTGAACAGAGAAGAATGCCAGTTGAGCCACGGGTGGGATAGGTGACAGAAGCAAAGTTTAGGGGTGGGAGACCACGCTGGGCTCTGTCACATGCTAGTCATGTGACCTTGAGCAGCAAGCCACTTCCCCATTCTGTGCTGCTGTGTAAGATGCCGAGGCTAGGTTCCTGGAGCAATATCCTGTGCGCCTCAGGTTCTAGGTTCCTGGAGCAATATCCTGTGCGCCTCAGGTTCTAGGTTCCTGGAGCAATATCCTGTGCGCCTCAGGTTCTAGGTTCCTGGAGCAATATCCTGTGCGCCTCAGGTTCTAGGTTCCTGGAGCAATATCCTGTGCGCCTCAGGTTCTAGGTTCCTGGAGCAATATCCTGTGCGCCTCAGGTTCTAGGTTCCTGGAGCAATATCCTGTGCGCCTCAGGTTCTAGGTTCCTGGAGCAATATCCTGTGCGCCTCAGGTTCTAGGTTCCTGGAGCAATATCCTGTGCGCCTCAGGTTCTAGGTTCCTGGAGCAATATCCTGTGCGCCTCAGGTTCTAGGTTCCTGGAGCAATATCCTGTGCGCCTCAGGTTCTAGGTTCCTGGAGCAATATCCTGTGCGCCTCAGGTTCTAGGTTCCTGGAGCAATATCCTGTGCGCCTCAGGTTCCGAGAATGCACGAGTCCTTGAGTCGGAGCTGCTATGATTCAGAGACTCAAATTTTAAGACCTGTGTCTCTATGATGCTTTGAAACCCTGGCTCCCCAGCTGTGAACCTGTCTGGCTGTCTGAATTCATTCTGTCAGCACACTGGGGATGGGGAGTGGGGAGGGACGGGGGTGAGAGGTTCTTTAAAAAGAAACAAGGGCTGAGAACATGATGATCTGCTTCCAGCAGCTCTCAGGCAATAAATATTGATGTGGGAGGAATTGTTCCTCCACCTCCCTGAGGCTGCCTTGGCCGGGTCTGCTTGCAGTAATGCCGGTTGGCCTGGCCCAGGAGGGCCACCAATGAGGAATTGAATAAACCAGGAGCAAAGGCCCAATGAGGCTGAATTGGCTGCCAGAAAGTCCAGGCCCCCAGACATGGGATGTGTATCTTCTGCAGGGCGAGAGAATGGGCAAGAGGAGAAAGTGAAGGGCGGAGCTAACTCTGAAATCTCCCCAGGCGTCCCCTCCCAGGCTCAGGGCTCAGGGGTCCCCTAAATACCCTCTTAGAAGTAAATGCTGTTTTTAAAGGTATCCAGGAGATGGCAGTATGTAATACAAGAATTATGTGCCCCAGAGAAGGTTTCTGGCCTCGGTGTCTCTATCTGTCTAATGGGCAGCAGATCAGACAAGGTCTGTCGGCTCTGACAGGTTCAAGGCCATCTCCTCTAAATGACTCACTGTCTCTGGAGAAATATGTGAGCATTTTCACAGGGGAAAAGAGGGGTGCATTCCACAGCCCCTACCCCAAGGAGGTCTGAGAAGGTGAAGGAAGGCCAGATGCAGAGAGACGGGGGATGATGAATGACAGCTCAGGTTTCTCCCACGGCCATGATTATGGGATTCTCTGCCTGGGGGGCAGGGGGCAATAGCAGTCCCCACAGAGAAGAGCAGGACATGGGACTGGGGGAGGCCATGCAGGGAATGGGAGGTGACAGCAGCCCTACTTTCTTGCCTTTGGCTCTGTCCCTGTATCTGTGGCCTCAGAGCTCAGGTGCTACCAAGAGACCCTCATAAGAGTGACCCAGGACAGGCCTCACCTCCCTCTAGGCCTCAGTCTTCCTGTCTACAATCAGCCAGTCCCCAAGGTCCTGCTAGGCCCAAGGACTCCTGGCAGATGGCTCTGCAGGGTCTGTGGGGTAAAGATGGTCTCTTGAGGGCTCCCTGACAGATTCTTCGTCCCCATCTGTCCCTGTGGTAGTGGTGCTCCCATTCAGCCAGCAACTCTCCTGTGCTTGCCATGCCCTCTGGTCCTTCTGAGAACCTTCCCTTAGGGCTGGGTCAGGGGCTCAGAGGGGCCCAGAGAGCTACTTCCTGGCAGGCAAGCCTGTTCCATGAGGACCTCTGTCCCTCTCCAGACTCTGAGCACCACCAGACTCTGTGACCATAGAGACCAGGAGTCTGTGTGTCTGTTATTTCTGGAATATGTCTGAGAGGTTGGGATTCTAAAATTATATGGTTTTAAAGTCTGTGTTCCTAATAGAGCTTCTCAAGTACTTACATTATGCTGAAAGTCTGTGCCTTGAATGGTCTATGACTCCCCAAATCCACATTTCTAAATGGCTGCAATTTTGGCTAAGAGTCTGTAAGCCTGTGATGTCCATTGTCTCCCAGTCATTAACTTCCATGTACTTCTTCGGGAGAATGGTCAGGGATGGAGGACAGGAGTGTGAGGTGGCAATGGTCCTTCAAACCCAGGACTTAGGGCTGGTCTATTGGGATTTGCCCAGCCAGGAGGCCTCCATTTCCCTGGGACTTTGTGTCTCCACGGCAGCATCTGTGAGTTCTGAGGTGCTGCAGGCCTCCTAGCCCCCAGTGCCTCTTCTTTGCAGGCACTGCCTCTAGACCCCGCTGCATCTCACTGATGGAGGGATTGGCCCATAGAGGGTTAAAGACATGTCCAGAGGTTGGACAGCACCACGGGCCCTCGCACCTGTCTGTACAAAGCCAGGTCCTAGCGCCAAAGGGCTGAGGAAAGGCTCCCCCAGACCACCAGGTCTGCACATAGAGCTTCCTTTAACATCAATGGGGCTTGAGTGGTTTTTCGAAGTGAACCCCACAGAACCCCAAGGGTACCACCACAGGGAGGAGGAGGAGGGGTATCACCGAGCAGGGCTAAGGGCCTTCCATCCCTCTACACACATACACACACACACACACACACACACACACTTCAGTCTGAGTAGTTCTACTATTTTGTGTTTTTATACCTGTCTAAAGACTAAATCTAAAGAACAAGATTTCAATTGTGAAAAGAGTTCTCTTCCTAAAAACCAGCTGAGCTAGTCCAACACTGCCATTTGTCAGAGGAGGAGATTGAGGCTAAGGAAGAGATGAAAGGTAGTTGATCAGGCCCAAGAGGCACCATGCGAGCTTCCTCGGTGTCTAAGGCATCCTGCAGTGGCAGGGACAGGGCTAGACATGGCAGGGGTTACACGCATGTCATGCTGGAGGCCTGTTGACTTCAGTAGGGATGGCACCATGCTCGAGGGGCTGAAGAAAAGACCCGGAGTCAGCAAACAAGACATAGGGTTTATTGAGGGAACTTACATACAGGGTGGTCCAGTGGTGGTGGGCTGGACAGAGAATCACTACCATTTGTAAAAACCATGCAAATTATATGGCACCCTCCACCTGGCAACCTTCACTTAACCCAAAACAAAGGGCCTTGATCCTTCATACAGCCTGTGTTTCATGGGATGAGCCAGGGGTTCAGATGTTCTTCATAAATAAGAAATGAATCTCTGGGTTGGCCACTCCCAGATTTCTTAGTTCAGAACTCCAAATGAGGCTGGGTGTGGTGGCTCACACCTGTAATCTCAGCACTTTAGGAGGCTGAGGTGGGCACATCACTTGAGGTCAGGAGTTCAAGATCAGCCTGACCAAATGGTGAAACCCATCTCTACTAAAAATATAAAAATTAGCTGGATGTGGTGGCGTGCACCTGTAGCCCCAGCTACTTGGGAGGCTGAGGCAGGAGAATCGCTAGAACCTGGGAGGCAGAGGTTGCAGTGAGCTGAGATTGCACCACTGCACTCCAGCCTAGACAACAGAGCAAGATTCCATCTCAAAAAAAAAAAAAAAAAGAACTTCAAACGCAAGTTCTGTTTAGACCAATCATTCTCAGGGTATGCTTAAGAAGCTAGTACAGTCAGGTGCGTCTACCATGCAATATGGCGGCCGCACCATACCAGCCAGGCTCTGCTACTTACTAATTCTGAAATCTGTAAAATGGGTATAACCATAACATCTGCATCTCGGGGTCTTTGTAAGAATGAAGTGAGGCAAAGTGGTGAGGTGGGTAGTTCAGTGCCAAAGCGCAGGCGCAGTAAACAGGAGTGCTTGTTCTTGGCATCTTTCTCCGAGCAGGCCAGCTCTTAAGGGGAAAACTAAGAGAAAAGGTGCCTTTTTTCTAAACTTATATGCTTTTCCTTTTTACATGTTTTTCAACTTTTTTACTTTTTTATTTAACTTTTTTTATTTTTTAAATTTGGTTTTTCAACTGACAAGTAAAAATTATATGTATTTATGGTGGAACATGATGTTTTGATCTATGTATGCATTGGAGAGTGGATAAATCAAGCCGTTTAACACATGCCTTACCTCACTTACTTATCTTTTTGTGTGTGTGGTGAGAACACTTAAAATCTACTTTCTTAGCAATTTTCAAGTATGCAATATATTGTTATTAACTGGACTCATCATGATGTACAATAGATTGCCTGAACTTATTTCTCCTGTCTAACTGAAATTTTGTATCCTTTGACTAACAACTTGCTCTGGTAACTACCCTTCTGCTTTTTGCTTCTATGAGTTTGGCTTTTTTATATTCCACACCAAGGTGAGATCATGCAGTATTTGTTTTTCTGTGCCTGGCTTATTTCACTTAACATGATGTCCTTAGGTTCATCCATGTTTTCACAATGACAGGATTTCCTTCTTTTTTAAAGCCAAATAGTGTTCCATTGTGTGTACGCACTACATTTTCTTTATCCATTCATCCATTGATGGATGCTTTGGTTGAATCCATATCTTGGCTACTGTGAATGGTGCTGCAATAAGCATGAGAGTGCAGATCTCTCTCCTTTCTTTTATTTAAATACATTCTTTTATTTGAAAATTTGTGTTTTTCCATTTTCTTTTTAAAAATGTTGTCATTTTTAATTTTTATGGGTGCATAGTAGGTGTTTATGTTTATTGGGTACATGAGGTTTTTTTGTTTTTCTTTTTTGAGACAGAGTCTCTCTCTCTCTCTCTTGCCCAGGCTGGAGTGCAGTGGTGCAATCTCGGCTCACTGCAACCTCCGCCTCCAGGGTTCAAGCAATTCTCCTGCCTCAGCCTTCTGAATAGCTGGGATTACAGGTGCCCGCCACCATACCCAGCTAATTTTTGTATTTTTAGAGGAGACGGGGTTTTACCATGTTGACCAGGCTGGTCCCCAACTCCTGACCTCAAGTGATCCACCCCCCTCAGCCTCCCAAAGTGCTGGGATTATAGACGTGAGCCACTGTGCCCAGCCTACATGAGATATTTTGAATCGGCATACAATGTGTAATAATTATATCAGGGTAAATAGGGTATCTAACCCCTCAAGAAACAAGAAAGAATTTATCATTTCTTATTTCTTTAATTTATTTTTCAATGTATAACCAATCAATAGAATGTATCATTTCTTTGTGTTATAAATGTTCCAATTATACTCTCTTAGTTGTTGGTTTTGTTTGTTTTGTTTTGTTTTTTTGAAACAGAGTCTCACTCTGTCACCCAGGCTGGAGTGCAGTGGCACAATCTTGGCCCACTGCAACCTCCACCTCCTGAGTTCAAGCAATTCTCCTGCGTCATCCTCCCAAGTAGCTGGGATTACAGGCTCCAGGCTTCATGTTGGCCAGGCTGGTCTTGAACTCCTGGCCTCAAGTGATCTGCCTGCCTTGGCCTCCCAAAGTGTTGGGATTACAGGCATGAGCCACCACACCTGGCCCTGGTCCCTCTCTTAGTTTTATTTATTTATTTATTTATTTATTTATTTATTTATTTATTTTGAAATGGAGTCTCTCTCTGTCACCCAGGCTGGAGTGCAGTGGCGCAATCTGTCTCTCGGGCTCAAGCAATTCTCCTGTCTCAGCCTCCCAAGTAGCTGGAATACAGGCATGCACCACCATGCCTGGCTAATGTTTGTAGTTTTAGTAGAGATGGGGTTTCACCATGTTGGCCAGGCTGGCCTCGAACTCCTGACCTCAGATGATCCACCCGCCTCAGCCTCCCAAAGTGTCTTAGTTATTTTTAAATGTGTAATAAATCCAGCTCTCTTTCTCTTTAATCCTGATTTCATTTCCTTTGGATATATACCCAGTAGTGGATTGTTAGATCAGAAGATTCTATTTTTAACTTTTGGAGGAAACTCCATACTGTTTTCCACGCTGGCTGTGCTAATTTACACCCCTACCAAACAGGGTGCAAGTGTGCCCTTTTCTCCACAGCCTCGCCAGCACTTGTTATCTGTCATATTTTTTATAATAGCCATTCTATTCTATTTTAATATATTATATCGTATCTATACACATTCAGGTGTGAGATGATATCCCATTGTGTTTGCATATGCTTTTCTATATCCTACTTGCACTATAGTCTATAAAAGGTTTGAGACAGCTTACACCACACAAAGGTACAGTACTACTACAACAGTAGGAATTAGGCTAACATTTATTACTTACTCTGCACCATGCAACGTTCTAAGACCTTTGTATGGATTATCTCATTTAGTCCCCATAACCCACCTGTGAAGTCGATATAGTTATTACCCCCATCTTATACCAGAGGGACTTGGGTAACAGAGATTAAATAACCTGATCACATAGCTAGTAAACAGTGAAACCAATCAATTAAGGCTAAGGAGCAGGAGAAATATAAATAAGAGTAAAAGGTTTTCAGAATGAGAGAGAAAAACATAAATGCATGGACCCATAAAGATTAATTCAGTTGATACCATTGAGCCATTTATTTGGTTCTGAGGTTTCTGGTAGCCAAAGGGAAAAGAAGCATGGCCAGTGGCATGAATCTCATTAAAAGAAAGCGGGGGCCAGTTGCCGTGGCTCACACCTGTAATCCCAGCACTTTGGGAGGCTGAGGCGGGTGGATCACCTAAGGTTAGAAGTCCGAGAACTGCCTGGCCAACATGGCGAAACCCTGTCTCTACTAAAAATACAAAAAATTAGCCAGGCGTGGTGGTGGGTGCCTGTAATCCCAGCTACTTGGGAGGCTGAGGCAGGAGAATCGCTTGAACCCGGGAGGCGGAGGTTGCAGTGAGCCGAGATTGCATCATTGCACCACTCCAGCCTGAGTGACAGAGCAAGACTCTACCTCAAAAAAAAAAAAAAGAAAAAAGAAAGCTAGGAGTGTGTTTCATTCTTCGTGGAAACTCAGCTCTTGCTGAAAAACACTCTCTTTCATGGGGTGGGAGGAAGTTAAGCAGATCTCTCATCCCCGTGGCTGCTTCCCTTGGTGATATGTGAAGGAACCTGAGGCTGGCAGAGGATTCCATATCACCCCAGGGTCCACACTGGCTCTGTGGGTCAAGGAACCTAGCCCCTGGACAAAGACTTCTTTTAATAGGAACTCAGTTCTCACCAAGGATAGCGCCTGGATCCCTGGGGGCCCAGCAGACAGGAGGGCCTTCCATGGGCTGAGCCACACACAGCACATGGTGTCCGGCAGGCTTGCAGCAATCAGCAAAGAGCCCCCAGAGGGGAAGTTCCAGCAGCCCTCTCCATCCAGGGCTGCTGACCCAGGCAAACACAGCCCAGATGGGTCACACTGCAATCCCTGCACTGAGCAGAGGCACGTTTCCTGTTTCTGGAGCCCGTTATTACTCAGCTGTCCTCAAAACAGATGAGGGGGCAAGTGGCAGAAATCTGTGGAGAACACAGGGTCAGGAGCTAAGGACAGTTAGGGCTCCCAATAGCCACAGAATATAGCCAAAATCTCAGCCTGGCCTTCCAAACCACCCAAGTCTGGTTCTGGCCCATCTTTTGGCCCCAGCCCCTACCCCAGCCAAGCACTGCTGTAATCAGGTTGGTGTCCCCACTGCGTCCTGCACAAGAGCTTCCACCACCATGCCTCTGCTTCAAATCTGCTCTCCCTTTCTATCTACCCAAACCCCAAAGCTCACTTCTCCCTGGATGCCACCCCTGACCACCCAGCCCCTGAAGGTCTGTCACTCCCCTCCTGTTCCACACCCCATGCTCTGTCACAGCAGGAGACAGGACTGAGACAGGGAGACTAGAGAACCTGGGTTTGTTTTGAGAGCCTGCTCTACCAATAACTGCCTGGGTGACACTTCCCCTTTTGGGGCCTCAGTTTTCTCTTCTGTAAAATAGGTGCAATAATAATCCCTGCACCAGACAGACCATTGTTGGAATTAAATGACATGATGGATATGAAAGTGCAGTGTAGCTGGGTGCAGTGGCTCACACCTGTAATCTCAGTACTTTGGGATGCCAAGGCGGCCAGATCACCTGAGGTCAGGTGTTCGAGACCAGCCTGGCCAACATGGTGAAACCCCGTCTCTACTAAAAATACAAAATTAGCCAGGTGTAGTGGCGTGTGCTTGTAGTCTCAGCTACTTGGGAGGCTGAGACAGGAGAATTGCTTGAACCTGGGAGGCGGAGGTTGCAGTGAGCTGAGATTGCACCACTGTACTCCAATCTGGGGGACACAGCAAGGCTCTGTTAAAAAAAAAAAAAAAAAAAAAAGTGCAATGTAGACCAAATAAGAATGTTCACGTGGGAGCAGACGACACTGTGGTTGTTTCTACTCTTTATGAGAACAAGGAAACCAGGCAAGGAACTCAGAAGATTCTGCTTACCCTGCCCCTTCCTGATAAAAAATGTTGGGAAGTGATCAGTCTGTCCCCAGCCTGTCCTCCTGCTTCCTGGGGCAGCACTCACTCCAGCACTCTCTCTCAGCTGTCCAGGACCCTCCAACCACTGTGGCGCCCCTCCCAGATCACTCTCCCAGAGCTCAGACGGGACTCAGAAAGGAGCAAGGATTCACTGATTCTCTTTAAGGCAGCATGTCCAAAAGAAATGTTATATGAACCACATATGTTATTCTAATTTTTTTTGTCCACATGCGAAAGTAAAAGAAATTAATTTTAATAATACATTTTATTTAAGCCACTATATCTAAAATATTCTCATTTTAACATATAATAAATAGTAAAAAATTAATGATGAAACATTTTCCTTTTTTCATACTAAGTCTTCAAAATGCAATGTGTATTTTATGCCTACAGCACATCTCAATTTGGACTGGCCATATTTCAATTGCTTAGAGCCATACGTGACAGGTGGCTGCTGTATGAGACAGTACAGCTCTAAGGTATAAATGAATAATCCAAGCAGGCTGCCTTACCCAAAAAAATAAGACACGGTAGGATTTCAGGTTCCTTCAAATCACACCACAAAGATGCCTCCTAATTCTTCCAGTCCCGCATCAGGGCTGTCTGACTCAGGGGGCTTAGTGGATAAAGTATGAGTTTATTATTATTATTATTATTTTTTTTTTGAGTCAAGGTGTTGCTCTGTCACCTAGGCTAGAGAGCAGTGGTGCCATCATAGCTTACTGTAGCCTTGGACTCCTGGGCTCAAGTGATGCTTCCACCTCAGCCTCTTGAGTAGCTGGGACCACAGGTGCATGTCACCATGCCCAGCTAATTTTAAAATTTTTGTAGAAATAGGGTCTTACTATGTTGCCCAGGCCGGTCTCACACTCCTGGCCTCAAGCAATCCTGCTGCCTTGGCCTCCCAAAATGCTGGAATTAACAGGTGTGAGCTCAGTCAAAGCATGAGTTTTCTACTCAGGCAAGCTTGAGCTCGGATCTGAGTCCTGCCACTCTCTAGTTATGTGATGCTGAACAAGTTGCCTACCTTCAGAACTTGTTTGCTCATGTGTGAAGGAGTGTAGGACTTGCTGGCAGGTCCCAGTGAAGATGGAGCAGGCTCATGTATGCGTAGCTACCAGCCCATATACCAGTGGCTTGCCATGTCCTGGAATGGTAGTTCCGCTAGTGCTGGTGTGCTCTGTGGACCCTTTGCCTGTCTCGGAAGCATCAGCAGTTCAAGAACTCCCTGACGGCATGATGGCATCTCCTCTTGCTTTCATTTTTTCCCCCAAAAGCCTGGCATTGGCTACACCCACTGCTGGTTAGAACCATCTCTTGCACTCCTCTTTCAATTGATATTTACTAGATAACCACTATTTCGCCCCAGGCCCTTGCTAGGCACAAGAGTTTGAACAGAAAACAAGATAAACATGACTCCTGCTCTTGCAGAGCTCAGGGTCCAGCAGGGAAGAAAGGTGTCAAATAACGTTTGCCTCAGACCTAAAGCATGTATAAAATAGACATTCTTTATTTTACTTAAAAATCAACTTAATTTCTACTCTGAATGCCCATCCTGCCAGATCATCAAGAAATTCAATCTCAACCTTTCTCAGAGCTCTCTGACCAAGGTGAAGCAAAGGTCCTGTGTCTTACACAGTGCCCAAGCACCAGGGAGGCCTCCCCAGCAGACATCAGCATCAGCCCACTGTGGTCACTATGGTGATGCCCACTTGCCATCCTGGCCCATATGGTTCCCTTACCATGCTTGGAGCAGAGTCTTGGTGAGGCTGGGAACCTAGGAGCCCAGCCTCCCTAGGTCAGCCTGCATCCTGCCCCTTGGAGATGAATTGCTTCCGTGGGCCCTATCTCAGAGGGTACGTGGCTCCTTGCTGCTCATGGAATCCACAGACTGCTCTGTCTCTGCCTCGTCCTCTTTTCCAGGCTTTATTTTAGGGAAGATGGTATTCTTTTCCCCTCATCCTCAGAGCCTCCCTCTCTACTCACATCCACAACACCCAGCAGAATCTTCTCAAGGGACTCAAGCTCTGGAAACAAAAGACAGGAAGGGAAATCTTGCAATCCATTACTGCTTTCTGCCATGCCACAAACATCCCCTGAGGACAGGAAACCTAGAGCCTGCCCCCTGCTGGAATGAAAGAAGAGAGAAGAAAGGGAAAAAAGCCCAAGGGAACACACACATAAATTAATATTTGAATGAATTGTCCTGCTGGGACAGGCCAGCCTTGAGCCAGCCAGCCTCAGGAAGCCAGGTTGGGGAGGCATGGAACAGGGGACCCCCACAAGGTTGTGGCTGACATGAAGGTTCTGAAATGTGGGGAAATCCAGCATTTGCCTCGTGATGATCTCAGAAAAAACGAGATGGGAGAAGAAAGAGAAAGTGTCAGACCCAATCAGAGTGTGAGTCCTGTAGGAACCTCACAGGCAACATGGGAAGAGGAGGCAGAACCAGGAAGCCCAAATGAGCGCTCTCCAGCCCAACAGGTCCTTCCCTATGGCCCATGGCATCCTGGCCCTGGACGTGGGGAAGCCTCGGCCTGCACACTCCTAGTTACAGGGAGCTCATTTCCTCCCAGGGTAGCCTCTTCCAAACTGCTGTCCACACTGGGTATAAGTCTTTTTTTTTTTTTTGAAACAGGGTCTCACTCTATCGCCCAGGCTGGAGTGCAGTGGCATTATCTCAGCTCACTGCAACTGTTACCAGAAAGGGGTCTGGATCCAGACCCCAAGAGAGGGTTCTTGGCTCTCACACAAGAAAGAATTTGGGGCAAGTCCACAGAGTAAAGTGAGAGCAAGTTTATTAAGAAAGTAAAGGAATAAAGAATGGCTACTCCATAGGCAGAGCAGGGTGTTCCCGAAAGTAAGAGGAGGAACGCGTCCACCCTAGGTACAATACATGTTTATATATAGGATGAAAAAAGATCATGGGGAGATGTGCTCTGCTACAAGGGTTTGTGATCAAGGATTTTCTTGATCACTATATTTTGCAAGAATCAATATTATTATATTTAAAGCAAAATTAGAAATGCTTCTGTTCTCCAGACATCTGGATATCAGGACACTCCTAAGTCTGGGTCTATTTAGTAAACATTATTAATCTGTTCCCTTAACCATAAACATCTAGAGGCTAAGAATGCCTGACTTTCTGGGAATGCAGCCCAGCAAGTCCCAGCCTCATTTTTCCTACCCCTCAGTCAAGATGGAGTTGTTTTGATTCTAACGCCTCTGACAAAATCTCCATCTCCCTGGCTCAAATGATCCTCCCTCCTCAGCCTCTTGAGTAGCTGGGACTACTGGTGTGTGCCACCACACCTGGCTGATTTTTATTTTTTATTTTTTTGAGATGGAGTCTCGCTCTGTTGCCCAGGCTGGAGTGCAGTGGTACGATCTCAGGTCACTACAACCTCCACCTCCCAGGTTCAAGCGATCTTCCTGCCTCAGCCCCCCTAGTAGCTGGGATTACAGGCATGCGCCACATGCCCGGCTAATTTTTGTATTTTTAGTAGAGACAGGGTTTAGTCATGTTGGCCAGGCTGGTCTGGAACTCCTGACCTCAGGTGATCCACTGGCCTCACCCTCCCAAAGTGCTGAGATTACAGGTGTGAGCCACCACGACCAACCGATTTATTTTTATTTTTATTTTTAGTAGAGACAAGGTTTCGCCATGTTGCCCAGGCTGATCTTGAACTCCTGGGCTCAAGCGATCCTCCCACCTCAGGCTCCCAAAGTGCTGGGACTATAGCCGCGAACCATCACACCCGGCCTAGGCATAAGTCTTCTTCCAGGGAATTTTTTTATTTTAATCCTGACCTCAGCCTACATAGAAAAATAACTAAATTACACTCCACTTGCTCACTTATATTCAAATGACCCTGTGCCCTTAGCAACTTCTCCAAGATTTAGTTTCCTCATCTAAAAAGCGTGCACAGTAATAGTACCTGCCTCACACAGTTTTGTGTTAGAGAAATGTAGGTAGAGTACTCTGGGCCCTTGGCCTTGGTTGTCCCCTTCCTTCAGGGTGTACCAGTGAAGTGCTCAGGCTCTGGAGCCAAGCTGTCTGGATTCAAATCCTAACTGGACCACTTATTATCTGTGTGAAATAAGTTGAAATAAGTTATTTTCTCTCTGTGTCTCATTTTTATCACCTGACAAAAAGGGATTATTATGGTATCTACTTCATTTTTTAAAAATGATTTTTGACTCTTATTTCTTTCTCCAAGTTGTTGGTAGGGACGTATACACTTCAGGAGGTTGTGAGGTTTCAGTAGTTATGCATTAGTCATTAGAACAGTGCCCAGCATACAGTAAGTGCTTAGTAGGCATTAACCGTTATTTATCATTATTTCCTTTCTTATTTCTGACAATCAGAAGATGGTGATTGTGCCCCCTCCCTCCACACACGATATTCTCTTCCCCTCTTTTTCAAGAGTTGCACATGGGCCGTCCCCACCCAGGCGGAGGGACACACTCCCGGGCGTCCACGGGAATCTTCACAGCTTGGACCCAAAGCTGAGTCCATCCTCTGGGTGTGGCTTGATTCATCCAAGAGGAGCAGTGACAGTGGGAGTGAAGATTGACTGGATTGGTGTGTTGGTGTTTTGGGTAACATTGGTGGTGATGATGGCAGTGGCGATGGAGATGAGGCTGGTGATACTGATCTTGGTGAAGACAGTGGTAGTGATGATGATGTTAGAGACAGTGATAGTGATATTGATGATTCTGATCATCATCATGGTGGTGGTGATTCTGAAGGTTCAGGTGACAGCGATAACGATGATTGTGCTGGTGGTGGTGATCATGACAGAGACAACAATAACAATCGTCATATCGTGATGGTAATGTCATGACTCAATTTGTCATTTAGTCACAACGATATGGGTGATGTGAATGAGGGTGACATTTAAGCAGAAAGGAATAGAAATGATGACGATGATTATGGTGGTGATTTTCCTAAAAATGTTGGTGATTATTATGATGTTAATAGCGGTCATGACAACTAACCCACGTGGATACTGGTGATGACAAAGTTTAACCACAAGAATTTTATTCATTCTTTCAAAACCACTTGTTGGGTACCTATAGGGCCAAGAACAAATGGAACACTGCAGTCCTCAGTTGCTCCTGAAGAGATCACAGGGCCCTCACCCTCTCCTCTCCAAGACCTCTCCTCCCCAGCCCACAGCCAACTCTGAGTGGGATCGCTGGCATCCAGCGGACTGTCCTTGGTTTTGTGTCTCCTTCAGGGCAAGGACTCTCCCTCTAAGCAGAGCCCTGGGGAGTCCACGAAGAAGCAGGATGGCCTAGTCCAGATTGCACCAAACCTGACTGTCATCCAGTTCATTAAAGGTAAGTCAGCTCAGACCAGGTTATGGGGAGCCAGGGCCAGAGAGGCCCTCCAGATTGTCAGGATCCAGTCCTTCCTGCCTCTCTTGATTCATCTTCTCTACCTGCAGACCCCTCATGAGCACCATCTACTCCTTGTGAGTCTTTGCACATGCAATCTTCTCTGCCTGGACCATCATTTTTTATTGCTTTCAAAACCTTCCCTATGGGCCAGGCATTGCGGCTCATGCCTGTAATCCCAGCACTTTGGGAGGCCGAGGTGGACGGATCACTTGAGGTCAGAAGTTTGAGACCAGACTGGCCAACATGGTTAAACCCTGTCTCTACTAAAAATACAAAAATTAGCTGGGCATGATGGTGGGCACCTGTAGTCCCAGTTACTTGGGAGGCTGAGGCAGAAGAATCACTTGAACCCGGGAGGAGGAGGTTGCAGTGACCCAAGATCACACCACTGCACTCCAGCAGACAGAGACTTCATTTCAAAAACAACAACAAAAAACCTTCCCTATCCCTCTAGGTCCAGCTAAAAAGCCACTACTTTCTCCACATGTCCAGCTCTCCCAGCCAGCAAGGCCACTTCCCTCCCTCTTTGGTTCTCAGAACCCTCAGGGCTTCTAGATCAGTTCAGATCTGAGCCTGTGTTCCTGAAGGTCAGGCCTGTGCTGGCTCATCTACGACCCTTCCTCTCCTCCCACCCACCGCTGAGCCTGCAAATGGGAGGCCATCAGGAAATTGTCAAATTCCCAGATGGCAGCATGGGCGGAGAGAGCTCTGGGCTAAAATCCAGAACCTGGGCTTTTGTCCCTGATCCCTGCTCCTTTCTGGGCCTCCGTTTCCCCATCTATATAGCCAGGAGTAGACTCAATGATCTAATGTCCTTGAGGCTATGATCCTGAGACTATGAACTCAGTCTATCACTAACCAGAGTACACATTATGACCAGGCCATTCTTTCTCAAGATTATGACCCCAGGAGCATTGATTGAGTGCCTGCCGTGTGCCCAGCTCTTACAGAGCACTGGATGGCAGGTCAGAAGACTTGGATTTGAGTCCTCCCCCTAACGGTGACCAGTGTACAATCTTAAAGAAGTTAGTTTCCTTTTCTAAATTGAGCTTCCTCATCTGGAAGATTGGGTCAATAATCCTTGCTCTGCCTGTCTCAAGGGCTATTATGAGAATCAAATGAGATGAAAAATGGAAAGCCTCTTTATGCTATTAAAAAAACTGTACTTATATATAAGGTACAATTATTTCAATTATTACTCTTGTTCCACAGTTATTCTGACCATGCCCTAGGATAGTAAATTGAGCTGCCTATGGTTTAGGAGGGCATGTCCACAGGAGTTGCTTCATTCCTTACTGAGGATTTCTGCAACAGGAAGGAATTAGGTCTATTCTTGGGAAGAGCTTCCTAAGAGTTGATGTTGGGGCAGGACATGGTGGCTCACACCTGTAATCCCAGCACTTTGGGGGACCAAAGCAGGAGGACCTCTTGAGCCCAGGAGTTTGAGACCAACCTGGACAACATAAGAAGACCCTGCCTCTACAAAAAAAAAAAAAAAAAATTAAAGAATTAGCCGGGCTTGGTGGTGCATGCCTGTGGTTCAAGCTACTGGGGAGGCTGAGGTGGGAGGATCGCTTGAACCTGGGAGTTTGAGGCTACAAAGAGCTGTGATCTGGCCGCTGCGCTCCAGCCTGGGTGACTGAGAGAAACCCTATCTGAAAAAAAAAAAAAAGGCTTGATGTTGGGAGATCGGTAATCTAGCCCCCAGTTTTTTCAGCATTCCCAGGGAAAGACAGGGCTTGGACTCTGTGCATAGTGCTGGGCCTAGAGGCAGCGGCCGGGACTCCCTAGCCTCAGGCCACCCCCAGATGCTATTAGGCCCCAGCACTCTGCGCTGCTGAATTGCTTATTAATCACTGTTTGGGCTTCTGCCCAGAGGGAAGCTGCTGAAATTGGAACCTAGAGCAAGTGTTCTAGGCCAGATTGTCTCTGGTGGTTTCAGCTTCTACATGAGCCTGGAGGGAATCAGGGCAGGGGTGCCCTCAGGCCCTGTGGCTGGTGAGCCGGCCTGGCTTCTGCTGAGCTCCAGGGGCCAGTCTGACTCTAGGGCCTGGCCTTGACCACCTGGTGTCACAGGCAAGGCCGAGGGAGGAGGAACCATGGTCCTTCAGCCGGAGGTGCCCTATACTCTTGGGGAAAGATAATCCCTGAGCTAGGAAAGGCCCCTGTCAGATGGGGGAGACAGTCTCTGAGCTGGGGGAAGCCCCTGTCTAATGCAAGAGATACAATCTCTCTGATGGAGGATACGTAGTCCCTGAATGGAGCGAGACCCTGCCTTGTCTGATGGAAGAGACCTGACCTCTGTGATGGAGAAGGCCCCGTCTGATAAGGGAGACGTAGTCCTTGAACTAGAGGAGGTTCCTGGGGGAGACATTGCCCTTGAGTTAAGGGAAGCCCCTACCTAATTGGAAGAAGCATAGTCCCTAGACTGAGGGAGAACCTGTACTATTTGACAGAGGATACCTGGCCTCTAGCTGGGTGAGGCTCCTGGCTGATGAGGAAGACAGAGTCACTGACTTGAGGGAGGCCCTGGCTGGTCTGATGGGGGAGACACTGTGCTGTGCTAAGGGAAGCCCTGTCTCATGGGAAAGATCTGCCTCAGAGCTGGAGATGGGCCCTGGAATTCCCCTGCAGGTAGACCTATCTTAGTGAAAGGCATAGCCTCCGCCCTCCATCCAGGAATTTTCCATCTATTCCGGCGCCATGCTGTGGATGCTGAGGAGAGATGGGGGATGGCTATAAAGCACACTGCAGTGATCAGTGCAGGAGAATGGACTGGAAGCAATCCATGAGATGGAGCCCTCTGGAGTCAGGCAGCCAGAGAGGCACAGGATGGGGGAGGGAGGATAGAAGGGAGGATGGACCTTGTACTAGGAGTCAGGAGACCCTAGGAAACTCCTGGTCTTAAACTGGCCTCTGGATGAACTTGGGCGAGCCCCTGTCCCTCTCTAGACTCTACCATGCAGTAGGGGCACCTATACAACCTGGACCATGCCAGATTGAAATTCATGGCTCAATATAAGGCCTCAGATGCCCTGGCCAGAGCAGCTCATGGCAAGAAGGCTGAGCAGCTACCTGGGGTCAGAGCGAGCCTCATACCTCTTCACTCTAATGCTAGTTAAATGCATGGTGTGCAGCAAGGAATCAGGGACAGGAGGCAGGCCTGGCACGGAAAAGAGGGGGAATTCCACAGCCCCCACTCACCCCTCCTGAACTGTTTGTCTTTATTTTCTGGCTCCCAAGGAAACAGATCCTAGCCTGGCCCGGGGGGCTAGGGAACCAGCTGGCTTGGCCCTGCTCTGAGGACAGACAGAAATCTTCCCATGACAGAGGCCCTGGTCCTGCTGCTGCAGGAACAGAAGGAGCCCCCACCTGGCCCAGAGAATCCCCATGGCCCCACCAGCCTGGCCTGGAAAGTGGTTTGCTCCTCTCCCTCCATACCTTGTATTTGACTTCAGTCTTGCCTACTGCAGGCAGAAACACATGTTAGTGGAGAGAGGATCTCATGTGTCGAACAGAAAATGTTCTTGACACTTTCACCTGGGCTGCCCCTACCAATGAGCATCACTTGGCTGCTGGAGCCCAGAGAGGAAAGGACTTACCCACCCTTTTGTGCCCTTTAGTTTAGCAGACTTGCATTGGGGCAACCTGTGAATGAGGCACCATTTTAGGAGCTAGCAGGAGACTGGGGAGGTAATTTTTTGCCAAAACAGTCACTTTTTTTCCTACCTCCAAGCATTTGCCCCTCCTGGGCCCCTACTCAATTCCTTTTCCTCCTCGCTTCACCTCCCCAGATCCTCCCCCCCATTCTTTAGACCCTAGCTCTGTCCCACCTCCAGGAAGTCTCCCAGCACCAAGCAGACTCAGATTTCACCTTCTCTGGAGGTCTTTGATTCTGCCCCAGACATATTGACATTTGATCACATATTAGTCCATATATCCATTCATTCCTTCCTTCATTCCATGAATTCAGGTGCCTCCCATATCCCAGGCTCTGGAGATTAAGTAATTAACAGAACAAACAAAACCCCGTGATCTTTTAAAGAAGGCTTACATTCTGGTAGGGTGACAATAAAACAGCTGGATGAGTGAAAGGTATAGTACATCAGGTAGAGGGCTATGGAGAAATACAAGCTAGGGATAGGGAGGTCAAGGCAGAGGATTGGGGCCTGTGTTTGGGACGCGAGGGAGGATGAAGGCCTGGGAGTCTTGGAAAAAGCTGTAGCAGGACAGGATGGAAAGAACTGGGTGGGGCGGGGGAGAGGAATGAATACATAGAATAGAAAAAATGAAATGACATGGGATGGGATGGATGAAATTGAATCAAATAGGATGGCATGGACCAGAACTATATGGAACTGAATAGAATTGAATGGAAAAAAAAAACGCATCAAATAAGATACAGTCTAACTCAGTGGAACAAAATGAAACAGAATTTCAAAAATGAACTAGAACAAGGGCCAGGCGTAGTGGCTCAAGTCTGTAATCCTAGCACTTTGGGAGGCCAAGGAGGGTGGATTACTTGAGGCCTAGGGTTCGAGACCAGCTTAGCCAACAAGGCAAAACCCATCTCTACTAAAAATTCAAAAATTAGCCAGCATGGTGGTGCACGCCTGTAGTTTCAGCTACTCAGGAGGCTGAGGCCAAGAATCACTTGAATCCAGGAGGCAGAGGTTGCAGTGAGCTGAGATTGCGCCACTGCACTCCAGCCTGGGCAACAGAGAAAGACTCTGTCTCAAAAAAAAAAAAAAAAAAAAGGACTAGAATAAAAGGAATGGAGTCAAGTGGGATAAAATTGATTGCAATAGAATTAAGTGGAATGGGGCAGGTTGGAAGAAATGGAACTGCTTGAACTGAGCAGGGCAGGAGGGCAGTCTCTGCTGGACGGCTTGGCTGCCCTGCCTGCCCTGACCTCCTCTGCACTCACTCCCACAGTCTTCCCCAGGGTGCTGCTGCAGACCCTACGCCACCCCATCTTCCTGCTGGTGGTCCTGTCCCAGGTATGCTTGTCATCCATGGCTGCGGGCATGGCCACCTTCCTGCCCAAGTTCCTGGAGCGCCAGTTTTCCATCACAGCCTCCTACGCCAACCTGCTCATCGGCTGCCTCTCCTTCCCTTCCGTCATCGTGGGCATCGTGGTGGGTGGCGTCCTGGTCAAGCGCCTCCACCTGGGCCCTGTGGGATGCGGTGCCCTTTGCCTGCTGGGGATGCTGCTGTGCCTCTTCTTCAGCCTGCCGCTCTTCTTTATCGGCTGTTCCAGCCACCAGATTGTGGGCATCACCCACCAGACCAGGTGAGTGTGTGCGTGGGCACGTAAAGGCAAGCCTGGGAGGACGGGATAGGGAGGACAGGGTCCCTGGGCAGAGGCCAGGATGGCAGGGCGCCCCCTGCCTCAAATCTCGCCTCCCCACCTCTGCTTAACAGCCCTTTAGAGATTTGAGTCAAGCAGTGGGGTGCTCCAGAAGGCTCCAGGGTAGGTGTCAGGCACTACTGGAAGGGGCATGGATGAGACTTCAGGGGCAGAAACTCTCAAGCCCGGGAGGGTGTGGAGGCTGAGATAGGGCAGAGCCACCCATGGGATGGCATGTCTAGGGTGACCAAGCCCTGTGGGCCCAACAGAGATGAGCCAGAGGCTGCATCACAGGAGCCAGGACCCAGCTCAGCCAGAGGAATGGCCTGCCCAGGAGGGAGCATGCTCTCCATCCTGGGGATGAGAGGGGACGAGAGGGTGAGCAAGGGACTGGATGGCCCCTATCAGGGAGGCTGCAGAGGGGACTCAGGCACTGGGAAAAGATTGGACAGCAGACCTCTGATATTTTGGGTTTTAGAGCTTGGGAGCTAAAATTCTGATATTCCATGACTCTAAAATTACAGAATTCTTTTTCCACATCTGTGAGGCAGCACCTGCCTCTGCCCTCCGGGAGGAAGTCTCTTGATTTCTATCTCTCCAATTCTCCCTCACACCTTTACCCTTGGGAGCCTTCTTGGAGAGGATGTTGGAAGTCACATTCCTGCTTCTTCTCCAGAATGATTTCATTTTTCCTGGAAACTGCTCCAGGCTTAGGTTGGCCCAACACTCAGCTAGAATTTCCCAACTTTCTCTGTCCCCACCCCTTCCTTGGCATCTTCTGCCTCCACCTAGGTGCCAGCTTTCATCACCAGGGGTACTCCTGCACGGCTGTCAGGGGCTCAGCTCAGGGCCAAGGAGCACCCAGCCCCTCCCCATCTGTCCCAGGTCCCATCCTCGCTGATCTCTCCCCCATCTCCCCTCCCTCCTCCCCCTTTCATTCTCTGCCCCGCTTTTCCCACATAGCGAGGCAACTCTGCTCTCTAGCCTGGGGCCTCCTGTGTGCAGAGCCTTGTTCTAGGCACTGCAGCGGGGGTTTAGCCACCTCCTCAGGAAGTCCCTGGTCTGAGGAGGGAGACAGGTCCTCAGTCAAATGATTTTTAGGGTAAAAAGTAAATGGATATTTTATCACAATTTTTTAAATAGTGCATGGGAGAAAAAGTCAGCTTATCCCACATGCCCCATCTCTCTTTTCTTCTCCCTTTCACACCTTAGCTTTGACATCTCATGTCACCTGTGTTCTCATCTAAATTCTTGCGATTTATTCACTAAGCTCTGGGTTCTAATTCACTGAAGAGACCATTTGGGACCAACTGAGCTAGGCAAGAAGAACTTTCCATATTCCTGCACAACCGCAGGTACTAACAGCTGCAAGAACCAAAGGTCTCCCTTCGCTCAGCGTCTTCCCATGTTACATCTCACTGAATCCCCACAGGATCTCTGTAATGGGTCCTGTTATTAGCCGCATTTCACAGATGAGTACAGCAAGGCTCAGAGAGGTGAAGTCACCCCACAGCTGGAACAGGGTAGAGCCTGGAGCCAGGATTCTCCCCACAGAAGCAATCAGCTCCAGGTGGTCAATGACAGCGAGGAGCGGAGGAAGGGCTCCCTAGCTCTTATCTGCTCAGCCTTCCAGCTGCTAGCAGAGGGTTCTGGGAAGTGCTTCACCCTTGGCAGAGTCCCCTGGCACTGCCTCCTGATGGGCCCTCAGCTCAGACAGTGCCAGCCTTCCCACTCCCACCCCCACCCTGAGGGAGATGTGCCAAGACGTTGTCAGACACACACAAGCACTGTCTGGCAGAGGAGGAAGAGGAAATATTTTGTGGCCGATGATCTTCCTTCCCTCTCAGATGGAGTGCCCCCTCACCCCAGGGAGGGAGAGGAGCTCACTTTGCCCCATGCCCCACTTCCCCACTCCACACCCTGGCTAGAGACTGTCTCCAGCTCCTGCTCACCCTCTTCCCCATGCAACTGACATTTCACTAAGCTCCAGTCCCAGCCTCAGTGATCATCCTGGGCCTCTGACCCACACCCACCCCAAGCCCAAGACAGGGACCTCCAGCTTCCGCCTCTGGCCTCCTCTGCAGCCTGGCCACTGGACCCCTGTGTGACCCTGAAAGGCGCAGCCTCTCTGGGCCTCTGTCTCCCTGGCAGGTTAGCTGTGCTCCCCCCTAGCGTGAAGCCAGGTGACACTGTGAGTCCCAGGGGCCACCTCCCTGCCCTCCTCCCAGGGTGACCTCCCCCTCAGACTAAGCCTCCCTCTGACATCCTGCCCCTGCCCACCTTCACCTTGCTCTGGCCACCTGGAGCTGGGGCACCTCGGGGATTTGGGAACAGGCCCTCGGAGGGAGGCAGGTGGGACTAAAATGTGCCCTGGACACAGTGAACAGGCTGGTGGGAGTGAGACTGCAGGATGGCCATGACAGGCAGAGAAACTGAGGCCCAGTTTCTCCAAAAATCATTGATTTTTGGAGAAAGGAAGCTCACTGAGGGAAAGATACTCTTCATCTGACTGTAACTTCTGGGAGGAATTTATCTTGTATACCCTGTAGAAGGGTCACTGAGGTGCAGAGATGTTGGAAGAAGCTCAAAGGCTTGTAGGATTGAGGGGGCCTGTCTCCATACTTGCCCACCTTCATTGCAAGGATCTCACTATCACCATCATCGGGCAGCCCTGATGGTGAAAATCCTCTGTGTGGAGCTGAAATCTCTGGCCATTGCTCTCGGCTACAGGGCCGAGGAGGCCCCAGCTAGCGGCCTAAGGGAGGGAAGCCAGGCCAACCCTACTGGCCTTCTCTCCCACCAGTGCCCACCCCGGGCTGGAGCTGTTTCCAAGCTGCATGGAGGCCTGCTCTTGCCCATCGGACGGCTTTAACCCTGTCTGTGACCCCAGCACTCGTGTGGAATACATCACACCCTGCCACGCAGGCTGCTCAAGCCGGGTGGTCCGGGATGCTCTGGACAAAAGCCAGGTGAGTCAGGCCTCTCGTGGCAACCTCTGCCCGTCAGGGCTCTGCCTGCCCTGTCTCTGTGGGCCTGTCACACTCTCCACTTCTCCAAGCTCTCACTCTGTAGCTCTCTTCTCTCTGCCTCTCTCTGTTGGCAGATGTAGAACATTATTCTCTCAATAAGCTTTCATTGGCTGGGCGCAGTGGCTCATGCCTGTAATCCCAACACTTTGGGAGGCCAAGGCAGGCAAATGACTTGAGGTCAGGAGTTCCAGACTGGTGAAACCCATCTCTACTAAAAATACAAAAAATTAGCCAGGTGTGGTGGTGTGCAACTGTAATCCCAGCTACTCAGGAGGCTGAGGCAGGAGAATCACTTGAACCCAGGAGGCGGAGGTTGCAGTAAGCCGAGATCATGCCATTGCACTCCAGCCTAGGCAACAAGAGTGAAACTCCATCTCAAAAAATAAAAATAAAGCTTTCATTGCCAGCCTGGTCCCAGGACACAGAGGTGAATCATTCTGGCTTCCAGGTCTCTGTGCAGGGGAGATGCAAAAGGAAAGAACTCACAGGAATTCCAGAGGTGCTGATAGGTAAGACAACTGGTCCCTACAAGTACATACAAAGATGAAAAGAGACACATCTCACCTGGGTGGGGGTGGGCCCAGAAGACTTCACGGGAAGTGGCATTTGTGCCAGACATTCAAGAATAAATGGGTAAACTAGGACTTGGGAAGGAAGGGCTTTCCAGGCAGGGGGAAATGCCCTCAGCAGAGGTTTGGAGGAACACACACGCGCAAGCATGCACACACACTATTTCTGTTGGAGCAGAAGCACAAGGGTTCATGAAGGGAAGGCAGGGCCCAGAAAAAGAGGGGCCTTGAATGACAGGCCAAGAGTGGGGACTTTCTGGAGAGCAGTGGGGAGCCATGGATGGGTTTTCAGCCAGGGAGTAACAAGTTCAGATCAGTGTTTGATCACGCTTGAGGCCATAGTGTGGGGGCAGGTGAGCAGAGTACAGGATAGGACACAGAAGGCTAGCGAGCATTCAGTCAGTCAGTCAGTCAACAAACTTCACTGATCTCTTCCTCTGTGCCAGGCCCTGTGCTGGGAGCTGAGGACTCAGAGCCAAGGGGCCCAGTGGGGAAATGAAGGCAATGTAATCAGCAGCAGTGCATTCTGAATCTTAGGAGGGCTAAGACCAGCCGGTTCCTCCTCCCCATTTTCCTCAGTTCCCCAAAATGACAAAGGGGGACAATATCTGCCTTCTCAGGCCCCCAGGCTGTAGTGAAGCCTGGGGGATTTGTGGAGGCAGTAGCATCAGGCTGGTGGTTATGACATCTCCCTCTCTCCAGAGTCCTCCCACCTCCCACCCTCATGCTAGGCATCAGCATCTAAACCCGAGGCTCCTCCAGGGAGAGACCTGGGCTGCACCGGCTGGTGCAGAAGAACCTGTTGATGGTGCATAGTCCTTCAGAAGCCAGCCAGGCACCACCTGGGCCTAAGAGCCCTTCCAGAGGCCCCCAGGCCTTGGCAGGTGGAGCAGTGAACGCCTGTGGATATGGGAACCGATTCAAATCCCTCTTCTGCCTCTAACTGACTCTGTTACCTTAGGCAAATTATTTAACCAGTGCCTCAGTTTCTTGGTCTGTAAAATAGGGGAGATATTATTGAGTGCCTACAGAGCAGGAATGTGCTGAATAAATGCTTTACCTGGATGACTTCATTAACTAGTAAGCAAAGCGCCACACGTTATCCATGAAAGCACATAGCACAGTGCCTAGGCAATTTTAAATACTCAGTAATACACATTCCTATTACACCCATTGTACAGATGAGAAATGGAGGCCCGGGAAAGGACCAGACATTGCCCAGAGTCTCAATACCAGGGCTGGGACTAGGCACCAAGGCCCTGGCCTCCCAGCCAGTCCCCTCTTTGGAGCATCACGGAGGCTTGGATTTAGGTGCAGTATTTGGAGGAGGGTGCAGCTGAGACTGGGCCAGCACTCAGGGACTGTTGTCACACTGGCCTGGAATTGTGTCTTGACATGTCTGCCTCCTTGGATTGTGAACATCTTGGCTCAGGGATGGGTGGCTCAGCGCCCAGCACAGCTGCTCAGTAACAGCTTAAGAGTGCATGAGTGAATGAGGTAAGATGGGGCAGGTGGGTGCCTGTACAGGTGTGGAGCTGAATGCTCTGGGGGAATGAGACTCTGAGGCAGCAGAAAGATTGAAGTCATTCATAAGAAAAACTTCCTGCCATGGAATTAGATGAATGTGAAGGGTCAGGAAAAACCCAAGTGAAGCCTCCAGACTTTGTGTTCATCCCGGCAACCCTGTGCTTCTGAGAAAAGGAGCAGGGGCGGATGCCTCTCTCCCAGGAACCTTGCCTTAGCATTTCCATTTCTTGTCCCTCCATTGTATCTCCAACCTGTAGTTGGAGGTTCAGGGGCCACTTTTCCTGCAGTGTAAGATGATATGCACTTAGCGGTCACACAGCTTGTGTGAAGGGTCTTCAGACCCTTGTGTGAAGGATCAGCACAGCTTCATCATGCACATTGGCTCTGCCGGCCAGTGGAGAGTGCCTGGTCACCCAAGCCTAAGTGCTCACATGCTCACTTTCTCTTGCCTTTCTCTGATTCCACCTGCTAAGTAACTTCAAATCTAAACCCATTTATCCGTCTACCCCCAAGTCCACTCTATGATGGGCCCCTTGGCCTGCCTCCCTGATCTGGTCCCTCCTCCATGCAGCCCCCAGAACACCCTTTGTACCATCCAGTCTCATCTACCCCTTGCTTAAAATTCTCCCAAGGCCCCCAGCATCCACCTCTGGGATTCCTAACCCTTTCACACTGGGAAGTGTCTGCAGCTGCCAGGGCTGGAGGTGAGAGGTCCAGAGGGCTCCAGCTGCCCAGGCCAGCCAGCCACTTCAAGCGTTGATAGGACTAATCCCTGCACACCTGTCTCCCATCTGAGGCCCTGTGTGGCTGGGGCACATAAGTCTAGAAGCTCTGGTCTATGGGAAAGTAAAGAGAAGCCCAGGCCTCTTGGCTTGGGCTGGCTTCTATCGGGTGCCTGCAGGCCCTAGCAGTCCAGATCACTTCTCAGAGTCCTTGGCTGGAGGTTTCCCTGGCTACCTAGGGAGTGAGTGCAGGCTGGGATCAAACACTCCAGGGGGCCAGCCCGGGGACATGACCAGCCTGGGGATGTTTTCTTACAGTTGATGTGTAGAATGTGAGGGAATGATGCTCTCCTGGGTCCCTCCCTCTTCTTCTCTACTTTCTCTCTGCTTCCTTCTCCCTGCCCACCACGTCAGCCCAGGCTCAACTTGCGCGTAGACAGCCCTTGAGGTGCCTGCTCCTCAAGCTGTCTTTGCTCAGACAACGGGTCAGGATCTCAGACTCTCAGCCAGCTCTACCCCAACTGGCTGCGGGACTTGGGCCTCTCACAAGCCTTCCCTCTGCAAGCCCTTGGCCAGCTGCCTGCCCTTGGAGGCTCTTGAAGTCTCTTCCTCCTCTTCCCACTCCAGGTTTTCTACACCAACTGCAGCTGCGTGGCGGAGGGCAACCCCATGCTGGCAGGATCCTGCGACTCAACCTGCAGCCACCTGGTGGTGCCCTTCCTGCTCCTGGTCAGCCTGGGCTCGGCCCTGGCCTGTCTCACCCACACACCCTCCTTCATGCTCATCCTAAGGTGAAGGTGGGGGCGGGGCGGGAGGTCCTTAACCACAGGCAGAACAAGGAATTCCAAGGGCGGAGTTCAAGAAAGGAGACCACTTGGGTGTCCTGGTCCCCACAACATGGCCTTAACTGTGTTCATCCCATGGTAACCTACTGAGGCAAGGTTTTCTCCCCATCTTGCAGATAAGAAAATTGAGGCTCAGAGAAGTTCAGGAGCTGGCCCCCATCATATAGCAAGTGTTGGGTGGAATAGTACTGGTTCCCTGGCCCAGAGCCCAGACTCCTACTTGTCCAGGGGAGAGGAGGACATACCTAGGGCCGTGTCCTGGCCTCTGGAGGTGAGGGCATCATACCTGCAATGGATGAGCTGCAGGAGGTGCATCTAGGAAACCAAACTGTGTCAGTCTGGTGCATGATTCTGAATACTGCTTCAAGGCTACATACAAGTGCTTATTAGGTGCCCGCTGTGGACCCAACCCGTGCTGAGCACTGCCTTTTGGGCCAAGATCTTTGTGGCCCTCGTCCTAAGAATGCCTGCTGGTCCTGACAAATTGTCACCTGAGTTCAAAGTCAGGGTCTCCTGGGGTGAGGGCTGGGATAAGAGGACTGAGTGAGAAAAAAATGGTTTTTTTTTTTTGAGACGGAGTTTTGCTCTGTTGCCCAGGCTGGAGTGCAATGGCACAATCTCGGCTCACTGCAACCTCCTCCTCCTGGGTTCAAGTGATTCTCCTGCCTCAGCCTCCCTAGTAGCTGGGATTACAGGCACCCACCACCACACCCAGCTAATTGTATTTTTAGCAGAGACGGAGTTTCACCACGTTGGCCAGGCCAGTCTCGAACTCCTGACCTCAGTGATCCACCTGCCTTGGCCTCCCAAAGTGCTGGGATTACAGGCGCGAGCCACCACACTCGGCTGAGAAAAACAGTTTTTCTATTCTCTCACTCAACAATCAACCCAGAAGACTTCTGCGACCAGAAGTGTGGGGGTATTTTCCCACACACCAGGCACTCAATTAATTCTGCAGTGGACCCTAGCCAGCGTCCTCCAATTCTATTCTGACACGATCTACCTGGAGACAGCATCAGATCCCACAGGCTGAGCGCTCAGTCCCACAAGACTTCCCCTCCACTTCCCATGCCAACTGCAAGCCCCAGGCTGTTTTACCAATGATTCTGACTGACCAGCCATACGCTGGGATTTCCACAGCCCCATCTTTGAGTTTGCTTTATTTGCTAGAGTGACTCACGGAGTTCAGGAAAACATCTACTTAATGTTTATCAGTTTATTACAAAAGATATTAGAAAGGATACAGATGAAGTGATGCATACAGCGAGGTATGGGGGAGGAACTTTCATGCCCTCCCTGGATGCACCCTGCAGGGACCTCCATGTGTTCAGCTATCCGGAAGCTCTCCAAAGCTTCGTTATGTAGGCATGATTGATTAAATCACTGGATATTGGCAGTCACCTTAACCTTCAGCGCCTCTCCCCTTGCTGGAGGTTGGGGCTGAAAGTCCCAACCCTCTAATCCTGCCTTGGTCCCTCTGGTGACCAAGCCCCAGCCTGAAGCTACCTAGGGGCTGCTCACCATCAATCAACTCATTGGCATACAAAAAGACACTTCTCACTTTGAAGATTCCAAGAATTTTAGGAGTGTATGCCGGGAAGACCAAATACATATCTCACAATATCACAGGGACCTCAGAGCAAGATAATTTCCATTTTCCTTCCCCTGGGATTATTTTATTCACTATCTACTTTCTAGGAAATTAGAAGGGAAATGGAGCCCCTTGCAAATACTAGAAGACATGTAGATCTAGAACACAAGCTGGCCTGGGAGAGAAAATAGAGGAATTAGATGCCCAACAGGCAGCCTGACTAAAAGGAGTTGAGAACACAGCCTCAGGGCTGCGTGGATACAGGCCCTGACTGCTGTCAGCCATGAGATCTTGGCCAAGTTATTGAATCTGTCTAAGTGTCAGTCTCCTTATCTGTAAAATGGGGCTAATGTACACCTCGCTCATAGGAGTGATGTGGGGTTGCAAGGCAACGTTACTGAGCCCGTAGTAAGCGCTCCATAAATGCCGGCCACTGGTGTTGTCTGGCAGGAGCCAGAGGATCGCAGGCTGTGGTGTTACAGTGGTTGGGGATGCTGGGGAAGTGTCTGACTGTCCCAGCTCCAGGTCTTGCCAACTGTAGGAGTAAGGGGAGAATTTGATGGGACCAGTGGGTGGAGGAAGAGGAGTGATGTCTGTGACCAGAAACATACAGAGGTCAGCACAGGACCCTGATGGTCAGTGGGTGTGTTGTCTTGTATATGGGACCAGGCTCTGCAGGTTGAAAAAGGATGGGGTACGTCCCTGAGCCCCCAGCCTAGATCACCAGATGGGAGGGAGGCTGGCTCTGGGTGGTGGGAGAGAAGGGCATAATGAGAACCCTTCAACATTGATGCATGGCCCTTGGGGGCTGGAACCCCTCCAACCTCATGTTGCCCATGTCTCTGCTTGTTAGAGGAGTGAAGAAAGAAGACAAGACTTTGGCTGTGGGCATCCAGTTCATGTTCCTGAGGATTTTGGGTAAAGATCTTGCTTGGGACCATTGGTGGTGGTGATGGGATCCAGATGCCCACTGTGTGCCAGGCCTGGGGCACAGGCATGAGCGGAACTCAATCCCTGATCTTAGGGCTCACAAGCCCATGGGGTGATAGACCTGGCCCAGCTCTCCTAGAGCCAGGTATACAGGCAGAGTCTAGACAGCCCGTCAGGAAGCCACCTCGGATGCAGGGGTGGGGCGGGCTTGAGGGCCAGAGAGCCAAGAGGCCCCAGTAACCCAGAGCCCCTGAGGGGTTGTACGTGCCAGGGAGGGGGCAGGGCAGGACGGTGGGCCTTCTTTGTCCCCTGAGCACCATCTCCCTCAGCCTGGATGCCCAGCCCCGTGATCCACGGCAGCGCCATCGACACCACCTGTGTGCACTGGGCCCTGAGCTGTGGGCGTCGAGCTGTCTGTCGCTACTACAATAACGACCTGCTCCGAAACCGGTGAGACCTGGTTTGACTGCTTGTGGGAAGGGTGCTGGAAATACTCTCAGAGTCCCAGGCAGGATACCAGCAGGGAGGGGAGGTTTCATTTAAGTCTACCTGCTAGCTGACAGGTGTCATTATATATTCAGTGCTCAGCTCACCAGTCCTTCAAGCTAGACAGTGCCCCCCTCCTTTTATAGATGAGGAAAGTGAGAGTTAAAGCAAGTAGCCCAAGGTCACACAGCTAATAACTGGCAGAGCTGGGCGTTGACCACAGAGTCTATGCAGGAACTTGGGGAGAAACAGAGGAGCAGCCATGCTGCGAGAGGGACTTAGGGTGAAGGGCTGGGGAGAAAGCCCTGTCTAGGACACAGGAGGCCTGGGTTTCAGGCCCAGCTCTGTCTGCCTCATCATGGGACTTATCTTCTCTGGGGCTCAGTCTTCCCATCTGTACAAAGGGGAACTCAAAGGAACCTGAAGGCACAGAGGCGGCTGGCCTGGGATGGATGTGGAGAGGACTTGCTAGCAGGGCTGGGGACAGGGAGCTGGTCACTTTCAGCTCTGAGGAGGTGAGGAGGGCACAGTTCCTGTGGGCTGGGACTGTCCACAGGGGGCTTCCTAGAAGAGGAAAAGTCAAACAAGGGCTTTGATAGTTAAACAGGGGAGAGGGAATCCGTTTGTTCTTGTGGCAGGTGGGGCAATATAAAATTGTACTTGTCAGGCCCCCTGAGCCCTTGGGCTCGGAGAGAGGCAGGGCCAGCCCAGGCCACAGAGCAGAGTCCAGGACAGGGCGATGAAGATGGCAAGGCCTCTGCTCCCACCCAGGGCTCCTCTGCAGAGCCTCTCCCCCTCCTCCAGGGAAGAGCCCCAGCAGAGGTCAATGTCTCCCTGAGGCCTCAGTATCTCTGATTTCACAATGAGTGATGACTGCTGACGTCCATGCCCTGGCCTGGCAGCTCTTGAGTTCAAGGGTCCCCATTCTTTCCCCAGGTTCATCGGCCTCCAGTTCTTCTTCAAAACAGGTTCTGTGATCTGCTTCGCCTTAGTTTTGGCTGTCCTGAGGCAGCAGGACAAAGAGGCAAGGACCAAAGAGAGCAGATCCAGCCCTGCCGTAGAGCAGCAACTGCTAGTGTCGGGGCCAGGGAAGAAGCCAGAGGATTCCCGAGTGTGAGCTGTCTTGGGGCCCCACCTGGCCAAGAGTAGCAGCCACAGCAGTACCTCCTCTGAGTCCTTTGCCCAAGATTGGGTGTCAAGAGCCCTGTGTTCCATTCTGGCTCCTCCACTAAATTGCTGTGTGACTTCAGGCAAGACACCTATCCTCTCTGAGCCTTTGCTTGCTAGTCTGAACCAAAGAGTTGTTTGGGCGTTTGCTGTGTTGGCCATTTCTGAAGCAAGAGGGTCTTCCTCCTCCTTCCCCCAGCCAGCCAGCTGTCCTGCAGCCAGGCTTTCCTGGGTGGAAAGACTGTATACCTTTCCCTGGGGCCCTAGGATAGCAAAGTGAGCCATAGTGGGCCAGGCTGTCCTCCATGCTGGGCCCCAGCGCAGGTCTGCACTCGCCTGGATCACCCTCTTTGAGCCTTAGCCATCTCCTGTCAGGTGGGAATGAACTTGCCAGCCTTCAGGCTCGCTCAGCTGTGACCATCTGTGCGGTCAGGGTACACTCAGATCTCCTCCCCAACTCCAGCAACCTTTAAGAAGTGTCCCTTTGGCGCCCCCTGGAGGCAGAGCACTGAGCTGGACCCTGGGTAAACTCCCGCAGGGAGGACGGAGCTGGCCTCAGGTGTGGGACACCCAGACTTGGCAGGGCCTTCAAGAGGCCTGTGTGGGGGCCCCAGGAAGCCTTAGCTGAAGCGGGGAGATTCACTCTCCATCTCAGGAAGTTCTAGCCCTTGCCCTCAGGGAGCCACGGTTGAGGGTGAGGCCCAACACCTGCCTTAGGGCCCTGGGTGGGCAAGTCTGGGCCCTGGGGTAGGGAGGGAGACTCAGGCCCACACTTGGGTATTTTCTAATTTCAGACAAACACACACTCAGCGTGCACTCACTGATTCCTACACATTGCCAAGATTTCACACGTGACCAGGGGCCACCAAAGTCCCTGTGACCTTTGTAACTAGGATCCTAATTTCTCTATTTTCTCCTGGGTGCCTGGGTCTGTGTCACCTGGGGCAGTGTGGATAATGTTTAGTTCTGTGACACTGTTTTTTGGGGGTGGCACCTGGTTCTCTGATGCCTGGGCTGGCATCAGGCCCAGGACTGTAGAGCTGGGAGCAGTAAAGCTCAGCTCTGTGTAATGAGTGATGCTATAGCTTGCTCGGGTCTTATGATCCAATCCTTTTCTACATCAGGCCTTGTTTTGTTTTATGGCTAGTCTTATCTGGCCTGGTTATTTCCCTGCGGGGAGGAGAGAGTTTGCTAATCGGCTCCCAGCCCAACCTATTACCACCCCACCTCTCTGGGACCTGCTGCTTGGGAAGCAGCAGACAGGGAGCCACCAGCAGTGGCTTCCTGGCCCTGTGCTGGGGGTGGGGGGAAGCTGGGGGCACATGTGGCCCTTGCCTTCTGAGCAGCTCCCAGTGCCAGGGCTTTGAGACTTTCCCACATGATAAAAGAAAAGGGAGCTACAGAAGTTCCAGTTCCCTTTTTATTTTGCTGGTTGGTATCTGTAAATGTTTAACAAATATCTGAGCATGTATGTATCAATGCCAAGAATTGCAAAGTATCCTTCAACAATATGAGGCTTTTAGGATGTTTATATTCCTTCATCCCTCTTGTTTCCCAGGTTTTGCAGGGAAAAAAAGTCTGGAATTATAGATACGGCTTATTATTAAATTTGTTCTTGCATAATGTCTCTTCTATTACAAAAATTCTTTCTTTATAAACTGCATTAGAGGTTTGCAACAACCACATCATTTCCATTAACTTAGATTTAAGTTTTACTGGATTCATTGCTCACCATTATTGCTTGTATATTACATCTTTTCCAATCTTTATATTATTGTCTAATTTTTGTTTGACTGAGTGTCTTCTTCTGCTAATGGTTTCAAAAATGGAATAAGGTCACGAGGATTTCTGAATCCTCACCTTTCCAAATTGTCATTCACATTTTATAGAAGAGGAAAATGGCTCAGAAAGCACAAGTAACTTCCCCAAGATCACACAGAAAATAAATGATGGAGCCAAGGTTGGATGTGTAGACCTTGTGGGAACTGAAGGTTTTATAATTTGAGGAGCCCTCTTTAAGAAAAATATACAAAATTATGAATATAAAATTAGGTACAAGGTACCTATATTTACCTATAATGAGAAAAGAAATCAAAACAGATACATCACACAATCCCCCCAAAATGCATAATACTTTTATTAACTGCCCTGCATAACCTCTAAGACACATTTTCTCCCCCAGATGATTAGAAGAATTTTCCACAGACTAGCTTCTGGCTCTGTACATTTCAAACCTGGTTTCTCCTGTTTCTTCTCTACTGCCCGTATACTTCCTGGACTGGGTGCCATGACACACATTCATATTACGATATGACCTCTGCATATGGCAACTTAATATCACCATGCCAAGTAAGCTGGGCAGTGCGTAGAATTCCTAGAAGCTATTCTCTACACAGAGATTACTAGCAATGATTTATCTATACACAGAGAACCACATAAATATTAATATATCCTCTGTTTCAGAAAACCACGTAAACATATCCCAATGAACCCAACTCAAATCAGTCCCCCACTCAGCTTCCCCTTTGTCAGATCCCAAAAGTGCCCACGGCCACTCCAATTATCCCATATAAAGGAAAATTGAAACACAAGGGAAGTTGGAGTGGGAAGAAAATAGTAATTTTCATTGTGGTTAAAGTATCTTACTTTTGCAAATTTTACAAAAATATGACAACATGAACACATCGCTGAGGCCCTCCCTGGATCTGGGGAGAGTCCTGGACGCTCAAGCTGCATTCACATCACAGCGAGTCCGCCTCTTGGTTGAGCCAAGATCTGAAGGAAAAGACGAGGTCCTTGTGCCTAAAGTCTTCCAAACTGGCCATGGTGAGGAGACTCAGGAGTTACCCAAGAGAGAAATGGGTCGAGAGCCAAGGGGTGGAGCAAGTCAGAGCCAGAGGGGTTTTCCAGGCCCTGTGGGGGTCCCAGGGAAGTCCTCTCCCCTAATATAGCCTCTGGTCAATGAAGAGCCACAAGCATTTGCATCTGCGAGCTTACTTTCCTACCCTGTGCCAGAAAGCTGGGAGGAGAAGACATTAAGTCTCCCTGCTAGACTGTGCTGGTGTAAAGTCAGCGGAGGACGGTACTCAGACCAGAACTGACATCCTGATGCCTAGGTTTCTTTTCTTGTAGACCCTGGGAAGGTCTGGGATGCTAGATGCTGGGAAGTTCTAGGGCAGGCAGATGACCTATCAGGAGCTGGCATCCAGGGGTCATGACTGACATGCAGATAAGTGAAAGAGAACTCATGGACATCCTCACCATTGCCTGGAGGTGTTGAATTCTTTCCTCTTCACATACCTTTGCTTATGCTGTTCCCTCTGACCTGGGTTATCTTCTTCATCCCCATCCCACAGCTTGTCTCTCCATCCCCACTTCATAAAGTCCTACCCAACCTTCCAGGCCCGGATCAAAGGCCACCACCTCCAGGAAGGCAACATGGTATAGGCAATGAGGGGCAAGTGAAGACCACCTCTGGGGATCTGATCAAAGACATAGACTCTCCACTAAACATCAAACAAAACACACACACAGACATATACACAATTGTGCATATGATTTCAGAGGTTGAAGACCATATGATGCCTGGGTGTAGACCTCCTAAGAATCCCAGGTCCCCAGTCAAAAGCCCTTAATGGAGTGAAAAGATTATAGAGTTGTGGAGAGAGTCAGGCTTGGGATCAAATCTTGACTCTGCTACTTATTACAGTGTGACGATGAACAAATGATTTAACCTCTCTGCACCTCAGTTTGCTCACTTGCAAGTGAGGTTGAGCATGCCTGGCTCCTATCTCCCAGAAGCTGTGAGGACCGGGTAAGATCATGTACCTGCTCACAGGCACCACACCTGATGATCAGGATTTGTAAGCTCCCTTCCCCTTCTGTCCCTGAAAAAATTTCATAAGCACATAGAGCATCTCGGTGGGAGGGGGAAGTAACAACAGAGGGAGGAACACACCTCCTCTGCCCTACCCTGGCCACAGCTCCGTTGTCCCCAATCTCTCCTCCACTGTCAGCCAGGGCTCAGCCAGCCCAGTCTTATCTCTCCCCACAGCCAGCTTGGGACAGCTTTTCTCAACCAGATTTACATTTTTATTGATTTTCTTTCTCCCTCCTAGAGCAGTCCCTCCCTTCTACTTCCCCTTTGGCTATCAAATGGGCTTACCCTGGGAAACAGCAGTTCTGGGTCTGGCCAAGAAGTGATGGTTCAAGGTTGGATTCATTCACCCTTCCTTCCTTCATTCATTCAACCACTCACATGAGCAACATAGCCTACATGTCTGCTCTGTGCCCTCCTCCTGGCACTGCTGGAGACACAACCACATGTCAGATACAGTCTCTACTCAGGAAACTCTCAGTGTAAACAGACAAGCTGACAAACAGTAACAAAAGCATGAGTAGTCATACAGGAGAGGGAAGAAGAGGAAGCTAAGGACTCTTCCTGGGGCCAATAGGGAAGGCTTCCAAGAGGTTATATCAGACCTGGTGTTAAGGATTAGGCAGGACTTCCTCAAGTGGACAAGGTGGAAATGGGTAGGAAAAACAACAGGACGAGCAAAGATAGAGAGAGGTGTGTCTGAGATACAGTGACAAGAGCAATGTGGCTGGAGGGCACTGCATGTGCAGGGCAATCAGGAGAAAGAAGAGAGCAGAGGCTGGAAAGACCAGCAGGGACCAAGCATGGAGACCCAGCTGAAGGTGTGGATGCTTTCCTGAGGGCAAGGAAGAACCCCTGAAGCATTGATGGATTATTCCATTGGCCAGTTATTTTAAGCAGGGAGTGACATGACAAGATTTGTATTTTGGAAAGGCCGCTGGTTGCACCATGGGGGCTTCAAGTGGAAAAGAGAAGCTGAAGGCCAAGAGCTCAGGCAGGGGGCGGGTGCAACAATCCAGAGAAGTAGGAGGACTACAGCCGGGTCAGGAGAGGCATCCTAGAAGTGGGACATCTAAGGTCAGTTTTGAAAGACAAGTGGGAATGCACCAGGAGGAGAAGTTGGGAAGGGTGTCAAGGCAGAAGAAACTGCACAAAGTAGACAGAAACCTCCTGGCAGGCTTGGGGTATTTTCACTAGTTTAGCAGGGCTGCAGCATGGCCTAAGAGAGAAGGCATGGGGAGGGTGAGGCTGAAGAAGTGGGTTGATGCTCTCAATGCCACTCAGTGTTGTCCACCTCCCAAACCTAGCCCCAGGTGAGAGAGGAGAGGGAGCCCTCACCTCTGTACAGAGGTGGCTGTACAGGTCTGAGCACTAGGTCAGGAGTGCTCCTTAGTCCAAACAAACCCTTTTGTGTTTACTACATTTCACATTTTACACAGTCCCTTTACACCCCGTCCTCATGGTTTCCTGGTGAAGAAAGCAGGAAAGGGATTATTATTGCCATGTAATAGGTAAAGAAACTGAGGCCCAGAAAAGCGCAGAAACTTGCCCAAGGTCACTCGAGAGCCCAGGTATCCCCTTCCTAAGACTCCCATGTTGTTGCTAATAAACGTACTTGTCCCTGAATCACATATATACAATAGATGTAGTAAGTGCTGACTAATGTGGTTGGGATGAAAAAAACGGGGGAGGAGAGAAAACACATCAGAGAAAGAGGTTTCCTTTTTATGTCCTCATTTCCTCAGCCTTCATCCTGCAGCTGGGGACATTCCAGCTGGGAAAACAGAACCCAGGTCCCTCTGCTTTGGAATCCAACAGACAGGAAGGCCAATCCAAGCTCTGCCACTTACCAGGCATGGGAAGTCACTGCACTCATCTGAGCCTTGGTTTTCTCATCTGTAAAAGGGAGAAATAAGCTTCACCTATCAGAATTGTTGAGAGGATTTAATGTGATAAAGTAGCAATATAGTAATCTACTACTGAGTAATAAATTTCCTGGCTGACACAGTGGCTCACACCTGTGATCCCAGCTATTTGAGAGGCTGAGGCAGGAGGATCACTTGAGCCCCAGAGTTTGAGACCAGCCTGGGCAACATAGTGAGACCCCATCTCTCCAAATAATAATAATAAAAAAAAAGAAACTTAGCCAAGGGTGGTAGCACCCACACCTGTAGTTTCAGCTACTTGTGAGATTTAGGTGGGAGGATTGCTTGAGCCCAGGAAGTCAAGACTGCAGTGAGCAGTGATTGTACCACTGCATTCCAATCTGGGTAACAGAGCAAGGCCCTGCCTCAAAAAACCCCCAAAAACCAAAAAACAAATTTTCCCAAAGTTTAGCAACTTAAAACAACAAATATTTATTATCTCATAGAATTTCTGAGGGTCAAGAACCCACAGATGGGCTAACTGGAAGGTGCTGGATCTTCATGAGGATTTCTGATGAAGTTGTAGTCAAGCATCAGCCAGAGCTGCAGTCATCAGAAGGCTCAACTGGGGTGAGAGGATCCACTTCTAAGCTCATTCGATGATTGCTGTTGGGCCTCTGTACCTTGTTGGCAGTTGACCAAAAGCTTTGATTCCACGTGTCTTTAATGATCTAATATTGGAAGCAACATACCGTAACTTTTGCCATATTCTCTTGGTCACGTAGACAAACCCTGGTATAATGTGGGAGGTGAATACAAAAGGGCATGAATACCAGGGGGTATGGATCATTGGGAGCCATTTGGAAGCTGGCTACAACAAGCACTCAGACCAGTGCCTGACACACAGTAGGTACTTATTCATTAGTCGCTGCTATAACTCTTGCAATGACCTATCACAGCCTGGTTGAGAAGATAAGATCTGGACATGATAAGGTGAGAAATCTTCGGCAAAGTGAAATGTAACTTGAACTAAACTAAACAATGTTCAATTACATTAGAAGAGGGTGTGCTGGACAAGGCCCTGGCAACCAGGGAAGACTTCCTGGCAGAGGTGGAGAGGAGGTAGGAGGGCAATCCAGAGAGAAAACAGAAGGTGAGTATGGCAGGCGGTATTGGTTGCCTTCCCATGGCAAATGCTCTCTTCTTCATTCTGGTAGCAAGGTGCTCAGCCACAGGGATGATCCAAGGCAGCAATGGAAATGCCTTCCCCTTTGCCAGAGAGTGGTCCAAGAGTAGACATGTGACCTCGTCTTAGTCAATGACATGTTTGGGGATAGTCTGCTGGGAAAGCTTCTCTCCTGGATAACAGAATGATGTGAAGGGAGAATACCCTTTTTGCTATCATGCCCTTTCTCCCTGCTTGGGAGGACATGGTTCCTGATGGCACTCAGTCATCTTGCAATTACAGGGGTAGTCACCCTTGAGGCTCAGAATGGGAAATGCCTCAGTCATCAAAGACATTGTTGAATCGGCAGACCAATCCTGGTACCAACTTCTTCTGGCCTCATTAAGAAACAAAAAGTTTAAGCCACTCTAAAGCAGGTGACCTCTTTCCTTGCATCCTAAATGATTCAGTGAGAAAAGTATCGTGGTTCCCTCTGGGACTATTTTCTTTTTCTGAGGAAGACAGAGGGAAGAGTGGAATGGGAAAGGGCCCAGGCTGGGAGGCAGGCATCCTTGGTCTAACCCCAGCTCTGCCTCTAAGTTGCTGTGTAATCTTGAGCAAGTCCCTTCCGCCTCTGGGCCTCCAATGATTACAGCTAATATTTATTGGCTGTTTACTGTGTGCCCAGTGCTCTTCTAAGATCTTCCCTTGCATCATCTCATTCAATCTTCACAACACCTCTATTATGTCAGTATTACTATTATCTTTATTTTAGGGATAAGGAGACTGAGGCCCAGAAACATGAAGTCCAGGATCCTGACTATAAAGCCATATTGCCTAGCAGTAAAAGGAAGTATCCAGACAAGGTGACCTCTAAGGGCCTCTTAAGCTCAAATATTCTTTCATTTGCTGTCCCATTTCGAGCTACATGATCAACAAGCCAGCTTAGCCTAGAGAAGAAAGAAATAAGGGCTGTCTTTAGACATCTGAAAAGCTGTCATGTGAGCAGAAGATTAGACTTACTCGGGATAGCTCAGAGGACATGAACTGGACCAGTGTGGGAGCACGACAGGGAGATAGAGTGCAACTTATATAAGGGAAAACTTTCTAGCACCATTTGGCAGGGGGCAGAGCTATGCCCAGATGTGACGACTCCCATGTCATAAAGGTTATGCAAGCTTGTGTTTGATAATGCAGTATTACTGACAAAGGTTTGAGCAGGTATGGGACTGAATGGCATTAGACTTGAGGTAGGAATTAAATGGGATAACATATGAGATTACTCCTAACATCATGACCAGTGCAAATAGACAGGATCAATAAATTATTGGGTTCTTTTTTTCCTTTTTAACACTGAGATTCTTAGATTTTAAAATTGTCTAATATGGAGTTTTGGCTCTCTGGCTCTAATATTTTACCGTTCTATAATTTCTGTGATTCTTCCCTGCTAAGATGCTATGATTTTAATACTAGAACTTTCCATAATTGTGTGGCTCTAGAAGCTGAGAAGCCTATTATTTTTATAATTTAATAGTCTTTAGCTTTAACAATTCAAGTCAATAAAGTGTCTGTCACCAGCTCCAGAAATACAAGGGAGTTGCTCCAAATGCTGTGGTTCAGTGGCCTGGACACACATTGGGCTCTTCCTTCTGCCCACTCTGTCATTCCACCATCATCCTTCCACCCCAGCCTCAAGCTCTCCATTCCAACCAACCCTCCTCCCCAATTCTGATCCCATCCACACTCCGCTGTCTCCCAGCCTACGAAAGAGGTACATTACTCTCTACCTGCTGGCTACTGTTTATTAAACAAGAGTCTTCACTGTGGCCAGGCTTATACTTATTTCAAAAGTGATATAAAAAAAGGGAAGACATGGTTATGGTTCTCATGTGGCCTAAGGTCTAGAAACACATGTCTCTTGCTTTCCTGTTAACCCAACTCAAAGGTACCTCTTCCAGGAAGCCTTCCATGGTTGACACTAAATCTCTAACACCAACAACCTCAATTTGAGTGTGAAATGTGAAGATCTGAGTTCCTTGGTTGGTTATTGTACAGACCCATAACTTGTCTGTCTATCCTGTCTCCCTGATTATATGTGAGATTTCCCCCTGAATCAAGAGTTTGTCTCCTCAACCAGACTGGGAATTTTACAGAGGAAGACCATGTCTTCTCCATCAGACTGGAGGCTCCATGTAGACATGGGCCAATGTTCCCTTGTATCATACTTGAGTAGAGCTAGAGGCACAGTGATGTTCCTCTATCAGATCAACAAATTCCCGAAGGCAAGTATATGTCTCTGCCATTGGACTAACGATTTCACAAAAGCAGAAGCCACACCTCCCCTTTAAGATATGGAAGTCCTCAGCTAGGCGCAGTGGCTCCGGCCTGTAATCCCAGCGCTTTGGGAGGCTGAGGCAGGCAGATCACCTGAGGTGAGGAGATCGAGACCATCGTGGCCAACATGGTGAAACCCCGTCTCTACTAAAATACAAAAAATTAGCCAGGCATGGTGGTGCGTGCCTGTAGTCCCAGCTACTCTGGAGGCTGAGGCAGGAGAATCACTTAAACACGGGATGCAGATGTTGCAGTGAGCCGAGATCGCGCCACTGCACTCCAGTCTAAAAAAAAAAAAAAAAAAAGATACGGAAGTCCCTTAAGGACTGTGCCTCCACCCTCTGGCTGGGGACCCTCTCCCTGACAGCAAGGAGTCTAGGGCTCTGCCTTCTCTGTGTATTCCCTCCCTCTATCCCAGCCCAAGACTCTGGCCATAGGAAAAAGTATTTTTCTTAAAGCAGATAGACAAATATATGGAAAAGGAAAGGTTCAGGAGGCAGAATAGAAACTCGAGCCTCTCCCAACATGTCCAGACCCTCTCTTGGTCTCTCCTAGACCCTCTTCTAAGAGCTGCCGTCCCTTGGCCAGGAGGGGGCCTCTCCCAGCTCCTCCCAGCAACTCGGAGCAGTAAGTGAAGATGTCAGCACCTTGGACAGCGCCCAACCCATTACAGGACGCGGAGCCAGCGGAAGCCAAGCTCTCCACCTCCCTTAGCCTCTGGGTGATGGATTTCCTCTCTTCTCAATTTGATTAAAGCCCAGTAGATAACCAGAGCGCCTTGTTCCTTTCTCTTCTCCCTTCCTGATGAACATAATTAACTCCGTCAGGCTGGGAATGCTTGCTCTTAAATACTGCCTGCCCAGCCCCCACCCAGGCATGAATCAGTAAAATAGACAGAACACTTGGAAGATTCACACGTTTCTTCCTAGGGAATGAAAGTTGGAGAGGAAGCAGTCTCTGAGATATACAGAGGCTGTGAATGAAGGCTGATATGTGGTGTTTGGGTAGAGAAACCCCTAAACTGGAAGTCAGGAAGTTTAGTTTAGTCCTAGCTTTGCCACTAATCCAGATATGATCTAGGCAGGTCATGTGCCCTTTCTTTCTGAGCCTGTTTTTCCATTTGCAAGATGTATATTGGTCTAGATAATATCAGATGCTGAGTTCAGTGCTAATGTGCTATGGTGGAAAAATCTTTAAAACAGAGGGGGAAAGGAACTTGCCCAAGGTCACACAGCAAGCTTATGGCAAAGCAGACTTTAATTCATGGCTCCTGGCTTCTACCCCAGTGCAATTTCCACAAACTTACCCCTTCATTCATATCACAGACTTTCTTGCCTGAAGATGGAGGCTAAGGAAGTTAAAAACAGACAGGATTGCATTAATTGGTGTTAGCAAAAGAAAATAACATTTAACATATATGTAAATGCCAATCTCTCTGAAGAGAACAGAGAGCATGGCATAAATAATTAAGATTATGGGGAAAGGATCACCTGATAGAGACAGAAAATCAACCCCACACTCAGAGAATCCCAGAAAGGTTTTGTGACTTGCCCAAGGCCATCTAGTAAGGCAGCTCTTGAATCTTTTAAAAAGAAAGTGTGAATTCTTACCTTAATTAAGTGTTGGTGGTGCCCCTGTCAGAGAAGGAGAGAGAGAGAGATAATATGAATTAGCAAGTATGTATTAGGTTGCTGAAGTGTGCCCAGCTCTCTACTAGGCACTTTAGGAGGGATATAAAGCATAAGATATGAATGCTGTTCTCTAGGCACTATGTCTTTGATGTTTTGCTTCTTCTACTTGGAATGACTTCCAATGTACTCGTGTATATCCAAATACTGCTGTTTTGTCAAGGCCCAAACCAAATGTCTCTCCTGACAGGAAGGCATCCATAACCTCATCCAGAAGCCACTTCCTCCTCCAAATCTCCAAAGCATTTTCTTTGTTCCTATTTTATAGTATTTCACACCATTTGCCTTATCTGCTCCTATTCCTTCACCTAAGAAAAGGAAAGAGAGAGAGAGAGAGAGAGAGCACAAAATACTCAACACAAGATTCGACATGCCATAGAATCTCAGTAAAAAATGGATAGATGGGCTGGGCATGATGGCTCATGTCTGTAATCACACCACTGTGGGAGGCTGAGGTGGGTGGATCACCTGAGTTCAGGAGCTCGAGACCAGCCTGGCTAACATGATGAAACCCTGTCTCTACTAAAAATACAAAAAATTAGCCGGACGTGATGGCGCATGCCTGTAATCCCAGCTACTTGAGAGGCTGAGGCAGAAGAGTCACTCAAACCTGGGAGGCGGAGGTTGCAGTGAGCTGAGATCACGCCACTGCACTCCAACTTGGGCAACAAGAGCGAAACTGTCTAAAAAAAAAAAAAATGGATGGAAGGATGGATGGATGATGAATACAGATGTATGGGTGACTAGGAAAGAGGGTAGATGAAGGGATGAATATGTGGATGAGTGAGTGGGTGGGTGAATGGATGGATGAACAGATAGGGAAGTATATCATTGGTTAGGAGGGTAGAAAATTGATTAAATGTAAGTGGGTTTGTGGATGAGTGGGTAGTTGGACAGGTGAATGAGTACTCTATGGACAGATGAATGGAAGGGAATGTGGGAGGTTAGTTGGGCTGGTAAATATATGGGTTAATATATAGTGGTTAATGCATATTCTCACTTATAAGTGGGAGCTAGACAATGAGAACACATGGACACAGGGAGGGGAACAACACACACTGGGACCTGTTGGGGAGTGGGGGAACAGAGAGCATCAAGATAAATAGCTAATGCATATGGTGCATAATACCTAGGTGATGGGTTGATAGGTTGCAACAAACCACCATGGCACATATTTGTCTGTGTAACAAACCTGCATATATATATGGTTGGGTAGTTGCATGGGCAAACAAGTAGATGAATAATTGCATCATTGTATGGAAAGATAAATGTCAGAGTAGGTGGAGAGAAGAATTATTTGTTGGGGGGACATGGAGATGTTCCTAATATGTTTTTCATAGAAACTTTCCATTGCTGGTGCCAGAAAAATTACTACAGGGGTTAGCTGACTCTGTGCTTAAGCTGAGTCAAAGTGTGTTAACACCCCCAAAGATCTCAGGCGATTTCAGGCTGTATCAATGGAAATCTAATAACAAGACCAAAAAGAGTGATGATTCTATCCTGCCCTGAGCTGTTCACACTTCCCTGGAGTCTGTGCTCCGCTCTGTACCTCTGAAGAGATGATGCCATCCATAGCTTGTGCATTGCTATGGTGTCCCCCCCAAAGTTCATGTGTTAGAAACTGAATTTCCAATGCAACAGTGTTGAGAGGTGGGGCCTTTAAGAGGGGATTAGTTCATAACGGCTCTGCCCTCATGAATGAATGAATATGGCTATCATGGAAATGGGTTCATTATTGCAAGAGTAGATTTGTTATAAAAGCAAGCCCTCTCTTGCTCACTCTCTCTCTCTCTTCCTCTCTCTATCTCTCTTTCTGTCTCACACACACACCCTCTCTTGCCCTTCCCCCCTCTGCCGTGGGATCACGCTGCACAAAGGCCCTCACCAGATGTGGACCCCTCAATCTTAGACTTCCAGAAGTGTAAGAAATAAATCTCTGTTCCTTATAAATTGCTTAGTCTCAGTTATTCTGTTACAGTAGCACAAAAATGAACTAAGATGTGCACATAGGAGATACAGTAGGGAGTAATCTATTAAGTCCACCAAATGAGGAACCAGTGAAAGAACCGTAAGTGTTCAGCCTGGAGAAGAGCCAACTCGGTAGTGGCAACAACTGTGTCCCAGGATCTGGCTGGCTGTCCTGGGGCATGCCCTATGTCCTCAGCAGCAGAGCTGGGTCCTAGGGGAAGTCACCAGGCTGGTGTCCCAGCCCCATGTGAAAAAGGACTTTCTCCTAGGTGGAGTCATCACATAAGGGAAGGACTATCCCAGGGCAGTGAGCTCCCTAATCCTGAGGGTGTACAAATAGGGCCTGGGCATCCTCTATCAAGGAAGCTCCAAAGTAGAGGCAGGCTTGGTGTGGAAAGTAAATTAAGGTCTCTTCCCAGCTAAAGTTAAATAATTTGTTCATCTCTTCATTTTTCAATGAATTAGGTTTATCTATGTCCTGTGCTCAGAACTGGAATGCAGGGAAGTTCTGTTCATAGCTAAGGGTTAGGGGGATCTAAGAGACAGACAGGGTCTTAGGGACTCTTGTCTTTCTCTATATGTAGGACAGGGGCTTGAGGAATGAGGAGTTCTGAAAATGTCCTTTCAAAGACCCAAATGACTAGGGAGGAGGAGGATCAGAGGCACTAAGAGCCAATCCATGACCCAGATTCTCTGTAATTAATGAGTCTACGTCACTGATGTGTTGGCTTCTGATCAACACCATCTCCCCAAACCCGGCCCCACTCTCTGGTATGAGAAGATTAAATCAATTAGGAGGAGGAGGAGATCTGGCTGGCGCTGGTTGGGGACAGCAGATAATTCACTTACATAACTGGGGATTGAGGTTTGGACTTGGTCCTTGAGTAGTGGGGGTGGATTCCAGACCCCAGGCCTTTAGAGAGGGACTCTGGGACTTGAGAGTGAATGCAGAAGAAGAAAGGGAGTCCAGGACAGGAGGGAGTTATGAGCCCAGGCTCATCTTGTATCTTCCTGCTAAGGAACTAATCCCTGTCCTCTGAGTTGGAAGAGGTCCAAAATGGAAAAATCACTGTCCAGTCCCCAAATGAGAGTGTCCCAGCCACCAGTATCATTGAACAATGCAAATCTAGCCAAGCCTCTCTCCTTAGCCTGGCATTCAAGGCCCTGCAACCTCTCTAGCTGCATCACCTGCCTTCAAAAAGTAGGTATGAGTGAAGAGGAACTACCATGTCCTGGCATTCCTTCCAGGCTAGGTACCAGCTAGGCCCTGGAGGTACAGAAGGAAACAAACCTGGTTCCTTCAGGGGTACTGCTTCATGGGGGGACACATACTCACAACACTCCGTGCCAAGTGGCAAACAGAGTTCTGCATGGGCAGGCATGGAGACAGCACAAGGGAGGGAGGCCTCCCAAGGCCAGTTCCAGAAGGCTTCCCAGAGGAGGCAGCGCTTGCACTCCCTGGGCCTTAAAGGAAGGATGGATTCGTGGGAGTTCATCAGGCTTCCCTGGTTGAGGGAGGGCTTTAGGTGGAGGGAAAAGCACGTACAATGGCATGGTGGGTGAGGTGGGTTGGCATGCATTCAGAGAACTATGAACGAGTCTTGTGGATGGAGCCTGGAGAGTGAGGTAGGGATGGGGGGTGCAAGGTAAGAGAGGTAGGCAGGCTGAGGTCTCCTTTTGATGGGATGCCACGAAAAGATTGAGGCAATGATCCCAGACTGTCAATCCACACTTTCTGAGCACTAATGGCAGGCCATGCCCCATGCTGGAACTGGGGTGGAGTGAGAGTGGGGGAGCAGAGATGAACCTGACTCAGGCCCTCCACCCATGGGGGCTCTAGAAGGACACACAAATATTCCCTCTTTTTAAGCTGGTTAGTACCAACTTGGCTCCAAGTGGGATTCAGGCCAGACATGGTATTTCTGGGGCTCCAATTGTTGGCTAGACCTGCCTACAGCCCTTTGCCTAAGGACTGAGATATCCAGACAAGCAGTCTTCCTGCTCAGAGGGGAGCTGACCTCTGGGGGCCTGCCCCTGACAACTACCTGGCCTCCCAAGGATACATCTGATGGTAATCCAGGGCCTTGGGAAGAAATGCAGACAGATGAGAGGATAAACTGGAACCCTGGGGGTAGGGGCAAGACATGGATTGAGAGGTGTTTAGTGGGTGGACTCACCAGGACTGCTGGATGCTGGGGAAAAGAGATCAAGGGAAGTGTCCTGGATGGCACTCAGGATTTCTATCTTGGGCAGTGCCATCCTTGGGAAACACGGGAGAATGTGAGATCAGAAAGGGAAAATGAGTTGGAACTGTTTCAGGCTGCTGGAATCAGGATTCATTGGGTAGAGGCCCAAGAGCCTTAGGAATTCAAATGTACCACACATAAGCTGCCTTCAGGAGCTTTCTTCATCACATGGAAATCTTCTTTGTACTCTCTCCCGTCCCTCCTCTACTCTTTCTATCAGCAGCCCTCTCTGAGAACCTCCCCTTTCTGGGCTGGCTCTGGGCCAAGCAGGGAGGCAAAGATCTGAGGGTCACCCTGTTCTTTGTCCAGAAGGCCAGCACAGAGAATGGTACTTTAGCATATCCCCCAGGACCTTTCTGCATGAAAACTTGGGCTGGAAATTGAAGCTAATGCTTCAAATTTACTTGATTATTGGAAAGATTTAAGAACTGACCTTGGCTGGGCATGGTGATTCATGCCTGTAATCCCAACACTTTGGGAGGCCAAGGCAGGAGGATTGCTTGAGCCCAGGAATTTGAGACCAACCTAGGCAACACAGTGAGACCCTGTCTCTACAAAATAAATAAATAAATAAATATGTAGCTAAAAACTAACCTTTGTAGTGCAAGCAACAGAAACTGACTCAGGTTAAACAAAGCAGAAAAAACCTATTGAAAGTTCCACCAGGCAGCTCAGAATGGATGGGAAAGCTGGAGATGAATGAACAGCTGAATTCACAGTCAAGTTCATAACATAGGAACAGCTGATTCCAATGTCTCCAACAGCATGATCTTGGCCTCTGAACATCACCCCACTGCATACCCAGACTGTGGCATGAGACAAACACAATGAGTTCTAATGAAGCTTCCTCCCAGCCTCACCAATTCTCACATCAAATCCTGAGCCAGGCGCCCTGTTGGCCAAATTGCCAGGGAGTGGAAGGGAAAGAGTATCTGGCCACGTTTGACTTTGAAGGGGGAGATGGGATCCTAGTTTCCATAAAGGCTCACCTAGTGGGAGATTTACTCAAAATACAAAGCAACGGATTAGTCCTACGCAGCAAAAAAAAAAAAAAAAAAAAAAAAAAAATGTGACAAATGTCCACTGCACCTTTACTGAGGACCCACTAAGTGCTCCTATTGCCAGGAGGTTTTTTTGTTCGTTTTTGATTTTGTTTTTTTTTACAGTAAAGGCCCAGCGCTGTATAGGGCTCCAAGGCCTCTGCCTTGCCTGGAGTTTTATATCCACAATTTTTTTTAATTTTTATTTATTTATTTATTTTTTACTTTTAAGTTCAGGGCTACATGTGCAGGTTTGTTACATAGGTAAACTTGTGTCATGGGGGTTTGTTGTACAGATTATTTCATCACCCAGGTATTGAGCCTAGTACCCATTAGTTATTTTTCCGATCTTCTCCCTCCTCTCACCCTCCATCCTCCAATGGGCTGCAGTGTGTATTGTTCCTCTTTATGTATTCATGCATTCTCATCATTTAGCTCCCACTTATAAGTGAGAACGTGTGGTAGTCGGTTTTCTGTTCCTTTGTTAGTTTGTTAAGAATGATGGCTTCCAGTTCCATCCATGTTCCCGCAAAGGACATCTTGTTCTTTTTTATGGCTTCATAGTATATACACAAATTTTCAAGGCAACTCTTATCAGCTAGATGATGCTTGGTCCCATTCTACAGCTGAGGAAACTGAGGTTAATAAAGGTGAAATAAATTTCTCAAAGTCACTCAGCTAGTAGGTGATGAAGCCAGGACTCAAAAACTGGTGGGTTTTGTTGGTGTTATTCATAAACACATTATGCTGCCTCCCAAATTGTAAACACAAAGCACTTGTACACATTAAAAAAAAAGTGTGGGGCACAAAAAGAAATTACTGGAAATAAATATTCCAATGTCTTCACACAATGATTGATGGGATCATGAGTAATATATTTTTCTAGCTTTCTAATGTTTTTCTGTACTTTCCTGTAAAAAAAAAAAAAAAAGCATACTTTACCTTAATAATCACAAATAAAAATAATGTAAAACTGTTTTTGTTTTGTTTTTTTGTTTGTTTGTTTTGAGACAGGATCTCACTCTGTCACCCAAGCTGGAGTGAGTGGTGCAATCACGACTCTCTGCAGCCTTAAACTCCTGGGCTCAAGTGATCCTCCCACCTCAGCCTCCCAAGTAGCTGGGACTACAGGCCCATGCCACTACACCCCAGCTAAAAAACAGTTTTTTGTTTGTTGTTTGTTTGTTTGGGTTATTTTTTGCGACAGAGTCTCACACTGTCATCCAGGCTGGAGTGCAGTGGTATGATCACGACCCACTGGAGCCTTGACCTCCCAGGCTCAAGTGACCCTCCCACCTCAGCCTCCCAAGTAGGTGGGACTACAGGAACATGCCACCATGCCTGGCTAATATATATATGTATATATTTTTTGAAACAGAGTCTCGCTCTGTTGCCCAGGCTGGAGTGTGGTGGTGCGATCTTGGCTCACTGCAATCTCCGCCTCCCAGGGTTCAAGCAATTCTCCTGCCTCAGCCTCCCAGGTAGCTGGGACTACAGGCACCTGCCGCCATGCCCGGCTAATTTTTTTTATTTTAGTAGAGACGGGGTTTCACCGTGTTGCCCAAGCTGGTTGCGAACTCCTGAGCTCAGGCAATCTGCCCGCCTCGGCCTCCCAAAGTGCTGGGATTACAGGCATGAGCCACCGCGCCCGGCCTAATTTTTATTTATTTCCTGTGGAAATAAGGTCTCATTATGTTGCCCAGGCCGATCTTGAACTCCTGGGCTCAAGCAATCCTCCAGCCATGGCTTCCCAAAGTGCTAACATTACAGGCGTGAGCCACTGTGCCCAGCTGTAAAACCATTTTAAGGATTATTGCAGTGTTATAATAATTATGAAGAAAATATGCATAGAAAAAAGACTGGAAAGATGTCCGTCAAAAAAAGTCTCTAGATGGTGGGACTATGAGCATAATTATTTTTCTTTCAACTTCTGTTTTTCAAATTTTCACACCAAAAAAAAAAAAAAGTAAAATACATTTTATTTTAAAAACAAGCATAGGCCGGGCATGGTGATTCACTCCTGTAATTTCAGCACTTTGGGAGGCCGAAGTGGGTGAATTTCCTGAGTCCAGGAGTTCGAGACCAGTCTGACCAACGTGGTAAAACTCTGTCTCTGTACAAAATACAAAAATTAGCCAGATGTGGTAACGAATGCCTGTAATCCCAGCTACTCGGGAGGCTGAAGTGGGAGGATGGCTCGAGCCCAGGAGGCGGAGGTTACAGTGAGCTGAGATCTCGCCACTGCATTCCAGCCTGGGCGACACAGCCAGAATCTTGGCTCGAGAAAAAAAAAAAAAAAAAAAAAAAAACAAAGAAAAAGAAAAATAAACAAGCATAAATAAGATATTACCCTAGTGATGGTACTGACGTGTCTTGGTCCTTTCAAGTTCTCATAGTCCTATCCTATCATGGTTGGAAGCATAGGTAGTTCTGTGTTTTCTGGGACAGCCTGGCAGTTCCTGCAGCATTCACTATCCGAGCTGGTGTGGCCAGCATGAGGGCACAGTTACCACGGTTATCTCCGGCCGACCACTCAGAACCAGGGTGGGAAGAGCCCAGTGTGCCCATGTCTTGTAACAATGTGTATGTTATCAAGCCCTTCTGCACTGTGAGGACTTCAGCTCTGGTAGCTGGAACCCTCCTCTCTGCTGGTTTCATCTCTCATTTCCCAGGCTTCAAGGTTCACCTTCCTCTACAAATGGGGCAGGGCTGCTCAGTTGTGTGAATTGTGGGCCTCTCCCTGGTGTCTTCTGTATCTTTCTTGTCTGAGTGGCAAGCCCCCAGCCCTTTCTTCCCTGTACTGTCGTGATCTCCCCTGGCCTCCAGGGCCCTCTGCCTTGCTCGGCCTTTCTCACCCTTCCAAGTGCAAGGAGGATTCTTGGTGCCCCTCTAGAAAGTCAGGCCCCCTCTCTTCTCAGTTTTTTCCTGGGCAAAAAACTGAGGAGCTAGTAACCTCATAGGCCACCCAGCCCAGTGCTTTCTGTGTCTCTTTCTCCTCTCCCCAAACCTCTTCCCTTCCCTCTGCCCTCCCAGCTTCTTCACCAAGCTCCTCCCTCTCCTTTTCCTTCCCAGTACACTCCCTGCTGAGCCCCTAGAATCCCCAGGCTGAGGCTCACTTTGGCTCAGGTAGCTAAGCCGCTGCAGTAAGAGATGCAGTGGGTAAAGTAGAGGCAGCCAGGGAGGAGGAGGGCCCAGGCCAAGGCTGAGGTCTAGGAGGCTAGGCAGGGCAAGCAGCCAACCCTAACAGCCCAGACCAGAGCCACCTCAGCAGCTTCTGCTAAACTCTAGCAAGGTATCTATGCTTGGGTCACAGCTCCAGGGCCAAAGAGGATGGTGGCAGGAGTAGGGCATTCTGCTGAGCTCAGCACAGCCTCCAAAAACCTCTCTGGAGAAGGAGGCCACAGAGTGACCATGGACTCAGGGATAGGTGAAAACACTTCCTCCTCCCTTGGGGAGGTGACTCAGATCCTGGAAAAGACTCCAGAGGACACCTGCTGAATGGAGGGCTCTCTCTCACCCTCTGGCTGTAGAGCCCTGGCTCTCATGCCTTCTGGGACAGGAATCTCATTTCCCTCTCTGGCAGCCCACTCCAATCAAGCTGCTGAAATGCCTCTCTGAGCCACAGCCTGTGCTGGGCTCTGGGGAAGCAGGGATGAATGTGGTCCCTGCCCTCAGGAGCTCGCCATCTGGGGGCAGGCAGGGGGCAGGCAGGGGGCAGGTGGCAGAAACTGACAACACACCACCACAGGGAAGCAGAGGGAGCTGAAGGGGGCCCTAAGCTAGCCTTGCAGTGGGGTAGGGGTCAGGAATGGCTTCCCAGAGCAGGTAGGGGACTGAGGAGGGCCTTGAATATACAGGTATGGTGGGTCTGTAGCTTCAATTATCCTCTAAGTGCTGGCAAATCCCAGCTGTGCACCTCCAGTCCTGACATGGCTCCTGAATTCTAGGCTTCAATATCCCACTGCCCAGTCAATGTCTCCACTTGGATGTCTTGGCATCCCTAACTCATCAGGACCAAGGCTAAGTTCACCCTCTCTGCCCACCTCACACCTGGTCTTCCCTCTGTCAGTTCTATCATCCACAGGCCAGAAACCCCGGGCCCATCCCTCCCCTTCACCCCATATCCAGTCTGTCACCAGGCCCCAAGTATCTCAAACCCACCCACCACTCCCCACCTCCTCACCACCACCCAGCCCAAGCACCATCGCCTTTCACCTGTACTTCTCCAAGCATCTCCTCATTTATCTTCTCACACTTGGCTCTTTCAATCATGTGGTGAGAGTGATTTTTACAAAATACAAATAAAATTATGTCACATTTCTACTTAAAAGCCTTCAATGGCTTCTCCTTGCCTTTGAAACAAAGGTTAAAATCTTCAAGGCCTGCAAAGCCCAGCATGGCCTGGCCTTCACTGACAGCGCCAGTAGTATCTCAACAACCCCCTCCCTTGTCTCCTGACCTCCCGCCTCCAGCCCACCTGCCCACCTTAGAAACTTCTGTATGTGTTATTCACATTGTCTTTCCTGTGGGCACAAAGACCTGGGATGTCCTCTTTTTCTCTTCCAAATGACTCCCAGCACATCTGTTTATGTGCTCACTGACCCTGAACACCAGTCTCTAGCCCTTCTCACTTGAAGGATCAGCTGCAGGACACAGTGTGGGGTTACAAAGTAACCGGCCTGTCTGGAGCTAAGGTCCCAGAACCTCCCAGTGTCCACAGAGGCGTGTCCCTGCCTGGCTCTCAGACGCCTTCCAGAGCTCCCACTCCCATCCTGCTCTCTCTCTGTGTCTGGTGTTTGTTTGTTTGAGACATAGTCTTGTTCTGTCGCCCAGGCTGGACTGCAGTGGCACGATCTTGGCTCACTGCAATCTCTGCCTCCTGGATTCAAGTGATTCTTAGGCGTCAGCCTCCCAAGTAGCTGGATTACAGGCACCCATGCCCAGCTAATTTTTGTATTTTTAGTGGACATGGGGTTTCACTGTGTTGGCCAGGCTGGTCATGAACTCCTGATCTCAAGTGATCCACCCACCTTGGCTTCCCAAAGTGCTGGGATTACAGGCGTGAGCCACCACACCCCACCCCCTCCTGCCCTCTTCTTCCATTTCTGGTGGAGAGTTGGCAAACCTCCTTCCCTCAGCCCTACCCCTTCCGGGGCCTCAGTGCCCCTCACTACTGAAGGGCAGAGGTGAGGCCCAGCCTGGGTCATCGTGCTGGGACCTACAATCCATGTCCTCCCTGGGCTCCCAGACAAGCCATCCAGCCTCGGACCTCAGGCCAGGCACTGCCTCTTCTACAGTTTGCTGGAGGGCTCAGGTTTTCTCTGCGCTCCCACAGTATCCTGTATGCCCAGCACTGTCAAATCCACCTGTTCTAGTGTTGGTTGCTCTTCCCCCAGACCAGGAGCTCAACTTGCTCAGGGACTGTGAGTTTTCATCTCTGCACCCCAAGCCTAGCTCAAGGATGGTCCCAGAAGAGAGGCTCAGGAAAGACTTAGCATATGAATTCAGGATTAATATCACATAAATGTGTGGTTTTTTCTTTCCACATAAACTGCTATTAAGCTCTGTTTCCTTCATCCTGAACTTTTTATGAAGAATGGACCTAAGAGTCTTATGGGCCTTGGCTTTGATCTAAGCTCCATCTCTTACTATGTGACCTGAGCAAATGCTTAGCTTCTCTGGCTTTCAGTTTCTTCCACTATGACATGAGAACAGGGTGGAAGGGGTGAAGACTGAAAAATTACCTATTGGGTACAATGTTCACTATTTGGGTAATGGATACACTAGAAGCCCAAACCTCACCATTACACAAAATATCTGTTTAACAAATTTGCATGTGTACCTCCTGAATCTATAATTTAAAAAAATAAAATGAGAACAACATCCTCCTCTTAAGGTTTTCACTATTAACTGAGATATCTTACATTAGGGTACAGCACAAAGTATGTGCTCAGTAATTCCTTCTCCTCTCCCTCACCCCAAACTTTGAGCCTTGATGAGGACTTGACATTTACCTCCATGAACGTGAACCTATGGTCACCACCTATGGGCCAAGTTAATCCAAATCATTTTGAAACCCAGTTCTGCCATCTGACATAATCACTCTCCCACCCAGATTTGATAAGCATGCTTTATTTGGCCTAATCCAAGTCCTTGAAAAAATACATCAGACTGAGCAAGATAGCAGGGAGGACCAAGCCCGGAGTAGGGCACTAGTCTTCCCTCTAAGCTGCCATTGATCCACTTACCCGTTCTCCACCACCTGCTGTCCAGGCAGCCAGGGATTCCCCTAGTGTATCACGATTTGATCTCTACTGTAGCTTGCCATGAAAGTACCATGGGAGGCTGGGCACGGTGGCTCACGCCTGTAATCCCAGCACTTTGGGAGGCCGAGGGGGGGTGGATCACCTGGGGTCAGGAGTTCAAGACCAGCCTGGCCATCATAGTGAAACCCCATCTCTACTAAAAATACAAAAATTAGCTGGGCGTGGTGGCAGGCGCCTGTAGTCCCAGCTACTTGGGAGGCCGAGGCAGGAGAATCACTTGAACCCAGCAGTCGGAGGTTGCAGTGACTCGCAATCGCGCCATTGCATTCAAGCCTCGGCGACACAGTAAGACTCTGTCTCAAAAAAAAAAAAAAAAAGTACCTTGGGAGATGTCCCAATTGCCTTTTTGAAATCAAGATTCTCAAGACTTCAACAGACCCCTGATCTATTGCAATTTTGGTTCTCCCAAAGCAAGAGAGATGAGAGATTAGCCTGACTTCTTTTAAGTAAACCTAGGCTGGGTCCTGGTGATCACTATGTTTTATTCTTCTTTAAATTTTTTTTTTTTCCTAGCTGGGATTTGAACTATATTCTTCTTTTTAAAATGATATATACCATTCCTCTTCTGCTGTCTTTGTTAGTGCCGTTAAATTGGAAGAATTTTCAGTGATCAGTGAAAAGTCTGTTAGAAATTATTAAATTAACACAGGCTTCTTGCCTACTTGGCTGTTGGCTGAAAACAGTCTAAAACACTTAAGTGAAAACTTTTCTCTACCACAGGAAATTTTCTTTCTGATTGAATGAAGGTTTCCTATAGGAAGATAAAAGTTCAACCTTCTCTTCTGACTCATTATAATTGCGGAATGCTAAAATTCAAGTAATTGCTGTTTTGTAATATTGAATCAAACATTCACTTTAAAAAAATGTAACAATACTGTCTTAATAAAAGCTTAGCTGTATATTTTTAAGACCTAGAAGATAAGCTTGACTGATCATGATTTTCAAAGTTTTATAAGATTACTGAAAATACAAAAAGCCAGTACAAGAGGAAGCATAATGAAATCCAGCAGGAATAATTTGTAATTAGAAAACCCCATGCAATTCTTCAGCCAGGGATAATGGTGATCCATCTTAAAAACACATGTGTCCCATGCTGGGCACTGATGAGCCTAATCAGACACACTCCACTGACATTTTTCACAATACCAATGGGTCCTTAATTGCTGGGGGGTGCAGGCAGGCAAGCTTCTCGCTGCTCCTCTCAGGAGATCATAATGATTAAGAGCAGGCCTGGAGCCAAACAGCCAGGGGAGGCATCCCAGCCCTCCTCCAACTCAACTGTGACTTTAGGCAAGTTACTTACCCTTTCTATGCCTCAGTTTCCTCATCTTTTTTTTTGAGACAGGGTCTTGCTCTGTCACCCAGCCTGGAATGCAGTGGTGTAATCGTGGCTTACTGCAGCCTCAACCCCTAGGGCTCAAACGATCCTCCCACCTCAACCTCCTGAGTAGCTGGGACAGCAGGCATGTGCCACCATGCCCGGCTACCTTTTTTAATTTTTTTGTGGAGACAAGGTCTCCTGAAGTTTCCCAGGCTGGTCTCAAACTCCTGGCCTCAAGTGATCCTCTTGCCTTGGCCTCCCAAAATGTTGGGATTACAGGGGTGAGCCACCATACCTCATCTTTAAAATTATGGCTGGCCGGTGTGGTGGCTCATGCCTGTAATCCCAGCAGTTGGGAGGCCAAGGCAGGAGGATCACCTGAGATCAGGAGTTCAAGACCAGCCTGACCAACGTGGCGAAACCCCATCTCTACTAAAAATACAAAAATTAGCCGGGCATGGTAGTGCATGCCTGCGATCCCAGCTACTCAGGAGGCTGAGGTAGGAGAATCGCTTGAACCCCAGGAAGCAGAGGTTGCCGTGAGCCAAGATCGCACCACTGTACTCCAGCCTGGGTGACAGAGTGAGGCTCCAACAAAAAAAAAAAAAAAAATCAGGGCTGAGAATCATCACCTTTCAGGGTGATGGTTGTGAGGACTGATTCCGCCACTATGTGAAGTCGGCCTGACCCACAGTGTGTCTCTCCTACACCCCAGTTGCTACTGGGGTTCTCAGGGACACAGGACGATCCACTTCCCTGCCCCCATGCCATTGCCTGTTCTCCTCGTTAGGGACACTTGGCCCTGCCAGAAGGTCCAGCCCATGTGGAACGGCACCATGCCCACAGTGGCCGTACCCAGAGGCCCTCTTCTCCTCAACACCCCTTGGTCCCCCAACCCTGAATCACAAGCTGGCTCTGGGCCAGCTGGCCTGCTGGTGACCTGCCTTGGCTCCAGCATGGGTGGCTTGGCTCCAGCAAGAGCTGAAAGGTTCTTCATTGTGTTTTCTGCTTCAGTGTAACCATCTGGGAACTGGAAGAAGAGGGAAGAATAAATACAATGTTCCTCTACTTCTACCTTCTCTGCCTCCCCCCATGGCTGGGTACAAGGCTGTGTACTGTCCAGCATTGTCTTGGGCCTCAGGAAAGCTCCCCCCAGAGGTGCCCTGCATGGTGTCCTGTGGGATGGGAGTCATCTGCTGCGCCTCCATCATTCCTCCATCTATCTCCCTCTTTTTGTGTCCTTTCCTGGCTCAGCCTCTCCTGCCTGTCAAGTTCAACAGCTCCTCAGCACTTGCCATGTGCCTGGGCGGAGCACTGGGAGCACAGAGATGATGTGAGCAAGGGCTCTGCCCTCCAAGTGCTCATTGTATAGCACTGAGAATATAGACTGCAGCATACACAGCCTGAACCAGACTCTCTTCAGTAATCTTGGATCAACTACTTAACCTGAGGGTCCACCTCTGTATTTAAAACTTGTAGTCCCAGCTACCTGGGAGGCTGAGGGCCAAGGTATCCACATTTCAGGACCATTGTGAGAATTAAACATAATCCTGTATGCAAAGCTTTCAACTCAGTGCACTGCACACAGTGGGTGCTCAATTGCATCTGCCTGCCTTCCCTCCCTCCCTCTTTCCCCTCTTTCCCTCTTTCCTTTTAGCCAGTTGCCTCTTCCAGAGGGGAAGGTCTGAAGGTCTGAACAGGGTCTATGGGCAGAGATGGAGCCCTGCCCCTAGCAGGGCTGGGGCAGTGTCAGGTGGGCCTGTGTGGAGCCAAGCCAACGCTGGGCAGTCGGGGGTGATGACCAACCAGGGTTCTGCCTGCCAGATGCTTTCTTTCGGAAGTAGACTCAGTCCTCTGACCTCCTTTCCTCTCTCCCAGTGGCTAATTAGTGCCGATTGTGGGCTCCTTTTTAGCCTTTCCTTTTCTGAACTTCCAACTGGCTTCTTTTTCCCTTCCCCAGGGCAGGGATGGGGACACACTGGCAGGGCAAAGCTAAGGCCCCAACCACAGCCAGTCCTTGTGCTAAGAACAGGGCGAGAGCCGCTTATCCTGGCTGAACTGTGGGGGCTGCTGAGACCCAGAGTTTGGGGTTGCCTCAAGGGAACTTCTTGCCTACACAACCTGCTTTTCATCCATCTGTTCTGAGGTTCATGTCCTATGTCCAGGAATATGTGGGACAGCCAATAACCAATGTACTGGCCAGCCTTCAAGGTCTTCCTGCCCACTCACAGCCTTCCGGTGAGTGATGAGCTCATAGAGATCCCCAAGGGTATTATACCTGTATGGGGTTGGGGGAAGCTATCCCAATCCAACCCGAGGCTAAATGCTTTTTCTATCACTCTGAAATGCAGTCAGGGAAATCCAGCGACCTAGAACCAGACCCACTGGGGAAAGCCAGGAAGAGGTCATCCTGGTAAATGGCCAACATGAGGCTGGGAAGAGAGAAGTTCTGGGGTGGCAGAAGCCCCCAGTTCTGGAGGTACGGGCTAGTGGCAATAGATGATCTGTCTGCACAGTGGAATCTCTTGGGGCTCCATCATTAATTAACCCAGAGCTCCAGTGCTGCAGTGGCAGGAAATTAATTGACAGTCATTCATGAGTCCCAGGACCAAGGGTTAGCAGCAAGGGGGTTGAGACCCAAGATGGGACTCAGACATCTTCAACCACTAGGAAAGGACTGCAAGTGCCATGAAATGGAGATGCTCCAGCAGGACAGAGAAAAGAACTGTGGCAGCTGAAGCTAGGCAGGGCTGTCACTTCCAAAGAAGCACAGATCAATGGAAATGGGAGGCCTGTCAGAGCAATGTCTTATAGGAGCTCTGAGCAGAAGCAGAAAAGGAAAGAGACTAAGTGGGGGAGGGGGCAAAGGAGGCATCAGGATGGCTTCCTGGAAAAAGAGTGTCACTACAAAGGTCAGAAAAGCTTGTGTCAAAGATTCGGGAGGTGAACTCCAAGGCCTGCACTGTGGATAGCTCTACATTCTAGGTGGGTGCTGGGCAGGGGGTGATTCTGGAATTACTCAGTGCCAAGGTGTCCTCCATGCACCAGCTCCAGCAAGCGGGAGGCTGCCACATGTTCTCATCACGCCTTCTCACCTGGAGCCAGAGCCTGCTGCCTGATGGTCCCTCTGTTAATGGCTTCCAGATGTGTCCTTGGGCCCCTGGAGGGAGACTTCCTGGAGGACACACCCCCTCCTACCCAAGCCTCACCCCTCTGATCACCTTCAGTCACATAGCCTGGTGAAGGCCATGGTGCACTATGCAGTATCACATTGTAGATGAGAGCGGCATGGAAGCTCAGACTGCCTGCTTCTGTGATTGGCTACTGACCTCTGAGCCCCTCATCACTGTTATTTCTGGCTCCTAGGTATCTTCAGTGCATAGGATCCAGCTGGTAACATGAAAGTTGTTCATTGGAGTATGACGGCTGAGTGGGCCACGGGCAGTGGCTCATACCTGTAATCCTAGCACTTTGGGAGGCCAGGTGGAAAGACTGCTTGAAACCAACAGTTCAGGACCAGCCTGGGCAACATGGTGAGACTTTGTCTCTACAAAAAAATTTTAAATATTAGCCAGGTATAGTGACACGTGCCTGTAGTCCCAACTACTTGGGAGGCTAAAGCAGGAGGATCGCTTGAGTCCAGGAGTTCAAGGCTGCAGTGAGCTATGATTGCACCACTGTACTCAAGCCTTGATGACAGAGGAAGACCCTGTCTCAAACAAGCAAGCAAGCAAGCACACAAACAAACAAACAAACAACAACAAAAAAAGATGGCCAGGTGTCTGTATCTCTTTGGGGAGACAGATTGGCCATCCTTGTGAGACTAGTGTGTCTGTGCCTGTTGGTTTCTGATTGTGGGCCTGTTTCTTTCTGCATCTCTGTAACTCTCTCTCTGTTTGTTTTTGTAATGACTTGATTCTATTTCTGAAGCTATGTGTCCATGTGTTTCTCTGTGTATTTCACAGCAAAGCTTTCCTTGACTATAACCACAAATTCCATCAGTGCTTATTGTCTAATAAATGGAAGTCCAATATTGCCCTTCCTGCTTCACATCCCTAAGGCGTAAAATTTTCATTCCAGAGTTATTTCCAGCCTAGATGGGGGGAATCTGATTCATGTTCTGCTGGGGATGACTTGTACCCAAGAAGGCAGGAGGCTTGTAACTGATGAACTGCAAATAGCAGGGGTGCCAGAAATCACTCCTGCATGGCTTGGAGCAGACCCCAAGGCTCAAGACACTTTGTAGTCACTGGGTCCATCTCCCAGTATTCTCCTGGTCCAGGCTAATGTGTAAAGGAGTGTGTGCTCCTGGATTTGAGTTTTACCAGCCACCAGCTTCATTCATCACCATCCGTGCTATCATCACCATTATCACCCCCACTCTCCCACCACCACCACCACCATTACCATCACCATTACTAACACTACAACTATTATACCACAGTCTCTGTCACCATCAACACCTCTGTTCCATTACTAATGTCAGAGATTTGTAGTTGCTTTTCAATAGCTATTTCTTCTTCCTCCTCAGTAACAAGGACCATACGTTTTGCTGGACACATTATCTTACTTAGCCTCTTGAAGCTAGTTAGGTGTGCTTATGTAAGTGAAAGTGTTGAATGAAAGTATAGAAAGTGCCAATAAAGGAAAGGGGGTACCCTTATTTATATCTTTCCTCCATCTGCTATCTGATGTGATGGCTGGTGCTCTAGCAGCCATTTGGACCATGGCAATGAGAACTATAGGGAAGGCAGAGTAGGAGGCTAGAAGGATGTGAGGTCCTCATGACTATGGAGAGACCATTCAGACTCTGGGCTACTACATCTGGACTTTCTTTTATGAGAAGAAAAGAAACTGAACTTCTATTTCTCTATCATTTAAGAAATTCATGTGGGCATCCTGACGCATATAGTTGAAACTAATCCTAATTAATATGCATCATCATCACCACATATTATTCTGCATTTAATAGTCCAGGCTAATGATCTGTATATGGGGGAGGGAGAAACAATGGAATGTGGGGAATGTGGGAAGTGGCCAGTCTGATGCAGTCACTGGCAAGAAGGAAAAAGACATTCAGGACCACGGACAGATCCAGGACTGCTGGTTGTGAGGCAACAGGGCAGGAAGAAATGAGAAGTGTGGTTGGTAGTGCTGGTTGTTGTCCTCAAGGTATGTTCTGGGCCAGACACTGTGCTAGGAACTGGGATGAATACTAAGATAACTTTCCACAAAGTCCACATTTGGCTCCCAGGACCAGAGCAAGCAGATCGATATGGGAAGGCTTCCTAGAGAAAGGGATTGAGAAGCCAGCTGAGGGGTGGAACCAGAAGACTGTGATAGAATGGGCAGAACGCTAAAGAATAAGAGACACCTGTGGGTGGGGACAGGGCTCAACGTTGAAAGATGAGTGGTCACCTGGTCTGACACTGAAAGGAGAGGGTACCATTGGGTGGGAGTTAAGGCGTTTTCAGGACTCTTCTGTTTCTTGGATTCTACATCAGTGGTTCCAGTTTCTGGTCCTGGGGTTCCACGATGCTGTGACTGTCAGGGCATACTGGATCTATGACCAAGATTCTACAGTGATAAGGTTCTGCATCCATTATCTACTGCTGTGTAACAAACCACCCCAAAACTTAGTGGCTTAAAACAACCACCATTTTATTTGTTCACAATTCTGTGAGTCAGAAATTTGGGCTCAGGTCAGCTGAGTAGTTCTGTTGGTCTCATCTGGGGTCGCTCAGGTGGCTGGAGGCAGGTGGAAGACCATCAGGGAGCTGGTTGGTCTTCAGCTGGGATGGTTTATTTCTGGTCTCTTCCTCTAAAAGGCATGCTTGTGTTCCTACACATGGCAGTTTCAGAGGAGCAAGAAGAAGTGAATCCCAATGCACAGGCACTTTTAAGACTCTGCTTTCATCACATTTGCTGACGTCTCATTAACCAGAGGAAGTCACATGGCCAACCCAAAGTCAGTGTGGGGCGGGACAACATAAAAGTATGGACTCAGATAGGCAGAATTCATTTGGGACCATCAATATTAACAACCTACCACAAGCTCTAAGTGTCTCATTCACCACCACCCATACTACCAATACCATAAGTTTTTGTTCTGATTCAAAGAGACCACAGTTCTACGGCTCTCTGAGTCTGTGGTTCTTAGCAGTCAGTGTTTTGATTCCAAGATTCTGTGGTTCTAGAAGCAGAAGGCTCAGTACAGTCGAGGAAGAGCATGAGGACCCAAGAGGAGGCTAAAGAAGTTGGGCAAACAAAGCTCACCCCTACAGAACCAGCTGCCTCTCCCATGCTCACCCCTCAGGCCCCAACTTCCTGCCTGAATCAGGGAAGTGGCAAGAACACGGAGTTGGGAATCAGAAAACCTAGATTATAGGCCCTGTTCCATCATTAATCTGGGATGACCCCAAGCACAGCTCTTAACCTCCCAGTGTTCTCATATAGCCAACAGAGATCTCAATCCCTGTCTTCTGAATAATGCAGGACAGTGGCAAAGCCAGGAGAACTGGGCCCACTAACTTCCATTATCAGGAGCCTGGGCCTGGGCACAGTTGAGGAAGAGGGTTTTGCTCCCACCTCAATAAACTGCATCCACAGTGGTAGAGACCTTGGGTTTTAAGAGAACCAAGACAGGTTATTGCCCTTGGTCTGTCCCAACCTCTACTGGCAAAAGCAAGAAATAATGAAAGGGGAGGAGAGGGGAGGGGATGGGAGGGAAGACAAGGGAAGACAAGGGAAGACGAGCGGAGGGAAGGGGAGGGGAGGGGAGGGGAGGGGAGGGGAGGGGAGGGGAGGGGAGGGGGAAGGGGAAGGGGAAGGGGAAGGAGAAGGGGAAGGGGAAGGGAAGGGAAGGGAAGGCAAGGCAAGGGAAGGCAAGGGAAGGCAAGGGAAGGGAAGGCAAGGCAAGGCACCCAACTCTGCTCCTTTCCCTTTCCCCTCTCCCCTACCCACTCCTGTCCCTGACTCAACAGAGTGGAATCCTAGGGGCCAGACCTTAGCTGGCCTTTAGCCTCAGTTGGCTCTGCCCTTTAGCCTTTCCTTGAAGAGGAGTGCAGAAACAGAGGCTTCATTAGGGAAGGAGACCTAGGCCAGCACAGCAAATCATAACATTACACAGCCAAGGGGGACCAACGACAACCCACTGGCCGAACCACCTTGCAGCACAGATGAGGAAACAGAAGCCCAGGGAGGGACAGAGACCCACCTGCCCACAGCCACACAGCCAGCCAACAGCAGACAAAGACCAAAAGTGGGATCTCTCTCCTTTTCTAAATGTCCATTTCCCATTCTAAACTGGGACAACAAACCCAGCCTGCCACCACTTAGAAACCGTAAAGCAAGGTACAGATGTAGTAAGGAGTCATCTTTTCCAAAGGTCTGAGAGTTGGGCGTTGGGGGGAAGACTGAGGTGGGGTCAAGAACATTTAGGACTTTCAGAGGACGCATCCAGCTCATTTATTCTAGTCTTTCCCCAGAGGCCCAGGCCACAGAGCGGAGGAGGAGGGTATTAAATGTCAGAGAGTTATTTAAAAGCCAGTTGCCTGCCCCTCAGAAGCAGCGCTGGCCTCTGCTGACTCAACAGAGAAAATGAACCTTGGGCCTATGGATTTTCCTGTGTCTCACAGCAGTGGGGGAGGGGAAGGGGAGTGAGAAATGGGAATGGCAAGGCCCACAGTGAAGTTTCTCGTCCCTGCTGGCAGGGAGCCAAGCAAGAGGAGAGAAGCTGGGGCCTCCCCCACTACCTCATGGCTGAGTTCATCACATCAGGCCGCCTGCTGCTCCTCCATTTGCCTTGGGGGAGGGGGGAACAGAGGGATGGGGAGGCAGCAGGAGGGCTGCTGGGACAGAGGACAAAGGGAGCCTGGATCTCAGGACGCTACAGCATCCACTCCAGAAGGACCCCAGACCACCCCTATCACTTTCTTCCTCAGCCCCCCTGAGTAGCTGGGACTACAGGTGCCCACCACCACGCCCGGCTAATTTTTTTTTTGTATTTTTAGTAGAGACGGGGTTTCACCGTGTTCACCAGGATGGTCTCAATCTCCTGACCTTGTGATCTGCCCACCTCGGCCTCCCAAAGTGCTGGGATTACAGGCATGAGCCACCACACCTGGCCACCCCTACCACTTTCTAGTCAGGCAACCAAGACCTTAATTGGGGTGGTGCCAAGTTCAAAGTCATATATTGAGAAGGTGGCGGCACCAACTTGAGCAAACCCCAGTATGACCTTCCCCTCCCTGACCCCCATCCCTAAAAAGCCAAGGGGCACAAGACTACTAGGCTCCCCAGGACCATCCCATCCACACACACTTTTTTGCAGACAGGGAAACTGAGGTGCGTCCAAGGACTTTAATAATATTGACACACCTCTGATGACAAAACAGAGCTGGAGAAGGGGCTACCTGCTGGGTGATCTCAGGGACGTCATCACACTCTGTGCTCCCTACCAGGGGTTAGTGGAGCTGACCAAGAGCAGGGTCTGTGCCAGCAGAAAAGGCCCAGCGAAGACACTAGAGGCTCAGGTAGAGACAACACCTTGGAATACTAAGAGAGGGGCTCTGGGACCTAGTGGAGTAATAAATTCAAGCAAGCGTGGAGATCCATTGTGGCTGACATGAGGGGTACTCATCTGGGCACAGGGCAGATGATCACTCTGCTTGGGTGGCGAGGGGTGCCTTGCTTCTTCCGAGTCCTAAGGAAACCCTGAGGGCGTGAGCTCTTTGCCCACAGGCTCCCCTGGGATCTGACCCAGCCACGCTCCCAGGAGAGAGGGATCCTAGGATAAGGGGGGCTGCGGCAAAGGAGACGGGCAAGAAACTCGAGCTTCTTTCGGGCTCAGGTCCCAGTCAGCTGTGCAACCTTGGGGAAAGCACTTAACATTTCTGAGCGACTATCTCCTGGTATGAAGTGCAGATGAGGGGTCCTCACCGAGCTTGCCTCATAGGGATGGAAGGCTCGAGTCACAGATTTTTAAATCATTATTTCAGTCAGCAAATATTCCCCGGTGCCTTCTCTGTACTGATCCCTAAGAAATTAGACCAGACCTGAGCCCCAGCTGCTGACAGTCAAGAAGATCAGGGGAGTCTTAGCCCTCTAACTGATAAATGAAGTTCAAAGGATGGAGAGGGAAGCCATAAGGGCTCCCTGAAGGGGGCAAAACTCACAAATCCTGAGGGACAGCGGACTGGACTGGAGAAACAGAATCAAGAGGAGAGCACCCCGGCTGCAGCAAACAGTCCAAGAAAAGAGACTTCCACCACATGCATCAGAGAATAAACACACAGCCTCAGACTCAAGTGGACACACATTTATTGAACACTTAATGCATACTGAACACTGGCAAATCTGAGATGGAGAGTGCTGTTCCTCCAAAGAACAGAGATCCCTCAGCCCTAATGGCTCGCAGACTTGATTCCTTGGGGAATCTGGACAGAGAGAAATTGGTTCCAGGAGAATTTAGAAGGGAAACACCTTTACAAAGTGGGACGAGAGGAGAGGAGGCTGAGTAGAGGCCATACAGACAGACAAGCAGAGACTCATTTTATTAACATCCACCACAAATTTGCTGTGTTGGAGAAGGAAAGAACATGGAACAGGGAAAAATGACATGGGAGCTAATTAGTCCCAGAGAGGGGCAATGTCTTATCCAGGGTCTGGCAGGATGGGTGCTAGGCCCCCAGACCCAGGTGAAATGTTTTTTCTTGTTTTGAGGCACTTTCAATTCACTTTATCATAACAGCCCTGAGAGGAATAGGAAGAACAGGAATTCAAAGTCTATCTACCTCATAGAAGAGGAAGGTGACAGCCCAAGATTGAGACAGGCCTGAGGTCACACCAGATCAACCATGGCATCCATTCCCAGCCTCAGCTTCTTGGGGTCAGGATGAGCATTCCTTGTGGTGCAGGACCCTCTCAGATGCAGCCCACCATCTTGGACAGAGTCCTGGGCAAGGACCCTGGGGCCAGGTTTCTAGGCTAAACCCTGAAACCTTGACGGGGACCTTGGGGCCCCTCTGGCCTATTTCCCCATTTGTGCAAAACAGAGGACATTTGCCTTATTCTCTGGCACCTGATGATTCTAAATTCTCTCCAGGCCTCATTTCCCCAAATGAGGTGTCGAGCACCCCCCCAATCAAGGCTGCCTGTGGTCCTGCAGCTCCTTTCCTAGGGGGCAGCAGGGGAGCGGGGCATCAGCCAATCTGAGGCCAGCCACCACGGGGGCCTGGGGAAGGAGTTCCAGCCTTGGTAGTGGTCTGTGATTCCTCAGGGCCTGGAAGCAGACAAGGAAACAGAGACTGTTCTGTTCATTCAGTCTGTCATCTGCACTACACACTCTCCTGTGATAGTCTCTATACTGGAAACACAAAAGTGAAGACGACCTAGTGCCTCCTACCAGGGGAGATGTCAGAGCTGGGGCATGTTGCTGTGTGGGCCGGGGTTTAGGGGAGTGCTATAGCTGGGGGCCCAGCCCCAATGGCATCTACTTGAGTACGTGTGCCCATGTGAGAAAAGACATCACCAGCCTGTTACCTCTACAGACCAAGGGCATGGTGCAGGGCAGGAGGAGTAGGGTCTATGCTAGCCAATCTCTGGGTCCCTATACTTGGCATGGCTTAAGCATGGGCCTGTAAGCTTGCCCTCTGAGAATGTACCCACGAACCTGCATGGGCTCAGAAGTATGCATATTCAAATATGTCTTTATGAATTTATGGACACATGCCAGGACGCACTCAAACCTACGATCCTACGTGCACATATGAATGAGTCTGCATGGACTTGCATGAGACACATCTGAGCTCTCACACCTGGGAGAGTTAAGACAGGGGGTAGGGAAGAGAGAGGTGTTGGGAGGAGGGGAGAGCTGGGAGACCTCCACCATCACCAGCTCTGTTCTTTAACGTTGGTCCTTGCCCAAGACCCAGGCCACTGCAGGGTCTGCCTCTTCTCCTTAAGTGGTATTGATCCTTTGGTCGATCTGTTAAATATAACCTCAGGGAAGGAGTCAACGTAACAACCGTACCCAATTCAGGAGAAAGACTGATTCTTGGGAGGAGGTGGGGAGCCTCTATTCCAACCAGCTCTGCTGATACCCGAATGGCCTGCGGATCAAGTGTCAGCCTCTCCAGCCTGAATAATTCATGCCAAGGCCAGGAAGGCTCCCTTCTCAGGAGCCTCTTTAAATCAGGTTTAGAGCTTCCCAGTTCTGGGGGGGAAAAAAAAAAACCCAGAACAAAACAAATCTGTAAACAGCTCAGCCCCCACCTCAGCCCTGGCCCCTTCTGAGACCCCAAACTCCATGCTGCAAAATCTGCTCCTGCTCTCCCAACCTCTGGTGCCCCAAACCCCACTCACAGGTGGAGAAGCCTGGAGGGACTGGTTGATGGTGTCCAACGGAACCCCAGGAGTCTTAAGAGGTTTGGGGGCAGGGAGTGAAAGCAAAGAATAGAATCACTACACCCCCGGGTCTCTGTGCCTAGGACAGTGCTTGGCAGAGGAGTCCAGCCCGGTGGAGGAAACCACATGGGGGAACTCCTGGCAGAGGCAGAGCGGCCAGAGTTGGTGGGTGGCAGGGGAGCGGGTGCCACAGACTTCTCAGAATGGGATGGGATGGGATGGAGAAAAAGCTGGTCGCATAGGACCTGCAGGGGTGGTGACACAGCCGGGTCTAATGGAACTAGGGTCACAGAGAAAGAAGCAGAGCCTGGGGATTTTCCAGTCTCTCTGCCTTAGGAAGAGGCCGGAAAATGAGTAACTTTCTCAGCCCATCCCTCATCCCTTCCTCCTGTAGTAGGAGCAGCTCTAAAATCCTCCCCAACCCCTGAATTCTCCCTGGTGGTGACCCACCTGCCTGCTCTCCGCAGCCGGGCCCCGCCCCACACGTGCTGGAGAGGGAGGAGGAAGGACCCAGCTTAAATGTTGGGGGTGGAGGAGGAGGAAAACCAAGTCGGAGACTCCAGGAGCCAAACTTCTCAGCAGCCCGGAGGAGCGGGGGCGGAGAGGGTGAAGAGAAAGCGCAGCAGCCAACAGCCCTGATTCTCAGGAGCCTCCCACCCCGCCTCCCACGGCGAGGAGGGCGCGGAGACTCCGCTGGGGGCGGAGGACGAGACCGGGAGGCGGGGAGGTGGGAGGCAAACCCTGCCCACTCGGCTTGGAGCCCGGAGCGGCCGCGGAAGCCGGAGGCCGGCAAGCAGGGCGAGGGCACCGGGGTTGGGGGGCTCCGCTCCCCGTCTGACCCCTCTCGCCCCCGGCCAGTCAGCCAGTAAGTGCGGCTCCTCTGACTTTCGAGACAGCGAACGGACCGACCGGGACTGCCAGCCGCTCCGGGTCAAGGACTCGCCCCACCCGTGCCTCCCACCAGGCGCTCCCAACTCACTGGTGAGCGCGGCGGCCCGGGCGCTGGATGCGGGGGCGGCCACGATGGCCCCGCGCGCGGGACAGCCGGGGTTCCAGGGGCTGCTGCTCGTGGCGGCGGCGCTGAGCCAGCCCGCGGCACCCTGCCCCTTCCAGTGCTATTGCTTCGGCGGCCCCAAACTGCAGCTACGCTGCGCGTCGGGCGCCGAGCTCCGCCAGCCTCCGCGGGACGTGCCGCCCGACGCGCGCAACCTCACCATCGTGGGCGCCAACCTGACGGTGCTGCGCGCGGCCGCCTTCGCCGGCGGGGACGGGGACGGCGACCAGGCGGCGGGCGTGCGCCTGCCGCTCCTGAGCGCGCTGCGCCTCACTCACAACCACATCGAGGTGGTGGAGGACGGCGCCTTCGACGGGCTGCCCAGCCTGGCGGCGCTCGACCTCAGCCACAACCCGCTGCGCGCCCTGGGCGGCGGCGCCTTCCGCGGGCTGCCCGCGCTGCGCTCGCTGCAGCTCAACCACGCGCTGGTGCGGGGCGGCCCCGCGCTGCTGGCCGCGCTGGACGCTGCGCTGGCCCCGCTGTCCGAGCTTCGCCTACTGGGCCTGGCGGGCAACGCGCTGAGCCGTCTGCCGCCAGCCGCGCTGCGCCTGGCGCGCCTGGAGCAGCTGGACGTGCGCCTCAACGCGCTGGCCGGCCTGGGCCCCGACGAGCTGCGCGCGCTGGAGCGCGATGGCGGCCTCCCCGGGCCGCGCCTGCTGCTCGCCGACAACCCCCTGCGCTGCGGCTGCGCCGCGCGCCCCCTGCTGGCCTGGCTGCTCAACGCCACGGAGCGCGTGCCCGACGCGCGGCGCCTGCGCTGCGCCGCCCCGCGGGCGCTGCTGGACCGGTCGCTGCTGGACCTGGACGAGGCGCGGCTTCGCTGCGCGGACAGCGGCGCCGGCGCTCGCGGAGAGGAGGCGGAGGCCGCCGGCCCGGAGCTGGAAGCCTCCTACGTGTTCTTCGGGCTGGTGCTGGCGCTCATCGGCCTCATCTTCCTCATGGTGCTCTACCTAAACCGCCGCGGCATCCAGCGCTGGATGCGCAACCTGCGCGAGGCGTGCCGGGACCAGATGGAGGGCTACCACTACCGCTACGAGCAGGACGCCGACCCGCGCCGCGCGCCCGCGCCCGCCGCGCCCGCGGGCTCCCGCGCCACCTCCCCAGGCTCGGGGCTCTGAGCGGCGCCCCCGGGCTCGGGGCTGCCCTTGCCTGGCCCGAAGCCGTGGAGATGAGACACCCGCGAGCCCCGAGCTCTGAGACCTTCCTCTGACTCGGAGGCGCTAAGCCGTACCCTCTCGTTCCCGCCTCCGAGAGCTCCCACCGTCAAAGACCCAGAGATAGCCGGTCCGAATCCAGAAACCCCGCCTGCCCACCCTAGTTTCCGAAACCTCCCTCCTGAACCACTGAAAGTCCGTTCCCCGTCTCGGGGCTCACACGGAGACTCTGTCCTTCAAGGCCAAAGCTCTGAGACTTGCCCCCAGCACTTGCCTCCGACACCCGAGACTGCACTGACCTCCCTCGCCAGCTCGGAGCCCTCAGTCCACTCCAGGGCTTGTGGGCCCTCCCATCCCATTCTGGACTCGAAGCACAGCACCCCCATCAGAATGGTTTTGTGGATTTTGAGCCCTTTGTCCCATCCCAGAGCTCAGAGCCCTCCATCCTGCACGGAGGCCCAACCCTGGGGCTCGGAGAATTGGGCACCCTCCCCTCATCTGAGAATATATTTCATACCCCTGCCCCCCCTTCACCCACCCCCGCCTCTGGCTCAGGCCCTTCCCTTCCTCGGCTCAGGCATGGGGCTCAGCAACTAGTCTGTCCCTCCCATCCCAGGGACAAGCACACCCCATCTAGCCTTAGTGTGGAGCCGACTCTCAGCCTTTCCCACCAGGGCGCTGACCTCCCGATACTCAGTGCTGGTCCCCAGTCTCAGACTCTCAGCTCTTCACCCCGATCTGACTTTCGTCCCCCTGCCCAAGCCTTAGGCTCTTGACCCCCCATACCCAGTGCTGGCACTCAGCACCCACCCCTGCCATTCACTAGTCAAGGTCCAGTGAGGAATCCGTCCCTGGGATGTCCTCATCCCCTTTTTCTTCCAGGACGAGCTCTTCAGTCCTGCTAGATAGGTGCAGGTGCCATGCACCCCTAGTGCATACTGGCAGATCCTTGTGGGGCAGGAGAGAGTCTTGGGTGTGTGAAAGGGATAGTAGGGCATCGTGGCCTCAGAGAGGGGCAGGAAGTGGGGTCTGAAGGGCTGGAAGTTGCTGCCCTTCGATTTCTGTATGCTCTCTCCCACCCCGTGGCTCTTCACCCTTGGGGATTCCTTGCCACCACCACTACCACCACCACCTCACCCCGTATATCTTCTGAAAGAGAAGTAGGTCTTGCCTCCTGCCTCAGGCACAAGCCCTCCTGGTTCAGGGTCAGAACCTCAGCACCTTGCCTTCTCCATGATCCCAAAGCACAATTGGTGAGTGGGGGAGAGGACCCCCTCTCCCTGACTCCCCACCCTCTAGATCAGGCAGAATGGCTGGCCTGTGCTGCGTCTGCACACAGGAAGTCACCTTCCTTTAATATATTGGCTTGAGGCCTGCCTTCCCTCCCCATACCCAGAAAATCTGGATCTCCCTTGAGCAGTTTTCTATAAAGTCTGCAATAATCTCAGATACTCTACTCTTGTTAGTGGTGCCGTATCATTCCTGCTGACCTCGGAGTACTGATGGGGGTGGGAGGGGACTCTTGGGAGGGCATTTTGGACCTCTTTTTGGTGGGGCAGTGACCCTTGATGCGCTCGCCCAGACTGTGGGAGAAGAAATGGGCTCTGATTGCACATAGCAGGATTAAGGTTAGATACATGGAGGGACTTCCCATTGGGATGACATTGTTCCCCAAGCCAGCCTGCTTTCTATCATCGGAGGAGGGGTTATGCACAGCCAAGGTGGGATTCGACACTTCCTCTACATCCTCTTCCCTCCCGTTCCTCATCTTCAGGATGGGGATGGAGTTAAACTAAGAAACATTAGCCTCAGCCAAGACCATCCGGGAGGAAATCCAGCTACAGAGAATGAGGAGTTAATTCAGACAGGAAAGAAGAGGGATTGTTTGCTGCTTTGGGATCATCCCCTCTAATGAATTATTATCTGATACTCCTTTATGTCCTGTGTCACGTCACGCTCTCCTGGCCAGAGGGTAAGACCTGCGTATTGGGTATGTGAGAGGCTGCGTGTGGGGGGTGTGGATGAAATGACTCCTTGAGATATGTGAAGCCAGGGGACGGGAGGGCCAGGAGGGCCAGGAGGTCCCCAGGCTGGATTGTTTTGCATGCAGGGTCACAGGGCCCTAGAACCATAGGGCAGAAGCCTAGAATTCTGGCATTTTCTAATTTTAGGGCCACATAATTCTAGAATGTGTGCCTTCTAACTATTGAAAAGGACTGCAGAGGTAATGTGGGAAGCCTCCTAAGCTGTCTCAACAGGCGGCATCATCTCATGATGGGAGGCTCACTCCCTCCCTTCCTTTCAGTGTCTGAGGAGCCTGCCTGGGACTCTGACAGCCCCAGCTTTGCCATGGGGCCAGGAGCACCCCTCAGCCCAGGACAGCTCTTCACAAGTCAGAGACCATGCATGGGGCTCCTTGTCTTTTCCCGGCATGCTCCCTACCCCTTCTCCCAGTCATTCCTCGTGAGAAAGGATTAAGTCCTCTTGACACATTCCCCTCTGTCACCTCAAAAGGGTGCCCCGCAGTCCCCCAGAACAATATAGTGATGGTCTCTCTAACCCAACTTAGAGCTTGTTAGTTGATTTTTGATAACTATTGATTTAATACTGAGTTTAGCAGTAGCTCTCATAAAACCTCAAAGATTTTTGCTGAAAACCCATAGCTAATAGCAGTTTTATTTGCCAGGACTTACTGTAGTCTTAAGCTACATTAGCAGAGAGCATGTCCTTGGAACTGAGGAGGCGATCTGTAAATCTGTAGATCTCTCCAGTTCCAAAGATGTATATGAGAGCTACTGCTAAGTATCAAATCAATAGTCATCAAAAATCAACTAATTGAGTGTCTACTGTGTGCCAGTTGGTGTTTAACCTTAGTACCATTCACTGATCCCCATTAAATGTCTTTTCTGGGCGGCCATCCTCCTTGCTGTCTGTTAGTGGCCTATAGCCTTATGGGGCTATCAACAAGGTCCAGGGCTGCCAGCTTCACCTCTTCTACAAACCCAGCCATTCACTCAGCCCTTACTGAATGCAACTCTGCCAGTCCTAGAAAAGCTAACAATCCAGGGAAGGAATCACATTTAATCAAGATCTGGAGAAAAGAAATCCCAGGAAATAATGAGAGCTCAGAGTAAGAGCCCTGACCCCACCTAGACAGACTTCTTAGAGGAAGTCACATTTGAACTGGGTTTTGACGGATGAGTAGAAGTTTGCTGAACAGAGAAAGATCAGAAGTACCAATTTCTGCAAAGGTCTGGAGGCAGGAAGATCTCGTTAGCCTGAGGATTGAAGGCCAGCAATGGCTGGGGGTAGGTAGGAGGATGCGTATGGGGTAGAATGGATCTACTACATTCACCGCATTCTCCACTGGGAAGCACTAGAGGGACCTCTGCCCTTAGAGGAAAAGTCAGGAAGGTAGAGAGGTGTGATGGGGGCACAAGCAGCTGCACTGTGCCTCCTGCTTGTAAAGCCTGGTTGTTCCTTCCTTCTGCTCATCCTTTTTGTGCCTGGCCTCAAGCTGGGCACTGGAGACACAGAGGAATCAAACCAAAGCCATGGCCAGATAAGGGCAGCGAGAGAAGGGAAGGGGAGGGGAGCCCACAGAAGCCTTGCAGTAAAAAGTGAGATGGGGCAGCTGACTGGCCCTGCCCAGACTCCCTGACACCATCCACTCCAGACTCTTTCTCAGAGGTGCCAGGGCCCCACTAAATGGCCAGCCTCCTCCTCTGATCACACACTGGGAGTGCTGCTGGAGTGTGAGGTGAGCAGAGGCCCAGAGGCCTGGGGCCTGCCTGCATGAGCCAAGTGGCAGAGGAAGAAATCTGCCTGTAGGATGTCCCCTTAAAGAGCAGGCGTGGTAAAGAACAGGAGAGGAGAGGACAGGTGTGTGTGACTGTCAGAAACACGGGAGATGTGAAGCCAGCTGCACACCTGGAGAAATGTGGCAGACTTCCCAGGTTCTGTGACCTCATAAACACTGTGAAATTGTCTTTCAAAGACGTCTCCTTGAGAAGCCTTTTGCTTCCACGCCCCCTCACCTACCCACACCCTCAGACCTGGGCTGGGAACCAGGGAGGAACTAGCTAGAGTCAGGAGGACTGGGTTTGAGTCTGAACTCAGCACCTGACTTGTCATGTCACCTGGTCCTTAGCCAGAAATACCAGTTGAGACCCTACTATGTGCCAGGGTCTGGGGATTCAGCAGTGACCACAGCAGAACCAGCCCCTGCCTTCCTGGCCCAGCCTGACACTGTGGCCTCGGACACCCCTGCCTGCCTCTGGCTCCGGGTTCCTTCTGTCCGGGCTGGGGCTGGACTTGTGACCTCTGGAGACACTGCCTGCTATCCCTGAAGTCCATCTCCTTCTTCATTAAGCCGCTGCCTGGCAGACTCTCGGCCCTAATTTATGGGTATGGCCTTTCCCAGACTGGGAGAAGTGACGGGGGCAGTTAATATTCCTGTGCTAATAATACACTTGGCTGCCTTCTGAGTCCCCCCTCTACCCTTCACCCCTGCCTCACCACCCCCACCTGCTTCCCTCAGCACTGTCACAGGGTGATTTGCCAGGAGCTGGCCAGGCCCATGCAGACCCTCAACTAACCCTTCATTGGATGGGTGGGGAAATTGAGGCCGAGAGTATGCAGGAGCCCGTCCAGGTCACACAGGTTGTCAGGAGCAGATCCTGAGCCCAGGATGCCCCAGGGCTACCCCTGCTCTGCCCTGGGTCTGAGCATCTGGCAGAGCCACCCTGCCTCCTAACTTGCTATCTCCACCTGTCAGTGCATCCAGGAGCCAGCCCCAAGCCTGAGGTAGCCTGAAGATAAAAATAAGACAGTGAGCCGTGGAGGGTTGGAAGGACTCTTCAGCCTCTGTCAGCGGCTCCGGACAGGCCTCAGGAGCCCCATGCCAGCATCGTGCCGGCAGCGGCCCTGCTGGGAGTTATGTCTACCCTCCCTGAGAGGAGAAAGGGGCTTGTCTGGACCTCCAGGCTCTGAAGTCCCAGGCATTAAACTAATTCTTCCTGAACTTCTATCATCTGAGCACGAGGCTCACCTGGATGAACCAGATCCTGCTCCTGTTCTCGATCAAGATGGTGACCACACACACAGGACACTGTGATCATGGAAGCACAGGGATCCCAGGGAGGCCCCTAACTTAGGGGATCATCCAAGCTGGCAAACTTGGGAGTGAAAGGGGCCACTATTAATCATTACATTGGAGCAAGAATAAACTAGGACTGGCTGGGAGCAGTGGCTCACGCCTGTAATCCCAGCATTTTGGGAGGCTGAGGTGGGTGGATCACCTGAGGTCCGGAGTTCAAGACCAGCCTGACCAACATGGTGAAACCCCATCTTTACTAAAAATACAAAAAATTAGCTGGGCATGGTGGCGCATGCCCACTGGGAGGCTGAGGCAAGAGAATCGCTTGAACCCTGGAGGGGAGGTTGCAGTGAGCCGAGATTGTGCCATTGCACTCTAGCCTGAGCAACAAGAGCAAAAGTCTGTCTCAAAAAAAAAAAAAAAAAAAAAGGAGAAGAGTAACTAGGATTGCACCAAGCTGCTGGGCCCTGGACTTCAATGACTTTTGACAAGACCTGGAGAGAAAAGAAAAAGTACTAGACTGTTAGACTTGACCAGCAAATCTACCAGCAATAAATAACTAATACACTCCCCTTCTTTGAACCCTATTTTCCAGCTGCACCAAACTATGGAGATGTTAGTAATCGGGCCCAGCTCTTCCATGCCCTGTGCCTTTGCTCACACAGTACCCTCTGTCTAGGATGCCTTCCCCAACACAGGGAGCACTCAAGACAGCCCAGGAGTCCGCCAGTCTTTATGACCCCACTGTCTTTCTCCTACTGCTGTACCACCCAGACCTTTCTTTGTACTGACTGGCTTTCTTGCCTCTTGTCTGCACCAGACCAGAAGCTCCCACAGGACAGAGGCCGGACCCAGTCACTTTTAGGTCCCCAGTCAGGGTGCACAGAGATTTGTGAACACTCTCCCAGCCCCTGCCCCCACAGAAATACAAAACGCAGGGGAAGAAGCATCACGCAGGACTCTGTGGCCTCCCCCTCTGCACATTGGATGGGAGCTTCCTTTGACTCCCACAACCCCCCACTTCATTAAACTGGAGTTTTGATTATATAAGACAACAGCTGACTCCGTTGTCTACAAAGTGAGCGAGCAGAAAGAAAATGCAGTTTTAGAATATGTGGTCATGCAAAACACAATTTAGTCTTAGCCTCTTAACTTTGGCACTGATTTATTTGTTTATTTATTTATGAGGTCTCCCTCTGTCACCCAGGCTGGGAATGCAGTGGTGTTATCATAGCTCACTGTAACCTTGTACTGCTGGGCTCAAGCAATCCTACCGTCTCAGCCTCATAAAGTGCTGGGAATACAGGCATGAGCCACCGCGCCTGGCCAACTTTGGCTTTTTAATACAATTACAGCTTCTGGCCCTCCATTTGGGATCTTTGTCCAGGGCTCTGTCTGAGCAGCTCCTGCCACTGGCTTAGTCTTGGTTCCTCGCCCCAGGGAGCTGCAGCGACATCTGTTGGCCGATCCGTGTGGGAGCCGAGTCAACTTTAACTTTTCTTGGCATACATGCGCCCTCTGCTGGTGGAGATGGGAAAGTGCCTTTCTTCGTTCAGTCAATAATCCATCCAACAAGTGTGTAAGTGCCTGCTGTGTGCCAAGCACTGTGCTAGGAAGATGAGGATACAATTTTAAAGAAAACTAAAGCCGGGTGTGGTGTCTCAGGCCTCTAATCCCAGCACTTCGGGAGGTCGAGACCAGCAGATTGCTTGACCTCAGGAGTTCGAGACCAGCCTGGGGCAACATGGCGAGACCCCGTCTCTACAAAAAATGCAAAAAATAGCTGGGTGCAGGGGCGCCCTCCTGTAATCCCACCTACTTAGGAGGCTGAGGCGGGAGGATTGCATGAGCCTGGGAGGTGGAGATTGCAGTGAGCCGAGATCATGCCACTGCACCCCAGCCTGGGCAGCGGTGAGACCCCATCTCAAAAAAATAAAAAAAAAAAAAGAAAAAAGAAAAAGAAAAGAAAGAAAACCAATAAGGTCTCTGTCCTTATAAAACAATAATAGCAAAAACTAACACATATAGAATTTACTATGTGCCAGAGATTGTTCTAGGTACTTTACATATATTAATCCATCTTGTCCTGATGACAATTCTGTGAAGCAGGTATTCTTATTCCTACTTCACAAATGAGGAAACTAAGGCACATAGAGATGAATAATTTGCTCAAGATCACACGCCTAACAAGAGGCCAACTTAGGCTTAGAACTCAGGCTCTGCTCCAGAGCCCTTTTCTTATTTAGACCATAAACAAGTGAATAACAACCACAATACTTATGAGGAAAATAAGCAAGGTAATGTGAGAGTGAGTGACAAGGAGAGGTCTCCTTTGAGTGGGGTAAGTCATGGAAGACCGCTCTGAGGGCGACCTACCCTGAAGAATGGGAAGGAATGAGCTATGCAGAGAATCTAGGAAAAGTTAATCCAGGCAGAAGCAGCAGCGAGCACAAAGGTGCTGAGACCAAATATTCAAACATCAGGTGGAAGGCAAGTTCTGGCCACTGTACTCCTACACCTCCCCACACTGTCCTTAGACTCATTCCCCACCTGGTCGCAGCTTGGACTTCGCTCATCTGCATCCCTGCCCCAGCTTCCTCCCTGTTCCCCCAGCCTGCAGCCTCCCTCTCTGGTCCCACACTGCAGACCACACTGCAGTGAAAATGCGTGAATCTGATCCCTCTCCTTACTCTGCCTAAAACCTGTCCCACTGTCTTCTGGATAAAAACAAAGCTCTTTAAGGCCAGGTTCAGTGAGTGGCTCACACTTGTAATCCCAACACTTTGGGAGGCTGAAGCAGAAGGATCAGAGGACAGGCATTGGAGACCAGGCTAGGTGACATAGCAAGAACTCATCTCTACAAAAAACAAACAAACAAACAAGCAAAAAAAGCTATTTTTTTTTTTTTTACTGATTATCTGTTACTCCCACCCACTAATCCAATCTCCTGCCAGCTTTTCCAGCTCCCTTCACTCTTGTCACTCCGATGTGGTTATAGTTGCCTGAAGGCCCAGCTTGTCTCACCCTGAGACTCCCTATGTGCTGTTTCTTATACCTGGAAGGTCCATAGCCCCTCCTTGCCTACCTAATTCCCTTTTTACCCTTAAACACTCAGTTCAAGACCAGGTGGGGTGGCTCACACCTGTAATCCCAGCACTTTGGGAGGCCGAGGTGAGCGGATCATCTAAGGTCAGGAGTTCGAGACCAGCCTGGCCCATGGTGAAACCCCGACTCTACTAAAAATACAAAAATTGTCTGGGCGTGGTGAGTGTGTGCCTGTAGTCCCAGCTACTCAGCAGGAGAATCACTTGAACCCAGGAGGTGGAGGTTGCAGTGAGCAGAGATTGTGCCACTGCACTCCATCCTGGGCTACAGAGTGAGACTCTGTCTCAAAAAACAAAAACTCAGTTCAAGCATTTCGTCCTCTTGGAAGCTGCCTATTTCTCATCTTGGCCACTCTAGCTAAACGTGAGACCTCTCCTTAGGTGCTCTCATGGCATGCTGTGACTACACAACAGGCCCTCTCTGCAATACCCCTCATCAGCAATTCCAAACCTTTAGCATCATGCCTTATTCCCCAATTAATCTGTAAGCAATTTGACAGAAGGGATTGTCTTTTTTTTTTTTTTTCTGAGACTGAGTCTCGCTCTATCACCCAGGCTGGAATGCAGTGGCACAATCTTGGCTCACTGGAACCCCCACCTTCCCAATTCAAGAGATTCTCGTGACTCAGCTTCCCGAGTAGCTGGGATTACAGGCGCCCGCCACCATGCCCAGCTAATTTTTGTATTTTTAGTAGAGACAGGGTTTCACCTTGTTGGCAAGGCTGGTCTCGAACTCCTGGCCTCAAGTGATCTACCCACCTCCGCTTCCCAAAGTGCTGGGATTACAGGAATGAGCCACTGCGCCCAGCCAGGATTGTCTCATTTAATCTTAGTGTCTTCAGGGCCAGCACAAGCCCCAACAAATGGTACATGCCCAGTAAATATCGTCTGCAGTTGTGAGCTGTAAATTGCTCCATTTCTTTTTATTGAAATTTATACAAAGTCCACTCTTTTTGGCATACAGTTCTATGAGTTTTGACAATTAAGATATAGAGTGTTCCATTACCTCCCAAAATCCCTCTTTGTAGCAGCCTGTCCCCCAAGTCCAGCCATTGGCAACTACTGCTTTGTTTTCTGTCTCCATCGTTTTGACTTTGACACAATGTCATATAAGTAGAATCATACATGTTTGTCCTTTTAAATCTGACTTCTTTCACTTAGCATAATGCAGTAGAAACTCATCCATGTTGTAGGTATCATTATAGTTTGTTCATTTTTATTGCTGCGTAGTATTCCATCATATGGTTGTACAATCATTTATCCATTCAATAGCTGAAGAGCATTTGGATGGATTCCAGTTTTTGACAACTATGAATATAGCCTCTGTAAACATTCATGTACAGGTTTTTGAAGGAATGTCACTTTTTATTTCTTTCTTTATTTTATTTTATTTTTTGAGAAAAGATTTCTCTCTGTTGCCCAGGCTGGAGTACGGTGGTACAAACACAGCTCACTGCAGCTTCAAACTCCTGGGCTCAAGCGATCCTCTTTCTTCAGTCTCCTGAGTATCTGGGATCACAGGCATATACCACCAGCCCTGGACAATTTTTTCCTTTTTTGTAGAGACAGGGACTCACCATATTGCTTAGGCTGGTCTTGAACTCCTAGGCTCAAGCAATCCTCCCACTTTGGCCTACCAAAGTGCTTGGATTATAGGCATGAGCCACTGCACCCAGCCACTTTTTCTTTCAAGAGTGGAACTGCTGAATATTATAGTGAGTATGTTTAAATTTATTATAAGAACTTTCCACATTGTTTTCCAAAGTGTCTGTATCATTTTACATTTCCACTAGCAGTGTATGAGAGTTCTAGTTCCTCTCCATCTTTGCCAAAACCATTTGTTGAAAACAACAACTGAATTGCCTTTGTGCCTTTGTTGAAAATCAATTGACCATCTATGTGCAGGTCTATTTCTGAATTACCGGTTCTGTTCCATTGATACAGGTGTCTATTCTTTCACCACTGCCACACTGTCTGGATTACTGTAGCTTTCTAGTAAGCCTTCAGACCAGATAGTAGAGTCTTTCAACTTTGTTCTTCTTTATAAAAATTGCTTGGCTATTCTAGATTTTTTTACCTTTCTATATAAATTTGGAATCAGTTCCTCTATGTCTTTAAAAGAAAATCCTACAGAGGTCTTGATTTGTATTGTATTGAATCTACTGTCAGTTTGAGGAAGATTGACATAACAATATTGAATCTTCTTAGCTGTGAACATGGTATAGCTCTCAGTTTATTTGGGCCTATTTGATTTCTTTCATCAGTACTTTTTACTTTTCAGCATAGAGATTGTGCACATATTTTGTTAGGTTTATATCTGAGTATTTCAGTTTTGGGTGCTGTTATAAATGGCATCATCTTTTAAATTTCTATTTCAATTGTTCTGTGTTACTCTATAGAAGTACAGTGGATTTTCGTGTGTTAATCATGTTTCCTGCAATCTATCTAAACTCAGTTATTATTTCTAGTAGCTTTTTTTTTTTGCAGATTTCTTAGGATTTTTAATGTAGATAATCAAGATGTCTGTGAATAGAAACCATTTTCATTTTCTTTTTTTTTTAGAGACGGGGGTCTCTCTTTGTTGCCAGGCTGAAATGCAGTGGTGCAATCATAGCTCACTGCCACCTCTAACTCCTGGGCTTGAGGGATCCTCCCACCTCAGCCTCCCAAGTAGCTAGAATTACAGGCATGCACCACGGTGCCTGACTAATTTTTAAAAGTTTTTGTAGAGATGGGGTCTTGCCATCTTGCCCAGGTTGGTCTCAAACTCCTGGGCTGAACTGATCCTCCTGCCTCGGCCTCCCAAAGTGTTGGGATTACAGTTATTGAGCCTCTGTGCCTGGCCTTATTTTATTTCTTCTTTATAATCAGTAGGCCTTTTCTCCCTTTTTCTTGCCTTATTGCACTGGCTAGACCTCTAGTACAATGTCAAATAGGAGTGGTAAGAGTAGTCATCCTTGCCTTGTTCCCAATTTTAGAGGAAAAGTATTAAGTCTCTCACCATAAACTATGTTAGTAGATGTAGGTTTTTTCGTAGATGCTCTTTATCAGGTTAAGAAAGTTTTCTAAGAGCTGTTTGCTTTTTTAAATCATGAACAGATGTTGAATTTTGTCAAGTGCCTTTCTGCATCTGTTGAGATAAGCACTGCTTTAGCTCAAACCCCAACATTTAGATATTTGTTTTTATTTTCATTTCATTTCATAAATTTCCTTGTGATTTCCTCTTTGGCCCATTTAGAAATTGCTTAAGTTTCAAATATTTGCAAATTTTCCAGATAATTTTCTGTTATTCTAGTTTAATTCTGCTGTGACCAGAGAATGTGCTTATTAAATTCTTTTAAATTTGGTCAGGTGTGGTGGCTCACACCTGTAATCCCAGCACTTTACAAGGCTGAGGCAGGAGGATTGCTTGAGCCCAGGAGTTCAAGACCAGGCTGGGCAACATGGCAAGACCCTGTCTCAATAAAGAAAAATAAAAAAATTTAAAATAAAAAATATATAAATTATTTAAAATTTGTTAAGGTTTTTTTTTTTCCCAGAAAATAGTTACTGGGGAATGTTCCATGTACACTTGAAAAAAAATGCATATTCAATTGTTTCAAGATGAAATATTCTGCAGTGTCTGTTAGGTCAGACTGATATTGTTGTTCAGGTCTTCTATATCCTTACTAATATTCTGTCTTCTTGTTCCATCAGTTACCGAGGGAGGAATGTTGTGGATTTGTATGTTTCTCCCTTTGATTCTATTACATTTTGCTTTGTGTATCTGGAAACACCATGATCAGAGGCACACACATTTAGGGTTGTTATGTTTTCTTGGTAAATTGACACTTTCATTATTATATGTGTCCCCTTTTTTATCCCTGGTAACATTTGTTGTTCTGAAGTCTATCTTGTTTGATATTAATATAACCATTTCAGCTTTATTTTTATTATTGCTTGCATGATATATCTTCATTCTTTTCATAAAGACATGCTTATCTATGTCTTTATATTTAAAGTAGGTTTCTTTATATTTAAAGTATGTTTGTGGACAGCATATAATTGGATCTTGTTTTTTAATCCAATCTAGCAACCTCTATCTTTTAATTGTTATGTAGAGATCATTTATGTTTAGTGTAGTTATTGATATGGTTGTATTTAGGTCTACCACTTTTATTTTTCTGTTTGTCCCCCTATTTTTTATTCCTTTGTTCCAACTTTCCTGTCTTCTTTTGGAATACTTGGATATTTTTAATATATCATTAAAATTTTTTTTACTATTATGATTTATCTATATGTTCAGCTCTATTTTAATTGTTGCTCTAGGGACCACAATATACATATATAACCCTTCACAATCTACTTAGGGTTAACACTGTACCATTTCACCATTTCAAATGTAATATAGAAGCCTTAAAAACAAATAGGTTTACCGGGCGTGGTGGCTCACGCCTGTAATCCCAGCACTTTGGGAGGCCAAGGTAGGAGGATCATTTGAGGTCAGTAGCCCAAGACCAGCCTGGCCAACATGGTAAAACCCCATCTCTACTAAAAATACAAAAATTAGCCGGGCATGGTGGCAGGCGCCTGTAATCCGAACTACTGGGGAGGCTGAGGCAGGAGAATCTCTTCAACGCAGGAGGCGGAGGTTGCAGGGAGCTGAGATCATGCCATTGCACTCCAGCCTGGGGAACAAGAGCTAGACTTTGTCTCAAAAGAAACAAAAACAAAAACAAAAAACAAATGGGTTTATCTCCCTCCACTGACCTTTCCATTATAGTTGTTATATGTATTTCATCTATTTATCAACATTGGTAAACCTATCAGACAATGTTATAAATTTTTTTTTCAACAGTAATAAGCCAGGTGCGGTAGCTCATGCCTGTATTCGCAGCACTTTGGGAGGCTGAGACAAAAGAATTGCTTGAGCTCAGGAGTTCGAGACCAGCTGGGCAACATAGCAAGGCCCTGTCTCTACAACAAAAATAAAGAAAATTGGTTGAGTGTGGTGGTGCATGCCAGTAGTTCCAGCTACACAAGAGGCTGAGGTGGGAGGATCACTTGAACCCAGGAGTTCGAGGTGGCAGTGAGCTATGATCACACCACTACACTCCAGCCTGTCCAGCCTGGGTGACCAAGCAAGACCGTGTCAAAAAACAAACAAAAAAAAGAACAAATAAACAAACAAACAAACAAAAAACACCAATAATAAGTACTTTATAGAACTTCAGAAGATTAGGGGATAAATGATAAATATAGCCTTTTAAATTTATCCAGATAATTACCATTTCTGTTGCTCTTAATTTCTAAACATCTGGGTTTATCTCTGGCATTGTTTTAAACTAAATAACTTCGTTTAGCTTTTTTTTTTTTTTTTTTTTTTTAGAGTAAGTCTGCTGGTGACAGATTCTCTTGGGTTTCCTTCATCTGATAATCTATTTTGCACCCTTCTTGAAGGATGTTTTCATTGGATATAGATTTCTGGGTTGACAACTCTTTTAGTGCTGTAAAAATGTTGTACTCCTTTCTTCTGGCCTCCATGTCTTCTATGAGAAATCCGCGTTCAGATAGTCATCCTTTGTATGGAAGAAAATACAAGAATGTGTCCTTGCCTCTAGCTGCTTTCAAGATTTTTAAATTTGTCTTTGGTTTTCAGCAGTTTGGTTATTTTGTATGTTTATGTGTGATTTTCTTTGAGTTTAACCTGTTTGAGATTTGCACAGCTTCTTGAATCTATAAATTTATGTCTTTTACCAAATTTGGGGTGTTAGTGGCCATTATTTTCTCAACTATTTTTTCTCCACCAGTCTCTTTTGCCTCTCTTCTGAGAGTCCAGTGACATGGAATCCTAGGCCTTATGATATTGTTCCACAGGTCCCTGAGACTGTTAATTTCTTTCAACCTATTTTCTCTGTTTTTTCAGATAGAATAATTTCTATTGACCTATATTCAAGTTCACTGGCTCTTTCTTCTGTCACCCCCCATTCTGCTATGAACTTATCCAATCAATTTTTAATTTCAGATATTGTATTTTTCAGTTCTAAAATTTCCATTTGGTTCTTTTTTAATCATTTCTATATCTCTGCTGAGAACTATTTCAATCCATTTCAAGTTATAACGGCCACTTTAAAATCTTTTATAATTCCAACATCTAAGTCATCTTAGAGTTGGCATCTGTTGATTGTATTTTTCCTTGAGGATTGGTCACATTTTTATGGGTTGTCACCCCACTCCCCCATCTTTAGTTTTACTTTCCCTGGTTTCAGTTATTTGCACTCAATGACAGTTGAAAATATTAAATGGAAAATTCCAGAAATAAAAAATATTAAATGGAAAATTCCAGAAATAAACAATTCATAAGTTTTAAATTGCACACCATTCTGAATAGTGTGATTAAATCTCACAGTGACCCATTCTCTCCTGCCTGGGACGTAAATCATCGCTTTGTCTGGTGTACCTCGGCTGTGTATGCTGTCTACCCATTAGTCGCTTAGTAGCCATCTTGGTTATCAGATCAACTGTTGCAATATCACAGTGTTTGTGTTTAAGTAACTCTTATTTTACTTAACATTGGCCCCAGAGTGCAAAGTAGTGATGCTGGCATTTGTTGTAATTGTTCTATTTTATTATTAGCTATTGTCGTTAATCTCTTACTGTACCTAATGTATAAATTAAGCTTTATAATAGGTATGTATGTATAGAACAAAACATAGTATACAAAAGATTTGGTACTATCTGCAGTTTCAGGTGTCCAGTGGGGATCTTGGAGCTTATCCCCCGTAGATAAGGGGGGACTACCATATTTGTATGTTGAGTAATTTCAGATTGTGTCCTGAACATTGTGAATGTTATATTGTATAGACTCTGGGTCCTGCTATAATCCTCTATAGAATGTTGATCGTGTTGTTATTGTTGTTTCAGGAGGCAATGAACCAACTTAAGTTCAAATTCTAAGCTCTGTCTCACTTTCTGTGGGTGGTGGTTCTAATCTTAGTGAAAAGCCACGAGAAAAGAGAAAAATGGGAAAATCATCCTATGGAGATGACATCTCTAAATTTTAACTCACCTGTATCATTTGCCTTCTTTTGTCTAACTTTCACAGAGTTGTTGTTTAATTGTGTTTTGTATTTTTGTCCAGCGTTTTTCGGTGTAATCAGTAGGAGAGACAGGCTATAATGGATTTACTCCATGTTGGCCAGAATTTGAACCTCCTGCTCAGTTTCTTTTGATGTGCTGGAGAAATGAAGCTCCAAAGCACAGTGAAGACAGTGATAGTGGCATTAGGTTGAAAGATATGAGAAAACAGCAAATATCTCTCCCTTGTTTGGAATCCTGTTCAGATGTCAAGGCATTGCTTCGAAACTGTGGTAACCAGGCCAACATAACTACTTCTACTTTTTGGATGAGAACACTAAGGAAGAGCTTGCCATTTGCCTGTTTGATCTCAGATCAGATCCCTTGACCTTCTCCTGCTCTGTATTGTCAGGCCCTGACCATTGCAAACTACATTTTCATATTTCTTGAAAATCAGCTTTTAATTAGATTCTGCCAATAGGAGGCTCTGGCTTAAATTTGGAGGGCAGGAGGAGAGAAGAAGCCAGAGCATGTCTCCAGTCTCTCTGCTTTGGGCAGCATTCCCAGCAAGGGCGATGTTTCCTCTGTGCTTCTGGCTTTCATAGACACCCTCTTCCTCAATGTTCCTGCTAGGCTGCCCTGGTTCCTCAGCTCCTCTCCTTGTCCCTCCACCCTAGGGGTAGTAATGGTCTCCTATTGTGCCACATCTTTGGGTGGTCTCAAACCCCATTTGCACTTTCATCTCATCCAACATTTTAATAAACATTTCCCCAATTAAATTGCTTTCTTTTTTTTTAATTTTAAAAAATTTGAGATGAAGTCTCGCTATGTTGTCCAGGCTGGTCTTAAACTCCTGGGCTCAAGCAAGCCTCCCAAAGAGTGAGTCACTGCACCTGGCTTTTTTTTTTTTTTTAGGTGACAATTTCTCGCTCTGCCACCCAGGTTGGAGTGCAGTGGTAGGATCATAGTTCACTGCAGCCTTGAACTCCTGGGTTCAAGGGATCCTCCTGCCTCAGCCTCCCAAGTAGTTGGGACTACAGGCATGCACTACTACTCTTGGCTTTTTTTTTCGTTTTTTTTTTTCTTTTTTTTTTTTTTTTTGGAGAGATGGGGGTCTCCTTATGTTGTCCTAGCTGGTTTTGAACTCCTGGCCTCAAGAGAGTCTCCTGCCTTAGCCTCCCAAAGTGCTGGGATTACAGGCATGAGCCACGGCATCTGGCCCAATTAAATTCCTGCTGCAGGGATAAACTGCTTATCTGGACTCAGACTGACACAGTCCATATGGGAGGGCAGCTGAACAAAAGCTGTAGCTCAAGTCTCCTGATTCAAATGTCAGTGTCTTCCCACTGCCCTACTCTGGCTGGAAGGGAACATCAGAGGAAACAGACTCCCTTCTGGCCAACCAGGAGGGCAATGCTCTGATCTACATTGCACAGTATTTTACAGAAATGTTAAAAAATATATTGTTCACCTGGAGTTCAAGACCAGCCTGGCCAACATGGCAAAACCCCATCTCTACAAAAAATACAAAAATTAGATGAACGTGTTGGCACATGCTTGTAATCCCAGCTACTAGGGAGGCTGAGACATGAGAATCGCTTAAACCCAGGAGGCAGAGGTTGCAGTGAGCCGAGATCGCGCCACTGCTCTCCAGCCTGGGTGACAGAGCAAGATTCTATCTCAAAAATATATATATATAGACCGGGCGCGGTGGCTCACGCCTGTAATCCCAGCACTTTGGGAGGCCGAGGCGGGCGGATCACGAGGTCAGGAGATCGAAACCATCCTGGCTAACACAGTGAAACCCCGTCTCTACTAAAAATACAAAAAATTAGCCGGGCGTGGTGGCAGGCGCCTGTAGTCCCAGCTACTCAGGAGGCTGAGGCAGGAGAATGGCGTGAACCCAGGAGGTGGAGCTTGCAGTGAGCTGAGATTGCGCCACTGCACTCCAACCTGGGCAACAGAGCGAGACTCCATCTCAAAAAAATATATATATATATATAGAGAGAGAGAGAGAGAGAGTTCATATATAATTAATTTTCTAGGAAAGTCATCTTATATGCATGGGCGTCTTCCTTTTGTGTTGATACAGTACATTATCTATTAGAACATCAACTCTTCCTCACTGATATCCTTACTCCTCCCATATGTTCTGTTAGACCAGGTGGCAAGTAAGTCTTAGAAAACTGAAATGACTTCAGGAAGACCCAGCAGAGCAGGAGATAAGAAGTGAACAAGAAGCAGGGCTGGGGCTGGGGCAAGGACTCCCGCTGATGTGGTCAGTGGTGCCAAAGATAGAAGATAGGATGGCTTCACTGCAGGAGCAAACCATGGGTCACAAAATCCTGTGGTATCTGAGAGGGATGAGAGGTATGCCAGCTTCCCAAGGCCATAAGGCTGAAAAGTGGCAGAAGAGGGACAGGAGAAAAGTTTTTGGGAGTCTCCAGAAGTTGGTACAAGGACCAGGCTGAAGCTGGGGCCACAGACAAGGGAAGAGAGCACCTCACCCAGTCGTAAGCCCCATCTGCCAGTCCAGGGCAGCAGGGAAGCATTTCTTGGTCTTTGACCTGCCATGGGCTTATGAGACAGAAATGAAAGCACAGCCACCATCCTCTGCCACAAAAGACCTTTAATGGCCTCCTATTTATTATTCTTTTGTTCATTTGTTAGAGTTGAATAAACTATAATAACTTGTCTGACATAATAAGAATGCCACAGGTATAACAGATAAACCTGGCAGGTGGTCCAGGAATGAGAGTGTCACAAAATAATCACTCAACACAAGGGCCACAGACCTGGAGATTCTTCCCAGCCATCCCTCACTCCTGCCCCAGGACACAACCCATGCAGGCCCCCATTCCATAGGAAGAGGCAGGTCCCACAGCGTCTGTGGCTAGACCTTAACACTGAGCAGAGATGCCCAGGAAGATGGCACTTCCTATGCTCGTTCCCAAGTGCTCTGCTCATCTGCCATGCAGGTCAGGACCATACCCCAAGTTTGTGAGGCACCCACTTCTCATACTCACCACCTCATATGACCACCTATCATACCCACCTCTCCTATGATGCTTGCAATTGTCCCAGTGAGGTGGGAAGAGCCTGGACCAGCTCCATTTTACACACAGGGAAACTAAGGATACACTTGGACTGAATGTAATACACCCATGTCATGAGCTTGCTGTGCCCTGAGCTTCACATTTTCACCTAGAATTCCCTGGGGGGTAGGGGTGAGGGACAGGACAGGCAGGGTTTTGTGCCAAGGGCTGGTCCAGGTCTCACTAAAGTGTTCAGGATTCCTGGGGAATCCTGCCCTCAAAGGAGGGACTTTTGTCTTAAAATCCTCCCTGAGTCTGTCTTTTATGTGAGCCAAGATTTCCATCCATCCGGCTCTGTGTAAAGATGAATTTAACCCTAGCCTCTCTCTCCATCACACTGCTTCTCCTGCTGTGTCCCTTGGGCCTAGGCCAGGAAAGTGGGGTGCCAGACAGGGGTGCAGACACAAGTCCTCGGTGGGGATTGAGCCTGTTTCCTTGCTCCAGAGCTCCCCATGCTTCATGGGCCAATATCAGGGTCAAGACCCATCCCCACTGAGCACCAGGCCCCTGTCCAAATCAAATCTTGGCCAGAGCTTCAGGGTGGGTTGGCTAGAAAAACCATCAACTATGTACATGTACGTGTGTGTGTGTGTGTGTGTGTAAATGCTTGTGCCTGAGTCTGTGACCCAAGTTCCAACACAAAGACACTTTGTACTGGAATGCTGGAGCCATTCCAACATGAACAGCAAGAATAGAACCTGTGCTGGCTGGTCTAAGATCAAACCTCGAGATGGTGGTTTGAAGTGTTTCTTCAAAGAAAGCTTGAAAATGAAATCTCAGTAGGCAAGACAAATAAAAGCAGAGTTGTCCTGGTGGAGATGGAAATGGGAGGAGGGCTGGAAACCTATCCTTTGCCTCCACTCCCATCTTCCCACTTTAGCATCCCCTGACAAAGCTCTGTGGAATACCAGGGGTTCCGCAGCACCTGGTTTGAAAACCACTGTGTCAGTGTCTACAAACCATAGGCCCCACGGACCTGTGCTTTGACTTCCCTTTTGGGGTGACGAGTTGGAGTGTGATGGGTGGAGGATGTTTCCCCTTCAACAGGGCCTGTTTTTGAAGCCACTGTGCAGTGACCCTGTGGGGAAGTGGTAGAGGTGGGGTCCTGCCACTTTAGTCCAGGAGGAATGACAGAAGTGATGGAGCTGCCTGGGCCAGGAGGAAACACCAGGCCCAATGCAGGCCATATAGATGAGGGTTCAGGAGTCTGTTTTGGTCCTTTTGAGTTTAAAAAATATATATATCAGAACAGGCATAGGCCTATGTCCATGAGACCCTATAAGAGTGTAAGACTGAGACCTAACCCCTTCCTCCTGGATGGGTGGAGAGCAACCAGTCCCCAGTGACCGGCAGGAGAGAAGCTGCCGCTCTAGGATGCTAACGCCACTGCATCCGCTGTGGCTCAGCTCTCAGGGCAAAAGGCTTGGGTTTTCCCTGGGCCGGAAGCCCTCCCAATGTCACTGAGAAGCTGTGGTGGCTCCAGTCGCTCCTGGAAGAGGCCTTACACTTTGAAGGGAAGGAACAGACAATTTCTATTTCTCCTTGCCCTTAGATTTCTGCGGATGGGTGGTTTCAGCTCCCTGAGCCTGGCGGCTGGTGGCTCTCTTTAACCTGGGTCAGAGCCAAGGCCCCTTGGCCTCTGTGGGGTCTGAGAGATGGGAGATGTGAGTGACACCAGGCCTAGGAGGATCCAAGATGTCCCCCTCCACCAATCACTGACAATATCTATGTCTTCCCTGTGTCCTGGTTGCTGGGGCCACTATTTTGGGGCATGATATTCCTGAATCGTGTCTAAATTTCCCTCTCAGCTGGGTCATCAAAGCCAAATTGGCTGTATCTCATTCTGGTTGACATCTGCCTAAGTGAGAAGCAGGGCAAGCGATGAAGACTGGTGGGAAGGGCTCCTCCTGCAGCAAACTCCCTGTGTGACCTTGGGCCATCTCTGCAGTGGCAGGGCCACACACGTCCAGCCATTTTCAACTTACAGAGCCCTAACAGCTGACTTTCATCTCATCTGGGCCTCATAACAATTCCTGCATCAGGCAGGGAAGGGATTACAATCCCATTTTACAGTTAGGGAAACTGAGCCCCAGAGGTTGAGTAGCTTGCCCAAGCCCCCCAGGTGGTTGGTGACAGCCAGGACTGAGAGGCGGCATTGGGGACTTCCAGGACAGAGTTCCTTTTACTGCACCACATAGGAACCAGCTTGTCAGGAACTCTCCCACAGAACCAACAGCCAGGTGAACCCACTCTAGCAGGTCTGAGCTTTGAGGCTGAGGAGAGATGCAGCCAAATAACTCAGTCCTTATCTTCATGGGGACTGAACTCTTCCCCTGGGTGGAATGCTGAGGAGGTCCAGCTGGCTCTCTGCTTGGTGGGTTTTCACCGGGGCATGCTTTTCCTTCCTGCCCAGACCAGTGTCCACACGCCACCCACAGGGCGTACTGCAAAGTCCCAATGACGGATGGCTTGGCCAGTACAGGCCCCAAACGCTTGGCACAGAAACCGCCAGTACTGTGGGATGGTGCCTGGGGCCTAGTGAGGCTCCCCCACCCCTAGTTTCACTTCAAGGTATCACCTGGACAGGCTGACTCCAGAAAGGAAAGGGGCCCTGCAGAGAAGCACTGGCTCGGCCATGTTTGGGGGCTGGGAGGTGGTGCCTGGAGTTGACCAGAAGCTTGGAAACATGACCTGGGGCTTCCTCTCCAGGAAGAGGCTGAAGGAAACACTTTGGCCTGTGTGTCCCTCGAGGCTGCAGCATATGGCCGTGCAACAGGGCACCTGGCCAAGGGGCAAGGGGTGCCAAAATCCAACCTGTGTGTCACTCCCAAAGCTATGCATTCTAGTGTAGGTCTGAATCCACCTGGAAAGGGCACCATCTTCTAATTCATATCAAGGCACCATAGGGACCAGCAGCCACCAGGAGCCCTGAAGGCAACTGCCCTCTATTACTTCTCCCTACAACGTTTCCCTGACCATGGGCTTCCTGAGGAGAGGGGCTGGGACTGGCCCATCTCTGTGTCTCCCGTACTTGGCATAGAGCTGAGTCATCAGCAAAGGATGGTAGGCTGAATTCAACCAAATTTGGCCATTGCCTTGTGCAGTCCTGGCTCCAGGAGAAAAAAAAAAAAAAAGATAGTGCTCTGATCCTTCCCTGCAGCTGGAGAAATTTGCTAAATAACACTGGGCTAAACCCAAAATGGTGAGCGTGATGTTGAGGTGGAGGAGGCTCGGGAAACCTGCCTGACAAACCTTTTCCATGCATGAGTTAGGGATAGGGGAAGAAGTTTGCAGGAAAGAGGTCATCCTAAACACTAAAAGATCTTGTGTCAGCCCCAAAGGTTTCAGAAGACACTGGAGGGCATATGTTTGCCATGCATTGCTCCAGCATTTCATCAGCTCTGTGCCTGCCCAGATGAGGTGCAGCCTGCCCAGCAAGCTCTAGGAGGGGCTGGATGCCTGGGGGACCTGCAACTAGGCCCTCAAGACTGGACAGGGTAGTACGACTGCCCCCAGCTGACTTGGTTCTGGTCTGGGGAGAGGTCCCTTGGGTTGAGTGGTCATGAGACTCAGAAGTCGCACTGCCAGGCTTGTGAAACAGGTGATTTCACCATGGGAAATAAGTCACACTGCCTGCCCCAGGAGGTGCTGGACTGGAAAGGATTGAGATGCCACTTGTATAAGATTTTTTGTCTCCCTTTTCAGACAAGTATGGGAGAGAGATGGAAGGGAGCAGAAACTGAGGAGAGAGCCCTTGTCCTGCTAATCAATATGTTTGCTTGGGTAAACCTCAGGGTGTCTGTGCCCACAGGGGGCTGTGAGGTACTGCAAGCCCTATCACAAGACCCTCAGCCAAGCCTCAGCAAAGACATACTCTGTCCCTTCTTGGGCAACTCATGCTAGCTATGGCCACAGCCTGACATCAATCCCTTCCCAGTCCTGGGCAGGGGGTGGGGTTGAGGGGAGTTGGTGCTCCATAGGGCCCTGCCACCTCTGAGGTCCAATAAATCCCCTCTGGAGGCAGAGAGACCAGTCAGCAGCTCTGGCTCCACCCACCAGACCAGGAGCTCTAATGTTCACAAATTCTTGGTGGCCAGAGCTAGGAAGGCCCATTGTGATCATCTGATCAAACTCCTTGCTTTCCCAAGTGAGAAACTGAGGCCCAGAATGGGGAAGGAATTTGCCCAAAGTCACACAGTAAGTTATTCTCAAATTCCAGGCAAAGAGGATGACTCCTAACACTTTCTATCCATCTCCTATCTGGCTTCTTGCCCCAGGAATTGGCCCAGGTCTCAATCACCCCAACACCAGCCAATGCGTACTGGGTACCCATGACACTGGGAGCTACTGGAGGTCATCAACTCACCAAGAAAAGAAGGGGCTTATTTACTACCCAGCAGCCTCCTTCCCTTCGGGTGAGGATATCTCAGTGGATGCTGCCACCTTCTGAGATAGGACCCCCTTTGACTGTGGCATGGTGGCCTCAGGCACTCTCTCCCAGTCCGTAGGGTCAGTCCAGCCCTGGAGGATGGCAGGGGGAAGCAGGAGGATACTAGTGGCCTTGGCCCCCGCTGGACCCCCATCCTCACTTCCTGCATGACCATGTGAAGTCCACAAGGAAGGGACATAAGGCAGACTCTCCTCTCCCCGCCCCCTGCCCCCATCTCTGAGCGCCCCCCTTCAGGAACCCTCCTCAGGAGCTTCAGCTCACTCTGCTGGGGGCTGGTGCTTGCTGAAGACCCCCTCCCTCCCTCTGCTTTTCTCTCTGTGCATATCTCTAGACAGGCCCATGCACTTGAAATACAAGGTAGCTAAGATGTCACAGCCTGACAGTACTGAAATATACTTGGGTGAGTCCACATGGCTTGCCTCAGTCTAGGTAACTGCTGGTAAGAAAGTCAGTCCAGTTGCTTTTCTCTACTCCTGGGGTCTACAAACTTTCACCAACATCACTATCAGACACAGAGGGATATCAGGTGGGGAGGATTGTGAAGGCAGAAGGTCTTTGGTGGGTCAGAACTTCAAAAAGGCATTGAGAATCTGTCCACAGGTCTGCCCCTCCCAGCCAGAAGGAGGTGGCCTTCAATGCGGTCATCTTTTAGCTGCCAGAACTTTGTTAACCACCTGGGACCGTGGACATCTTCTCTCATGTCTTGAGCCCTCATCCCCACCCCTCCAAGCCCTCATGCCCACCACACCGTGTCCCACATTCCCCATCCTCCCCTGTCTGCTCCCCATCTCAAGTCCAATTCCAAGGCCAGAGCCCTGGCAGCTTTTCTGGGAGACAGCATGAAAAGGAGGGGAGTGGAGATGGCAGAGATGGGGTGGAGCCAGTGCACTGTGGTCCTGTTGGCATGGTGATGTGGGGCCAATCCTGAGGCCAGAGGTTCATCACCGTGATCTGGAAGCCCACGGGGCCCCCTGGTAGAAACTGGAAGAACAAAGGGGAAAAGAAACCAGAACGGGAAGAAGACGAATAAGCATCCGAGTGCACGAGAGTGGAGCCAGAGCCACGTGGAGGCAGGGCCGGCCCGTCTATCTGTTGTTGAGCTGTGGAGAGCCGGTACCATCCTCCTCTTCCTCCTTGTCATCCTTCATGCCTTTCAGTCTCTGGCGAGCAAAGTCCTCAAATACAATGTCGTCATCACTGGTGGGAGAGACAAGGAAAATGTGGTGTGTTTGCAGGGGCAGGGAGAGTAGCCTTATCCAGAGGCCCAGCCAGATGTGACTCAGAGTATGGCTCTGGGGCCGGGGAGAGAACCACCCTCTCTGAGGTCTCTGGCCTCTGGGGCTGACCATGAGCAGAAAGGCCTGTCTGGCTGGCATATGTGGATGCCACCTGTGGCAGTGGGGACAGTCACATCAGGACTCGGGCCAGTCATGAAAGGGGCAGAGAGGGGCATGAATTTGACTCTTGTGCCTGAGGGCTAGAAAAGTAACCCGGTTCTTTAGGAGGTAGGGGGAGCAGTGTGGCTCTGTAGCCAGAGGAAGGACTTATTCCCACTGTGAGAGGCCAGGCCACCAGTAGTTTCACAGCATGTTCTGAATCCCCCAAGAATAGGCCCAGCAAACCCCACCCCACCACCCAGAAAACTACCCTTAGGAAGCATTCCCGTTTCTGGACAGCAAGGAGTAGTTTGGCTTAACGGAAGAGAAGACCATGAAGAACCTTTCTCCCAGAAGTGGCAGCTCAGATTCTACCATGGGGGATCCCGGACAGAAGAAGGCTGGGGTAGGAGGATGTGAATCTAAATAGGGGGGCAGAGGATCTGTTCATGAGGAAAGGGGAGGCTTGAGTGGGGTTTCAGGACTAGACTGGCTTTAAGAACAGTGAGCTCTCTTCTACCATGAAACATGTCCACTTAGGACCATGCAGGGGTCCACCCGGGTCCCCTGCCCAACAGGGTTCAGCCAGTGCATGGGGCATCCTCATGGGGTGACTTGAGACCCCCACACCCCAGATTTCTCCTGGGGGACAAGGGAAGATTGGCTTTGGAGCTGGAGCAAGAAAGCCACTTGGCCCTGGAGGTGGTCCGCGCAGTCGGCCCAGGTCCTCCCCCTCTGGCCACTGTCCGGTGACTCGATGGCCTTTGACCGCAGGGAAATCCACATCGGTTGGTCCTCAGGAGTCAGAAGCAACAAGATCCCCAGTCCCCTGCCCACCCCACAGCCTGATTCCACTGGTTGGCGTGGGCAGGACAGGAGAGCCGAGCCCAGGGCCATGGACCAGCCCTGTGTGAGCCGAGCAGGCGCTGTGGATGGACGAACGGACTGACGGACGGACGTGCAAGGACGAGGGAGGAAGACAGACCCCACCAAGGCAGGAGGAAGAGGAACAGGCACGGAGGGTCCTTCAAGTCACATGCAGGCAAGCGGGTTGCTGAAGAGGCGAGCAGAGGTGGCTCTCAGCAGACGGGGTTAGACCAGCGGCTCCTCAGGGGTTAATAAGCATATATGCAAATGACCCCCTCCACCCCGCCCACCCGCGACCCACCCCCCAGATGTCTGCAGGCAGGGTTCGGCTTACTTTGTGTCAAGTTCTATGAGATTGGTATCTACTGGCGTCTCGTTCTCTGGAACTAAACACAGGGCAGGTGGGCAGGGTGTCCAGGGGTTAGTGAGTGGATGAGCATGGCACGAGTAAGCACAGGCCCCCACCCTGGGACAACCAGACTAACATGAGGAGGGCAAAGGGTAAAGGGGAATGGAGAGGGGAGAGGACTCATTCCTGGTACTGAAACACCCCAAATCATCTGAAAGGCAGGGAGGATGGCACCAGGAGGGCCCCGGATCCCCACTGCAGCCCCAGAAGAACAGAAAATCCTCTAAACTTCTGTTTCTTTTGACAGGTCTCCAACATGAATTACATTAATTCCTTGCATGCATGCCATTCACCAATTCTAAGACAATCTTTTTTATATTTTCCTTCACATTTTAACATCTCCAAACTTGGAGTGTGTCTTACCGTCAATGGCACTGCACAGTTTAACCATGGAAGTTTTTTCCTAATCGTACCTACTATTACGTCGTCTCTCTCCACTGAAAGTCTCAGATTCAATGAAATATGACCAATCTGCTATCACTTGAAAAACAGGACAGGCCAGGCATGGTAGCTCACGCCTGTAATCCCAGCACCTTGGGAGGCTGAGGTGGGGAGATCACCTGAGGTCAGGAGTTTGAGACCAGCCTGGCCAACATGGTGAAACGCCATCTCTACTAAAAATACAAAAATCAGCCAGGTGTGGTGGCAGCCGCCTGTAATCTCAGCTACTCGGGAGGCTGAGGCAGGAGAATCTCTTGAGCCTGGGAGGCGGAGGTTGTAGTGAGCTAAGATCACGTCACTGCACTCCAGCCTGGGCAACAGAGTGAGACTCTGTCTCAAAACCAAAAAAAAAAAAAAAAGAAGAAAAACATGACAATAGTGTGTCCAGTGGTCATCTTATCCAAGCAGCCCCTTCCCCTACTTCCAAACAGGATCCACCCCATGCCTGGGTGCAAGATAGAGGCTCAAAGCATGGCCAATGAGTTCCCTCCTCCACTCCTGGCCTCCCTCTCCCATGGGGAACAGGAGCCACGCCTCATTGTCTCCTGGTGGGGTCAGAAGCAAATCAAGTTCTGGACCCCACAAAAGATCTGGGGACCTGAGAAAAGGGTGACTGGGCTGAGGGCAAACCCGGGGCGGGGTGGGTTACAGGGTCACATGGCAGCTGCTGGAGAACCCGTACCCCAGAGACCCACAGATTCTGCTCACCTTCCCGATGCGGGGGTTCCTCTTTGGGCTTGGGGTGCATTAGGGTGAAGGGCAGTTCCACGGCCACATCACTGAAACAGAGACCCAGACCCAGTGAGCCTCGAGCGGACTCGCAGGCTGTGAGACTCGATGTCGATGCCCTGTCAGTCCGAGGACTGCAGAGGGTTTTGCCATCAGAGGAGGTAGATCCAAAAGATGCCCTCCAGCCCCAGTTCTGCCACTCGGAGCCTCGGTCTGCCTGGGAGCTGGACGAGGAGACTTCCTCTGGTTCCAAAAAGAAATGGAAGCCTCGCCTTTCCTGAGAAGGCTCCCTGGGTTCCCACAGGACGGGAGGAGGCCCGGGGTGGGAAAGGATTGCCCAGGGCAGCATGCACCATGGTCACTGCGGGGCTCCAGAGGTGCCCTGGGACCCTGCCCACCTCAGATCGCCACAGCCACCCTCGCCTCCCCCGACACTGCCCTTCCCAACTTCCAGGTCGGAACTCCTCCCACCCTCACACCATCCCATCTCCCAACACCTCCAGGGCGCTCTTGTAAAAGTGCTCAGGTGACCCTAGCACCCATGCAATCGGATGAAGCACTGTTGAGGTCAGTTTAGTCAGGTTTAGGATAGCCCCAGGGCCCAAGGCTGACTACACTGTGGGGATGCAGGGGAAAGCGGCCGGGAAGACCCAGCCACCAGCCAGTGCTTCTGATGGGCTTTCTCTGTACTTGGCCCTGATGGACAGAATAAGAGAAGGTATTCACATGGTACTGACCCTGTGCCAAGGATTACTGTAAGCCCCTTCCATAGAGTAACTCATTTAATCCTCGCAACAACCCTATTATTATCCCCAATGTACAGACTGGGACATTGAGGCATGAGGAGATTAAAATATCTTGCCCAAGGCCACACAGCTATTAATGGTTATTATTAGATTCTGGCTCCATAACCACACCCTTGATCACTGTAGCAGACAGTGTGACAGTAGCAGAATTGAGACTAACAAAAGCAACCCTGAAGGCTCCTCTCAGCTTGGGGTGGCATCACCCTAGGAGACCGCCCAACTGCAAGTGCCTACAGGCACAAGCCACATCCCACTGATCTTGTTGTCCAGAGCCCAGTTGGGAAAGAGGAAGGGACAGGGAATGGAGTGGTCAGAGGCACAAGCCCTGCAATTAGAAAGGTCTGTTCCACCAGCCTCGCCACCCGCTGGTGCAGCACTTTCTAGCTTTTGAGTCTCACTGAGCTCAACTTGGAAACGGGAATAACAACGCCTGTCTTCTAGAACCACTGGAACTTCTGGGAGATGAGGCAGCTAAAGGGCTGAGTTAAACTGTGAAGTCTGACTAGGCGCAGTGGCTCACGCCTGTAATCCCAGTACTTTGGGAGGCCAAGGCGGGAGGATCCCTTGAGCTCAGGAGTTCGAGACCAGCCTAGGCAACATGGTGAGACACTGCCCCCACCACCCATCTCTACTAAAAATAAAAAATTAGGCTGGGCGTGGTGGCTCATGAGGTCAGGAGTTCAAGACCAGCCTGGCCAAGATGGTGAAATCCCATCTCTGCTAAAAATACAAAAATTAGCCGGCCGTGGTGGTGGGCGCCTGTAATCCCAGCTACTTGGGAGGCTGAGGCAGAGAACTGCTTGAACCTGCGAGGTGGAGGTTGCAGTGAGCCAAGATCACTCTACTGCACTCCAGCCTGGCCGACAGAGCGAGACTCCGTCTCAAAAAAAAAAAAAAAAAAAAAAAATTAGCTGGGCATAGTAGAGCACACCTGTAGTCCCAGCTACTCAGGAGGCTGAGTTGGGAGGATGGCTTCCGCCCGTGAGGCAGAGGAGGTTACAGTGAACCAAGTTTGTGCCACTGCACTCCAGCCTGGGCAATAGAGTCAGACCTTGTCTCAAAAAGAATAAAAAATAAAAATAAAAATGTGAAGCTTGTGCCTGCCAGAATCATTACTTAAGTCCCCTCAGTGGGAACCCGGGGGTTTTATAAGGCTGTCAGAGCTATTTGGCCTTTTTTTCTTCTCTCGCTCGCTTTTTCTTTTTTTTTCTTTTTCCTTTTGCTTTGGGGATTGCTTCAGAATGGAGCTGGTGGAAGACTGCGTTTGCCAACATTTTAGTGGAAGGATCTGGATCTTAACCTTCTACCGGGCCAGGAATGATAAGGTCAGGGGCCACATCTGATTCCTCTCTGGGACTCTGGCACTCAGCACCAGCCTGGACACAAGCCTGGGTTGAGGAAATCTTTGCTGAATGATATGGAACTGAATTGAATTGAATGAATTTCACCTGTCAAATTAGTCTAAGATTTCTTAGGATGAGCCACACCGCCATCTTGTGACAGGAGGAAGCCAAACTGCTGTGTTTGGGGTACATGCATTTTTGGAATATAAGTGCATCCAGCTGGCTGCAAGGAGACCTTGTTTACAAAATAGGATCTCCTGAGGACCTCTCCTTAGCAACACTTGGCCAGCAGTTCATCCTCACTAGTGTAGAAGTTTGAAAGCCATGAAATCTGCATTTCTCCAAAAGCTCCTATAATTCAGGTGATCAGTAATTCAGACAGCTCTCTTGGGGGCCACTCCCTGTATCAGTGTAATCAGGCTTTGCTCTCTGTAAAGATCCCTGTCACTCAAGTGGGATGGAAGAGCAAGGTGAGGTTCGTTAAGGAGAAATTGTGTCTCCCAGCTCACACCTGAACCTGGCTATCTGAAATGACCACTAAGATTCCTTCCAACCCAGTGCCCTGTGATTCTGGTCAGTCAAGCCAATGGGCTCCAGGCCCTCCAGGAAGGTAGGTGAACCAGGTGGAAGGGAGGAATTTACCTGGATGCAAGATCTCCCAACAGGCTGGGTGGGTCAGAGGAGGCAGGAGAAGTGGTCAGGAGTTCAGAGAGGAAGAAAACAAAAAGCACATTCATTCACCACTTCTGCTGTCCCCCGGATAGAGAAGACCCACGGGACACACTCCCACCCACCCCCCTGCACAGCCCTGACTGCTCCTTCAGGGATACACTGAAATGGCATTAGCCCTGCCCCGAGGGACTGAGATCCAGACCCAGCTCAGCAAACCCCTGAGCCCCAGGATCCTCATCTGTAAAGGGAGTGTAAAAATTAACCCCAGTGCTGCCTGCCCCAAGGGAGGTCGGACTATCTAAAGGCAGAGGGAAGGACTCCAGGGTTGCCAAGAATGAGGGACTGTGGATCCTGAAAGGTCGCCAGACACAGGATTTGGGATTTGTAATTTTGAGATGTCCTATTATATAAGGTCAGGATTACACACTGCCACCTGCCAAGAGGCATTCTTCTAATAATCGAGGAGACCCAATGTCTAATGGGATTTAGCTTTTCAATCTTTTCATAGAAATTTATGAATTAAGTTACAAAAAAGAAACATGGTAGTTTTTTGTTTTTGTTTTTGTTTTTTCTCCCTAAGCTTCCACCAAACTATGCTCCAGGGCAGGGCAGTCTGGTCCACCGCTATGACCTGAGTTGGGGAGGAGATTTCAGGCAATGTTTGGGGCACTGTTTGGGCCTCTGTTTCACCATCTGTAAAATGGGAAAGCTGACTAGCTAGCAAATCCCCAATCCAGCTCTGGGTTCTGAACCCTCTTAGCTGTTTCCTCAGAAAATCAGCTTGCGCATGCATGGGGTGGGTGCTATGCCCAAGGCGTGATGAAGAGATGGCACCCCTGGGGACCCCACAGCAAAGACTCTGAGGACGCGGTCCCCTGGGCATGGCCAATCCTCGGTGCGAGCCCAGACCCAGGATGGAGGAGGAGGAGAGAGAAAGAGATGGGCAGGGGTAAGAGAGGGGCTAGGGCCGAGGAAGGAAGAGAGGGAAAGTGAGCAGGGGAGGAGAAAGAGGAACAGAAGGGAGGAAGACAAGGGACAGGAGGTTCCTCCTCCAAGGTGGATGCAGCTAAAAGGGCTGCAAACAGGCAGAATGGGGGAGGGGCCTGTGGGCATCTGGGACGCTCCCCTCTGCACTCCAGGGTCTTGGGCTTGGCTAGAGCACTCACCCGCCCCGAGACACCACCAGCTTCACTTTCACTTTGTAGGAAACAATGATCCCCAGGATCTCACGGTTGGCACCTTCCCTCAACCTGCAAAGTGACACAGGGGAGCCGGTTCAGGGGGCCTTGCCCGGTGGGTGAGACACCTCAGGGGTGGGTGTGCTGGGGGGCAGTGGCCGTCCATCCCCCATCTAGCTAGCCACTCAGCTACCATGTCCAATAGAGCCCAGTGGAGGTGAGGAAGGCGAGCAGGGCCCTTAGGTAGCAGGGACCCAGAGCCCCGGTTCCAAGTCTCGCTGTGAGACTTGCTTGCTGTGTGGCCCTGTTGAGCCCTTCTCCCTGCCCAGGCCAGCGTCCCCGCCGTGAGGGCCAGGCTCCTCCTCCCCTCAGATGGATTCTGCTTCTCTCAGCAACCCATGGGCAGAAAGGGCCACACGGGGAGTTCACAGAGGGCGAGGCAGCTGGGGTGGGGTGGGCGCCGTCAGAGAAGGACTTCTCCGCAAAGATGGTGCCTCAGCTGGGTCTTGAAGATGGGTAGGGTGTGAGCCAGGGTGGGGACAGGGCAAAAAGCTTCAGGTAAGTGGGAAGCTGTGCGGGGGCTGCTGAAGAGAGCCAAGTCTGTGCTGGGAGTGGTGGTTGCTCTAGATGTAGGCCAAAGCCCCCCTGAAGGACCACACTCACAAGAGGGTGAGATGGCATCCCCATAGCCAGGGCTCTGCTGGAGCAGAGTAGCCTAGAGGCATCCATGATGACCATGCAGCAGGAGTGACCAGATGCCCTGGGACCCCTGACTTGGAGGGCACCCCATGTTGGGTCTAACCCAGCTCACCACCCTGGTCTCTCCTCAGGGACACCCCATCTGACTGAAGGCATTCAGAAGCTGCCACCTCTTGCAGGAAGCCTTCCCAGGTTGCCCTCCCCCAGGCATGGTAGCAGAGCCCAGCACTGCCTGAGCAAGCTGGCCTAGTGGTCCATCTTATTCTTTCAGTCACCCCTGGGTAGGGATGGGAGTAAGGAGGCAGCTTCCCTGACAAGTCAAGCACCTGAGGACAGGCCCTGACAAGGCTGTGGAGAGGGTAGCCTGAACCTTGTCTTTGAACTGGGGGGACCAAGGAGGGTGTGGCCCCATCAGGCAAGGTGCACTAGGAGCCCAGGGCTAGGAGGGCAGGTCCTCACAGGGTGCTAGAGGCCAAGTTCGTGTCTTCGTGCTTGAGCTTCCCGTCCAAGGCGAGGCCCCGCTTCTCTCGGTTATTGGCTAGGAAGGGGGTCAGTGTGTAGACCTTGCAGAACGTCGAGCTGGGTGCCACAGTGTCACTGGGAAGAAGGGAAGCAGCTGTGGAGATGGCCTTCCCCAGAGCCAACCCCAGCCCTGATCTCCAGCCCAGCAGAATATCTAGTCTGGGCCTGCTCCAAGTCTCCCTCTCCCAACCTCTGTCCCCCAGATGCACGGACCACCTGGGCCAGCCCAGCTCAGGCAAGGAGACCACTGCCACTCAAAAGAGGCACATCTACATTCCACGCACAAAGAGGACTGAGTCTGGGATATTCTAAAAGATTATCCTAGTCAAGCAGCACAGTGCTAAAAGGCACATTTATTTAAAAAATTACAGCTGGCCGGGTGCAGTGGCTCATGCCTGTAATCCCAGCACTTCGGGAGGCCAAGGCGGGCAGTTCACGAGGTCAGGAGATCGAGACCATCCTGGCTAACACGGTGAAACCCTATCTCTACTAAAAATACAAAAAAATTAGCCGGGCATGGTGGCAGGCGCCTGTAGTCCCAGCTACTCAGGAGGCCGAGCCAGGAGAATGGCATGAACCCGGGAGGCGGACCTTGCAGTGAGCCGAGATCTCTCCACTGCACTCCAACCCCAGGCGACAGAGCGAGACTCTGTCTCAAAAAAAAAAAAAAAAAAAAAGTACAGCCTCAGCGGGCACAGTTGCTCATGCCTGTAATCCCAGCAACTTGAGAGGCTGACAGGAGGATTGCTTGAGGCCAGGAGTTTGAGACCAGCCTGGGCAACATAGCAAGACCCCATCTCTACAAAAAATTTTAAACATTAGCCTGATATGGTGGCGCATACCTGTAGTCCTAGCTGCTTGGGAGGCTGAAGCAGGAGGATCACTTGAGCCCAGGAGTTCGAGGCTGGCTGTAGTGAGCCATGATCATACCACTGCACTCCAGCCTGGGCAACAGAGTGAAACTCTGTCTCTAAACCAATTTTATTTTATTTTATTTTTTGAGACAGAGTCTCGCTCTGTCACAGGCTAGAGTACAGTAGTGTGATCCTGGCTCACTGGAACCTCCACCTCCCAGGTTCAAGCAATTCTCCTAACTCAGCCTCCCAAGTAGCTGGGATAACAGGCATGCGCCACCATGCCCAACTAATTTTTGTATTTTTAGTAGAGATGAGGTTTTGCCGTGTTGGCCAGGACGGTCTCAAACTCCTGACCTCAAGTGATCTGCCTGCCTCAGCCTCCCCAAGTGCTGGGATTATAGGCGTGAGCACCAGCCCTGTCTCTAAACAAATTTTAAAAAGAAAAAATTATAGCTACACACAAACCGTAAATGAAGCTATTTGGGCACCCATATACCCACCATCTAGGCTCGACAATTAAAAGTTTACTTGCTTGATCACATCCATCATATATAGGGTGTTTTGACTGTCCAATTTTTACTTGCTTTTGCTCTATCCCCCATCCTTTCCAATGAGAGAGCTGTCATGCAGCAGATAGTGAACAAGCCTTGGAGTCGGATGACCTGTGTTCCAGCCCCAGCTTTGCTGCTTGCTAGCTTGCAAGTCACATCTCTCTCAGCCACTTCCTCCTCTACATACTGGGGCAGCAGCAACCCCAGCCCCACAGCGCTTCCTGAGAAGTAAACAAGTCTGTGAGTGCAAATGCCTCCCCAGCCATCCCTGCTGGTATTCGTTGTGCAGACGCTGGCACCATCTGCAGTGGTTGGGATTTTCTACTCTTTAGGGATTATATGTTACTCTGGTTCTAGATCACTTCACTTTACCATCAGGAATCTATGCCTCATAGCTCTGATTTTTTTTTTTTTAAATCAACAGTGGATATGAAAAATATCCAGTAACCAGAGAAAGCTTGATCTAATCATAGCATGTTCACCTATAGGACACTAAAAACTATTTCAAAGGCCATGTAGTAACATTTTAAAAATGTTTTCAGTTGCAAGAAATACTGATTGGAATTGTATATAAACAAATACACATATACATGTAAAATTACATCAGGTATAATTGCCCCAAGAAATTACTGGCAGGGCCAGGAAAAAAAAAATGTGTATGTCTTTGAATGGAAGCATTTACTTTCTTTAGGTAAGTAAAGATGTTTCACCTGAGATCTCTCCTCTTGCCTTAGCTGCCAACAAGCTTGGGACACAGTTCAGTCCATGCTCAACTATAGTAGTTCTCCTCAAACCTAGATGATTTTTTGTGTGTAATTATTCTCTACCCTCCCACACACAACCCCTTTTACCCAATGAGCTGGATTACCCCTTTATGAGACAAGAGCTGTATACCTAGTGCCTTACCCACTTTGCCTTGGCTACCAGGAAGCCGAAGAACAAAGTATTTCCCTTCAACCTAGGTTTCTTGTACAATGTAATTATTTTTTCTCACAACCCCAATCCCCTTACATTCATTAGCTCTTGTTTTGTCGTTCTAGTTTTAGTGGGTGTCTTCCTTGACTGTAGCATGCATTTTCTTATAGCTAAATCAGGTGGATGGTTTCTAAAGGGCTCTTCGGGATCATCTACTCTGAGTGGCAAGGAAGTCTGAGGCCCAGCCCTCTGCCAGGTGGAGAAGAGCCACCTGGAACTGTAACAGGACACCTAGAGCTTCTCTTTTTCCCACCCAATCCCACACGCCCAAGGCCAGACTTGTGCCCACTTACTCAGCCTCTTCCATGGCAACAGGGCACTTGTACTGAGCTGTGTTGAAAAGGCAGATGTCTGCATACTGGCGCACTAAGGAGGGAGAGGAATCAAGGTGGAGTGAGTCGGGAATGCAGCTCCCATGGAGTCTCACAGGCATCCCTGGGTTGGGGATATTCAGCCTCAGGCAATGGCCAGAGGCCACCAGTGGGGACTTCTGCATGAGACCACCCCTGTCTTACATCCAAAGGGTAGCCCCAAACACACCCATTTCCTTCCATAACCAAAGCCTTCCCCTCAAGGACAGCTTTGTCCAGAACCCAAGAAACTGAAGAGGTGGCTTAAAGAGCAAACTCATTACCTAGCCAATAAGCAGCCTGCCTTACCCAACTCAAAAGCTTTGCCCTGTGGCTCAGAGCAGGCCCTGGGCTTCAGTGGCTATTTTTTATACAAGGCTGTTAACAAGGGGAGATCCTTCAGCCACCCCCAGCCCTTGGGAAGATTGCCTCTTGCTGTCCCCTAAGCTGACCCTCTGTCTGGGATACCTGAGATCTTGATCTTCTTCACCGTCTTGTTGGTGTTGTTGGTGACGTGGACGTTGACACTGATGGGTTCTCCATGGTAATAGATCTGGGGGGCATAAGAAGGGATGGGGTTGGCTGGGAGGACAGCAAGGTTCTAGGGAAAGGGGAGGGAGAAAAGCCCCCACGTGATCTTCTGGTGTTCCCCAGACCTTGGGCAGACCTTCAGAAGGGTCTGCTGCTCGCGTCTGAAGTCCATCACATCCCTCAGGTTCATGCCCCCTCTGCCACTCCTTTAGGCCCAAGAGGCTTCTCCGAATCCCCCAAGGCATTGTGACATTTGCCCCAAGTTCATCAGCCACTTCCCACTGCTGCTAAGGTGGCACGAAAGCCACCAGGCACATTAGCCTTCAGTTCCCTGGTGGGACCCTTGAAAGATAACGGAATTGGAAGGTGATAGTCCTGGGCTCCAGCCCTGGCTTGGCCAGCAGTAATTGCGACAACAATAACAACAATAACATTGATGATGATGAAAGCAGTGTGACTGTGGGTAGGTTATCTAAGCCTCAAGGTCTCCCTCTGTGCAATGAAGGGGTTGGACTAGGTGATGTCTGAAGTCCCTGCCAGCTCTAAATTCTGTCCACGGAAGGATCTGGAAGAAGCAGGGAAAGGTGAGGAGGGGCTCACCAGCTCACTGAGGCAGCCAGCTCTGAATCCCTACAAAAAGACCTCAACTTGCATCTTGCCCCAAGGCACTTCCCTTCAGCCATGCCCCAAGAGAGAGGGGGTGCCCACACCTCGAGGAGGGGCCAGCCCAAGCTCACAGCAGCCATCAGTCAGCTGGGTTTGATTCAGAGTTTGAGGGGAGGCCCTTCCTTCTGCAGGGCTTGTCGCCCTGATGCTCAGTGTTTGGCAGGGAGGTCACGGCCCCCCGCCGTGCCCCCTCTGCAATGCTGGTTGACCTTCAGCACTCGGCCTGAGGCAGGCAGCTGGTGGAGGTGTGGGGGAGATGTCCAGGACCTTCGGGAGGGTCCTCGCTTCTGAAGTCCATCACATCTCTCAAGTTCATGCCCCCTCTGCCACTCCTTTAGGCCCAAGAGGCTTCTCCAAATCCCCCATGAGAGGTCTCAGATTCCCTGAGGCCTGTGGTCCTTGGGCTGGGGTAGAAGCTCCTACCTGAGGCATCCTTGCAGGCCAGGAGAGAGCTGGAATCTGAGGCCCAGGCCCTGGTGGAGCAGCCCCCACCCCCTGCCAAGTCCGAGCCTCCTACCTCCTTATCCAGGGAGGCCTCTAGGTGCAAGGGCTTGTCCGACATGAGGAACTGCCTGGTGGTCTCGGCTGTGGGCTGGGGGCCAGGCCTCTCCGGGGCATACTGAACCTTCCGGATGACCAGACGCACAGAATTCCTAATGGAGATGGGCAGAGTGAAAGAGGACCAGGGTCACCTGCCTTCATCCCCTCTCCTTGCGAGCCTCACATCATTCTCCTGCTCAAGAGACTGGCATGGCTCTCCATCACCTTAGAATCCAGCCAAACTGCAAAGATCAGCATAGGGGTCTGTCACCTTCTGGCTCCATTCTATCCTCCCCTGTTCTGCCCAGAAGTGCCCTGTGGCCGCACTTCATCTGGGTCCTGGTACCCAGCAGGATGCTGAAACAGGGACTACATTTTTCACCTCCTGCTTCCCTATGTCACCAAATAGGTAACATTGTCACTTCCTGCCTCCCTATGTCACCATACACAAATAGTGTCCCTCTGTCATCTATTTTGGTAACATAGGACACTATTTGTGTAAGCTCTTTAAGGACAGAAATTTGTGTCTAAGGTGTTCACAGCTGTACTCTCAGCACCTATGACTGTGCCTGCCATATAATAAACACCTGCCAGATATCTATTATGTAAAACTATGCAGAGGGGACAGGGGTCCCAAGAAGAAATGGGGCTCAGGGAGGCGTTGGGGTTCAGGGAGGAGGTGTGGATTCAGTCAGGGGGATGCAAGCCAGTGAAGGGGACAAGCCCAGGGAGGGGAGAAGGCCCATGGATGAGACTGGCTCCACGAAGGTTACAGGGGATCAGGGAGCAAATGAGTATCTGGTGAGGGAGGCGGACTTGGTGAGGCTGTCTCTGTGGCGTGCTGGGAATGCCAGCATCTCCGTTGCTCAGATAAGCTGCCTCCATTGCCTGGAACCAGGAAGCCAGGGTCAAACTCCCAGCTCTCCTCTTACTAAGTATGTGGCCCTGGGTACATTAACCTCTCGCTGCCTCTGTTCCCTCATCTGTAAAGGGTGATGACAGAAGGACCTACCTCTTTTCTTCCTTTTTTAATTTTTATTTATTTATTTATTTTGAGATGGAGTCTCACTCTGTTGCCCAGGCTGGAGTGCAGTGGCACGATCTCAGCTCACTACAACCTCTGCCTCCCAGGTTCAAGCAATTCTCCTGCCTCGGCCTTCTGAGTAACTGGGATTACTCAGAAGGTGGCATATGCCACCATGCCTGCCTAATTTTTGTATTTTGTATTTTCAGTAGAGATGGGGTTTCACCATGTTGGCCAGGCTGGTCTGGAACTCCCGGCCTCAAGCGATACACCCGCCTTTGGCCTTCCAGAGCTCTGGGATTACAGGCGTGAGCCACCGCGCCCAGCCAGGACCTACTTCTTAGAGCTGCTGTGAGGATTAAATTAGTTCATACAGCCCAGCACTGTGAATGGTGTCTGGCACCTAATCAGCCGTTGATAAATGATAGCTTCTATATCATTATTATTAGTAACTCCTTGGTGTGGATTTTAAATGTCCCATTGGTGGTAGGGTGAGAGGGGTGGCTCTCGATGTCACCTCCTCTTTCTTGTGCTTACCAAGCCTCCTCCCACATCCCACAGCACGCTTCCTTTTCCCTGGTCTCAGGTCTTAAGAGGAAAAGGGAGACAGAGAAGCGAGGGAGAAAAGTCCCAGCTCCCCACACACAGCTGCCAGAGCTGCAGATGCAAATGCTTGCAATACACCCTAGAGCCACCAGGTGGCAAACTCAGCCTACGCCCTAAAAAGGCTGCTGTGCCCTCAGCCAACCTCCTCTGGGAACAGTGCCTCTGGATGCAGGAACATCAGCGTCGAGGGCCCACCAGCTATTCCAGGAGGCAGACAGAGAACAGCCCGACCCAGGAGGGGCAGGCATGAGACATCCCAGCCAGCTGTTTCTGGCTGCCAGCCTGGGCTCTCTGTCTGCCCGGGCTGTGCTTCTCCAGAGAACGTTTCCCCTCTCTTAGATGTGGGCCAACCTCCCTGTCACTCTCCCCTGGATGGGTTCACTATCTCCACTTCCTCCTCACTTAGAAGCTGCCATTGGCACACACTCCACCCCTGCTGAATGCCTCCCAGGAGGAAAACTGGAAAATGCGGATGGTCAGGAAACAGCCTGCTCACTGTTTAACACAATCTGAATTTAGGGTTTTTCCAAAACAAATTAAAAAGACATGCAGTCTGGAGGGGATGAAATGAGAGGCAGGGAGATGAGGGAGGAAGCTGCCACAATGGTGCAAAGGAGAAGATGCTGCAGCCTGAACCTGGGCAGTCGAAGCCACCTCCCCAAGGAAGCCCTCCGTGACCTCCCAGCTTCCAGAGTGCCCTTCCAAGGCTGGAATGTGCGCCCCTCCTCGCACACTTCCAGGTATTGTTACTTATCTCCTCTTGGACTTTGCCCATCCTGTCTCCCTCCCTCACCCAGCAGGCGGCCCACACCCTGGCATCCTACTCACCGCTTATGGATCTTCTCCTCCAAATTCTCCGCGCAGAAGGCTTTGACTTCATAGTCCACACCGCAAGCCTGTGGGGAAGGGGTCACTGACCACAGGGCCTTGGAGAAGCAGGGTCCCCAGTACACAGCCAGCCCACCTCTCATTTTACAAACGAGGACACTGGACAGGAACACCAAGCTCCCATAGCCCAGCCTTCCTTGGTCTGGAAGAAGCAGGGGAACGCCCTTGTGCTCAGCCCCAGTGCTGTGCTGCCTCCTCCATCTGACATGGGACATCCCAAACCATCCAAACGGGGCTCTGCTCTTTGGACTCCTGCCTCAGTCTGGGTGGCCATCCTCATCCAGGCAGCTGCCCAGAAATAGCAACAGGCACCTGAGCAGACTGGGGGCACCTACTACTGTGTGCAGACCCGGCCCCGGGTGGCTTCTCCGGTATCCCTCTAACAAGACAAAGAGGCACGTGCTGTTATCTCCATCTTGCAGATGAGAAAGCTGGACTCAAAGGTCTGGAGCAAGTGGTGTCACTTCTCTCCAACCCTCAGTTTCCCCATCTGTGAAATGGGGATGATCGCACCTTGATTCAAGGTTGCCAAGGTTTACGTGAGGCCAGGTGTAGGTCCTCAGACCACTTTGGTCCTGTTGCAGCCAACGCCACTCAGGAGGGCCTCTGGACCCATCACTGAACAGGAGAGTGAGGCTGACCCCATATCTGCTGCCCTGTCTGAAGAGAGACTGGTTGTCCAAGGTGGGACCAGCTTAGCCTAGACACAAAGACTGTTCAACAGGGAGAGTGGTCCTGTGTGTCCAGCAACTCCCAGGGAGAAAGCCAGACACCTGGGGACATGAGAGTCCTGGAGCCAGAGAGATGGTCCCCTTGGGGTGACCTACCTTCCCCGTGTCTTCGGGCCCCGGCTGCAGCGTCACAGAGCATGGAAGGTTTGGAGGGATCTGTCAAGAAGAGGACAGAACGAGCCACCTATCACATCTGCCACTGTCCTGCCTCATGTATCACAGCCCAGACACTCCCATACACCCATCAGACCAAGGGCCCCAGGGGACAAGCCATGTCTACCCCATCAGACCATGCCAAGCCATGCCCCACAAGTGTCTGAGTTTTCTTTATCTAAAGGGTTTGGCCCAGTCCAGTCCTCGCAGCAATGGTTTAAATAGATCTTTCTATGATGCCTACTGTGGTTGGCAGAATAATGGTCCCCCAAAGATGTCCACACCCTAATCCCCCAAACCTGGGACCTTAATGACAAAAGTGACTTTGCAGATCCAATTAAGGCCTTGAGATGGGGACAATATCCTGGATAATTTTGGTGGGCCTGGTATAATCACAAGAGTCCTTAGAAGTGGAAGCAGGGGGCAGAAATGTCCGAGCCACAGTGATGGGATGTACAGAAGACTCAGTGGCCACTGCTCGCTTTGACGATGGAGGAAGGCACCGTGAGCCAAGGAAAGCGACGCTGGAAAAGGTGGATGCTCCCTGAGGGCCTCCAGAGGAGCCAGCCCTGCCACGCCTCCATGTTAGCCCACTGAGACATGTTTTGGGACTTCTGACCTCCAGAGCTGTAAGCTCATACATCTGTGTTGTTTTCATTGCTGCCGAGTTTGTGGCAATCTGTTTCAGCAGCCATAGGGAGCTAACATGTCTACGTGGAAAAGGTGACTCCATGACCCTCTCCACTCTCTCAGCCTCCCTGAAAGGGAGAGACCACACTGAATCTCAGAATCAGAGAGCCTAAGAAACTTGAGATTTTGAAATCCAGCATCTTAAAGTCTCTGATTTGAAAGGTGGTGGGGCAGACAGATCACCTACTTGCCATCCCTCTCTTGCGAGCTGGGTTGTTGCCAGGCAAGTGGGGAGCTGATCTGAGCGGAAAACACCTTGCAGTGATTCAGGGGCCAGAAAGGGCTCTTTCTTTCTCTGAGGCCCCTTAGCACCCCCTTTCTCCCACCAATGACCTGGCCTCAGAAGGGTCTGAGGAGTAGCCCAAAGGTACAGGTGACAAACCCCAGCAGGGGCTGGAGAAGAGACACTTACCAGGTAACACAGGTGACAGTGCCCCAGGTCCCAGCATACACTGGGAAACTGGGTGGCAGGGAGCAGCTGACCCTCACCTCCCTCTTATGCCCACCCCAGAGGGCTTCCTAGAGGCGGCGTTTCTGGAATGGGGCCCCAGGGATGGCAGTTCCTGACCTCAAAGGTGAAAGGGTAAGCGTGCTCGCCCAGCTTCTTGATGAGGCGCTCCTGCAGCCGCGTCAGGGGCTTCTTGTCCTCGGGGGCCGGTGGGAAGGACTGTACGTTGGCCACAAACAGGTCCTTGCGAAAGGTCAGGCCCAGGACATCCAGGTCCTCCCGGCCATAGCGGAAGGCGCAGGTCAGCGTCACGTAGACTGTGGGGAGCGAGGAGCACTGAGGAGGGGTCTGGGAGAGCAGCAAGCGAGCCCCCCAGAGTGCCGGCAGCAGCCCTGGGACGGGCCCCACTGGAGGCCCCAGGCCTGTACCAAGCTCTGTGGGGACGGTTGCACTGTCTCCACCAGGAGGGCTGGTAGTGAGTACCGGAAGGATGCCAATGGCTTGGCCCCTGGGAGGAGGAGGGGGCTGCCTGCTGAGCCAGCTCTGTCCTTCCCCCTCCCACCTCTCCCCAGGGCATATGTGGAGGGGTATGGAAACGGTCTGACAGGCTTGGCGGGGGCTGGAGTAGTCTGGCAGACCTGGGGTGGGGGTAGGGGACCTGCGGAAGGAGCAGGGAGTTGTGGGGGCAGGGCAAGTGCTGGGTGGTATCTGGACGGCAAGGGTCTTGCCACAGCTCAGTCCGCACTCTTGTCTTCCTGCGCATTGATACTGCCCCGGTATCAATGCTCTGTTCTGTTAAAGAAGAACCTACTCCTGCCCTGCTGGCATCCCCAGCCTCGCCACAGTCATGACATATTGATGTGAAAGTGCTCAGGGCATGGGGAAACCTTCTCCCAAAGTAGGCTTGGGGCAGGGCTGTCCCAGGCTGGAGGAGGCAAGGGCATCTGTAGGGGTATTTGTTGGGGCTTTCAGGGGAACCAGTGGGGATGGGCAGGGAGTTCCTATGCTAGAGGTCCGGGAGGAAGAGGAGGCCCTTGACAGGCTGGGGATGGGGGCCACAGCCTACCTCTCCGCTCTTTGAGATACTCAGGATCCACCAGGACCACACCATCTGAGGAAAGGACAGAGAGTAAGCAGCCTCTCCCAACCTGGTATCCCAAACCTCTGTGCCCCAAACACCAGCCCAAGCCCAGATCCAACCATCTGTTCATCTAAAATCATCCTGAGAAAAATGGAAAGGCCGGCACCTAGAGGGTGGCACTGCCCACCTCCGCCATGCTCCACCCTTCCCCCATCCCAGGCCAGTATAACGGACCCAGCTGGTGACTTTAGGCAGGTTAGAGACCATTTCTGTTTCTTCATCTGTTAGTAAGAATAATAACATAGGTCCGAAACTCCTAGAACCAGGTATTCTTTGGAATTTAGAAATTGCGAAGTATAGAGAGGCAAAATGGGCCGGACATGGTGGGTCATGCCCATAATCCCAACACTTTGGGAGGCTGAGGTGGGCGGATCACTTGAGGCCAAGAGTTCAACACCAGCCTGGCCAACATGGTGAAACCTCATCTCTACTATAAATACAAAAATAGTTGGGCACGGTGGCAGGCGCCTGTAGTTCCAGCTACTCGGGAGACTGAAGCAAGAGAATCACTTGAACCTGGGAGGCAGAGGCTGCAGTGAGCTGAGATCATCCCACTGCACTCCAGCCTGGGCAACAGAGAGAGACTCTGTCTCAAAATAAAATAAAATAAAATAGGCAAAATGGTACATGTTCCATATATTCTGTAATGACCTCTGCAAGATCTGTACCCTATTATTAAAGCCATTAATACCTCTGTAGGAAAACACAAATATTCTCACCAAGAGGCTAAATAAGGCATAAATAGCCTCGCATCAGTTTGGGTCAGGTTTGCCAATAAATGAATTCTGCATTAAACTTGGAAGCAATGTTAGGTTTTCAGAGCTTGGGCTTGGCACATGTGGATTGGGGGTTGTGATCTGCGGTGCCTCCCTCATGGGGCTGAACGGGTACATGTGTGAATGTGCACACGTGTACAGCGTTTAGACAGTGCCGAGCACTCAAAAGCACTCTGCAATTGTGGAAGGTGCCTCAGTGTCCTGAGGCCTGCCCTCGGGGGCAGAGTCCAGCTGGACACAAAGGACATCTCTGCTCAGCACCCCAGGAGGCCAGAAACACTGGCTCAGGGTCACCCCCTTGGCTGACATTCCCTGTCTATCTTTGGCCAAACCTTTCTTTCCTCTCTCTCTCCCCCTACCCTCTAACCCATTGTCACTCCATTGCCAGTGGAAGAGGAGGGCCAAGATGGATCATCAGTGTCCTGTCGGGCAGGCCAGTGGGCTTGGACTTGTGTGCAGGTTTGGTGGGGAACTGGTAAGCATAGGGAGGGTGTGATCAGATCAAGCCAAATGGCAGGGTCACTATGGGAGACGAATCTCTCACAGTGAGTCCCTGATCAGCTCTGCGCAGTGCCCCAGAGTTCTCGGGGATACCAGGGCTCACAAGGGGCCTGGCACAAAGGGGGTGCTCTGTGAACACCTGCTGAACAGCTCTCAGGGTGCCTGCGTTTGTTGGGGACTGGTTTCCTGCCCCTGTCCTCTCCCAGTCTCTGGGCCGCCTCTGCTGCTGTCCTTAGTAGGCCAATGGGCATGGACAACACTGGCCTCAGAGGGCCCACCGGAAATGACAACATGAAGCAGCCACAGGTGAACACCAGGATGCCTGCTCCCGGCCTCTGAGGGGCTACCTCAGGGAGAAGATGCCAATGGCAAAGGGACACTGAGCTTCAGAAGACACCAAACAGCGTCCCAGGCAGGGTTGGAGGGGAGAATTGGGGGTGTTCTGCTCTAGGCCATGAAGGGCTCTGCTGACAGCCCCCTGGCCCTGGGAGCCCAGGGTCCCCAGGTCTTCCTCCTGGTGAGCTGAAGCCTACAGCCGGGCTTGCTTCCTTGGCTCAGGAACCACACAAATCACTCCTGCCCTGGCCCCAGGACAGCCCGCAGGGACATGATGGGAAAGGCCATACTAGGCCTCACTTTGATTTGCTCATCCTTTTTTTTTTGAGACAGAGTCTTGCTCTGTCACCCAGGCTGGAGTGCGGTGGCATGATCTCACTCACTGCAACTCTGCCTCGTGGGTTCAAGTGATTCTCGTGCCTCAGCCACCCCAGTAGCAGGGAATACAGGTGCATGCCACCATGCCCGGCTATTTTTTTTCCTGTATTTTTTAGTAGAGATGATATTTCACCATGTGGGCCAGGCTGGTCTCAAACTCCTGACCTTGGGTGATCTGCCTCCCAAAGTGCTGGGATTACAGGCGTGAGCCACCATGCCCAGCTGGTTTGCTCATCTTTAAAAAATCATTGAACCTCTTTGGACCTCACTGTGCCCGTTTATAAAATAGGAGTAATTTTAGGCTTCCCTCTCACAAACAGACATGAGAAGAGGCCATGAGACCAAGGCCCTTCCAATGAGAGTAGTCATTCTTAATTAAGGTGATTCTGCCCCCAAAGGAGACACTTTGGCAATGAATAAATATTTTTATTTATTTATTTTTTTGAGATGGAGTCTCACTCTATTGCCCAGGCTGGAGTGCAGTAGCACAATCTCAGCTCACTGCAACCTCCATCTCCCAGGTTCAAACGATTCTCCCACCCCAGCCTCCCAAGTAGCTGGGATTACAGGTGCCCACAGTCATGCCCAGCTAATTTTTGTATTTTTAATAGAGACAGGGTTTCACCATGTTAGCCAGGCTGGTCTCGAACTCCTGACCTCAAGTGATCCGCCCGCCTCAGCCTCCCAAAATGCTGGGATTACAGGCGTGAGCCACCGCACTTGGCCTAAAGACATTTTTAGTTGGCCTAACTGGAGTGTGAGGTACTCTGGGAATCGAATGAGTAGAGACCAGGGATGTGGCTATCCAGCCTATAACACACAGGACAGGCCACACCAACAAAGAACTATCCAATCCAAAATGTCAAGCATGCAGAAATTGCAAAACCCTGAACTTGAACAAGAACTTGGAAGGTGCCTTCAGCCACAGCCCAGCTTCTAGCAGGACCCCCATGTACATGAGGACAGCTCCCATTTCACAAGTCCTAAGAAGGATTCTCCCTCTGTCTCCCACTCTTTGCCATCACAAGGAAGCAGAACAAAGAGTTTTGCAGACTCTGCCAGGTTTGAACCAGGCTCTTCTATCTACTCACTCTGTGACCTGGAGTAAGTCACTGAGCCACTCTGTGCCTCATTCTCCTTGTCTGTGAAGCAGGGATAGTCATCATAGTCACCCCCACTGTCTGCTACATGACACGCCTTATAGTAAGTGGCGGTGTCTGTCGTCATCACCCTCACCCTTCTTACCATCATCAGGACGCCTTCCCTGATTCTCACCTCAGTCCTTCCCACAGTCTCTTCTTGCAGTCCTCACTTGAGTGGGAAAGTAGCTGCTCAGTAAATGCTTGCTGCCTGAAGCAGGAAGCCATTCACCCCCGTTCTTGGCACCAGGCCCCTCTGGAGAGCTGAGAGCTATTTCTGGGAGGCTTTGCCAGCCCCATCTTCCCCTAGCCCTCCTCTCACCCTCCAGGGACTCACCCACAGGGTCCACGAGGTCGATGTGGTCCACAAAGTCCCGCTTTCCCAGGTAGACGGTGAGCTGAGGAGGAGAGGCATAGGGGGCGTTAGCAGCTGCAGGCCCAGAGGACACAGGACCCTGTCTTGGAGGAAACCCTGCAGGCAGCTTCTGAAACTCCAGACCCATCCCTAACCCTTATCAAAATCCTAACTGGACTTGGGCCTTCACCCCAGCCCTAATACCAAGATTCGCAAACCCCTGTAAAATCTTAAAAGCATCACTTCCACCCAAAGCCTTCCAATAATGTGAAGGAGTCATTATTGTTCCTATTTTACAGATGAGGACACTGAGGCCCAGAGAGATCTTCATGCCAAGCACCACTGCCGGTGGAGCAGCAGCGGCAGAGAAGCTGGGTGAGTGGGAGTGTGGCATCTCAGAGGGTGAGAGCCCCCAGGCAGGCGGGAGCGCTGAGCCCTCAGAGGCTCTGAACACGGGCCGCGCTGTGTTCTTCAGTTGCTCCTCCCTCCATGCAGCCAGGCGGGGATTCACTGATACGAGGACTCGTTTTCTTTTTCTTAAATATTTTTTTTTTCGAGACGGAATTTTGCTCTTGTTGCCCAGCCTGGAGTGCAATGGCACGATCTCAGATCCCTACAACCTCTGCCTCCCGGGTTCAGGCGATTCTCCTGCCTCAGCCTCCTGAGTAGCTGGGATTACAGGCATGCACCACCACGCGCAGCTAATTTTTGCACTTTTAGTAGAGATGAGGTTTCACCATGTTGGTCAGGCTGGTCTCAAACTCCTGACCTCAGGTGATCAGCCTGCCTCAGCCTCCCAAATTGCTGGGATTACAGGCGTGAGCCACTGCGCCTGGCCTAATTAATTTTTTAAATTGATTTAAAAGTATATGTTATTTATCATGCACAACACAATGTTTTAAAATAGATATACATTGTGGAAAGGTGACATCCAGCTAATGAACAAATGCACCGCCTCACACAGTTAGCAGTTCCATGTGTGAGGACTTGCCTTCTGAGGCACTGAGTGTTTGGGGGCTCAGGCCCCACTCAGTAGCCAGCCGGGAGGGAAAAACCCCGAGACAGAATTCCAGCGGCTAAACCAGATCCAGAGCGTCACCCTGATGTGTGCTGTTCCTCAACAACCCTTCAATCCTCGTGACTCGACCGCCATCATTATTTCTCAAGTCCATCCCTCTCCATCCCCACAGCCACTCCTGCCTAGACCACCACACCAGCCCCTTGCTGCTCACTCGCTGAGAGCCTGCTCTCCTCCTTAGCTAGACTAGTCACCCTAAAATGCAAAGCTTTCTTTTTTTTTTTTTTTTGAGATGGAGTCTCCCTCTGTCACCCAGGCTGGAGTGCAGTGGTGCAATTTCAGCTCACTGCAACCTCTACCTCCTGGGTTCAAGTGATCCTCACACCTCAGCCTCCCAAATAGCTGGAACTACAGGCATGCACCACCACGCCTGGCTAATTTTTGTATTTTTAGTAGAGACCAGGTTTCAAACTCCTAACCTCAAGTGATCTACCCACCTTGGCCTCCCAAAGTGCTGGGATTATAGGCGTGAGCCACTGTGCCCAGCCCTAAAATTCAAATCTAACCATGCTACTGCCGCCTGAAACCCATTAATGGTTCCTCAGTGTCCAAAAATAAGGATGACAAATGGGTTTCATTCCAAGTGCCAACTCTGATCTACCGGCGGAGAGAGGGGACGGGGAGCTGTCTCGGACTCTGGGCTGAGAAGGAATCTAAGATGAAACCCTGGTGCAGCAGGGAAGGGCGATGGTGACTGATGTTATCTACTGTGGGCACAGAAGAGAGATGTGGAAGCACACGTGGTGCTATTTGCCAACCCAGGCCAGCTCATAAGCCAAGCCACAGTGTCCCCGTGACCAGCCCTGCAGCCTCTCAGCCTCAGCCTCCCTCTTGGCACTCTGAACTCAGCTGCTTAAGATTCCCACAGTCCCTATGCTTTTATGTCCTGCCTACAATGCTGTTTTCACCTTGCCTTGCTGGAAATGCATCCCTCCTAGAAGCTGCCACTGCACACCAGGCTGGGTCCTGCAGCCCCGATGGCCCCGTATCTCCCGCCTGCCACTTCATGCTGAAATGATGGATTTCTGTGTCTGCCTCTGCCATCTGGCTGTGAGAGGCACAGACTGTGCTTCATTCATCTCAGTACACCCTGCCCCTGTCCCCACCGGCTCAGCCCATACCTGGTGTGGAATGGTGTCAGTAATGTCTACCTGCTGAACTGACGGGGAAGCAGGACGGCGTCTGGGCCTGCAAGGAGAAAGCAAGGAAGCCAGGCCCTGGGAGCTGCCCTGGCTAAGGAGTTGATGCTAGGGTCCTCTCACAGCAGGGGACTCACTCCCCCACGGCCCTCGGCGCTTACTGATTGGCTTGTCCTCCACTGTCACACACTTACTGAAGTCTCTCTATGACAGGCCATCTCTCCCTACACCAGAGCTCAGGGTAGCTGTGCTTCCCCACTGTGAAAGTTTCCTGAGTGTGTCCCTCCCCCTTCAACTGACAGCTCCAAGAGACAGAGCTGTGTCACCCCTAAGACGGGGAGCAGCACCTGCCCCCTCCCACAGAGGTGTGCACTTCAGGGGACATGCCGTTTCCTCTGCTTCCCAAGAGAAAATGACCAGAGTGTGAGGTCAGGGAGGCGCTGGGCGCAGCTATTACAGACTCACCTTTCCATTCGGACTGGCCTTCTTGAACACTCTGTGGAGAGAAAGAGAGGTCAGGCCAGGGTTCGCGTATCCTGCCCAGGGGCAAGCTCCTGCGGGCCACCTTGAGGCAGGACTGGGGACCAGGGCTGGAGTGACTGACAGGCACCATGCAAGCTTGAGATCCGAACAGTGCCCATGTAATCCGCTCTTACCATCTCCACTGGTAAGCCTCCACGATAGCCACTAGAGCTCTCCTGGGCTACACAACAGCCCCCTTTCAGTCAGGTCTTTGCAGGGCAGGCTGCAGGAGTCTCCAAGTGCAAGTTTTCTGAGCTCAAGTGAGGAAAAGCCTGGCATGCTGTAAGGTCTGTGTGATCTACCCTCACCTCCCGGTTTTACCTCCTACTACTCTCCCTCACCCATCTCCAGCCACATCTACCCCCGGCTGGTCCTCAAGCACACCAGGGCGATTCCCACCTCAGGGACAGTTCTTCTCTGGGAGGCTCTCCCCGAGACATCTGCATGCTCAACCCCACTGTGCCCCCGGGGCCTGAAGTCCCTCTCTTGCTCTACTTCTTCTTTTTCTATAGCACTCATCACTTTCTTTTTTGAGACAAGGTTTCACTCTGTCACCCAGAATGGAGTGCAGTGGCGTGATCTCAGCTCACTGCTTCAATCTCTGCCTCCTGGGCTCAAACAATCCTCCTGCTCAGCCTCTCAAGTCGCTGGGACCACAGGCACATGCCACCACCCCGGGCTAATTTTTATTTTTTGTTTTCTTCTTTTGTTTTGTTTTTTGGTAGAAATGGGGTTTCACCAAATTGCTCAGCTGGTCTCAAACTCCTGGACTCAGGCAATCTGCCCACTTCGACTTCCCAAAGTGCTGAGATTACAGGCGTGAGCCACCACGCCAAGCCAACACTTATCACTTTCGAACGTACACATATTTTGCTTGTTTATTATGTGTCTACTCTGCTAACATGTCACTCCACGAGGGCAGGGATCTTTGTCTCTCTTATCCACAGATGCATCTATCCCAAGCACCCAACACAGCACTGCAATCATTGTTTAATAAATGATGGGGCCAGGAACGGTGGCTCATGCCTGTAATCCCAGCATTTTGGGAGGCCGAGGAGGTCAGGAGTTCAAGACCAGCCTGACTAATGTGGTGAAACCCCGTCTCTACTAAAAATGCAAAAATTAGTTGGGCATGGTGGTGGGCGCCTGTAAACCCAGCTACTCGAGAGGCTGAGGTAGAATTGCCTGAACCCAGAAGACGGAGGTTGCAGTGAGCCAAGATCGCGCCACTGCACTCCAGCCTGGACGACAGAGCGAGACTCAGTCTCAAAAACAAACAAACAAAAAATGATGAATGGCAGGTAGCAAACACTCAATAAATATTAGTTGAACAGGTGAATGAATGAATGAGTGAAGGAATCAACTGCCTTACTTAACAGAAACTGAAGCCCAGCAAAGGCAGAGAATAAGCCATGGTCACCCAGCTGGATAAGGAATCAGGTTGAGATGTAGTCCATGACTCCCAAAAAGTGCCTTCTGTATCTCCTCCTGCCCTCTCCCCTGAGCTGGGTCTTGGAGCCTGAGACCTCCTTCCCCAGCTGCCAACAGCTAGCTTCCAGGATCTCTCAAAGTAATTGTTGGGAGGGAGAGAAGAAAATTGAAAGACAGAGACAGAGACCCCGAGATAAGAGAGGGGGTTGGGGAAGAGAGGGGAGGACAGGGACACAGGCCCCGGACGGGTGAAAATAAAAGATGGAATAAGAGAGGCTAAAACAGCCATGGACAGAGGCTAAAACAGCCTCAGGGACACATGAGGCTGAGAGGGCTTCCTGCCATGCAGTCCTCCCCCAGGAACACAGGGTCCAGCAGGCACCAGGGTGGGCAGGACGGTGAGGCCCGCCATGGCACATGGACAGCCACTCCTGCCTCCTTCCAGAAGAGAAGGCAAGTAGGTGGTGGCTCTGCACTGCCTTGATAGCCCTGGCCCTGCCCACCCCCACCTCTCACTTCTGGGCTGGCAGGAACCACTGATGAGTGTGAGCATGGCTTGCTAAGAAGCCTGGCACATCCCGCCCCACCTCCCCTGGGAGCCCTGGGCTTTTCTCCTGCTCATAAATATTTATTTTTTATTTTTTATTTTTTTTTTTTTTGAGACGGAGTCTCGCTCTGTTGCCCAGGCTAGAGTGCGTGGCGTGATCTCAGCTCACTGCAACCTCCATCCCCCAGGTTCAAGCGATTCTCGTGCCTCAGCCTCCCCTGTAGCTAGGATTACAGCCGTGCACCACCAGGCCAGGCTAATTTTTGTATTTTTAGTAGAGATGGGGTTTCTCCATGTTGGCCAGGCTGGTCTCAAACTCCTGACCTCAAGTGATCCTCCCACCTCCAGCCTCCCAAAGTGCTGGGATTACAGGCGTGAGCCACCGCGTCTAGCTTCCTTCTTATAAATATTTATTAGTGTTCAGAGTGTGAAGATGCCACAGTCAGCTGGGGTGTGATAATTGCTAAAGTGAGGAAAAATACAGATCACAAGGTTTGAAGCAGCAGCTCCCAAGCTGGGGCTGGACGTGCAGAGAAGACCAGAGAAGTGGCACTGGCCACAAGGGACTCCACCTGCTTCCAGAAGCCTCGGGAGCCCATGGTCTGAGGGAAAGGAGAGGCCACAAGTGCCTGAGGCCACAAACAACTGAGTCAGGGAAAACCATTCCAGGGACTGCTGGAAGGAGCGAGATACCCTGGTCAGGCTGGAAGGGGCAACTTAAGAAGGGAGGAAGGGAAGACAGAACTTTGTTGAGTGGCTAATTATTTCTCATAATAGGTCTGTGAAATGGGGATTATCATCCTCATTTTATAGGTAATTAGCTCAAGGCTCAGAGAGACGCAGTAATTTCCCCAAGAACACACAGCAAGCCAGGGGCTCGGTCAGGATTCAGACCCAATTCTATCTGCCTGCCTCCAGAAGCTGGGTGCTTCATATCCAACCCAGCTGTTTTCCTAAACCGGGTGTTTTCATCAACATCGGGAGTAATAATAAAGAGGAGAAATGAGGAGAGGAGAGGGGCAAGGGGCAGAGTGAGGGTGGCCGGGTAGGAAGTGTGGCCAGCAGTGGGGAATGACCTGCTGCTAACCTCGTCAGCACCAGGACCACCTCCTTCAGGAAGCAGGACTCTGATGGCTTCCTCAAACAACAGCAGCAGCCACCACATTCCCCGAGAGCATGCCATGCTCTAGACATGACTTTAGGTATTTTTCCTAGAACACTGCTGATCCTTACAATCCCATTTCAGAGATGAGGAAATTGAGGCTCACCGAGGTGAAGCATGGTCTGCCTGTCTCCCGAGCCCATGTCCTTTCCACTCCGTGACACTGCCAAGCCCTCTGGGATAAAACTCCTCTGACTTCCTGACCCTAACACTATCAGAAAAGAGGCCCCTGTGAGGATGTTTCGTTTCCTGGGACCTCCACCTATGCAGCATCACACAGATGGCTCTGCCTGTCAACTTTGAAGAGCAAGCCCACACGTCCAAGACTGGTCAAAGCCAAATTTCCAGGATGTCAGAGGCAGGGTCTGCCTCATCCCCAGCCCCATCTATGCCCCACAGCCTGATTCACAGAGCTGGGTGCCTATAAGAGAAATACCAGCAGTGTTCCAACTGATTAAGGCTCAGTGGAGACAAGGAACAGAACCAGCCCCCACCACATCCAACCCCACCGCCCAGGGTAGCTCAAGAAAAAGGGGAAGGCATGTTATAAGAAGGCAAAACTCTCACGGGATGCAGGCAGGATGCATGGGGGCTGGCGCAGGATCTGGGAAGCCATCTGAATCTCAGGCAGTCTCACTCTCTCTGCACCTCTCCTCCTGGGGCTTCATGTTCCCCGGTTGCACTGCTTTCTGGGCAGCTGCCCCATTGCCTCTGTGGATCAGCTCTCTCTACTTACTCAAGGCTTTTCTCCTCCTCCATCCTTTTGGCTTGGATGTGACTCCCACTCTGACACTGTTTCCACTCTGATTCTCACTCAGCTTCCCACTGCTAACTGGTTGAATGGCCCACTTCCAAATTCCCAGTAGAGGAATTTGATTGGTCAGCATTGGTCATGTGTTCCACACCTGGGCCAATCAGCTATGCCTAGGTGTGTCACACATCTAGGTGTGTCATATGGTCGAGGAGGCCTGGGCAGAAGAGGGTCTGTAGAGTAATGTTTTCCAAACAGGGGGTCACAACATACTAGTTGATAATAAAACCAACTTACGGCTGGGCATGGTGGCTCATGCCTGTAATCCCAGCACTTTGGGAGGCCGAGGTGGGAGGATTACTTGAGGTCAGGAGTTCAAGGTCAACATGGTGAAACCCCGTCTCTACTAAAAATACAAAAATTAGCCGGGCATGGTGGCATGCACCTGTAATCCCAGCTACTCGGGAGGCTGAGGCAGGAGAATCGCTTCAACCAGGGAGGCAGAAGTTGCAGTGAGCTGAGATCGTGCCCCTGCACTCCAGCCTGGGCAACAAGCAAGACTCCATCTCAAAAATAAATAAATAAATAAATAAATAACCAACTTAAAAGATTTTTTTTTTTAATGAAATGGAATGGAATAGACTAGAAAATATAAGCATGCACTGCAGGTAGCAAGGTATAATAGACATTACTATGTTCACCAAAATTCAGTTTCCTTCTAAGCCTGGGGGTATGGGAGTATCAGATTTCTCTGGTCCTATGAAGTTAGGCATGTCCATGTGGCTTGCTCTGGCCAACGAAATATGAGTAGAAATGCCAGATGTCAGTGCCAGGCAGATTTAAGTGCTGGTGCTTGATTCCCCATGCCCTCTGTATTCGTTTTCTATGGCTGCTGTAACAAATTACCACACACTTAGTGACCTAAACCAACACAAACAGGCCAGGTGTGGTGGCTCACACCTGTAATCCCAGCACTTTGGGAGGCTGACATGGGAGGATCACTTGAGTTCAGGAGTTCAAGACCAATGTGGGCAACATGGTGAAACCCCATCTCTACAAAAATACAAAAATTAGCCAGGCACAGTTGCGTGTGCCTGTAGTACCAGCTACTCGAACGCTGAGATGGGAGGATCACTTGAACCTAGAAGGTGGAGGTTGCAGTGAGTCAAGGTTGTGCCACTGCACTTGAACCTGGGTGACAGAATGAAACCCTGTCTCAAAAAAAAAAAAAAAAAAAAAACCCCACACACCCAACATATTATCTTACAGTTTGGTAGTTCAGAAACACTAAATGGGCCTCACGGGACTAAAATCAAGGTACCCACAGGGCTGCATTCATTTCTGGAGGCTCAAGGGATGAATCTGTTTCCCAGCCCTTCCCAGCTTCTAGTGGCTGCCCACATTCCTTGGCTCATGACCCCTGCTTCTATCTTCAAAGGCAGCAAGAGCAGGTTGAGTTCTTATCACATTGCCTCACTCTGACCTCCTCTTCTGCCTCTCTCTTCCATTTATAAAGACCCCTGGGATTACGTTGAACCCGTCTGGATAATCCAGAACAATCTCCCTATTTTAAGGTCAGTTAATTAGCAACCTTAATTCCATCTGCAACCGTCATTACCCTCTGCCATGTGACATATCATATTCACAGGTTCCCAGGATTATGATGTAGACATCTTCGGGAAGAGCATTCTTTTGCCTGCCATGCTCTCTTTCCTTTGCCACTGAAACCAGCAATGATCTGGATGAGAAAGCCTCCATCAACCTAAATCCCAGGGCTGCCCTGCTACATGACAGATGTGTAGCATAAGGGAGAATGAAAGCTCTTGAGCCACTAAGATTTGGGGGTTCTCACCGGCCACAGGCTGGCTTCTCCTGGCTGATACAAAAAGTGAGTATTGGCTGGGCACAGTGGCTCACACCTGTAATCCCAACACTTTGGGAGGCCAAGGCGGGTGGATCACTTGAGGCCAGGAGTTTGAGACCAGCCCGGTGAACATAGTGAAACCTTGTCTCTACTAAAAATACATAAAATTAGCCAGGTGTGGTGGCACATGCCTGTAATCCCAGCTACTCAGGAGGCTGAGGCATGAGAATCACTTGAACCCAGGAGGCAGAGGTTACAGTAAGCTGAGATCGCACCACTGCACTCCAGCCTGGGCGACAGAGTAAGACTTTGTCTCAAAAAAAAAAAAAAAAGTATTATTTAGCAAAATGTTTGTTTCAGGTGAATGTGTGTGTACTGAATTACAATGTAAAATGAATTTCATGCTGCAAATTTAAAAATGTTTCAGATCCACTGTTCTAGAAAAACATGCCTAAACCAAACATGCCCTATCCGTGTCTGTGCAGACTGCTGGATGCTGTCTTCTGAGTCCATCAAGGTGGTGCCGCCAAGAAGACAGGTAGGTCAACTCTCCAGGAACCAGAATGTCAGTTTCTTCAGTGAGCTTCATTCCCCACCTGCAGCATAGCATACCTGTGGACCAACTTTGACACTAATATTTCACTGCTCTTCTGTGAGCCATCAGTCCTCCCGGTGTCCCTTTGTGCCTGTCACGGAGAGGGCTACACAACAAGGAACCCAAATGAAGCACCTTCCAAGACTGATTACACCAAAACAAGAGTTTATAATTCTATGTGATACAGCTAAACAAGGAATTTTTTTTCCTTTTTTTTTTTTTTTTTTGAGATAGAGTCTCACTCTGTCACCCAGGCTGGAGTACAGTGGCACCATCGAGGCTCACTGCAACCTCCATCTCCCAGGCTCAAGTGATTCTCCTGCCTCGGCCTCCCAAGTAGCTGGGATTACTGGTGCGTGCCACCACGCCCGGCTAATTTTTTGTATTTTAGTAGAGACGGGGTTTCACCATGTTGTCCAGGGTGGTCTCGAACTTCTAAGCTCAGACAATCCGCCTGCCTCTGCCTCCCAGAGTGCTGGGATTACAGGCGTGAGCCACTGTGCCCAGCCAACAATGGAATATTATACAGCACTGAAATTAGGTTTCCATCTTTGATAACACAAGGAAATGCCTATCATAGAATATTAAGCAGAGTAAGTCAGGAATCAGAATAGTATGTTTGGCATGAGCTGAACTTTACACTCAATAAATACCCAAAAGAAACAAATGAGAAGACTTAATGTTAAGATGCCTACGCTCCCCTAACTGATTCAATGTAATCTTTATCAAATCCCAGCTAGCTTTTTTGCAGAAACTGAGAAGCTCATCCTAAAATTCATAAGGAAATGCCAGGGATCCAGAATAGCCAAACTATCTTGAAAAAAAAAAATAGAACCAAGTTAGAAGACTCACACTTCCCACTTTCAAAGCTTACCACAAAGCTACAGTAATCAAGACTATATTATGCTGGCATAAAAACAGACATATAGATCAATGGGATATAATTGAGAGTCTAGAAATGAACTCATATATTTATGGTCAATTGATCTTTTTACAAAGGAGCCAAGGCAAGTCAATGGGGAAAGAACATTGTTTTCAACAAATGATGCTAGAACAACTGGATAGTCTCATACAAAAAAACAAAGTTAGATCCCGACCTCATATCATGTACAAAAATTAACTCAAATGGGGCCGGGTGCTGTGTCTCACATCTGTAATCCCAGCACTTTGGGAGGCTGAGGCGGGCAGATCACCCAAGGTCAGGAGTTCGAGACCAGCCTGGCCAATATGGTGAAACCCTGTCTCTACTAAAAATACAAAAATTAGCCGGGTGTGGTGACAGGCACCTGTAATCCCAGCTACTTGGGAGGCTGAGGCAGGAGAATCGCTTGAACCCAGGAGTCGGAGGTTGCAGTGAGCCGAGATCGTGCCACTGCACTCCAGCCTGGGAGAGAGAGCAAGACTTTGTCTCAAAAAAAAAAAAAAAAAATTAATTGGACCAAAGACCTAAATGTAAAAGCTGCAGCTATAAAATTCTTAGCAGAAAACATAAGTGTAAGTCTTCATGACCTTGGGTTAGGCAATGGTTTCTTAGATATGACACGAAAAGCACAAGCAACTGAAGCAAAAATTTTAAAACTTTTGTGCTTCAAAAGTCACTGTCAAGAAAGAGAATATTGGGGGGTGGAGGGCTGGGGGAGGGATAGCATTAGGAGAAATACCTAATGTAAATGACGAGTTGATGGGTGGGGTGCAGCAAACCAACATGGCACATGTATACCTATGTAACAAACCTGCACGTTGTGCACATGTACCCTAGAACTTAAAGTATAATTTATAAAAAAAACAAAAAAAAAGGAGAGTAGACAACCCACAGAATGGAGCAAATATTTTCAAATCATTTATCTGATCAGATCCTAATAGCCAGGACATATAAAGAACTATTACAACTCAACAACAAACAGGTGAATCACCCATTTTTAAATGGGCAATGGATTTGTTTGAATAGGCATTTGTCCAAAGAAGATATTCAAGTGGCCACTAAACACATGAAAAGATGTTCAGCATCATCAGTCATCAGTCAAAACTACAATGATACACTTCACACCCATTAAGATGGCTATACTCAAAAGGAAGGATAATAAGTGTGGACAGGAGTGTGGAGAAACTGGAACCTTCATACATCGCTGGTGGGAATGGAAAGTGGGGCCGTCACTTTGAAAAAAGTTTGGCAGTTCCTTTAAAAGTTAAACCAAGAGTTAACATATGACCCAGTAAGTCCCCTCCTGTGTATACACCCAAAGTAACTGAAAATGTCCACACAAAAACTTACGCATAAATGTTTGTAGTAGCATTATTCAAAATAGCCAAAAAGAGTGAAAAAAAATCTATCAACGAATACACGTATTTTTTTAAAATTCAGTCTATACATACAATGGAATATTATATAGCCACAAAATGGGATGAAGCACTGATTCAAGCTGCAACATAATGAACCTTGAAAACATTATGTTAAGTAAATTAAGCCAGACAGAGAAGGCTGCATGTTATATGATTCCACTTGCATGAAATGTTCAGACTAAGGCAAATGGATAGAGACAGAAGGTAAATTAGTGGTTGCCAAGGGTTGATGGAGTGGGAAATGGGGAGTGACTGCTAATTGGTACAGAGTTTCTTTGGGAGGTGATGAAAATGTTCTGGAATTGGATAGTGGTGATGGTTATACAAACTTGTGAATATATACAAAAACCACTGAATTTTACCCTAAAAGTGTGAATATTATGGTATATTACATCTCAATTTAAAAAAAACAACTAAAAAAAGACAGAGAGAATGAAAGAAAAGGAAATGTGCCTAAATACTCAGGAGTTGAAGAAGACTCTGCCCACCCACACGCTTCTTTATGTCTATAATTTTTCTGTTATACAATGAGCATAAAGTACTTTATAAAGATGCTTGGATTTCCCTAACAAGATATGTCTCAAGTCTTGGAGAAAGGAGAATCTAGGAGAAAAAAAAAAAAAGGAAGTGAAGTAGGGAAAATCTGGACCCTAAACTCTGAATGCTTTGATGTAAGAGTCTCTGGTTCTGTGATTTTACAATCCAGGATCCATGTTTCTGTGAATCCTGAGATCCCTCCCCAGGCCTAATGTATCGTATGCTCAGCTATCCTTTTTCCAGGAAGCCTTCCCTGACTACCCGCTAAGTATGGGTTAGGGGCCCCTCAGCTCCACATCCAGTGTGTCCCCATTCATAGCACTTCCCACACTTTTAATGGTCTGATAACACCCTCTGCTTCACTTTTATAGCAACAATGAAAGTAGAGATATTATTTGTGTTATAGTCACTGTATTTCTGGGGCATAGCATGGTACCTAGGATATAGTAGGTGTTCAATAAATAAATATAGGATGAATATGGTTAAATGAATGCCCTAAGAGAATTATTCAAGTATGAGGATGGATGAAGTGTAAAAAGATGGTGGTAGGACAGGCACAGTGGCTCACGCCTGTAATCCCAGCACTTTGGGAGGCCGACGGGGGCAGATCACGAGGTCAGGAGTTTGAGACCAGCCTGGCCAATGTGGTGAAACCCTGTCTCTACTAAAAATACAAAAATTAGCCGGGTGTGGTGGCATGTGCCTGTAATCCCAGCTACTCAGGAGGCCGAGGCAGAAGAAACACTTGAACCCAGGAGGCGAGGTTGCAGTGAGCTGAGATCGCACCACGGCACTCCAGCCTGGGCAAGACAGTGAGACTCTGTCTCAAAAAAAAAAAAAAAGAAAGAAAGAAAGAAAAGAAAGCTTATCCAGGTTATCCAGGAGAGAAACCAGGTCCAGTTACTGCTGTAAGTGAGTTACAAATATTAACTCACTTATCTCTCCAACAACTCTATAATAAATATTACTATCATCCCATTTCACAGATAAGAAAACTGAGGCACAGAGAGGTTAAGTAATTTGCCTAGGGTCACACAGCAAGTAAGCAACAGAGCTAGATATCAGAGCCCAGATACTCCAGCTCCAGAGACTACACTTTTAATCACTCACAATACTGCCTGAGAGGTGGGATTATGTGGTTCTGTCTGGGGAATCAAGAAAGCCTTCAGGGCTGGCCGCTGTGGCTCACACCTTTAATCCCAGCACTTTGGGAGGCCAAGGTGGGCGGATCGTGTGGTCAAGAGATTGAGACCATCCTGGCCAATGTGGTGAAACCCCATCTCGACCAAAAATACAAAAATTAGCTGGGCATGGTGGTGGGTGCCTGTAGTCCCAGCTACTCTGGAGGCTGAGGCAGGAGAATCGCTTGAACCCAGGAGGAGGAAGTGGCAGGGAGCTGAGATCATGCCACTGCACTCCAGCCTGGCAACAGAGCAAGACTCCATCTCAAAAAAAAAAAAAAAAAAAAAAAAACCTTCAAAGGAGGAGGTAGCAATGAGGAAGGTCTTGAAGGACACAGGAGGTGCAGAAGGTGACCACACTGCAGGCAGAGGCCTGGAGAGGGCAACTGAATCCACCAGGTGCTCAGGAGACAGCAAGCCTCTGGTGTGGCTGGAGTGTGCCCCAAGTGCCTGGGAGGAGCCCCAGGGGAAGAGGCTGGGCTGGAGAATGGTCCATTCGCTCCACAGAGAATCACGGAGCACCTCTATGTCAGGGCCCTCAGCTAGGAGGGTAGGGCTGTGAAGGGCCTTGAGTGCTGGGCTAAGGAACTTGGACCTTATCCAGAAGGCAATGGGGAGCCATGGGCATTTGAGGGGAGGGAGAATGACTGGCCAGGGCCATATTTTGGACCCAGAGATGCCCTCAATCCCATAACGTTCCCCCATCCCTGTCCAATAGCAGCCATGGCTCAGCTGGGTAGGGTGGGGAGATGCAAGGGGGCATTCACTCAGACGCAGCCGCCCTACATTCTGACCCACTTCCCTCGGTGTGAGAGCAGCCATCAGGGAGCAGGGAGATGCACGGAGCAGGTGGCAGCGGCTGCAGAGAGGTTCCTAGGCCCTTATCACATTCTCCCTGGTAGCAGAGTTATTTGTGTACCGGCTCGTCTGCTCTGCCAGAATTTCCCAGCCCTCCCTGTGTCAGAGTGTGGCCCGCCTGTTTACCCGCCATCAGTGCACCTGCTTCTCAGGACAGCCCAGGAGGGGGAAGGAGGCAGGAAGGCAAGAAATGTCACCCCATTTCAGAGATTTCCGGAGCCTGAGGGAGCACAGTCCCACCTGCTTCATTTCCCAGAGGGAGAAATCAAAGCCCGAGTGAGAGAAGAGTCTCACACCAGAGCCAGGAAGCTCGGGCTCAGGGAGACTCGCTAGTGTGCCCAGAGTCAGACTGGGATGGGGACCGCTGGCTTCTGTGGTTCCTGTCTGCTGTCACATCCCTGCTCAAATCTGCCATGGCTCCCAGGGCATAGGGCAGTGCCTGGCAGGCCAGAGGGGTCAGGGATGGTGGCTGGGGGGCGAGGTGTTCTGGCCAAGTCAGTCTCCTGGGCTGCAGACTTCCCATAGACTTCTAGGCAGACAGCAATTCCCCAAGCCTCTGCCGCATTCACGGGTTCGCTTCTTTGGCCATGAAGCACATTTGTGAAAATTCTCAGGTGGTGCAGAGTGAGGAAAGAGGGGGCCATGGACAGAGGGGAGAGTTTCTTAAAAGAGCTTGGCTTATTTTCTGTTAACCCATGAAGCTGGAGGTCTGAAAATCAAGGGCTAATCAAAATTTCCCCAGGCGGGCTGGCAGCTGGATACCAAAGAGCCCACAGACTGCGCCTGAGCGCTGCCCAGCCTTCCTGGGGCTGAGATGCTGGCAGCCGAAAGGGCCCAGAGGCTGAAGCAGACATTCCCTGCCTGAGTCTCTGCTTGAGCCCAGTGTGACCTCAGGCCCATTTTCTATCCTCTCAAAGGCTCAGCTTCCTTCGCCTAGAAAATGGGGATAATATCCACCCCATAGGCTGGGGATATGTGTAAAAACTTGGTCCCCAGTAGTGACTCAACACAGGGAAGCTGACATTGTGCTATGATACTATGAAATTATCATCAGCATTATCTTGGCCAGTGTCCTGTCCCCACCCCCTGCTCAGGGAGAGTTCTCCCCCAAATGTCCCTCAGGTGAGAAAGCTTTGCGGATGGGAGGAGATGGTCATGTTACTCCTGCTGGGACAGGGAAATGTTTAAACTGTCTGTCTCCCTACAGTCTTGGGTAGAAAACACAATTTATGATGTTTTTTCCCCCAGATTATTATTATCATTATTATTATTATTATTTGGAGATGGAGTCTCGCTCTGTCACCCAGGCTGGAGTGGAGTGGCGTGATCTTGTCTCACTGCAACCTCCGCCTCCTGGGCTCAAGCAATTCTCCTGCCTCAGCCTTCAGAGTAGCTGGGATTACGGGTGCCCGCCACCACGCCCGGCTAATTATCGTATTTTTAGTAGAGACGGGGTTTCTCCATGTTGGCCAGGCTGGTCTCAAACTTCTGACCTCACGTGATCCGCCCATCTCAGCCTCCCAAAGTGTTGGGATTACAGGTGTGAGCCACTGTGCCCCACTTTTTCCCAGTGTAGACATCCACATTCCAGAAATTTCCAGCACGTGCCCTGCTCTTCCCTCTTCCTGTACTATCCTTTGCATCAGTTCTACCAACTGCAGCCCCTTCCCATCCTTCACACAGTCCCAGCGTCACCTCACCCAGAAGCCCTCCTTGACTGCATTGGTTTAAAGTGCTCTTGCCCTGACTCCTCTGCCCTTGCTCCCTCCTTTGCTTCCTTCCATTCGTCTTTCTTATTTCCCTCCTTTCTTTTCTTCCCTTTATTTTTCAAATCTCTGGGCCTGGGGCTGTTTTTACCTGCAGAAGGTACAGGACCCGATGTCGGTGTTGTTTCCCCAGAGCACCTACAGGGCAGCGGAAGGCAGACACTCCACGAACAAGCAAGCCGTCCCTCAAAAGCACAGTGGGAGGGTGGGAGGAGGTGCATGTGTGATGTGCCCAGCTCCGTTCCAGGCACCACCAGGCACCCAGCACACATGTGCATCTTTCCCTCCCTCTCCTGCTGGCCCCTGAGCATCCAAACAGGGCCTGCACACGGCTGCTCCTGAGTGGATGCCACGGAACTGAAATGATGGCAAACCCCAGGAAACACAAACTGTGACTTCAGTCATTTATGTTCCTTGGTACATAGTAGGTGCTTAATAAAGATTTTGAATGAACAAACAAGAGCCAAGCCCTGAGCTTGAGGCTAGGAAAAAATAGGACCTGGGCCAAGAAGCAGCAGCCTTGCCACCTGGATGAGCACCACGGATGCGCAGTCTTGGCGGGAACCCATTAGCTATAGGGCACTCCTGACACAAGACAGGCCATTATTTTCCCAGCGGAAAGATTTTATTTAAAGGGAGTTTTTGTTTGGTTTGTTTGTTTTGCCAATTTCAACATGCAAACTTTTAAGGATATAGAATAACATGTTAAAATAAGATATTAATTCAAAAACATCATTAATTTCTTCCTATTCTCACATTTCATAAAATGTCACAACAGATCCACTATGGCAGCATATCTCTGACTCTGTGTCCACTGCTCTGTGGATCAGTCGGTAAGCCGAGAGGGTTCTCTGTGGTCAGGGACTCCGTACAGACCAAAATCTAAGGCCTAAGGTGGCAGCTTTTTCCAGGGAAATAATTTTGGGAGAAAAAACTGCCTTATATTTATCTGGATGCGGTGCCCATGGTGTGCTGAGCTGGCTTGTACAGGCTCATAAGAGCCAAGTGTCACATTTTTAAGAATTTTGTGAGCTAGTTGTTAAACACAGCCAGTATCATTGGTTCTCAGCCGGGGGTGAATTTGCACCCCCGGGGACACCTGGCAATGTCTGGAGACATTGTGGGCTGTCATGATTTGGGGAAGAGGTGCTACTAACATCTAGTAGGTAGAGGCCAGGGATGCTGCCTGCATAATGCACATGTCAGTCCCCCCAAACCCCCCGCAAAGGATCTCCAGCCCAAAATGTTATGGTGCTGATGCTGAGAAACCCTGCTTGGAGCAGTGGCTCATGCCTGCAATCTCAGCACTCTGGGAGGCTGAAGTGGGAGGATCGCTTGAACCCAGGAGTTTGAGACCAGGCTGGGCAACATAGTGAGACCTGTCTTTAAAAAGAGAGAGAAAAAAAAAAAGAAAAATAGAAATCCTAATGTGAACTTACAATTAAATAAACTCTATTAAAAGCAAAGGGAATGCATTTTCTTTTCTTTTCTTTTCTTTTTTTTTTTTTTTTTTTTTTTTTGAGACAAGAGTCTTGCTCTGTTGCCCAGGCTAGAATGTGGAATGCAGTGACATGATCTCAGCTCACTGCAACCTCCACCTCCTGGGTTCATGCAATTCTCGTGCCTCAGCCTCCCAAGTAGCTGGGATTACAGGTGTGTGCCACCACACCCACCCAGCTAATTTTTGTATTTTTTTTTTTGGTAGAGATGGAGTTTCACCACGTTGGCCAGGCTGGTCTTGAACTCCTGACCTCAAGTGATCCTCCAGCTTCCGCCTCCCAGAGTGCTGGAATTACAGGCATAAGAAACCATGCCTGGCCCAGGAATGCATTTTCAAAACTGATTACTTACTAATTATTTTACTGTTGTCAATATCATACCCTCAAGGGTATTTATGCCTACTATACCTGTATGGTGGAAATGCTATACAATGGTGTCTACTGTTCATCTCTTCCCAACTGCACATTCAGTGACTTCACGCTGGTAGAGTGAAATCTGAAGTCAGAGAATTTACATCACAGAAATTGGCAGATGCTAAAATCTCCCACCCTCCTTTTTTTCTGGAGGGCCAGTTGTTACCAGCACACTGTTGGGTGTAACCCTAAGTAGAGAAGATAAATTCACAAGCTTGATGAATCCTTCCCAGTTTCCAGCCTAGGCAGATGACTCAGCACCAGCCTGCTGTATGGATCAAGGATCTGAATGTGGTTGGGTGCACACACTCTACATGCTATGCACAGAAAGACACACACAAATACTAAACAATAACACACATGCATCACACTCCCCACACACGTCTTGTCTACAAACCCCCACATATACAACATACACACAGCATATAACCGACTACACATGCACCCCACAGTAGCCCTTCAGTCAGCAGGGGAGTAATTTGAATAATGAGAAACACAAGCAAAAGAATGACAACCTGACTGACCAAATTCCTTGATGTCTGAGCACCTTCACCTTTACTCCCTCCTCATCCTCTGTGATCCACCCTTCCCCACACACCCCGACATCACACTGCAAAGGCAAAGGTCTCAACCCTCACAAGGAGCACCAAACCCACTGACCCCATTTCAATCCTGCTGGAGGCCCTAGCCACATGGCTCCCCATCCCTGCTCTGTGCCCAGCTCTCAGGAGACTCCAGAGCTGAGTCTGACTTTGGCCCCTTCCCAGAGCCCATGACAAGGAGTTCCCTGGGCAACTCCACCCACCTGACCACTTCAGCTGCCACCAGATGCTAGTAAGTCCAAACCTCGTCTCCAGCCAGACCCTCTCTGACCCCCACCCATCAGCCTTCAGACATTTCTACTCAATGTCTCCCAACTCCTTAGACAAGTCCCAAACAGCCTTCCTCCATCTCCGCCCCACACTGTTCCTCCCTGTGTTCTCCATCCCCACCTCTGCCAGAGGCTGGTGCGCAGGAAGCACTCATTGCACATCTCATGGAGAGAGGAAGAAATCATGTAAATCCCAGAAAGAGAGGAAAAGCAAACTTCCTGATGAGGCAGATAGAAAGTCTTACCCCATTTTACAGATGAGAGCCCAGAGATTCAGTGGAGTGAAGAGGCCAGTCCAGGAGCGGCGCCAAAGCCGTGGACTGTGAGGTGGAGGGAGCCTGAGCTGGGGGCCGCAGGCAGCAACAGCCAGGCCAGGGCCAGCCCCGCAGGCTCAGCTCTCCCCAGCCCCAAGTGAGGGGTTAGTTACAAAGAAAAGGAAAAGGCGTTCCTGATACGCGTCCTGTTTCCTCTCCTCCTCCGGGCTTCTCGGGCCATGGAGGGCGGATGTCCCTGGGCTGGCAGCACTCTGCCTGTACACAGACGGGCAGGGGGTGAGGGTCTCCCCAAGGATGGTGACGGTCTCCCTAGACCACTTTCCACTCCAGCAGTCCAGCCTGCATGGAGACAGGGGCTCACCAGAGTGACCCCTCAAGTTTCCCTTCCAGCCTGGGGGAGCTCTTACCCCTTATCCCCAGTGGGTACTTGTCACAGCCAGGCACCTCCTGTCCATCAGAGGATCCCATACAGACACCTTCACCAGGAAGGCTTCTATGTTACCCTCACTTGCTGCAGGGGACCTTCTTGCAGTCTCTTGTAAGGAGTCTCCTGTCTTCTCTTCCTCCCTGCCCCACAGCAGCCAAGTTCATAACTGCCCAGCTCCGTCCGTAGCTGCTGCCTGTGGGACCTGAGCTCCCCATGAATCAGGTAGGGGAAGGGGTCAAAGTGAAGGGGTCAAAGGTGAAGGCCATAAATGGGGTTTCTTGAGTGAGAGGACAAGATGAGCCTCCATCAGACAGGGGTCCTTCCTGAGGAGAGAGGTCAGGGCTCCTCTCTCAAATAGGGAATCTCTCTGAGGGAAGTGGCCACGGCTCCCCCATCAGATTGGAGTCTCCTGCAGGATGGAGGCCATGCCTCATTCCTCAGGCACACAGCTCCTAGAGGACAAGAGGACTGTGTCCCCGCTGTTACATAGGGAGTCCCAGGAAACAGGAGCCACATTGCCCCATCAGACAGGAGTGTCCTGGAGGACAGGGCCATGCCTCCTCCATCACACCAGGAGCTCCCAGAGGGCATGATCCCCATCTGCTCCCTCTCCCTAGAAGTTCCCAGGACAGACTTTAGCTCAGTCTAACACACGGGGAAGGTCTTCACTCTGGAGCAGAACTGACAGGGAGTCTTGCTCACACCCTCCCCTGCCCAGGGTCCCACTCCAACTCCCCATTTATGCTCTCCATTGAACTGAAGCCACCACGCCATATTTATGACAGCTGTGTGTCTGGGTAGAGGCCAGCAACCTCTGGAGAGATGGCAGGGGGCAACAGGGTGATCCCTGACAAGAGGATCCCAGGACAGGCCATGGCTCCAGCTCTGGCTGGATGTGACCCAGATGGGTATCCACACCTGGCTCTGCCACTAACTGAGCAAGCCTCTTCCCCCATGGCCACGGATAGCACCATCCCCATCATCAAACTTTATCAGCACCCACTCCGGGCTAAAGTGGAATAAAGCATCAGGGACAGGGGATAGCAGGCCCTTCCTTAGTCCCACTGTGAGGACAACACTGGCCCTCCCTGGGTGCCGGCCCTGAGCCTGGTCCAAGCAACTTCCATAGTCATCTTTCCTACTCATGGCAGCTCCAGGGAACTGCTATTAGTTAGCATCGATCCACAAAGTACTTTGCCGACACTTTATGAGCTCAGTCTCACCAGAGGCCCCAGAGGCCATAAGCAAGAGGCAGAAACCAAGGCCCAGGAGCTCAGTCCACTGAGTAGAGCCAGGGAGTCGCTGAGCCAGCATTTGAAACCAGGCCCCATGACCAAGGCCCAAGCGAACCCAGAGACAGCACTAAGTAAATGTTTACTGAATGCCCGTTCACCGAAAAGCAATCTGACTGGGCATATTTTCTTATTAAGAAAATTAAGAAATTTGGCCTGGCACAGTAGCTCACGCCTATAATCCCAGCACTTTGGGAAGCCAAGGCAGGTGGATCACGAGGTCAGGAATTCAAGACCAGCCTGGCCAACGTGGTGAAACCCCGTCTCTACTAAAAATAAAAGAAATTAGCTGGGTGTGATGGCACACACCTATAATGCCAGCTATTCAGGAGGCTGAGGCAAGAGAATTGCTTGAACCTGGGAGACAGAGGTTGCACTGAGCCAAGATCGCACCACTGCACTCCAGCCTTGGCGACAGAGTGAGACTCCATCTCAAAAAAAAAAAAAAAAAATAGCCCTACAATAACATTTTTTTTTGGAGAAAGGGTCTCACTATATTGCCCTAGCTGGTCTTGATCTCCTGGGCGCAAGTGAGCCTCCCACCTCAGCGTCCTGAGTAGCTGCAACTAGAGGTACATGCCATCATGCCCAGTTATTATTTTAAGACATACCATTTATTAATTTGTCATGTGCTAGGTACTTTAAATATTTATGTTTAATCTCAAGGATAACTCAAGGAGAAAAAGCCAGTATCCTCATTTTACAGAATTGGAAACTGGAGGCTAGGGAGGGGAAGAGAAAAGTTACCCAGTTCAGGGGAGGCAATGCCTGCCTGGTGGCCCCAAAGCCCCTGCTCCTTTTCCTGCCCACACAGCTCCCTGTGCTGTCAGAAGGTGGCCTGGGGAGGCCAGAGGCCCACAAGTGGGCACAGCCAGCATCAAAGTGCTCAGGCAGCCTGCCTGGTGGGCCTGGCCCCACATTGCAGGGACCCCTGGAGGAGAGGGCTCAAGCCCTGCTCCCTCAGGGAGCTTTGCCAGGCCTCTCTGAGGGCACCTATCTCACACCCCTGCCTTGGTGGGCATCATTTATTTGAGAACTTCCCCCCCAGGATGCGAGCTCCTCCAGGGCAAGGCCTGTGCTTGGCACAGAGAAGGTGCATCAAAAAGGAGTTAAGGGCACAGGCTTAGGGTCAGGCAGGCCTGTAGCCTCATCACCCTGCACCACAGCCGTCTTGAGTGAAATGAGGCCCTGGCACAGAGTTGGAGCTCTGCGAATGATGAGAATACTAACCCCCACCACAGCAAGCAGACCCACTGGTGGCCTTGGGCAGGTCCTTGTCCATCTTGGCTTCAGCTGGCTTACAGGCTCTCACTGGGGGTCATGTTACCTCACAGGAGCCTAGGTAGCTGGGAGGAAATAATGGGTATATGAGGAGTCCTGGGGAGACCAGAGTGCTGAGCAGAGACAAAGGCCTGATATTAGGACAAGGCTGAATTATCGAGCATTTTAAATAAATGCATTTCCATTACTTCCAAGAACACACAGGCTTGCAGATAAGGTGGGCACAGCAAAGCCAACCAAGAGCAGCTGTGCCTCAGTGAGGCAGGGAGCAGGGGAGGAGCATTCTAGAGCATCTCCAGACCTTTCCCCAGACATACACTGGGACTTGGTAATATGCAACCCCCAAACCTTCCACCTGCTCCTCAAAACAGTTCCCTTTTATGGCTTCAGGAGGGGTAGTAAGAAGCCTGCAGGAGGAACGGTGCTGGCCCTCTTCTTAGCCACCAACCTATCTGTGACCTCCCCAGAACCAGCTCTGCCTACCACAACCTAGAAGCTCAGGCCATCTGATCCCAAACTTCGGGGAGAACTGCGCAAATGGAAATGGATGTGGGGAGCAATGGGGAATGGGGTCTCGCTCTCTCCCCTGGTACGTGTTTGGACATGGCCGTGTTTGGACATGGCATCTTACCTTCCCTGTCCTCACCTGGATAATAGGGCAACACAGCCTGCTCCAGGGTGTTGAGGGGGATGAAAGGCCGAAGTCTGTATGCACCTGGCATGTAACCTGGGTTCAACATAGGTAGGTGAGTGCACTGAGAGGCACTGGGAACACCAAAGGGAACAAAGCCATCCAGGGCCCTGCTTCTGTGGGGCTTAAAGTCTAGCAGGGGGGAAGAGGTATAAGGAATCGCATGTAAGAACACCTGCAGGAAGTGGAGGAGCCTTTGGTCACCATGCTACATTGTTTCCAATATTTATTTGATACTCTCTGTGTATCCAACCGGCACCAGGCAGTGGGACACAGGCTTCCCAGGGGGTTTGGAGTGTGGTGGATGCGCTTACGGAATGTGCTTCCTTAAGACCTAGATGGCCTTTCCTTCAGCACCGTCCCTTGGCTCACATTTCACCCTCATGAGGAAACCTCATGAGCAACTCAGCCCCTGTGTTGTCCGATCATCAGCAGGAGGCAGTGGGTATAGGCATTCATGCCACAGAGAGAGAAGGACCTGAATGATTTGGTCACCTGCTTTTAGCTCAGGCTCATGTGAATCTGATTGAGTCAGTCATGCGGTCTGCTCAGTTCTAAGGGCTGGACTGACATGTGGCAATTTTGTACAGGCCAGACCCCAGGAGGCCGGCTCCCCATTTGCCTTTGCCACACTGCCTCTGTCCCACCACAACCACAGTGACCTTAAGGAGCAGAGGGGTTTGTTACAAATGTACTGCCCACATAGGGTAGGGGAGACAGATGTCCAAACCAATACCCAGCCCACCAAACGCACCCTAGAGAGGGTTATAAAGAGGCCACAGGGCCAGGCGCGGTGGCTCATCCCTGTAATCCCAGCACTTTGAAAGGTCAAGGCAGGCAGATCATCTGAGGTCAGGAATTCGAGACCAGCCTGACCAACATGGTGAAACCCTGTCTCTACTAAAAATACAAAATTAGCCTGGCGTGGTGGCACATGCCTGTAATCCCAGCTACTTGGGAGGCTGAGGCAGGAGAATCACTTGAATCCGGGAGGCACAGGTTGCAGTGAGCTGAGATGGTGCCGTTGCACTCCAGCCTGGGCAACAAGAGCGAAACTCTGTCTCAAGAAAAAATAAAAATTAAAAAAATTAAGAGGCCACAGCAATTCTGAGGAGGGAGCAGCTCCATTCTTTCTGGGATGGGCAGGGGGCTGTTGAGAAAGTTACAGAGAGCAGGTGACATCTGAGCTGGACTTGAAGCACAATGAAGAGTTTGTCAGATTGTCAAATTGCAGAAGAGAACGTTAAAGGAACAGGCTATGCATGGAATGCACATCCTCACATAGCAGACCGCACATTTCAAAAATCAGTTCAAAATCACAATCTCATTTCACCCTCTCAAATCCCATAATGGTGTTATTAACTGCTTCTCCCAGGGCCCTCCACCTGCCACACACAGGTGAACAAAAAAAGTAAGGTCCAGTGAAGGCAGATGGTGAGCCCCAGGGCAAACGGTGACGGATTTCTGAGTAGAGGGAAGTGAGGGGTGGACTCTGGCTGAAATGGTCCTCTTCTCACTGAAGTGGGGGATTCCTGGATTCCTGTCCGGCGGCAGCACCCCACTTCGGCCCCTGCTGGCCTGTGACACCCTCCTCTCATCCCCAACATACACGCACACTCCTCCGGCCACCAGGGCCTGTCGGAAGGGGCTGGCTGAGAGGATACGGCCGGCAGAGGAACCAAGCAGCAGGGCCTGGGCCGAGGGGCTGAGGAAAAGCTGACCATTCTCGAAGGCCCAGATCGGAGGCCCTGCCCAGCCTCTTCCCCTCCTCTGAGGGCTGATCACCTCAGCCTCTCCCGCTGCAAGTCTCCTTCCATGGCCTGTCCTCTCCCATCTCTTGCAGTGGCTGCTGCCAGCCTCTCCCTTCTCCTTCCTCCACCCTCGCCCTCCCCGGGGAGTGGTGAGCTCAGCCTTTCCCAGCAGCCGTCCCTGGGAATGATGGGAAATGCACCACCGGGAACTGAGAACAGGCCTGCCCCTGGGAGGGAGTGGGAGAAGAGGCGTCAGGGACAGGGCTCAAGTCTGCCACTTCCTAGGACCCCTGGCCACCGAAGGGACAGTCTGCCTGTGTGTACTGCACGCTGGAAGGACGTGGGCTCAGACTGTGTGGACTGCCAGGGGCCTCGTCTTACAGATGGGGAGACAAAGGCCCCAGGAGAGGAGAAAGGGGACTGACTGCCTGTCCCAGGCACTGGGAGCCTTTCACTTGTCTTGTCTCATGTCTCATGTCATCCTCACAACTGCTCTGCAAGGTGTGTGCGGTAGGCTGAGTAACAGCCCCCCAAGATGCCACATCCTAATAACCAGAGCTGTGGCTGTGTTAGGTCATGTGGTAGAAGAGATTCTGCAGATGTGATTTTGTTCAGGGCCTTGAGATGGAGAGATTATCCTGCATGACCTGGGTGGGCCCAATGTCATCACAGGGGTCCTGACAAGAGGGATGCAGGAGGGTCAGAGAGAGTAAAGGCGATGGGATGATGGAAGCATTGAAAGACAGACGAAAATCTACACTGCTGGCTTCAAAGCTGGAGGATGGGGCTGGGAGCCAAGGCATGCAGACAGCTTCTGGAAGCCAGCAGAGGCAAGGGAATGGATCCCCGCTAGAGTTTCCAGAGTGTACAGAGCCCTGACAACCCATTTCAGGACTTTGGGCCTCCAGAACTGTAAAGAATATATTTGTGTTGTTTTAAGCCACTAAATATATGGTAATTTCAACAGGAGTAATAGGAGACTAATACCACAGGCATTCTTATTCCCATTCTGCGGACCAGGAAACTGAGGCTCACAGAAGGCTCATAACTCCCTCAGGCCAGGTGAGGTGGCTCACACCTGTAATCCCAGCACTTTGGGAGGCCAAGGGCGGGCAGACCACTTGAGGTCAGGAGTTCGAGACCAACCTGGCCAACATGGTGAAACCCTGTTTCTACTAAAAATACAAAAATTATGGGCGTGGTGGCTCATACCTGTAATCCCAGGTACTTGGGAGGCTGAGGCAGGAGAATTGCTTAAAGCTGTCAGGTGGAGGTTGCAGTGAGCTGAGATTGAGCCACTTCACTCCAGCCTGCGTGACAGAGTGAGACTCCATCTCAAAAAATAATAACAATTACAATAATAACTCCCTCAGGTCCTGTGGGAATCTCTATGGGCTCTTAAGGTTGGGGGCCCCTCAGCCAGGGCTTCAGGCTAGGGGGAGAGTCTGAGGAGGAGGCAGGGGTCTGCCACTGTAGGCTAAGGCTGAGGACAAGAGAGAGAACTGGAGAAGGTTAAGCTTTGTGCCTTATTACAGCTGGGCCCTTCCAGATCCCGTGACTAAGAACTGCCATGTCCTGACTGAGAAGCAGGGAGGCGTGTGACACACAGGAAGGGCCCTGGCTGTGCAGCTGGGATTGGCTGGCTGAGTGTTTGCCGGATTAACTGAGATGAGATGAAACCCCCTACTTAGCTCTTGGATCCTGATAAAACCCCTGTGAGGAAACTCCTTATCCTTCTGCATTACTGGTAAGGAAAATCGGTCCCCCGGGTTAGTGACTGGCCCAAGTTCTCCCAGCTAGTAAGCAGTGGAGTCTGGGTATTCATAATGAGCAACAGAAAAAGCATCACAGCCAGGCCTGATGGCTATTGAGTGCTTCCTATGTGCCTAACACTGCCTTAACAGTTGCAGGCATTTTCTCAGTCATTCTAGATGCAAACCTGATCACGTGCCTCCTCTGCCTAAAAACTCTTAACCGCTCCCAAGAGCTCTTCACAATCCAGCCTCTGTCCAGCCTCCAGCCTCCCTCCCACCATGCTCCCTGCCCCCACACACCCTCCAGCCACACTGACCTTTGGTCAGTTCCCTGGAGCCACCAATTTCCTTCTCACTTCAGGGTCTCCCACAGGACTCCAGCCCCACCAGCCTGGGGCCCCACTAACACAGGGTGGAGAAACCATGGGTCCTGGCCACCTCTGCTCCCCATTGTGGGTACGGAAGACATAGGGCCAGGGGTCAGCCCTCAATGGCAAGGGGCCCGGGAGGCTGGAGTCAAGAGGGCCCAAGTCACTGGGTCATCTTCTTAGTAAAGGTAACAGCAGACTGGATGCAGCAGGGCATGGTGGCACAGCTCCCAGGGATGCCCCCCCACCCCAGAAATGCAGACCCCAGGACACTGGAGCAGAGGGGGTTTGTGGAACACAAGGTGTCCCCTTAAGAGCATGCATGGCAACACGAGGCCCACAGAAGGGCAGGACTTGCTGCAGGCCCCACAGTGTCACTCTGGGAGTCAGGTCAGAGCAATGGTTAAGGCTTTGGGGTCTGCCACTCACTAGCTGGGTAACTGAACCTCTGACTCTCGTCTCTAACAACAGCACCTTTTTTTTTTTTGAAAAAAAACTTTGTTGCCCAGGCTGGAGTGCAGTGGCACCATCACAGCTCACTGCAGCCTTGACCTCCCCAGACTCGGGTGATCCTCCCACCTCAGCCTCCCAAGTATCTGGGACTACAGGCATGCGCCACACCACCACACCCAGCTCATTTTTGTATTTTTTGTAGCGATGGGGTTTCGCCATGTTGCCCAGGCTGGTCTCAAACTCCTGACCTCAGGTGATCCACCCGCCTCGGCCTCCCAAAGTGCTGGGATTACAGGCATGAGCCACCATGCCTGGCCAACAGTGCCTTTCTTCACTGATGCATGTGGAGCACCTGGTTCAGTGCCCGGTGAACAGAGAGGCCCATGGTAGATGACAGCTGCTCTTTCCATTGAGAGAGCAGGGCCTGCACTCGGGACGCCTGGGTCCCAGTTAGTGCTGCTTCCACCACCACCACCACCCCACACTGCTGGATGGGGGAGATCACCTGCTGTAGTGAATTTTAACAATTTCATGTTGCTTGGGCACCCATTCTGAATACGTCAGACTTTCTCGTACCAGAAGTGGGGCTCAGTCACAGCTTCCAGTGCTCGGCCTCCTCCCAGTTCCTCAATGTGACCCATCCAGGTATCTGCCTTATGCAACCTCCTCCTGGTGACCACCTCGCCATGGGACAGCTAGACAGAAGCCACCTAACTTGCCCATTGACCCCCACACCCACATGGGCTGCATGGATTTGCCGCAGTGACCCCCCTCAGTCACCATGCCTTTTACCTGCTTGCTCTAATCCCACCAATTATATTTACCCACAGAAACTGCGTGGGTAACATCTTGCACCCCAACAAAGCCTCCAGCCCACAGGTCCTCCCATCTCTCTCTTGCTCCAGCTCACTGGCTAAGCACGGGGTCCCAGGCAGCTCCCCGCTGCCCTCCCCTCTGTGAGTAATACTCTGCTTCTGTTATTTCCCGGGTTTTGCTGGCTGCTTCCTCCGTGTCTCACCTGACCACGTACTCTCCTAGAGAGTGGTTTTCTTGGTAGGAATAAACGGACACAGGTCAGGAAAGAGCCACAAGGCGCCTTCCACTATAAGCCAGTTTCCTGTGAGAGAGACACCTGGTCACAGCTGGATACTTAGGCATCAGACCATCCACCAGGATAAAGAAGCATCTCATGAAAGGCACACTGTGGACGCCCACAACCACCTGCCCCGGAACTCCGTCGGCAGGGCTAGAATTTATAGCCATTCTCAGAGAGAAACCTCAAGACCAAATTAGAGGAAAATACACTCACCCCACCCCTACTCTATGATACAGCTAGGTGGGTTTAATTAACCCCCCAGGCGGGACCCAAACGGGGAGGACACCTGGAGAAGTGGCACTCAGCTGTCTCTGGAGCCTCTGCTTCTGGGCCTCAAAGCTGGTTACAGGTGGGGCGCAGTGGCTGATGCCTGTAATCCCAGCACTTTGGGAGGCCGAGGCAGACAGATCACCTGAGATCAGGAGTTCAAGACCAGCCTGGCCAACATGGTGAAACCCCGTCTCTACAAAAATACAAAAATTAGCCAGGCATGATGGCGTGTGCCTGTAATCCCAGCTACTTGGGAGGCTGAGGCAGGAGAATTGCTTGACCCCCGGAGGCAGAGGTTGCAGTGAGCCAAGATTGCGCCATTGCACTCCAGCCTGGGTGACAGAGTGAGACTCCATCTCAACAAAAAAAAAAAGTGCTGGTTATGTCCTTATCTCCTCTGGTCATCTATAGAAAAGGGGTGATCGGCCTCATTTTCCTTACAATTAAAGGAAGAGACCAGCACTTCCCCAGCGGAGTGAGCCTGGGCTAGAGGAACTCCTAATTCAAAACTAAGCTCCCTACTTGCAAACCGACAGAGGGGAAAGAGGAATGGACTATTCACTGAGCACTTCCAGCGGGTGGGTGTCATGGGAACCTGCCATGAAACATCTCGCTTAAACCCCACAATAGCACAACGAGAGGGGCTAGGCAGTAGTCTAGTCCCATTTTGCCGGGCACGATGGCTCACCCCTGTAATCCCAGCGGCTCAGAAGACACAGGCAGGAGAATCATTTAAGGACAGGAGGTCAAGACCAGCCTAGGCAAGACAGTGAGACTTATCTCTTTAAAAAAATTTTTTTTAATTAAAAAAAAAATAGTCCAGGTGCGGTGGCTCACACCTGTAATCCCAGCACTTTGGGAGGCTGAGGTGGGCAGATCATGAGGTCAGGAGTTCGAGACCAGCCTGGCCAATATGGTGAAACCCCATCTCTACTAATAATAAAAAAATTAGCCATGTGTAGTGGCGTGTACCTGTAGTCCCAGCTACTCGGGAGACTGAGGCAGAAGAATCGTTTGAACCCGGTAGGTGGAGGTTGCAGTGTGCCAAGATCGCACTACTGCCCTCCAGCCTGGGCAACAGAGTGAGACTCCGTCTCAAAATAATAATAATAATAATCCCATTTTGCTTACATGAAGCTAAGGTTCCCAGAGGTAAAACAACTTAACTTGTGGCACTGGCTGGCAAAGTCATTCTCCTCCACTGTGTCAGGTGGCCTCTGGGTGAGGGCCCCATTTCCATTCTAAATGGCTACACTCTAGGGTCTTTTGAAGGAAAGGAACCCAGACCAGGAAGATGAGGCCCCCAAAGCAGCATCTCACCCACCCTTAGCCCCTATGGCCCATCTCCTCCCTCCAGCTGCTCTCCCCTCCCATCAGCCTACCCCAGAGGCTGGTTATTAATTTCTGTGAAAATAACACATAGCAGTGCTGTTGCCTCCCCCAACCCCCAACGGCATCCCCACCCCCATGTCCGGTTCACAGCCACTCTTTCTCTGAGTTTTGCTCCTTTGGCACTTCCAAAGCCTTTAGTGAGCTGCAACTAGGTCAGATCCCCCCATCAGACAATCTCCTGTGCCTGCACTTTTCCCTCGGAGCACATCTCACAGTGTGCATCTCTTGCCGTCTGTCTACCTGCTCCAGACCATAAGCCCCATTAAGCCAAGGACATGTCTGTTTTGCTGCCATGGTATCCCCAGGGGTGTGCACCGCACTGGCACCCAGCCTCAGAGTCACTCCACACTCGCCTGTACCAGGCCCTGTGCTAAGAGCTGTGCTTAGGCATCACACTTAACCCCCATCAGTGCTCCAGCAGAGTGAGAATGATCATCTGGCTGCACAGATGAGGACAGCGAGACTCTGAAAGGCGAAGTGACTTCCTGGAGGTTACCCCCTAGCCTGGGTCACGGCAAGGACCAGCACCGAGGACTAGCTACATAATTTGTGGGCCCCGGTGCAAACTGAAAATGTGCTCAGATGTCAAGACAAAGTCCTGACTCGAAGTCAAAGCCAGGCTCCACCCACCGAGATGCTTAGGTCCCCTAAGGCAGTGGGTCTCACACTTGAGCTGGGGTCACAATCACCAGAAGGGCTTGTTAAAAAACAGGTTGCTGGGGCCCAGTCCTAGAGTTCTGATTCAGTGGATGTGATGTAGGCCTGGAAATATGCATTTCTAATTTTTTTTTTTTTTTTTTTTTTTTTTTTTTTGAGAGAGAGAGAGAGATTGGGTCTCACTCTGTTGCCTCGGCTGGAGTACAGCACAATCATAGCTCACTGCAGCCTTGAACTCCTGGACTCAGTCCTCCAGCCTCAGCCTCCTGAGTAGCTGAGACTACAGGCACATGCCTGGCTAATTTTTTTATTATTATTTGTGGGGACAAGGTCTCACTATGTTGCCCAGGCTAGTCCTGAACTCCTGGGCTCAAAAGATCTCCCTGTGGCTGGGCACGGTGGCTCATGCCTATAATCCCAGAACTTTGGGAGGCTGAGGTGGGCGGGTCACCTGAGGTCAGGAGTTCGAGACCAGCCCGGCCAACATGGTGAAACCCCATCTCTACTAAAAATACAAAAATTAGCCGGGCGTGGTGGCATGCACCTTTAATCCCAGCTACTCAGGAGGCTGAGGCAGGAGAATTGCTTGAACCTGGTAAGCGGAGGTGGCAGTGAGCTGAGATCATGCCACTGCACTCTAGCCTGGGCAACAGAGTGAGACTCTGTCTCAAAAAAAAAAAAAAAAAAAAGAGAGATCCTCCCGCCTCAGCCTCCCAAAGCACTGGCACTGGGATTACAGGAGTGAGCCACTGCACCCAGCATAACTGTTGCATTTCTAAAGGGGATGCTGATGCTGTGGCCCACAGATGCTGAGAACTGGGCTGTCAGGGCTGAGGATGTCCAGGATCCTTCAAACAATAGTCAGGTCCTCAGTCCAAATGGCCAGCCCTACTAAGAAGGAGAGGAGCACGTGGGAGCAGGGGCAGAAGGAAAGGAGGAAAAAGGAAAACTTTACACAAGTTTCCTTGTTTGATTTTCATAACAATCTTGCCAGGTAGGTTCTATTATCTTTATTATAGAAACAACTGTAGCACACAGAAGTCAATCATTTACCCTGGGTCCCAGCCAGGAAATTATGGAGACCAGAACTGAGCCTGGTTCTATCTATGTTATGTAGCTAGAACCTGCTTGAACCACAGCTGGCTCCAACAGGTTCAAACCCTATAACCTGCTCGCCCGGGGGAGCAGAGCCCAAGCCTCAGGAGGGAAGGATTCGCACAGCGTCAAGACCTGGGGAGCCCTGGCAAGCCCCCAGGATCCTCCCCTTCCACTGCCTGCCTGCTCTCCAAGCCCAGGCCCACAGCACACAGACCTGGGACCAGGTGAGGGGGCCAATCGCTGGTGCCACTCCAGCAGGCCAGGGTGCCCATGCCCATGCCCAGATGAGAGGTTCCTCACACATGTCCTAAGTGCCAGATTTGACCACACTGTTTCAGACTTTGCACAGGCTGCTCCTGCCTGGAATGCCGTTCCCACCTTGCCTCTCTGTCCAACTCTTACTCATCTTTCAAAATGCGGTTGGGCTCTGGGAAGTGTTCCCTCAGCACCTTGTCCGCCCTCACTGCTCCATCAGGTCATCTTGCGATTCCCTGGCTGCTCCTCCAGCCATTCGTTGCACAAAAATTTAATAAGCATCTGCCCTGCCCCAGGCACAGTGCAAGGTGCTAAGGCTACAAGGCCAAGGTTGGGCTCTGTCAGGCCAGGATATATGTTGGTTTCATCCCTGTGAAGCTCTGTAAGCCAGGAGGAGCAGACAGGGAAAGGGACCGTGAGGGTCCTGAGGGGGACCCCTGGGGGTTTGAAAAATTAGAAGTACTCAAATTCTACATTCCAGGCCACTGCCTAGGTGGTGGGGTGGAGGGTAGCCCCTCCTAGTGCTTCCAGGCCTGGAGTAAAGATGCTTGGCAAAGCAGCACAAAACTACTACCAAACAAATACAAGGCATGCTATGTACCTCTGTGTCAAGAGGCCCAGTTGGCTGTGAACTCCCCAGGAAACCGAGGCCCCATGGGGGACAGGGATGAGCCCAAAGTCCCCCCGCCAGAGCAGGAGGCAGCCCTGGAGTGGGCCTGCAGCCTCCTCTCCCAGGAGATTTGGGCTTCAACAGAGGAGGAAGAGAAGAGGTGAGGTGCCCCCATCCTGAAGGATTTGCCTGCAGACCCTCCACTGGAGAAGAGGGCATTAAGGGTGCCCCCTGGGAAGCCACAGCCCACAGAAGCCCCAGGCCGGAGAGGATGGCTGCTGCCTGCCCAAGGTGGGGAGGGGGCTGGAGTGGAGCCAGGCTGGCGGAGGAAACATCTTGATCAGCAAGCAGGAGGAAAGGAGGAGGAATGAGAAAGGAGGAAAGAGCCAGACATGCAAACTCCTCCGCCTCCTCCTTCCAACCAAAACAGAATCCCCAGCAGACTGAGACCTGTGGAGAAGGAGGCGGGAAAGAAGCTGAGGCCTCCAAGGGCGGGTGGCTGGATGGTGGCCCTGAGGCTGGAGCCTCTGAAACCTTCGGGGGCTGGGTAGCCCCACCAGAGATGGGGAGGGATCAGTCATCAGGGCCTGCCCAGCTCTGTACCCGCAGGGGCTGAAGGCTCCAGGAAGAAAGAGGACATGGGCACCACATGGTAACTCCGATTCCTCCTTCAAGACCCCACTCAAGTACCCAACTCTTCCCAAAGCCCTCAGACCTGACCTCAGCTGGGCTGGCTCCAGCACCGCACAAACTCAAAAACATTGTAGAGTAAAACTCATCCTAGTCTCTGGAAAGCCTGGAATCTGCTAGGAAATCCAAGGAACCCAGAAGAGGAAGTGCCGGCACAGAGATGGCCCTGGACTCCCAGACCACTGGGCGCTGGGACACATTTCAGTTCCATTCGCAAAGCCTTCATGGGGGCCTTTTCCTCTGGTGGGACAGGAGGCTGGGATGAGGAGACGGGAGGGGCCATGGGAGCTGAGGAATAGGGAGACATCATCTTTGCCCCTCCACCCCCAACACACACACACACACACACACACATACACTCACTAGTGGGGGCTGAGAGGCTCCCAGGGACCTGGCTATGCGTCTTGGACAAATCCTTTGACTTCTCTGGTTCTCTGTTTTCCCTCACCTGCACACCTGCTTTCCTTCCCTCCTTCCTTTCAGGAGAGGCACAAGGTAAAGTTTAGGCCTCCAGGTAGGTAAGAAAAAAGGCCTCTGGTATGACCTCAGCACGTGGAAGAGAATCCCACCCCACTCCTGCTCACCACTCCCACCACCCCCCCACCTCTTTCCTCAGGCCTCTATTACGGCAGAGTGAGCCTGGGAGGCAGAAGCTGCAGTCAGGAAAGTAGGCAGCCAGGCTTGGAGCCCAAGGGGAGAGTGACCACAAAAGTAACCCATCTCCTGTCCAGGGGCCTTTTCTCTCCTTCTTCTCTCCCTGCTGGAGGAAACCACCTTCCTTACACACATCCTCAACATCATTTGAGAGAGGCTTTATTGGGATGACTTTAGTCTGTGTTTTCCTTACAGCCCTCATCTGAGTTACTCGAAGCTGCTGGAATTTAGGGGTCCTACTTTCATTCACTTTTTTGTCCTAGTGAACCAGTCTGCCTTGGTTGGAACCGGCTACAGGGCATCAGTCAAGTGACCTCCCCTCACTCAACTTGTTTCTTCATCTGTAAAATGGGATAACAGCAGTGCCCACCCCATCAGGTTGTTCTGAGGATTAAGTGAGTGTAGTGTCTGGCACCTAGTAACACAAGTTAGATCTTCTTATGAATATTCAACAGAATTTATTGAGCACCTATTGTGTGTCAGACACTGTTGGCCATCAGACATATGGTAAATAGGGCAGATTCAGGCAAAGGACCCTGTCTACATAAAGCTTCCCTTCTGGCCAGGGAAACTGCAGGGCTCTGCACTACACAACTCCTTTGGTTACCATGACACAGATCACAGTGCAAACAGAACACAGAGCGTTCCTACAAGCAGGTAACACAGCAGCCCTGCAAGACAGGCATCATACAAACAAGTATACGGTGACTCTCACAATAAATGCTGTAAAGTGGAGGGCTCCAAGAGCCCAGGTTGGGCACAGACCAGCCTGAGGAGTCAGGGAAGGCTTCCCCAAGAAAGTGACATCTGGGCTAGGAGTTGAAGAAGCAGCAGTACTAACTCCAAAAGGGACAAGGGCTGGGGTGCTGAATTGAGGCAAAACAAAACCAAACCTACCAGCCGAATGCCTGTAACCCCAGCACTTTGGGAGGCTGAGGCGGATGGATCACCTGAGGTCAGGAGTTCAAGACCAGTCTGGCCAACATGGCAAAACCCTGTCTCTACTAAAAATACAAAAATTAGCCAGGCATGGTGGCACACGCCTGTAATCCCAGCCACTTGGGATTCTGAGGCAGGAGAATCGCTTGTACCCAGGAGGCAGAGGTTGCAGTGAGCCGAGATCATGCCATTGCACTCCAGCCTGGGCAACAGAGCAAGACTCCATCTCAAAAAACAAAACAAAACAAAAAAAACACACCAAACCTACTATGGGAAGGTTCTAGGGGAAGAGAGGGGAATCACTGCAGGTACAAGGCCAGCAGGGACATGGGGGCAGGGCCTGGTCACCAGAAGTCCGGATCAGAGGTGTGAATCTTACTCTGTCACCATGATAAGATGTCGGTGGGGTTTCAGCAGATAATTGACACAATGCAGTCATGCTTTAGTACATTCACTTTGGCTGCTGGGAGGCAAATGGAAGGGCAGAGAGACTGGAGTGGAAGCAGAGAGACCAGTTAGGAGGCAGATTCAACTAGACTACTCTGGGTTCAAATCCTAGATCTGCCGTTTATTAGATGGGAAACCTCTCAGAGTCTCAGTTTTCCCTTCTGTAAAATGGAGATTACAACAGTATCTACTTCCCTGGTTGTTGTGAGGATTAAATGAGCAACTTTACGCATGTAAAGAACTTGGAACAATACCTGGACCACCGGAAGTGCTGTATGTTTCGCTGATATTATTCATCTGGGTCAGAAATGAGGGTGGCCCAGATTAGGGAGGTAGCAATGAGAGAGAAAGAGAAAACTGGACAGATTCAGAGATAAAATCAATGGGTCTTGCTCCAAGCAACCAGCTGCTCCAGCCCACCTTGTGCCACCTGCAGCCATCCGAGAGACCCTAAGCCAGAACAGCCCAGCGGAGCTCTTCCCAAACTCCTGACCTACAGAAACCACAGTCCATAACAAAATGAATGTTGTTGTTTTGAGCCACTAAGTTTTTGGGTGATTTGTTATGTAGCAAAAGATAAAGGGAACAACCCACATTGAAATGTGCCTAGAGGGGCCGGGCATGGTAGCTCACGCCTATAATCCCAGCACTTTGGGAGGCCGAGGCAGGCGGATCACCTGAGGTCAGGAGCTGGAGACCAACCTGGCCAACATGGTAAAATCCTCATCTCTACTAAAAATACAAAAATTAGCCAGGCGTGGTGGTGCACGCCTGTAGTCCCAGCTACTCGGGAGGCTGAGGCAGGAGAATTGCTTGAACCCAGGAGACGAAGATTGCAGTGAGCCCAGATCACGCCACTGCACTGCAGCCTGGGCAACAAGAGCAAGAATCTGTCTCAAAAAAAAAAAGAAAAAAATAAGTGTACCTGGAGAGGAAACCTTCTCTCCCCCTATGAGCAAGAAGGGAAGCAGCTGAGCAGGAAGGAAGCGGAAAGGTGTGCAGGGAAGATGGGATGGGCTGAGAGCCAAGCCTGGGACCTCTGAGCCACCCAGGGTCCAGGCTCTGCCTTCAGGAAGTGACGGGATAGCTCCAAAGCTAATCATTTCAGCACTATTTACAAAACCAAACACCTAGAAATAATGTAAATATCAAAGAAGGGGCTGGTTAAACTGTAGGGCACCCACGTGAGGAACAATCATTAACAAATTGAGATACTATGAGTTAATAGCATAGGAGATACTGAAGAAAAAAAAAGCAGTATTCAAAATTTTACATGCAGTTTAATCACAGTTGTGCTCGAATACACAAACACATGCACGCACACACACACAGCAAGAAGCACAAACACCAAAAAGTGTTAGAAATGTCGTTTCTAAATGATGAAATTCTGGATGATTGCTCTCTTCTTCTTGTCTAATGTGGAGGGTTTTGTTGTTGTTTAAATAATTACTGAAAGATAACTGTTAGTTCTTTTAAGCCCTCAGAACTCAGGCTGTATGCCCGCACCCTCCCCCCAGGTCTAGGGGAACACAGCACCAGCATCAGTTGCTCCATGAGGGCAGGGATTCTTGCCTGTTTCCTTTACTGCTGGGACAGCGCCTAGCACACAGCAGGCTGGATGAGCACTTCCTGGTGAATGAATGAATGGTCTTTATCTGCCCGTGCGGAGCTCCTCTGAGTCCACAGCAGCCGCCCTCATCAGCCTCAGGCAGGGATGAGGTCTGGCCCCACTCCATGTCCTCACGGTTCAGAACAGGGCCTGGCACCAAGGAGGCACTAGCAAGGGCCGTGAATGAATGAAGGGCTGAATAAATGAACATCCTACCCAAAGAAGCCCTCCCTGATCACCGTTGCCGAGCCCTGGAGGCCTGGGGAGTGTGCGTGTGGGTGTGGGTGTGGAATAGGGGGCAGCAAGAATGGAAACATACCTGGGTCTTCTGAGAACCCAGAGAGCCTGTGCACCTGACTCCAACTCCACCTGCCTCCTCGGGCCGCTTCCCCTTCTGCTGTGACTTTGCCTGTTTGGTCCCCTCCTGAGACCACAGAAAAGTTCTGGAAGGTTCTAACTGCTATGTCTACACTCAAAGTGCAGCTGTTTTTAAAAGGAGAAGAGAGCAAGGCCCTTCCTAGACTTTTCTGCCTCTCTCACCACCCCCACCCCCGTCCCTGGGAGAAACCTCTGGGAGGGAAGCCAGCACATGGGGACCCAGGGCTGGTGGCTGGCGTGTGAGGTGAGGCAGGGAGGGATGCAGGTGTCAGAGACTCAGGCAGGGCTGGGCGGGAGGGCCTTGGAGTAGAGACCTGAAGAAAACCCTGTGGAAGGAAATGGCAGGGAACATATGCTGGTTGTCAGGGGTGGAGAAGGGACTACCTGGTGCAGGGGTGACAACTGAGGCTGGCAGTGGGGGAGGTGCCAACATGGAGAGATTGACCGTAAGGAGGACCAGCAGTGGAATCAGATTGTTTTTGTCCAGGAGAAGTGAGGTCAGACTGAGCCTGAATGGCTACCAGAGGGGTGGGGGAGGAATCCCCTGACCCTCACCCCAGCCCCTACTCTGGCTGCCCAGAATGCCAGCCCAAAAAAGGCAGTTTACTTTGTTTTTGTTTTTGTTTTTCAACAGGGTCTCTCACTCTGTCACCCAGGCTGGAGTGCAGTGGCGCAATCTCAGCTCACTGCAACCTCCGCCTCCTGGGTTCAAGCGATTCTCGTGCCTCAGCCTCCTGAGTAGCTGGGATTACAGGCATGTACCACCACATCCAGCTAACTTTTGTATTTTTAGTAGAGACAGGAGTTTCACCATGTTGGCCAGGCTGGTCTCAAACTCCTGACCTCAAGTGATCCACCTGCCTCGGCCTCCCAAACTGTTGGGATTACAGGCATGAGCCACCACGCCTGGCCCAGTTTACTTTGTATAAAATAAATCTCAACAGGCATGACACTTCAAGCCCATCCAAAATATAGACTAGTGAACTCTGCGGCTCATGCTAAGAACAGGTAGGGGCTGAGGCCACCAAAGCCCCTCCCCAAACCAGGCTTGGCCATTACCTTCCAGGCACCCCCAGGCATGCCCCAGCCTCTCTCTGGACCTCACTAACCTTGTGCGTAAAGGGACCTCTGAGATCCCTTCTGGACCTCACGCCCAGGGCTCCCTGGTCTGACCCTGCCAATGCTCAAAGCAAAAGCCCCAGGCCCAACTCGGGCCGGCTGACTCAGAGGCCTGGAGGTTAGAAAACAGAAGAATCTCAGAGCTCAGCCAGCCTGACCTCTCCCATGACAGGTAGGGAAACTAAGGCCTAGGATCTTTCCTAAGGTCCCCTCAAGCCTAGGGCACCAGCTCCCAAGCCTAGGGAGTTTTCTAACGCCCTGAAGGAGCTCTGCAGGGTCCCTGGGGAGGTGGTGCCTGCTCAGGCAGCTCTGGAGAAGCAGGAGGTGATGAAGAATTTTCATTAACAGCCAAGGCTCCAGGCTGGGAGGAGGAGGGTGCTGCCGGAGGATGTGCGAGAGCTCCTGAGAGGCACTGAGTCATGCTTGCAGCTGCGTCCCCAGAAAGCAGCCCAGGGCCTGGCGCAGCGTGGGTGTGCAGTAAATGAACAAATAAATAAAAATGTGAATGAGTGATAATAACAGCAGCTAACACGTAGTACTTACTTTGTGCCAAGCACTTTACAAATATTAACTCATTTAATCCTAATGGAAACATTAAGATTCCCATAACAAAAGATTAAGATTCTCATAATAAAAATTTTGTTATTCCTCTTTTATAGACAGGGAAACTGAAACAGAGAGAGGTTAAATAACCTGCCCAAGGCCACACAGCTTTGAAGTCTGGCAGTCAACCTTGGTCTTAACCACTCTGCCTCCCACTCAGCACCCTTACCTGCCACAGCCTCTTTCCCACACACCATCTCCAGCAGTCTCACCCTAACGCCCATGTCTCATCGCAACCCCATCCCCTCTGAACACATACTGCCTTTTTAAAATTACTGTCTTTTTTTTTTTTTTTTTTTTTGAGACAGGGTGTCATTCCAGCCCAGGCTAGAGTGCAGGGCTGCAATCATGGCTCACTACAGCTTCAACCTCCTACCTCAGCCTCTCGAGTAGCTGGGACTACAGGCATGCCCCCACCACACCCATGCCTAATTTTTGTATTTTTAGTAGAGACAGGGTTTTGCCATGTTGCCCAGGCTCGTCTCAAACACCTGGGCTCAAGTGATCTGCCCACCTCGGCCTCCCAAAATGCTGGGATTACAGGCATGAGCCACCATGCCCAGACTCTTGTTATTTTTAAGAATAATTTTGGGCTGGGCGCGGTGGCTCATGCCTATAATCCCAGCACTTTGGGAGGCCGAGGCAGGAGGATCACGAGGTCAGGAGATCGAAACCACGGTGAAACCCTGTCTCTACTAAAAATACAAAAAATTAGCTGGGCGCAGTGGCGGGCGCCTGTAGCCCCAGCTACTCGGGAGGCTGAGGCAGGAGAATGGCGTGAACCCGAAAGGTGGAGCTTGCAGTGAGCTGAGATGGCGCCACTGCACTCCAGCCTGGGCAACAGAGCGAAACTCTGTCTCAAAAAAAAAAAAAAAAAGAATAATTGTATAAAATGTATTTTTTTGAAACAGAGTCTCACTAGGTTGCCGAGGATGATCTCTAACTCCTGGACTCAAGCAATCCTCCTGTCTCAGCCTTCCAAAGTGCTGGGATTACAGGTGTGAACCACATCAACCAGCAGAAAAAATAATTTATTGAGGTGGGTGCAGTGGTTCATGCCTGTAATCCCAGCATTTTAGGAGGCCAAGACAGGAGGATCACTTGAGCTCAGGAGTTTGTTTGTTTTTTTTTGTTTTTTGTTTTTTGTTTTTTGAGACAGAGTCTTGCTCTTGTCACCCAGGCTAGAGTGCAGTGGCGAGATCTTGGCTTACTGCAACCTCTGCCTCCTGGGTTCAAACGATTCTCCTGCCTCAGCCTCCTAAGTAGCTGGGATTACAGGCAGTCACTACCACACCACGCTAATTGTTGTAATTTTAGTAGAGACGGGGTTTCGCCATTTTGGCCAGGCTGGTCTCGAACTCCTGACCTCAGGTGATCTGACCGCCTTGGCCTCCCAGTGCTGGGATTCAGGCACGAGCCACTGCGCCTGGGTGAGCTCAGGAGTTTGACAGCAGCCTGGGCAATGCAGCAAGACCCTGTCTCTACAAATAAATAAATAAAAATTAAATAAATAAATACATAAAGTGAACAATTCAGTGGCATTTAGTCCATTCACAATGTTGTGCAAAACCGCCACTTCTATCTAGATCCAACGCATTTCCATCACTCCAAAGTAAAACCCCTTACTCACTATGTAGTCCCTCCCCATTCTTTCCTCTCTCTAACCCCTGGCAACCACCAGTGTCTGCTTTCTGTCTCTATGGATTTCTCTATTCTGGATATTTCATACAAGTTGACTCATACTATAGGTGACCTCTTGTGTCTGGCTTTTTTCATTTCACGTAAGGTTTGCAAGGTTCGTCCACTTTATAGCATGGATCAGTATTTCATTCCTTCTCATGGGTGAATAATGTTGTACAGCATGGATATACCACCATTTGTTTATCCATTCATCTGCAGATGGGCATTTAGGCTGTCTGTTCCCACTTTTTGGCTATTGTAAATAGTCAGATGCTGCCTGTTCCTCCTCCCTAAAACCCTGTGAGTGAGGACAGTTGTTCATCCCCATTCCCCAGAAGACAACATTGAGGTTCATTTGTGATACAGATGTTGACTTGAACTGAAGCCCCTGCTGCCCAAATGAAAGTGCCCTTCTTACATCCTTGTCTCTCACCAGCCATTCATCATCCCAAGTGTCACGCCTTCCCTGGGCATCTGTTACCACATGCTGGGCTCTGTGCCAACTGCTGGCCACCTGGTGTGGACAGCTCAGGCCAAGTCCCAGACTCTACTATAGCCTGAAGCTGCAGAGGCCTGGAGGCTGCAGTCTCACCCTCTGGGATGGGCTCCTGTCCAGCCAAGGAGTCCCAGGATCCAGGGCCAGGGGCCAGGCATACCACATCCAAGATGCGTACAGACAGGAGTGCCCTGCTCCTGTCCTCCCTGGATCCCAGTATTCCTCAATGCACAGAGGAAGATGGCCCCCAGCAGATGGCTCCAGAGATCTGCACAGCAAAACCATGGAGTGGAATGGGAATGGCTGGGCTGAGAGGGCCGTCAGAAAACACTGAACTCAGAGAGCCCTGAAGAGAGTGGGGCAGCCAGTAAGGGTTTCCCATGCAAATTGGTCACTGCACCTCTCAAATATAAACACACTAGAAAAAGCACTTCGCTGGGACCATCCCTTCGTGCTGTGTAACCTTTTTTTTTTTTGAGACAAGTTCTTGCCCTGTCACCCAGGCTGATATGCAGTGACAAGTATGGCTCACGGGCTCACTGCAGCCTCGACCTCCTGTGTTCAACTGATCCTCCCACCTCAGCCACCTGAGTAGCTGGAAATATAGGCATGCACCACCATGTCCAGCTAACTTTTTTTGTATTTTTTATAGAGATGGGGGTCTCACCATGTTGCCCAGGCTGGCCTGGAACTCCTAGGCTCAAGTGATCCTCCTGCCTCGGCCTCCCAAAGTGCTGAAATTACAGGTGTGAGCCACTGCACCCTGCTGCTGTGTAACCTGGAGCCAAACCTTCTCTGAGCCGTCTCTGCCTAAAAGCAGGGTTCAGGGATCTAGAATTCCAGATTCTAGGGTGGGAGGAGTGGGTTGTCCTTGCAGATCCCCTCCTGTTAAAGACTACATCCACTCAAGCTGTCTCTTTGTATAAGATGGTGTGGCTATGACCACTACGCAGACCACTGCCTTCCTGGCCTTTCATGAAACCACCTTCTGCCACACATTAGCCTGCTAATGGGACCATCCTCAGAGGGTTTCTGACATTCCATGTAGGGACAAACAGTCACAATAATCACTACTGGCTGGGCACTGTGGTGCATGCCTGTAATCCCAGTGCTTTGGGAGATCAAGGTGGGAGGATTGCTTGAGCCCAAGAGTTTAAGACCAGCCTGGGCAACATAGCAAGACTCCATCTCTACAAAAAATTTTAAAAACCCAGGCATGGTAGCACATACCTGTGCTACAAGTCTCAGCTACTTGAAAAGCTGATGCAGGAGGATCACTTGACCCCAGGAGTTCGAGGCTGCAGTGAGACATGATTGCACCACTGCACTCTAGCCTGAATGACAAGACTGAGACCCTGTCTCTAAGAAAAAAAAAAAAAAGTCACTACTGCCTCTCAGACTCCCTTTCACACATGACAGAGGCCTGACAAATTTGCACTGAATGAATAAATGAATGAACAAACAATCTGCCACTCATTTCCCAACTTCTAGCCTCTCTCTTCTAGTCTATTTACCTACACAGCTGCCATGTGAACCTTCAGATCCTGCTGCTCCTGCAGACAAATTGCTGAACTTAGCTGAGCCTTCAATTCCTCAACTACAAACAGGGACTCTACTTGGGTAATTAGGAAGATTGAAAGAAAGCATAAGCACAGCATCTCAAGGGCTAAGGAGGAGTCCGGGAAAAGCTGTTGAAGGAAAGCTGTTTCTCCCCACCCCACCCCATAACACCCCACACCACCCTAATCCTCTAATCTCTCTGTTCCAAAGGCTGCAGGAAAGAGCCCAGCCCCTGGGCTGGCCCCTGGCTATATGTAAATGTTTATGCCAAGCCCAGCCTCCTAAGGACAAGTTATTTGCTTTGCTTGTAATTAATTGCAGAAGGCCTGCCTGGGTAATAAACTCTGCTGAAGAAATATAAACAGTTTGCACAGAGCTTCAAATCCATTGTGAGGCCAAGAGAAAGGGTCTGCTAGGAATGGAATGTTCTCCCCAGTCTTCCTCCAAGCTGACCCAGTCCCAGGAGCAGGAGGCAGAGAGATCACTGAAGGTCAGAACTGAAAGGACCCTTGGAAATCATTTGAAAAATAGCACCTGGCATCATTACCTTGTTCCAGGCCCGGCTGAGCACTTGCTTTATATGGTACAGCTATTTTCCCATTCTAAAGATGAAGAAACTGAAGCTGAATGAAAGTGGCAGGGAACTTTCCCCAACTAGAAGGCAGCTGGGCTAAAAGTTGAACACGGCTGGACTTCAGAGAAAAAGAAAGACAGCCATTCATTCAACAAAAATATCCCGTGTCCCCCGTGCCAGGCACTGCCACCTGGTGACACAGCTCCTGCAGCACTTGCATTCCAGCAGGGAGAGGCATATTTCAGACGTTGAAGACTAAAATCTGATTTTTGTTTTTTGAGGCGGAGTCTCGCTCTGTCGCCCAGTGGAGCGATCTCGGCTTACTGCAACCTCCGCCTCCCAGGTTCAAGCAATTCTGCCTCAGCCTCCCAAGTAGCTGGGATTACAAGCACCCGCCACCACACCTGGCTAATTTTGTATTTTTAGTAGAGACAGGGTTTCACCATGTTGGCCAGGCTGGTTTTGAACTCTTGACCTCAAGTGATCCATCCATCTAGGCCTCCCAAAGTGCTGGGATTACAGGGGTGACCCACCATGCCTGGCCATGTCTGATTTTTTTTTTGATCTTGCCCAAATTCCTGTCTAAGGGGTCTGGGGAGTCATCTTCTACAAACCGTGAATTCTCATTGTCAGTCCTCTGAGCCCAAGCGAAGCCATCACAGCCCCTGTGACCTGCACGTATACATCCAGATGGCCTGAAGTAATTGAAGAATGACAAAAGAAGTGAAAATGGCCTCTTCCTGCCTTAGCTGATGACATTATCTTGTGAAATTCCTTCTCCTGGCTCACCCTGGCTCAAAAGCTCCCCCGCTGAACACCTTGTGACCCCCACCCCTGCCCGCCAGAGAACAACCCCCTTTTGACTGTAATTTTCCTTTACCTACCCAAATCTTATAAAATGGCCCCACCCCATCTCCCTTCGCTGACTCTCTTTTCGGACTCAGCCCGCCTGCACCCAGGTGAAATAAACAGCCTTGTTGCTCACACAAAGCCTGTTTGGTGGTCTCTTCACACGGACTCGAGTGAAACTCATCAGGTGGGTTTTATGTAACCCTACATGTCATGACTTACTTTCCAGTCTGACTCTGGCATAACATTACTGTCAGGCTTCTGAGCTCAAGCCCGCAGGTATACATCCAGATGGCCTGAGGCAACTGAAGAACCACAAAAGAAGTGAAAATGGCCGGTTCCTGCCTTAACTGATGACATTACCTTGTGACATTCCTTCTCCTGGACAATAAGTCTCCGGAGCTCCCCACCCCACCGAGCACCTTTTGACCCCCGCCCCTACCCGCAAGAGAACAACCCCCTTTAACTGTAATTTTCCACTACCTACCCAAATCCTGTAAAACTGCCCCACCCCATCTCTCTCTCTTTGCTGATTCCTTTTTCAGACTCAGTCCACCTGCACCCAGGTGATTAAAAAGCTTTATTGCTCACACAAAGCCTGTTTGGTGGTCTCTTCACAGGGATGCGTGTGACAATTATGAGATAAGGAAGAAAATCAGAATATTTTACCCCAAAACATGTTTCTCTGCCATATCTTGAAATGGCCTTGCAAAGCCATCCTTAGTGGGGGAAAATCTGCATCTGTAAACATAGCTAGATCTTTTTCTTTGAGGCCCTCCCAATCCTGATGAGATTGACTAAAAGTCTAGCATCTTTTAAAGGTCTGAATAGGAAACATTTGTCATCTATTGTCTCTAAGGGCAGCCACCATAAGACTTCAAAAGAACTTTCGTCTCCACAATCTTTTATCTTAACCTGAACATTTCCTTTCTAAGGATCCCAAGTCTTTAGACAAACTCAACCACCTGTCAGCCAGAAAATGTTTAAGTTTACCTATAGCTGGCCAGGCGCCGTGGCTCACGCCTGTAATCCCAGCACTTTGGGAGGCCGAGGCAGGCTGATCATGAGGTCAGGAGTTCGAGACCACCCTGGCCAATATGGTGAAATCCCATCTCAACTAAAAATACAAAAATCAGCCAGGTGTGGCCGTGCGCGCCTGTAGTCCCAGCTACTCAGGAGGCTGAGGCAGGAGAATCACTTGAATCCAGGAGGCGGAGGTTGCAGTAAGCCAAGCCGAGATCGCGCCACTGCACTCTGGCCTGGGCGACAGAGTGAGACTCCATCTCAAAAAAAAAATGTACCTATAGCCTGGAAGCTCCCCCCAACCCCTGCCCCCCGCTTCGAGTTGAACCACCTTTCTGAACCAAACCAATGTATTCCTTAAATGTATTTGATTGATGTCTCATGCCTCCTAAAATACATAAAACCAAGTTGTACCCCGACCACCTTGGGCACATGTTCTCAGGACCCCCTTTGGCTCAGAATAAATCTCTTCAAATATTTTACAGAGTTTGACTCAACAATGCTCACCAAATTGATTACAGCAGGTGCTAAGTGCTCTGAAGAAAAAAACAAAGCCACTTGTCTAGGAGGGCAGAGCCACAGCTGTGGGTGGCCATTCAAGCTCTGCAGGGCAGAAACCATACAGTAAGTGCTCTGGCAGGAGCACATAGTAGGTGTGTTGTAAGCACGTTTCCAGCTAAAACTTAACACTGTTTTCTTTGGGCCCAGTGCAGCTTCTTGCCAACCAATTCAGGGTGTATTGAGGGCATTGTGCCAGGGCTGGGGAATAGAATGATTGGTGAACAAAACTCAGTCCTTGCCACCAGGGAGCCCACACCCAATTGGTGGCACAGACAAACGGGGAAGTGTAAAAGAGAAGTTGATGAGGGTCATGGGGCAGGAGAGGGACAATCAGCATGTATTGAGCACCTACTGTGTACCAGGCACTGTGTTAAGCCCTGCATTATCTCATTTAAGCCTTACCACAACCCTATGGGAGTGAGGAGAGGATTTTATTACCCCCATTTTAAAAATGACAAAACCGAGGTTCAGAAAGATTATGTAACCATCTCCAGGTCACAGGCGTAACAAGCAGTAGGGGTGGGATCTGAAACCCAGCCGGACACCATGTTTGTTCCTCGAAGCCCTCCCCACAGCCACCTATCTTAGGGAAGCACAGAAGGCAAGACATTGCTGCCAACAAACTCCCCTTCCCTGACTCTGCAGAGGGATGCACCGCACCCTGCCAGCCTGGCTTCCTTTCTGAGCAGGAAAGGTCAGCTCAGCCTGCCCTGGCAGCTCCCCTCAGGCACCAGACCAGCCAGACTCCTGACCCAGTCCCAGGAGCAGGAAAGGCCTGTCCAGACTTCTACTCTGCCCCACTCCCACAGAAGGCCCCATCCCGGGCCAGGCGCGGTGGCTCACGCTTGTAATCCCAGCACTTTGGGAGGCCGAGGTGGGCAGATCACAAGGTCAGAAGTTCAAGACCAGCCTGACCAACATGGTGAAACCTCGTCTATACTAAAAATACAAAAATTAGCTGGGCGTGGTGGCATGTGCCTGTAATCCCAGCTACTCAAGGCAGGAGAATTGCTTGAACCCAGGAGGCAGAGGTTGCAGTGAGCTGAGATAGTACCACTGCACTCCAGACTGGGTGACAGGGCAAGACTCCGTCTCAAAAAAAAAAAAAAAGAAAGGCCCCATCCCAGTTACAACAGCCCCTTCCCAGGCAAGCCGTGCTCCACAGTTTATAACCACTTTCACCCTCTTGATTCATCTGACCACCTCACCCCAGCAGCTTGTATCCCAGAGCCTAATACCAGGCCTGGCACACAGCAGGTGAATTTGACGGACAGCAGGACAGATTCTATCCCAATGAAAGGCATGGGCTCCCCAGAGCCATCTCCATTCAGCTTTCATCAGCATTTCCTGAGCTCCCAGGACAAACCTGGGGCTAGACCAGGCAGCTTCACCTATGGTTCATTATTTTAACCTTTCCAGGAAGGTCTTATCTCCACTTTGCAGAAGAGGAAGATTGAAGTCAGAGAAGCCTTTCCAGTCTCTAATTTACATGGCAAGTGAAGCTGCAGGCTCAGCCTGCCCCAGAACTGGATCCCCTGGATGCCTTTCAGGTGTTGCTTCTGTAGGGAGGGCTCTAACCTATGACAGATCTCTGCTGTGGGATGAGAGCCCCCTGAGGACATGCAGCAGATGTGGCACCAACATCCCAGCCCAAACGAAAACTTGCCACAGCAGGGCAGAGCTGGGCTTGGGCGCCTAAAGCTTACATAGCTTTACATACTTTTTTTTTTTTTAAAGAGTACAAAAATAACTTCCTTTTGCAAATTTCACAAAACCCCTGAACACATGGACACATTGCTAGGCCTTGGAAAGGGCCCTGGAGCGTGAAGGGCTGGAAGCTGAAGCTGCATCAGCCTCATGGTGAATCCGCCTCGGGGCTGGAGGAAGGGCCCAGAGGCGATCTGAGCACCACCCGCCTTCACAAAGGCCCTGCCTCCAGCCCAACAGACAGATGAGGCTCCGGAAGACATTCCTTCTTCTTGTTGGGAGTCCCGCTGCTACTTAACCCTCCCTGCAGTAGGTCCAAGTCTGTCTGTCTTTCTCTTGCCATGGTTTCAGAAGAAGCAGATCTTGGCAGGACATGGTAGCTCACACCTGTAATCCCAGCACTTTGGGAGGCTGAGACGGGAGGATTGCTTGAGCCCAGGAGTTCAAGACCAGCCTGGGCAATGTAGCAAAACCACATCTGTACAAAAAATTTAAAAATTAGCCTGGGATGGTGGCGCACACCTGTGGTCCCAGCTACTCGGGAGGCTGAGGAGGAAGGATTGTTTGAGCCCAGGAAGTCAAGGCTGTAGTGAGCTATGATTGCACTACTGCACTCCAGGCTGGGCAACAGAGCCAGGCCCTGTCCCTGCCACAAAAAAAAAAAAAAAAAAAAAGCTCAGCTGAGTCTCGGACCTGCCTGCAGGGGTCTGCTGCTCACAAGGGCAGTATCGCCAGATTTCTTTGTGATCCTGGGGCACATCCCCAAGAGGAGCCTTCCATGCCTGGGCTGGAATCCTGGGCCTGGAATACTGGGCTGTCAAGGGCTGCCCTATTAAGAACCCCATCCTCAAACATTTGTAGGGTATGATACAGTTTACCAAATGTTCCCACATCCCACATCCACATCCCGTCTGGCCCACACAACAGTCCTGGAGGTGAACAGGGCAAGCTTTATTGTCCCCCTTTTATAGACGGGGACAAAACATGAGAGTTGCTGTGCACCCATTGCATACTAAAGACGCCAAGGGGCTTTCCACATGTGACAACTCACAGATACCCTGTGAGAAACCAAGGCTCACTCAATGTCTGGGGCTGGGCCTGAGAACGAGCCTGCAGCCCTGCTCTCCCATCTCGCAGCCCGTGCCTCTGCCCTGTCTCATCTCAGTCCGGCATGGACAGCTCAGAAGGCAGTGGGCAGGCACGCCAAGACTCAGTGGGTTGAGGAAGAAGAGGCCTCCAGCTACCAAGGCGGAAGAGCAGCTGAGGGCTCAATATATTTAATAGAAATCAAAAAAGTGAGAATCAACCGTGCCCTCTCTGGATGTGTCTGAGGAAGAGCACATGGCCCTTAGGAGCCTGAAACCTGTTTGAAAGCAGTCACCTTACAGACTCAGGGCCTGATGTCCTCCCCACACCCTGCCAAGCTGCAGATGGCCCCATCCCTACCTCCCACTGTCCACATGCTAGGCCTTCCAGACCCTTCTGCTGACTCCTCTCAGCACCCAAGGCAGCCACCCAGTGCTTGCCCTGGCCTGTTCAAGTCCTACCCCTGTCCTTCACTAATGCTTGCTTAATTCTTGGATATACCTATTCTATGAATCTTTATAAGAAGATACTATAGGGTGACCCACAGTCCTTATTTGCCCAGGAGTGAGCTGAGGGGTTTCCTGAGATGCAAGACTGAGACTGTCCCAGGAAAATTGGGATCGCTGATGACCCTCATGTACTGCATACCTGGTCCCTGGGCTGGGCGCTAAGGACACATTTATCTACCGAACATGGTCACTGCCTTCAAGAAACTTCCAGTCGGAGAGTGGCTGCCACTCAATGAGAAACCACTGTCAAAGGCACCTGTTCAGTCCCTCACACACATGATCCATCACCACCCTATGAGGGGAATATTATCACCTCCGTGGTATGCATAAGAAAACTAGGGCTCAGAAAGGTGGCACAATATGCTCAGAGTCAGAGTTACAAGTGACCTGCTAAGATTTGAACTTGATCCAATGAAACAGAAAAAGGAAAGGGCAGTTTCCAGCATGAACATTATGGAGATAGAAAAAGATAGACATGTTTTATTTAATTCATTTTGTAGCTCCAGTGTCTGGAGTGTTCTAGGTGTTCAGGAAATGTGTGAACAGAGAGAGGGAGATCTAAGCCTCATTTAATTATCTCCAGGCTAGGCGATTCCATCCCTCAATTTAAAAGCCATACATTTCCCTTTTCAAAGTCAGTTTCAGACCAGGCACAGTGGCTCACGCCTATAATCCCAACACTATGGGAGGCTGAGGCAGAAGGATCTCTTGAGCCCAGGAGTTTGAGACCAGCCTGGGCAACACAGTGAGACCCCATCTCCACAAAAAAATCTTCGAGGCTGCAGTGAGCTATGATCATGCCACTGCACTCTAGTCTGGGTGACACAGCAAGATCCTATCTCAAAGGAAAAACAGAAAAGGAAAAAAAAAGTTTTGACTGTTTTCCTTCAGCACCAGGACCAGGAAGGAAGTAAGAAGAGGGAAAGGATGCTTTTTCTTTAAGTCAGCAGCTCGGGGCTCACTTCCTCCAGGGAATCTTCCCTGACTCACTCCCTAACCCAAGTCTGGCCGCACACTGGGCCAGGCCCCAGTCAGGAACTGGGAGTCCAAGAGACAAGAGATACACATTTGCCCTCGAGCAGAGAGGGAACTGACTTGTTAGCAGTCAACTACAATATAAAGTGCCATCCAGGAAGCCTGCACAGTGCTAAGGGAGCCTGGAAGAGGCCATTCACTCTACCTGGGCAGGGAGCAGTCAAGGGAGGGCTTCATGTCTAGAGCAGGTGCCCTGTGCAGTTGTTCAATGAACTTCATTGAAATGTCTTTTTTGTTTTGTTTTGTTTTGTTTGGGACGGAGATTCACTCCTATTGCCCAGGCTGGAGTGCAATGGTGCTCAAGTGATCCGCCTGCCTCGGCCTCCCAAAGTGCTGGGATTACAGGTGTGAGCCACCGCACCCAGCCTGAAATGTCTTTAAGTTCAACCTGAAAATATAAGGAATATTTCACCAGAGGAAGAAGGGCATTCCAGCTAAAGAGATCGGCTTGAACAAAGGCACAGAGGTGTGAAAAGTACAAAGACTGTTGAGGAAGATCCAAAAAAGTCAATGCAGCCAGGTTGTTAGCAGTGTGGTGGGGACAGCTGGGAAAGGAGTGTGGAAGGGACATTAGGGACAGATCCTGAAGGGCCTCCAGTGCCACCTAGAGAATGGGGACTTTCCCATAGGCGATGGGGAGCAGTGGATCAGGCTTTAGGCTGGGAAGAATATGACCAGACGTGAATTTCAGAATAACAGGATGGCTTGGAGGGTTGGGACTGAGCAGAAAGAGAGCAACTAGAAGACAATTGTAATGATCCAGGCTAGGAGTGGGGCTTGACCTGAGCCAGTGGCGGTAGAATGAGGAGAACAGTACTTTGGGAGACATGTCTCTATCACCATTCAGTTTGGATCCCCTGAACTGGGGCTGCCCACAGGAAGGAATGGGTTTCTCTTCTCCAGGGAGCTCGGCACACCCCCATCCAGCTCTACACTCAAATGGAAGTTGAGGCCAGAGCAACCCAGGTCTTTCTGTACGCTGGGTCAGGGCTCAGTGTGGGGCCAGGTCATGGTTCTTTGAAAGTTCTTCCTACTACAAAGTTTACTCTGCAAATGGTGAACATCAGAGGTGGCTGGATTGTTTCAAGTATGCATCGTGAATCACTGCTGTACTGAATCGCTGCTGTGGAACAGTCAGCGCAGGGAGAAACGACAATGCATATTAATCACTTGATTATGATGTGTAATCATTTTTGTCATTTTTAGAATGTGAAAAAAATCTGTTGCAAAAAAAAAAAAAATCTCCTTATTGAGTTTTAAAATGTCTCTAGGTTTCTCCCAGTACCCTGGGGCAATAGAGACCCATCATAACATCAACCAGTGATGAGCCCTGCTAATGTGCTGGGTGCTTTAATTAGCACAGCTGTAACCGAGAAAGGATGAACACATTATCTCCAGAGGCTGGAAAACTTGCCTACAGACATGCAATTACTGGTAAAGGGGAGGTGAGAACCCCAGCCTGCTGCCTCCTCTCCACCACTCCACGTGGCCTCAGTGTCCCCAAAGATAGCCCTCCAATCTGTAGAGACCAGCGCGCATGGCCCTGGCTGCCAGCCCCAAAGCCTTGAGCTGTTTCTCCTAAGACATAGTTTCCCAACTGTCTCGCGTCCATGGGCTCCTCTGGGAAGAGCCATCAGATCTCTGCAGTGTCTCCTGGGCTGGAGGGAAGCTTTCCTCTCCATACCCTCAGGACAGTAGGCCCTGGTTTCCAACGGCAGGTTTGCTGAGTCCAGTGTCTCCTGATATACCCATCCCATTTTCTTTCTCCAGGCCGAAACACTCACTGTGATGCCATGTGGCAAAACTTTCACTTCTCACCCTAGTTTTTTTTGTCCTCAAGCAGTCTGCATTCCCACGACACTCCTTACTGACAGCAGATGAAACCAGTGCCTGACACTATGCCAGCACATAGTAGGTTTCTCAAGTCTGCTGAAGGAAGTCAGTCCTGGATGAAAACACATGTCACAGAGATACTGCCAGGAAGAGTATTACCTCTGGCTCACACAAACGCACTTTCCAACCTGCTCGTGGGTCCCTACTTCTGGGGAGCTGCCTCTGATCCTTAACCTCTGGCCCTGTTTTGTCCCTGCTATAAACAGATGCCCACTACCCCTCTTCTGGCAGCTGTTGTGATCATCTATTTCCTCTCTCACAATACATCTGAGCAGCATGAGGGCAGAGACTTGTCTGGGTCCTCTTCATATTTCAGGTGCCCAGCACAGGGCCTGGGGTGTGGCACAGAGAGAAAGCTTTGTTCCTTGGAGCCTCCTCAGGAGGGCAGCGATGGCCTAACAGAAACGATATAAGCTAACCCTGAAAACTCCTAGCCCGAGGCCCAGGGAGATAGTGTTCCACGTCATGAGGTTCCTTGCCACCCAGAACCTGGGAAGACCAGGCCCTCAACTTCGGAGAAAGGGCAGCCTCAGGCGGGAGGCAGAGCAGAGCTGCTCCATAAATCCCTTTCCCACTCAGAGAGAGATAACACCACTGGGACAGGCCCGGCCACTTCGGGACATGCCTTGAGTGGAGGGAGAAACGTTTGTGGAATTGAATGGAACAAACTGTAAAATTCTAGCTATTTGTTCCTCTGGCTGCAGAGGCCAGTTGCCCTCTGGGGGCAGTTTGCAGGCAAATTATCTCAGGACATGGCCTGTTTCCTCTAATGAGGCTTCCCCCCTTTGCAGCTCTGCTCCCAAGAGAGTTGGGGGGGACAATGCTAAGAGCCAACCCCAGAGGCCTGCACTGAGGAAGCATACACGGCTCACCATCCTACACGGTGTGGGCGGCACTACCACTATCCAAGGCAGGGGGATGCTCCCCACGACCTTCTGGGTGCAGGAATTCTGAGCAATACAGCACCTCCTCCAAGGTCCCTCTGGGGAGACAGGGAGGAAAGGAGCAAGGAGGCATGCTCAGTTACGTAACCAGCTGCCTTGGAGTCAGAGTCCCTGGCATGTCTCAGCCCAGCACTGCGAGGAGAGGCCGTGGGGGCTGGAGGTCTTTCTTCTATTTTGCTGCCTCCTCCAGACCTGGCAGACCCTGTAGCAGGAGCTGCTTTCCAAGTGCCTGAGCTCCAAGCAGGCACCTCCTACTCGGGTTGGGAACCAGGAAGGCTGTTGTTTTCTGAGTGTGTGAAACAGTGGCCTGCTGGCTCCCTTGGCAGAAAGCCAGGCTCGGGGCTCTGCACAGGGGTGAGGGTTAAGAAAGAGGAGCCTGGGGCCAGGATGCCAAGGGACTTCCCTCCACAACCGCCCCCAGCTTCCTGCTCCCCAATCTCTCCCCACTTCCTCCTAGAGAATCTGCCTGGGTGAGGGGCCAGAGGGGAGGGGCCCCAGCTGCCCCAGTACCACACTGCTGCTGCTGGCCCTGGGCAATCTCACTTCCCTTCCTGCCTTCCTTGGAGCTTCTCCACTGGCCGGCACAGCCCCCACCCCCTGTGCCCCCACCCCCGCGCACTCAGCTGTGTACACAGCCCTGGACCACGGAAAAGAGGGATGAAAGAGGAGGAAGGGGACATGGGAGAGGGAAGGAGCTGAGATCCACTCTCAGTCTTGAATGACGATGGCTTTTTTTTTTTTTTTGAGACGGAGTCTCACTCTGTCACCCAGGCTGGAGTACAATAGTAAGATCTCAGCTCACTGCAACCTCCACCTCCCGGGTCCAAGCAATCCTCCCACCTCAGCCTCCCTGGTAGCTGGGATTACGGGTGTGTGCCACCACACCTGGCTAATTTTTGTATTTTTAGTAGAGACGAGGTTTCACCACGTTGGCCAGGCTGGTTTAGAACTCCTGACCTCAGGTCATCTGCCCACCTTAGCCTCCCAAAGGGCTGGGATTACAGGCGCCAGCCACCATGCCTGGCTGACAATGGCTTTTTATGAAGCCCTTACCCTCTCTGCCCACAGCAACCCCATTAATATTATTATACCTATTTCCCAAAGGAGAAAACTGAGGCCAGAGAGTTTAAGACCCAAGCTGAAGGTCATGGAGCTAGCAAGTGAGCAGTAGAGCAGAGTCTGCCTAACTCTGAATTCCAAACTCCAAACCTCCTGCCTCTAGCTCTGGGAGCCCCTCCTCCACACTCTCTGAGGGTGCTAGTTGGGCAATTCCTACACAGATGGAAATGACACTGCCCAGCCCTGGGGAGGGAGCCATTGGCCTTAAAGAGTCCCTCGCTGAGGACTAGTTTGGGAACCACAGGACAGTCCTGAAGACAGGACCAAGGGCGGGATGTGCTTGGGGAGCTAGGTGGGCAGACTGCTGCTCCCAACTGTCTTCCCTTCCCACCCAGTCTAGGCTGGCTCAGACTCCTACACTGTCTGCCACTTCCAGAAGGCAGGGCTACCAGAGGCCAAGCTGTCCTGCCAGAATCACACTGCTGCTCACGCCCTCTCCCCTCCTAACGAGAGAAGGAAAGGGTCCTAGGGAGCCTCTAGGCCAAAGCCTCTCCTACTTCCTGCTTGACACATAGAGAAACTGAGGCCCAATGAGGAAAAGCAGCTTGCCTATGGCAGCACAGGGACAGTGAAGAAGTGAGATCCCTGTCTCCCAGGCCAGAGCCCCTGTCCTCCATTCACCCCACTTGGGTGCTCTCCTCAGATGGCACCTTTGGGTATCTGCCTGCCTCTCTCTCTGCTTCTCACCTTCCCTCTGCACTTCCTGCTTCCCTCTCCCAGCCCTGCTCTGCAGACCCATCTCTGAGCCTCCCCTGTTACATCTCCTCCCAGCCTCACCACCCCAACCCCCTTCCCTCTACTCTGGGCCAAGGAGCAATGCTTGGGTGGTTTAATTAGCTGATTATGACCGCAGCCTGCTGGATGCAGTGCCCAGAATTCTGTCCCCAGTAATTAGGTGGGTTCTGAGTACTTGCCCAGTGGGGAGCCGATGGGGAGCTCTGTGCTCTGCCAGCCAAGGGAGGCTGTCCAGCTGAATAAAGAGCTCCTTGATCACCGGTGGGTCATCAGAAACCATGGTTCCCTCCTCAGGCCAGGTCAAACCACACTGGAGGGACTGCAGCCAGACCCAGATGTCCATCCTAAGGAGGGACTCCCTACTCTCCCATGCCACTGCCCACACCCAGGAAAGGCTCAGTACATGACTGAGGATGAGGATGAAGAATGGAGCGTGCCCTCGGAGGCTGAGAGACAATGGCTCCATGGCCGGGGCACCTACTTAGGAAGTAGGATTGGAACAAGTAGACAGGCGCAGCAGGAACAAAGGCCCAGAGGTAGGAATGAGCCGCCAATCCCCTTCCCAGAGAGCTCTGGTTGTCAGAAAATACAGTCTTCAAGCAAGGTAAAGCTGGACATCCAGTGACCTCTGCCCTTTAGGTCGCAAAGAATAATCTAATTCCTATGGCTCTGGGCTACTTTGAGATATTTTGAAATCAGCAATGATGTCCTATGGTCCTCACCAACCACACTGCCCACCCCCTAGAGTATCTCCTCCCAGTGAAATGCCTTGGCTGAACAAATATTTATGGAGCTCAGCGGCATGCCAGGTCTGCGCAGGTGCTGGGGACAAGCAGATCCAGGCCAGGTGCTCTTGAAAAGTTCTTGACCTCACAAGATGACATCACGAGTGTGCAAATAATCAGGACCTATGCAGGGAGGGAGGGATGAGTGCCGAGAGAGAGAGATTACAAGAAGGTCACAAAGCGCTGGGAATCCAATGAGGGCTTCCCAGAGGAAGAGGTGCATGTATGTGATCCAGGCCCTGAAGGATGGGAAAGCTGTTGTACGTGGTCAAGTCAGCAATCAGGTACTGAAAGCCAGCAATAATACAGGCTTGTAATGAGGCCTTGGGAGCCTCAAAAAAATGAATCAAACAGGGTCCTTCCCTGGGGGAGCTCACAGCTGGGTGAGGGAGGCAGGGCCGGTGAGAGGTCATATAAGCGATAACAGCCGCATAACACTGACCTTGCACAGGGACTTTCTTTACTTTATCTTACTTAATTTTAACTCAGTCCTCATGACAACCTACTACTCTATTTTACGATAAGGGAGCCACAGCAGAGAAAGGGTTAAGTAATCAGGGAAGCCACCCAGCTGGTAAGTGTCAGAGCTGGGACTGGAAACCAGGAAATCTGGTTCTTCCAAGAGCCTAACCGCTATGCTAATCTGCTAATAATCCATGCTAATCAGATCACAGGGGCCTGCAGGTGCCCAGAGGAGGCCCCAGAGCAGCAGAGAAGGCTTCCTGAAGGAAGTGTTCCTGACCTGAGTCTTTTTTTTTTTTAAGATGAGTCTCGCTCTGTTGCTCTGTCGCTCTGTCGCTCTGTCGCCCAGGCTGGAGTGCAGTGGCGTGATCTCGGCTCACTGCAAGCTCCACCTCCCGGGTTCATGCTATTCTTCTGCCTCAGCCTCCAGAGTAGCTGGGACTACAGGCGCCCACCACCACGCCCAGCTAATTTTTCATATTTTTAGTAGAGACAGGGTTTCACCGTGTTAGCCAGGATGGTCTGGAACTCCTGACCTCAAGTGATCCACCCGCCTCGGCCTCCCAAAGTGCTGGGATTACAGGCATGAGCCACCGCCCTGGACCTGCTACAGATGCTTTATGTCCCTGGAGGTGAACACGACTGCTGTTCAAGGACCTGATACCATGGGAGACAGCACCACCCTTTCGAGCAGTAGCCAATTCCTTCCTGGCCGTCAGCATCCAACACCCATCCCCACCCAGGACACACTCCCTGGTGGTCTCAGTCCCACTGGCCTATAGCAGAGGCCTGAGCTGCTCAATCTTCCACTTTGGCCTCCCAGAAGAAAGGTCACTCCTGGACCTGCTAGCAGAAGGGCCTCTCACGTGATTTGACTTCATAGGGAAACTAGGACCCAGAGTGGGTGCATGTCATGCCCAAGGTCACACAGCAATAAGTAAGCAGTAGAGCATACCTCTGGGACCCTTCTGAGATGGTGAGCCCCAGCAGTCTACTCCCCACCCCTCCCCTGGCCCTATGCCAAAACCTTTCCATGCCCTTTGCACAAGGCAGGGGCAAGGGTGAAGAGGGAACAAACCTGGCAGAGGTTTGCTCGCCCTCTGTCCAACCCTCTGTTCTCCAACCCCCTACTAGGACTCAAACCACCCCTAGGATGGACCCATCCTGCACACGGGAAGGCAGAAGAGAAGGTGCCCAGGAACTATCTGAGATGATACCTGTTCTAATCCCAGGGCTCATGTGGGAGACAAGGCCCCAACTTCAGGAGCCCCCAGTGTGATGGGGGAAGAAGGGAAGAAATAGTTCAGTCCAGTTCAATAAGCCTCCCTGCAAGGCTGAGGGAAGGGTGCAGCCGCACAAGGACCAAGTGAGTTGGTTGTGGGCTACAGGCCCGGGGCCAGCATGAAAGGGACCTCCTGCCTCATCCAGGCCCATACACGGGCTGCTGAACCACTTGAATGGTTCAGACATTGCATCCTGCCTCCCGCTGACTCAACATCAGTCACAGTGCTCCCAGTGCTGAAGGCCCTTTAGACCAGCAGATCCCTCTCCAGGTGCAGGGAGGCAGAAGCTCAACTGTGGCCTCAGCCAGGTGCCGCCCAGTCCCAGGCAGAGGAAAAGCTGTTCAGTTCCTGCGGTGACCTTAGTCACACACAATTCTGGGGACCTGTCTTGTCCAACTCCCAGGGGACTCATCTGGCACCAGGTCTCCTGGGAAGGAACAAGCAGTTCTTCTGAAGTGGGACTAAAGATGGGGCCAGTCCCAGGAAGGAGGAGGCGCGTCTCCCGAGAGATGACCCTGCCAGGGCCCCTTAGGAAAGGCGGGAGGGGGCTGGGACAACAGAGTCCTTTGTTATCCTCTCAAAAGCAGCCACCCTGCCCTGCCAATCCCCTATGTTCTCCAACCCCCTACTAGGACTCAAGCCACCCCGGGACAGGACCCATCCTGTCCACATGGGAGGGAAGAACGCGGGGCGCCCAGGGACCATCTGAGACAATACGTGTTCTAATCCCAGGACTCACATGGGAGACAAGGCCCCAACCTCAGGAGCCCCCAGTGTGATGGAGGAGATATCCTTCCTTCAGAAGCCTCCAGTCTGAGGAGGGAGACATGGCTCCCACCTGCAAAAGCCAATCAGATGAGGGAGCCCCAGGCCTCCCGCTCAGGCGCCCCATGCTAATAGGGGTGGTATAACCCTGTCCCTCAGGACTTCCCAGTCTGATGGAGAAGTCAGGACCCCACCCCTCTCTTTTGAGAACTTGCCTAATGTGGGAAATATCGCTTTCAGTCTTAGGATTCACTAATGGGAAAGGCCTAATTTCAGCACTTAGGGAGTCCCTGGACCGATAGCAGAGGCAAGAAGGGAAAAAAATGTTCAGTCCAGTTCAGCAAACCTCTGCCAGGCATCTCCTGGGGAAGCAGACCCAGCGTGGGTAAGGAAGCATCAACTGAGAAACAGAAATAGCCCTGAACCGCAAGCTGCTCACCAAATGGGGAGCTCACTCAGCCTGAGGTATGAATGAATAAGAAAGTACCTTGAAACCACCCACTCCAGCATCCAAGGCCTGCTGGCCAAGGCTGCCCCTTCCTCCACAGCCTCACCCCTCACACTCCCACACCTGCATCCAGTACCTGCACCTTGGCCTAGGCTCTTCCTTCTGTCTAGAACACCTTACTCCTGCCTAAGTCTTTCTCATACTCCAGCACCCAGCTCCCGGGTCACCTCCTCGAAGAAGCCTTCCTCAAAGTCCCCCACCTGAGTCAGAAGCCCCTCCTTTCTGGAGCTAGCACATTACATGTCTTCCCCAGGACCAGCTCACACTTCACAACCCCTCAGCCTGAGTCTGAAAGGACAGCACAGGGGAGTGGTCTTCTGCCTCTGGACATTAGGCAGAGGGAGGGGGTGGATGAGATAAAACCCCTAGGTTCCCATACCCAGTCTTCACTGCCTGCCGCCATACTGCTTGCTCCCAGCCCAGGGCCTCATGCCCTTCCTCCAAGAGGTTCAAGCCTTGCTCCAGGCATGTGGAAAAGCAGGGTCCTCTCCCACTCCTCTCTGCCCGCTGTAGCCTAGTTTTGCCCTCACCACTCCACCAAAACCCATGCCACCAGCTACTGCCTTCTGGCTGAATCTGAGGGGTCTCGCTCCAGCTCATCCTCTGTGGGTCTGTCCCTGCTTCTTTGGCTCCAAGAATATGGCCTTCCGTCAGTTTCCTCCCTCTTCTCTCCATGCCCAGGCACTGGTGCTCTCCAAGGCCCTGGCTGTCCCTAATCATCCTCTCTTCATACTCTATACCTCCTCCCTATGCGATGTCATTCATCCACATTTCCAAAGCCCTGCCTCTCACCTTGATCCTTACCCCAGGATCCAGACCCCTCTACGCAGAAGCCCCACTACGTCCAGCCTATAACAGACTGCCCTGGCTCCCTCACCAAGCTGCTCCCAGCCATGCAGGCCTCAGCCAGATGGTAGGCGCGGGCACTCTGGCAGTAGCGGAGGATGGCTGGGTAGAGGCCAGGACCTCACTTGGGGTGTGCTGACTCCCAGGCTGCTGTTCTACTGCCACCACCCCAAAGTGTCAGAAGCCCTGGAAGTGGCAAGCCCACAACTCAGGACCTCTGGACCCATGCCAACGGGAGGCGTCAGCCTCAGGCAAGGAGGCCCAAACTTGGAAGGAAGAGAGCAGTGAAGTCTGAAGCCCAGAGGCTGGCCTGGAATCAGGGATCAGAGACAGTGGGCCAGGCTTGATGCTACCACTCCCAGCAGCCCCATGAGCAGCCCTGGCCAAAGCCACAGGACTTCCCCGTGTTCCAGCCAAGATGGGTCACACAGGGCTTAACCACCAAGAGAAATGACAGCCAAAGTTCACAGACAGCTGGTGATTACATGTCCTCATCACCCTCCTTTCTCTGAAAAAAGAGGAGTTCATCTGCAGGAAAGGAAATTCCATTCCCTACCACTGCCTCTCAGGAAGTCCCTCCTGTTGTCTAAATCTGATCCTTCATGTTGTCTGTTGAGTTAGTGGAAACAGCAAGGCCCAGAAAGGACGTACAACTTGAGGCTGGGAGCTGCTGGGGAGGCCAACTGTGAGCCAGACAAGGCCCCCTCTCTTGGGCAAAAGCGTCGAGTAGCAGAGAGGGCTTTGTGGGTCAACAGGCCTGGGTTCTTATGCTTGCTGGCTGAATGGCAGTGAACAAATACTTAATCTCTTCTAGTCTGTTTCCTCATCTGCAAAATGGAGACAACAATCACTACACTACTACACTACAGTTTAATTCATTGAGATTATGCGTGTAATTCTAACACACACCAGATACCTGGCAAAGGTCCAATCGACCAGCAAGGTTGATGGACTCCACCTCCTATTCACATTCATATTTCTCAGCTCTATCCTCTCTGCAGCCTAAGTTCAGAGCTCGCAGCCTTAGTTCTCAGGTTTCTCCCCAGCCTCCTCACTGGTCTCCCTGCTTCTAGGCCTGCTCTTCCCATCCACCCTCCTTGGCGCTGCCAAAGACATCTCTCTGAAATGAAAACATCTGCTTCCAGCCCTCTGCTGCCTCACACTCTTCTCTGAATCACCATCCACTTCAGGAGAAAATGCTCTCTCCTTAGCCTGACATTCCCAGACTGCTGGTGACCGGTCTGTGTTTACCTCTTAAGGCTCACTGTCATCCCCAGCCCAGGCCCCAGGCTGCACGCCTTGCATTCTGCCTCCAAGCCATTGCACATTCTGCACCCTTGGCCAGGAATATCATTCTCAATCCCACCCCCTTGGCCTACTCATCCTTCCAGATGAAGCTCAGTAGTTCCAACGCCACCTCCTTTCCAGGAGAGCTTCCTGTGCCATGCTCCCTGCCTGGGCCTGGGTTGGGGACTTCTCCTTAAGCCTCCCACAACACATGTCATCCTGCGTTATGACCACCTGCTCTACTCTAAATCCCTGGAGGACAGAGTAGACTCCTTCCTCGCTGAATCCCCAGGCCCTGGGCACTCAGAAGGCACTCATCAACATTTGTTGAATGAATATATGATTGTTCCCAGAGCACCTTACAGCAACCATCATACTCCTGCCCTGTGATTAGTCCTGTCCAGGTATTTTGTTTTTATTTTTTCAGACAGGGTCTCACTCTCTCATCCAGGCTGGAGTGCAGTGGCATGATCATGGCTCACTGCAGCTTTGACCTCCCGGGCTCAAGTGATCCTCCCACTTCAGCCTCCTGAGTAGTTAGGACTATAGGCATGTGCCACCACACTCAGCGAATTTTTGTATTTTTTGTAGAGATGGTATGTTGCCCAGGCTGGTCTTGAACTCCTGAGCTCAAGCAATCTGCCCATTTCAGCCTTCCAAAGTTCTAGGATTACAGGCGTGAACCACCACGCACAGCCCTGTCCAGGTATTTAACATCTCTTTCCCCCTTGACCCTGGGAGTTCCTAGAGGGCAGTGACAGTTTGTGATAAATTTTCATTGTCACTTTCATATGGGGGTGCAATTCCAGATGGAGGGATGGTTGCGATGATTCCTGATGTTCAGTTTTTGATACCTGCAGATTCCTCTTCTAAGTCATGGGTAAAGTAGAATCTCATGGCTTACGGAAAAAGACAAGGTACAGCCATTACTGATTTTGCCCTTCTTTTCCAAATTACTTAGCAAACTGTCTGGAAAGGGACAGAAAGGCCTCATGGGGCTGCAGGAGAGTCTGAAGGGGAGGTCAGGGCCACCATCAGGTGGATTTAGCTGGGCCTTGGCTCCAGGCTTCAGGCAGTGCTTCTTCCCCTGCCCAGTGAAGTCAGTAAGTACAAGGGAAGCCCTAAAATGTAAGTATTGATAGCTCCAGTTTACAGATGGGAAACTAAGGTCCAGAAAAGTAAAGGCAATTGCCCAATGTCCCAAAGGTCCACCAGTGAGTTTGAGGCAGGGCAGGGGGAGCCATGGAAAAATACCTTGGCCTCAGAGACAGGGTCTCAACAGGTGCCTGGAAGCCCATGGTGTCCAAATCTTCCTGACAATCATATCAGCAGGACAGCAATGACACTTATCCCCCAAGTCACAGACAGGTACAGAAAGACCCAAGAGAGGCTGAGTCACCCCCATCACAAGGCAGCCTAGGAAGGACAAAGGAGTGGGGAATGGCTCCGACTCCCTGCTATGCCCTGCAGGAAGAAAAGCCTGACCTCATGGGTTAAGAGGGTCTTAATTTCAGGGCAGATGGATGTGGCTGGGGAGGGAGTCACATACCTTCCTACTGAGGACAGAGGCCTGGGTCACAATGCTGGCCAGCCAGCTGCAATGGGGACTAGCCATCAAGGTGCATGCAGACACAGCATGGTCTTCTGCCGTCCCCCCCAAAGCCTGGGCCTCCAGCACAGAGCAGGGCTCCCCTCCCTGGCCCATGAGGGGCCTGGCAGTGCCCTAGGGCCATCTACAGAGACATGACCAAGTGGACTGCAGCCTCCGCCCTGCCTCTGGCCCCTTTTGACCTTAGGCAAATCACATGACCTCTAGCCCTCTGGTTCCTCAGCTAGAAAACAGGAAGCGGAAAATTAACCTCCTGGAAGAGCTGTCAGGAGGATGGCTGGAAAGTAGTTTCTGAACATTAAGAGTCTGAGTTGCCTCTGAGCCTCAGTTTCCTCCTCTAGAAAATGGAAATAATCTCTGCAAGCCCTTTCTCACACTGTTGAGAGAGAGTCTTAGATGGCAGTGGGTGAGAAATGGCTTTGTCAGTGGCCCTGAAAGGTGGTGCCCACTGGGGTGGTGTCTCTCTAGTCTGTTAGCTCCTTCAGGGGAGAAGTGGGCCTTGTGCATCTTTGATCCCCCACACTATGCCTAGTACACAGCAAGAGCTTAATAATAAATGGAAACAAGGAGGGGGAGGGGAGGAAAGGAAGGAGGCAGAAGTGGGACACAAGAATAGGAGAGGAGAAAGACAGAAAACAATGAGAAAGAGGGAGAGCGCAGGGAGAGGCTGCTGTGCCCACTTAGGGGGTGGGGAGCGCAACGGGGAAAATAGGGTGGCAATGCTGAGCCCCTGACCAGGGCTGGTCCTGTCTCAAGGGCTGCCCCCAGGGGCTGTCCTGCTCCAGCCCCCTCCTCCTTTTGTCCCAGTTTCCCCTTTCAGAGGCATAGACTGTTTCTTTCTGAGTATTTCAGGCCAGGTTCTAGGAGAACGGGAGGGGTTCTCCCAGCCCTAGGTTCAAAACAGCCCCTGGCCAGCCACTCCTCAGGAGTTCAGAGGGAAAGGGAACAGAGTAGATGGATGGGATCTATTTGGATGGGATGCGATCTGTTTTCCCTAGGCTGGGGGTGGGGAGGGGGGCGCTCTACCCTGTGTGATGTGTGTGTTTCCACTTCTGGCCATGTGGGGCCTGAAGCCTGTGTGTCAGCGGGCCTTGGGCTAGCAGCTCGTGCCTGTGGGGTGCCAGTCTTTGAGGGCATCAGTCTGATTGTGTCTGTGGGGGTCAGTGTTGGTGTGGCCTTGCGCTCCGCTGTGTTGGTGAGACATGCCAGCACAAGTGTGTGTGCCAGTGAGGGTGATGTGTGTGCCAGCAAGAGTGTTTGCTACAGCGAGTGCAGGTGACAGTGTGCGTATCAGTGTATGCCCACACATGTGTGCCAGTACGAGGGTGTGTTAGAATTGGTGTGTGTTGGAGTGTGAGCTGTGCATGCCAACAAGGCTGTCAGCAAGAATGTGTTGACCGAGGCGTGTATGACGGCGTGCCACTGCGTGTGATGAACGTGTGCCAGTGGCCGCCAGTGTGTGCGCCAGCATGCCTGTGCCACGGGTTAGTGTGCCCGTGCGTGTATTGTATGTCAACCTGCCCCCGTGCGTCTCTGCGGCTGCCGGCCAATGCTGGGTGTCAGCGAGCTGTGTGTCCGGGCCAGGAGCCGCGGCCCACATGGGGCGGCCCGGCCCTCGCCCTTTGGGTCCCCCCTGCCCACGGCCCTGACCGGGAGACCACACAGGAGACCTCGGGTGGAGGAGAGCTGGTACTAGATCCCGGGGTGGCCGCGAACGCAGAACCAGGACGCAATCGGAGCCCCCGCCCGTGTCCTCGCCGAGATCGCCCCCACGCGCCCCGCGCTGGGTGGCCGCCCTGCACTCACCGGGTCCCTTTGTCGCCCATGGTCCGCGACGGCCGCAGGGAGGTCCGCGGCGTCAGCGCCCAGGCTGGAAAATCCCGGCCAGCAGGAGGAGCGCGGGCCAGCCCGCTCCCGGCTCCCTGCTCCGCCTCCTCCGCTCTCCCGGCCGCCGCCGCCGCCGCCGCCCCCGCCCCCGGTCCCCGCCCGCCGCCCGCCGCCCGCCGCGTCGAGCAGCGCAGCGCCCGGGCCGCGGCCAGGGGCGTGGAACCGCGCAGGGTGTGTGTGTGTGTGTGTGTGTGTGTGTGTGTGTGTGTGTGTGCGTCTGCGTGTGCGCGCGCCGCCCAGCGAGCCAGGGCAAAGCGGCGGGACGAGTCAGGGCCCCAAGGTCGGCGTTTGTGCTGGGGGAGGGGGTCCACCCGCGTGCGAGTCCGTGTGAGAGAGAGAGAGAGAGAGTGTGTGTGTGTGTGTGTGTGTGGTGGTGGTGGTGGTGTGGTGTACGTGAGGGCGCACGGGTGTGTGCGGGCCCTATTAGGGAGTGTATTGGTGTGGATGGAGGAGTGTGCACGTCTTTGTGCAGTTGTGCGTGTGTGCGCACGGCCGTGGGTGCGAGCGCGCTCTCCCGCGCATGCCGGGGCAGCCTTTGTGTGTGCGGGTGGTTGGAAGCCGAGGGTCTGGCGACCCCGAGGCCGCGCTCCCTGCGGCCCCTCGCTTAGCTGGAGACCCCGGGATGCCTGGCAAGGCCTTCGCCCTGTGCTCCACCCTTCCCCATTCCACCCTACCCCACCCCCTTCTACTGGAGAGATAACACCCAGCCACCCAACAGGGACAGGAAGAAGGGGCGGAGGGGGCAGTAGATGGCCTTGACACTGGGGAACTGAGCGGAGACCCGCGGCCAGCAGGGGCTACAGGAGGCTGCCCAGGAAGAGGAAGCTGTGAGAAGTGAGAAGAGGCGATAAAGGAAGAAGGCAGAGCTGGGCCGCTGCTGTGACCGGGTAGTACCGTGGAAAGCGCCCATGCCCAGCTCCATGGCCTGCTGCGGGTGACCCTATACACCAAGCTTCTGAGAACCCATGTCCGGACCTGTAAAGTGAGGATACACTAATATCAGCCTGCAGAATTGTTAATAGGTTGAAAGAACTCGCTTGTGTTTGCTGGCCTCCCCTGAGCGCTTGCATACAGTAGGTGCCCAGTAGATGTTAGCCCACTTCTCTGCAGGCTTCTTGATGTCCTGTGTAATCTTGGCTGGGACCCTGCTTTGTCTGAGGTGCCTTCCTGCTTTGCAGGTAGTGGGAAATGGTAACGTCTTTACCACACCCTCACTACTGAGATTTGGCTAATTATCCCTGATAGGTCCCTGATATCTAAGTATTAAGGGGAAGGGAAGCTATCATTTACTCTGATGCTGTTGTGAGTATGTAAACATCTCCTGTAATTATGCTCAGAAGCAGTTACCTATACTGTTTATATGCAGTATAATTACTATAATTATGTCCAGATTTGGCAGAGAGGCAGGGGGAGGCTGATGGGTAGGCAGGGTGGCCCACCTCTGGGCAATGTTAGGAGCTAGAGAATGTGGATGAAGGCCCAGAACCCTCCTCCCAGTCTTGGCTTCCAGGCTTCACCCTCCACAGGGGAAGAAGAGGAAGCCACCTGTTGTTTCTGCAGGACTCAGAGATCTGGAAAGAAGCAGACTAGAATCTTCTTTGATGACAAGAGATCCCTAACCAGGATGGTGAGGCCAGGTCCTGCCACTCTCCACATCAGTTTCCCCACCTATAAAACAGGTTTGACCAAACCATGTGATCTCCAATGGATCTCTCCATGCTGATGCCCAAAACATCTAAATGTATTTATTTATTTTATTTATTTTTGAGATGAAGTCTTGCTCTGCCACCCAGGCTGGAGTACAATGGAATGATCTTGGCTCACTGCAACTTCTGCCTCCTGGGTTCAAGCATTTCTGCCATCTCAGCCTCCCCAGTAGCTGGGATTACAGCCACTGCCATCATGCCCAGCTAATTTTTGTATTTTTGTAGAGATGGGGATTCACCATGTTGGCCAGGCTGGTCTCGAACTCCTGATCTTAGGTGATCCACCCACCTCGGCCTCCCAAAGTGCTGGGATTACAGGCGTGAGCCACCGCACCTGGCCCTAAATTTATCATGTTTTGTGTTACTGTATTTGTTTTTGTATTTGTTTTGCTGTAAAAATAATGTTTTTAATTACTTCCGAGTAAAAGAAACAGTCCAGAAAGATGCTTCAGGTGGTTTCAGGTAACCTCTCCCCACAGCTTGGAAAGCAGAGCTCTGACATTTAGGGACACTGAACAGACTGGTAGACTGTGGAGCCAACATGCAGGAGTCCAAATACTGTATATCCCCACTGGCCTATAAATTCCATGAGGCTGGGCTGTGGTATGCCTGGTGCTACTTGATACAATTCTATGAGATAAGTGCTCTCTTCCCTTTTTCTTTTTCTGATGAGGTCTCACTGTTGTTCAGGCTGGAATGCAGACTGCAGTGGCATCATCATAGCTCACTGCAGTCTCCAACTCCTCAGCTTAAGCTATCCTCCAGCCTCAGCCTTCTGAGTAGCTGGGATTACAGAAGTACACCACCACACCAGGCTAATTTTTAAATTAGTTTTTGTAGACACAGGATCTCACTGTGTTGCCCAGCCTGGTCTCAAACTCCTGGCCTCAGGTGATCCTCCCACCTCAGCCTCCCAAAGTGCTGGATTTACAGGCATGAGACACTATGCCTGGCCTTCTTTTCCCTTTTTTATAAATGAGCAAACTGATATCCAGAGAAATTAAGTCATTTGCCCAAATCCATAGCCTCCTCTGGGACTTGCCTCTGACCTCCCTTCCTCTAGCCTTCCCCCAAAGGGAAACTGATACATAGTAGAAACTATGATTTAATTTACTTTATTTATTTATTTATTTATTATTTATTTATTTATTTATTTATTTTTTTTGAGGCAGAGTCTTGCTCTGTCACCCAGGCTGGAGTGCAGTGATGTGATCTCAGCTCACTGCAAGCTCCGCCTCCTGGGTTCACGCCATTCTCCTGCCTCAACCTCCTGAGTAGCTGGGACTACAGGCGCCCGCCACCACACCCAGCTAATTTTTGAAAAACATATTTATGTATTAATAAAATGGCCGGGCATAGTGGCTCACGCCTGTAATCCTAGCACTTTGGGAGGCCAAGGCGGGCAGATCACTTGAGGTCAGGAGTTCAAGACCAGCCTGGCCAACATGGTGAAACCCTGTCTCTCCTAAAAATACAAAAAAGAAAAAAAAATTAGCCAGGCATGGTGGCGGGTGCCTGTAGTCCTGGCAACTTGGGAGACTGAGGCAGGAGAATCACTTGAACCTGGGAAGCGGAGATTGCAGTGAGCCGAGATTACGCCACTGCACTCCAGCCTGGGTGACAAGGCAGACTCCATTTCCAAAAAAAAAAAAATTTAATAAAATGTAAAAGTGATAATGTTGAGGAGAACTCTTTGTATATCCACAATATAATCTCAGCCAGTAATAAGTGTTATGAAGAAAATAAAACAATAAGGAAACAGGGTGATAGGGACAAGTAGACTTAGAAAAAGGCCCTCCAAGGAGGTGGGCTTTGGGCTGAGACCTGCAGAAAAGAATCAGCAATGTGAGGGGACAGTCAGGGAAGGAGCTGCCCAGGCAGAAGGAGCAGCAACTGCAGAGGCACAGGAGCAAGGACAGTGCTTCTGGTATTGGTGAACAGGCAAGGGGTGGTACAGGTGAGGGAGCAGGGTTAGGGTCACACACAACTTGTAGTTGAGGATGAGGAGTTTGGGGAGCCAGTGGGAGGTTTAAGCAGCTGAGTACCAGGATCTGCTTTACATTTTTAAAGGTCACTCTAACTGTTGGATAGAGGTGACTTGGTACCGGACAAGAGCAGAGGCAAGGCACCCCATTATTGCAGTCGTCAGGGTGGGGTTTTGGGCAAGACAGGTGGCCACAGAAATGAAGGAAGTAAAGGGGTTCAGGATATATTTGGGAAGCAGATTTTTTTTTTTTTTTTGAGACAGAGTCTCACTCTGTTGCCCAGGCTGGAGTGCGGTGGCACGATCTCGGCTCACTGCAAACTCCGCCTTCCAGGTTCAGGCGATTCTAGTGCCTCAGCTTCCTAAGGTAGCTGTGACTACAGGCGCATGCCACCTCGCCTGGCTAATTTTGTATTTTTAGTAGAGACACGGGGTTTCACCTCAAGTGATCCACCCGCCTCGGCCTCCCAGAGTGCTGGGATTACAGGCATGAGGCACGGCGCCTGGCCGGGTTCAGGATATATTTGAAAGGGGAGCTGCCAGCACCTACTGAGGGACTGGCTGTGAATAATGGAGGATCCAGGATGACTCAGAGGTTTGGGTCAGGGTCTGTCTGTTCCAACTATCCATGTAATTCTCCAAGGGAAGTCACGGTCGAGAGGACTGGTGGCCTCCATTCTTCCCGTCAACCCATTTGTCTCACATCCTCCACCTGAGCAACAGAGTGATTTTTTGCTCAAAGGCAAATGGCTTCTACAGCTGAGGCTCATAGGAGATGGTCATCTCCAACTGTGTTCCAACTAGGGCGAGTCACATGCCTGAAATTTACCACTCACAATCATTTCTTATTAAAAAATGAGAAAGGGAGGTTCTGGGTGTGGTGGCTCATGCCTGTAATCCCAGCACTTTGGGAGGCTGAGGCAGGAGGATTGCTAGAGCCCAGGAGTTTGAGACCAGCCTGGGCAACATAGTGAGACCTCTACAAAAAATAAAAAAACAGAAAACTAGCTGGGTTTGGTGGTGTGTGCCTGTAGTCTTAACTACTCGGGAGACCAAGGAAGGAGGATCCCTTTAGACCAAGAGTTTGAGGCTGCCATGAGCTATGATTGTACCACTGTACTCCAGCCTATGCAGAGAGACCCGTCTCTTAAAAAAAAAAAAAGAAGAAGAAGAAAGCAAGAAAAAAAAAGAAACAAAAGGAGAGATAGAGAGAAAGGAAGTATTATGTCTGCTTTTTAGATGAGAACACAAAACTTTACAAGGGAAACTGCCTAAGCCAAGGGCATAGCAAATGAAAGGTAGAGAAAGGACTCAAACCCAAAGCTGCTGCGTAGCTGGGCAGATAGCTGAGTGTCAGACTAAAGTCAGACTGAAGTGTAAGTGAGTGGGTGGATGAGTTTTCAGCTCCTTGTTCAACAAAGGACTTGAGCCGGGTGTGGTGGCTCACGCCTGTAATCCCAGCAATTTGGGAAGCTGAGGTGGGCGGATCACCTGAGATCAGGAGTTCAAGACCAGCCTGGCCAACACCCTGTCTCTACTAAAAATACAAAAATTAGCCAAGCGTGGTGGCACGCGCCTGTAGTCCCAAGTACTCAGGAGGCTGAGGCAGGAGAATCGCTTGAACCTGGGAGATGGAGGTTGCAGTGAGCTGAGATCATGCCACTGCACTCCAGCTGAGGCGACAGAGTGAGACTCCAGCTCAAAAAAAAAGGCCTTGAGGCTGACTGATGTGCTCCTTCAAGATGTTAGAAATTGAGAAACTAATAAGGAGCTTCCCTACCTCTGCCCAACCAGAAATTAGAGTGTGATCCTTGACTCCTTTCTTGTTCACCTCACTCCTTAGCTACCTAGTCCCAGACTACCTCCTAAGTGTCTCCCAATAAAGTTGGAGGGGTAACCAGGAACGAGACCATGCTGGGCCTGGAGGGTCACGTAAGGAATTTGTTCTTCATCCCAGTATCAATGAAGAGGCTGAGCAGAGAGGTGACATGATCAGACATGCATTTGGAGAAGATGCTCTGGCGGATGTGTGAAGAATGGATTGGACGTGCACCAGAAGGGATGCAGACAGGAAGACCAATTAGGACATGGTGTCAGCAATTCAGAGGGAGGGATGATAACTGCATTCCAGAGAGAGGACACACAACAGCTGCAAAGCCAGGAAGGAAGGAAAGGGCACAATGCTTGGGGGAATTCAGATGGATCTGTGGCAAAAGCAGAGTAGTGGGGAGGGACTGGAAAGGAAGATGGGGCCATATCCTGAGGAAGCAGGCTCAGACAAGGCATCTCCCCATACGGCTCAGGGCCTGTTTTAGGTTTGTCTAACAAGATCTCCAGTCCCCATTTTCCTAAGGTGGGATTGTTGGTATTTATCACTAGGTGGACATTTCAATGTTATCTCTTTTTTTTTTTTTTTTTTTTTTTTTTTGAGATGGAGCCTCGCTCTGTCGCCCAGGCTGGAGTGCAATGGTGCGATCTCGGCTCACTGCAACCTCCGCCTCCCAGGTTCGTGCCATTCTCCTGCCTCAGCCTCCGGAATAGCTGGGACTACAGGCGACCACCATCATGCCCAGCTAATTTTTGGTATTCTTATTTTTAGTAGAGACGGGGTTTCACCGTGTTAGCCAGGATGGTCTTGATCTCCTGACCTCGTAATCTGCCCGCCTCGGCCTCCCAAAGTCCTGGGATTACAGGCGTGAGCCACCGTGCCCGGTGTCAAAGTTCTCATTTGTAATCAACAAAAACCAATTCTGGCAGACTTAAACATACAAAAAAATTATTGGCTGTATATTCAGGTAGCTGCCACTGCTGAACAATGGACACCACTGTTCACATCTCCACTATCTCCAGCACCAAACCCAGCCCCATTGCTGCCCCCAGAAACTAGATATGGCCACTGCTGCCTCTGTCACCATGATGGACTCTTTGTTGGCCCTACATCTTTGAGTCAAAGTCCCCCATGCATTTGATTGGCTGAGTCTAGGTTATGTGCTCCCACCCTTGCTTCAAGGATGCTGAGAAACTGTGTAGATGGCATTTGAGATTTCCATTCTGGGAGGTGGGCTTTGACTTACTGTAAGACTCATGGGATAGACAATTCCCCAAACATAAGAAAAGAGTTTAGAGGCTGAGCAGCCAAAAACAATTCAAGTATCCACTTCACTGTGAAATGCAACTGGGTGAGTTATAGGAATAGCTCAGAATGGGAGGCAACATGAAGGGATAGATGTCCTTGCTGACAGGCCTTTGCCAGGATGCCTTAGTATTGCTAGCTTTCTAAAACAGGGAGAAAATGATTCTGACTCTGTTAATTTTGGAGTATTATCCTCCACCATCTTCCAGATAACAATATAAATGTTGGACAAAATATAAAAACAAGGATTTGGCTGGGCATGGTGGCTCCAGCTTGTAATCCCAACACTTCAGGAGGCCAAGATGGGAGGATCGCTTGAGCCCAAGAGTTCAAGACCAGCCTGGGCAACATGCGAGACCCTGTCTCTGAAAAAAAAAAAAATTTTTTTTTTTTGCTGGGTACAGTGGCTCAAGCCTGTAATCCTAGCACTTTGGAAGGCAAGGCGGGTAGATCAGCTGAGGTCAGGAGTTCAAGACCAGCCTGGCCAACAAGGTGAAACCCTGTCTCTACTAAAATATAAAAATTAGCCAGGCATGATGGTGGGTGCTTGTAATCCCAGCTACTCAGAAGGCTGAGACGGGAGAATCGCTTGAACCCAGAAGACAGTGGTTGCAGTGAGCCGAGATCATACCACTGCACTCCAGCCTGGGTGGCTGAGTGAGACTCTGTCTCAAAAAACAATTTTTTTTTTTTAATTCGCCGGGCGTGGTAGCGTGCACCTGTAGTCCCAGCTACTTGGGAGGCTGAGGCAAGAGGATGGCTTGAGCCCAGATTTTGAGGCTGCAGTGAGCTGAGATTGCGCCACTGCACTCCAGCCTGAGTGACAGAGTGAAACGCTGTATTTGAATTAAAAAACAAAAACAAGGATTTGAAAGCACTGCAGAGTAAACAAAAACAGGCCGAAACTGGAGGGGATTCACCCTTGTTAGATGGGAAACACACTGAGGAAATCTCCTTTTCTATACTTTCCTCCTGAAGGTGCTACCCAATCTGGGCAGTGCATGGAAGCTAGGACTCAGGAAGAAATCTCTAGGAAGCAGGAAGCTGCTTGAGATATTAAAGGGTGGAATTAGGGGCTGCTAAAATGGCTAGAAATTGAAGAAGAAATCCTGGAAAGAAGAGGGGCACAAAGGGGGTAAGCCCCCAAATAAGTCTATATACAGATTTGGGGGCTTACCCACTCCATGCCCCTCTTCTTTCCAAAGGTCTGGCCTGACCCTTTAACATATAATCACAGCCAGGTGCAATGGCTCACACCTGTAATCCCAGCACCTTGGGAGGCCGAGGCAGATCACCTGAGGTCAGGAGTTCGAGACCAGCCTGACCAACATGGAGAAACCCCATCTTGTTTATATCTTGTATTTATATTTTTGTAGAGACAGGGTTTCACCATGTTGGCCAGGCTGGTCTTCTTTTTTTTTTTTTGAGACAGAGTCTTGCTCTGTCGCCCAGGCTGGAGTACGGTGGCGCGATCTCAGCTCACTGCAACCTCCGCCTCCTAGGTTCAAGCGATTCTCCCACCTCAGCCTCCCCAGTAGCTGGGACTACAGGAGTGCATCACCACACCTAGCTACTTTTTGTATTTTTAGTAGAGACGGGGTTTCACCATGTTGACCAGGCTGGTCTTGAACTCCTGACCTCAGGTGATCCACAGGCCTCGGCCTCCCAAAGTGCTGGGATTACAGGCGTGAGCCACCACACCTAGCCTATATCTTTTATTCTGAATAAACTGTGATAGGTTATGGAGGTATATTGTAATCCCTAGAGGAACCACTTAAAAATACAGGAAGTAGATATATTTAAATGAAGTACTAAAAATACTTGATTAACCTGAAAGAGGACAGAAAGGAAAAAGAGAACAAAAAACAGATGGGACAAAAAAGAAACACAGCAAAATTGTAGATCTAAATCTTACCGTATAAAAACTGCATTAAGGGGCAGGGTGCGGTGGCTCATGCCTGTTGTCCCAGCACTTTGGGAGGCCGAGGCAGGCGGATCACCTGAGGTCGGGAGTTCGTGACCCACCTGACCAACATGGAGAAACCCTGTCTCTACTAAAAATACAAAATTAGCCGGGTGTGGTAGCACATGACTGTCATCCTAGCTACTTGGGAGGCTAAGGCTGGAGAATTGCTTGAACCTGGGAGGCGGAGGTCACGGTGAGCCAAGATCGTGCCATTACACTCCAGTCTACGCAACAAGAGGGAAACTGTCTCAAAAAAAAAAAAAAAAAACTGCAGTAAGTATATATGGACTAAACCTTCTAATTAAAAGAATAAAAAAGCAAGGCTCAACTTTATACTGCCTTCAAAAAATGTACTTTAGGCAGGGCGCGGTGGCTCACACCTGTAATCCCAGCACTTTGGGAGGCCGAGGTGAGGTCAGGAGTTTGAGACCAGCCTGGCCAACATGGTGAAACCCTGTCTCTACTAAAAATACAAAAATTAGCCAGGCATGGTAGCACATGCCTGTAATCCCAGCTACTCGGGAAGCTGAAGCAGGATAATCACTTGAACCCAGGAGGTGGAAGTTGCAGTGAGCCAAGATCGTGCCACTGCACCCCGGCCTGGGCAATGAGTGAGACTCCATATTTTTTAAAAATGTAATTAATTAAATTAAATATGTATATGAAATAAAAGGCACAAAGATTGAGAAGAAAAAAGTAGAGCTGTCTATATTTGCAGATTACATGAATATTTACATAGAAAATATTAAGGAACATATAAAACTGCTAGAATTAATAAACAATATATGAAAATCTATTGTGTTTCTAAAAGGAAAAAAGAAATTGAGATTTAAATTTCTATTTATAATAGCATCAAAAAACACAAAGTACTTAAGAATAAATTTGGCTGGGCACAGTGGCTCACACCTGTAATCCCAGCACTTTGGGAGGCCAAGGCAGATGGATCACCTGAGGTCGGGAGTTCAAGACCAGCCTGGCCAACATAGTGAAACCCTGTCTCTACTAAAAAAAATACAAAAATTAGCCGGGTGTGGTGGCGCACATCTGTAGGCCCAGCTACTCGGGTGGCTGAGTCAGGAGAATCCCTTGAACCCGGGAGATGGAGGTTGCAGTGAGCCGAGATCGCACCACTGCACTCTAGCCTGGGCAAGAGAGTGAGACTCTGTATCAGAAAATAAATAAATAAATAAATAAATTTAACTAAAGACATGCAAGACCTCTATCTTTACACTGAAAATCATAAAACATTGTTGAAAGTAATCAAAGATCTAAACAAATTAAGAAACATAACAAGTTCATGGTTTGTAAGACACAATATTAAGCTGTTATTTTCCGAAAATTGTTCTATAAATCCAATACAATAAGCTTTGTTGTAGACATTTATATGGAAATAGCAAAAGCAATCTTGGTGGTGAGGGGGAAACAAAGTTGGAGGACACATACTACCTGATTTTAAAATTTATTCTCAAGCTACCATTATGAAGACTGAATGGGGCTGGGCACAGTGGCTCACACCTATAATCTCAGCACTTTGGGAGGCCGAGACAAGCAGATCACTTGAGACCAGGAGTTCCAGACCAGCCTGGCCAACATGATGTAATCCCATCTCTACTAAAAATACAAAAATTAGCTGGGCGTGGTAGCACATGCCTGTAATCCCAGCTACTTGGGAGGCTGAAGTATGAAAATCGTTTGAACCCAGGAGGTGGAAGTTGCAGTGAGCCGAGACTGCACTACTGCACTCCAGCCTGGGTGACAGAGCAAGACTCTGGCACACACACACACACACACAAAAAAAAAAAGACTGAATAGTACTAGTCTAAGGATAGACAAATAGGTTAATGGGATGGAAATAGCCCATAAGAATATGGTCAGTTGTCAGCATCCCCTTTTGGATTGTAAGCTTTGTATCTGTGTCTGTATTTGCCTGGTTTCTAACTGCACCCCCAGAGCCTAGAACAGAGCTGATTACTTAGTGTGTGTATTGTAACTGAATAATCAGAGCCTAGTACATAGTAGGTGCTCAATAAATATTCATTGAATAAATGTATTTCAAGAAATGGGGTGGACATAACAATCTGGTCCTCTCCCAGGGCCAAACTATCTGCTTTTTTAAAAAAAATTATTTATGTATTTATTTATTTATTTTTGAGACTGAGTCTCACTATGTCCCTAGGCTGATGTGCAATGGTGTGATCTTGGCTCATTGCAACCTCTGCCTCTCAGGTTCAAGCAGTTCTCCTGCCACAGCCTCCCAAGTAGCTGGGATTGCAGGTGCCTGCCACCACGCCCAGCTAATTTTTGTATTTTTCGTAGAGACAGGGGTTTCACCATGTTGATCAGGCTGGTCTCAAACTCCTGACCTCAGGTGATCCACCCACTTTGGCCTCCAAAGTGCTGGGATTACACGCATGAGCTACTGCGCCCAGCCCAAACTGTATGCTTTTAGACATGCTAATTCTGGAGGATGAGAGATCACCCTACCTTACTCTATTCCCAATTCTCCTAGTTCCCTTTGCTGGAGTCCTCTCTTGCCTTTCCTTTAACCATCCAGAAAATCAGCCCTACTGGCTCCCTGATCTGCACTGTCCCCAACCCCCCGACTACTGTGGACCCTCCAAAATTCAGAAAGCAGATCATGCTAGGGGCTCTAGAGGTTCTCCTTCAGCAGAACCAAGATGGACGAAGAATGAGAGGCTGGGCTGGAATTGCCCCCTTGGAAGGGTGACCAACTGCACAGGTTTCTGAGATGCGGGGGTTTCCTGGGACATAGGGCTATGAGTTTTTAAACTAGGACAGTCCTGAGGAAACCAGGGATTACATCCGCCTCCTGGGAATCCTCCAGCCTCCTTGATCAGAAAGGGATGGACTATACCTCTCCCATGGTGGGGACTGCCAACCCTAGGGTCAGCAGTCTTTTTGTAATGATGGTTTAAATATCCAGAGCAAAGATGGCTCCATATCCTCACCCCCAAAACAGGGTCTGAAGCTTAGGAAGCGCTAGGTAAATTGTTGGATGATGAGCGTGCTTAGGAGCAGAGGAAAGGGCCCTGCCCTCTGGGACCCCCTGAATCCAAGGTGGGCTGTTTTCTACAGCTCCAACCCCTCCTTCCTGCACACTTTGCACCTCTCCCAAGCAGGGAGACGCCTTTCTTGCCCCATCCAGCCCCATCATATCCCTGCCCACCCTGCACGTTCTATCAAGCACCAGCATGTTTCTGCAGTCAACATTTATGTACATTTTAATTATTTTTATAAAAGCATTACTTTTTAAAAAAAGTTTCAATACAGAATGTTAGTAAGGGAAAAGTCAAAGCCCCACCCAACCTCATCCCACGCTGCCCTATACCCCCTCTTTTTTTTTTTTTTTGAGACGGAGTCTTGCTCTGTTGCCCAGGCTGGAGTGCAGTGGTGCCATCTCGGCTCACTGCAAGCTCCACCCCCCGGGTTCACGCCATTCTCCTGCCTCAGCCTCCCGAGTAGCTGAGACTATAGGCGCCCAACACCACGCCCACGCCCAGATAACTTTTTGTATTTTTAGTAGAGACAGGATTTCACTGTGTTAGCCAGGACGGTCTCAATCTCCTGACCTCGTGATCAGCCTGCCTCGGCCTCCCAAAGTGTTGGGACTACAGGCGTGAGCCTCCGCGCCCGGCGCTTACCCCCTTTCTTAAAAAAACTTTATTTTTACCTTTTCTGCTTTTAGCTATGGTAGTTTGTACCACAAATCTGATTGATATGCATATACCTCAATTTCTTGATCCACTTGAATTAACATTTATTGACTCTTCTCATGAAAAAGGACATTTGCTCATTTACTTTAATGCTCATCTCCCAATCCTTTCTACATTGTGTTGTAGTGTTAGTTTATTCTTCCATTGATTGATAATTGCATAAAACCTTTACTTCCATTCCTATGCACTTTAGATAGTATCTGTCTTTTTTGTCTTTTTTTTTTTTTTTAATAATAGAGATGGGGCTCAACATATTGCCCAGGCTGGTCTCGATCTCCTGGGCTCAACTGATCCTCCTGCCTTGACCTCCCAAAGTGCTGGGATTAAGGCTTGAGCCAACGTGCCTGGCCAAGATAGTATCTCTTGATTTATACTATGTAAAATGAAAAAGCATCTGTGCAGTGTTTGATCTCTCCTCCTCTACTCCAGCCTTCTGACACTGATAGTTATACTCTTATATTGCTGAGAGTTATAATATTTAAATATATTCTGTAACTATAATTAAGTCTTCCATGCTTTATCTAGAGAGTAATTCTGCTCATTTAAATCCAATAAATAGCATTTTCAATATTACAATTAAAAACAAATTCTAATTTGAGATTATATTGGATTCATAAAACAAGAAAGAACTGCTAATAAAGGGATCAATTAGACAACATGAAAGAGTCCTGGAAAATAAAATACATGATTGCCCAGATAACAAATATAATTAAAAAGTCTAGAAGTGGCCAGGCACGGTGGCTCATGCCTGTAATCCCAGCACTTTGGGAGGCCGAGGCGGGTGGATCACGAGGTCAGGAGATCGAGACCATCCTGGCTAACATGGTGAAACCCTGTCTCTACCAAAAAATACAAAAAATTAGCCGGGCGTGGTGGTGGGCGCCTGTAGTCCCCAGCTACTCAGGAGGCTGAGGCAGGAGAATGGCGTGAACCCGGGAGGCGGAGCTTGCAGTGAGCTGAGATAGGGCCACTGCACTCCAGCCTGGGCAACAAAGCGAGACTCCGTCTCAAAAAAAAAAAGTCTAGAAGCTAGTGCCAGAAAATAAGGAAGCACTGAAAAAAAAAAGGAACCTGAAAGAGCTCTCAACAGCCAAAACCGGAACAGTATGAGCAACAAAATAAATAATGTCATATTGGATTATAACCCAAGGTATAAAATAAATAAACATGAGTCCATAGTGGTCTAAATAAATGGTTGAATAAATAAATACATGGTAGGAAAGGACAGATCTTCCTTACAGAGGAATACCAAATAATATATAGATATACTCTCCCCTCTAGATGGAGTTGAATTGGCCCTCCTGCCTTGAATGTGTGCTGGACTTAGTGACTCACTTCCAAAGAACAGAGTATGGATAGGGAAAAAAATAGTAACTTTAAAGTGGAGAAGTCTGGCAAACACTGCTTTAATGAAGTGATCAAGGTTACATCACCAGCTGATATCACGTGATGAGCCAGACACTCCACCGTTGTGATATTCTCCCCCAAGATACCTAACTCCAGCCTAATCATGAGAAAAATTCCAAATTGAGGAACATTCTGCGGAATACCTGACCAGCCCTCTTAAAACTGTGAAAATGATTTTAAAAACAAGGAAAGACTGAGAAATTGTCACAGAGGAGACCAAGGAGACATGAGGACTAAATACGGTGGGAAATACTGGAGTGGGTCCTGGAACAGAAAATGACATTAGTAGGAAAACTGGTGAAAATTTGGAGTTTCATTAATAGTAATATATGAATGTTAACTTCTTAGTTTTGATGGACCACAGTTATGTAATGCCACGGACCCTGGTGGACTGAACAAAGGAGGACGAATGTGGGAATTAAAAACAAAGACAAGGCCTGGCGAGGTGGCTCACACCTGTAATACCAGCACTTTGGGAGGCTGAGGCAGGCAGATCACGAGGTCAGGAGATTGAGACCATCCTGGCTAACATGGTGAAACCCCATCTCTACTAAAACTACAAAAAATTAGCTGGGCGTGGTGGCAGGCGCCTGTAGTCCCAGCTATTCGGGAGGCTGAGGCAGGAGAATGGCGTGAAGCCAGGAGGCGGAGCTTGCAGTGAGCCGAGATTGTGCCACTTCGCTCCAGCCTGGGCGACAGAGCAAGACTCCGTCTCAAAAAAAAAAAAAAAAAAACACACAAAGACAAAAGAGTATAATTGGAAGAAGGGGTTAGGGGGCTCCTTGCTTCAAGTGAACAAGGGCCCTGAGCTTCTAGAGCCCTTTGTATTTATTAAGTAAAGGAGATAAGGAGAAGGGGGTGGTTGTTGGTCAGCTGCTTGACTTAGTACACGGTCTGCATGACTGCATTCTTTTAAGAGTAGGCTCCAGATGTCCCCATAGATAACCTCAAGGAGCACGGCACCAGGGAGTGACTGCCCTCAGCATACCTTCTGGTAGCAGGTGCAGATGCGAGTTTGCCCACATTCTGTATTCATGATAAACAGTTTGCTGTTTGATCATATAGCCTCCAGTGGAATGCTGAGTTGGTCACAGCCCTCAGGCTTCGGCTCCCATCAATGTAAGATGCTCACATTAGAAGAAAGTGGGTGAAGGGTATATGGGAACTTTGTATATTATCTTTGCAACTTTTCTAAAAACCTTTTTTTTTTTTGAGATGGAGTCTCGCTCTGTCACCCAGGCTGGAGTGCAGTGGCACAATCTCGGCTCACTGCAGCCTCTCCCTCCCGAGTAGCTGGGACAACAGGCACCTGCCATCACTCCCAGCTAATTTTTGTGTTTTTAGTATAGATGGGGTTTCACCATATTGGCCAGGCTAGTCTTGAACTCCTAACCTCAAGTGATCCACCCGCTTTGGCCTACCAAAGTGCTGGGATTACAAGCATGAGCCACTGCACCCAGCCTTCTACAAATCTAAAATTATTCCAAAATAAAAAATTTATGTAAAAAAGTGGCCAGGTACAGTGGCTCATGGCTGTAATCCCAACACTTTGGAAGGCTGAGATAGACGAATCACCTGAGGTCAGGAGTTTGAGACCCAGGCCAATATGGAGAACCCCATCTCTCCACTAAAAATACAAAAACTAGCTGGGTGTGGTGGCGCATGCCTGTAATCCCAGCTACTCAGAAGGCTGAGGCAGGAGAGAATTGTTTGAAACTGAGGGGCGGGTGGAGGGGGCAGGTTGTAGTGAGCCAAGATCACACCACTGCAGTCCAGCCTGGGGCAACAGAATGAGGCTCTGACTCAAAACAACAACAACAAAAAAATTCATATAGTTCTCCAAAAATATAGAGACAAAAAATAATTTTTTGACCCGGCGCGGTGGCTCACGCCTGTAATCCCAGCACTTTGGGAGGCTGAGACAGGTGGATCACGAGGTCAGGAGATCGAGACCATTGTGGCTAACACAGTGAAACCTCGTCTCTACTAAAAATACAAAAAATTAGCCGGGCGTGGTGGCGGGTGCCTGTAGTCCCAGCTACTCGAGAGGCTGAGGCAGGAGAATGGCATGAACCCGGGAGGCGGAGCTTGCAGTGACCCAAGATAGCGCCACTGCATTCCAGCCTGGGGGACAGAGCAAGACTCCGTCTCAAAAAAAAAATAATAATAATAATAATAATAATTTTTTATTTTACCTTTTTTTTTTTTTTAAGACAAGGTCTCACTCTGTTGCCCAGGCTGGAGGGCAGTGGCACAATCATGACAGCCTTGACCACCTAGGTTCATATGATCCTTCCACCTCAGCCTCCCAAGTAGCTGGGACTACAGGTGCATGCCACCATACCTGGCTAATTTTTTACCTTTTATAGAGACAGGGTCTCACTATGTTGTCCAGGCTGGTCTTGAACTCCTGGGCTCAAGTGTGAGCCACCATGCCCAGACACAATTTTTTTAAATAGGGAGAAAAAAATCAAGTCATAAAGCATCAATTCAGGAGGTCTGATATCTGTTTAATGAGAATTCCAGAGAGAAAGAAGAGCCAGGTGTGGTGGCTCATCCCTGTAATCCCAGCACTTTGGGAGGCTGAGGCAGGTGGGTCACGAGGTCAGGAATTCAAGACCAGCCTGACCAACATGGTGAAACCCCATTTCTACTAAAAATACAACAATTAGCTGGGCATGGTGGCTCATGCCTGTAATCCCAGCTACTCGGGAGGCTGAGGCAGGAGAATTGCTTTAACCCAGGAGGCAGGGGCTGCAGTGAGCCGAGATCATGCCATTGCATTCCAGTGACAGAGCAAGACTCCATCTCAAAAAAAAAAAAAAAAAAAGAAAATAGAGGTAAGAAAATAATCAGAGAAATACTAGAAGAAAATTTCCCAGAGCAGTAACAACAAAAAAATGAGTCTTTAGATTAAAAGTGTCCATTGAATGCTGAGCAGAATCCTAGGGATTCATGAGGTTTCAGAAAGTCCAAGACCTTCTGGAAATTAGAAACAAATAAACATTATCTGTAAGGGAATAAAGATCAAATTAGCACTGGGCTTCTCTGAAGCTAGAAGCTATAAAACAATGGTCTGTATAGTTCTAAGGGGAAATGGTTTTGAACAGTTAAGCCACAAAACAAGCTTAGGGGCAAAATTCTGAGAACTAATAAAATTTACCTCCCACACATTATTTTTTTTTCTTATCTTTTTTTTTTTTTTTTTTTTTTTGAGACTTGCCCTGTCACCCAGGCTAGAGTGCAGTGACACCATCACAGTTTGCTGCAGCCTTGACCTCCTGGGCTCAACTGATCCTCCCACCTCAGCCTCCCAAGTAGCTGGGACTACAGGCGTACACCACCACACACTTGGCTAATATTTGTATTTTTTATAGAGATGGGGTTTCCCATGTTGCCCAGGCTGGTCTCAAACTTCTGAGGCTCAAGTGATCTTCCCATCCCGGCCTCCCAAAGTGTTGGGATTATAGGCGTGAGCCACCGCACCTGGCCAGCCACGTGCTTTTGCTGAAAAAATTACTTGAGATTGTAATCCAGAAAAAACAAAAAATCAGATATAATGTAGTGCTTTGATTCTCAAGATATCGTTCCAGAAACGGCATCTGGGAACATGTTAAAAATGCAAATGTAGGGCCCATCCCAACCTGTTGAGTCAGAAACTCTGGGGTTTGAGGGCAGCAGTCTGTGTCTTTACCAGCCTTCCAAGTGATGTAGTGCATGCTCAAATTTGCAGACCCCAGAGTTGTGGATGATGCTGTCAGTTCACTCAAATCCCCTTCACCAGGCTGCTGCACCCATTCCCAACTGCTGTGAGTTACTGTACAAAATGCCCCCTGTCTCAAGGTGGCACCAGGCTGAGACCAGTCTCCAGCCAAGAACACTTCCTAGCTTAGCTTTCTTCCCACGCCCTATCCTGCTTCCCTCCCTCCTCTTCTCCTGGGATCACTCCCTCAGTTGGTCACTGTCACCAAAATCCCTATCCCAGCCTCTGCTTCCTAGGAGGCTGGACCTAAGTCACATAGTAACCAAGAAACCACAGAACTAACTCACATGCACATTGAAAAAGAAGTCCCACAATGGTAACTGCCAGGAAGTATTTGATTTAAATTAGAACATGGAAACAGAAGACTGCGATAACAATGTCTTTTAAATGTTTTTTTTTCTCGAGGCGGAGTTGCACTCTTGTTGCCCAGGGTGGAGTGCAATGACGCGATCTCGGCTTACAGCAACCTCCACCTCCCGGGTTCAAGCCTTTCTCCTGCCTCAGCCTCCGGAGTAGATGGGATTACAGGCATGCACCGCCACACCCGGCTAATTTTGTATTTTTAGTAGAGATGGGGTTTCTCCATGTTGGTCAGGCTGGTCTCGAACTCCGGACCTCAGGTGATCTGCCCGCCTCCACCTCCCAAAGTGCTAGGATTACAGGCGTGAACCACCGTGCCAGGCGGGTCTTTAAAATGTTTTTAAGAAAAAAGGGAATTTCAGTCTATAGACAGTACAATTAAGAAGCTAGAAGCTCTTAGTCGTATGATAAAGAAAGCACACAGTTCTTCTCTCAAAAAGGAATAGGAAAAGTGTCAAGAAACTCCAGGAAAAACACAAAACTATACCAGAAAATTGTGATTCAAATATGAAACTGTGGCATGATTTTAAGCAATTGATGATATGGAAGGAAAGAGAAGAACTAGATCTGAACATTTGGAATATTTCATTTTTTTATTGACCTTATTTTATTTTACTTTGAGAAAAATTTCAACATATGCCTAAGTAGAAAAAAATTGCAAAATGAACTTCATGTACCCATCATCACTCAACTTCAATGGTTATCAAGATCAGGTCAATCTGAAATATCTAGTCAATTTTCAAATTTCTCTAAATATCTCATCTTTTTTCTTTTTACAGTTGGTATGTTTAAATCTGGACCCAAAGTATATTTATTGCATTTAGTTATACGTCTCTCTTAAATGTCTCCCAGGCTACAGTGGAACTCTCCCATTTGGACAGCCTCAGTTTAGGGACCTGGAATTACATTTCCTTCTTTACTGATCCAAACAGTATCCAAAATCTACAGTGACTATTTTGTTCTTGCTTGAAGGTCAAATCCCTTGTCTTTTTTTTTTTGAGACAGAGTCTCGCTCTGTCGCCCAGGCCGGAGTGCAGTGGCACGATCTCGGCTCACTCCAAGTTCTGCCTCCCAGGTTCACGCCATTCTCCTGCCTCAGCCTCCCAAGTAGCTGGGACTACAAGCGCCCACCACCACGCCTGGCTAATTTTTTGTATTTTTAGTAGAGACGGGGTTTCACCATGTTAGCCAGGATGGTCTTGATCTTCTGACCTCGTGATCCGCCCGCCTCGGCCTCCCAAAGTGCTGGGATTACAGGCATGAGCCACCACGCCCGGCCAAATCTCTTGTCTTAATCACTATTGCCTCTTGAAATAACCATTTGGATTGCCTTCAAGTTCAGGCTGCTTCAACCTCTCTCAAATCTTCAGGTCTTTTAGAATCAAAAAATTATCTCCAGTTTTTTTAGGTCTTAAAGGACCTTTTCTTGGGGGTCCAGTCAATGTAGAAATTTGGGATCCCCTGTTCCTGCATAAATACTGAAGCAGATGTCCAGGGTCTAGAAATCTTCTGTATTTTTCTGTTTACCAAACTTTGTTAAGAGCTCCCCTGGTTACACAGGCTATGGATACTTGAGTGCCAGATGGGATTGAAGATAGCCAAACAATGCTCTAATTTATCTCTGAACCTCTCAGAAAGTTCAGGAAGTTTAGGTTAGGAGCCAAAAGGTGTTTAGAGCTGCAGCCACAAAAGATCCTCAGAAACAATCTTCAGCCGGGGACCCCAGGTTTTGTTGTAAAGAGCCCTTGACCATGAACATGAATGAGGCGGCTGGCTTTGGGCATAGACTGCCTAATGGAAACTCTGCCTCCTGCCCAGCCCTGAGTCCTGGGGTCTGGACTTTACCCCTTCCCTCTCTTTATTGGGGTGGTTGGTTATGAGGGGTGGGGAGCAGGAAGGGCAGATGGGGCTGGAAGCAATGTGAAGGGAGCTTTAGTCTCAGCTGCTCAAGACCTCTCAGCTAGTAAGTTGTCAGGCCAGGATTTGAACCCAGACTGGTCTGGTTTCAGATTTTAACCCCTTCTCCTGCCTCCTCACTCCCATGGAACCTGGAAGACCAGGAGGGAAAAGCCCTAATGCTGACTTAGATATTCACTCACTCAAGGACTCAGAGAGGAACGCCTAGAATCAGAACGGCCAAGTTCCTTGCAGTTAAACAGTTGACTCAGACAAATATCAACAGACACACCCAGATAGATGAAAGCAAAAGTCAACAAACCAGCTAACAAAAACGGTCCTTTTGACAGATGAGGAAAAATCAAATAATTACTCAGGTCAACCTCTTCACTCTTGTTATAGATGCTTGGGGAACTTAAACCTTAACTAGCTAATTTTTTGTTGGGGGAGGAAAGGCGGGTAGACATTTGGAATGTTCCAGACACTGTGCTGAAAACTGGGACAGCAAGATGAGAAGTTACAGTCCCTGCCCTCAAGACAACTGTTCCTGGGTGCTTTATTCCTGTGAGTGATGAGCTCCCTTGACAGCAGGGACAATTTATCATCCTGTCTCCATCCTCATTGCCTGCATGGGGCTGGTCTGGCACAAAATTACCACTCACTCCATGAATGAATTTCACTTTTGAAAATTATCCCATTTTCTCTGACATCTGATAATTCTTCAAGTATTTGGTGATTTTGTAAATTGTTAGACAATAGGAAATTGGGCCAGGCACAGTGGCTGTCACCTGTAATCCCAGCACATTGGAAGGCTGAGGCGGGTGGATTACCTGAGGTCAGGAGTTCGGGACCAGCCTGGCCAACATGGTGAAACCCCATCTCTACTAAAAAATACAAAAATTAGCTGGGCATGCTGGCAGTCGCCTGTAATTCCAGCTACTCAGGAGGCTGAGACAGGAGAATTGCTTGAACCTGGGAAGCAGAGGTTGCAGTGAGCTGAGATCATGCCACTGCACTCCAGTCTGGGTGATAAGAGCAAAACTCCACCAAAAAAAAAAAAAAAAAAGAGGAAACTGTAGTCAAGGAAGGGAATTTAGAGGTGAAATGATGCATGCTGCTTGGTAGATATACTTTTTCTTTTTTTTTTTTTTTGAGACAACGTCTTGCTATGCTGCCCAGGCTGGTCTTGAACTCCTGGGCTCATGTGTTCCTCCTGCCTCGGCCTCCCAAAGTCCTGAGATTACAGGTGTCAGCCACCGTGCCAGCCGAGACATACTTTTTTTTTTTTTTTATTTGAGATGGAGTCTGGCTCTGTCACCCAGGCTGGAGTGCAGTGGCGCAATCTCGACTTACTACAGCCTCCACCTCCCAGGTTCAACCAATTCTCCTGCCTCAACCTCCTGAGTAGCTGGGACTACGGGTGCACACCACCACGCCTGGCCAATTTTTGTAATTTTAGTAGAGATGGAGTCTCGCCATGTTAGCCAGGCTGGTCTCGAACTCCTGACCTCAGGTGATCCACCCACCTCATCCTCCCAAAGTGCTGGGATTACAGGTGTGAGCCACCACAACTGGCCAAGACATACTTTTTTAATGTCTTCCTGAGTAAAGTAAGGGAAGCAGAGGGATAAAACAGCCAGGCCTTAGAATGGCACCCTGTATCAGCTGAAGAAAAAGCGCTGTGACTTCTGGAATAGGGGATGGGACCATCTGTTGCTTTCAAAGGTCTCTAAGGATCCATAGCCCTGTGGCTGTGAAGGAGACAGAATTTGAAATGGTTGTCAGAAGTAAATCTTCAAACTTCCAGGAGTGGGGCCATTCATTCATTCAACATGTATTTATTTATTTATTTATTTATTAGTTTTTGAGACAAAGTCTCGCTCTTGTCCCCCAGGCTGGAGTGCAATGGCACGATCTCAGCTCACTGCAACCTCCACCTCCTGGGTTCAAGTGATTCTCTCCCCTCAGCCTCCCGAGTAGTTGGGATTACAGGCACCTGTCACCATGCCCAGCTAATTTTTGTATTTTTAGTAGAGACAGGATTTCACCATGCTGGCCAGGCTGGTCTCAAACTCCTGACCTTGGGTGACCCGCAGGCTTCGGCCTCCCAAAGTGCTGGGATTACAGGCATGAGCTACCGCGCCCGACGTCAACATGTATTTATTGAGTACCTACTCTGTGCCATGTCTTTGTTTGAAGGACTGGAGATACAACAATGAGTACAAGTTTAAGAATCCCTGCTCTCCTATGGAACTTACATTCTATTCAGGGAGCAGGAAAAAATTAATACATACAATTACAAATGCACTTATTCCTTGACCCAGCAACCTCATTTCTGAGGCTTTAGCCTAGAGCTTTATCGGCACCGTAAAAAATGATACAGGCACAAGGTTATTCATTGCAGTACTGTTTGAAATAGCAAAAGACTGAGCACAGATTTGAATTTTGAACCACAAAACATATTATCCATTCAAATCAAAAGGAAAGTTTAGAAAATTGTAGTATAGGTTTTGTTGGATGGTGATAAATGTATTATGGAGAAAAATTAAGTAGGGAAGGAGATTCGGTAATGATGAGAGGGGACATTCCTATTTGAAAGTGATTGTTAGGGAAGGCCTAGTGGAGAAGGCCTGCATGTGAGTAAATATCTGAAGGAGATGAGGATATACTGGGGCATCCTTCAGGCAGAAGGAACAGCAAGGGCCAAGGCCCGGAGGCCTTTCAATGGCTGAAGAACAGCAAGGAGGCTAGAGTGAGCTGGAGTGGCCTAGTGGTGGGGAGACGGTGTCCCAGCATTGTCCCCCAGCCGCTGGGGCCTGAAGGCTTGCAGCTGGAAGGCTCATGGCCCTGAGGGACCACCACCATCTCCAGCTCCCCTGCCCACCTCCTAGTGCTGCTTGCAGTGACGGCTTCCTCTTGGAAATTCTCTTCTCCGTTGGCCACCTGACGACAATCCTGAGGTCTCCCTCTGGGTACTTCTTCTTTTTTTCTTTTTTTTTTTTTGAGATAGGATCTCGCTTTGTTACCCGGGCTGGAGCGCAGTAGCACAAACACTGCTCACTGCAGTCTCAACCTTCTGGGCTCAAGCGATCCTCTCGCCTCAGCCCCACAAGTAGCTGGGACTACAGGTGCGCAAGTCACCACTCCCAGCTAATTTTTGTATTTTGTAAAGACGGGGTTTCGCCATGTTGCACCAGGCTGGTCTCCTGGGCTCAAGTAATCCTCCAACCTCAGCCTCCCAAAGTGCTGAGACTACAGGTGTGCGTCACCCTGCCCCTCTGGCTGCCTCTTCTAAGTCTCCCTCACTGCCCTGAAGCCCCAAGCCTCCCGGTTCTGTCCTTGTCCTCTTCTCTCTTGCCGGCTCTTACCATTCCACCCTTCTCCGGGGCTTCTGCCCAGAGTCCACTCCTGAGCCCAGACCCACAGTTCTCCTGGCCTCTGGACATCTGCCTCGGATGTCTCAAGCATCTTGGACTCCACGTATGCCCAGAGCTGACCAAAGCACTCGCTGATCACCCCTCTGCCCCGCAGACCAGAAAGGCTCATCCTCTGGACTCCCACCGTGCATGTCTCCCCTCACAGATGGTGCTGATGGTTCCCCCTTCCTGCCTCCTCCATCTGCCCTGAGCAGGGGCTGGCTTGTTCTGTTTGTTTGCTGAGGCCTCCCCAGCACCCAGCGCAGTGCCTGGTACACAGTGAGTACTCAATAAACAAACTGAACAGGCCAGGTGCGGTGGCTCATGCCTGTAATCCCAGCACTTTGGGAGGGAGGCAGGTGGATCACCTGAGGTCGGGAGTTTGAGACCAGCCTGACCAACATGGAGAAACCCCATCTCTACTAAAAATACAAATAAAATTAGCTGGGCGTGGTGGTGCATGCCTGTAATCCCAGCTATTCAGAAGGCTGAGGCAGGAGAATCACTTGAACCTGGGAGGTGGAGGTTGCAGTGAGCCAAGATCCCGCCATTGCACTCCAGCCTGGGCAATAAGAGTGAAACTACGTCTCAAAAAAAAAAAAAAAAACTGAACAAATAACTGTACAGCTTCAGCCACTGCCTCCAGCTTCTGAATCTGCTCTCCTCTGCTACACCCAGGGGCCTGCCCTCCAGGGTCTCTAAGCTCTGGTGGGGGGCAGTCCCATGGTCCTGCCTCACAGCTCTCCCACACTCAGATGCGTGCTTCTTGCAGGAGATTCAGATTTCAGGAGGCCACCGGCCCCTTGCACCTGCCCCCTGGAGGCTTAGTGTCGCTCTTTTGGTTTCAGTGATTTCTGCCTGCAGGGGACAGAGTGTGACTAGGTCATGGACACCCTTGGGAAGAGCATTTTGAATAGGAGGAAAGAGAAGCGGAACCAGGCATTGGAGGGCCCCGCCTGTCGGGCCCTAAAGATCCATGGTGATGCCTCTCAGTGCAGCATCCTGATGTGTTTGTGTCCCATGATGAGACTGTAAGCCCTAGAGAGTGAGGATGGCCTCAGCTTCTCCTCTATGACTGGTGCCCTATGGCAGTGGTTCTCAACACAGGGCACTCCTCCACCCTCACCCCTAAGATTGCCAGAAAAATGCAGGCCACCCAGTGAAATCTTAGAATCAGATAAATAAGTACTTTTTCAGTATAAGTATGTTCTCTACTCAATATGTCATTTGGGGCATCCTTATACTGAACAGTTATTTGTAGGAACATTCATTCTGTTTTATAGAATGAGGTGTTGTCCAATCCTAGAAAAAAAATTTGTTATATGTATGAAATACAAATTCAAATTTAACTGGGTGGCTTGAATTTTTATTAGCTAAGTCTGGCAACCCTATCCCTGGGTGACATTTGGCAATGTGTGGAGACACTTTTGGTTGTCAAACTGTAGGGGGGTGCAGGGTGCTACTGACATTTAGTGAGAGAGGGGAAGGATGCTACTAAACATCCTGTAGGGCATAGGATACCCCCGCCACAACAAAGAATTCTCCAGACCAAAATGTCAATGGGTACTAGTGCACCCAGAACTCTCCACCTCATACCCTTGACGCACCTGCCTTCCTACCCCCAAGCCATTGTGGCAAGAGACTCATAGACTTACCACAGATGTTGGCTGGGCATGGTGGCTCATGCCTGTAATCCCAGCACTTTGGCAGGCCGAGGCAGGAGGATCACTTGAGGTCAGGAGTTCGAGACCAGCCTGGCCAAAATAATAAAACCCCATCTCTACTAAAAAATACCAAAAAAATTAGCTGAGCGTGGTGAGGGGTCCTTTCTGGACCAGCTCCTGCAGCCTGGTCCCCATGCCCATGCAGAGGTAGCTGCTGCTGCTGAGCTGATGTTGAGCATGGTAGGGACAGAGCTCTACCTTCTGCTTAGAACTGACACTGGAAAATGGGATCCTGTGGTCATGGGGGCAGTGTATTCTACTAGATACTGCTAAGTTGCTTTAAAATTAGCGGTATCAGCTGGGCACGGTGGCTCACACCTGTAATCCCAGCGCTTTGGGAGGCTGAGGCCAGCGGACCATGAGGTCAGGAGTTCGAGACCAGCCTGGCCAATATGGTGAAACCCCATCTCTACTAAAAATACAAAAATTAGTCGGGTGTGGTGGTGAGCGCCTATAGTCCCAGCTACTTGGGAGGCTAAGGTAGAAGAATCGCTTGAATTCAGGAGGCAGAGGTTGCACTAAGCCTAGATCACACCACTGCACTCCAGCCCGGGTGACAGAGCAAGACCCTGTCTCAAAAAAAAAAAAAAAAAAAAAAATTAGCTATACCATTATACTCTACCACCAGCAAGGTATGGCAGGACTGACACCAGGCTTTCAAATGCTGGCCAATCTGACACGCGAAAAGTAGCATCTTATTGTTTTAATTTGCATTTCCCTTACAATGGTAGAGATCGAATATCTTTGGATGTTCATTTTTATTTTTATTTTATTTTATTTTATTTATTTTTGGTGAGACAGAGATTTACTCTTGTTGCCCAGGCTGGAATGCAATGGCGTGATCTCGGCTTACCGCATCCCCGGCCTCCCAGGTTCAAGCGATTCTCCTGCTTCAGCCTCCCAAGTAGCTGGGATTACAGGCATGTGCCACCACGCCCAGCTAATTTTGTATTTTCAGTAGAGATGGGGTTTCATCATGTTGCCCAGGCTGATTTTGAACTCCTGACCTCAGGTGATCTGCCCACCTCGGACTCCCAAAGTGCTGGGATTACAGGCGTAAGCCACTGTGCCCGGCCTTATTTTTTATTTTTTATGTTTTTAAAATTTATTAACTCATATACCTGCACATCATACAACAGTCAAAAAGCATCAGTGAGCCAGGAACGGTGGTTCATGCCTGTAATATCAGCACTTTGGGAGGCTGAGGTAGGAGGATTGCTTGAGCTCAGGAGTTCAAGACCAGCCTGGGAAACATAATAAGATCTCATCTTTACTTTAAAATTTTTTTTAATTAGCCAGATGTGGTGGCACATGCCTGTAGTCCAGCTACTTGAGAGGCTGAGGTGGGAGGATCACTTGAGCCCAGGAGGTCAAGGCTGCAGTGATCTGTGATTGCACCAGTGCACTCTAGACTGAGCAACAGAGCCAGACCCTGTCTCAAAAAAAAAAAAAAAAAGTCAGTAAAAAGTAAATCTCCTTTCTATAGATCTGAAGCCAGCTCCCATTCAAAGACCGTGTCTCAAAGAAGTTTCTGGTGTTTCCTTCCAGAGATATTCAATGCATATATAAGCACTTGGATATACGGGCTTTCCTTTTGGTTTTTAAACAAATTGTTGGCCAGGCATGGTGGCTCATGCCTGTAATCTCAGCATTTTGGGAGGCCGAGGCGGGCAGACCACTTGAGGTCAGGAGTTCAAGACCAGCCTGGCCAACATGTTGAAACCCCATCTCTGCTAAAAATGCAAAAATTAGCCAGCCATGGTGGTGGGCACCTGTAATCCCAGCTACTCAGGAAGCTGAGGCATGAGAATCACTTGAACCCGAGAGGTGGAAGTTGCAGTGAGCCAAGATCATGCCACTGCATTCCAGCCCGGGCAACAGAACAAGACTCCGAGACTCCGTCTCAAAAAATAAACTAAACTAAACAAATTGTAACATTTTCCACACTGTTCTGCACTTTTCTCTTCTTTTTTTTTTTTTTTTATGATACAGGTTCTTACTCTGTCGTCCAGACTGGAATGCAGTGATCTCGGGTCACTGCAGCCACAACCTCCTGGGTTCAATCAATCCTCCTGCCTCAGCCCCCCAAGTAGATGGAACTATAGGCATGCACCACCACACCTGGCTAATTTTTTTTTTTCTATTTTTTGTAAAGATGGGTTTTTGCCCCATTGCCCAGGCTGGTCTCGAACTCCTGGGCTCATATGATCCTCCCGAAAATGCTAGGATTACAGGCATGAGCCACTGCACCTGGAATTTTTTTAAATCCTGGAAAATGGCTTATCCCAATACACATAGAGGTATCTCATTATTGTACATGATTCATAGTATCCCATCTGATGGCCACAGTACAATTTTGAACAGTTCCCTAGTGTTGGACATTTTGGTGGCTTCCAATATTTTGCTATAGTGAATATTTTTGTGCATATACAATATCTCACCTATAGGAATGTATTTGCAGGATAATTTCCTAGAAGCACTAGAAGCGCAACTGCTGGGTCAAAGGGCAAGTGTATTTAAAATGTTTAAGGTTATTACCAAGTTGCCTTTCACATCAATTCACTGTTTATGCTATCTTTTTTTAAATTCAGAGAAAAATGTGACACAGTCATTGTCTTTGATAATAAGAAACCACCATTTATGAAGCATCTACTGTGTATCAGGAACTTTACACATATTGCCAAAAACACTCAGGACCCCTCTGAGGCACAATGAATTAAGTATTTTGTTTGAGGCACCCACAAAGGAGGTGGCAGAACCAGAAACCAAGCCACAGTCTGTCGGGATCCTCAGCTTGGGTCTGGGCTTGCTCCTTGTCATCATGCAGAAGCTGACACCCTGGTATGAGGAACTAGATTCCAGCATAACTCACAGTGATGTCACATGACAGGTGTCTGCATGGAGGCCTGAACCAAGAGCTGGAACACAGACCCAGAGAACAGGGCAGGTCGGGTGGCGGTGGGGTGGCTGAAGGGGCTTCATAGAGGCAAGAGCCTTGAAGGTGAGGCCTAAGGGTTGAGGGAACAGATTTTGCTGGTGAAAAGTAGACAAGGCTGCTCAGGGGAGAGGGATCCACAAAGACATAGAGGCCTGAAAATCAACTGGGGAACAAAGAGCTGGTGTGCACAGAGCAGAGGTTGGTCTGGGGCTGAGGCTGGAAAGGTGGGGTGCAGGCAGGGGGTGAAGAACCCCTTGCAGGCCGCTCTGTGGAGCTTGGGCCTTCCAGTGGGAGGCTGCTCATCTGGGAGGCTGGACAGGGCACATGGCATGGGGTGGAGCTCAGACTCTGGAGCTAATCTTACCTCCACCCCTTCCTGGCTCTGTGCGCTGTCTCCTCCTCTGTGAAACAGAGAATCTAATTCATAACATTGTGGGAATTAAACGTGTTAAAACACGTTTAAAAAATAAAAAACACCGGCTGGGCGTGGTGGCTCACGCTTGTAATCCCAGCACTTTGGGAGGCCGAGATGGGCAGGACGGGTGGATCACGAGGTCAGGAGGTGAAGACCATTCTGGCTAACACGGTGAAACCCTGTCTCTACTAAAAATACCAAAAAAGTTAGCCAGGCGTGGTGGCGGGCGCCTGTAGTCCCAGTTACTCAGGAGGCTGAGGCAGGAGAATGGCCTGAACCCGGAGGGCAGAGCTTGCAGTGAGCCGAGATTGCGCCACTGCACTCCAGCCTGGGCGACAGAGCGAGATTCCGTCTCAAAATAAATAAATAAATAAATAACACCTGACACTTCACAAGCACTCAAGAAGTGGTAGCCATTTATTAGCCAACAATTGAATTGTTTTAAAAAGTTGTTTTTTTAAATGGATAACCTCTTTTTTTTAGGTTGTTAAGAAAAGTCTTAGTTGGCAGAGCATTGGTTCCATTTGGCAGGAGATGACGGGAGGTGATATCATAACAGCCCAGTCCAGGCACCACTGACAAGGGTTTTGATCAGAGAGATGTCAGGTCCATCTCTGGGCAGCACAGCTGCCGAGAGAGCTCTCAGTAGTTTATATGTGTTGCCAAACAATAATTGCCCTAAAGTGTTGAAATACTGTTACGCAAATGCAGATTTTAGAAAGTTAGCATTTATTTAGCTCTTACTATTATAATTAAAGTATCTAATCCTCACACCAACCTTATTGGACAAGTACTTTTATTATCCCCATTCTACAGATGACAAAACTGAGGTCCAAAGAGAGCTTTAGGCCATTTTCCCAAGGCTACACAACTAGGGTCCACACCAGGCTTTGTGAGTCCAGAGCTTGTTCTCATCTCTTTTTTTGTTTTTTGGTTTTTGGTTTTTATTAGAGACAAAGTCTCACTCTGTTTCCCAGGCTGGAGTGCAGTGGCACGATCTTGGCTCACTGCAACCTCCACCGCCTGGGTTCAAGTGATTCTCCTACCTCAGCCTCCCAAGCAGCTGGGATTACGGGCGTGCACCACCACGCCTGGCTAATTTTTGTATTTTTAGTAAAGATGGGGTTTCACTATGATGGCCAAGCTGGTCTTGAACTCCTGACCTCAAGTGACCCTCCCACCTCGGCCTCCCAAAGTGCTGGGATTACAGGCGTGAGCCCCCATGCCCAGTGCTCTCACCTCTTTTTGGATCTGCCTTTCCAGTGGGAAACTGAATCAAGAATCCAGTTGGTGGTGGTGGTGGTGGTGCCTTCCCAACACTGTGGTCTTTGAAGTTGAGCTATCTAAACTCTCCAACCTCCTGAATCCTGAATAGCTCTATTCTCAGACCAGAGGGGAACAGAGAGACAGGGGTAGCCACACAAGTTTCCTAATTTAGGGCATGGCAAGCTAAGCTGCATTTGTTATTTTATTATATATTTTAATTTTTTTGAGACAGGGTCTTGCTCTGTTGCCTAGGTTGGAGTGCAGTGGTGTGATCATAGCTCACTGTAACCTCAAACTCCTGGGCTCAAGTGATTTCCCTGCCTCAGCCTCCCCAGCAGGTGGGGCCACAGGTGCTATATATATATATATATATATTTAAATATAATTTAGAGACAAGATGTCACTATGTTGCCCAGGCCTGTCTCAAATGATCCCCACCGCCTCAGCCTGTCAAAATGTTAGGATTACAGGCATGAGCCACAACCCCAGGCCCATGCATGGCTAATTTTAAAATTGTTTTGTAGAGACGGGGGTCTCACTATATTACACAGGCTGGTCTCAAACTGCTAGGTTCAAGTGATGCTCCCACCTCAGCCTCTAGAGTAGCTGGGACTACAGACATGAGCCACCATACCCGGCTGAAGTTGTGTTTTAGAAAGTAGCTCTGATGTAGCAAGGAGGAGGCCTGAGGGGTGAAGAGAGAGACAGCAAGCGTCCAGGAAGTGTGTGGGGGAGGCGTTGGCTGGCAGGGCTGTGGGCAGGGCCAGGAGAAACCCTGAGCCTAGCCATCTCGCAGGGATGCTCTGAAATCCTCCTAAGCCCTTGTCCCGCAGCAGGTACTTACCTGACTAAAATTATCAATAGCCACAAGTGGCTACTGAGCCCTTGAAATGTGACTAGTCGAAATCGAGAAGGGCAAGAAACAAAAAACATCAGATTTCAAAGACTTAGTATCAAAAAAAGAATGTAAGGTGTCTGAATGATTTTTAGATTAATGGCATGTTGAAATGAGAACATTTTTGGATATATGGGGTTAGATTGAAATACCATTACAATTCAAGTCACCTGTTCCATTCTTTTTTTTTTGAGACAGAGTTTTGCTCTTGTTGCCCAGGCTGGAGTGCAATGCGTGATCTCCGCTCACTGCAACCTCCATCTCCCAGGTTCAAGCAATTCTCCTGCCTCAGCCTCCCGAGCAGCTGAGATTACAGGTGTCCACCACCATGCCCGTCTAATTCTTGTATTTTTAGTAGAGAAGGGGTTTCACCATGTTGGTCAGGCTGGTCTTGAACTCCTGACCTCAGGTGATCCAACCGCCTCGGCCTCCCAAAGTGCTGGGATTACACCGTGAGCCAATGCGCCCGGCCCCTGTTTCATTATTTTTTTCTATGATTCTCTTTTTGAAATTGAGTCTCGCTCTGTTGCCCAGGCTGGAGTGCAGTGGTGCGATCTCGGCTCACTGCAACCTCCACCTCCCGAGTTCAAGCTATTCTACTGCCTCGACCTCCCAAGTAGCTGGGACTATGGGCGTGCACTACCACGCCCGGCTAATTTTTGTATTTTTAGTAGAGGCGGAGTTTCACCATGTTGCCCCGGCCAGTCTCGAACTCCTGACCTCAAGTGATCCTTCGCCTCTGCCTCCCAAAGTGCTGGGATTACAGGCGTGAACCACCGGGCCAGGCCTACTTTACTTTTTTTTTTTTTTTTTTTAAGTGGCTACTAGAAAAATTGAAATTACGCCTATGGCTCACGATGGACAGAGCCACACTTCCCTCCTGGGAACCTGTCTTCCTTACCTTTCACAGAAGCTGGGTGCTCGGGGGCGAAGGCTCGGCATCAGAGGCGTCCTCCTGGGGCCAGGCTCTTTCTGGGTTCGCCCCTGCTGCGGAACCACAGCGCGGCTCCTGCAACCCGCAGGCTCTGCTGTGCTCTGCCGTCCCCTAGCGGCGCCTCTTCCAAGCTGCCCTCCCGCTCTTCAGCGACATCCCATCTTCGTTGATGTGACTGGGCTGGACTCCGTATCCTGAAGCATTTTGGGGTCCCAAGGCGTTCATTCCACTACCCACCATCCTGTGTTGATTTTAGTTGAAAGCCACTTAATATAAAGAATTTAAGGAAAAAATTAGAGTTTAAGGCATGTCCTCGTCCCAGGTCTCAACATAACGAAAATGTCTTAGGTATCTCTTCTCTGATTGTGGCTTCTGGTTGGTGAAGAGTTATCAATGATGTCTGGAAAGCAATATTGCGCCTACTCCATTAAACTCCAGGATGTTAATAAGTAATTTGATTTATGGGACTAGATATTTGGTCTTGGAAGGCAGTTTCCTGATTTTGGTAAAACAGGTTAGTATAGAGATCAGTTAAACTGTACCCTGAGGATTACGGGGCAATAATGTATATAAAGTACTTACAACAGTGCCTAGCACATTATGAACTCTCAACAAAAGTAGCTATTGATAGATGAATTGATTTTTTAATATATATATATGTATATATATAAACAAAAATCAGGCTGGATGTGGTGGCTCACGCCTATAGTCACAGCACTTTGGGAAGCCGAGGCAGGCGGATCACCTGAGCTCAGGAGTTCTAGACCAGCCTGGCCAACATGACAAAACCCTGTCTCTACTAAAAATACAAAAATTAGCCAGGCATGGTGCACACCTGTAATCCCAGCTACTCTGGAGGCTGAGGCAGGAGAGTCGCTTGAACCAGGGAGGCGGAGGTTGCAGTTAGCCGAGATCACGCCACTGCACTCTGGCCTGGGTGACAGAGTGAGACTCTGTCTCAAAAATAAATAAATAAATAAATAGTATAAACAATAATTGTAGGTTTGGGGAGTGTTACTTGCCCCTGCATGCATACTAGAGTCCTGGCTCAGAACCTTTTTGACGAGTAAACAAAGGGAGTGGAAAGAAACGAAATTTCCTTTTTTTTTTTTGAGCTGGAGTCTCACTCCGTTGCCCAGGCTGGAGTGCAGTGGCACAATCTCAGCTCACTGCAAACTCTGCCTCCCAGGCTCAAGTGATTCTCCTGCCTCAGCCTCCTGAGTAGCTGGGATTACAGGTGTACACCATCACACCTGGCTAATTTTTGTATTTTTAGTAGAGACGGGGTTTCACCATGTTGGCCAGGCTGGTCTCGAACTCCTGACCTCAGGTGATCCACCCGCCTTGGCCTCCCAAAGTGCTGGGATTACAGGCGTGAGTCACCGTGCCCGGCCAGGAAGTAAATTTCAATGGGTCACTGGGCTGGGAAAACATCCCGCTGGTCAGGCTCTTCCTGGAAAATTACCCAGTGAGACCAAACCGAAGTCAACTCGGCCACCCTGGGCAAGGGGAGCGAGTGGGGAAGAGGTCATGGATCAACTCCACAGAGAACTCTGGATTTTCCGGAGTGCATGAAGACATTCCCAGGGTTGTGCGGAATAGAAATATAAATTCAAGAAGGAAATGAAACAATGAAAAATGTTCAACTGTTCAAGAAAAGCTTATTTGTGTACTTGTGTATTTTTAAAAGTGGATGATTATGGGTATCAAATCACTGTGGCATTTATATTCCCATGGATACATTTTCATAAGTGACTAACTGCTTTAAAGTGTTGACATTAGAATAGTGCTGGAAATTGGCCGGGCGCAGTGGCTCACGCCTATAATCCCAGCATTTTGGGAGGCTGAGGCGGGCGGATCGTGAGGTCAGGAGGTCAAGATCATCCTAGCTAACATGGTGAAACCCCGTCTCTATTAAAAATACAAATACTAGCCAGGCATGGTGGCGGGTGCCTGTAGTCCCAGCTACTCGGGAGGCTGAGGCAGGAGAATAGCGTGAACCCGGGAGGCGGAGCTTGCAGTGAGCCAAGATCGCACCACTACTCTCCAGCCTGGGCGACAGAGCAAGACTCCGTCTCAAAAAAAAAAAGAATAGTGCTGGAAATTATAGACTTTGCAAGTTTATTTAAACTTACCGCGAAAAGTTCTGCCTATGTCAAGTTTCTACGTAACTTTTTAAAATTTTATTTATTTATTTATTTTGAGATGGGGTCTCACTTTGCCACCCAAGCCAGAGTGCAGTGGTGCCATCTCGGCTCACTGCAACCTCCGCCTTTCAGGTTCAAGCGATTCTCCTGCCTCAGCCTCCTGAGTAGCTGGAATTACAGGCACATGCCACCACACCTGGCTAATTTTTGTATTTTTAGTAGAGATAGGGTTTCACCATGTTGGCCAAGCTGGTCTGGAACTCCTGACCTCAAGTGATCCACCCACCTTGGCCTCCCCAAGTGCTGGGATTATAGGCATGAGCCACCCCACCCTGCCCAAAGTTCTGCATATAACTTTAAACACACAAAAAGAAAAACACATCCTTCAAATTCTTGGAGGGGGAATGTGAGCACACTCTGAATCCCAGGGCTCAGGCTGTATACCTGGGAGTGGTTCGTCTGGGTTGTAGGACTGCAGGATCAACATTCCTTAAGGATATACCAGACTCCACAAAGCAGCTGTGCTGCTGTATTTCCCCCCAGCAGGCTTGGCAAGACCCATTGTTCCACATCCCCACGAAGGGGTAAAAGACACGCCATCCCGAAATATGCCAGATTGGTATATTGATTATTGCAAGATGAAAACACTGGAGAAATTGTAGTTTCTGAAAGGGTGAGCTGATCTGTCTCTTGCTACATGAAGCAAGCAATAAAGATTCCTCTGGGAGGAGTCCCTTCTCCATACCAGACAGAGAAAATAACCATTATCACCAGAGACTGGGAATTGGAGGTCACCATGGACCTGAATAAACATACTTAACAATAACCTTTATCTTCCACTTGGTTCACAGCTCCCCACTACCATGTATCTCCTAGTGACTTCCCTAGAAAATCTACTGCCCCATAGCCAGATTTTCTTGGTCCTGTCATTTCTTCTCAAATGTATCACTCTATCTAAAAAGTATAAAAGTTTCTTGCTTTGGCCACTTCTTCATGCTTCACCCTCTAATGAAGATCCCCATATACATGTAAAATTAATTAAATTTGTATACTTTTCTCTTGTTAATCTGCCTGTTTTTGATTTCGTTTCTAGATCCAGAGGAAGAGCTCACTAAGAGCTAACAGAAGGGGTTAGAGGTGATCTCTGGCTCCCCGACACTCCCCAAGCTTGATGACTGGGTGGGGTCTTGCAGCATTCGTGAGGCAAACACATCCATCATCTCTTTAGGGAAGTCCAAACTAAGCAGAGGTTACTTGGAGCCAGGACCTCAGACTCCCAAGCCTGGTGAGTCAGGTTTTGGGGTTTTTGTATGTGTGTGTCTTGCTTTTTGTGTTTTTTTTAGAGACAGGGTCTTGCTCTGTTGCCCAGGCTGAAGTGCAGTGGTACAACCTTGGCTCACTGCATCCTCAAACTCCTGGGCTCAAGCAATCTCCCCACCTCAGCCTCCTGAGTAGCTGGGACTACAGGCATGGGCCACCATGCCTGACTAATTTTTATTATTATTTTTTTTTTTAGAGGTAGGATCTCACTATGTTGCCCAAGCTAGTCTTGAACTCCTGGCCTCGAGCCATCCTCCTGCCTTGACCTCCCAAAGTTCTGGGATTATAGGTGTGAGCCACCGTGCCTGGCCAAGAGTCAAGGTTTGAACGAGATTAGATGGTTCTAATAGCTTCTCTTTAAGAAAGCCCTCAGCACTCACCCCTAAGTTAAAGCTCTCTCTTCCCTGTCTTACCTGGTTCCTGTCCCTCCCTAGTCAACTTGGCTGCCTGCCAGTCCTTGGCTCTTCCCCTCCCCACTTGCCTCCAAGCTAACCAGCTGCCTGTTCACACAGCCTTATTCTGGGTAGGAAGCTGGGAAGTTGGTAGCATTGGCTTGTTAGTCTCTTGTTCCTGTCCTGCAGCTACCTTAGTGGAGTCACACAGTATATTCAGACCCATATGTGTGGATTTCACTAGTCAAATCCTGGGAAGCCAGCCTCCTGCCTGTTGTTTCTGTGGGGCATGCCCACCCCCCACTATGTACTGTTCTCCATGCTCAGGCCTTTGAATGGAGTTTGAATGGGGTTACCAATGGTGTCCACTTGGCTGGGGGCCAGGTTTGTAATGGCGATAGGATGCGGAGAGCAGCAGCCCCAACCCTTTCTGGGAAACAAATTGACCACATTGCTGTAGTTGGTTGTTATGACCACCAGAGGGCGCAGTATGCACAGTTTTGGGAGAGCCAGTTTAGCAGGGTGGCATTTTAAACCTAAAATTAAGTGATAGCAAAGACGGAACTGATGATGAAAAAAAAATGAAAATAAAATTAAACTGGATAAACCTACTGCCTCTGGGTATTCCAACTGTGTTCCCTGTCTTCAACCTGGGCTCAGTAACAGCGCTTCAAGAAGGGTCCAGCTGGTCTTTCTTACTGCCTAACCACTGAAACTGCCCTCCCGCTCCTGGCCCTTTTTGGCCCTGGGAAGGCCCTTGCAGCTGTCCTTGGGCCCCATCTCTCTAGAACAGATGCTGGTCCCATGCCCCTGCATGACGCCTGATGGGGTTGGGACATCCTTGGCCTTTCTGTTCCAGCAGTCTGATCTCTGGCCGACTTCTTCCCACATTTTTCCTTTGAAGGAGCTTTCTCTGTCCTCTACGTCGTGGTAGTATGGTCCTTTTGCCTGTAACGAAATAGCGCCTGCTGTGTGTAAGAATGAAAGGCTCTGGTGTCTTGTGGTCTTCCGCTAAGAGCAGAGATGTGAGCCACGTGTTTGTGTTGGGTAGCACCTGTTGAAACTGACTCGCTAAACAAAAACACTGAATATTAATGTAAACCTAAATGCCAAATTGTTTGTCTGCATTAAAAGCAATGATAAGCCGGGCGCGGTGGCTCAAGCCTGTAATCCCAGCACTTTGGGAGGCCGAGGCGGGCGGATCACGAGGTCAGGAGATCGAGACCCTCCTGGCTAACACGGTGGAACCGCGTCTCTACTAAAAAAAAAAAAAAAAAAATTTGTCGGGCGTGGTGGCGGGCGCCTGTAGTCCCAGCTACTCAGGAGGCTGAGGCAGGAGAATGGCGTGAACCCGGGAGGCGGAGCTTGCAGTGAGCCGAGCCACTGCACTCCAGCCTGGGCGACAGAACAAGACTCCGTCTCAAAAAAATAAATAAATAAATAAAAATAAAATAAAATAAAAGCAATGATAACCCATTCCATCTAAGAAGGATTTTCCATGTGCTAAGCACTAAGCTAAATGCTTTACAGATACCATTTAATTCAATCATAGAAATTCTATGAAATTAATGATAATTCCTCCATGTTATGGATGAAGACTCTTAGACTCAGAAAGGTTAAGTGACTTGCCTGAGATCACAAAGCTCGTAGGTGGCAGTACTGGGGTAGGAAATAGACTGAGCTGGCTTCCAGTTTGCCCTCTGTTTGCCTCCACCTGAGCTGCCCACTCCCTTTCCACCCTCCAGGCATGGCGCCAGCGTCCCTCACCGCCCGGTGTATTGTGGCGGCCCCATTAGTGTGATATTGCAGGTGCACATTGACTCCTCACAGTGGGTATCGACACCTAGGGAGAGATCCGGAAACTTGTCCCCCCGTAGTTTACACTGCCTTACCAGAACAGTGTCATTTTTATTTTCCTGGGTCTTTTTTCTTTTTTCAGAAAGGAGTCTCGCTCTGTCACCCAGACTGGAGTCTCGCTCTGTCACCCAGACTGGAGTGCAGTGGCACAATCTCAGCTCGCTGCAACCTCCACCTCCTGGCTTCAAGTGATCCTCCTGCCTCAGGCTCCTGAATAGCTGGGATTACAGGCACGCACCACCACGTCCAACTAATTTTTGTTAGTAGAGATGAGGTTTCACCATGTTGGCCAGGCTGTCCTCAAACTCTTGACCTCAAGTGATGTGCCTGCCTTGGCCTCCCAAATTCTGGGATTACAGGCGTGAGCCACCATCTCCAGCCTTTCCTGGGTAACTTTTATTTCCTTCTTTGTTCTTTTCAATATTTTTAAATGCAAGCATTTTATTGTTTAAATCAGAAAACTATTTTCATAATTCAGGGGTGTTCTCTTGCTCCCAAAGTGTTCAACCCATTTATGCTGCCTGGTGTGTCCACTACTCTGGTAAACACCTGAGCCTCTTGTAAGCCTCCACTGAAGAACTGGAACTCTGTGACAGCTTTTCCAACACCCTGACTTCCCCAATGCCTTCTCACTGTAATGCCCCTTATGATGCCTATCACACTCATTTATCTATATCCCCACTCCCAGCTCTGAGCTCCTGGAAGGCAGCAGCGGAGTCAGATTCTTCAGTGACCCTGGGATCTGGCATCGGCACTAGTTCCAAACAAGAATAACTAATGCCAATTGAATATACCACATCACGGGTGCTTTACAATGTGCTAAGCACTTTGCCTGTATTAATTCATTTACTCTTACAACTATTCCAGGGTGTGGGTTTACTATTATTTTCATCACATTTTACAGATGAAGTAACTGATGCAGAGATAATGCACCTGAGGTCGCCTAGCTGGTAACTATAAAAACCCAGACCAGGAATGCGAGACCAGGCTGTTGGGCTCAAACATACACCACACTGAAGAGGTACTTGGTAATGCTTTGCTAAATGAAAAAACCTAGAGTTTCTCCAAAGTATCATTCAATCTGAAAAGTGTTTTGAATACAGCCGGGAGCAGTGGCCACACCTGTAATCACAACTATTTGGGAGGCTGAGGTATGAGGATGGCGTGAGGCCAGGAGTTTGAGAACAGCCTGGGCAACATAGCAAAACCCTGTCTCTAAAATAAATAAATAAATAAATAAATAAAATTGGTCAGGGGGAGTGTCTTGAATAGTCCCAAAGGCAGGAATTTACGCTTATTTTTTTGTGTGTCTTTTTCTTTCTTCCTTTTTGTGAAGAATGGGGTCTCGCTATATTGCCCAGGCAGGTCTCGAACTCCTGGGCTCAAGCTATCCTCCCACCTCTGCCTCCCTGAGGGCTGGGATTACAGGTGTGAGCCACCCCGCCCGGCTTCAAAGGCAGGAATTTAAATCCACATCCCAGCCCGCTGTGCGGATCCAGTGGCCACACAGCCAGTTTGTTCAGGAAAACCTGAACAAGGTTAAGTGGTTGCACTCACTGAGTTCACCTCTCCTCATTTACCAAACCATTTGGACCTCAGTTTATAGAAGAGAAAGAACACGTATATGTGGGTGAGGGGCTGTGGTGGTCTCACTTTCCGGGCCTCCAGGAGCAATCCTGAACTTCGCTTAATCTGCCTCTTCCATCCTTATAAAGCTGATCTTCTAGGTCAGGGTGGGGTCCCAGGAACTCACCTGACTATGAAACTTAACTGTGAGTTTGCTATCAACTGTCTCTAAAAAAGAAAAAGCAAAAGGAATTGCCACAGTCACCCCAGTCTTCAACAACCACCACCCTGATCAGTCAGCAGCCATCAACATCAAGGCAAGATCTTCCACCAGCAAGAGGATGATGACTCACTGAAGTCTCAGATGATCATTAGCATTTTTTATCAATAAAGTATTTTAAATTAAGATATGTACATTTTGGTTTTAGACATAATGCTATTGCACACTTAATAGACTACAGTTAAGTGTGCAATGGTGCAAATATAACTTTTACATGCACTATAGTGTAAATATAACTTTGATATGCACTGGGAAACAAAACAAATTCATGTGACTCACTTTGTTGGGATGTGTCTGGAGCCAAACCTGCAACGTCTCTGAGGTATGCCTGTAGTTCTAAATGTTCTAGTAGCAAAAAGCAAAAAGAAACAGATGAACTTAATTGTAATAACATTTTATTTAACCCAATATATCTAAAGTGTTATTGTTTCAACATGTAATCAATATAAAATATTAATGAGACATTATATTCCTTTTTATATTTCCAAATCTAGTGTGTATTTTATACTTACAGCACTTTTCCATCCAGACTAGCCATTTTTACACGCTCAAAAGCCCCATGAGGTCAATGGCTATGGTATAAGACAGTACAAATTTATAGTCTGAATAACAGACTCTGAGTTTTTTTTTTTTTTTTTTTCCTGAGACGGAGTCTTGCTCTGTCGCCCAGGCTGTAGTGCAGTGGCATGATCTCGGCTCACTGCAACCTCCGCCTTCCAGGTTGAAGCAATTCTCCTGCCTCAGCCTCCTGAGTAGCTGAGATTACAGGTGTGTACCACCACACTCGGCTAATTTTGTATTTTTAGTAGAGATGGGGTTTCACCTTGTTGGCCAGGCTGGCCTTGAACTCCTGACCTCTGGTGATCCACCCGCCTCAGCCTCCCAAAGTGCTGGGATTACAGGCGTGAGCCACGACTCCTGGCCTGAGACTCTGAGTTTTCTATCATAGAACACATTGTAGGTGAAAAGAAAAGTTTTTTTTAAAAAAAGAGACTCTGAGTTTTCAGAAGAAAGGATTATGCCATTTTGTGTTGTAGGAAAAGACATCCCCATTGTTTCAGAAGTGGCCGCATGATCAGAAATCCATATATGTTCGTGTCTCCGTACATTTTTTTTCTTTTTTCTTTGTTTTCATTTCACAAGTAACACATGCATATATATATTTTTTTCTTTTTTGTTTTTTGAGACAGAGTCTTGCTCTGTCACCCAGGCTGGAGTGCAGAGGCACAATCTGGGCTCACTGCAACCACCGCCTCCCAGGTTCAAGCCATTCTCCCACCTCAGTCTCTTGAGTAGCTAGGACTACAGACCCACACGCCCGGCTAATTTTTGTATCTTTTTGTAGAGATGGAGTTTCGCCCAGGCCCGTCTCGAACTCCTGAGTTCAAGCAATCTGCCCACCTCAGCCTCCCCAAGTGCAGGGATTAAAGGCGTGAGCCACTACACCCAGCCAATATATTTTGAGAAAAGTCAAGCCATAAATTGCTCCTTAACCTCCCCTAATACTGCTGCATTCCCCAGAGGTAACCTTAGTTCTCTATCAGTTTAGTATAAATCCTTCCATGCATTTATATGCATAGATATGTTTTATTATATTTTACATAAATATTATAGAGTAATATTGCTCTGCAACTTGCTTTTTTTCACATAGCAGTATTACTTGGTGCTTTTTCCATGCAAGTAAACAGATCTATTTCTTTTTTTTTAGTTATTACATAATATTCCATAACCATTTTCCAACTTCGGGGCTTTTTGGCTGTTTATAATTTATTTTTTCACTATTACTAATAATGTTCTAATAAGCATTCTTGTAATCACCCCACATATATTGTGTGAGTGTTTTTCTGCAGTAGATAAAAAGAAATGTATTTTCTGGGCCAAAGGGAATCTACATCTTCAATTTTAGTGGATAATGCCAAGCTGCCCTCCAAAAAGGAAGTACCAATTCACACCTCACCTACAGAGTGAGGATGCTTGTTTTATCACACCCTTCCATACACTGAATCTTATTTTTATTTTAAGTAGGGGTATTCAGAAGTGTGAGTCTTTTAAGCAATGATACAAAAGCAGTAAAAAAAGATCTGTTCAAATTTATTTGACAGCATTCTTCTATGAATATGCAGAGACTCAATTTGAGACTGAGAGTGAGTCACTGATCAATTTTAACCAAATCACTGAGAATCAAATGACATCACTGTGTCTCTCTGGGGGTGTCAGACTCTAAAGTAAGTGACAACTGAATATGGTCGCTATTGCCCTACAACAGCAATCCCTTAACAGGTTTCATAATGGAGACCCATGTACCCTCTCTCTGTGAACAGTAGAAGCTCCTCTGTCCTCCCACCTCCCTCTGAGCCACTCTGGAGCAGCGAGGCAGGCACACCCACCCTTATTCCCATGACTTCAATTCTCTCTCTTTCTTTGCCAAGCTCATCGAGTGGGATTCAGGTAAGTTTTTCTCTCTTTCTTTTTTTTTTTTTTTTTTCCTGAGACAGAGTCTCACTCTGTTGCCCAGGTTGGAGTGCAGTGGCACAATCTCAGCTCACTGCAAACTCCACCTCCTGGGCTCAAACGAGTCTCCTGCCTCAGTATCCTGGGTAGCTGGGACTATAGGCCTGCCACCATGACCAACTAATTTTTGTATTTTTAGTAGAGACGGGGGTCTCACCATGTTAGCCAGGCTGGTCTCAAACTCCTGGCCTCAAGTGATCTGCCTGCCTTGGCCTCCAAAAGTGCTGGGATTACAGGCGTAAGCCACCATGCCCAGCCTTTGGATTCAGGTAAATTCAATGCTTTCTATGAGGTTCTACTGTTTTCAGACTGTTCCCAGAAACTGTGGGCTGTATTCATTCGACCAGGGCAAATCTCACCTTTGGTTTTCAGGAATTTCAGGAAAGTACCTTTGTGACGCTCAGAGGGCCCCTGCATAGCCCAAGTGTGGCCACAAAGCCATATGTTTCTCAGACACACACAGTCCTCTCTTCACAATCCCAGGGACAATTCTGGGACTCTGTGGGCTAAACAGATAAAGCTTTGCTTTCATTTTGGATACTCAGAGAGAGATTAAGGCACTCTCACTGTCCTTGCTCCTAATTACAACTCAGTGTATTACAACTACTATTGTTTTCATAGCATTATTTTGAGTACTATATTGCCTTTTTCTTATAATAGTCTTAGCAAAGGAAGGGCAGTATGATCAAGACAAAGGCTTCCTTCATGGACTTTCTCCTGGGACTTGGGGGTGACACTCAGGCAGGCAGCCTCCTGGCATCCCTGGGGAAGGGCAGCAGATAAGCTACCACATCATCAAGAGGCATTTACCTCCGAGAACTTGCCACTGTCTGATCCTCAGCTTTGAGCCTCCAGAATTTGGTTTTCTGAACATCCCAAAATAAGATACAGCATGTGCAGGCAAATTCATCTTAGTTCCATGCTACAAGGAACTATCTAAAAACCAGAATCCATGCATTGATTTGTTTGCTCTTCAAACTTTGACTGACACTGGGCCTGAGCCTGTCCAGATCCAAGCTCTGAATAGAATGAATAAAATAGGCTCAGTCCAGGCTCTTACAGAACCTGCAGTCTACTGAGAGAAAAACATAGACCATTCCAACCCAGGGAGATGATGTTACAGGAGGAGATGCACAGAACGCTATCAAAGCAATGAAAGGAGGCACAACCCTGAAGAAGTGGTGTATTTAACATGTGGGCAGCAGGAAAGGGAAAGAGTCAGTATGAAGCGAGATTACCACGGGCAACGGGGAGAATGATTGCTAGAGCAGGGTCTTAAGGAAACAGAACTAAACTGGGACCAGAACACAACAGGAAGGCTGGCCTTGGGAAGAAAGAGGGTCTCTTTCCTAAGCTAGGAAGGAAGGAGGAAAGGATAGCCAGGGACACAAGGGATTATAGGATGGGCGCGAGGCAGTTTCTGGTTGTACAATCTATTGGGGGGCAAGGGGCTAGGAGGGAGGTTGACTACTGAAAGTGAGGAGGAGGTTCTGGGGTTCAAGCTTTGTCAAAGATTATAATAGGGACCGTGGGAGAATGTGAGGCATATGGGAATGAAAAATAGAAGCGATTCACTGAGAGGGTCTAGGAGCCTGCTGTGATTTTACTCTGATCCCAGCACGCAAGGCCGGGTGCTCTCGTTCAGCACCCACATCTCTAGTGAATCCATAGGCAGGTGGATTTACCAGGCTCATGTTTTCAGCAACCTGGCCCCACTCTATAGACAGACCAAGGAGCTGGGTGAAGAGGCACATGAAGAGCAGAGAGAGATAACAGATGGGTGGGGGGTGGGGGGGAAGAAAAACAACCTATTCCTAGGTTCCTCATCTTGGTAAGGGTTGCCGCCAAGCATTCACAACTGAAGTCAGAAACTAGGGCATCTGCTGGGCACAGTGGTTCACGCCTGTAATCCCAGCACTTTGGGAGGCTGAGGCGGGTGGATCATCTGAGGTCAGGAGTTCGAGACCAGCCTGGCCAACATGGTGAGACCCTGTCTCTACTAAAAACACAAAAATTAGCCAGTGGTGGTGCATGCCTGTAATCCCAGCTACTCGGGAGGTTGAGGCAGGAGAATCGCTTGAACCCAGGAGGCAGAGGTTGCAGTGAGCCGAGATTGCGCCACTGCACTCCAGCCTGGACAACAAAGGGAAACTTTGTCTCAAAAAAAAAAAAAAAAAAAAAAGATAGATCCACAGCTACCATCTCTCTGGTTCTTTGGTTCATCCACTTCTTTTCTTTTCTTTTTTTTTCTTTGAGATGGAGTCTCGCTCTGTCACCCAGGCTGGAGGGCAGTGGCTTTGACCATGGCTTACTGCAATTCCACCTCCCGGGTTCAAGCGATACTCATGCCTCAGCCTCCCAAGTAGCTGGGATTACAGGCGTGCACCACCACACTTGGCTAATTTTTGTATTTTTAGTAGAGATGGGGTTTCACTATGCTGGCCAGGCTGGTCTCAAACTCATGACCTTGGGAGATCCACCTGCCTCGGCCTCCCAAAGTGCTGGGATTACAGACATGAGCCACTGCGCCCATCCACTTTTTGTCATCTTCCCTGGTCCCTCTGCTCAGCTCCCATAGAACTCTGTTAATTCCATGATTATAGGGCAGGTCACTTTACATCAGAGTTGTTTTAGTGCTGGAGTTAAACACTCCAATGGCTTCTAGGACCAGGAAATAACTGAGTGATGCTGCCAGGGAGTGTGGCACATTGGAAAGCCTCTTTTTGTATAACAGGGAAGGAGAGCACTGCCCATGAAGAAATGTGGGTTCACTATTTTGCTAGATGTTCTATATCCTTAAGAAAAATCTAAAATAGTTTTAGAGAGAAATACCCTGACTTTTAAATGAAGAAAACTATTCAAACTTAAAATAAAACTGTTGGCTGGGCACGGTGGCTCACGCCTGTAATCCCAGCACTTTTGGAGGCTGAGGTGGGCAGATCACAAAGTTAGGAGTTCAAGACGAGCCTGGCCAACATAGTGAAACCCTGTCTCTACTAAAAATACAAAAATTAGCTGGACATGGCAGTGCGTGCCTGTAGTCCCAGCTACTCAGGAGGCTGAGGCAGGAGAATCGCTTGAACCTGGGAGGTGGAGGTTACAGTGAGCCGCGATCGCGCCACTGCACTCCAGCTTAGTCAACAGAGTGAGACTTCGTCTCAAAAAAAATAAATAAATAAAATAAAACTGTTATTGAAGTGTTTAGGGGTAAAGTTTACCAATGTCTGCAACTTACTTTGAAATGCCTCAAAAGATGTATTGGTGGGTGGCTACAGGGATGAGTAGATACATGATAAAACAACAGGAAAATATTAATTGTAGCATCATTCTCAATCCCCCTCAGCTTGGTGATGCATACATGTACAGTTTTTTCAACTGTTCTGTAAGCTTCATAAAAAAATGAAGGGACATTTTTAATTTTTTTTTTTTTAGACTGAGTCTCACTCTGTTGTCCGGGCTGAGTGCAGTGGCACAATCACGGCTCACTGCAGCCTAGACCTCCTGTACTCAAGCAATCCTCTCACCTCTCCCTCCAGAGTAGCTGGGACTACAGGCACACACCACCACACCTGGATAATTTTCTTTTTTCACTTTTCATAGAGATGAGGGTGTCTCATTCTGTTGCCCAGACTGGTCTCAAACTTCTGGTCTCAAGTGATCCACTTGCCTTGGCCTCCCAAAGTGCTGGGATTACAGACCTGAGCCACTGCACCTGGCTATAATTTTTTTTTAATTGAAAAAGAAGGCCGGGCATGGTGGCTCATGCCTGTAATCCCAGCCCTCTGGGAGGCTGAGGCAGGTGGATCACTTGAGGTCAGGAGTTCAAGACCAGCCTGGCCAACATAGTGAAACTTCATCTCTACTAAAAATACAAAAAGTAGCCAGGTGTGGTGGTGTGTACCTGTAATCCCAGCTACTCAGGAGGCCAAGGCAGAAGAATCACTTGAACCTGGGAGGTGGAGGTTGCAGGAAGCTGAGATCATACTACTGCACTCCAGCTTGGGCAACGGCAGAGAAAAGAAAGAAAGGAGAGAAAGAGAGAGAGAGAGAAAGAGAGAGGAAGGAAGGAAGGAAGGAAGGAAGGAAGGAAGAAAGGAAGGAAGGAAGGAAAGAAGGGCCCATGAGCCACTCTCTGGGACTTCTGTTACAAATTGTAATGGACTTGATGAAAATAAGGTGAGGTAAATGAGAACAACATAAAGGACACAGAACGCAGTCCCTAGGACACTTAGTAAATATCAGGTTTTATTATTATTATTTGGAACGGAGGAAACGGGCACAGACTGGGGGACTGAGTTGCTTTGTTTGTTTGTTTGTTTTTTTGAGACAGAGTCTCACTCTGTGCCCAGGCTAGAGTGCTGTGGTGGGATCTCGGCCCACTGCAACCTCCATCTCCTGGGTCAAAGCAATCCTCCCGCCTCAGCCTCCCGAGTAGCTGGGATTACAGGTGCCCGGCACCACGCCCAGCTAATTTTTCTATTTTTAGTAGAGACGGGGTTTCACCATGTTCGCCAGGCTAATCTCGAACTCCTGACCTCAAGTAATCCGCCCGCCTTGGCCTCCCAAAGAGGAGTCTTAAATGAGTTTCACTGAGGGATTTCTGCAGATTTTCATTACAGTGTCCACTCTGAAAGTGTAGGGACCAGAGTTCCACGCTGGTTAACCTCTGTTGCTGTGTGAACTTATACCTGTAATTTCCACCTCTGCTCCTCACATTGCTTGTTTTTAAACTATGGGAATTGAACTCTAAGGTCCTCTGAGGTTTAGAAGTCCTGCTGGACTTCCTGTTCCTGCCTACACTCTTCTTTCCCTTGACGCCTTATTTACATAAAAACTACATTTCCCATGAGCACCCACAGGCGTCCACGTAGCGCAGCCCTTCGTCGTCGCTCGCGCCCTTTATACTCACTTCCGCCCACGAGCAACTTCCTTTCCTTTCAGCGGAGCGCGGCGGCAAGATGGCCGTGCAAATATCTAAGAAGAGGAAGGTGAGCCTCTGGGGAATGGGTTTGAGGAACGACGGCGCCGTGTGGGTCGAGGGCTTCTCGGAGTGCCACCCCGAGGCCTGCATTTCCGTGGCCTGCCCTGGGAAGCGGCTTAGGCTTCCTGGCGTTCCTGCGGGCCGCGGATGGCGGTGGATTGAGTGAGAGGCCCGAGCCAGGCGGGCGCTGTGTAGCCGGGGAAGGGAGAGACAGGTTTTTCTCTGGTTCCAAGTGAAGCGCAGAGAGATGGGCACCAGGCGCCCCTTCTGTCCTGGAGAAGGCGTTTGTGAGCATTTTTTGGTCAACGGAATTAGTAAACGTTGTATTTTGAGGGCGTGTGTCATTTCTCTCATGTCTTATCCCATGGTTTTAGGAAAGGAAGGCCGCACTGTATTCTTGCCTTAACTGGTCGTGTCTGGGTACAGTCTGCTGGCCCCAGGACCTCAACCTGAAGGGTTGCTGACGGTTGCTTGCTCCGTCTGGGGACCCCGGGAGGAAGCTGCCTCGGATTTAACGCCTTGTCATTCCATGGGGGAGAACTGTGTAAAAATCATTAGCTTTAAAAATAGACAGTTTGTCATTTCATATATACACTTCGATGTTAAAATTAAATCCACAACTTCTCGAGAGAGAGGATTTGCTAGCTCTGTTCGTACCGTAAGGCCAGATAACATGGCTGGGATTCTTTAGACGGTGCAGGTTGTGTCTACAAGTGAGAGAGCTTATATGGTAAGTTTACTATCTATTCCTTAACAGTGACAAGTACAGTGTCTTTGCTGTGCTGAGTGAAGTGTAAATAAGCCATTAGAGCAGTTTCTTGTTTTGCATGTGGAACTGTTTTAAATCCTTCGATGAAGAGATAATGACGAGTCTGACTTGGGGGTGTTCTCTTTGCCCAGGTGGCCTACTCTGTGCTGCGTTCTGTGGCACAGTTTAAAGGGCCCTGGTTGAAGTAATTTCCTAAAGATGACTTAGAGGCATTTGTCTGAGAAGGGTTGCTGCACTCCTGTTGGAACAAGGGTTTGGAACCATTGGTTGGAGGTATTTAGTCTTGGTGAGGGATGCATTGACTAATAAGACTAGACTGGCTCAGGCGAAAGTGAGCCTACACCGATGTCCTAATTTTGAACTTTGCTTTGTTTGGATTAGTTTGTCGCTGATGGCATCTTCAAAGCTGAACTGAATGAGTTTCTTACTCGGGAGCTGGCTGAAGATGGCTACTCTGGAGTTGAGGTGCGAGTTACACCAACCAGGACAGAAATCATTATCTTAGCCACCAGGTAAAACTCATTTGACTGGCCATCACCTATAATTGTTCTAAGTGTTAAGTTGGTTTATTTATTTTTTGAGACGGAGTCTTGCTCTGTCCCCAAAGCTGGAGTGCAGTGGCGCGATCTCGGCTCACTGCAAGTTCCGCCTCCAGGGTTCATGCCATTCCCCTGCCTCAGCCTCCCGAGTAGCTGGGACTACAGGCGTCCGCCACCACACCTTGCTAATTTTTTGTGTTTTTAGTAGAGACGGGGTTTCACCGTGTTAGCCAGGACGGTGTGGATCTCCTGACTTCGTGATCCGCCTGCCTCGGCCTCCCAAAGTGATGGGATTACAGGCGTGAGCCACCGCGCCCGGCCGGTTTATCCTCTATGAACTTAAGGGGACAGACAGACCAGTGAATCTGGGCTTAGTGAATGTAATTGCTTCTTGAAAGATAGATTTTAAGGCCAGGCATAGGATCACTTGAGCTCAGGAGTTCAATATCAGCTGGGGCAACATGGGGAAACCCCCTCTCTACAAAAAATAAAAAAGGGTGTGGTGGTGCATGCCTGTGGTCCCAGCTATTCCAGAGGCTGAAGCAGGCGATGGCTTGAGCTCAAGAGGTTCAGGCTGCAGTGAGCCATTGGTGTGATCCAGCCTGGGGGACAGAGTGAGACCCTGTCTCCAAAAAAAAAAAAAAAAAAAAAGCTGCATTTTAAAAATTTTAGTTTTTGCCAATGAAAATTATATGCTTTGTGGCAGAGATTTTGCTACCACACATATATGCAAGATTTAAAGTTACATCTAGCATTTGTGAGAATCGTGAATTGTCACTTTTTCCCCCCAGAACACAGAATGTTCTTGGTGAGAAGGGCCGGCGGATTCGGGAACTGACTGCTGTAGTTCAGAAGAGGTTTGGCTTTCCAGAGGGCAGTGTAGAGGTGAGTGATTCTGGCATATGCCAGAGATAATGGCTCTTCAGAATGATACTTATAAAAACTTTTCAACTTGGAGACTTTAATTGTTTGTTCAGTACAACTGGACTGGTATAACTTGAAATTCTCTTAATGAATAATGGGCTTAACTTTGTAAGCCTATTCTGCTAATGGCTGATGGTTAAAGGATTTTACATTCAACTTGGGTATAGAAATGATGCATATGATGGACTGACCATCCCCATTGGTGGACTTGGTGTGGCCAAAGGAGCCAGGGTGGGAGGGCAAGGAACCTGCATTGTGTGTAGGTGGTAGAAGTGCTTCAGGAATTGAGGGATACTGAAATTATAGGCTGTATGTGATGGTGGTGTCCAATCTTTTGGCCTCCGTAGGCTACATTGGAAGAAGAAATGTCTTGGGCCACACTACTGGTAGCACAAAAATCACGATGTTGAATTTGTGTTGGGCCACAATCAAAGCCATCTCCTGGGCAGCGTGCGGCCCGTGGGTTGGGCAGGCTTGGTGTAGAAAGTGATACTTGTGTGGCAAATGCCAAATTTTCAACTTTCAGTTGAAAATAATGGTGATGGTAACAGGATATCCCTTGCTTCCTTTAAAGCTTTATGCGGAAAAGGTGGCCACTAGAGGTCTGTGTGCCATTGCCCAGGCAGAGTCTCTGCGTTACAAACTCCTAGGAGGGCTTGCTGTGCGGAGGTAAGTGTCCTGAGACCTAATGGTCATGACCTTTTGTGTGTATCAAAATATATGTCTGCCATTTGTTAATTTAGCAGATGAACTGTTATAAAGTTACAGGATCTGCTAGTCTCCCAGGATTATAATAAAATACTAAGCCATGCCCTCACTGAACTGGCAGGCTAACAAGACTACTAAAGCAGCCAGAACCATAAAGGGTGGTCAGTCCTGTAATGGAGAAGTGTTCTGGGTGCTTTGAGAGTTAAACACAAATAGAACTCTCCAAGGAGGGGACCAACTCCTGTTGGAGAAGGCTTTACAAAGAGCACTGTTGGAGGGGGCAGGGCGGTGGGCAATGAGGAATAATTAGGCCTGTTACTGGGTGTGTGTTAGGTATCCCTAGGTAGAAGTGCCTTAGTACTTGTAGGATACCATGAAACTTCAGTAGCAATCATTCAAATCTGCTTAGTGTGTTCACTCTTAAAATGGTATTGTGAAGAGATAAGATAGACCTGATGAGAAATAGCTTAAAATCTAGACACTTAACCTCTGAGTTGCATGCAGATAGTAGTAGTGTGAGGGTCTACTGGTAAGATTTCAACAGGAAGTTCTTTGTGCAGTTTGACTGTATGTAAAGGCATTGAAATGCCTTGCCTGGAGGAATGACAGGAAAGCTGTGCTGTAGGAAGGTTGACTGGTAGGGATGGGTAGTGTAGGCAAGGCTCTAGGTAAGGACCTAGAAAAGACTGCTTACCTGGTTTGAGTGCCAGCTAGGCTGCTTAGAACAATGGTTCTCAGATTAGTGCCAGTCCCAGACCCACCAAATGAGAAACTGGATGTGTGACTCAGCAATCTGTCTTAATAACCCCTCCACATGCTGTTTGCACACATTGAAGCAAGTTAATGAACTTCGCAGCCTGGGGTCTCCTATCTTCTAAGGTGGACCGTTATACCACCTCTCAGTTGTGGAATATTAAGTAAGATAATGTGAAAGGGCCTGGAGGTGGCTAGCTCTCCAGTTAGTATCTCGCAGAGTGTAAACTACCGAATGAGTTGGGGGGTAGGTCATATTTTAAAATGTTTTATCAGTGTTCTAATAACAAGGTAGCCAGGATCCTAGGTGGGTTAGCTTTCCTAGTGAATGAGACTTTGGAGGTTGCAGAGTATTTCAAGGGACCACAAAGTGGGTAATTGTGGAGTTTAAATGTGGTTCTCAGTTTTGGTTATACATGAGAATCACCCAGGGAGCATTTTTAAATACATATTCCTGGACTTTGCCCATTTAATTGGCCTAGAGTAGGGCCTAGATGTCAGGGTTTCTTTTGTTTTTTATTTTAGCCTTCCAAGGTGATTCCAGTATGCAGCCAGGGTTGGAAAGTACATATTTAGGAGCTTGACATACTTGATGAATATTACCCAAAGGTTTGGAATGATGGGTGTGGAAGAGAATTGGTATTCTTGGGGCCAGACTCTGGTCAGATTTATTCTCCATTAAAGGAACATTGAAAACCAAGTCTTTGTTTTGTTTTTTACACTTGGTGGAGGTCCTTGACAATAACACAAGTGGCTTTCTTCTGTTCTTTTAAAGGGCCTGCTATGGTGTGCTGCGGTTCATCATGGAGAGTGGGGCCAAAGGCTGCGAGGTCGTGGTGTCTGGGAAACTCCGAGGACAGAGGGCTAAATCCATGAAGTTTGTGGATGGCCTGATGATCCACAGCGGAGACCCTGTTAACTACTACGTTGACACTGCTGTGCGCCACGTGTTGCTCAGACAGGGTGAGCAGCTGAGAGTGCTTGGCAAAGGGCATTTGTGGACAGATTTGGTTTTCCACAGACATCTAAGTATTTGGGGGAGTTTATCATGGAAATAGCTGGGCATGTTCATATTCCTTGGTGTATCGATTGCCACATTGATGTGTAAGAATCGAATTGCTAAGATCTGTCAGATCCAAGAGTTGGTTTGTCCTTGTTTTAGCCATCTGTGTACCCTTCAGTGATGACACGATGACGAGTCAGAAAGGTCACGTCCTGCTCTTGGTCCTTGTCAGTGCCATGTTCTGTGGTGCTGTGCACGAGTTCCTTTTGCAGAAGTGTCCTATTTATTGACCGATTTAGAGGCATTTGTCTGAGAAGGGTCCAGACCCAGGGGTGCTTGAGTAAACTGCTTGCTCTCTTTGGTCTTGTGTGATGGGGGCCGGTGAGACCCCAGCTGTGTGCTAACAACTGTGGGGTCCTCTAGGTGTGCTGGGCATCAAGGTGAAGATCATGCTGCCTTGGGACCCAACTGGTAAGATTGGCCCTAAGAAGCCCCTGCCTGACCACGTGAGCATCGTGGAACCGAAAGATGAGATACTGCCCACCACCCCCATCTCAGAACAGAAGGGTGGGAAGCCAGAGCCGCCTGCCATGCCCCAGCCAGTCCCCACAGCATAACAGGTATGTCTGCAGGGTCAGGGGCCTCTTGGGGCAGAATAGGGTCCTTCCGAGTCTTTCTGTTATTACTTGTATCACACATTCTGGTAAGCATTTGGTGAATAAAAATTTCATTTATTTGCTTTAGGTGGGAGAATACAAGTTGAAACCTGGGGTCTATTTAACCCTCGGTTCCATTGGGACAGGTGTTTGCCTTTATTCTTTTCAGAAAGAAGTTCCTGCTTTTACTCGTGTATATGAAATAGTTTTCCCTTATCCTCCCTTATTTGCTCAAATTTTTTGTTTTTTTGAGACAGCCTTGTTCTGTCGCCCAGGCTAGAGTGCAGTGGCACGATATTGGCTCACTGCAACCTCTGCCTCCCATGTTCAAGCAATTCTCCTGTCTCAGCCTCCGGAGTAGCTGGGATTATAGGCACCTGCCACCAAGCCCAGCTAATTTTTGTATTTTTAGTAGAGACGGGTTTCACCTTGTTGGCCAGGCTGGTCTCAGACTCCTGACGTCAGGTGAGCCACTGTGCTTGGCTGCTCAAGATTTTCTAGGCACTTTTGCTGTTTTGTCCTTTAGCAGCCCCTGTAAAACACTAACAAGCCTCCTATGGTCAACACTTGGGGTTTTTTTGTTTATAGGTGTTGTGTCTCTAGGTGCCTTGTGTTTTTTTTTTTTTTTTGGTATGAAAAAGGACAAACCTTTATGTATGTATTCTATTAATGTTGCTGCAAACCCTAAGTGGGAGTGTGTATCCATTTGGTAAATGAGGAACTTAATAACTCAGGTAAAGTTTCTTACTTTTGTGCTTTATTTGGTTTCAGGGTCTCCTTGGCAGCTGTACTCTGGAGTCTGGATGTTGCTCTGTAAAGACCTTTAATAAAATCTTGTACAAAGACACAAGGTCTGACTAGACTGTTCAGTATTCAGACTGAGGGGCACGTTGGCCTCTGGAGCATTACATATCTTCTTGGTTTTAACCATACTTGTGGTATTTGCAAGGGCCAGAACAGTAAGACCCAAGCAGAGCTAACCAGAGAAATATCTTTGTGTGATAGCGAAGGTTGTTAGCAAGCAAGGCAGCACCTTGATTCGTTGTCCTGTAGTTCAGGATTGTAGGTTTAGAAGAGTGATATATTTGAGTTTTTCCTATGCATAAGGCGATCCACGTTGCACATCGAAAGTGAATATAAATGGCCATGATATTTTGTGTCATGCTGTGCTCTAAGTGTTCTTTACATATGTACTCATTAATCAACCTCTCTAAAGTGTAAAGGAAATTTGCTTGCACCACTGAAGGCACTTAAGGCTCAGAAGTAAATTTGCCTAAGCAGTATAAAGCTATCATTAGAATCCACATTCCTAAGTTGTGTTCTCTTAGGGGATCATGGAACCAGTCATTGGTACTATAGGCCATTATGTTCTGGAGAACTGTAAAGAACATTTAAATTGTCTCTGATTTTATCTATAAATGTTTTGAAGTATTTTCTGCCAGTGTCTGTACAAGAAATTCGGCACGATTTTTTCAGGCAAAACTAGTGAGGGACAGGTTGGCTTGAAAATCATGAGACTGATAATCAGATTCTGGTTGATCACAGAGGGGACTTCCAGGGACAGCTGTTACGGGCCTGGAAGGCCTAATCAGGTGGCTGCTTCCTGGTGATGCAGCCTGGCTGATGAGATAACCCTGGCTCCATAGGCCGCTTAGCAGTTGCTGTGATGATTTGGTTGTCTTCTCAATTAGACTGAGCTGTACATGGTGTTTGTATTGCTTGGCACATGGTAAGGGCTTAATATTTGAGGTAATTATGTAGGGCGCACACTGACAAGTATCTGCCCCCCCTTCCTTTTTGACTCATAAATTGGTCATCTTAACCATTTAAGTGTATACTTCTATAGTGATAGAGTCAGCCCTCTGTCCAAGGGATTTGCGTTTGTGGATTCAACCAACTTTGGATCAAAAATAATCAAAAAGGATGGTTGTGTGTGTACTGAACATGTAGACTTATTTTTCTTATTTTCAAAATACTATATTTTCTTGTCACTTATGTTCTTGTACACTGCAGTGTAACAGCTATGTAGCATGTACATTAGGTATTAAAAGTAATCCAGCGAAGATTGAAAGTCTAAGGATGTGCCTAGGTTATCTTAGGTATAAATACTCTCCCATTTTGTATAAGGAATTTAAGCATCTGGGGATTTTGGTATTTGAAGGGGGTCATGGAACCAATCATTGGTACTGCAGGAAGACTGCTGTATATTCTCATTGTGCATCAATCTCCAGAAGTTCATCTTACAGATGTGCTGCCCCTCCCTCACCTTTTTGAAAGAGCCTTTGATGATTATATGGATTCCTGGTTGGTTTGTTTTTTATTTTTTGAGGTGGAGTTTCGCTCTTGTGTATCAGGCTGGAATGCAGTGGTGCTATATCGGCTTACTGCAACCTTTGCGTCCCGGGTTCAAGCCATTCTCCAGCCTCAGCCTCCCGCTAGCTGGGATTACAGGTACCCGCCACCATGCCCAGCTAATTTTTGTATTTTTAGTAGAGACGGGGTTTCCCCACGTTGGCCAGGCTGGTCTCAAACTCTTGACTTCAAGTGATCCCCCCACCTTGGCCTTTCAGAGGCTGGAATTACAGGCATGAGCACCCAGCCAGTTGAACTTACTTGAACATCTGCAAATTATTTTTTATTATTTTTATTTTTTGAGACGGAGTCTCACTCTGTCACCCAGGCTGGAGTGCAGTGGCGCGATCTCTGCTCACTGCAAGCCCCGACTCCCTGGTTCACGCCATTCTACCTCAGCCTCCTGAGTAGCTGGGACTACAGGCGCCCGCCACCAAGCCCGGCTATTTGTGTGTTTTTAGTAGAGACGGGGTTTCACCGTGTTAGCCAGGATGGTCTCGATCTGACCTCGTGATCCACCTGCCTTGGCCTCCCAAAGTGCTGGGATTACAGGCGTAAGCCACCGTTCCCGGCCAAACATCTGCAAATTAAGTGCTGGGAATAGGTTAAGACTATACTGCGCTGTATATCAGATTAGGTGATCTTTTAAATTCCTCATGAGTTTTCTCCAGTCCACTTGGAAGTTCAGTCGGTGGGAGAAGTTAGTGCTGTTAATTCCCACTAGGTGTTGCTGTAACAAAGGAAATGTGCAGTAAGAATAATAGCTTAAGGAGAAAGAAACTTAATGAATTGTGACAGAAAAGTATGCAGATTATTAGCATAATAGATTACTGAATTATTGGGAGAAAGTGCTGTTAATTACCACTAGGTGGTGCTGTGACAAAGGCAATGTGCAGTAAGAGGAACAGCTTAGGGAGGAAGAAATAAACTTAATTGTGACAGAAAAATGAAGATTATTAGTGTATAGATTACTGAATTATGAAAGTGAACACCCCTGTGTAACCATTTAAAAATGGCAAAATGTGTCCAGCTGTGCTGGCTCACACCTGTAATCCCAGCACTTTGGGAGGCCAAGGCAGGTGGATCACTTGAGCCCAGAAGTTCCAGGCCAGCCTGGACAACATGGTGAAACCCTGTCTCTACGAAGAGATTTTAAAAATTTGCCAGATGTGGAGGCTGAGGTGGGAGGATGGCTTGATCCTGGGAGGTGGAGATTGCAGTGAGCCATAATTGTACCACCACTCTCCAGCCCAACCTGGGTGACAGACCCTGTCTCAAAAAAAAAAAAAAGAGACCCCCAGATTTGCCCCCTCCCTTGTATCTAAGAAGATATGGGAGGCCAGGTGCAGTGGCTCATACCTGTAATCTTCAAGAGGCTGAAGTGGGGGATTTTTATTCTTTTTGAGACAGTCTTGCTCTGTCGCCCAGGCTGGAGTGCAGTGGCACAATCTCAGCTCACTGCAACCTCAGCCTCCTGAGTAGCTGCGATTACAGAAGGCCGCCACCACTCCTGGCCAATTTTTGTATTTTTAGTAGAGACGGGGTTTCACCATGTTGGCCAGGCTGGTCTGGAACTCCTGACCTCAAGTGATCCACCTCCCAAAGTGCTGGGATTACAGGCGTGAGCCACTGTACCCAGCCTAGTCTTTTACATCTTTTACAGAAAACTATATAAGACAAATGTAGAGCTCAGGTGAGCACTTGGTAACCAGAGTTTGAGAAGTTTAAATTATGCTGGGACTCCCTCTATATCCCACTCTAAACGCAGCCCCACCCTCCATAAGTTACCTTGATATTCTTTTTTGAGACAGGGTCTGGCTGTATTGCCCAGGCTGGAGTGCAGTGGTAGTGGCACAATTTCACTGCAAACTCCACCTCCTGAGCTCAAGCCATCCTCCCACTTCAACCTTCTGGGTAGCTGGGACTACAGGCATGTGCCACCATCTCTGACTAATTTTTATTTTTTTATTATTTTTTTTTGAGATGGAGTCTCGCTCTGTCACCCAGGCTGGAGTGCAGTGGCAAGATCTTGGCTCACTGCAAGCTCCGCCTCCCAGGTTCACACCATTCTCCTGCCTCAGCCTCCCGAGTAGCTGGGACTACAGGTGCCCGCCACTACGCCTGGCTAGTCTTTTGTATTTTTCGTAGAGATGGGGTTTCACCGTGTTAGCTAGGATGGTCTCCATCTCCTGACCTCGCGATCCGCCCGCCTCAGCCTCCCAAAGTGCTGGGATTACAGGCGTGAGCCACCGCACCTGGCCTAATTTTTATATTTTTAGCAGAGATGGGGTTTCACCATGTTGCCCAGTCTGGTCTCGAACTCTTGAGCTGAAATGATCCTCCTGCCTCGGCCTCCCAAAGTGCTGGGAATACAGATACGAGCCACTGTGCTTGGCATTTACCTTGATTTTCAAAGTAATTGCCTCCCTAGACAGTATAATAAAAACTACTAGCAATTATTTTATTTTATTTTATTTATTTATTTATTTATTTATTTTTGAGACGGAGTCTCGCTCTGTCGCCCAGGCTGGAGAGGAATGGTGTGATCTCGGCTCACTGCAGGCTCCTCCTATTTATTTATTTATTTATTTTTGAGACGGAGTCTCGCTCTGTTGCCCAGGCTGGAGTGCAGTGGTGTGATCTCTGCTCACTGCAAGCTTTGCCTCCTGGGTTTATGCCATTCTCCTGCCTCAGCCTCCCGAGTAGCTGGGAATACAGGCGCCTGCTACCATGCCTGGCTAATTTTTTTGTATTTTTAGTAGAGACGAGGTTTCACCATGTTAGCCAGGATGGTCTCGATCTCCTGACCTCGTGATCCACCCGCCTCGGCCTCCCAAATTGCTGGGATTACAGGCGTGAGCCACTGCACCCAGCCCTTAATATGTCTTAAGTGGGGAGGGAGAGTTGAAAATGCTTGTTGCTTGACCAAATGGCATTACTCTTCCAGCCAGGGCTATGCCACAGGAGTGCTATTCAGTAGAGGAATTAAGTGGTTCCCTGAATTTAGCTGCTGTTAGAGGAGGCGGGAAGACCTCTAAGGTAATTCTTAAAGGCCTTGTGGCTCTTGGTGAAGCAGTCTGACATTGTCAGTGTCCTTTAGGGACAACCATTCAGCCTTACGTATGGTGCTGGACACAGCCAGAGATCTTAGCCTGTAATCTGTGCAAGTAGATGGAATCCTGCTGCAGTAGTGATCATGGCCCCACCCTCAGGACTGCAAAAGGCTTCCAGTTAAATACCCAGGTAAAGCCCATCTACAGCACCCTTGAAGGAAAGGCCAAACAAGGACTCACCTTTCCCTCTTTGTGCTTTTGTACCTGGCTGTTTACACTGCTTGCACCCTTGTGACTGACTCCAGTAGAACTTAGTTGAAACTTGCCTTTGTGAAGCCTTCCCTGATCTGGCTCTTGCTGTTATGGACTGATTTATGTCCCCCCAAATTCTTATGTTGAAGCCCTAACCTCCAGCACGACTGTATTTGGAGACTTTAAGGAGGTATTGTGGCGCTGGCTTGGCTCTTGTCATGGACTCTATTGCCTTTCCTGGCTGGACCTCTCTGCAGCTCCATCTTTCCTACTTCCACAGTGGGGGCTTGATGAATGAGGAGAGACTTGCTTACTTTTAGCTCTCCTGAATGTTCTTCAAGCCAAGGCTATCACTACCTCTCTCTGTTCCTTTTCAATTCAAAATACGGTTTGGGAGAAGGGGGCAAGAAGAGGCATTAAATATGCAGATGGGGGTACATACTGCCCTCAGGGACTCCTGCCACCACCCCACCACACTGCCAGCTCTCCCATCCTCCATCCCACCAGTGATCCCAAAGTAATTGGATGTTCTCTGCAGGAGAGTAGGAGGCTCAGGCCAAAGGAGCCAAGGCTGAGGGCCAGGGGTCACAGGAAAGCTCAAGAGTCATTTTCTTTCTGTCAGGGCTTCAGATATAAAATCTGATTACCAGTGAAATAAAGATGATACTAATCTATGTGTTTTTATTTTTATTTTATTTATTTTTTCTGACACAGTCTCACTCTATTGCCCAGGCTGGAGTGCAGTGGCGTGATCTCAGCTCACTGCAACCTCTGCCTCCCAGGCAAGTGATTCTTGTGCCTCAGACTCAAGAGGTGGGACTGCAGGCATACGCAACCATACCCAGTTAGTTTTTGTAATTTTTCACAGAGATGGGGTTTCACCATGTTGGCCAGGCTGGTCTTGAACTCTTGGCCTCCCAAAGTGCTGGGATTACAGGCATGAGCCACCATGCCTGTCCTGTTTTTATTTCGACTTGTGAAAATTACATGTGTTCCAGATAATATTTTAAAACATGTTGGTCTATTCATAAACATGGTAAAATAAGCCCCTCTCCCACTGCTGAGCTAACCCTCTGCAGAGGCGCTCTCCACTGTGTTTCTTGTATATATGTATGTGTATGTGTGTATATATGTGTGTGTATATACATATATATATATATATATATATTTTTTTTTGAGACAGTCTTACTCTGTCGCCCAGGCTGGAGTGCGGTGGTGCGATCTCGACTCACTGCGATCTCAGCTCACTGCAAGCTCCGCCTCCTGGCTTCATGCCATTCTCCTGCCTCAGCCTCCCTAGTAGCTGGGACTACAGACATCCACCACCACGTCCGGCTAATTTTTTGTATTTGTAGTAGAGATGGGGTTTCACTGTGTTAGCCAGGATGGTCTCTATCTCCTGACCCTGTGATCTGCACTCCTCGGCCTCCCAAAGTGCTGGGATTACAGGCATGAGCCACCGCGCCCGGCCCTTCTTGTATATTCTTAAAGAGATACAGTCCATGTATACACAACTGAGTGTGTGTGTGTATTTTTATCTTTTCCCAGATGCTATTACCTTAAGTATGACAATACTGGCAGCTTAATGCACAATTTGTTCAGAAGCCATTTTAGAAGGAGCAGGCCTGCCCTCTCAGGGTAACCTCACCACAACAGGATTTTAGGGAAGACTCCCACATTGGAGGCAAGAACCCTCTGAGCTGGATGCCGTCCACAGCAAATTAGGTATTGTATCTGCAAGCAAAAGAAGAAACTGGCTAACATAAGCAGCATAGAACTTTATTGGAAGGATCTCAGATAACTCAGAATCTATGAGAAGCCTGGAAAACTCAGCTCTGAAATGAGATCTAGGGAGGCTGGCATCAGGGAACGCAGCCAAGGTCATGGCTGAAAAGCAGTCTGGTCTAGGATGTCATCACCAGACTCTCCCAGTGAATGATTTTTCAGCTGTCCCTTTTTCTTTGTGTCACTCTGAGGTTTAAAGTTGTGGGTGTGAGCATCTGATTGGCCAAGCCTGGTGTCTGACCCAGCTGCTGAAAAAGATAGCTTTGGCTTCTACAGTGGAAATGAGGCCCAGCCCAGTGCCATACTCAATGCCCCTCTCCCCCACCTAGGCAAGGTGTTGATGCTGGGTGGCCAAAACCATGTTGTGAAATTGTTCTTGGAACCCACTGGTAGAAATACAGCTATTGGCAACATGGAGACAAGGGCTGAAGCCTTTCATGGACTTCTCATCAAAGGTTACTGTCAGCCGGGTGCCGTGGCTCATGCCTGTAATCCCAGCACTTTGGGAGGCCGAGGGAGGTGGACCACGAGGTCAGGAGATCGAGACCTTCCTGGCTAACATGGTGAAACCCCGTCTCTACTAAAAGTACAAAAAATTAGCCGGGCGTGGTGGTGGACACCTGTAGTCCCAGCTACTAGGGAGGCTGAGGCAGGAGAATGGCGTGAAGCCAGGAGGCGGAGTTTGCAGTGAGCTGAGATCGTGCCACTGCACTCCAGCCTGGGTGACAAGAGCGAGACAAAAAAAAAAAAAAAAAAAATAGGTTACTCTCAGGCTCTGAAGAGTTAGGTTCTAGTCATTAGGTTTCCTGGCAGCTGGTGACAGACTGGGAGCTGCTTAACTGATCAGCTTGCCCATCAGGCAAGGAGAGAACACCTGCTAGTAATGTGAGTTCTTGGGGATGGACCCAGAGGGTGAGCCAGTCAGGGATGAAAACACCATTAGCGTAGAGAACCAGGAGAAGCACAATGTGTGCTGAGAGGACAGTGGATAAAGGGTTTTTTGGGGGATCCACTCCCAGACAGAAGCTAGGCTGGCAAGGCTGCTGAAGCCCACAGCGTAATATGATAATCTGGAGTCTGCTACCCGCATGTGTGACCTCACACCACCAAGGGGAAGTCCAAGAAATTTCAGCCACAGACCCCACCCAGCCCACCATCTCCAGTCAGCCATGCTCCGCACTCTTACCTGGGAAATTAAGCAAAGGCTATGAGTATCTCAGTGCTGCTGTGGTGGTGAGGCGAGTGGGAACACCTTCCTCTGCAGTGCTTTACTAAGGAGACTTGAGATGCGGGGAGAAGCTGAGCATTGCAATCAGAGACCTGGGATCAAATTCTGGCACCAGCACTGATTGAGTGAGTGGGTGACCTTGAACCTTTCTGATCCTCAGTTATCTCAGGGCTGTTGTGGGAGTTAAAGGAGATGTAACTATTAATACATGTTTCTGTGTTTCTTCTCTAGTGTTTATCATCTAGTATATTCCCTCTGTTTGGAGACATTATAACAGTTAAGAGCCCAGCTCTGGCGGGGTGTGGTAGCTCCCACCAGCATTTTGGGAGGCCTAGGCTGGTGGATCAGTAGAGGCCAGAAGTTCGAGAATAGCCTGGCCAACATGGTGAAACCCTGTCTCTACTAAAAATACAAAATTTAGCCGGGCACGGTGGCTCACGCCTGTAATCCCAGCACATTGGGAGGCCAAGGTGGGTGGATCACGAGGTCAGGAGTTCAAGACCAGCCTGGCCAAGATGGTTAAACCCCATCTCTACTAAAAATACAAAAATTAGCTGGGTGTAGTGGTGGGTGCCTGTAATCCCAGCTACTCGGGAGGCTGAGGCGGGAAAATCTCTTGAACCTGGGAGGCGGAGGTTGCGGTGAGCCAATATCGTGCCACTGCACTCCAGCCTGGGTGGCAAAGCGAGACTCCATCTCAAAAAAAAAAAAAAAAAAAATTTAGCCTGGTGTGGTGGCACATGCCTGTAATCCCAGCTACTCAGGAGGCTGAGGCATGAGAATTGCTTGAACCCAGGAGGCGGAGGTTGCAGTGAGCCACGATTGTGCCACTGCACTCCAGCCTGGGTGAGAGAGCGAGATACTCTGTCAAAAAAAAAAAAAAGACACCAACACTCATTGTAGAAAACTTGGACAATAAAGGAAAACATGGCTAAGAGAAAAATATAAAAGACCCCAGCTCTTCAAGCCCAACAGTTTGGATTCAGCACCGGGTATACAACTTAGCAGTATGAGCACAAGCACATCAGTTACCTCCCTGTTCCTCCCTTTGGTCATCTGCATGTAGAGTGCTTAACACAATGCCTGACCTATCACAGCAAATGCCCAATTAGTGCTAGCTGTTATTATTACCACTACTTAAGCATATCCTCTTGGATTTTAATAGCTAAATTCATGATATTGGATTCTCCCCATCCCAACTGTACATGAACTGACTACAGGTGCCATGCTTTCTGCTTCTACTCAAACGGTGGGCATAGCTGGGTAGATAATCAATATCCCCATTTTACAATGGTGAATTTGGCCTTTTACAGTGCCTTGTTCCATTTTCCATCTTGATTATTTGTAATTTTTTTTTTTTTTTTGAGACGAAGTCTCACTCTGTCACCTAGGCTGGAGTACAGTGGCATGATCTCGGCTCACTGCAACCTCCGTCTCCTGGGTTCAAGTGATTCTCATGCCTCAGCCTCCTGAGTAGCTGGGATTACAGGCATGCACTAGCACACCTGGCTAATTTTTAATTTTTAGTAGAGACGGAGTTTCACCATGTTGGCCAGGCTGGTCTGAAACTCCCAACCTGTGGTGATCCGCCCGCCTCAGCCTCCCAAAGTGCTGGGATTACAGGCATCCATCTAGTGATTATTTCTGAGATCTGATGTTGCTATGTATAAATGCAGCTGTTGTATTTCAAAGTAGGGCCTGCCAACATCAGAGCTGGAAAACATTGAAGTATCATAGTGAATATTTTCAACCTCAGAGATTGTTTTTCTTACTATTCTCCTCCTCAGGGACATTAGATTTTGATATTATTTTATCTACCAAACCATTCTCTTTTTTTCCTTATAACACCCAGACTGGTATGACTCTCTGTTATATTAGCCAAAGCTACATTTATAGCGTAAGCATGACCATGGTGAGAAGATAATTGTTATATGCCCTGAGCTTGCTGTAAACATTTAATCTTCGTGACATCCCTTATAATGGACAGATTTCATTACTAACCTCATTTTACAAGTTTAATCCATGCAGTACATCTTAGGGGGAACTGGTGATTTTTCTTAGGCTTTAAGAAATATTGGCAGGGTATGATGGCTCACATCTGTTATCCCAGCACTTTGGGAGGCCAAAACGGGAGAATCCTTTGAGCTTAGGGGTTCAAGATCAACCTGGGCAACATAGCCAGACTCCATCTCTTAAAAAATTTAGGCCAGGCGCAGTGGCTCATGCCTGTAATCCCAGCACTTTGGGAGGCCGAGCCGGGCGGATCACAAGGACAGGAGATCGAGACCATCCTGGCTAACACGGTAAAACCCCGTCTCTACTAAAAATACAAAAAAAATTAGCCGGGCGTGGTGGCGGGCACCTGTAGTCCCAGCTACTCGGGAGGCTGAGGCAGGAGAATGGCGTGAACCCGGGAGGCGGAGGTTACAGTGAGCTGAGATCACGCCACTGCATTCCAGCCTGGGCGACAGTGAGACTCCGTCACACACACACACACACAAATTTAAAGATTAGTCAGGCGTGGTGGCACATGCCTGTAGTTTCACCTACTGGGAGGCTGAGGTGGGAGGATCACTTGAGCCTGGGAGGTAAGAAACATTGGCCGGTCTCCTGGGCCCCTGCTGAGCCCTCCTGACCCCTTCCCAGAGCCACAGCCCCAGGCCCTTGCTTTCTGAGGTGCTGCTTGTCCCAGGGGACTCAACTGCTGGTGGTGTGCCCCAGGTGCAGGATATTGACACTGGAAAGTACACCTGTAAGGGGATGCTGGGGTCTTGGGAAGGAAGGTGACTGTTAACCTATGGAGATCAGCTTACTGTGTGAGCATTGGCCAAAATGACCAGGCTGCCCAGCCTCGGCCCAGATCAAGATCTAGAGGCCAGGAAGGAAGTGGGCCTACCTCCCCACCATGCCATGCAACTGGTCAGATAAGAGGTGCAGGTATGGGCTCCACCCCTCCAGGACCACCAACCCCCTAGGGTGTTTGCAGCCTCACAGCCTGGTTTTCCACAAGTCTGCCCCATCCCTAAGGCCACACAGCTGAAGTTTTGGCTCCGCTTTCATCCCAGGGATGGGCAGGCTGGCATTGGGCCACCTGCTGCCCCTGGCCCCAGACTCTCTGGGTGGGTGGCTATGTGATCCATCTGGCTGGGGCAATGCCAGGACCACCCCACCCATTTCAGTGTCCTAATTCTTACTTTGTTCTGCCATTGTGGCAATCTGGTGGTAAATATAACCTTTTGACAGAGTTTTTGAACTGCCTGGAACCCAAGATCCTAAACATTTTTTAACCGTATTTGGGTTATCTTTTATTTTGGTTTTTATCCCCAGTGGAGAAAAATCAATATGGAAAAAAAGTTATTTTAAAATACACAATGGGTGGCAGCAGTGGTGGTAGGGGAAAAAGGTAAAAAGAATTTTTTTAAATAAAAAAAAAAGTACAGGATGAAGTGAATTGAAAGATTTGTTTAATGCACTTTTCTTCAAGGATAGTATTTCTGTGTTCGTAAAATTTGAGAATAAATTGGTCTCTAAAAAAAAATATTTAGAATGTCAAGATCCTAACTTCCAATCTGAGAACATGTAACATGAGTCTCTGGATTGGGAATGACTTATGTGATCCCAAACCCTCATTTTCACAAAGAAGATGGAGCCCTAGTAGCTCTGAAATTCAAATGAAGCTATGCCTCTGCTGCCTGGTCCAGTGCTGTGCTAACCCCGCAGCCTGCCCAGGTACAGCTGGGTCTTTGTCCAGCTGTACAAAGGGAGTTCCACTGTGATGTATGCATCCCGCCCTCACTGGCAGGCCATTGACTACACCTGCAACCAGCCTGTTCTCACAGCCCTTTGTGTGGTGAGCAGGAGAGCTGGACTCTGAGCCCTCAGTTGCCTAGAGAGAGGGTAGAGCTGGCCTTTAATTAAGGACTTTTTGGCTTTTTAGAGTGAGCTTCCGGGGAAGCATAGCATAGCTTAGAGCCACTTTCCTGCCAGAGGGGGTGGGTGCCAAAGGAGGTGGATCTTTTGCTCACTGGTTTACCCTCAGCATACCAGGAAAAATAGTCATCCTGATTCACTGTTTGGTCCAGGTTTTTATCACACAGTATTGTGTGATGAAATCCTTCTTGTAGAATAATTTAACTGGATGAAAATAACCATGTTTGTTTTTTGTCTTTAGAAATATGTTACTGTGGCTGGGCATGGTGGCTCATGCCTGTAATCCCAGCACTTTGGGAGGCTGAGGTGGGTGGATCACCTGAGGTCAGCAGTTTGAGACTAGCCTGACCAACATGGTGAAACCCCGTCTCTACTAAAAATACAAAAATTAGCTGGGCATGGTGGCACGCACCTGTAATCCCAGCTACTAGGGAGGCCGAGGCAGAAGAATCTCTTGAACCCAGGAGGCGGAGGTTGCGGTGAGCTGAAATTGCACCACTGCACTCCAGCCTGGGCAACAGAGTGAAACTCCTTCTCAAAAAAAAAAAAAGAAAGAAAATCTATTATATCCATACGGTAATGAATGTTTCCTTTTATTTTGTTTTTATTTTTATTTTTTATTTTTGAGATGGAGTCTCCCTCTCTAGCCCAGGTTGGAGTATAGTGACACAACCTAGGCTCACTGCAACCTCCACCTCCCAGGTTCAAGCATTTCTCCTGCCTCAGCCTCCCCAGTAGCTGGGACTACAGGCATACGCCACCATGCCCGGCTAATTTCTGTATTTTTAGTAGAGATGAGGTTTTGCCTTGTTAGCCAGGCTGGTCTTGAACTCCTAATCTCAGGTGATCCACCCACCTCAGCCTCCCTAAGTGCTGGGTTTGCAGTCATTTTTTTAAAAAAATAAATCTTGTTCTTTGGAAGACCATTAAGAATAGTCATAAAATATCAATCCTTACAAATAGAACTGCTCAAAAAAGAAACTCAAAAACTAAATTTGGGTTCAGTGGCTTCTGAGGGTATACCACAAGTGAAGTCTCTATGTTCTCAACAAGGGCGTGAACGGCAAACCTGCACACCTGAGGGCTCCGTGCTCTCAGGACTCATGGCCTGGCTTCCTGCTAAGTGGTAGCAGGTCCCTCTCTTTCATTTGGACTGAGTGTCCAAAGTGCAGTGGATTGGGAGCCAGGGAGATCCTCCATTTTTGGTCTTTTGGTTTAACCAATAGTCCTAGGAGCTTGGCACACCTGGGGTGTCACTTTTTGCTTGTGTTTGTGAACCTCTCTCATCAGGGACAAGAACCATGTCTCCATCTAGCTGCAGGCCTCTAGGATGGGGACAGTATCCCATCAGACAGGGATTCCCCATGGTGCAAATGATGGTCTCTCTTCCTTCCACACATCTGTGCTGCACTCAAGCCATTTGTCAGGTTAGCAGAGCCTGGGGGAGGCAGTGTGGAGAGAGCTGGCTTCGGAGATAGCCGGGCCCAGGTCTGAATCCTGGCTCTGCTGCCACTCCGCAGCCCAGTGACTTTAGTCACTTCACCTCACAAGGCTGAGTCTGTTTCCTCATTTGTGAGGGGGCAGGTGGGCGTCAATAGTGCCTGCCTTACACTATTACAAGATTTAGTGCAGTCAGTGGGAAGCTTTGTTCCAGGCACTGGAGGACACAGGTGAAACTGACACCTTTCTTGCCTTAAGGGGCATCCTATGGGTGTGTCAGGGGAGACTAGAGAGGGCACATAAAAGAGACCTGGCCATGTGCCCGGTGATAGAGGAGGGCAGCAGATAAGGAAGGGGCACAAGGAGAAGAGGCAACTCGGGTTGGTTATAAGGTGGGCCTGGGCAGACAAAGCAGGAGAGGGCACGTGCACAAAAGCACACTAGAGGCACGAACAGTCAGCACGGGGGAAATGGGGCGCCCTGCCTGGCATGCGGGAAGGGTCCAGCCAGCTAAGATGCCCACGTGTTTGGGAGGAGCGTGCCCTGGATCTGCCCCTGCCTTTTCCCTGGGTAGGCCAGTGATACGGTGCCTTCTTTGCTTTGTCCTGAGCGTTCCCCATAGGGTGGGCACAGGCAGGCTAAGTGTCCCCACTCCCCTCCTCCACTGCCATTATCAGCTGTGTCCAGATGGTCACAGGCTCCCTAATCTGGGATAATCGGCAGGTCGGAGCTCAGCTGGGCCCCGGGCCTTTATGCCTGCCGTGATGGGCCAGCCCCAGCTGGAGAGACCCTGTAGACAGGGCCCTGGGGCTTTGGAAGATGGGGTGGGATGTGGGGCTGGCTCTGTGCTGAAGGGAGATGCAAGGAGCAGATGATCGCTCTTCTTCCAAAGGCAATCTGAGTACAAATGAGGGGGAGCCTGCAGCTGGGGCCTGGCCAGCTCCTCCAGGCCTCACAGCGATATGCACAGAGCCTCTCGGAATCTGACTATGGTGTCTTTTGTTCCCTTTCTCTCCCTCTCTGAGCTCACCCCTCCCTACCCAGCAGTTTGTTGCTGCCCCTAGAGCCCCAGGCTTATAATGACATCAGGGGCTTTTGCCCCCATTGACGTTGGACACCTGACAGGTTCAGGTGCAGAGCCAGGGTGACTGGCTTCTCAGAGGCCCATGGCTACAGTGCCCCCACCCTGGGCCTGCGGTTTGCTGTGATCCTCCACTCCGTAGTTGTTCAGGGATCCATAACTATTTTTGTTTTGTTTCAGCCTCTTCCATGAGTGGGGGAGCCCCCTGCTTGTCTCCAGCTCCTAGCAGTGAGTCCTGATAATCTCAAATTTAAGGACGGTAACTTCGTCTGGGATGAGCGTGGGAAAGGATGTGTTTGGGAACAGACGCGGGCCTACAGAGGTGTTTGTAACCATCTCTTTCTAAGTGGTGGGAAACAGACATTTTATTCTTTAACTGTTTATATATATAGTGTGTGTTTTTTATGCATGAAATATTTTATAGTTTTTTAAAATGCCCACACTACTATTTTGAAAGTAAATGAGGTAATGTATGTGTCAGAACCCAATACCCAAAGCGATCGTAGTAAGAGATGGGGCCTTTGGGAAGGCATTAAATTGCTTAGGGAATGAGGGTGGAACCCTCATGAATGGGATTAGAGCCTTATAGGAGAGGTTGAAGGGAGTTTCCCGGCCTCCCTCTCTCATGTGAAGACTCAGCAAGAGAACATTATTTAGGAAGCAGAGAGCCCTCACCAAACACCAGATCTGCTGGCCACCTGATCTTGCACTTTCCAGCTTGAGAACTGTGAGAAATAAATTTCTGTTGTCTATAAATCACCCAGTCTAAGATGTTTTGTGATAGTAGCCCAGACAGACTGCAATGGTATAAAAGTGCTTCATCAAGAGTAAACACAGGGAGCAAATATTAGACATTCCATCTTCAGGCAGGGCAGACTGCAGCTAGAACACAGACCCAACAAGGTTTTATTTATACAAGAAAAGGGACCATTAAGTTAAGGGCTCTTTGCTTGGAGGTGCCATGAGGGAGCAGAGTGTGCACCTGAGCTCCGCATGCCTCTCCGCCTCCTGGCTCAGGCTGTCCAAATCTGAGTCACCTGCCCAAGCTCTGGATGATGGTGACACAGCCGTGGGAGCTGGTGCAGCGCTGCAGGGATGGCTGGGCCTCCACCTGCCCACTGCTGGGGTCAAAGGTGAAGACCTTATCGGTGCTTTCTCCGCGATCATCCCGCCCGCCAAGTATGTGGACCTTCCCATCACACACAGTGACTCCACAGCTTTCCTGCGTGGACAAACAGAAAGACAACTATCAGGTCCAGCCTGGGGCTTCCTCTGTCCCTGCCTGGCCAGGCCAGATAATAGAACCTTGACCCACAGACTGTGAACAGGCAATCTGGACTGTAGAGAGGCAGGAAACTGGATGGACCTGAGTTCCAGCTCTAGCTTGACCCTTACTCAGTGAATGGCCTTAGGCAAGTCACTTAACCTCTCTGGACCTCAGTTTCCTCATCTGCAAAGGGAGAAGAACTAAAGTGCCTTCTTCACAGGGTTCCCTTAACAGTTAATGGAAGTTAAGCATGTAAAGCATTTTACATAGAGCCTGGAATGTGGTAAGCACACCAATAACAATAATCTCGACTGCTGCCATCTTAGAATCTCAGACTCAAGCCAGAAATCTCACCAAAGGTCAGAACTGGCAGAGACCACCAGTCCAACCATACCTGTGTAGTCTCTGGAGTTTCAGGGGATGGAGAAGGTAGGGGAGGCAGGGAACTGCAGGGGCCAGAGCTTCCAGGACTTGGGCCTCCCCGCTCTGATATCACTAGAGCAGAACTTAGCAACTCCCTTCCCCACATCTTACCTCATGATTGGTTACTAGCAGTGGCCTTTGGGGCAGGAGAGACCACAGGGTCATTTGGACCAAATCCCCACTCAAAGCTATAGCACTTGGGACTGCAGGGTTCTAGGCTCTGCCTTAATTAACAGGGCCTAGTTGTTGGCCTGGGCCAGGTGCTGAACCTCTCTAGGGCCAGTCCCCTCATCTGTGAAATGCATGGTTCACCACCACTGTGAGGAGGAGCTAGAGAGTGATGTATAATAAAACCACCTAGGATGGAGTCACACAAGATTCACAAACTCCAAGATCCAGAGCCGTAGAAGTGGGTTCCGCTTTCCTGCCTTGAAGCCTCCACTTACCACAGGGCTGGGGAGGATAGCTGCCTCCCCCCACACATCTGTGCCTGGATCATAGGTGAAGATTTTGCTCATGAGACCCCCCATGACATAGATGGTGTCCTCAAGGGAGATGGCCTCAAGACACCGCTGTGAGAAGGGTGCTGGTGACCGCAGGCTCCACCGGTCCTCCTTGGGGTCAAAGCACTGCACCTGAGGGGCAAGAGGAGCAGCGGTGATGAAGACTTACCACCCCCCCACAAATGCCCCACTGCCCCCATGCTGCCACCTCTCTCCCTGGGGGCACTCATTCAAAACGACATTTGCCAGTGTCCACCAGGCCCGAGCCAGCATCTGGGAGGGAGGGGGAGATAACACCATCCCTGCCCTCAAGGGCCCTTCATCTGGTCCTATGTTCTGTCCTCTGCCTCTGGACTCCCTTTGTCAAAAGCCTCCTCATCTTTCAAGGTCCTGCTCAAATGCCATCCCATCCTTAAAGGTCTCCCTGGTGTTCCCCCCACCCCCCAAAACACACACAGGAACAGTCTCTTCTTTGATGGAGAACACAGTCGCCTCATGTAAGATTAATCATAGAGCACATCATACTGAGCTGGGAGAGGTACTGTCTGCTTTAGGGTTATAGAGTCCTCAGAGCAGACCCCCGACGGGGATGTGTTCCTAGCTGCATACACTGTCAACTCCCTTCTCTTTTCCTGGTGCTCTCAGGTCATAAGATTCCAGCTGAGGTGTCTTGCTGCCCTATTTCTATAGCTGTCCACATGCCCATGGGTGTTTCTGATGCCCTTAACAGTTTCTGTATTTAGCTGCCTGCTCACCTCACTCTCTGTTTCCTCAACTGTTTCCTTGGAGACCCCCCTCCCCCCACAGCAGCCTATAACAAATCGGTGCTGCATGGATGGTGTTAAATGGGGCCTCCCACCATGAGTGTCCATCACTCAGCTCCAGGAGGGTTTGCTGGAAGAATGTGGTCAGGGAATAAGGAAGGGTGGGCACCCTAATTTGGGAAAGAGTCAAGTCCTAGGACCACAGGCTTATGAGGCCATCAGGGGAGGGAAGGAACTGCTATGATAAATATTTTTATTTGCAAAAAGCCTAAATGTCCAACAATAAAAGATGAGTAGACTCTAGTTCATTCACCATGTGGAATAGTACAGACATTGAAATGATGGCTGTAAAGTTGCTAATCACGTGGAAAGTGCTCATACCTAAATTAGAATAAAATGCAGAATGCAAAATTCTGACAGAAAACAAAACTGTAAGAAAGACAAAAATCAATTCAGTGGAAGCCTGTAAGGCAATGCACCAAAATATGAATAGCAGCTCTGCCTAGATGGTGGGATTATGGGTTATTTTTTTCTATTTTTCTGTGTTTTCTAAATTTTCAGTAATAAGTGTATTGTTTTTGGAATGGAACAAAAGCATTTTAACTATCTTGCCCTCAATTTTTAAAACGTATGAAACTTATATGGCACCAGCCCAAACATTTGAGTCCCAGTGTGCTGCTGACCCACTGTGTGATCTTGGGGTCATTTTTCTGCTCATTTCCTTCCCTGAAACATGGAGGTGACTGGTCTGGGCTGTTGATGGGATTAAGTGAATAAATGGACAAGGGCATGAAAACGCCCAATTCTGCGCCTGGCACACATTGGGCACCCCAGCCTTCAACGCCCTCTCGCGCCCGAGGCCCGCGCCCACCTTGTCTGTGTTGATGCCGCCCTGCCTGGCGCCCCCGATCACGAAGAGCTGGCCCGCGCAGGACGCCACCGCCGCAGAGCTCACGGCCTCAGGGAGGGGCGCGGCGGCCGCCCAGGTGTTGGAGAAGGGGTCGTAGCGCTCCACGCTGTGCAGGCGCCTCAGGCCGTCGAAGCCACCCACCGCGAACAGCTGCAAGTGAGGACATGGGCCGGGGAGCCGGGTGCCAGGGCCTTAGGCCCCTCGGCCTCATCGCTTCAGTCTTACAGTCTTTGAGCTGGAAACTATCCCTGTCCCCAACCCAGCTTCAGGACCAAACTGACCCCGGAGCCCAGTGCTGCCACCACCTGGGTGGCCTCCACCCAGTTGCTGTACCTCCCTGAGCCGGTTTCCTCTCATTTAGCGGGGATGAGACCTGTCTTTAGGATGGGTACTGAATGCGGGTTACAGCTGTAAAATACCTGGCACCAAGCTGATGCTTAATAATAATAACTAGTATTGAGACTTTACCACCCCACTTAATTGATTCTAAGAAGCATCTTTGTTTCTGAATTCGGAATGTGGCTTACAAAGATAATTGACAGATTTTTTTTTTTTTTTTTTTTTTTTTTTTTTTTTTTTTTTTTTTGAGACAAAGTCTCGCTCTGTCGCCCAGGCTGGAGTGTATTGGTGCAATCTCGGCTCACTGCAAGCTCCGTCTCCCGGGTTCATGCCATTCTCCTGCCTCAGCCTCCTGAGTAGCTGGGACTACAGGCACCCGCCACCACGCCTAGCTAATTTTTTGTATTTTTAGTAGAGATGGGGTTTCACCGTGTTAGCCAGGATGGTCTCGATCTCCTGACTTCGTGATCCGCCCGCCTTGGCCTCCCAAAGTGCTGGGATTACAGCCACTGCGCCTGGCCGACAGATTCTTTTATTCTTGAGTGGCACAGTCAAGATTCAAACCTAGACTGTATGGCCCCAGAGCCCACATCCTTGACCATCAGGCTGTTACTATTACAGTAATTGCTATTATTATTAGCATCAGCCATTATTATGTGACCTTGGACAAGTCTCCTTCTTTTTTGGGGGGACTTCAGACCCCTTCTTACAAAGAGAGGGTTTTAGAGAACCTCCTTCCAGCACATCCACAGATCTGTACCTTGGGTCCCAGGGCAGCCGCTGCAGCTCGTGCCTACCTGCCCCTGCACAACTGCCATCTTGTGCCTCCACCTGCCCTTGTGCAGAGAGGCTACCTTGATCCAGGTGTGCAGATGGGAGCTAAACATCCACACATCGTGACTGTTGATGTGGCCGCCTAGGGAGAGAGAAGCAGCTGTTGCCCACAGGCTCTCTTGCTATCCCAAGCATCCCCAAAGAGCTAGAAACTAGGGCACCCAGATCCAAAGGAAGGGTTAAGGGAAGGCAGTAGGAGGACTTCTTGAGCTGGTGTGAGACTCTGGACCTGTGACCCAGTGTGCTTTGAATAAGTAGTGGGAATGTCTGATTTACGACTCTCGAGGGGAGAAGCCTGACAGATTCAGGAAGAAAGGGCTGGTTTTCACCGGGCACCTTGTGGTGGTGGTGGTGGTGTGCCAGGCTCTGTGCTCAGGAAAGCAAAGAGGGGGCCGCTGTACTAAAGGTAAGAGTACAAAGGGTACCTAAGGCAAGCATCTGGAATGTACTGGGGATCCAGGAAAAGCAGAGCCAGCTGCACTGGGAGCCAGGAGAGGTAGAGGGTGACCCAACAACCCTCCCTCCCTTCTGCCTTCACCTGCACAATTTCATTTCTGATCTCATCCCTCCATGAGGTGTTGGGAATATTACACCCAGTTTACATATAAGAAACTCAGATGAGACTTAGAGACCAACAATGACCTGCTGAAGACTACATGGCTTTTTGTCAGAGCCAGAACCAGAGCTTCTGGCTCCAGGCTCAGCATTGGTGCTGCTGGAGGACATGGCATGCCCTATGGGGCCAGGCACTGGGGATGCAGGATGTGGACTCTCCCTTCCCATGTCTGGCCACCCTGGGGATCTTCGCCGAGGATCAACCTCTCAATGGGAGCCTCCCTGGGGACAACCCTAACTGCACCCTTCAGCCTGAGCCTGTGACCAGAGCCACATCTGTTTGGTAGCCCCCATCTTTGTTTATTCCTAGTGGCACCCAACAGAGGCCCCACATGTTGCTCAGAGCCATCAATGGCCTCGGATAAATTGTCCAGTGGTAATCTGTGGCCTGGATGGTCTGTGAGGCCTCCCTGGCTTATTCTCCTGCTCCTTACCCTTTGCAGGCACCCATATATGGTTCCTTAAAACATTAAGGTCAATCCACCTAGCCCCAGGCTCAATGCCTCCCTGATCTGACTCCTGACTCACCTGTGATACTCAACCTGCACTTCAGAGCCCTGAGTCCCCAGGGTTCCTTTCTGCATGTCCCTGCCCTTGTGCCTTTGCCCATACTGTTCCCTCCAACTTTCAAGGTCCAGCTGAAAAGTCTCTTCTATGAACCCTGGCTAGATTCTCTGAGTGGCATTCCAGATCATCTGGGGACTCTGAGAATTCTGATCACATTCTGCCTGGCAGTAAAAGTGAAGTCTCTCTCCTCTCCAGAACACTCCAGGGGAGCAAGGACTGTGTTTTATGCTTCTCTGAGTCTTTAAGGCCTGAGCCTCAGGAAGGACACAGTTTGTTGGTATCAAACAGATGTGTGTTCCTCCTAGCTTTGCCATTTTTGAGACAATGGGGGAAATTCTGAGCCTCTCCAAGCCTTTCTTATCTGTAAAACAGCATTGTAGGGGGATTTAATGATAAGGAATGTAAGCTTCTTAGCATAATGTTCGGCACATAGTAGGCTAGTTGAAGTGATTATTAATACTAATACGAATTGAATTTCCTAGGAAGCCGGCTCAGAACAAAAAGTAATCATACGAATTGAAGTTGACATTGCTGAATAAAGGGCGGGTCACACCCGTAGTTAGCTCTGCTCACTTCAGCCAATAACTGTAGGTTATCAGAAAACATCCCGCCCCTCTCTCCCGATTGGAGGCAAAAGCAAAGGGGGTGGAATGCGGAAGCCACAAGTGAATCCCGTGTGAGCTCCCGTTGCGGCTCCGCCCTCACCGGAGACGTAGACGTCATTGCGGAGAGCACAGGCGGCGAATTCCGAGCGAGTGTAGCCGGGCAGGCTGGGCAGTGGGGTCCACCGCTGGCTCTCTGGGTGGTAGGCATCGGCGAAGGGCAGCTTCAGGAGACCTTTGCGGTCGCAACCGCCGATGACCACGATCACTTCAGCTAGGTCCATGAATCTGGCGTGCGGATAAGCCCAGTGCCTGTTGGGCCACACCCAAGTTCGGCCCTCTCTTACCCTCTCGACCACACTGCACGGTCCCGCTGCCCTTTCAATGCGCTTCTGCCATCACCCCCGCCCACCCGATTCCCCGGCCCCAATCCCGCTAGACTCTGCCACTTCCAACTTTCCCTGTGGGTACTGGGAAGAGAATCGCTAATTCTTAACGCATTCTGCTGACCTCTAAACTACAGAAAAAAACAATCTTTACAGAGCCCTTGCCCTCACCTAGAAAAATCACCTCGTTTAATCCGTATGGCAGTTCTATTAGTAGGAATTATTACCCTTTTCTCAGGGGAGGAAACTGAGGCTCACATACTATGGCGTGCCCAAAGTCATGCAGCCATTAAGCGTCAGAGCTGGAATTCAAGCCCAGGTTTGTCTGTCGCTAACTCATCTTCAACACCCTTTTCTCGCCTCCAACCGCTGATTCTGCTGCCTCCCTCCTCGTATGACATCCCCTCATCCCTAATTCCATTAAGCCGGATAACTCACCCTTTCAGCAAATCATTCTTCCCTCTCATTGACCCCTCAGGCATCTGACCCCACCAGAATTTCCATATCCTTTAGCCACTGGTTTTCTAATTCCTTTGGCACATATTTGAGGATCTCTGTCCCAGGCCCTGTGCTTAGTGTTAGAGACAGTGTCGTCTCTGGGGGCATGATTAAGGGCTACTCTGCCCAGAGCCTCCCAGTCTGGCTTTCCAAAGGTGGAGCAGGCTGCTTTCACTCCTTTCCCATGCCCCTGCCTATTTCTATCCCTCATTAGACTGCGAGCTCCCAGAGGGCAAAGAGTGTTTTCAAATCACTTCCGCATCCCGGAACCCTGCACAGAACTTGAGTATAGTAGTAAGTACTCGGAATTACAGTTGCATGGGCCAAAGAGAGTGTGCGCAGGTGTGGGGTCTCTGCATCTCCCTCACTGGCTTGTTAACTCTTCAAGGACAGAATTATGGGCACCGAGCCTCTAAAATGTTGAACGAATGACTGAATATCATCAAGAGGCAGTACTAAAGGATGATGAAAGAATGAATTAGCGGTGGAAGCAGGCGGGAAGAACGGAGGGCGGGAGGCTAGGGGATGGCGGCCATACCTCCGCGGCCGGGTCCGCAGCGCACCGGCCTCGCGGCCCAGGATGAAGCAGGCGCGAGCCTCGAGCAGCAGCGGGCGGCACTCGCCGCAGGCCTGCAGCAGCTCGTCTGCCTCCACCTTCTCCAGGAAGTAGGCGGGCGCCAGTAGCGGCAGGCGCACGTGCTCCAGCAGGCGTCGTAGCTGCCCGCGGCGGGCCGGCACGTCGTGGCGCACCCAGCGCATGGCCGCTTCAAACACGGCCTCCTCCCGCGTCACGCCCAGCGCGGGGTCCGCCAGCAGCGCCGCCACCTCGTCAGGCGCCAGCTCCAGGAAGTCGGCGTGGCGCGCCACCTCGGCGAAGGCCTGGCGCAGGACGCGGCCGCAGCGCTCGGCCAGCGGGCCCAGCGAGAAGGCGGCGGCCACGCGGCGCAGCGCTAGGCTGTTGGCGGCGCGCAAGCGGCCCTCGAGGAAGCGCACACAGACCTCGCGCAGGCCCGCCACGCCCAGCCGCTCCGCCAGCGCCAGCACGGCCGCCGCCTCGTCCTCCGCGCGCAGCCGCACGCCCGCTCCGTACACGTAGTCGAGCACCACGGCCAGCGCCGCCGCCGCCCCGGCCGGGCTCGTGCCTGGCGCCTCGGGAGCCACCGGCACCACTGGCACCACGGCCGGGCGGCGCTCGGGCCGCCCGGCCGCGAACAAGCTGCGGAAGTAGGCGCTGCCCGCGCTGAGCGCCGCGCGGTGGCACGGAAAGTCGCGGCCTCCGGCGCGCAGCACCACGTCGGTGAGGGTGCCGCTCCGCCGGTAGGCGTTCAGGGTCTGCAGCACGCGCTGCGCGTGGCACGGACCCGCGCACGGCGCCTCGCAGCCCGGCTCCGACTCCTCCGGCCGATGGCCTTGCCGCATCCTGCCGGGGAGAGAACACAAACAGCGTCGGGGAAGCCACCTGGCTACGCCCGGGAGAGGCGACAGCCCTCATCCGTTTATTTCCTTCCTTGACCATTTGTTCAGCGACTCTCCCCTCCGTTCATCATCCAGGTTCCTTGTGGCTACAGTGCCGCAGCCCCTCCTCACCAGCGCGACATTCTGCCCTGCCTACCCACTCAGACACAGTGCCCTTTTCAGTTCTTCAAACTCGCTAAGCGTTTTCCTATCGATATCTGCAGGTGACAGATGGCACGCTCTCAAATAGGGTAATCGGAGGAGGATCTAATAAAGGAACTATTTTCAACAGCGGAGTAGGCGTTAGGGACTCCAGTAGGCGTAGGCTGTGCCCCAGGATACTAACAGCAGGGCACCTTGACCGCCCCGGGGTCTGTAGCGGGAGAGCAGGGAAGTTACTGAAACCTGGAAATATATCTGTGTAAGGAGGGTCCCATGACAGGAGCTGAAGCCCTGGGTCAAGGGACTCAGGCTGCCCCACAGAGACCCAGTGTGTGCATGTGCAGAGAAGAGAGGGTACAATAACTCGACCGCGCTCTGCTCAATCCAGCCTGTCTCCTGCCGATCTCCGGTAGGTGCTGGACACTGACCACACTCTGAGCACTCCCCTGATAAGACAGCATCATACACACAGCATTCGCGCAAACGAATTCGACAAGTATTTATTGGGAGCCCTTTACGTGCCAGGCAGTGAGCAAGGCAACCATAGTTTCGGTGTGCCCGGAGCGCCCAGCCTGGCGGGGGTGCCATGGGAAGGCACCGGGTGTTAGGGGAGTTCATAGAAGGGGCGCTGGACCCAGGTGGAGGGGAGTCAGGGAGGGCGTCCCTGAGGGGAACCTTCCAGCTGAGAAGGATGGGCGAATTCTGAGAGGATGAAAGGTTAGAGCCCAGACTGAGGGAAGCTGGCCCTCTCTCTAGTGAGTTCTCCTGGTGTTCTCCAGGTAGCACCGTCAGGAAGTGGAAAGAACTCTAGGGACAAATGGGGATTCTAACCCAGTCCCTGCCACTGGCTTACGGTGTGGCCGGGGCAAGTCACTCCTCTCACCTGCCCGCCCTGGCCTTAGTTATCTCATCTGAAATGGGATCATAATCCCTACCTCACAGGGCTGTGGTTTCATGACTATTACATGGGCTGTATGAAAAGTGCTAGTACACAGTACGAGCTACATGGGTGTTTCCCTATATTGCTTTTAGTCAAGAGGAAGGGAGGACACTGTGTGTGCCAGTTGCTTTTATAGACATAATTTAATTTCATCCTCACAACCTGAGAAGTTTCTTTAGCCCACCCCTTCCCCTTTAGTTTGTCATAAGGGAAACAAGCACACACAGGACACCTGCCCTTCAGAGGTTTGCGGCGAGGCTCAGCAGAGGGGTGTTTGTGAAGGCGCTCTGCAGACTGAGGGGTTGGGCCATGCTGGTTATGATTTGGCCATTATGAACACAAAGCCTCTGCTTGCACACCTCCAGGGACAGGGAGCTCCCTCCTTTTCATCAGCTTACTCTAGGGGGCTCAGGTCCACCCTCTGCGCCCTGCCTCTCCTTCCATCCTCCTGCTCCCAGCTGCTCTGCTGCCTCTGGAGGTCAGATCCTGCCTAGTGTCAGCCTGGCTTTCATGCCCTGGTCACCCAGGGCAGCGGATCCCTTGGTCAGCATCATGAGAGATGAGCTCCCTGGTGGGCAAGAAAGTTAACTACTTTTGCCCAAGTGGAGCGACTGGATCCTGAATCCACCTGGCTCCAGGGTTTGCATGCCACACTTGCCAGGGTGGGGGGTGTGCCCCAAGGAGCAGCCAGGACCGGTGGAAGGAAGTGAGACCGGTCATCACAGCACGCTGCAACCAGTCTGTCCTCCACTGGCCCAGAAAGCAACCACGCTCTGAGTTAAGACCCAAGAGGGCAGGTCTCATCAGCATAAGGATGGACTTCTTGCAAAGGTGCCCCACAGCACAAGCAGCTCCCTGGGGGAGAAAGAGTCCCCTCCTAGAAAGTGTGTCAGTACTTTTCCATTTTACTATCTACTGCGCTGGGCACTCTGGACACACAGTGACATCAGATCCAGCATTCACTCTGGGGATCCCCAGTCTGGGGGGTCGAACGACACCCAGTTGGAACACAGAAGGTAAAAATTCCCAGGTAGGGTTCAGTGGGTATCCTCCCTTCTTGGCTGAGTCTAGGCACTTCAAGCCAGGGGTCATGATGCAGATTGAAGGGCCCAGCCTATAGAAGCTGACTCGAACATGCCACCATCACTCTTTTACACACCCACATCCACTTGAAGCCATTACCCAAGCACCTCCTCCGCATCCTCCCCATCTCAGACTTGCGGACACCACGCAGCCCGGGCAGCCCTGCAGCCTAAGGCTTCCCCCATGCACTTGGCGCTTACCTGGCCACGCCCTCTCCCAAGTGCTCCGCAGCTGCTGCTCTCACAGGTATCACTCCCGTTTGTGCCTGCCGCCCGCACCCCTGGCAGCCCAAGCTCCAATGTTCGTGCTGCTCTGCCCAGACTCCCGTTTGCTGTTCGCTGGGGCTCAGCTGCGGGAGGACAAAGGGGCTGGACGCCAGGAGGAAGGGGAAGGGAGGGGAAGGGAGAAGCGAGTGGGGAGGGGGATGCTGGGCTTTTGTTCCACTCTTGGACTAGCCCTCGCAGGGAGGGAAAGAAAGACGGGGCATAAGAGTGGGATTGACTGTGTGTGGAACTCCAGGATTTGGTGTACCTGGGTTTGGGGGTGACCTGGTGCTGGCCTTGTCTCGGAATGACGATGGGTTTGAAGGTGTATGGTGCTGGAGTTGGGGTGTGAGAGGGGTGTCATCATGCAGTTGTGGGCATGTAGGTTCCAGGGTGACTGTGTGTGATTGTGGGGGTACATGGAGTGAAGTGACTGTAGCATGGGCTGCGTGTGGACATGTGGCTGTGTGACCATGTAGATGCCCATGTGACTAAGCATGTGGGGCAGGGGCACAGTGGCTCTGAGTCTTACTCCCTCGAGCTCAGGGAGAGGCAGGAGCTGACCTCTGTCCCAGGAAGCGGAGCACTTGCCAGACATTCAGTAGCGGGGCAGGAGGGCCAGTCCTCGAGGTTACTGTGGGGGCCCAGTGGAGCTTCCAACATTTGCAGGGGGCTCTTTTCTTTTTTACCTATAAGGTGCCAGAATCTCCTAGACCCCAAGAATTCTATCCAGAAGATCCCTGTTTGGAAGAGACACGTCCCTTGGCTCCCAGGAAGCATGGAGTTAATTTGATGCAGGCTGGAGCTGGGGCTCAGCTTCCCCCTTTTCCCTCAGGTCATACCCATGACCAGGCAGACTCTTAGGACAAAGAGGGGAGTTACAGGCCTGCTCTGACGCCACCACTGACCCCTGCCCACAGACAGCAGAGGTCCCAAGGACTGGAAGGAAAGGACACCTGTGGTCCCAGGGCTGTACTTTGGCTTTCAGCCCAGGTGCCCCCAGTCCTGGGCATGGGCATGGGCCCTCCTCAGGCAGGTCCAAAGCTCAGAGAAGTCAAAGCCAAACTCCTGGCATGGGGAAGAGGCCTCCCTGTGCTGAGGGCTTGTCCCAACATAGCCGGGAGGCTCAGAATGCCTTCGTGTGGCTGTGGGGGCACCTGCCAATCCCACTCCCAGCCCTACATTGGACCCAGGAGCCCTCCCCCTCTTCGTGTAATTCCTAGCTTATGGAATGACGCGGGTGCCATGGGGGTCATGGCGCACATATGCACTGGGGCCAGAGTCTGGATGGGATTCTGGCTTGGCCTGTTCTAAGCTGTGTGGCTTTTGGAGGTCACTGTACCTCTCCAAGACTGTCTCCCCATCCACCATATGAGGATACCGGCTCCCAGCCACTGGCACCATGGCAGACCCAGGAAAGGGGAGGCACCATCCTGCCACTTTCCCATTCATTCCTGAGAATGGTTCCTCCTCAGATCATAGGGTCAGAACTGAAACCTAGACCCAGCGCACTCGTCCCCACCCTCCTGCTGGCAATTCAGAGACAACACATATCAAGATGGCAGCTTTAATCACATTGGCCAAGGCCCTTGGGTTCCCTCTGTGCAGGCCTACTTAGCCACACACCCACCCTGACCATGTCCAGAACACTTCTACTAGGTGGGCCCTGCCCTGTGGCCACTGATGTGGAAACCTGAGGTCACATCAGTCTGTGGACTCCTGGGTTAAGTGACCCTTCTGCCTTGAGGTCTGCTGGACACCTGGGCATGGGATCCAGTAGTCCTGAGCTCACTCTTCTGGCCATCTCCAGCTGCTCCTAGGGGATGTGGCTCAGGCCCGTTCCTGGGGCAGGGGGTTGGCAGTGGCATGAGGTGGGTTGGGGAGGAGGATGTGTCTCCACATTGCAGCTGGCTTCCTCCTGGGCCGAACCTCCTTGTGCTTTGAGACTGACAGGAAGAGCAGAGTTGCTTCAGGTAGAGGCTTGGCCCAGGCCCTTGGGGCAGGATAACAGCAGAGAACTCAGGTGCCTCGTGGCACAGACAGGAGGACAGACGGCACAGGTGAGCATCCGCACACCCCATTGCCACAGGGGGCATGGCATGGCCCATGACCCATCAAAGCTTCCAGGTCGGGATACAGGAGAGGGCCTCAGAAGAGGGGGACCAAGTCCTAGGCCCCATACTTCCCAGAAGGAGCCCCAGGCCTGCAGGGGCATCTGAAAGGATGGAGTCCTGGCACAGCTGGGCCTCAAGGGACAGGGAGTCCCCCTCAAGAGAGGCTGCGGCTGACAAGGGGCTGGAGCCCACAAGGAGGCTGTGGAGCCCGCTCCCAGAGCACTCCGAGTTCAGACACACTTCCACCAGCTCTCCTAGGCTCCCCAGCTTCTGTGTCAGGTACAGGTGGGACAGACATGTCTTCAGCTAACGCCCACTCCGCTCTATGAGGGTCTTGGCGCGGCTGCCACCCCCTCGGGGGCACACAGGGGTGGCGGTGCTGTTGGCATATGTGTCATAACTGTTGTTTGAACATACGGAGAGCACATCGGAGGCCTCTACACCATCGCTGATCTCTGCTGGGCCAGAGGGAGACAGAACGTGAGTCGGGGAGGAGGCAGTCGTGAGGATGGGTGACAGATGGGGCAGGAAGGCTGCACCACACAGCGGGGCACCTGGAGGTTGATAAAACCACTGGGCTCAGGTCGACACTGAGCCTGGCGCTCAAGGCCCCTTTGGTGTCTGCTGAGCACTCTAGCTTCGCCTTCATCTGCTGTCCCCTGGGACTCCAAGAAAACCACCTGTGCCCCTGAGCTTGGCACCCATGTGTCCAATCTCCTCAGGGCCTTTGCATGTGTCGGCCCCTCTCTTAGGAGTGACTGCCCCAACAACACCTCCTTTTCCTACAGTCTGGCTCAAGTCTTCTCATCTGTCACTCAGCCTCCTGGGAGCCTCATTGGAGCCCTGGGCCGGGTTGGGGCCTCCTCATGGCAACTCCAGCCCCTGCCTCCTTCTGCCCTGGCCACATTCTGTATGGTTGCTGCCTGGGCCCCCAAAATACCTCAAGGACCGGGGTGGGTTCTGGGCATCTATGTCCCCAGGGCCTGGTAGAGTACTGGGCACAGAGCAGAGGCTCAAGAAAGCTCTGCTGAGTGGAGTTCAGCCCTATAGAGGGACACTTAATTCTGGGTGCCCAGGCAAGCGGTGCTGCTTTGCCACCTCTGCGCACGTGCCATGCCCACCTGGAATGCCCTTCCTTCCCTCAGCTCGCTCGGCCCTCATCTTGAAGCCATTACCCAAGCGCCTCCTCTGCATCCTCCCCATCTCAGTGTATCAGGCGCCCAAAGCCTTCCTCACTGCCCAGGCAGCTCTGACCACACCCTCCCCGCCAGCACTCCCGTCGCAGGAACTCAACTTTCCCTGCCTCTGTTTATATAAGTAGCTGCTGCTTCCGTCAGACTGGGAATGTTGACAGGGACTGGCAAAGAGCAAGGGTGAGGCCAATATTGTAGGATCCAAGTACGAACCAGGCAAAGGGGGATGGGCCTTCAAAACAGACTCCTCTCCCTACCCCACCCCTGCCCACCAACCATGGCACTGACACCAAGCCATGGTGGATGACAGGGTGGATGACTGTGTGTGTGGGCGTGTGTGTTTTCACACGTGTACTTATGCCTTTGTATGTGTGTGGGTATAATCCCGGTGGGTTTATGTACGTCTGTGCCCTTGTCCCTACCCGTATGTGCCGCATGTGAATGTGTGTGCATACATATCTGTTTGCATGTGGGGGTACAGAAAGCTGAGCCCAGGGCCTGCCTCCACCTGTCTGCAGGGCTGTGTACCTGAGAAAATGAGCTTCTCCTTCATGATGCTGACGTCCCGGCTGGTCCGGCGCACCGCAGCACTCAGCATGATCTGCTCAGGGTTGTAGCTCCGTATGCCACCCAGGCGCCACCTGCAGAGACGGCCCCATGGGCATCAGGTCCCTCCTCACCCCTCCCTTGGAGCAGAGACCCTGCCTACTTCCAGAGCCTCTCTGGATGTGGCCCGAGAGACCAGCAGGACTCTTTGTCCCACTGTACAATGGGGAAATAGGCCCAGAGAGGGCAGAGTTGGGACTTGAATCAGAGCCTGCTGACTCTCGGCCAGGGCTCCCTGGCCTCCCTCTTACCTCCAGAGCCATCAGTCAGCAGCCCTGGCCCAGGACTAGGGTTGGTTAGTTCTGTCTCAGGTGTCCCCAGTAATGCATCTGGCTCTCTTTGAATGGGACAGATTTGGGAGCAGGAGGAGCTTAGTAGGCATGAGTCTGTTGACCTAAGCTGGGGCACACACCAATCTCAGGGAGTCCCAGCTGATGTTTCTTACAGCTCCACCACCACGACCAGACTAAGCGAAGCCATGGGGGAGACCCCCTGAGAGGGAGGGAAGGAAAGCAGGGGGGTGGGGCCAGGTGGTAGGGGGCTTTGCCCAGAGCTGGTCTGCACAGGTTCCCAAGACAAGGGGGTTAGAGTGACTTGGAGTGGGGCCAACTGCCGCTCTGTCCTGGCAGTCCTAATGGGGAGGGAGGTCAGAGGATGAATCCCTCTGATGGCTGAGACAGGTGCAAGGTGGGGGTAAAATTACTCGAGAGTGGGCTGGGAGGTGGAGCATGCACAGGGCATGCAGGGACCAGGCACTAAGTGGAAAGGACTCAGGTTTCTGTGCCCAGCCCAGGCCACTGTCTTCACTATTGTCATTCCTCTGAACTAGCCCCAGTCCCTGGCCTCTGAACTTAGACCTTTCCTGGGATCTAGGCAGAAGGATCACTGGACTCTCACCCCTGTCCTCACCAAGAGGAGCGGGTGATCAGCTTGGGAAAAAGAACCCAACTGCCTCAGGGACTGAACCCTGCTTGGGGGATGGAAAGAGCCAAGACTACACAAGAAACCATTTGTGAGTTACTAGATGGGGTCAGCGCAGCAGAAGTGGACAGACAGATGGACAGGCGGATGGATGGATGAACAGAGCAGGCAGACAAGGGGAAAGCAGGAGGCGGGGAATGGCACGGACACCCTGGCGAGGCTGGCTGCCCTATGAATCGTTGAGGGCAGTGAGCAAATCTCTCTCTGTTCATCGCTGTGCCCCAGCACCATCAGTGCCTGCCGTGTCCCGGGAGCCTGACCTGTACTTGTTGAGTGAATGAATGGAAGAATAAGGCCCACAGGGAAATGGTATCCTCCCCCGGCCTTGTCCCCCAGGGTCTCTTCCTCCATCAAGCCTCTCCTGATTCCCAGGAGACAATGACACTGCCCTGGCTGTGTCTGAGCAGACCCAGCATGTCTGTGCCAGCCACTGAATCACCATGGGGCGGCCTCCCCAGCACACTGGGGCTCCATGTGAGAAGGCCCAACTCCTGCTGTAGACACAGCATCAGCAGCCAGCGTATGTGGATGCTGGACAACTGGGCGGACAGAGGAATGACTCAAGGAATGTCCCATAGCCAGGGACAGCATCTCCTCCTAGAAGCTGGTTGGTGAAGCTGCCTGACCCAGGAGGGGCTAAAACGGAGGGAGACATGGGTCCCTAAGCTCTAGGTCCCATCCTGGAAATTCATGTTGAAACCCAGAAGGACAGTGTCAGGCCAGGGTCTCTTGGCCAGGCACATCCAGAACAGGAAGCTCAGCCACTGTGGGGTCGTCTGAGGGGAATGAGGAAAAGGCTGTGTGTTGCGGGGAGCAAAGCAGGGATGGGTGTTGGAGACAGAATGTAAAGAAGAGAGAGAAAGAGATGAGAGAGGCAGAGAAAGGGAAACAGGAAGAGTGAACAGTGGGAGAGACAGAGCCAGGGAGGGAGACGATGGGAAGAGAGAGGCAGAAACTTGGTAGGGTCTGCCCTGGGCAAGTGGTGAAGGCCCCTGTGAGTACCAGAGGCAGGGGGATGGGGGTGCCCAGGCAGGGTCCCCTCCCCGAGGGAGACACTTTGGTGCAGAGAGAGGCCAGGTCAGGAAGCTGTCAAGGAAACACTGGTCCCCACCTGCAGAAACGGCCGTGGGAACAGGGAGCAGAGGGACACACACGGCAGTGGGACGGGAGGAGCAGAAAAGAGGATTGCAGGGGTAAGGGAGGCTTCAGGCAAGGGCGCTGTCTGTGAGGTGGCCCAGGCACAGGGCTTGGTGCACGGTGGATTTTTAGACAGAACTGGAGAAGGGGATGGCAAGAGGGAGAAAGAGGAACAGAAGGAGGAGGAAGACGACACCAGAATTACCTGATCAAGTGATAGCTGTGAGATGCCAGAGTGCAGCAGAGAGAGGGGGAGGGGGAGAGAGGAGGGACATGCGCCGATCAGAGCAGGATGGGACAGAGAGAGAACGTCAGTCAAGAATAAAATCCCAGCCCCTTGGTTCCTGGCTGGGTGGGGGCCCCAGGCTGGCCCTAGACCCTCCCTGGGACAACCACACCTCCCCACTGCGAGCACACCCCAGCTATCTTGCTGAGGGCTGGTGGGAACCCATGCCCTGGCTAACAGATGAGCAGGCCAGCCCAGAGAGGAGCTGAAATTCACCTAAGCCCACACAGCCGCTCAAGGCAGAGCTTGGCTCTGGGCTCCCAGCTGCATGTTCATTCCAGAAGCCACCCAGCCTCTGTCTGAGGGAGGATGGGGCCACCGGAGTCCTTCCTTCTTCCCTGGTCAGGCCTGCTCCTGGCTGAGGGCCCAGGGCTCAGGAGCGGGTTCACCTGGCTGGGGTGGGGGCTGGGCCTGCTGCAGGGTAGGGACAGCCATGGAGGTGGTCAGATCCTACTCACTTCTGGAGCACGAAGATGCCCACGATGAGGGTGAAGGAGACCAGGTCGGCAGTGACCCACATGAGACAGTACTCGTCCGGGGGCTGTGGACAGACGGCCCGAGGCCAACTTCCAGTCATGGCCAGTCCAGACTGAGGCTCCAGACTGAGGGTCCGTGGACCAGAGGACCCCACGTGGCCACTGGGGAAGGGCAAGGGAGGACCCTGAGACGGTCTGGGGGCTGAAGATGACATTTTGCAGGTGTGGGCTCCGGGCACTGTGGGCCAGGGGGCCAGGGTGTGTGTGTGCATATGTGTGCACTCTCAGGGTAGGAGGAGACTGTATGGTGCTCAGGGCAGAGGGGGTGTGTGCTAGGCCTGCAGAGTCTGTGTGTCCAGGGGCCTCAAAGCAGGAGCCAGATACTGAAAGACAGTGGCTCTGCTACCACCCCCGCCGACTCTCATCCATCGGTCTCTCCCTTTTCCCCAGGCTGCCTTCCCTTCACCCTCCTCTCCCATAGAACCATCCACAGCTTAGGTCTGATTCATTGGCACTGCATTCTCTCAGCCATAAGGATACCCTCCACCTGCCTTCCGCATGCTCAGGGTGACAGTGGAGCCACCACCTATCTGCAGGTGCCCAGTCAACCAGCTAAAATATTGCTTTATTTGCTGTTCTCTGAGCAGATTTTAATGTTTCCTATTCTTTTTTATTTTTATTTTTTGAGATAGGATCTCACTTTGTCACCCAGGCTGGAGTGATCACAGCTCACTGCAGCCTTGACCTGCTGGGCTCAAGCAATCCTCCCACTTCAGCCTACCGAGTAGCTAGGACTACAGGCGCGTGCCACCATGGCCAGCAAATTAATTAATTAATTATTTTTTTTTTGGTAGAGACAGGGTTTCCCAGGCTAGTCTTGTACCCCTGGGCTCCAGTGATCATCCTGCTTCTGCTTCCCAAAATGCTGAGATTATAGGCGTGAGCCCCGCGCCCCGTCAGTGCTTCCTATTCCTGTCCTTGTTGTTACCCTCCAAAGCAAAGAAACCCGAGCAGCTCTTTACTTCTCTAGAGCCCTTAGTGATGCTTTTCTCCCTGTGGATCAGGCCCAGGGTCCTCCCAGCACCTTAGTGCAGATCCCAGATGCCATGAAACCCTCATGCCTCAAGCCTGCACTCCCACCATGGACTCCCCACCATGCCAGAGACCTCCCAGGGACAGCCCCAAGCACAGAGCTTGCCGAGTGGTCAGGGCAGGCCATAGGCAGCTCCAGCACTGCCCCCCAGGGGCCCTCTGCCCCCCAACTCACCATGATCCAGAGCGGGGAAGGCACCTGGGACAGGGTGTGGGAGTTGTCAGAGGTGACGGATGGGACCCCCGCACACCACAGCAGGGAGAAGAGCCACGGCGCATTGACTGTGTAGAGGTTCACACTCAGGTTCCAGGACGCGTAGTCCCTGTGGGGCAGGGGAGAAGCAGGTCAGCATGCGGACCCTGGCAGCTCCGGGCCCAGTGTAGGGGCTGGTAAAGCACGTCCTCTTCATGACCTCACAGCCATGCCCGGGGGAAGGAATATCGGCTCCAGAGGGCCAAGCTCTGGGACAAGCCCGGGTCTGCCCGACATGCTCACCCTCTCGTCTTTGAAACATGTGTGCCTGATTCCTCTGTGTGCCCATCCCTCTGCCCGACTGTGCGTGTGTTGGGGGGTGGTGGTGGCAGGACTGGGAGAGACTCAGTCCCGCCCTCTCCTGGAGGAGCCCGGGGCAGGGCAGGCACCTGAGCTCCTGGCGGGACACCTGAGTGTAGCGCAGGTTCAGCCGCTGGATGTGGCCTCTCCGCAGGCTGGCGACTGCCTCCTTGGAGCCTGATGTCTGTTGGAAGCCGGGAGCCACCTTCCGCACCAGGGGCCTCTGCCTGCTAGGCAGCCACATGACCTGCAGGCAGGAGAGAGGCAGCCTCAGACTTCTCTTCTGCACAATGGGTAAAAGTACCTACTCCTCCTAGAGCACCTGTGGGGTTAAGAGACAGGACCTGGCAGGCGGTGAAAGCTTAGATGAAGTCATTAGCAGGGCAGGACTCAGTCCCAGCCAAGGCTGCAAAGTGCACTGGCAGCAACTCAGGAAGCTTCCCTTCTGGCCTGCTGTCAGTACGGGAGGGAAAACCCAAACAGCCACTATTCTGCACATGGCCACTAGCACCTCGTGTGCCGACCTAAACTGATGTCAGATTTCTCTGGTCCCAAATTATTACACCACACGACAGGGCAACACTTCACTGAAATAACTTGACGGCTTGGACCTTTCTACATTTTAAAGTGTTTTCTTGTTCCCCTCTTGTCCTATGATGACTCTGCCAGGGAAGTGAGGGGTATGTGATCCCTATTTTACAAATGGGAAAGCTGAAGTCCGGAGTGCAACAGGGAAAGGCTACGCAGCAGCAGGGCTCTAGCCAGGCCAGGGCTCCCAGGGGCAGAGCTGCGTTGCAGGGCCTCACCTGGTGCTGGGGGAAGCCGGAGTGCAGCACGGCCTCCAGAGTCACGTTGAGAAAACTGCTGCGGTAGGGGTGCTCCCGGGGCGGGTCGCGCAGGTTGAGCAGCAGTGTGGCATTGCCCTTGGCCAGCTCCAGGAGCTCTGCCAGGCTGCAGATGGACTGGTTCTGGGCCTCTCTGTGGTCGGAGGGTGACAGGGAGCTGGCCGTCCAGAAGGGGTCAGTCTGGCAGGGACAGGGACACACACATGGCTGTATCATCAGCCCTTTGGGGGCCCCCACATACCCTTCTGGCAACCAAGCGTGGAGACCCCTGGGCTGCCAGAGTCTGCTGGGGTCAGGCAGATTGATGGCTGTGGCCATATGGAGGCTGTAGGAGGCCCCAGCCCTAACCTTTCTAGCCCACACCCTGCTTACCAAGAGGACAGAGGACGGCTTGCTTGGAATCGCTCCCAGACCCACAGCATTTCTCCTTTTAGAGCATTTCAGACCAGAGAGCCAACCCCTCTCCAGAGTTTTACAGAGTTAACAATTCTATTCACTGCTCTCATCCCTGTCAACCTTTTCTAGTGAGGGAAATGGACCCAGAACAAGCAGTGACAACCACGAGTCTGGCAGCAGTGGCAGGAGCCTAGGAGGCCACTAAGCAGCTTGGGTGGAGGTCGGGAAAGCTCTGAGAGTGGGGGTCTCGAAGCTGATGGCCACCCTTGCACCTCTCACTCCTTGCAGTCCCTGCTGGTGTTTTCCATGCCTAAGATTGGGATCAGGTGCAGCCAGACCTTCAGGAACCACTGGCCAGCGTTGAGTCTCTGCAGGGTGGTCCAGTTGAGCATGGAGGCAGGCCTGCGGGCCAGCTCCGGGAACTCCTCCTCCACATTGGTGGTGCGCCGCAGGGTGGCGTCGTGCATGAGGAAGGGCACACCGTCCAGGCTGCAGGGAGGGTGGGGCCGCCGAGTCACTGACCCCCCAGATCCCTTACCTGCCCACCAATGATCGTCACCCCACACAGTCCTCCCCACCCAGCACAGGATCCCGGCTGGCTCTGCCCCTCTCTGGGCCTCAGTCTCCCCATCTGCACAGGGAAGACAGTGGGCTGGTGGGTGACCCTGAAAGGCCAATGCCTTCTGGCTCTCTGTGAGGGTCAGATGGGGGTGGGGACTGCCAAGGAGGGAGGGCTGGGAAAAAGCTGGACCTACTCTCTTAGCAACCTTGGAAGGTAGGTGCTGCCTCATTTGATAATGGAGAAACTGAGGCTGAGAGAGGGAAGTATCTAGCTCAAGGTCCACAGCCTGTAAGTGGTGGAACCCAGTTTGGAACCAAATCCCTGTGATGCTATGAGAACAGTGCAAATGTAGACCTCTTTGGCAAATTCCACCCAACCCCAATCTTTGTCTACTCTACCAGGGTTGCAAATAGCTCATGTGGTGCCTTAGTGTGAAACAGTAAAAGGTACCCGTGCCCTCTGTTCCTCAAGGCATTTTACCATCGTCTGCTAGAAAGTTGTGATAAACACACAATTCTGTCTATACTGGGAACAATGTCCTCATATATGTGATGCCCTTGTCCAGTGCGCAACCTGTACAACTATATATGACAGTGATGCCCTTGTCCAGTGCGCAACCTGTACAACTATATATGACAGTGATGCCCTTGTCCAGTGCGCAACCTGTACAACTATATATGACAGTGATGCCCTTGTCCAGTGCGCAACCTGTACAACTATATATGACAGTGATGCCCTTGTCCAGTGCGCAACCTGTACAACTATATATGACAGTGATGCCCTTGTCCAGTGCGCAACCTGTACAACTATATATGACAGTGATGCCCTTGTCCAGTGCGCAACCTGTACAACTATATATGACAGTGATGCCCTTGTCCAGTACGCAACCTGTACAACTATATATGACAGTGATGCCCTTGTCCAGTACGCAACCTGTACAACTATATATGACAGTGATGCCCTTGTCCAGTACGCAACCTGTACAACTATATATGACAGTCCTGCCCTTCTTCCCTTCTCAGATAACCTCTGTTATGAGATTAGTATGGATTCTTCTGGCCATTTATACTAATACCTACTTATATATGTACATGGAGAAAGTGTATATGTCACTTTTTTGTGGTATTTTAAAACGTAGCTGGAGTGACAGTGAATGTATCACTCTGCAACTTGCTTTATTTCCCCTATGAGAGTGTTGTAGCTCTATCATCTATTTTTCCCTTCAAGTGGCTCTATGGCAGTGCTCCTGCTTGCACCAACAGCATTTGTTCTTTCCTCTATTTTACATCCTGGAGTCTGCAGGAACAGGGTGCCTGCCCTGCTGTGGATAATCTAAGCCTCCCTCCTCCCATCTCAGAGGCTCTGAGACCAGAGGTTCCCCCAGCAGAGACCCAGGTGGATGCCGAAGCGTGTGGGAGAGTTAGAGGAACTATCTCCTCTCCACTACACCTACCTGATGGTAATGTCAGCCTGGAGCCCATACAGCTTCTGCTCGAGGGCCTTCCGGAAGGACATGAGTGTGTGCTCTGGAGCCAGCTGGGGAAGAAGGGGTGGTGAAGGGAGAGCCAAGATTCAGCTGATGTACCCTCCTCAGCCAATGGAAAGTCTTCCATGTTGGGAAGCTGGGCTAGGCCTGGTTCTAATTCTGGCTCCTCCATGGAGTAGCTGTGTGACCCTGGGCACCCACTCAGCTTCTCTGAAGTTCAGCTTCGTCATCTGTTAAATGATGCCTACCTCACTGGTTTCACTGGGGGCGGGGGAGGCAGGGCTGGTTAGTGTTGATGCATATAAATGCCTGACATGTAGCTAGCACTTGATACATGGTAACTATGGTCACTATGTTATCACTGCTCTATCCCAGGCACTGAGCTAGACACTGGGGCTGGAGGACTTTTTTACAGTCCTCTGTGGCTCTCTGGCAGTCTTGGGCCGGGGCTGAATGTGAAACTCCCTCTTGGTTATACCGTGAGACAAGTCCAGGGGGAGACCTGGAAGAAGAGAGGGTAGATGGGATGGTAGAGTTTCAGTGGGGGACCAGTTTTCTCATCTATATAAACATGACAGCACTATTTCCCTCCCTGGACTGTTATGTGAATTAAAAGCCTCTAGCACACTGCTTGATATATACAGTAAGTGCTTAATAAATAGCAACTGTTTTCCCCTTACATGATCCTGGTTCTAGCATTTTTTTAAGAGACAGGGTCTTGCTGTCACCCAGGCTGTAGTGCAGTGACACAATCACAGCTCACAACAGCCTCAAACTCCTGGGCTCAAGCAATCTTCCCGCTTTAACTTCCCAAATAGCTGGGACTACAGGTGCATGCCACCACACCCAGCTCTGGTTCTAGCCTTGACTCTGCCATTAACTATTGTTCTGACTTTGGGTATATTTCTCTGTGGGTCTCAGTTTCCCCGTGTGCCCCTTAGAGATGTGTACTCATGAGGGTCTTTATGCTTAGGACAGTTGGGGTTCAAGCCTCCTTAGTTGGGTCTCATCTGAGGACTGTCATACCCGTTGCTGCCACTGGGGGTCAGCACCAAACCAAGGATTGGGCTAAGACCAGGTCCATGAGGGATGGTCAGAGGGAAGGAGGGAGGGAGGACACCCCCGCTCCCCCACCCGCCCCGCCTCTGTCAGTGAAGGGGTGAGGTGGGAAGGATTCCCATGGCTGATTTCATTCATTCCCACTGAAGACAATCCTGTTCCCACCTTCTCTCCCTCTGGCCACGATGTTCCCCAGCCACTCCCCTCTTTAGTGACACAGCCTAGCACTGGGGAGCCAGGGAGTGGTGAGGGCTTTGGAACGGACTGAAAAGGTGCAGTTTCACTTCCCAGACACAGAGCTGGGGCCTCAGTTTCTTTAGCTGTAAAATGGGCTAACATTATCAACCTCACAGGTGAGATAACAAAAGTCACAGACCCTAGCCCAGGACCTGGCACACAGCAGGGTCTCAGTAATGAGTTTCTTTCTTCCCCTGTCCCTGGCACACAGCACTCTTGGAGGACATGTTACCTGTCTCCCAGTCCAGTGGGTTGTGTGAGGCACTCCCAGGGGGAGCAGGACTACAAAGGCATGGAGAGAGAGGCACAGACTCAGTGGAATACCACCCATCTCTAAATATCCTGTGGCCAGGCCTTCCATCAGTGGCCACTTGACAGGGGCCCATGCTCCCTGCTGCATGGGCTGGGGCTGCAGAAGGCAGAAGCTTGGAAGGGGTTATGAAGACCCTCAGGGCAGAGGAAGTGTTTGGGAAGGGGAAAGTCTTTTTTGGAAGCTTTTAGACACAGTTAAGTTCTCTCTGGGTTAGGTGCTGGCCTCCTGGAGAAAGAGATGTGGAAACCTGGCCCTCCCTGGCCAGACTCAGGACTCCAGGAAGGCCCCAGAAGCATACACGTTGCTGGGGTGAATTCTTAGTTCCCACCTCAGAGCTCGCACCTGCCTCAGGCCAGTCCAAGTGGGGTTCTGTTGTCAGGAGGGTGTGCATAGGTGGGTGGTGGTTACTCAGGTGGGCGGGACACTATGGTTAAGAGACCCAGATTTATAAAACAGCAACTCAAAGTACTATTAAAAAAGAGTCCTAGATTCAGAGTTAGTGCAATCAAATATTAAAGTACACGTACACATATGCACAGAGGGACAGGCCACATCTGCATAGGAACAACACATCCAGGGACACACAGACAGTCTCCAAGACAGAGATGTGCACTTGGGCTCACCACACACAGACATGTGGACCCAGAGTCAGAGCCCCCCAAGGCAATGCACAGGGACACACAGAGGGGACCCTTGCCAGCCCCTCAAAAACTACCACCAGGGCATGATCAGCCAGATGCAGAATGTGAAAAATCCCACAGGACAAATGACTCCATTTCTCAGGACAAATAAACAGCCTAAGGGAAAAAAGGGAGGGGGAATTTTTTTTTTTTTTTTTTGAGACGGAGTTTCACTCTTGTTGCCCAGGCTGGAGTGCAATGGCACAATCTCGGCTCACTGCAACCTCCACCTCCCGGATTCAAGCAATTCTCCTGTCTCAGCCTCCCGAGTAGCTGGGATTACAGGCATGTACCACCACACCCAGCTAATGTTGTATTTTTAGTAGAGATGGGATTTCTCCATGTTGGTCAGGCTGGTCTTGAACTCCTGACCTCAGGTGATCTGCCTGCCTTGGCCTCCCAAATTGCTGGGATTACAGGCATGAGCCACCGAGCCCGGCCAAGGGATTGTTACAGACCAAAAGGCACTCAGGAGACACGCCAACCAGATGCATGCTGTGGACTGCATTTGGATCCTGATTTTTAACAACTAAACTGTAAAAAGATATTTTTGAGACAATAAAGGGAAATTGAACATGGATTCCATTTTAGATAATATTAAGGAATCATTATCCTTAATATTGGCTGGGTGTAATAACAGCTTTGTGGTTATGCATCTTTCTAAAGTCCTCATGTGTTACAGATACATCCTGAAGTGCCTATGGGTAAGATGATGCGATGCCTAAGATTCGCTTTACTACCCCAGAAAAAAAAGTAGGGAACAGATGAAGCAAGAATGGCCAAACGTTGATAAGTATGGGATTGGATTCATTCCATCCTTCTTCATTATGTGAGTCATTATATGCTTTTCTCCACTTCTGCATATATTTGACCTTTTTCTACTAGAGAAAACCATCCTCGCGGGGGCCACCTTCCTGCTTCAGCATACCACTTGTGTCCCCTGGCTGCTGGAGGAAGCCCGGGAGATGGTAATCTCAGTCATGGAGACAGAAGGGGCCATCATTTTGAGCCCCTCAGAAGAGTTCCCCTGCCCCCACTGGGAAGGCTGGGCTCCAATTGGTCCTCACAATAACCAGCAGCATGGGCATCCATACCTTTGAGGCACAGAGGGGACTGGTGACCCCTCCAAGATGCACAGGCAGCATGTGGCCAAACTGGACACCAGATCCAGATCCCCACTGGCTGCCTCTGGGAGGGGCTGGGGTCAGCACTGGAGTCTGGCTCAGGGGCTGGAGTCTTATCGAGAAAATAACACCCACTACATGCAGGCATGCAGGGGGCCAAACTTCCAGAGTGAGTGGCAGCCCGGCAGACCCAGCACCTCCTTCCAAAGCAGTTATGTGAGACCCCCTTCCTACCCTGAGGTCCGACAACAGCCTGGAACACCAGGAAGCCAAGCCCTCAGGAAGTGCTCACACACACCCCCACTTGGCAGGGTGGGGGTGTGTACTGCCTCTGCTGAGAAGCCTGGGTTCAAGGCTTTCATGGAGCAGGAGACCCTGGTCCAGAGAGATGGCCCTGCCCAAGGTAACAGCAGCGTCTGCCTCTTACTTTCTGTGCACCATGTGCATATTTGGGCACTGCACACATGCTAACTCCTGCTCCTCATAGCCCCACAGCAGGTGCTCTCACTAGTCCCATGGTACAAGATAGGGGAACCAGGCAAAGAGATGGAAACTGCTGGGCCTCCCACAGCTGGTGAGGAGCTGTGCTGGGATGCTAACTCAGGCAGCATGGCTCTGGGGTCTGCCCTCTCACCGAAGCTCTCCTGCAGGGCTATGGGGTGCCCTGGTGGCAGAATGTGGCGCTGACTTTGATCCCTTCCTCTCTCTCCAACTCAAGCCGGTTCAGCCGTACTCACTGTCACAGTGGGCTCTGAGCTGCCTCCCAGCTCTCCTGGAGGGTTCTCCTGATGCCTGGTGGCAGCCCCCAGGCCCTACACTCAGCATCCATCTCCTGGGCCTTCCTAACTGGCACCTGGGTCTAGCCTGGGCCTGAAACCCTCCTGCATCTTTGAAGGGCACTTAGGACAAAAGTGAGATCTTTTTAGCAAGATGCCTTCAGGACGCTTCAAGATGTGCTTCCATCCCAGCACTCCCGGCCTTTTTACCAGTCCTTCCCATGTACCTCCCCTCAAAAAGCTACAAATGGTTTCTACCATTACATATATCCATTTCCCAAGAAGGTCCCCCCATCGCACCCCACCCCAACGGGGCTGTTAGGACCCTGAGGTGGCACTCACCATGGGGGCCCCACGGTGGCCAATGAGAGCAGGCTTGGGGCCGAGGTCCTTCTTCTCCATGATGCAGGGAGAGGAGATGGTGAGAGGGGCCAGGTAGAGGGCAAACACCACGGTGAAGAAGGTACAGAGAATGGTCACCTGGGAGGCTGCAGATAAGGGGCCGTGAGTGCTGCCTGGTGAGCCCTGGGTAGGTTGGGGTGTAATGCTGGACCCCTCTACCCCCAACCTGTCAGGATCCAGGTGCTCTAGGGGGCAGCCCTTATTCTTGCTGGGAAGGTGAACCCCGCCTGTAACTCACACAGACACAGGTGCATGCATGCAGAGAGAGAGACGTGGAGGAGCAATAGTGTGAGGCCGACTGAAGCTGTGACCCTCTGTGGACTCTGTGGGCCACTCTGAGCCAGAATCCCCCTCACTGAGTGCAGGGGCCCCACCCCATCCCCAGGCCACCCCCAGGGAAATCCCAGGTCAGGGCAGCGCCAGCTGGTCTTGGCACCTGCAGGGATTGGAGGGGCAGGCCCTTCACAATTCTACTCACAGGTCCGCTCTGCGCGGGCAAACTGTCCTGCCACGATCCAGGAGAGCATGGTGACTGCTGCCAGGGCCCCCACATGCAGGAATGGCGCTGTGCCCTGTTTGCAGGGAGAGGGAAGGGAGATCAGTAACGCCCAGCTCTGCCCAGACCCTGTGTCACCAGCCTCCTACTTCTACCTATGAGGCAGGCAACCCTGTCTCCATCTGCCAACTGAGGACACGGGGAGCCTCAGGACCCTGGTGTCCTCCCTAGTTCTGACCTGCTCTGTGACCCTGGGCCCCTCCCTGCCCTTCTTTGAGCCTTGGTCTGGAGAAAGGGAAGTGACAGAAAGGCTCTTGTTGTGAGGGTCCTGGGGGAGCAGCCGCCCAGGCCCCCTCCTCACTCACCTGCAGGGAGATCAGCAGCACCTCCCACTCGTCCTCCCACAGCTGGGCCACGGCCGACATGGCCACCACCGTGGAAGCCAGGATGACCACCAGCCCGATCTGGAGGGGGAAGAGTCACCAGACAGAGGCTCAGAGCGGGTGGGAGGGTTCCCAGTGTGTCTGTCTGAGAGAGGAGCCAGAGGGAGAGACACAGAGAGCAGGAGAGGCCGATGGAGCAGGGCAGAGGGGAGGGAGGAAAGAGAGGCATGGGCTGCCAGGAAACCAGGGACCGGCAGATGGACACGGCAGGGAGAGACTGAGGCAGGAGGAGGCAGGAGGAGGCCGGCAGACCCAGCGAGGAAGGGACAGTGAGAAATGGAAGGGAGGATGGGGACAGGAGGAGGAGGGAGCTGTGAGGAGGGAGGATATTCAGTAAGGGGGACCTCCCTGGGCCTGGCAGGTTAGTCACATCCAAGGTCCCGCCCAGCCTCCCTGCCACCTCAGCATGGCACAGCAGAGGAGGAAACCCACTTGTCCAGGCCATGCCCAGGCCTCAGGGGAAGGAGGCTGAGGACCTGGGTCTGCTGCAGGAGCCTGGAGTGCAGCCCAGCCTGGCACCCTGGGCTGGGCTCACAGTGGCACTTCAGGCAGGAGTGGGTGGTGAAACACATCACCACCTGCCCCATCTCCACGGCCTGCCCTCTCCCGGACTCCCAGCATCCTGGTCCGCCGTGATGGGGGCCATCCTCCTTGCAGCCTCCAGAAGAAAGCAAAGCACAGCTCTCACGGAGGATGAGGTGGTACCTCTAAGGGACAGAGATCTCTGGTGACAGGTAAGACCTGAAATCTTCAACCACGCGAAGCTCGGCACAGGTTTTCGGCTCCTCGGCCCCCAGCCCCTCGCCCCTAGCTGTGGATCTCACTCCACCTACCCCCCTCCACACCCCCAGGCATGCCTCCCTAAAGCCCAGGTTGTGGCTCTCCTCCAAAGCCTCCCGCAGCTCCCAGTCTCTGGAAGGGTCAGTCAAAGCCGCCACCTCCGTCTCCCTACTTTCTCCAGACTCGTCTCCCACCTCCCTCCAAAGGCCTGTCCTTCTCCCACAGCACTGCCGGCCGCCCTGCCTCCCTGGAGCCGTTCTCGCTGCTGGCAGGGCCCTCACCCCCTTTCTCCCGAGGCAACCTTTCCCAGAGGCAGCAGCGGCCAAGGGCCCTCTGACACCGAGCAGGGACAGTGGCATTTCTAGACGATGAGGGTGGGGCGGTGGCCAGCATCTCCGCTCCCTACCCAGGGACCTTCACTCGCTGGCGGGGAATGCTGAGTCTCGCCTGGGATGAAGTTTCCCTTTGGAGGCTTTTCATTCCAGCCCATCAGCCTGGAAACAAATGTTCCCCCAAGAGACCCGAGCGAGGCAGGTGAGGAGCTGGAAGGGCTGTGACATGCGGGCTCGGGGCGGGAAGAGGCACGGGCGTGCCTGGGCCTATGGGGGCGCTTCGCGTGGTCCCCAGGTTGGTTCCGCGAAGGCATGAGCATCCTCATCTCACACACGGGAAGCGAGGTTCGGGGAGCGGAACAGCTGGCTGGGTCACGGAGCTTTGAAGGGGCAGAACCAGAAACGAACACCTTCTGCCCATCTCAGGGGGTGAGGGGGTGTGCGCTTTCTTGGACAGACAGCACGCTGGTGTCAGAGAGGCTGCGCAGTCTCTGGGAGGCCCAGCTGCGCCTCCGAACCCCTGAGAACCCCGCCCTCGGCACTCAGGCCCCTCCTCCCGGCTGCCCCCGGCGCGCAGCTCCCCCTTGTGGCCATCGTGGGAGGAGGCCCTGCACACAGGGAGTTAAGGATGGTTTCCGGGAGCATCTCATCACAATACCTATTAATGGAAATGACTTGCAATAAAACTGATTCCCCAAACCCTAATACAATTAAAAATGTTATTATCTCTGAGTTCCACAGTTGCTTTGGTGGTAATCATCACGCTCAGCAGCATCACTGCATGTTCAGTGTCTGTGGGACTTCCGCTACCTTGCATCATTAAGTTACAGCAATAGCACTGACGCCCAACAACGCAACCACCATCGCTCCTGAAATCTGACTGAGAAGGATGAATCCCACCCTAGAGGCCCAGAGACAGACCACTGTCCTCCTCTGAGAAAGTGGCCTTGGGTTCTCTGTCCTCATGGGACTGTGGCTTGTGATAGCAATGGTGGGAACAGGGGATACAACAGAGTCTTTCATTCACTCAATGAGTTTGGCCTAGGTGCTGGGACCCGAGAGGATGTGGAACCCCGCCTTGCAGAGGTGCAACAGCTGGCCTCTTAGGGGTATCTGACCTCTGGGTTTTGCAGTCCAAACGGCAGACAGTTGGCCCAGGGTTAAGAGCCTCACTTGAATCACAGTCTTCAGTCAAATCCTGGCTCTGCTACCTACTGGGGATCTTTCCACATCCTCTCCTGGGACTTTTCCAGAGCTGTGAAATAGGGATAGTGAGTACCAACCTGGAAGGGGGTTGGGGAAGATCAATGAGGAAATGCAAGTGAAATGCTTAGTACAACGGCTGGCCAGAAGAAAATGCTTACTAAATCTCAGTGATATCATTTTAAAAAGTGAGCATGATACCATGGGAACAGGATTATTGTGAGGAGTGAAATGATTGTGAAATTCTGAGTGAAAGGTGCCTGACACATGTGGTCAGCACCCGATAAAGGATGGTTACTGCTGTTATGGTGAACGCAGTGCCTGGCACACACAGGAGGTGCTCAGTGAATGCGCCTTCCTTAAGGTGCTGCTGGAGGGACAGAGGCTGGACACCAGGAAAAACCATAAAGCTGGGGCCAGTGCATGGAGAGAAGTCTGAATTCACCAGGAGAGGTGATGAAGTAGACATAGCAGATGGCAAGCAGAGGCTGATGGAGCCTTGTAGGAGGCAGAAGCCCCAGCCCCAGCCCAGCCAGTAACTTGCCTTGGGGCCGTGTGGTACCCAGTGCTCCTCTCTGGGGCTCAGGTTGGGTCGCTGACAGACGCCTCCTCTGTGCAGGTCCTGGGCTGGGGGCTGCTGCCACTGAGGCAGGGGAGTCAGGCGAGGACACAAGAGCAGTGCAGTGTGCTCAGGGCAGCCTGGGGAGGTGTGAGCTATGACCAAAACACCTCACAGAGGGTGATGGGCGGGGCAGGAAGGGGGGCATCTCAGGGAAAGGGCCTCCTGTTTACTGTAAAGCTCCCAAGAACCCTTCAGCCTGCTCCCTAACCTCCTGGGTACCTCAGTTTCTCCTGAACACTCACCTGGGAGAGATTTCTGGGAAACAGGAGATTTTGGCAGACTGGGGAGGAGGAGGAAGGTCCCCACATGAGCACCAGATCTACTCAGCACCCAGCCTGCTGTGAATGGCTCCCTTTCACCCTGTCCTAAGCATCTCTGTCCTCCCCTCCTCAGGACCCAGGGGAACCAGAGACTCTCAAAGTTCATGATTAAAACATACTATAGGCCAGGCACGGTGGATCATGCCTGTAATCCCAGCACTTTGGGAGGCCGAGGTGGGCGGATCACGAGGTCAGGAGATCGAGACCATCCTAGCTAACACGGTGAAACCTTGTCTCTACTAAAAATACAAAAAAATTAGCTGGGCTGGTGGCGGGCACCTGTAGTCCCAGCTACTTGGGAGGCTGAGGCAGGAGAATGGTGTGAACCCAGGAGGTGGAGCTTGCAGTGAGCCGAGATCGTGCCACTGCACTCCAGCCTGGGCGACACAGCAAGACTGTCTCTAAAACAAACAAACAAACAAACAAAAACATACTATAATATAAAACTGTGGTCTTTAGAGTGCTATGTTGCTGATATAAGACCAGATAGATAAATGAAAATAAGCAAAAAATTCAGAAATAGATCCAAATACAGAAAGAAAATTTAGTATATGATAAAAATAGCATTTCAAATGAATAAAGGACAAATTCTCAGTAGAGAGAGTTGGGAACGTTGGGAAGCCATCTAAAAAGAACAGAGTAAGATCACACTATACCCCAAAATAGCTGCCAAAAAGAGAAAAAATTAAATGTTAAAAACGTGGAAATATATAATTACCAAGTGACACCACAGAAAAATTTTTATAATCTTGGAGTGGGAAAGACCTTTCTGAGTCTGACACAAAACCAAGGAGTCATCAAGAGATGACAGATTCAAGCACGTAAGAATAAAAAAATATATATCCCCATGGTAAAAACACAATGAGCAAAGTCAAAGGATGAATGACAAACTAGGAAGAATTATTTGCAGTTTGTTAGCCAAATGGCTAATTTCCCACATCTATAAAGAGTTCCTGCAAATGAATAAGCAAAAAGCAATGGCAAAAATGGCAAAAGATATGAAGAGACAGTTTTATAGAAAAGAAAACACAAGTTACTCAAACGTGAAAAATGCTGAATCTAACTCACCCGAAGGGAAATGCAAATGAAAACTACAGCAAGGTACCACTTTTCACCTATCAGACTGACAAAAGCCAATAAATCAGCTGATGCTTTATGGGCAAGGGTGTTTTTATAGAACAACTATCCATTGCTAAGAGAGCATGAATTGGAGGCATTTGGCAAGGAGGCTATTTGGCAAGATCAAAATGATGAAAGTACACATTCTTCACCCAGAAATTCCTCTCCCAGGTCACCGCCACATCGTCCTGGCAAAAGACAGAAAGCAGCTGGGATGTCGATCTGGTCTATCAACAGGGAACTGGCTAGATGCCTAGGGAATCAGGGAATATCCAGACCAGGGAGCAGGAGCAAGGGATGGATACCAACAGGGATGCTTTAACACAGCGAAGAAGGAGCTCCAAGAATTCTGTTAAGGTGCGGAACAGAGGGTGGAGTAGGCGACTGTTTGTGTTTAAAGAAAAAAGAAAAAGGAAATGCATATGTACATGTGCATGTGCTTAAAATCTGTCTGGAAAGATAGTGAGGAGACTTTCTTTGTATACTTTTTTGTGCTTTTTGTATTTTGAATCATGTCGATGTATTACATGGTAAAAAATTAATTAAAGCAAACAAAAAAGAATAAAGAGTCCTTAGAATTTTAGAATCAAATGACAGAATCTTGGAAACAGAAGAGAATTTCCAGGCCCTGCTGGAACACTCTGAGCTCTGGGGAACTCCCTCCTGGTGGGGCGGGTCCAGCTCTGGGTCAGCTCCACCTGGAAGGACCCTGCTCATGCTGCGATCTCACAGAGGGGGCAGAGGGCAGAGGAAGGCACCCTGGGAGCTGGCACCAGCATGGACAATGGGATCTGCTTCCTTGCGTTGATCTGCCAGCTCCAGCTGGCTCAGCGGCTCTATAGGCCCTCCACTAGAATCAAGCAGGTGTGACCTTACCTGCTGAGAGCCAGGCATGGCCCCAGAAGGTGACCACAGCATGTGCCAGCCCCACCCGGGGTGCCAGCTGGTGCAGTTCTTTCAAATGCCAGCTTTGCGGCCAGGAGAAGAAGCTCCCTCACAGAGGGGATGGTGGAAGCCCAGAGGAGGCCTCTGAGTAGAGTGAGGGGCCGGAGGAAGGTGGGGGTACCAGGGGCTGCTCACGGCTCCTACCACTCTAAGACTTCAGTCTCTGGGGTCTGACTCCCAAGCTCCAGGCCTGTGTAACAAACCGGCCTCGGTGCCTCCCTGGATGCTCACAGGCACCTCCCACTCCACACAGCCCAACCCAGGCTCATGCCGTCCCCTCTTCCTTTCCTGTTCCACATCCATCTTCTAGCTAGAAGTGAGCCCCTCCCCTTAGAGTCATTCTGGCCCCATCTCATAGGCTCATGGTAGTTTCTGAACATTTCTGCCCTTTCCTAAATGGCAGGCCCACAGGGAGCCAGGCTCTGGGGAAAGGGAGATGATCCAGATGTTCCTGGGAGGGAGGGGCTCTGCCTTGGTCAGCTCGGTACCACTCTGTGCCCACCAGGGCCCCAAGAAGGCCAGACATCAGAAACACACTTCAGCACTATGCCTGCAATGGACGTAAGGCAGAGAGTTAAGGCTCCAGAATGGGTGAAGCCTGTCTGCTTTGGGCCCAGCCCTGAGGGGGGCACTGGGAACAGGGAGATGGAGGTTAACTCTGGCCTGCAAGGAGCACCTCGACTGGGTGGGTCAGGGTCAGGGAGCCAGACGAATACTGAAAACACAAAAACACAGCTGTTCAGACATGTAGCAGGGGAGGCTGCAGGGGCTGAGGAAGTCCCGGGAGAGAATCCTGTGTATGTAGGGGAGGTACTGAGGAAGGTGTCTGAGAGAAAAAGGGAGGGCAAGAGCAAAGTGCTAAACGGGGGAAGGAGGCAGACATGCTGGGAGAGTATGAGATGTCTCATGTAGCAAAAGCTGAGGGTGGCTGTCCCATGACGGGTTGGGAGATCAGCAGGGGCCAGATCATGCCAAGTAGGGAAGTTTGGGTCATCCTGGGAGCGGTGGCAGTGGTGGAAAGGCTTTAAGTTGGGGAATGCCATCGCCAGATCAGGGTTTTCAAAAGAGCTCACCAAAGAAGGAAGAGGCAGGTGAGACCTGAGGCAGGGCCCCCAGAGGGTGGGTGCCACAGTATGAGCTGTGAGCTCTGCTGGTTAATCACACGACTACGGGACCCTGGATCTTCCATGTTTAAACTGGGAGACCTTAGGTAAGTCACTTAACCTCTTTGTACTTCAGTTTCCCCAGCCACAAAATGGAATGATAACAGTACCTACATCACAAGGTTGCTGTAAGGGTTAAGTGAATGAAGACAGGCGAGGTTGTGAGAAAAGTGCTTGGTGCATAGTGAGTGCTCAGCCTTAGCTATGAGAACAATTCTAATGGCGATCCAGGGGAGGGACACAGTGGCCAGGCCCTTTCTCTGCTGCTGCTGCCTCCAGCTTCCCGTGCCCTCTCCCAGCCCCGGCCGAGGCGACCCTTACCTTGTGCAGCCAGTGCAGGTTCATCTGCTGCCCCACGGCAATGTGACATAGTGCCAGGACCTGAGGAGGGACCCACAGGGTGATTGTCAGGCCCGTGTGGGCGGGAAGGCTTTGCCAGTTTCTCAGACACCCTGCTCCCCACTGCGGCTCTGGGCCTAACCCTGGGCAGAGGCAGCGAACCTCCCTCCAGGCGATGGGAATGCCCTGCCCTCCCCAGCCCAGCCCAGACTAGCCAGCCTGAGCCTGGCCTCCTCCCAGATGATTCCAGGCCTCTAGGCTCTTCCTCTGTGTGATTCCCCATCAAGAGGTCACTGGGTGCTGCTGTACTTGGACTACCCAGCTTCATTCATCAAACATTTTGGGAGTTCCAGTCCCCGGGATTCTGAAACAGACTTGAGCCTGTCCCCAAGGAGCCCCTAGTCCAGCATGGGGGATCCACCTGCGTCTCAGTGAGTGGAATATCGGGAGCAAGAGCCGGAAGCAGAGGCTCCTGGAAGAGGAAGCCTGCAGTGGGCCCTCTCGGCCAGGACAGCTCTCACTGGGTCTGGGGCAAACATTCCAGGAAGGGGCAGCCTAGAGAGACGGGCAAAAGCAAGAGGACCTCCTGCCCTGGGGGACCCAGGCCTCAGGTGCAGCAGCCCGAGAGGCCCTGGGTAAAATCTGAATTAATGTGCCATATGTAGCCAATTTCCTACTAGTGGCACAAAATAACTTCTGATTAGTTGCTATTATAAATTAAGATAAAAATGAAAATGTTATACATATCTTTCTGTATTTTTGATTACTTCCTTAGGATAGATTCCTACAAATACAATATTCCTACAAATACAGCTTTCCCCTTTATACCAGGGTGGGACCCTCCATCAGCCCGGCACAGGGCCAGTATCCCTTCCCCTGGGAGCAGGGCCACCTGCCCTCCGAAACAGCCCCATGTACCAGGAGGCCAGCAATGTAAGCGAAGGCAGCAGCTGTGGTCACAAGGATGGGCACGGGCCAGTCACTCCAGTAGCCCATGCGGTTGTAGAGGTACCTGCCAGGAGGAGAGGGGGCAGGGGTCAGACCTCCACCAGGCCACTACCTGGCCCAGGAATCAGGATGGCCTGAGCCTCCACACAGACGACAGGCTGGGCTCAGTGACCAGGCCCTGCCCACCCAGCAATAAGGCTCAGCGTCTGCCTGATGCTCTACCATGCCTGCTCAAGACAGCCACCCGGGGACCAAGAAATGTAAAGGAGAATATAATGCCCCATAATCCTACTGGCCAGAAGTAATCATTACCAAGGCTGTACTGGATCTTCCTCCTGTGGGTTGCCCCACCCCCATGCCTATATGTTTGTATAAACAGCAAAGCCAGGACACTGCTGCACAAAGCAACACGGTCAGGAGCACGGGCTTTGGAGTGAGGCACGCAGGCTGGATTCAAATCCCCTCTCGTCTCGGCTTTTCACTGTCTTGTAGGACCTTGTGGAGGACAGGCTTCACTGATTCTAAGATGCCATCAATTGTGACTGTCATCTCAACTTCAATGTTAAGATGTGAAAATGGGGGTCTTAGAATTGATCGAATGTAATATTTGACTTCTCTGAGCCTTAGTTTCCTCACCTATAGGATGGGGATAAGAAAGTGCCTTTTGAGGCCAGGTGTGGTGGCTCACGCCTGTCATCCCAGCACTTTGGGAGGCTGAGGCAGGCGGACCACGAGGTCAGGAGATCGAGACCATCCTAGCTAACACGGTGAAACCCCATCTCTACTAAAAATACAAAAAAAAATCAGCTGGGCGTGGTGGTGGGCGCCTGTAGTCCCAGCTACTTGGGAGGCTGAGGCAGGAGCATGGTGTGAATCTGGGAGGCGGAGCTTGCAGTGAGCCGAGATCGCGCCACTGCACTCCAGCCTGGGGGACAGAGCGAGACTCTGTCTCAAAAACAAACAAACAAAGAAAGTGCCTTTCGGCCGGGCGCAGTGGCTCACGCCTGTAATCCCAGCATTTTGGGAGGCCGAGGTGGGCAGATCACGAGGTCAGGAGATCAAGACCATCCTGGCTAACATGGTGAAACCCCATCTCTACTAAAAACACAAAAAATTAGCCGGGCGTTGTGGCGGGCATCTGTAGTCCCAGCTACTCGGGAGGCCGAGGCAAGAGACTGGCGTGAACCTGGGAGCCAGAGCTTGCAGTGAGCAGAGATTGCGGTACTACACTCCAGCCTGGGCAACAGTGCGAGACTCTGTCTCAAAAAAAAAAAAAAAAAAAAAGTGCCTTTCATGGGGTCTCATGAGGATGAAGTGAGGTGAGATTCATGGTAAGTACTCAATAAACTCTCTTTGTTTTTGTTTGTTTGTTTGAGACAGGGTCTCTGTCACCGAGGCTGGAGTGCAGGGATGCGAACTGAAGCTTTGACCTCCTGGGCCCAAGCGATCCTCCTACCTCAGCTGGGACCATAGGCACCCACCAAAATATCTGGCTAATTTTTTTTGTATTTTTTGTTGAGGCAGGGTCTTGCCATGTTGCCCAGGCTGATCTCAAACTCCTGAGCTCAAGTGATCCTCCTACCTCAGCCTCCCAAAGTGCTGGGATTATAGGTGTGAGCCACCACGCCTGGCCAACTGTCTTCTCAACACAAGCATTTACTTATGCCAGTAAAAATCCTGAGAAAATGTGATTTTTAAAACAGCCACGTGGTTTTCCACTGAATTAATGTACCATATGTAGCCAGCTTCCTACTAGTGGCATGAAACAGTTTCTAATTCTTCACAATTATAAATTAACATAAAAATGAAATTTTTATACATATCTTTCTGTATTTTTCATTACTTCCTTAGGATAGATTCCTACAGATACAATTATAGGGTCAAAGAGAATGAACTTTTTTTTTTTTTTTTGAGACAGGGTCTTGCTATGTTGCCCAGGGTGAACTTGAATTCCTGGGCTCAAGCAATCCTCCCATCTCAGCCTCCCCAGTACCTGGGACTATAGGCATATACCACTGTGGCTGGTGGGATTGAAATTTTTAAGGGGCATGACAGATACTGCTTAGATGCTCTCCAGAAAGAATGAACTACCCACATCCAGCCGGGCGTGGTGGCTCACGCCTGTAATCCCAGCACTTTGGGAGGCCGAGGCGGGCAGATCACGAGTTCAGGAGATCGAGACCACGGTGAAACCCCGTCTCTACTAAAAATACAAAAAATTAGCCCGGCGCGGTGGCAGGCACCTGTAGTCCCAGCTACTTGGGAGGCTGAGGCAGGAGAATGGCGTGAACCCGGGAGGCGGAGCTTGCAGTGAGCTGAGATCGTGCCACTGCACTCCAGCCTGGGTGACAGAAAGAGACTCTGTCTCAAAAAAAAAAAAAAAAAAAGAATGAACTACTCACATCCTCCTTGTAAAAGGGGGAAACTGAGGCCCAAAAGAGGCAGCAACTTGTTCAAGGTCATTAGAAAATCTGAGCGCCAGGCAGCTTCAGCCTGCTGTCATCTGGGACCTTGCCAGACAGCTGGGAAGGGACACCAGGAGGACCCACTGGGGCATCTGCCCTCCCTGGCCCTCATCCTCAGAGTCCAGGGGAAAATCTACTGCCTGGCAGATCACTGAATGCACTCACCTTACCATACAGTTAGGAAACTGAGGCCTGAAGAGGGGCAAGACTTGCTCCTGATAACTATTCCTGAAAGATGTTCTGGTCCCATTTGTCTCTCAAGTGTAACCACTTTTAGCAGGGAGTCCTTGAGGACAGCAACAGCCGAGACAGCCCTCCCTGGCCCTCCTCATCCAGTGCTGATCCCCGGCTGTCACTCACATCCTCTTACTGTATGAATTGAATTATTCCCAGAGATTCTTTTTTTTTTTTTTGAGACAGAGTCTCACTCTGTTGCCCAGCCTGGAGTGCAGTGGTCTCCCAGCTAGAGATGTGGTCTCCCAGGAAGCAGCCCTCATGTTTAGGTAGAGCTTTGAGCCCTCTCATGTTCATCATCTCATTGCATCCTCAGAAAGACCTGATGAGGTCAGAGTTACCCCATTTTACAGAATGGGGTAAAATGTGATCTTGGCTCACTGCACTGCAACCTCCACCTCCCAGGCTCAAGCAATCTTCCCACCTCAGCCTCCCGAGTAGCTGGGACCACAGGCATATATATGCCACCACACCTGCCTAATTTTTTGTAGTTTTTGTAGAGATGGGGTTTTTTCATGTTGTCCAGGCTGGTCTTGAACACCTGGACTCACGTGATCTGCCTGCCTTGGCCTCCCAACGTGCTGAGATTACAGGCATGAGTCATTGTGCCCGGTCCCCAGAGACTCTTGAGACCATCAGGACTGGGCCGGGGCATCCTGAACCCCAGCACTGACTCCAAAAAACTGAGGTGACAGGCTGAAGGAGCTGCAGGTCTCCAGGCATCCCTAAGTGCCAGGCAGGCCTCCCCTTGCCACCTCCTCGACAGGGCGGGAACCCATCCTCTGCTTGGAACTCCCAGTGACAGGGAGCTCACTCTCTGGGTAGAGTGGGTGGCTCCATGGACATGATACAGTCAGGCAGGCTGAAGTCCCTGTCCCAGATCCGTCTGCTTCTTGCTGTGCGACGCTGGAAAGGCTATTTAACCTCTCTAAGCCTTGGTCTCTTCAGTCTGTCCTTAATTCATGTTTTTGGCTCTAACTGGTTGTGTGACCATGAATGAGTCTTCACCCTCTCTGGGCCTCCATTTCCCCATCTGTACATGATGGGGGTAGACTTGATGATCCTCTAGGCAGCAGACTCCAGTTCGGAGGAACTGTCTGGGTCTGCAGTTGAGGGCCAGTAGGGAACGTTCCCATTTACTCATGACAGTGCCCGTGCTTTGGACATCTGCAAAGATGAATAACTGATTTATGGCATTTAATAAAGGCTAGAGGCCACCTCTGGGACTCTGCCGGGGCTCCGGCTCATCTTGCTTGGCTGCCGCAGGGCAGGGGTGGGACCACAGCATATTCTTGATTGTGCTCATTAATAAGAGAGGCACAGCCTGGTGCCATGCGGGGAAAAGTGGACACCCAGCTCCATGAGCGGAGTCCCAGGATCATCACAGAATCCTAACACCACAGCCTGTCAGAAGCCCACGGTCCTGAAAATCCCAAATGCTAACATCACGCTACCTTCCGGCTAGAGATGTGGTCTCCCAGGAAGCAGCCCTCATGTTTAGGTAGAGCTTTGAGCCCTGTTGTGTCCATCATCTCAGTTCATCCTCAGAAAGACCTGATGAGGTCAGAGTTACCCCATTTTACAGAAGGAGAGGCTTAGAGAGTACCAGAGACTTGCTCACGGCCACGCTGACCTGAACATCTGATCAAAAGGAAGGAACAGCAATGGACGGGGAGTGAGGAGCCAGGCTTCCAAGCCCCAGCTGTCCCCAACTGGCTGTGTGACCTGCGCCTGTTTCCTTATCTGTCAATAGAATCCGGGGTCCTTGCCCTCCTCCCGTGACCCCCATGACCTCTCCACTGCTTACCAAAGGCAGGCGATGGAATATGGTGAAGAGGAAAACAGGTGCCCCTCCTGTACCCAGGTAAGTGGCTCAGACAGCCCTGCCTTTGGATCTGAGGTACCCACAAAGGACCTTGAGCTGTCCCCAAACTCATCTGCCAGCCCTGCCCAGGGCCTACCTAAGGGAGTTAGGAGGCCTAGGATCCAGGGCTATCTCCTCTGCAGAGACCTTGGTCTCTCTGAGCTGTAGATTTCTTGTCTACAAAGGGGGTGACCAGAGGCCCTGGCCCCGGTTGAGCCCTGGCCCGGCCTTATGTTCCTATTTTCCATGGTCACAGCACTGGGAAGGAATGCTCTGTGTCTCCCCAGTGGGCTTCGGCTCCTGTAAGCCTTTGTTCTTTGAGGCTCCCCTCCACCTCTTTAGGAGGCCAGGAATGCAGGCTGAATCATCAATGCAAGCACCAAGGGGTCTCCAAGACCAGCAGCTAAAGTTCCCCAGGTTTCAATCCCAGCCATTCTTTAAGGCCCAGTTCCCATGCCTCTTCCTCCAGGAAGCCTTCCCTAAGTTCACAGTAGGACTCCCCTCAGGGCATGGATCTCTCTTTGTTTCCTCCTCCTCTTTCTTGCCAGTCTGCGATACAATCCTCACCCATACCTCTGGCACTTCCCACTATAGTCCCACACCAGCCTCCTCACCAAAGCCCTAGAGGTGAGCAGGACAGAGGCTCCCAGGGAGTAGGCCCTGCCCAGGGCCACACAGAGAGCTGGTGGCAGAGCTCAGAGGGCCAACCTGGGAGACAGGCTCTAACTCCAGCCCCCAGGTCCCAGCTACTGGATACCCAGCTCCGGGCTCCTTCCTCCCCCACCCACTGCCCCTACTCACCAGTTGAATTCATCATAGTCATTGTGGACTTCCCACCAGAAGTAAAGCCAGGTGAGCGTGAGGCCGAAGGTGAAGGTGAGGAGCAGGAACCAGAGGCGCTCCCACTGGAAGAGCAGAGGAGGAGGGGATTAAGTGGGTCAGGGGCCAGCCCCTTAGGCTGCCTCCCACCAGAATGTGTCCCCCTCCCTCCCACTTTGTAGCCAAACCTGCCAGGCAGGAATTCCTGCCCTCTTTACCCTGGGAGAAACTGAGGTTCAGAGAGGGGAAGTGACCTGTCCACCATCACCAAGCCCAAAGTCACAGAACGGTGGAGAGCCAGGGGCAGTCAGGGCTGCCCCCCCGGGGCTGTGCTCTTTTCACTGTGGCCTGCAGCCTTTCCTTCGTGTACTGCTCTCCCTATTCTGGGGACGGCTCCCTTGGCGCTGGCACAGTGATTGGCAGTCTGTGAAGACACATCCCTCACACACATGCCTACAAAGCAGGCACTGTTCTTCTCCACCTTTATCCTGTGCTACCGAGAAAAACACTGAGGCCCAGAGAGGCCAAGTGACTTGCCCAGGTCACACAGCAAGTTAGCAGAGGATTAAGGAAGAAGTACAGAAGTGCCATGTTCTGCTGCCTCCACTGGGCCAGATACTACTGTCTCCAGCCAGGTGGAAGTGGGGTGGCGGGGGACACTGACACCACCACTGCTGTTTCCTGAGGGGCCAGCTCAGGCGTCTGCAGGCACTTCCTCCTGGCCCTCCAGTTTCTCCCTGCTTTCATCCGTCCCCTTATCTTGGAAGCACAAAAAGCTTGGAATATCCTGCATCCCGGGAAACTGCTGAGATCATCAGAACAAGTCAACAGCCCTTGAGGGTAGGTCAGCGTGAGGAAGAACCAAGACTACATTTCCCTTGAGGGTGTGAAGTCACGGAGGCAGCCCTACATCTGGGCTCCCTGCTATGTTTCCAAACCATCCCAGTTTAACCTCTTCATGGCTCCTTACTGATAGCCAAGCAGGAGTGTGGCCCCCTGACCTCTCCAGCTTCGACCTATACAACCAGTTCCCGCAACCCGGAAGGGCCACTGCCTCTGGGCTTGTTCCCTGAACATTCCCACTCACCTTTCAAGTCAGCTCAAATATCACTGCCTCTGTGAAGCCTCCCTGGATCCACACTGCCACCCTCGTGCCCGCCGCGGTGCTCCCGCAGCATTGGCATCCCTCCGTTTAAACTCACACTCTGCACACCATGACCTGCTCACTGTGTCCCCCAGACAAGTGCAAGGACGGAGACTGAGCCGACTTCCACTCCACTAGTACTTTATGACCACATGCAGGATTGGGCAGGAAGGAGAAAGTCCTCTCACTGTCCAGAATCCCTCTATCCCACACCATGCAAAGATACCATCAGTCTGCCCGGGAACCTCAGATCCCTGTCACCACTTACAAGCTGTGTAACTCTGGGCAAAGTACTCATTCTTTCTGTGACTCAGTTTTCACCTCTGTGAAATGAGGGCAATACTAGTACTTATGCCATGGGGTTGATGGAGAATTAAATGGATAATACAAGTCAGGTGGCTTGGCGAGCACTCAGCACACTACCAGTGTATCTGTGACATCCTCTGCCTCTCCAGAATGTAGGAAAGGCCTTCACACCCTAATGGTCCACAACTCCGTACCCACTAAGGGCCTGCTCCGTGCCTCACCCTGGGCAAGAGGGCTGGTGCCTGGGTGACCCTCCTGCCCAGGTGGGTCACTCCAGTTGGGCGACTCATGCTTGGGTGAGCAGCTGCCACCACTCCTTGTCATGTGCAGAGCCAGACTGCCTTGCTTAGCCTCACTTTGTACATAAACAGAGATGCAAAGGTGACGATACCCTGAGGCCCAGTATTTCTAGCAGGTTTAGGCTTGGGGAGGTGGTGGCTTCTCAGAGAGTAGGCCACTTGTAGCTGCCCCAGCTGGACACAGAATGGCACAAGCTCCAGTTCCAGGCACAGCAAAGCCCAGCCTTGGTCAGGAATAGGGAAACCCTGGCTAGGAGCAGGGCAGGACATGTGCCCTTCTAGAGCAATCGAACCCTAGGAGCCACCACCCAGAGAATGGCTGAGTCCCTAGACTCAGTCCTGCCTCCCATGGAGGCAGTCTGGGTCTGCACATGACCGTCTCTCCACCACCCTCCAGCCAGCACCCCAGGACTAGTCCTTCTCAGAATCCCTCTTGCCAGCTCAAATTCTTATTTGCTCATAACAGCCTTCATTTCCTGCAGAGTGCAGCTGATGAGTCCCAGGCCAGCTTAAACACCTGAGTCTCCCAAAGGGTGAACCATGTCTTTAGACTGACACCCATCTGGTCACGTCATGCCCCAGCTTGAGAGTCCCACCGGCCAGAGCTTCCCAGTAGATGTCAGGGCCCACTCTGTCTGGCCCAGGCCAGCTCTGTGCTTTATGCCCCATGCACAGAATTACATACGGTTCCCCAAACAGGCTCTTCAGACCCCAAGCCTTCACACAGCTGGAGCCTCCATCTAGAAAGCAACCTTTCTCTGCTCCATGAGGCAAACTCCTACTCCTTCCAGAGTGTCTCCTCCCTGAAGACTCCCCTGTCTCACAGGGTGAATCCCATCTCCTCAGAGCTCCGTAACCCATGCAGCCATCTCACCTATGGCTCAGACCCCACAGTTCTAGAACTGTCTCTATACATGTCGGTCTCCCTGCTATACATAAATGCCTTGAGATCTGGGCAGTCTTCATGTTCCAGATGGCACAGGAACTTGAGAACGATTTGATAATGAAATGATAGGTGAGGAAACACCCTTTCTCCTACCCTGGCATGAGTACACCCACCCAGGAGAGATCTCCTTGAGGCTTAACACCCAATTCCCACAAAAAAAGTACCTAGTCTTCTATAGAGCCCACGCTGGCAGTGTTAGATGGCTGTCTGTCCACAGAGACCACTTTGCTTCCTCAGGGGCAAGGCCTATGTGCCTCTGACCAGCAGAGAAGGTTCTGAGAGGGACCTAGGCGAGGGGTGAGCCTCGGCCTAGGATGGGTCTGGTCCCAGGCAAGTAGCCTGGAGGTGGGAAGGTAGAGAACCTGCCGTAGGCGCCGGGAAGATGTCCTGTGACCGGGGTGATGCAGGGCCCAGGGGCAAGGCTGACAGGGGGCCAGGAAGACCACAGGGGCCGGGAGGGCCCATGGCAGCCAGGGTCCTATGCCCCAAAGGCCATTGTCCTCAAGTGTCCAGATCCTTACAGTGGAGCAAGGCAGGGCAGGAATGAGGGGCTGCACCTCCCACTCCTGGGAACCAGCCAAGACTAGAGCTGGCAGTGGCTGGGGGTGAGGCATACAGGCATGGAAGGAATGCAGGCAGGGGCTAAGCAACAAGGAGCCAGGAACCCCATGATCAGAACTAGCGCATGAGCTGGGGTTGGGGCAACCTAGGGATTAAAGCCCTGGGAGCTGAAGCCAGAGGCCACAGGGAGCCTGTAGATGGGGATGAAGAGGCCCCAGCACAGAGGGAGGCAGGCAGCGGGGGTCACTCTAAGAACAATCAGAGGAAAACACTGAATGGCAGGGGCTGGAAGGAAGGGAAGGGGAAGGTGAGGAAGTAGTCGGAGGAAGTGGCCTGGGGAGCAGCTCCACTGATAAAGAGGCCCCAATGGCACTAATGGTCCTTGTCAGGGCACATTACAGCAGAGAGAGGCCTGCCCGCTCCCCCCATTAGCAAGCCAATCTGGCCCTGCTTCCAGAGACGCGGAGCAGTGATCGCTGCCTCAATGCCCCGGCCACAGCCCTCCTTCATCTCTCACAGTCTGCATAACACTAGGGGTTGTTTATTTAGGGGTATCTACCCCCATTGCACAGAGGCTCAGAGAAGGGTCACCACATATGGCTGAGCAAGTTATGCACTGCCCCCTAAGAAGTGCCACTCACATCATGGTGACCATCAATGTGCATATTATGACGATTTGCTGGCACATGGCAGGCGGTTGTGTCCTAGAAAAGGGGTGCTTTTTGTTAATTTGCATAAAGGCTCAACACAGATGAGTGGAGAGGAGTCAGAGGGGTCAGCAGGTAGGGGAGGTGTGGCGATAAGATTTGAACCCAGGCATACTAACTAGACTCTGCAGGCCCCCTTGGGAGGCAGCCTGAACAGCTCCCCTCAAAACCCACCTTGCCCTCTGGGACCCAGTATGGCGAACCCAGGCCCAGCCTAGTTCCCTGGATTTCTCTCCTCCATCTCTCTGACCCCTAGGCCAGACCTGATGCTCCTTCAGGAAGCCTTTCCATCCCTCCAGGCCTCAAAAGGTCTCCCCTCCCTGACCATCCTGCACAGATTCTTGGCACCCACCACCGTGACCCTCAATCAAATTGTAAATTGTGGAGATAGAAACAGCACGGGCTCTAAAGAGCTGGCTCTGCCACTCAGCACGTCACTTGGCCCCTCTGAGCCTCGGTCTCCTCGCTGTAAATGGGAATAACAGCCCTTCCCTCAGAGGGAGGCTGTTAAACGAGCTGAAGGGCTTCAAGTGGCACATAGTAGGCGCGTAATGAGGGTGGCTCACTGGGCTGCGGGATCCCTCAGGACAGGGATGGCCTGAGCTGTCTCTATCTCCTGGGCCCAGCATCACGCCAGGCACAAGGTGGTGGTCACCTATGGCGTGAGGGATAGAAGGAGGTATGGATGTGAGACAGGGCGACAGAGGGGTGCTCAGGGCCAGCAGTGGGCAGGGCCATCGCGCAAGCCCCAGACTTACCCTCAGAGAGCAGGAGAAAAGCTGAGTGGGCTGGGGCTGAGGGAGCAACTGGCTCCTGGGGTAGGCACCAGGAGGAGTGTGCTGGAGACTGCCTAAGGAGGGACCAGACAGGGCGAGCAGCTGGGGCAGGAGTGGCCCCTGGCTGTGGATGGGGTAGGATGCTGATTCCTGCCCCAGGGGATGGAGGCTGAGGTCGGGGCTGCTGTGATGGAGAATCCTGGAGGCTCCAACCCAGAGGCCGCTGCGTCTCCTTCCATTCTTACCCTAACCCTCCAGAAACAGGAGCCCCTCCGTAGCAATCTGGGCAATTGTGGGTCAATTTTCCTGAAGGCCAGTCCTTCTCCTCACTGTCTCCTGAGGATGGTCATGTCTTCTCTTCACCCTTCCTTGTCTCTGTCCTGTCCCTCCCACCGCAGAGCCCTCTGTGTTCAGAGAAGAACACAGAGAAAGATCTCATGAGCAGCGGGGGCTCATACAGTCACAGAGCACGACTGCAGCTGCAACCCCGGCCCCACACAGGAAGCACGGGCATGGCCGCTGGGGTGGGACGGCTCTGCTGCTGCCTTTTGCCACTGGCTACAGGCCCCTGCCACTGTAGACTGCAGCCCCAGGCCAAAATGCACACAGCTGCCCCTCCCACTACTAGGGATCCTGAAGGTTATGGAGCACCTCCCCTGGGTCCCTTAACAGAACATGGGGTCTGAAGTCTGCACACATCACTCTGAATGTTACAGACTTTCAGAATCGCAGAGCTCCCCTGCCTGTCCCCTTGCCCTGAGGCAGAGAGCGTGTCTGCAGCTTCCAGGACAGGAGCTCACCCTGTTCTACTCCACTGGCTCCGGGGAAGGGGCCTCTCCTTCCAGATGCTGCCTAGTCCTTCTGGGGACTCAAAATTCTTCCTTCCAAGACATGGAGCCTGACAACGGGAGGCTGGGTTAAGGGAGTCTAGCAATATTGGGTTTGAATCCCAGACCGGCCACAGCTGAGTGACCTTAGGGAAGACATTTACCTTCTCTGCGCCCCAGCTTCCCGCTCTGTAAAATGGGGACAGTATCGGCATGCTGCCCAGACCACTAAAACCTCCCGTGCATGGTGTCTGGTGAGGCTAACCTTCCGGGCAGGGGAGTTACTGCCCTCCCCCGACGCCCCTCCTGGGAGGTAGAGCTGAAATCTGCCTCCTCCACTTCTCTCCTGCAGCTGGTTCTCTGATACCACACAGAACAAGGCCAGCCAAGGGGTAAGAAATATTGGGGTCAAATGACCACAGAGTGAATACACAAAAGAGCTGGATTTTCACCCAGGCCCTTCTCCCTACTGGCTGCGTGGCTGTAGGCCAATCACTCAGGACCTCTGACCTCAGCTTCCTCCTCTGTTCACAGAATGACATCACCACCACCTCACAGGAGGACTGCCAGGCCCCAGCACGATTACAGATGTAAGCTGTAAGTCGCCAAATCCAGGATCGTTCCTGTAATTATCGTTTCGCGTATGACAGCCCTTTAATTATGTGAAGACAGTGATCAAGCCTTTCCTCCCTGCTCTACACCACATCTCTCCAGCTGCTGAGGACAGCCAGGTTGATCGCCTTCCCCCAACCCAGGGTGGGTGCCATGGTCAGCCAGATGCAGAGGCCAGGCCTGGCTCTGTAGCTGCGGCCCTGGGAACCAGCACCAATGGAGGAAGAAGACCCTGGCATGGTAGCTGCCTGATCTCACTCACAGGCTGCATCCCGGGCTGTGGGGAACAGAGTCCTGTGTGAGCTCACTATGGCTTTGGGGGTGGGTGGGGATGGTACTCCTAAGAGACCTTTACTTGCTCCATCTCATCATCCCCACAGTTCTGCAAAGCAGAGGAAACCAAGTCTCAGAGGAAGGAAGGGACTTGCCCAAGGTCACAAAGGGCACACATAATAGTGGAACCACAATTCACAACCAGGTCTGTGTACCTCCAGTGTCCCCAGCTGTCTCGGGGCAACAAGGAGCAGGACATGTAAATTATCCTTGTCTGACCAAGGTGGAAACAGGCTCAGAGGGACAGGGCCTTGCCTAAGGTCACACTTTGAGTCACAGGCTGCGCCAGAGCAGGGACCCTGGGATTTCAGAGTTAACTAAGATGTCAGAGATTATCTCGCCTCATCTCCTAAAGATCCAACTAAGAAATGGTGGAACTGCGATCTAAAGAAGGAGAATGGCCTGGAAATGTGGGCAAGAGATTAGGACATTAGTATATTAGTGCAAAAATGATGGGGACTTCAACTTATGGTGTTGGGACATCTGGATATTTATTTGGTAACAACTATAATTAGACCCCTACCTCACACCCCGTACCAAACTAAATCTGTGTCTCTCCTCTACATCCTCACCACCCTTCTCTTCCAGTCATCTACATACAAGTGTTGAGCCCTTAGACACTCAGAGATAAATCAGGCCACCCTGAGCTAAGACTGGCAGCAAACAGCTCCAATCCTGGGAATTGGTGTGGTGAGCAGGGCAAACACAGGTTGCTTAGGAGCTCACAGCCCGGATCCTTAACACTGTCAGTTATAGGAGGAGGGGTGAGCTAGAAGCCTTCCTGGAGGAGGAGGCACCTGCAGCAAAGTGGAAGGAAAGGGCTTATTGAGAGAACAAGGTTGGGAAACCTCAATCCAGACAGAGAAAAGGAGCAGAGGGTATGACGGCACAGAGCAAAGCAGGCTTTATTTTGGGGAACTGGCTCTTTATAGGCTTATAAAAGCTTTCCCTATGTAAGAGAATTAGCCTTCATACACGCTGTATATTTTTTCTTATATATCATTTGAATTAATTTTATTTACCATGCTTTCTGTGTAGAAATTTAAATTTTTATGTAGTCAAATCTATCCCTCTTTTCCTTTATACATTTTGCCTTTGGTACTGGATTTAAGAAGGGTGGCCCAATATCATATATTTAAGTAATATTTTACACCCACGATTTCTCGGCTTCATTGTTTACATTTCAATCTGCAATCCACCCATCCATCGACATCCATCTATATATAGATCCATATGGATGTCACGTGTGCGGAGAGAGGTTTAAAAGCCTTATCTCTAAAGCATGAAGACTAGAATTTCTTTTACATCTTTCCAAGTTGTTTAAATTTTTTCAACAAATGCGTGCCTTCAAAATGGGAAAAAATTTTAAAAATAGAAAAAAATACATCTTAATCCATCTGGAATTTATTTCGGTGTGAAGTAAAAGGCAGGGATCTAATTTTACTTTCACCAAATGGATGCTTCAGCTGTCCCTACATCATTTGTGATACTGGTAGTAATTTCTACATTCGTTCACCACACAGTGAGTTCTCAGATGCCTGTGGTTGTTACCAGGTTTTCCAACCTGGCCCATGGCAGCCCTTTCCCCCTTGTGCGGGCTCTGCCTGGCACAGCTCCATCCTGCTCAGCCAAGCCCTCTCCCCAGTGGTTCCAGCTCTTCTTTGAGGTCCCAGAGCCCAGCTGCGCCCTCAGCACATGGTCCTACAGAGACCAAGAGGGAGAGATTGAGGAGTGCCTACTCCTGAATCTGCCACCTGCAAGCTAAATCTTGGGCACCTCAGCTCTTCCAATGGTCAGCCTGTTCCACCTTCACCAAGTTCCAAATGGGGGAACTGATGCATGGGAAAGCCTGGGAAATGTCAGCTGGAAAGGGTACAGGGAGCTCCCAAAAGGGAGAGATGGGCAGGCTATGGCAGGATTACCCTGGCCCTGATCCGGGATATTTGGGGGAGGTGGTGGCCTGGGGAGGTTGAAGAGATATTGCAGCATTAGGGCCGAGCAAGGAAAGGGATTAGAATCCCCATCCCCAGCCGGCTCCTGACAGCCTAAGAGGCTGGATTTATTTTTCTGGACTACAGAGAGCTGGGCAATCAGGCCTCTGTCCTTGCTTCTGCTGGGGTGCACTCAGAGTGGTTCATTAGGCAGGAGAATGCAATTAAGTCCTGCCTGGAGCACCCTGTCTCTCCCAGCCTATCCCTTGGCTGGCATCAGCCCCTTGGGGAGACATGAGCAGAAGGGCTGAGGGGCCCTTAGGAAGAACCATCCCAGATCCCTTCATAGGACCCTGACCACGTCACAGGGTGGGTGGCCATAGTCCCCTGGTAATGCCCCATCTCCTGCCCCACCCTTGCTCAAGGTGTTCACAGAGTGTCATCAACAAGACTTAGCCACTTCCCCTGGAGTGTGGCATGGTCATGCCAGGTGCCCTTGGTGCTATTCCGAGAGGAGCTAGGCAGGGTGTGGGGGTTTCTTAAGGCAAGAGACAGCATGGCTTTATTGCAGTGATAAATCCCCACCTCCTCATGCTGCAACAAACCAGCCCCTCCTCTCTCTCTCTCATGGATGTAATAATATCATCTCCTAGTTTCTTATCCTTATAGGAATCCTGCAATTTTAGAAGTGGGAAAAATAAAGCTCAGAGGGCCTCTCTCTCACCCCTGCCGGGTCTCTTTTCCTCAAAGCACTGAAGGAGAGAAAGCCATCACTTTGAAAGTTTGTAGGCAGGGCACGTTTTCTGCAGGGTTGGAACAATGGTCTCCTTGGTACAAGACAGGAGGCAGATTCCTATCCATGATCTAATTGTATCTGTAGGACATAGATTCGTACCTCCACTTAACCCACAAGCAAGCTCAGGCCCAGAGAGGGTCTGGGCCTGACCTGAGATCACACACTCAGTCACTGGGAGGCAGGGTCAAGTTCAGGCTGCAGCTCCCTTGCCAGGAATGCATAGTGGCATCTGGCTCAATCCAGCCACACCCTGGAGCCCATCTCAAAGGCTGCTTCACCACTGAAGCCTGCCCTGATTTCCTGAGTGGGATCCATTCTTTCCAGCTCCATATCCTGGACACAAATCCACATGGCTGACAGGACAAAAAGTGGGGGCCAGCTGGGAACTTATCTCTTCCTCCCTCTTGTGCACTGGCAGAGCCCAATCCCAGCTCCAAGGGTGATCTGGGAGATCCCTCTGGCTGAGGCAGCACCCTCCACTGCCAACCACCACCAGGAGCACAGGAGGCAGCACCAAGAACGCAGCACGCACCCGTCCGCACATGTACGCCTACATTCTCTGCCAGCTCATTAGGGGTCCGGCCGCCCCACCTGGTCAGCAAGATGGCAGTCACATCCCCTAACCGCTTCCTCTCTCACTCGTGAACACATATGCTCAATCCTCTTTCCAGTCGTTTATTCAGTAAATCTTGTCCGAGGACCTCCTCTGAGTCAGGTCCCTGGAGTGTGCAGGCCCAGGCCCTGTCCTAAAAAGAGTCCAGTGGGAAACAAAAAATCACAATCCACCTGGCCAGCACAGGTCAACGTGCTGTGGAACCCCAGGGGAGCGAGGAAGGTGGGGAGAGCGAGCAGTGAGGAGAGAAAGGAAGGAGGAGGGCTATTTTTTGGCAGAAGTTGGGGGCATGGAGGGGGATTTGCAATGAGTCTTAAGGGGCAGAGAGGAGAAAGACAGGGCATTCCAAGCAGAGGGAATGGCAGGAGCAAAGGCCCAGTGCTGTGGCGGGTGAGGTTATCCTGGGGATGCGGAGAAGCTCAGGGTGGCTGGAGTGGACGAGCATGGAGGGGAAGGGGCAGAGGAGCTGGGGATGGATTTCCCTACAGCGAGTGTCTTCCTGCCAGGGTAGGGTGATGGGGGGCTCTCATCATATCCCATCATAGGAGGCAGGCAACTGGGGTTAGGGAGGCTTATTTGTCATTCTGCCCACCCCTCCTGTGCTATTCCTGGACGCTACTGAGACCGCTGTACTCTCACTCGCTCCTGGGGCACAGCATGGGTTCCCATCTCCAGGACCGGCCTCCATCCACCCACGCTGGGCATCATGGGAGGATGGGATTCACTGTCAGATAGTCCTTCATCTGCACCTCAGTCCACAGCCAGTCTGTTGATACCTTCTAGGTGTCTCTGGAATGTCTCCCCGGCCTGCATCCCTGTATATACCTCCTCACTCCCCACACAGACACCTGAGGCCTCACTGGCCCTCCCACCTCTACCTGAGGGCCCTCAGCATCCCCCACAATTTGACCACAGTGTTCCTCACACAGCCCGAGCCTGGCTCAGGCCCCCACTGCCCAGGATGAAGCCTAGACTCCTCAATACAGCTTCAGGCTCAGGCCCACTGAGCAGCACCCTTCCCCGTCCCTGCACCTGAGCCGGTGGACTGAAATCCTTTCAGTTCCTAAACACATGACACTCTCTTGTGCACACAGTTCCCCCTACCCTGAACACTTCCCCTGTCTGGGGAGATGGGGCCGATCCTCCCAGAGGCCAGCTCAGGCAAGCCTTCCCTGCCCCCAGGGTTTCCCCAGGCCTCCAAAATGATCAACCTGGGTGGTCCGGGTGTGTCTGATCTTGTCTGTTCCCCCACAAGCCTGGGGGCCCTTCAAGGGAGGGGAGAACCATGTCTGATATACTTATGACCCCAGAGCAGGTGACAGGACAGGTCTGTTGATTGAATAAGTAATCAGGGCACCCCAGACAAGACTGTTTGGTGTGGAACAGATGAGAAGGCACAGGCCTGGGGGTGTGATCGGGGTCAGTGCAGGCTGTGCCCTCAGCCCCTTGGCCTGAATAACTCCCTTGCTCTTCCTGGAGGAAATCAATTAAGATTATAGCAGCCTTCAAAAGGTAAATGTACTATGAAAGTGCAAGAATTGGCTATGGTAGTCTGTCTCTTTCAATGTCTCTGGCTGGGAAGTTCCTCCAGGCATCTGACCTATATCCCTCTCTATAGAGAAGCTGGTTTTGACACTGCCTTTTGCAGACACAGTCTTCAGGGGACCCTGTGGGGATGGCCTGAGAACAGTCTTCTGTCCTACCAAGTCCTTAATTGGCAGTATTAGAGTAATGAGTCACAGACAACAACCAATTAATTATCCCCAGTTATAAAAAGCTCTACTTCCCCTTCCTGGCTGTTGAGTGAGCCTGGCCTCCTGCTGCCAGGCTCCTCCACGCCTCAGAACTGGGGGCAAGAGAAGAGGCTATTTCACCTCTCTGGTCCTTGGTTTCCTGCTTCTTTATTTGTTCAGTGTGTGTCCTGGGGGGCTGGGGGGCAAAGGCTTGGAAGAGGTGGGAATGTGTCAGGCTGGGGGACAGGAAGGAGGAAGACCAGCGTGGATGGAGAGGAAGGGGCCCTTCCCAGGCTCTCTCCACGCACCCTCTCCATTCCCCAGGATCCACTTCAGGGCCCAGGGCTGGATCATAACCAGGGAAACACTGAGGATTCCAAGCCTGGCATTCAAGGCCACTCCCCATCTTGTCCCAAATGCTCCTGGCCCAGTGCTCTTTCTCCTCCATCAGGCAACTTCCCAAGTCCCCTTGCCTTTCTTCTTCCAGCAAACTCTCACTTAAACCCACATCTTCAACACACGCTATCTTCCCTAGTCTCCAGCAGTTTAGACTGCAAATCTATCATCAGCCTGTGTGACTGATTTCTCCATCTGTAAAATGGGCACACAATTAAACATGGCCCATGGAGATGTTACAACAATGACTAGGGCAATGCATGTAAACGGTTTGCTCCCTGCATACAGTAGGTACTCAATAAATGTTAACAGATACTGTTACTTTCATACTTCATTTTCCAGCCTGAGAATGAGAATAAAATGCCTCGTGACTCTCCCACCTTTCAGCCCATTTCACAGATGAGACCCAGGGAGATCGGGTTTCACAGGAGTTGAACCCAGGCTTCTCTGAGTTGGGAGATACAGGGGGAGAATCCCCCCTGGGGCTGGGGTGGTGAGAATAAGGAGACACACCAGGCCCACTGGAAGAGCCCTCTCCACCACCCCTCAGCTCAGGCAGCTCTCCTCTCCCTACCAGCCCCCGCAGAGCTCACGCAAGACCTCTATTTGTTCAGCGAAATTTCTGGAGCCCCTACCCTGCACCAGCCCTGTCTTTGAGACACCAGATCGCTATTCCTTCATTGTGAGAGTCCAGCCCCACCGCTGCCCTCACTCAGCTGCCTCAGGGAGGAATAGGGAGAGAAAAGAGAAACGGGGAGAGAGAGAAAGGATGAGGGGCAGAGGCTGGGAACCAGGAAGTAGGAGGAGACAGGGGGCGGAGCAAAGTGAGCAACTGCAGGGAGAAAGGGGCGGGGGAGCAGAGGATGCTCATCTTCAGCTGTGAGTTTGGGGTCACCTGAGGTGAGCTCAGCCCTTTCTGCAGAGGCGCTGCCACCCAGAGCTGCTGTAAAGCCCTATACCCTCTCCTAGCCTAGCTCATGGCCCCCTGCTACCCCTCCAGCCTTGGCCCCAGACCCCTGCCTCAGATTGGTGACCCAGACCCTAGCCTTGCAGGGCACATTCTGTTCTGGTTCTCAGTCAGCTCAAAACCAGCCTCAGCCCACTTCCTCCACTCTGGGCCCTATGCTGGCTGCAGCCAAGACCATCACTTCCTGACTCCATGCCTATGACTGGCTGGCCTTGGGACCACCAAGGGGATGAGACTTCTGGGAGATACGCCTTCCCCAGCGTCTGCCCTGATGGCCAAGGGGCTTCCTGCCTCGGAGCTCAGCCATCCTTCTTCTTGCCTTAGCCTCAGCTGTCTCCCCACCCCATTCACACCAGTGGCTGCTGGACCTCCATTGCCCAGGTCCAGATCCAGAACAGAGTGTGGAGCACGGCAGAGTGGCCACAGGATTCTGAAGCCAAGATCTGGAATGACCTGTTTCAATGGCTAGTCATAGCTGGCACTGTGCCGGTCATGTTACAGCCCTCATCACATGTCATGGCCCAGCGGCTCCTTGAGAGGGGTGTGTCTCCCCTCCAGTTCACCGTTGAGGGAGCTCACAGGCAACTAGATTCAAGTAGAGGAGGCAACACCAAAACCTAAATCCATCTGACTCCAGAGCCCATGGCCTGTGCCCCTCCACATAAGAGGGAAAGCTGTGACATATGGTATCTCAGAGGGCTTCCCAGCGGGGGCCTGGAGTGGAGAGACCAGGGCTCTAGTACTGGCGTTGCCAGGGGCCTGCTCTGTGGCCTTGGGCAGCCCCTTCCCTCTCCTTTGCCTCAGTTTGGCCACTTGGCTCCTCTGTGGCCAGGAGTGGGGAGATGGCAATGAATCAGGCCTGGTGCCCACCCTGGCAGTTCCTGCATTTCACTATTTGGAGGTGATGAACTCAGGCTCCTCAGTCTAGGGCTCTATCTGTCATCAGCACAGGCAGAGGAGGGCAGGCAGGTGGATAATCTTCCCCAACCTCCCCAGACAGACAGCCAGGCCTACTGGGCCTCTGACATCAGCGGCAGCCACTGCTCCCCACCCCGGCCCACACCCTGCCACCCCCTGGCCACTCCAGCCTCTTCTGGGGCTGGCTGAATTTAGAGGCTGGCTTCTTTTTCAGACAAGCAGGAAGGAGGAGGAAAGTTGTTCTCCAGACAGTAAAGCTTTTAGATAAACACCACACAGGAATTGGGTTCCTTCAGAGAAGAAACTAGATCCACCGGCTGACAGCGCCCCAGGGACAGGAATGCAGCTTAGGTCTGGCCTGGGAAGCCCAGCACTGAAGGAGGCTTTCTTTATCCGGCTGTGCACCTGCTGCCAGCTCTGGCAAGCCTGTGGCTCAGGTGACTGAGCCCTGGTGCCAGACTGTGGCCCTGCCAGCTCCCAGGCTCCAGGATGGCCAGGCCCACCTCCTCAACCTCTCCTCCAGCACCCGCCTGTTTGCCTGCCTGCCTGCCTGTCAGGATCTGCCAGGCAGCTGAGGACTTCCGCTCACCTTGGGGTGACCCTTCCCTTCTGGAGCAGCCCAACCTCAACAACGTCCGAGGAGAGTTAACAACTTGTCAACAGGACGAACTCCTTCCCTGCCCTCCTGGTCAGTAGATTCTGGAATTACTATGAGCCCATTTTACAGAGAGAGAAACTGAAACCCAGAAAGGCCATTGGCCTGTCCAGGGCGAGTCAGCAGAGACAGAGCTAAGACCCCTCCCCCAGCCCCTCAGGCTTGCTGGGGCTCACTGGGTCCCTCTGACCCTGTTCCAGGGTGGCTCACCGGCGTGGTATCATCATGGGAGCGCTGGTAGCGCTTCCAACGGCAGCCGTAGATGCCCGTGAGGCAGGAGAGGCACAGCTGTGGCTCGTAGTACTGCAGGGGCTGGTGTCTCACCATACTCGTGCCCACGGCCCTGGCGCCTGGCCCTCAGGCGCCCATGGAGGCCCCCAGCTTGTCCTGCAGGAGGAAGCACAGGGCAGTGAGGCAGGGGAAGGGTGAGGAGTCAGGCACCACACAGCAAGTCATTGTAGCCTAGGTCAGGGAGGGTCACCCCTGCTCAAAGCACTGCAGTGGGGCTCCGTCTCACTTGGAGTCACAGGCCCACCCTTGCAGGTCCCCAAGGACCTGTCCTCTGCCTCCTACCCAGGCCCTCATCCTCCCTACTCCTTCCCCTCCAGCCACTCCTGACCTCTTCCATGTTCTTCACTGGCCTAGCATGCTGCTGTTCCCTCTGCCTGGAATGCTCTTCCCTTAGAAACCCACATGGCTTCCTCCTCTTTCCCCTCCTCTCTTCAGGTCTTAGCTCAAATGTCCTTTTCTTTTCTTTTTGAGATAGAGTCTTGCTCTGTCACCCAGGCTGGAGTGCTGTGACACGATCTCGGCTCACTGCAACCTCTGCCTCCTGGATTCAAGCAATTCTCTTGCCTCAGCCTCCCAAGTAGCTGGGATTACAGGTGCCCACCACATCTGGCTAATTTTTGTATTTTTGTAGAGCTGGGGTTTTGCCATGTAGGCCAGGCTGGTCTCGAACTCCTGACCTCAGGTTATCCACCCGCCTCGGCCTCCCAAAGTGCTGGGATGACAGGCATGAGCCATGGCACCTGGCCACATGTCCTTTACTCAATGAGACTGTCCCAGATCACCTTCTGTAAAACTGTAGCCCCTTCCCACATTTCCTAAGTTCCTTCCCACGTTCTCAGCTTTGTTTTCTCAATCATGTCCTTAAATATAACTTGCTTATTTTTCCTGTCTGTCTACCCTACTATAATGCAGTTTTCATGAAGGCAAGGATTTTTGTCTGTTGTATTTTCTGCTGTATTCCCAGTAACTTGAACAATGTTAGCACATAGCAGACTTTCAAAATAAACATTTTAGAAGAAATTATCATATAAGCTGAGATGTGTTGAGCACTTAAAATACACCAGGCACCGTGTAAATACTTTACATTTATTGTTCCATCTCATCAGCACAACCATCTGAAGTGGCAGGTTCTGTGTCCTAAACCCATTTGACAGTTCAACAAACCGAGGCTCAGAGAACAAGGAGTAATGCCTGGCTGCTGTCCCATAACTGGACTGTAGTCAATCTAGGAACTGCTCTAGTGTCCCAAAGTATTCATTCTCCAGACACAGGGAGCCCCCCTAGCCGGGTGGGGCCTGTGAGAGGATGGTATAGCAGCAAGAGGTGTCTTGAGGGTTGAAGTGTGGCTGCCAGAAGCTACTGCCCCAGCCCTGCTTGGCACCCTGGAGATATCTGTGGGAGCCTTGGCCTCTGGGGGCCAGTGTTGGTCAAGTGTGACCAGGTGGCAATGGGCTTGGGGCACCTCACACACCCTGAGTATCAGGTGTCATCCAGTCCTCCACACCACTGTGAGTTATTCTTATTCCATTTTGCCGATAACAAACCTGGGGCTCAGAGCAGAGAAACTACATGCCCAGAGGTGCACAGCTATACTGAGGTGTCAGGACTCCAACACTGGCCTGTGGGACTCCAGAAACTCAGTCATATGTTCTGTACCAGGCCCTGTCCGAGGCCCTGGAGACAATGTGAGCAGGACACACATAGGCTCCTAGGGCCCTGAGAGGGCCAAAGAGGGGAACAACCAGGCATTGTTCCAAGTGCTTTCCATGCAGAAACTATAACAGCAGCCCTAGGAAGGAAGGAAGTATTTGCATTTAAAAAATGGAGATATAATTCACATGCCATAAAATTTACCCTTTTAAAGTATACAATTCAGTATTTAATATACAGTATTCAATTTTTGGTATATTCACAAGTTGTACAACCATCACCACTATCTAATCCCAAAACAGTTTCACCATCCCAACAACCCCCCACCCCTTTCTCATGCACTGTCACTCCCTATTTACCCTGGCCTCACCCCTCTGGCCCTGGCAACTGCTCATCCACTTTCTGTCTCTATGGACTTGCCTATTCTAGAGACTTCGTATAAATGGAATCATACAATACGTGGCCTTTTGTGTCTTGCTTCTTTCACGCAGGATAATGTTCTCAAGGCTCATCCATGTTATAGCATGGATCAGCATTTCATTCCTTTTTATGTCTAACATTCTGTTGTATGGATCTACATTTTGTTTATCCACTGATCAGCTGATGGACATATGGGTTGTTATCACTTTTGGGTTGTTATACATAATGCTTCTATGAATGAGTTTTTTGTGTGAACGTGTGTTTTCATTTCTTTTGGGTACACATTTCTTTTGGGATAGAATTGCTGGTCACAGCACTTTGGAAAGCCAAGGCAGGTGGATCACTTGAGGTCAGGAGTTCGAGACCAGCCTGACCAACATGGTGAAACCCCATCTCTACTAAAAATACAAAAATTAGCTAGGCATGGTGGTGGGCACCGGTAATCCCAGCTACTCGGGAGGCTGAGGCAGGAAAATCGCTTAAATCTGGGAGGCAGAGGTTGTCAAGATCGCACCACTGCACTCCAGCCAGGGTGACAGGGCGAATCTCCATCTCAAAAAAAAAAAAAAAGAATTGCTGTGTCATATGGTAACTTTTGTTTTTGAGATAAGGTCTTGCTCTGTTGCCCAAGCTGGTGTGCAGTAGTGCAATCATCGCTGATGGCAACCTCAGACTCCAGGGCTCAAGTGATCCTCCTGTGTTGCTGGGACTACAGGTGTGTGCCGCCACACCTGGATCTTATGGTAACTTTTATGTTTAACCTTTTGAGGAACTGCCAAACTGTTTTCCAATGTGACTGCACCATGTTACATCCCCAAAGTATCATCATCATCATCCCCATTTTATAGATGAGAACTCTGAAGCACAGAAAGGTTGAGCCACTTACCAAAGGACACCCAGCAGAGCCAGGATTCATATCCACGCAGGCTGGCTCCAGGGACCTTGCTCTAACCCATGGGCCTGCCAAATCTGATCTGCCGCCTATTTTTGTACAGCCCAAAAGCTAAGAATAGTCTTTATGTTTTTAAATGGTTGTGAAGAGTCAAAACAAAAATATCTTGTGACATATGAAAATTATATGAAAGTCAAATTTCAATGTCCATAAATAACATTTCATTGGATGCAGCCATGCTCATTCATTTATGTATTGTCTACGGCTGTTTTAACTGTAACTGCAGTGTTGAGTAGTTGCCACAGAGACCATATGGCTTGCAAAGCCTAAAATACTGACTGTCTGGCCCTTTAGATGGAAAGTTTGCAGACTCCTGCAGTCACTGGGCTCTAATGGCCCACGAGCCTTATGGTAAGTGCAGTGTATGATGGAGGGAGGAAAGGGAGCCTGTGGGCACTGACCAAGGTGCAGGGAGGGTCAGAGTATGCTGCCTGGAGTCAGCACTGAGCCAAGGCCTGGTAGATGAGCTCCTAAGATGCCACTCTCCAAAGCCCCAGGGGCTGCACCGTAGGAGCACGCTGGGCTTCAGGCCCACTCACTACTTCCACCACCAGGTCTCACTCAGGGCCTCTGCCTGTCCCTCCAACACCACCACCCAATGCTGACTTCACCTCAGTGTGGAGATTACAGCCTCCAGTCCGAGGGGGAAGATGCATTAGCGGCTTGCTGGGAATACTGAATGACCCGGAGTCTCCTGAGTGCTGGGAATTGACTGCTGCAGCCTCTGTTCCGGGGAGCCCTGGGGAGGCATGTGGACTATGGTGCAGCTGCTGGGGCTTCCCTGAGCCAGGGCCTGGGGGACAGGCTGGGGTGGGGACACAGCTTGGCTCCCATGGGGCTAGAGAGACCATGGGTGGGGCTTGGTGTAGGGTGCTCTCAGCTTTACTATACTCCAGATTTGGGGAGTGTTGCGTGCCCACATAGGCACCCCCACATTCCCAGCCTTCCCACAGGGGTGGGAGGCCAGGGTCCACAGCCAGGGGAGCCAGATCTCACCCTGTGCACTCCCCAGATGGGGGTCTCTACTGTCATGTCAGCCACTGCATCTGCCCCCACCTCCCCAGGAAGGGAGGAGGCGGGTGCAATGTGGAAAGAAGCCTAGCTTCATGCTGCCTCGCATTGACTTGCTCTGTGGCTGGGGCCACTCAGGCTCTTCCCTGAGCCTTGGTTTCTGAATCTGTAAAAGCAGGTAACAGCTTCTGCCTTGACTTCTATAGGACACACAATTGGAGGCAGGGAGGGGGAAAGGTGCCAGGAGGTACTGCAATGCTGAGGTACAACAGGTGGACATCCTGCAATGCACGTGGGAGCCCGCCCCAGGTTCCCTTGCCTTCACACTCCTTTCCGGGGACTCCCCTGCCCCTGGGACTTATTCCCACATGTCCTCTGCCTGCCCCTCCCCTGTCCCCACGACTGCACGTTCCAACCCACCCAGGAATGGAAATTCCATTTCAAACCTGGAAAAGAGGGAAGTAGAAGTGCGTGCATCATGCCTCGGCCCAGAACTTCGCTGATTCTGGCTCTCAGAGTCTCCTCTCCCCCAGGTGCATTTTTGTCCTGTTCATAACTGTAGGGGATTCTCTGGGACGCAAACCTCTTCTCTTTCTTCTGTATGCTCTCCTGGCTGTGGCCATCTTGTCCACTCTCACGGCTTCAGTTACTAGGTGCTGCCAAGGCCACCCAGGCTCTGCCTCTGATCAAGATAGCCAGCAGCTCCTGGATGTCTCCAGCGGTGTCACCGAGGCCTTGCAGACCCTTTTCTCAAGGCCCTTTTCTCGCCATCCCCACAGCCACTCCCATGTTCAAGGCCTCATCTCCCCTGGCTGGGGACTCCTCCAGATTCCTTGCTATCAGCCCCATCCCTCCAATCCATACTCTTACCTGCAGCTGGACTGAACTTCTTAACAGGCAGTGACCAGGATCTGACCCCTACTGCTTTTCCAGCCTTGCTTCCCTTCACCTGGTGAACACCTCCTGATCCTTCAAGTGTCAGATGTTCCCTCCTCCGTGGAGGCCCGGTTTGGTTAGAGGTCTCCCCAGCCTTCCATATCCCTGGCATGTCCCTCCCTCTTACCTGGGCACACTGTGAGAGCACCGTGGACATGCCTGCCTCCCCCATGGGATGGTCTGCGTTAACCCCATGTCCCCAGGGAGCAACACAGGGCAGCAAGAGCAGGAAGCACTAGGGACTTCTTGGACCATACTTCAGAGAAGTTCCCAGAAGTTCTGCTAACAGAGGCATGCTGCTCACACCACACTCGGCAGCCAGGACAAGCTCTGAGACGGGACTCTCTCCACCATCCCTCACCAGCCCATCACCTCCCCTCCCCTTCCTGCCAGGGATAATGGCATTACTTAGGTCCAGTCGATTTCTCCAAGCTACGTCCCAGGGCTGCTGATACCAGCCAAGTTCCCAGGAAATCCCCTGCCAAGAGCTACTTCTGGCTCTGGGACAAGAGAACGCTCTCACCTCTGAGCCTGATGTCCAAGGCCCCTCCCCAGCCCAAAGTCCTATTTTCTGTCAGAATTCCTGGCCCCTACCCTGTACTTGCACAGCCTCCTGCTTGCACAGGGAAAAGCAAGAGTCCATGACTAAGATGGAGTAAACACGCACTATGGAGCAGAGGCAGGATGCTGGGATGGGCGTGCACCTCCGGCGTCCTGTCCCATCCTCACATCCCAGGACGAACCTGCCTGCTCCCCTACCCTTTTTCCCTCCCATAACTGCCAGGCCCACACTGTGCCCCGCAGACTGCACTGCACTGCTCTCAGCCCCTTTTCTGATCATGAAGTGCCTGGATTCTAGCCTGGTCACCCTCAACTGACTTGCTATGTGACCTTGGACAGGTCACTACCTCTTGCCTGAGCCTTACTTTACCCATCGGGGGAATGAGGACTAAATGGGGTAATACATGGAAGTGCTCAGGTCTGTAATAAAAAGGAATTGAGGCAACAACATGGATCTTGAAGACGTCATGCCAAGTTCACAAAAGGCCACATATTGTATGATTCCATGTATAAGAAATGACCAGAATGGGCAAATACTGAGACAGAAAGTAGCTCAGTGAATGCCAGGGGCTGGGAGGATTGGGGAGGAAAGGCAGAGTGACTGCTAATAGGTGTGGAGTTTCTTTTTGGGCTGGTGAAAATGTCCCTGGCCGGGCGTGGTGGCTCACGCCTGTAATCCCAGCACTTTGGGAGGCCGAGGAGGGTAGATCACTTGAGGTCAGGAGTTCGAGACCAGCCTGGCCAACATGGTGAAACCCCGTCTCTACTAAAAATACAAAAATTAGCCGGGCGGTAGTGGCAGGTGCCTGTAATCCCAGCTATTTGGGAGGCTGAGGCAGGAGAATCACTTGAACCCTGGAGGCGGAGGTTGCAGTGAGCTGAGATGGTGCCACTGCACTCCAGCCTGGGCAACAGAGTGAGACCCTGTGCGCCACCATCCAACCCCCCCACAAAAAAAGAAAATGTCCTGGAATTAGTGGTGATGGTTGCGAACTTTATCTCAATAAAACTTTTTTTGTTTAAGTGCCCAGGTCTGGAAGTCACATGAATGTCTGCACTAGTTGTGAGGTGCTGCGAGGTCAGTGGCAGCTGCACCAGAGGGGACAACAGCCTGGAAACCTTGGCTGTACCTGGGCCCCCTCCACTCCTACCCAGGCAGGGTCTTCAGACCCCTCAGATTCTGGAAACAACTCTAGTTCCTTCCAAGGAACTCTTCTGCCAAATTAACCTGAATTGTTTCTGTTGTTTGCAATCCCAAACCTTGATTGGTATGAGGATATTCACTGTGTTGCCAGCTTTTAACAGGTTTTAAACCCTCAATAAATGTGTTCAAGAACTGATTGAGGTCAGGTGCCGTGGCTCATGCCTGTAATCCCAGCACTTTGAGGAAGCCAAGGCAGGAGGATCACTTGAGGCCAGGAGTTCAAGACCAGCCTGGGCAACATGGTGAGACCTCCATCTCTAAAAAAATAATAATAATAATAAAAAGAACTGGCTGAGCTAACATATGTACAGTGTGAGTACTACCATGCACAATGGTTACTGTTTGTTGTGCTAGCACTTGCTGCTGGGTGGTGTGGGTACTCCAGGTCATTGCTAGGTACTGTGCTGAGCATTGCATAGGCGTCCCCTCCCCTTACAACCTTCCTGAGCAAAGGCCAATGGTCTTACTTAACAGATTGCAAACATGGGCCTGAACGAATGGGCAAACCAACCACAGTGCATCCCACACAATGAGGAATATTATTTGGCAATAAAAAGGAGTCAGCTACTGAGCCACAAAAAGCAATGGAGAGACCTTGAAAGCATATTGCTAAGTGACAGAAGCCAATCTGGAAAGCTATATACCGTACGATTCCAACTAAGTGACGTTCTAGAAAAGGCAAAACTATGGAGGTAGTAAACAGATCAGTGGCTGTCAAGGACTCAGGGGGAAGGGAAAAATAAGTGGTGCTCAAGGAATTTTGAGGGCAGTGAAGCTCTTCTGTATGACACAGTAATGATGGACATGTGTCAAACCCCATAGAGTGTGCAACACGAGGAGGGAACCATAGCGCAAACATGGACTTTAGTCAATCATAATTAACCAATATTAGTTCATCAGTTGTAATAAATGTACCATATTAATATAAGATGTAAAGAATAAGCCAGACTGTGGGGAGGGGGAAGGCGGAGGAGGGTATATGGAAACTCTCTGTACTTTCCAATCAATTTTACTGTAAACCTAAAACTGCTTTTGAAAAAGTGTATTAAATACACACGCACACACACACACACGCACACACACACACACACATGTGTGCACGCGCACCCAAGAGGTTAGGTAATTCACCCAAGGCCAAACAGCTAATCATGGAGGAGGGAGGATTTGAACTCAGGGCTGTTGACTCTAAAGTCCAGACTCTCCATGGTTGCAGCCCCACAGGGTGGGCCTGTTCACATTTCTATCACCTTCCACGTCAATGCCAGCTGCAGCATCTGTAAAACTGCAAATTGTACCTCAAAGGGCCAAGCTCAGTATTTTGGTTGGTATCAGGAAAGCAAGGCAGAATGAGTCTAGGAACATTGGGGAGGAAAGGAAAAACCCCCAACAGTGCCAGGGCTGGTGGGGATGGGAGGCCGACTTTTGGCATTGTGCTAGGGCCCTGGGGAAGGGGGGCAAGCATGCAGATGGAGAGACACCCCCCTTCTCCTTGGCCGTGGCTGCCCTCGCAGGGCCTCAACCCCAGCCCAGCCCTGGGATGATGGTCTGAGGCTGAGCTCGAACACCAGTAGGCTGAGTGACTGCCCCAAGCCTCTGGCCTCAGTTTTCCCATCTGTATCATGGGAGGGTTTGAGCACCCTTGGCTGATCTCTAAGGGCCTTTCCAGCACTCAACTTCTAAAACCCTTTAGCTACCCGCTCTCTCCTCACCCCCAGTAGCAAAGCAGAGAGGGGGCTGCTCGAGGAAAAGGGAAGGCCAATCCCTGATCCCTCCCTGGTCTGACTGGGGAAGAGCCCCCTCTGCTTCCACGGCTAATCACTGGGCATCCTGACAGTCACCCTCCTGGGACACAGTTCAAAACTTGGATGAAAGTGGCAGGAAGGCCCATACCAAGGTTAGGTGCCTGGTTGTCCTCAGCACCAGGGCAGAGCTCTGGCCTCCACCATCTTTGATAGGGATCAAGGTATAGGTACATTGTGGCCTAGATGACTCACAAATAGTGATGACCCCAAACTTCCCTTACAGTAAAATGCCAGGCATGAAAGGTGCAGGGCCATGGTGACTTGTTTCCATAGGGCTCCAGGATCATGGCCTTGGAGCAGGACCAGGGCCTTTCTGTGGTCCTTCCTCACCACTTCATCCATCCCTGCTCCCAACCCAGCTGTTCCTGTGAAACCACCTTAGCCCTGGAGCCCCTCCACCTATCCTCAATGCCTGGCAAACTCCTGCTCATCTCAGCTCAGGTAGCCCCTCCTCCAGGAAGCCCTTCCTGACTGGGTCACGATCTCTTCTGGATCCCACAAATCTGTGTTTCCTGACCACTGTGTAGGGGCTTCCGGGAGATGGTGAGATCGATGCAGAATTCAGAAATGAGAAAAGATTTGCAGCACAAAGGGGAGAAGGAAGGGCATTTTAGGTAAGGAGACAGCACAGCGGAAGCCTAGGTGGCAGGGAGGGCAGTGATTGAGCCTTCTCCCAAGGCAGAGGGCACTCCAAACAGCTCACCAAGTGGACCGTTTCCCAAAACAAAACAACCAAACCCAAACCTACAAAACGAATCTCTGGCCCCAGGGCGAGGGCTGGAGGTGGGTGAGACAGGAAAGATTCTGGAAGAAGCCCAGCCAGTGAAATGTGGAACCCACCCATCCCCGGCCCTGCCCTGTGCTCTCCAGCCCCAGCCTCCTGCAGGTAGCTTTTCCGGGGTGCTCACGACTCAGTCTATTTTCCATTGCATAGCCTCATTCGATGGCTTGAACGGAGAGATCCCGGCTGCCACCAACTCACTGTACAGCCTTGGGGAAGTCGTTCCTCTCTGGGCCTCAGAGAAAGCCCTAGATTCTAATGGAACGTGCAGAGAAGGTAACCAGACCTAGGGGCAGGAAGGAATTCTAAGTCACAGGGGCAGCTGCCAGTGGGGAGAGGCTCGGGGAGGAGGTGCCTGGAAGGAGGCAGGGAGAGAGGCTTTGAGGTGAAGAGGCAGGTGGGGCCTGTGCCACCCAGGCCCTGCAAGCCTCCTCATTCTCTGGGGAAATGTCACTCAGTGGCCAAGGCTGGGGCTCAGCCAGAGCCTCCAAGAATCAATCATGCCATAATTAAGGTCACTATTAATCTCTTTCCATGGTGATGCCAGGGCCTCCTGTTTACCCAACACTTCTGTCCCAAGAGACCTCTGATTGCCATTCCTCTCGGGAGGAGGCTGGCAGGGCCCAGAGGCGAAGGTAGACTAGCTCTTCCCCAGCTCAGGAGCCTTCCCAGGGGCCTTGGGTTCTCTTGGTACAGAAAGGACTTCTCTTTCCCAGGTCAGGGATATGAGCTTGGGCTGAGTAGTCACCAAAAGTGACCTGGCCTTGCCCAGAGGGCACAGCTTAGCATCTCAGAACTCAAAATCTCAGGCTCCAAATGCCCCAAATTGGACCTCTAGAATCACTTCACCCAAGACTCACAGTGTCATGGAATCCTTATTGAATAATTCCACTGGTATCTTCAAATTATCCCTGGATTTCAAACTGCTAAGTCACAAAACATCAGCACCAAAGTCCTGGAGGCACTCCATCCAGCCTCCCCTTCCATTCTCCAGTAAGAGCTGGAGAACTCTTACTGGTGGTTCTCCAGCCTCTCCAGACCGGCCAGTGGCTTCCCTAGACTCACATACTCCTAGTGACAGGCCCCTCCCTCCCTGGAGGGCTGAGTAGTTTTCTCCAAGCCACCAGGACTGTAGGAAGGCCATCCTAAGAAGAGATCCTGCCCCCACCCCCTTCTCCCCCAGTGACACTGACAGGTTCTCTGGGGAGCAGGCAGAGCCAGTGAAGGGCCCTGGGACTACTACTCGGGGGTAGTAGAGACTTTCAGCATCCCCCACCCTCAGTTTGACTTGTGCAAGCCCCTTCCAGGAGCCCAGTGGTTCAGCCGCAGGGGCCAGGCTGGCTTTTTCTGATGGCTCTTCCTAAGTCCCTGGGAGAGGGGAGTGGGAAAGTGGGGCACACCAAGTAAATGAAAGGGGGAGGAGGAGGAGGAACGTGAGTACAGTGGAGACTTGTACAGAGCAATCTGTCCTCTGTCCTCTGTCCTCTCCTGCTCCTCCTCGTACCACTGTGCTCCAAAGACACCACCTACCCAGCTTTCCCACCTCCATGCTTTCACTCAGGTTGGGCCCTCTGCCAGGAAAGCCCTCCCCAAATCTCAATCCAAATCCCATCCATCTTAACAAACAGACCCTGTACAAAGCTTAGGCTACTTCCCCCCAACAAAAGCCCACTGCCTCCTCCTTTTTGTGCTCACATCATCTGGCAGAGCTCCTGAGAATGATCACAGGCCTCAGTGCGCTGTAATTATCTGCTTCCGTGGCTGCCTCGCCCACCAGACTGAGAGCTTCTCCAGGTTCAGACTTCTGATCCACTTGCCCAAGCTTTTCTGAAGACCTATAGTGTCTGCAGCCCCACACCTGGTGATGGGGACACAAGATATGCCAGGCCCTGTCCTTGCTAGAAGAGTCACTGTATAGGGGACCTATGTCCCCTGCACTGGACCTGGCACCAGGGAGGTACCTATTTAGTTGTCAGTCAAAAAGCTGGTTAAATGCGAGACAGAAGGCAAAAAAGAACCAATCAAAGCATCTTACACCTCACAACTGCAGAGCCACTTCTGAAAGCCTGAATTCTGCCTCTGAATAATAATTAGCCTTTTCCCAATTTACAGAAAAAAAAATTAAGTTACTAACAAAAAAAAAAAGACTCAATTAGGTACTTTTCTCTCACAAATTTTTCTTAAACTTCTGATATCCATTTGCACATTTCTATACCATATCTAGTGTAAGATGACCTCAGATCTAGCACAGGATACTAATTTCATCACTGTCATGAACATCACTACTCTTCACAGTCTTCTGCAAAGAGCAGCAGTCTCTCTGCTTCCAGGCAGGTCCGAGAACCTGGGGCCTAAACTTTTCCTCCTTTCCTTCAAATGTCCAGCTTTCGCCTTGGTGACCAATGAAAACCGAGCTTGCTCGAATGCTGAGGAAGAAAGTCCCAGGAGCTGGCTGGCCCACCTTGAAGGTTCATGCCAATTCCATGATATAAGGCCTCCAAATCCACTATTTGTCATTCATTCCTTTGGAGGAAGCATCACTTTCTCTAGGATTCTCTTTTAAAATATAAATCTTCTCTGGAGTTGGAAGCCCATTCAACCCTCAGATTGGAGGTTAAGGAAACTTAGTTTAATGCTGGGCTCTTGAGAGGCAGTAAATCACAGGGTTTGTGAAGAGGTCAGCCTGCCTGGGTTTTCATTTAACTTTTTTTTAGAGACACAGTCTCACTCTGTCACCCAGGCTGGAGTGTAGTGGCACAATCATAGCTCACTGCAGCTCGAACTCCTGGGCTCAGGCAATCTTCCTGCCTCAGCCTCCCAAGTAGCTGGGACTACAGGTGCGTGCCACCATGCCCGGCGACCTGCCTGGGTTTGAAACCCAGCTCTACCATGTATTTAATGGCGCAAGTTTCTAAATGCCTTTATACCTCAGCTTCCTTATCTATAAAGCGGGGATAACCATGGCATGAGCCTCATGGGCTTTCAGACAAGTACCTGGAACACTGTACTAAGCAAGAGACAAGTCTACTCAGAGCTTCAGTTTTTTCCTGTCCATAAAATGGGACAATAATCCCATTTATGCCTTTTTCATAAACTGTAGAGTGCTGCCCCCATGGGGGAGGTGGACATTGTGTAAGAACCCAGTCAGCTGCCCTCTGCAGCCTGTCTTGAACTCCTTTCTCCCTCCCTCCTTTTTTCTTTACCTGGAAGAAGATACCAGTGGCTGTGAGCTGGGCTCCTGGAGGTGTCTTGTCCACAGAGGTGGTGATATCACTTCACTGGGAGAGCTGAGAAGACAAGGGGATAAATCCAGTGAGTTCATTCATCAGTCCATCCTGCCTTCTACTATCCCACTCGACCCTTAGTGAGCACCTATCCTGTTCCCTCCCTGTGCTGGGTGTGGGGCCCAGTGATGGGTGACACCGAGTCCCTGCCCTGGGGAAGCCACAAAGCTGGTGGATGGGCTGACAGGACATACGTGATCTAATCCCCAGCCATGAAACCCGGCACATGAAATCCACCTCCACGCATGCTGCCCACAAACCAGCCCCAGGCCCAGACCCAGACAACCTGTTTCCTGAACCACTCCTGCCCCTCCAGGACCCACGGACCCAGGATCCAAAGCCCAGCCACCCTGGGGGCAGAGGCCCTTTCACGCTGCCCAGGGACCTGCTTCTCTGAGGTAGCTGCCAAACCAGCTGTTCTTCTAAAGCAGCCGCTAAGGGAAGGACGGTAGCCCGGAGGTGGGATCTGGGGCACCACAATTACATGCCTGAGCTCTGACTCATGCACCACCTCCCCCATCACCAGCTCCTGCAGCCAGCAGGGCAACCCCCCACCCAGGAACTGGGAAAAGAGATGGTGCCGACAGGCCACGGGAAGCAGAGGGGCCAGGAGAGGTGAGGAGGAGACTGCAGGCCAGCATTGCAGGCTTCCGAGGATGCTAACACCTTGTCTACTAGGGACACTGAGGCTTCAAGGACGGAGGTCTACCTACATCACATAGAGGCAGAGCCAGGGCTGGGACCTGAGCCTCCTGGTGCCAATATAACAACTCTCCCCAACCCAACTGGATTCTAGAGCCACACACCAGCAAGAAACACATAACCAAACACACACCTCTGTGTGTGAACCAGAGGTGGACAGAGCTGGACTCAGAGACAGCTCGGAAATGACAGCCACCGAGAGACCAGCACTTGAGACACTCCCAGGCCTGCCCCTCTGCACCTCCAGGTTTCTCACAGTGCCCTGAATGTACAGCACTTTACAGTTTATAAAACATACTTATTTCCTCTACCCCCTACAATGATCCTAAGGCCTAAGTGGCAGAGGAAATATAAATAGACCAGCGGCTTCTCCTCTAAACTTTAATGTTTGAGAAGCCATGGTCTATTTATATTTCCTGGGGCCTTGGACCTTGGAAACCTAGGGAACTTGTTAAAATGCAGTCTGACTCAGTTAAGTCTAGGCTGGGGCCTGAGATTCTGCATTTCTGATAAGCTCCCAGGTGACGCTGATGCTGCAGGTCCCTGGACCACAATTTGAGTAGCAAGGCCAGAACAAGTCAAGAGCATGGGACCTGGAGTCAAACTACACAAGTTAGAATCTTGGCTCTTACTGTGTAACCTTGGGCAAATTACTTAACCTTTCTGTGCCTCAATCTCCTTAGGTATAAAATACTACTACTAATAAAACCTACCCCATAGGGTCAATGTGGGGATTAAATTAGTTACCATATGTAAAACACTTAAAGTGACTTATTTCAGATTTTGAAATGGAGGTTCTGAGAAGTGAACACACTCAGCAAGGCGGCAGAGCCAGAATTCAAGCTCAAACCTACAAGCTGCACAAAATGTCATAGCCATCAAGCCCCTCCCTTATTTCAGATTTTGAAATGGAGGTTCTGAGAAGTGAACACACTCAGCAAGGCGGCAGAGCCAGAATTCAAGCTCAAACCTACAAGCTGCACAAAATGTCACAGCCATCAAGTCCCTCCCCCCATCAGACAGACATGGATATTGAGGTCCAGAGAGGGGCAGAAAACTGAAATGACCACCAGAAATTTCTCACCAGTGTGAGAAATACAAGTCCATGACTCCATCCCAGTGCTCCTTCCACCACACCTTACTGCCTGTCAGGAAGGAAAGTACCGCAGAGTCTCCCCAGGGTTCTCAGCTCTGCTGTCAGCCTTACCTGGGCCCACAGCTGCCCTGGAAACTACCTGTGGGGTTGGCTGGACGCAGAGGCCACCCCCATCCCCACTCTGTCCTCTCTCCATCCTGCCCACCAGGCTGGGTGAGGCAGAATGGTCTCACATCCTCCTGCCATTCCCCTCCTCCTACCTCCAGCCTGTGCCCACTGCCCTGTGTCAGGTCACCCAGCTGGGGTCTCGGGTAGAGGGTGACACGCCCGGGTCTGGCTCCACCCCCACCTTGCCTTCCCAGCACGGGGCCAATGGGAGCCTGTGAGTCACCTGAAGGAAGTGCTCGGCCCCAAACAGGAAGTGGCTCTTCAAGCAGAAAACCCCTGCAGGATCCCCCCAGTGCCCTGGAGCAGATGGCTTAGTAGTGGAAGCTGGTGAAGGAAGGGAAGCTGATTGGGACACAGCAATATCTACTCAGATTTTACCTGACATTCAAACTTGGGACTCACCCTCCACTTTTTGCTGCCTGGCCTGAGGACTTTTCTGCTGTGGACTGGCTATGTGTCTTAGGTACATCAGTACCCTCTCTGATCCTCATTCATAGGATCATCGACTGCACTAAAAGACTGCTATAACCTGGTAGTCTACATGAAATGAAGGGTTGGAGCAGGTGAATATAGGGTTTTATTTTATTTTTGAGACAGAGTTTCGCTCTTGTTGCCCAGGTTAGAATGCAATGGTGCAATCTCGGCTTGCTGCAACCTCCGCCTCTCGGGTTCAACTGATTCTCTTGCCTCAGCCTCCCGAGTAGCTGCGATTACAGACACACACCACGCCCAGCTAATTTTTGTATTTTTAGTAGAGACGGGGTTTCACCATGTTGGCCAGGCTGGTCTTGAACTTCTGACCTCAGATGATCCACCCGCCTTGGCCTCCCAAAGTGCTGGGATTATAGGTATGAGCCACTGCACCTTGCAAATATAGGGTTTTAAATGAATGAACAAATGCACATGAGTGAAATGAACGAGTGAATTAAGATACCTAGATATAAAACTCTAGCTACAGTGTAAGATCTATCATTTGTCTATTGTTCATTGTAAGATAGAGAACTCTTTATTGGCAAGAAGACCCAACCCCCGAACACTCTTAGACAGGGAAAAGGGGCCCCCACACATCACACACACACACACATACACACACACTCACAAATAAATTCATTAGAGTACACAGGAGCCTCTGTCACGTTACACTCGTGACCTGTAATCCTAAACATTCGCTCCTGACTTACACCTCTAAGGCCCTAGTTAAACTCTTCTCTGTTTTTTATTTTTTTATTTTTTTAAGGCATGAGTTGCGGCCTGGGTCTCACTATGCTGCCCAGGCTGGAGTGCAGTGGCTATTCTAAGGCAAATCATGGCATACTACAGGCTTGAACTCCCGGACTCAAGCAACCCTCCCACCTCAGCCTCCTGAGTAGCTGGGACTACAGGCATGCTACCATGCCAGGCCTCTCCATTTCTTGAACTTGAAGAACAAAAGGTGATTCTGTTAAGATGCTGTGAAGGTCTATGGGTCGTGTTGCTGCTGAGGAGGGAGATGGATGCTGCTTGGGGGAGGAGTGCAGCGGGGGGGCCTGAGTGGCAAAAATATATAAGAGGGAGACAAGTTAGCTTGTCAAAGCCTTCCTCCCAGACAGCAGCGAGCACCAGTTTCTTGCATAAGCAAGCATCTCTATTCCGGTCTTGCTGTGCATCCTTTATTTTGGCATTTCTTCCTGCTCCAATTTGTGGTTCTAAAAGTACTCATGAATTAGTGTGATATTCACAAAAATGCACAAGGTGGCTGAGGAACATCTTACAATATTCTGCAACTCACATTACTCACATTAATGTAACATGAAGTCTGGTATTAATTCTTTAAATTTGCAACTAGATGGTCATTGAATACTAGAACTGTGAATAGTTTCATTTCTATAAAATTTTCAAGAATTGAATTAATATTTCATGTCTATTTAAAGATTTTATTTAAAAATCTGATCATTAATTGTGATGGGTATTGTTTTAATTTTAACAGATGATTTTATGGAATAAAAACACTCTTGAAAACATAAAATAAATTTTCCTATGTTTATATTTACATTCGTTTACTATTTTTTTTTGAGACAGAGTCTCGCTCTGTCACCCAGGCTGGAAGGCTGGAGTGCAGTGGTAAGATCTTGATTCACTGCAACCTCCGCCTCCCAGGTTCAAGTTATTTTCCTGCCTCAGCCTCCCAAGTGGCTGGGATTACAGGCATGTGCCACCACGCCCAACTATTTTTATATTTTTAGAAGAGATGGGGTTTCACCATGTTGGCCAGGCTGGTCTCAAACTCCTGACCTCAAGTGATCTGCCTGCCTCAGCCTCAGCCTCAGCCTCAGTGCTGAGATTACAGGTGTAAGCCACTGCATGTGGCCACAGTTCATTTTTATTTATTCCATAAAATCTTTACTTTAGCAAGATCACTAATTATATTGTTATAATCAAGATTTTCATCACTTGTGTTCTGTTGATGGCAATAATCTAAAAGACTAAAAGTAAAAGTGATTGTATTTAAAGTATATAAAATTTGATGGCCAGATGCGGTGGCTCACGCTTGTAATCCCAGCACTTTGAGGGCCTAGGCAGGCAGATCACCTGAGGTCAGGAGTTCGAGACCAGCCTGGCCAACATGGTGAAATCCCGTCTCTACTAAACATAAAAAAAATAGCTGGCGTGGTGGCATGCACCTGTAATCTCAGCTATTCAGGAGGCTGAGGCAGGAGAATCGCTTGAATCAGGGAGGCAGAGGTTGCAGTGCACTACCATCATGCCACTGCACTCCAGCCTGGGCAACAGAGTGAGACTCCATCTCAACAACAACAACAACAACAAAATATATATATAGGCTGGACACGGTGGCTCACGTCTGTAATCCTAGCACTTTGGGAGACCGAGGCGGGCAGATCACAAGGTCAGGAGATCGAGACCATCTTGGCTAACATGATGAAACCCCATCTCTACTAAAAATACAAAAAATTAGCTGGGTGTGATGGCACGTGCCTGTAGTCTCAGCTACTTGGGAGGCTGAGCCAGGAGAGTCGCTTGAACCCAGAAGGCAGAGGTTGCAGTGAGCCAAGATTACACCCACTGCACTTCAGCCTGAGTGACAGAGCTGTCACTCTGTCACACATGCACACACACACACACACTATATATATATGTCTGAATTTAATTATATATATATAATTTGAATATATATTCAATATAATCCTAGCTACTCAGGAGGCTGAGGAAGGAGAATCACTTGAACCTGGGAAGCAGAGGTTGCAGTGAGCTGAGATCGTGCCACACTGCACTCCAGCCTGGGTGACAGAATGAGACTCTGTCTCAAAAAAAGAAAAAAAAGAATTGTTAAGTCTTATTATTTATATCTGAACATCATCAGCTTAACAACAATATACTCAGAGATGTGCAATAATTAAATTCAGACATTCTTGATATTTTATCACTCACAGTCAAATAAAACTAAACTTTACACAATGTATATATGTACACAATGTACATATTTCAGTGTACATTGTGAAGGTATATTTGTCAAGGAGGGAAGGAGGGAAAATCAAATCTATTTTATTTAACAGCCTCCTGGCTTGCTTTACAACCTTCAAATATCTGACAAAGATACATGGATCTCTATTTGTATTTTTGCTCTCAGTTATCCAAATTTAGGAGAGGCCGGTCCACTCTCCACCCACCACCTCTCATGTAGTGGGGCCTAGGCCCCCTGTGCTGGTGACTTCACATCTGTGAGCAACTGCTTGTCTGCCAGCCAGCCCTGCCTTCCCCAGTTTGCCTTTTACAAGTGCTTTCCACATGGAAGGTCCTTATGCTTATGCCTTGTGCATGGGGCTGTATTTCCAGGGCAGTAAGCACTCAAATTTCCTCAGGGGCAGTGACCACAACTTGACCGGCCTCTCCCACAGACCCTGTCTCCTTAAAGTCCCTTCAGCTCCAACAGCACCTTGCAGGGGAGCCAGGGTGCCCAGGGTCTTCCATCCCCCTGGAAAGGGAGCCGGGTAGGCTGGGAGGGCCCAGCAGCCTCTGCTGCACCAGGCTAGTAGCCCCCTGCCATCCAGTTGGGCAGTGGTCATGGTGACCCGTAGCCCACAGCTATTTTCCTCCTCCTCTGCACCCCCACTCAGTCTGTCCCCCTCCTGCACCTCTCCTCTTGCCCCCTTACTCTGGACCTACTAGCCACAGTAACCCACTTTGGGCTAAAGCCACCACAATGTACCCTCAGCCCCTGACACCTGGGCTGGCAAATCTCCACATTCCTTGCTCACTGCCTTTCCTAGCATCTTTCACAAAGAGCTTCTAGAGAGCAGGAAGCAAGTTCAGGAGGTGGGGAGCAGAGGAGTGAGCAAGAGACTGAGAGCCAGGAGACCTGGCTTTTCTTCCTGGCTTAGCCACTGGAAGGCAGGTCAACATCTTCCTATGTCATATGGGGACACTGGGATCTGCCCAGATCCCCTCTTGGGATGACAGGGAGAACCAGTGAGCCGGATGTGACAGGACTGTGTAAATTGTACAGTGTGCAGTGGCTGTAACAGGGGCCAGACCCCATCTCCCTCATGTTTCCTGCTCAGCCTGGCACAGTGCCGAGGGCTCATCTATTGTAATACTGCCCAACATTTACAAGGGCTGGACATACTCTCTGTACGAGGCCAAGGTTTCTATGTATGCTATCTTACGCCTCTTAGCCTCCCGCTGCAGACTATTTTTCTTTTTTTTTCCTTTTTTTTTTTTTTTTTTTTGTGACGGAGTCTTGCTCTGTTATTTAGGCTGGAGTGCAGTGGCATGATCACGGCTCACTGCAACCTCCGCTTCCCAGGCTCAAACAATCCTCCCGCCTCAGCCTCCTGAGTCTCTAGGACTATAGGTATGTGCCACCACACCCGGCAAATTTTTGTATTTTTTTTGTAGAGACGGGGTTTTGACATGTTGCCTAGGCTGGTCTTGAACTCCTGAGCTTAAGTGATCTGCCCACCTTGGCCTCCCAAAGTGCTAGGATTACAGGCATGAGCCACCATGTCCGGCTGCAGTAGATATTTTTATAGATGGTAAACAGAGGCTCGAGAGGGTTTAGGGTCTCTTGGATTCATACTCTTACTACCAAGCCAGTCTAGACACCAAAAATCTAGTCACCAACGCACATTTCCTGAGCTCTCCTGTGTGCCCAGCAGACAGATGCAGCCCCTGCTGGAAAAGCCCATGAGCTAAAGGTGTAGACAAACACACCAAGCGCATCATGTGAACAGAGGCGGCAGGACGCATAAGGGGTGGAGGCTTTGATGGTGGATCAAAGTTGTCTCCCAGCCTCATCCCCAGCCTGGCACAGTGCTGGACCCACCACAGGCAGCAGTAATACCCAGGAGTGAACAAACTTGTTTTCCTGACATTCTCCTCCCCAACCTAGCCACTCCCTGCCTGCCTCCTGGACAGTGAGGGGGCTCTGGACTTTTTAGACCACTTTCTCCTCTGGGACCACCACCCTAAGGGCACCCTCTCTCTTGGCGCCTGCAGGTGCCCCAGGCCTTTGCTGTGGCTTGTACGTTAAACCTGGTGAAAGTAAAACTGTACTTATCTGAGCACAGAACCTCTTATACAATAGGTACTCAATACATGCGTATCAGATGAGTTAATGAGTTTGCAGCAGTGACTGACCACTTCGGTGCCTGGCTCAGTTCATCCTGACCACTGGGGGCTTAATTCAAGTTCTGAATCAAAGAGGGATTAGTGGGCCAGGGCAGAGCTGATAAAGAGTAAGATGCTCACTTAACCGGCTGTGGGGCTGGGAGCAGGTCCTGGCCCTCTCTGCTCTTTTGCTGTGTGATCACCAGCAAATCACTTCACCTTTCTGGGTGGCCACTGCGTCAGGCAGGGATTAACACCATGTTACAATCTCCTGATTTTAGGTGAGCACATACAAAACTGGTTACAAACATAGGGCACTGAGGCTCAGAGATGGGAGGTGACTTGGCCAAGGTCACACAGCAGGTGACAGAGTGTGGACTAGCACCCAGGCCTGTCATGGTCTGTTGGGGGGGTTGGTGGAGGGGGAGGTTGACTCCCAGAGGCCTGAGTGGGGAGGCCAGATCATGGGTAACATCTCTTGTGATGTCACAGGGGACAGCAGAGAGTTAAGGGTGGGTCCCATGAGGGCTAACCCAGGCTGACATCACCAGTGAAAGTGAGAGTCACATAGTCAGAGTCTCAGGATTTAGTCAGTACAGCCAGGAAGGGCAACCTGTTTATTCGTTCCTGGAATGTGTTGACCAACGCAAGTTCCCCCAAGCGATCCCTGAGCACCTTCTATGGAAACACAGAGTGGGTGGGCTGGGAAGAAAAGCCAAATTCAACTCAGGTGGGGATGGGCCACAATGGCTTTGATTTCCTCTATGGGCATTTGGTGCCTCCATGGCCTTGAACTAACCTCTGCCCTTAAGCCTTGTCCCACCTCCCACTCGTCACCGATGCCCTCTGGGCTGGGTGGGTGGGCTGGGAGGGAGAACTACAGCAGGGCAGCAGGGCCTCTAGGGCTGGGAGGGACCTGGACTGGTTGGAGAGATTGCCCAAAGCCAAGTCATCTGGGAGAATAATGGGGGCGGGAGCTCTGTGGGATTTTGCCTCTAGAAGCTGACAGAGAAAGACCTGGGGCTAGAGGAGCAGTGGAGCACAGTGGGGGTCTCAGAAGGCACTGCCCCTTGCTGACCACACAGCCTGGGATTCCCCCTTCTGCACACCCCTTTCTCACAGCTGTCACTTGCTGGTGCCAGGTCCTGGGCAATCAGCACCTTACATGCTTTATCTCATATAATCTGTTGACTCAGGGAGGAGAGGTATGAATTCTCCAGCATCTTTGCCCCCGGAGGGCCAGCCCTAGGGTATGACCTACAGTGTCCCTCTGGAAGACAAAGCCAAAGTTCCTTCTATGGAACTTGGCTGGAAATAGCCTCTTGCTTCTCCTCCTTCTCTTTCTGCTTCTACATTTCCTATTCCCTTAGCAGGTTTCCTTTAGCAGGGAAGCTTCCTAATGAATTACTGTCACACGAATCCTTGTCTCAGGGTCTGCTTCTAGGTCTGCTTCAAGTGTCTCAGGTGGGTGCCATCAATGTTTCCATTTCAGAGATGAGGAAACTGAAGCTCAGAGACATGAAGTGTCCTGTGAAAGATCCCCATCTTGCAAGCAGCAGAACATGCACTTGAATTGACGTCTGCCAGGTACAAAGCCAAGCACTGACCCCTCCCCTCAGGCCCCACCCCTTTGTCCACAGCCAGCATCATCTGAGCAGGTTTACATCCCCAAATGCCGCTGTCCCTTCCTGGTCATCTGGTCATCTAGACTAACTTTCCTTCTTTCTTCTTTTCCTTTTTTTTTTTTTTTTTTTTTTAATTGGAAGGAAAGGAGAAGAATGTGCAGATGATCCAAGGGGGATGACTAAGTCCTCAAATTCCTCTGGTTGGCTCAGACCCTGTTTTGGTCAATCCTTGTGAATCAGGGCGGGTCTGACATTCTGGGAATGCAAGGAGACTTCAAATCATCTTCATGAAAACAAGTTGTAAAAATACTGGCCGCCACTCCAAGTGGCCAGCTGATAGGCTTGGCTCCATGGAGCAGGGTTGAACAAGTTCACCAGAAGGGAACACACAGCGGGAAAGACTTAGGCTAGACCCAAAGGAAGAACTTCCCTGTAATTGGGAGCTGGGCCCAGAGATGGGGTTGGGTGTGGCCTCTTTGGAAGCAGGCCATCCACGTCCTGACCGTCCCAGGCCTTTCTTGTTTGCAGTGTCTACGAAACAGCTTTGGTGAGCACTGAAGATGCAAAAACCACCAGACGCCAACCCCACCCAGCCCTGAGCTTCAACTCCTGACCTGAACCTCGTTTACGAGGATGCTCTGAGCTAGTGGGGCTTCTGCCTCCTGGGATCCTCCCCACACCCCAGGGTGGCTGCTACCACCCTACCCTGCAGATGTGAATACTGGCAGAGGTCAGGGCAGGACTGAAGGCTACCTGCACAGCACTGCACCTCCCCCGCCCTCAGCCCTCCACAGCCATTCCTCCAGAAAGCACCACCCCCTCCAGGCACCCTCCCTGCCCCTGGCAGAGGACTAGGCGGGTGTCTAGATGACCACTTCACCCTCCCTCCTCTCTCTGGCCTCTCCTCTCTCCTCTTCTGGCTTCTTCCAGTCAGCAGTGAGCAGGCCTGGGGCTCATGCAGTTCATCCCCTGCACCCCTTCTCAGCTCTCCTCCCTTCCTCTCCTTCCTTCTCATCCAAACTTCTGAGAGTTGTCTGCACCCATATCTCCACTTCCTCCTACCCACTGAAAAACCCATTACCCTCTGCTGCCACCAAGTTCAACAATGGCTTCTGTGTGGGTAAATCCATGGGGCACTTCTCCATCCTCAGCCACTGATTGCCGGGTTGTTTGTCCCCCTTTCTGGCCCCACCTCACCAGCCCCTTCGCTGGCTCCTCTCTCTGCCCAGGCCTGAATGCTGCTGCTCTCAATCCTAAGCCCCCTTTCCCTCCCTTGCCCATCACATCCTTCTTGGCAGTATCATCCACCCCACGTCTTCAACCACCCATCTCTGCCTGCACCAAGTTCAAGACTCAAGTATCCTGCAACCCTCTGGTCATCTGCACCTGGACATCCCACAGGAAGCTCACACCCACAGTGGCCAAATGGGAACTCCTCTTCCTTTCCATGCATTTCAAGGCACCTCCATTCCCTCCAACCTCCAGGCCTGGAAGATGAGGATCACCCTCCCCATTTCTCTTTTCTTCAAACCCTCCAGTGCCATCTGACGCCAAGCCCAGCTCTGTTCTCCATCTCCTTCCTCTCATCCCCCAAACAGCTCTGTAGTCACCACTCAAACTCCTCCTGTAGGAAGCCCTCCCTGACTCTCCAGCAGGCCCGGGCATGCCTTCACCTGTTTTCATGTGCCCTGTACAGCCATCCATTCAGCAGCCACGCTAGTGTCCAACTGCATAGCTGACTGCCTGGGCTGGCTCTGGAAGGTAGGGGCAGGGTCTGATCTGACCCTGGGTCCCTAACACCGAGGCCAAGTGCAGCATGAGGGGTCCCAAAGAGGTTTCTCAAATCTAGGAACTTGTATTTCTGCTGAGTTTGCCACATTGGTGAGGTCTGGATCTTCCCTCAGACCACAGGCCCCCAGGGGCAAGGGCTATACCTTGGCTCGGCCCCTCCTTGCACTTAGCCCCTTTCAGAGTACCCTAACCTGGCTGCCATTTATGAGGAGATACCATGGGGGCCCTGAGAGAGCCTAAGAGGACTGCCTCATACTTGTGCAAACACATGTGAACACACAGAGACATCCAAAAAGACATAGGGCACATATTCGCGGACAGACACAGGTGACACGAGTGGGCACACTGGCGCAAGTATACAGGCTCCCAGAAGTACATGGAGCCGTGCAAAGACAGGTCCACAGGGACACAAACATCCTGGAAACAGGGACCTGGGCCATGGCCTCGCTCAGAGTCACCTGCTCCAGGGGTGAAGCCTTTGGCTGGGCCAGGGCTCCAGGCTGGCGCTCGGAGCTCCAGAGCAGGGGCTCAGGGAGATGTGGCAACAGCCACCTGAACAGTCTGGCCTGTTCCATTTGGACTCTGAGGCTGTGATCAGAGTGGGGAGGGGTGCTGGGAGAGGAGAGGGTGAGAGAGCAGGAGCCACTCTCCACAGACAGGGCTGGGGGCAGAGGAGGAGGACACCGGCCCTGCTAGGCTCCTCCAGACCCCTCTGCCAAGGGAGTTACACTTCCATCCTCCCCTACCAAAGAGCCAATCTGAGCACAGAACAATCATGAAGTTTCTAATATACTGGAAGAGGAGGGAAAGCAAGCCAGGGTAGGTATGTGTATCACATTCAAAACTGATGTAAATGACCCGCGCCAAACACCTGGGTGTGAGCCCCATCAGTCCTGACCTCTCCCTACACCCCCAAGTCCAGTGTCTCCCCAGATCCTGTTGATTTGCCCTCAGAAATGGCTTCCTCATGATGGTACTCAAGCCTCTCATATTGCTGCCTGAGAAACAGAAGGACATCCTGGAACCTACAGGATTAAGTACAAACCTTACACGCAAAACTTTTTTCAACCTGCCCACAACTCACTTTCCAATCACTTCCTTCCCTCCTCACCTCAGGGCAGCCTTGCCACCTGGAGCTAAGTCCCTGCTCCAGGGACTCCCTTTTCCAGCTCAACACTTTTGCAAAGTTAATTTCTTCTGTGTAGAATGCCTTTCCACTTGCCTCAGTTTGGTGAACTCCTATAGATCCCTCAACACCCAAATGGGAAATGCTGCTATTCAGTGGATTGGCTTCCATAGTGGCAGTCACATCCTAAGGTCAGCACCTCACGAATAAGTTGCATATGGTCAAAATCACCCTTGGCTTTATCTAGCTACTATTTATATATGATGCCTAGGCATTGTTCTAGGCATTTCCTGTGTTTACTCATCTAACTCTCACAACTGTAGCAGATGGTATTTCCAAAGACATCTGCAGCAATGTCTCCCATCCTACACCCTCTTCTTACAAAGTGATGCTGACCCCAGTCCCATGGAGAGAAGTGGGGTCTCTGTCCCCCTACTTGAATCTGAGAGGGCTTGGGAGTAATGGCTGAGGTGACACTACGCCACTTTCAGGGACAGGTCATTGAGCGTGAAGCAGCTTCTGCCTCCTTCACCAGGACACTCCTCCTAGAGCCCTGCACCACCATGTAGACACTGTGATTGCTCTGAGACTGCCTTGCTGTGGGAAGGCTCAAACAAGCCTGCAGAGAGAGAGATGAAGGCCTGAGACTACGCAAAGAGCGAGAGAGCCGGGCAAACCTCTGGGTGCCCCAGCTCCTCCCCACTCTAGACGCCACCTGACAGAAACCAAGTGAGAGCCTGAGCCAGAGCCACTGGGCTGAGCCCAAGGCTGAGCTCAACTTAAATTCCTGGCCTATAGAAACTGTGAGATAATGATTGTTCTTTTTTTTTTTTTTTTTTTTTGAGACTGAGTCTCGCTTTATCGCCCAGGCTGGAGTGGGACATCTCAGCTCACTGCAACCTCTGCCTCCCAGGTTCAAGCAATTCTCCTGCCTCAGACTCCTGTGTAGCTAGGATTACAGGTGCGCACCACCATGCCCAGCTAATTTTTGTATTTCTAATAGAGATGGGGTTTCATCATGTCGGCCAGGCTGGTCTCGAACTCCTGACCTCAGGTGATCCGCCTGCCTCGGCCTCCCAAAGTGCTGGGATTACAGGCATGAGCCACCACGCCCAGCCATGATTGCTCTTATATAAAGTCACTAAATTTTGTGGTGATTTGTTACGTGACAACAGTAACTGGACCAAATATAAATTATGAACTATCATTCTCCCCACTTCAGAGAAGGATCTGAGGCAGAGAGGCTAAGCAACTTGTCCAAGGTCATAGAGGTAGTAACTGGCAGAACTGGGATTTGAACCCAGGCAGTGTAGCCTCAGAATCCACACTATTCACTGCTACACCATACTGACTGCCTGCAAGGTCTGATTGGTCTCCCAGCCCACAGCAGGCCTCAGGGAGTGGCTGCTGAATAAATGAGCGAAGGAAGGAATAGGCAAATGAATGAATGAAAGTGAGCGAAGGAAGGAATAGGCAAATGAATGAATGAAAGTGAGTAAAAGCAGAGTGAGCTCCCAGGTGCAAGGCAAGGACCTTGGAGAGCCTGCACCATGTAAATGAGTCTGACATGAGCCCCCGTGTTGCAGAAGCAGCTCCGCTGTCCACAGCCCTGGGGAAAGTCAGGCGATCAGAGGAGACTAGCAGGTGCCAGGTGCCATTGGCCTCCACCCACTACAGATGCTCATCTCTTGAGCCTCCTGAGATGTTCATCTCCCAGCCCCCAGCCCTGAATGCTGCAGGATTAGACACAGGCCCCTGGGGAGCTGATCCCTCCTAAGGACAAGGCTTGCGGATCTCAGGGACTGCAGGGGGAAGGTCCCCAGGCTGGAGAGCCAAGTTTAATCCTGGCATGGCCACTGACTGGCTGGGTGAACTTGAATGAGTCCCTGCCCCTCTCCGTGCACAGGTGCTCTCCAGCTCCAATATTCTGAGACTCACCAGGTGCTCAGCTGCCCTCATGGATGGGGTGCAGGTGAGCTGTGGGTCCTATAGCCATGGGCAAAAGGGACCTGTCCCTAGAGGGAAAGCAGAAAACGAGAATGAATCCCACCTACTACTCACTGCAAGTCTGCTGTACACCAAGCATTTCAACATGAACAATTTCTACTCCTTGCAGCAATCCCACTGGGCACAGTGGCAGGTGAGGAGGGCCTTAGATTCAGCTAAAGGAGGCTAAAAGCCAGGGTCCAACCCAGGCCCATCCAACTTCAAAACTCCCTACTCTTGTTACAAGAGCCAAGAACTGGAAGCAACCCAAGGGTCCATCGACGGGTGAACGGACAGACAGAATGTGGTCTAGCCACACAATGGAGCAGCACTCCGCCTGAACAAAGAAGGGGATCCCGCCACATGCTGCAGCATGGATGAACCATGAGGACACTATGCTAAGTGAAATAAGCCAAATACTGTACGCTTCCACTTATATAAGGTATCTAAAATAGTCAAACTCAGAAACAGAAAGTGGAATGGTGGGTGCCGGGGGCCAGAGAAAGAGGGGGAAATGGGGAGTAGCTGTGTAATAGGTATAGAGTCTCAGTTTTGCAAGATGAAAAAACTCTGGAGATCTGTTGCACAAGAATGTGAATATAGTTAACATACGGAACTGTATTTAACATGGTTACGATGGTGCATTTTATGTTTGTTAACTTAAATAATACAATTTTTAAAAATACTCTCACTCGGCCGGGAACAGTGGCTCACGTCTGTAATTCCAGCACTTTGGGAGGCCGAGGCAGGCAGATCATGAGGTCAGGAGTTCGAGACCAGCCCGACCAACTTGGTGAAACCCCGTCTCTACTAAAAATACAAAAATTAGCCGGGTGTGCGCGTGCCTGTAGTCCCAGCTACTCAGGAAGCTGAGGCAGGAGAATTGCTTGAACCCAGGAGGCAGAGGTTGCAGTGAGCCGAGATCGTGCCATTGCACTCCAGCTTAGGTGACAGAGCGAGACTCTGTCTCAAAAAAAACCAAAAAAACCTCTCACTCGAGGTAGATAGGGAGATTAGAAAGGGTATTAGGAAGGGGAGTCCAGGAAGGCTTCACAGAAGAGGGGGCATTTGAGCTGGACAGGATTTGGGCAAGCACAGATGGGCCTGGGGCACTACAGATAGAGGCTTGGACCTTTGGCCCCTGCCTCCCTCTCAGGATCCAGCTGCCTCCGCCCCCCAGCCCCACCCCCAGCCCTCCAGATCACCACCTAAAAGCAGTGCCCCAGAGGAGGGCAGGCATTGGCTTGGAAGGAAGAAGGGATTTCCTACTATGTGCTCCCGGGCCCACACACTGCATGACCTTGGGCCAGTCCTTTTCCTTGTGGGGCCCCTGTTTTCCTGTCCGTACCATCAGAGAATGACCTGCAATTCCTAGGTGTCCTTCCAATTCTCACACCGGGAATAATCTCTGGGTGGGAGGCAGGAGGCACCAGAGACCTGCAGAGAGCGGGGACCAGGACACTCTCTGATCAAAAGACCAGGAATCTGGAGCCGCAGCCTCATGATCCTGCCCCAGGTGGCCTCTACTCACTTCACAGAAGGGAAATCTGAGACCCACGTGGATTTGGTTTAATTCAAACTTAACCAACATGTGCCTGCACCTACTATATTTGTGATAGGGCCATAATTCCTCCCTCAGTCCAGAACCGTTTCTCCTATTCCATATGCTGCCAGAAGTGGAAAAGACTCTAACATAAGGTAAAGCATGAATCATTGCAGTCGGAGAGACAAAATCCTCCATGCCTAGGGTTCTCTCCAAGAATTCTGACTCTTGCCTCTTTCCCCTAGCTCTCAGGAACCCCCAGTTTCTCCCTCAGAAGGAACGGGGCGGGGCAGTCCTTGGTTCCAATATCAGCTCTGTCAAGTACCAGCTGGGCCTCTGTGTCCTCATCTGCATCATGGGGATAAGGACCCTTCCCAGAGCCCCTCGGGAGGGTCAGATATGGCAAGAGCACAAAATGCTGAGCCAAGGGCTTGGCACACAGTAGGCACTCAATAAAAGGTCGCCATCGTGCGTTCTCTCCTTTCCAGACAAAGATGTTTTCATCGATCTGTTTGTTCCTCTCAGGGACGCTTTGTTTGTTTGAGCTCTTCCCAGAAGACACTCCCCCCAGGAACACTGGGTGATGCTCCCCAACCAGCCCCAGGGAGGAGGAAGGAGGAGGGATGAACTTACTTGATGGGAAAAGGAAAATTCATCATCAGGTAAACACAAGAGAGCAACCCTGGGGAAGTCCAGTGGCTGCCCCTCCACTAGGGAGGACCCAGGGTAGCCCCAGATCCCACTTAATAAGCTCCCTAGGGCCTGGCTGGGAGGCCTGATATGATCCGGCTGCTACCTAAATCGCACAAAGCCTTCTATTCTTAGCTGAGCAGAGGCCTGGTTCCATCCCAGCTGTCCATTAGCACTAACCAGCCCCAGGCACACCATCACAGTCAAGACCACAAGGAAGGGCGGGGGCAGCCCCGTGATCTGACCGAAGTCTGAGACCTACCTGAGGGGGCTACAGATGACTCCCCAGTTGCCAGAGTGTTCACGGAGCCTGCAGAGGGGGCTGCCTGGGTTGGATGAAGGTTTGGATTGTGACCCCTAAGGCCACCTCCAAGTCTGGATTTCATATCACCAAGATTCCATGATCCAGTGCTTCCAAGATTTGGGAACTGAAAGAGTCCACAGTTCCAAGGACCAAGGTTCCAAGATGCCAACAAAGACGGAATGCTGGGCTCTAGAGTGTGCATCCTGCCCCTGCCCCCCTCCCCTTCTCCGTCCAACCCTTAAGAGGCAGAGGATGGCCAGCTCTATCCCAATCCTGGGGTCCCCAGGCAGGGGAGTAGCACAGACAGCATGGTGGACTCGGCACTGAGGTCAGCAACACTTGTTTTACGCCACCCCTAATCCACTGGGGCAAGACTCCCTGGGGAACTTCTGGGCACTGCAGGACAAACAGGGAAAGAAAGAGGGGAAGGGCCAAAGCTGCCCTGGGGCCCACCAATGCCAGACACTGCTGGGCAGAATGTTCAGTGTCTACTCTGTGCCAGCAGGGCCAGCATACCCGTCAGGCGGGCATGGGGAGGCTGGGCGGGCTATCCAAAGTCACAGGCCAGAAAGTGCAGCAGCTGGGCCGAGAACCCCAGGGCAGGCTGGCTTCAGAGATCACTGCTCCCCTCACCCTGCTTTGCTGTAGGCCACAGCTTCCTGGGACCACTTCTTCCAACATCCTCATTTAGAGGGGAAAACTGAGGCCCAGAGGGAGAAAGGGCCTATGATCAAGGTCACATAGAGAATTGGTGGCAGAGCCAGGCAGAATCTTTCCCAGGCTGGGGGGCACTGGCTGCCTCCAAGCCCCACTGGGTCACAGCCACTGAGCCTTCTCTACATTCCTCCTTTCCAGCCCAGACCGGGGTTCTTAAGGCAGGGCTGTCTCCTGTTCCCTTAGTCCCCAACACAGTGGTTGCCCCACGAGGCCATCTGAGTGACAAGCCAAGAATCAGAGGATGGGACAGTGGGTCAATGCCTAACACCCAAGGCTGGCCAGCTGAGCACACACATGGTCTGGAGAGAGCTGACCCTGTCAGATGCTGGGGACACTCACAGGGACACTTGTCAGAAACACTCAGAGGCTAATTAAGCAGCTGTCCCATTAAGGAAAGCAAATCAGGCTCTACACATGCATTGACCATCACAGAGCCTGCCATTCATCAGGACAGGACACCCAGCCTCAGCTGCCTGAGCCCTTAACCTGCACTCTGGGCCATCATTCCCCAACACCCACCCCCAGCACCCACTATCTATCAGTTGCTTTTTTTCCCCCCCCAATAGGATTTTACAGATTATTTCTCATCTGAAGCTCACAATGAGCCTGAGAATTAGGTACTTGTTCCCTCCATTTTATAGGACAGGGAGGACAAGGGACTCGCCCAGGTCACCTGGCTAATATGACAGAGTCAGGACTCACACCCAGTGTGGCTTTACATGGTCCCAGGGGAAAGGTCAACAAATACCTGGGTAATTTTGAAGTCCTTTTGGTGGAGTCACAAGGTACAAAAACATGTCTAAGCTGCACTGACCATTTTGAGGAAGTTGACAAGAATTTCCTCTCTCCTGTTTACAGAGACCACAGATCAAGTATCTAAAAACATCCAATTTCTTTGCTCTGGCTTAGCATTAGATCTGCCCTGCAAATCGGTGGCCTGCCATGTATCTGGTGCCTTCCTGGGTGTGCCACCCACTGGGTTGATTTGATCTCGCACCAGCCTTGTGACGTTGGCCTTATCATCAGCATCTTAAAATGAGGCCAGCTAAGGCTCAGAGAGCCCCAGGCACAAATTCAAGGTTGCACAGGCACAGGGATGGAGCCAGGACAGGAAGCCAGGTATGTTCCTGCTCGGTCTTTTTAAGACAGGGGGAGAGTTGGAGGAGGGGTAAATTGACGTTTGTTCACTAGGATCTTTTAAAAATAATCCGCTTAGGTTTACATCAATATCCCACTATATCTTTCTCCCTGCCTGCCACTCTGCCTCCCCCACTGTGGCCCCCACACCAATCTAAGCAGAGGAAGGATCTATGATGCCTCTGGGTGCCAGCCTCACCAGCTGTCTGCCCCTACTCCCCCCACATAGGGCCAGGACCATCTGGAGCTGCTCAGGAACAAGGGCACTGAGAGGGACCCCCAGAATTCCAGGAGAAGGGATGCTGGGCACAACCTAGCCTTGTCCCTCCAGCACCTACCCTGGGCAGGTGGCTTTGGCTCAGCATGCTGTGACACGCTGCAGGCCTCCCAGAGGGGGTACCTGAGGCCCTGCTGAAATAAAGCAGTGTCCACATTGAAGATCTTGGTCATCCCGACTGACACCTCCTGGCATGAACAGGGAAGTGGAAGGGATGTGGAGTGACTGTCTTGTTCTGCCCCTCAAGCCCTATGCCCATCAGCCACCCAGGGATGCAGGACACAGAGAGGCTCCTGTATGTGGGCAGGCCATGTTAGACCCAGACTGTAAACAGGACAGACAAGTTGGGTGTGGGGGGTGTTCTTGACATGTGCTCTCAGCCTTCCCCAGAGGCCAAGACCCCTGGGTTGCAGCCAGGCAAGGGGTGGTATCTGGTCCCTGGGCCCAGCAGATAGGAAGGACAGCACCATCTTTCTTTCTGTTCAAACACAGACAGGGCTGCAGACACACAGTTCTGGCCTGTGTGTGCGACTTGTACATAATTCAGAGGCTCCTATTGCTCTGGCCTGGATAAAATGTACCAGCAGGGGCAGCTTGCACAGAGAACAGTGAGCTGATGCCAGGGAGCACTTCCTGAAAAGAGGTGAGTGGCCCAGAGGCTTGGGGGATTAATATAAATTAGACAAATGAATACTGTTAATGACAAGAACTGTTTACTTGTTTGTGGAGTAAGGCAGTTTACAATCCATGTTCATAAACTTTATCTCGTTGAACCTTCATAAAAATCCAGTGTGGAAGTTACTATTAACAGACAAGAAGGCAGAGGCTCAGAGGCTGAGTCACTTGCCCATTTTCTTTTTCTTTTTTGAGATGGAGTCTCGCTCTGTTGCCCAGGCTGGAGTGCAGTGGCACGATCTCAGCTCACTGCAATCTCTGCCTCCCGGGTTCAAGCGATTCTCCTGCCTCAGCCTCCCGAGGAGCTGGGATTACAGGCACGCACCACCAAGCCAGGCTAATTTTTGTATTTTTAGTAGAGACAACAGGGTTTCACCATGTTGGCCAGGCTGCTTTCAAACTCCTGACCTCAAGCGATCTGCCCGCCTTGGCCTCCCAAAGTGTTGGGATTACAGGCGTGAGCTACCACACCTGGCTGCCCATTTTCACATAGATGGAAGCAGAGCTCCCTCCCCGTGCTAAGCTGCAGCATGCGCTCAATGCCACTGCCACTCCCAGTCACGGGACACCAAGGAATGTCCTTCTGGGCTCAGGGGGCCAACTGCTGAAGGGAGAAAGCACGAAGGGCAAAGTTCCCTGGCAGCGGGAGGGCTGTCCCCCACTCAGGGCACCATGGCCCCTGCCCTGCTGGGGCAACCCAGAGAACCCTGAGGCAGGGGACAGGGAGAGTGGTCAGGCCTTCCCCTGCACAAGCATCCAGAACTCCTGAGAGCTCTTCAGGGTAGGAAGGGAGGTGCCAGGTGACCTCGCTTGACCACAAATGTGAGGAACCTGAGGCCTACAGAGGAAGAGTCCAGCCAGTCCACAAACACCCACTGGGCACCAGCCAGGTGCTGGGGACACTGGGATGAATGTGACCAGCTCTGAAGAGGCTCCTCGTCAGGTAAGCACCCACTTGGCCGGAGCTCAGACCCTCACAATCCGCCCCAGAAACTTCTCCAGCCCCATCTGACCTCCTTTTCCTCCCTCTGCTCCCGCAGCCACAGGCTCCTTACAGGGTCCTCATGACATAGTGTCATGTGCTGCCTCCTTTCACCTCTGCTCCAGCTGTTGGAAGAATGCCCTTCCCAGCCACCTGGAGCCCATCCACCCCCACTCCCCCATCTCTTCTTCGCAGAGCCTCACTTAAGTGACCCCCCAACCCCAAGCTGAGACTGATGGACCCCAGGAGGAAGCTCGCTCCCTTCTCCCCCTCCCCCTTTCCTCCTCCTCCGGGCCTCCCCATGCTCTTGACCTCCCTTGCAACATCTGTGCACTCTGCCCAAGGTAATGGGTCCTGGAATTGCCTCACTCTCTGCCCCTCAGGACCTGGAACTAAGAAGGTGCAGCTCCACTGAATTGAGTAAATGTGTCACCCACCCAAAGCAACGACCCAGAGCAATTAACAAATCACTTCTTCCTTTTAAGGCATGTAGTTAAGGCTTGTCTTTCTTTGAAAACCCTCGGAGGAAAGAGATACAGCACTCTGGAGGAAAAATGAAATGGAAGAGTCTCAGATTGTCTTGGCATTTGCAAGTGCTGGCTCTGTTCCTGGCACACAGTAGATGTCTGAGATATGTTCGTTTGGTGGATGAAAGAATAAAAATATCTCCACGGCCACTTGCCCCTGCTGCCTGAAGTTCCACCATTATCACTGAATCTTTTCTGGGGCTAAAGAGTATTCCCTGTGATGCTCTCTCAAAATGCAGTCCTGGGCCAGGAAACTAGCTCTAACTGGAGGTTTCCTTGCACAAAACAAGAAGGTTAGGGTTTGCCCATGGGATTTTCTCACAGTGCTTTCTCAAGACGATGTGTCCAGACCCTGCTCTTTGACCAAGGAGTTGCATGTTCAAATAAGCTTAGGAAAGGCTGGCTGCATACTGTGCCACCCATTGGGGTCCCTAATTCATATTAATACATTAAAGACCCTGAGAAGGCCTGTTTGGATTTATGTGACCTAGCGTTTCCCAAATCTGTATGCTCATACATCCTTGAATCCATTCCCATGCCACGGGACTAGGGCTCCTCAGGGGACAGTTTGGGAAGTGTAGACTAGATAGTGCACCTGGGTCCACGTGGGACAAGGTCTGTAGGTTGAAGGGTGTCTGTGGCTGCCACCCAGCCAGGGCCATGCTTCCCTGCACTGACCATTTGACAGAGGCAGAAAGTCCAACCTCAGCCACCACCACCAATAGCTCATGACAGAGACAGATAATGAACATGGCATCAGACAGCTTCCAAACGCAGCACAAAGGAGGGAGAAGGTAACAGCGTAGGCCAGAGACCTGAGTGAGTTCCAACTGCGATTTTGTGCTCACTGCTGGCCACTGGGCGGGGGACCCCATCCTGCTAAGCTTTGTTTTCATCATCTGCAAAATGGGGATAATGCTATTCTCAGGGCTGTTGTGAAGACTGAGTGTGGTAATGCAAGCAGAGGCAGATTATAAACTGTCAAGTCCTGTGCCAGCATTTGCTATGTGCATCATTATTTCACTGCATACATGGCCAAGAGGGTGTGGTAACATCTTGATTGATCACAAGCCACTGCAGAGGTCCTCAGTCAGGACAGATGGATGGATGGATACATGGATGCATGGAAGAATGGACAGACAGAATCCCCAGTGTGACCCAGGCTCACCAATGGCTGACTGGTTGAATAGGTATGAATGAATACATGAACCAATTCTAGTAAGGTCAATTGTGCCATTTCTTAGTCCCCAACTGGTAGAAGCAGCAAATTGGGAAGGACACACACACACACACACACACACACACACACACACGAGGGGAGAGGAAAGAGATGCAGCGCTCTGGAGGCAAGTCTGTGGGCAGCAGAATAAAGGAAGCGACAGGGTGGGAAGAGCCAGAAACCGGAGTTGAACGCGTGCAGCAGCCCAGGGTCATCTGGCACAGGGGTCAAGCCGCGTCGGCATTCTCAGCAAGGCAGGTGGGGTTCCTAAGGCCTGTGCCTCAAGTCATCCATGTTGCCATTGTTCAGGGGAAGAAAGTGATCAATCTCTTTTGCAAAGGTTTCCAACCAAAACTGTTAGAGTTGTTTTTAATGGGATAGAGAGCAGAAAGAAGTCTTTAGGGCTGGGTGTGGTGGCTCACGCCTGTAATCCCAGCACTTTGGGAGGCCGAGGCGGGTGGATCACCTGAGGTCAGGAGTTCGAGACCAGACTGACCAACATGGTGAAACCCTGTCTCTACTAAAAATACAAAATTAGCTGGGCGTGGTGGCGGGCACCTGTAATCCCAGCTATGTGGGAGGCTGAGGCAGGAGAATCACTTGAACCTGGGAGGCGGAGGTTGCAGCCTGGGCAACAAGAGCGAAACTCTGTCTCAAAAAAGAAAGAAAGAAAGAAGTCTTTAGGGCAAGACACAGGCCTCAGCTGCTTCTGGAAAAATGTTTCTTACAGTTTATATGAATTCATCAACACATCTATGCACAGGACATACTGTGTACCAGGCAAGTGCTGTTGGGCACTGGGGACACAACGCCACGTCTAGACAGCATCACACATGGAAGGTTCTGGATAAATGAGGTATTGGGTCACTTAAGGATGGAGAGGGAGGTTTTGTAGAAAAAAAATTCACAGCCAAGAAGTCTGGAGGAACAATTTAAATCATTACATGACCTCAGACAAGTCACCTTCCTTCTCTCAGCCTCCATCTTCCCTTCTATAAAGTGGGTCTGATAAAAATCATGAAAACTATTACATGGCACCAGACACTGACCCAGCAGTTACAGATGTTCTCTTAAGGCACACAGCTAGCAAGGCAGGTGTTGCTAACAATTTGTTGCGGAGTAAATTGTCCCTTTCACAGATGAGCAAACTGAGACTTGGCTGGTTACCAACTTGTCTGAGGTCAGAGAGTCGGTGGGAGTCAGGGTGTAAGCTCCGGTGTGTCTGATTCCAGAGCCCACACTCTCCTGCCCTCCCAAACAAGTCCCACACTTCCTCCTCACAGACTGCTGTGAGGATGCAATGACATCACAGATATCAGAGCACTTCGTAAAGTTAAACTGTTATGTGTCCAAAGGCAACAAGAAGTCAGTCTTGACTCTCCGTGAAACTAAACACTGAAGTTTACAGGGGCACTCAGAACTAGCCACAGCCTAGAACTCCTGGGTTCCTCGCTCTCAACCTCTGGCCTTCCTCGGCTGACCTCCTCCCAGGGAAAGGGACCCAGCAATCCCAGGAACCCCAGATGACCCCTCAAGGCCCACAGAGCAGGGTTCCCCTGGCACCCATAGGGCCTCCTCCTAGACCAGCAGACCACCTGGCTAGTAGCCTCCTGACTCTCCTGTGCTCCACTCTTGCTGAGGACCTAGAGGGCATGGCCTGGCCCAGGTGCCATGGGAGCTGCTGCAGGGACCCTCACCACTCCCCACCGACAGGCTGTGGGACCTCAAGCCAGTCACCTCACCTGTCTGAGCCCGAGGTTTCTCATCTGCAAAATGAGGGATGAAAGCGGATCTCATGTGGGAAAGGATCCACTCCAAGGAGAGACTCAAACATGACTGCCCTTGAGCTGGGTGAGTTCAGCTGAGTGGGTAGAAAGGGGAGCATCAGGCTCTGTTTTGAGGAGGGAGGCAAAACCCTACCTACCAGGAATCACCCATCTAACCTTGAACTCTCAGCCTGCCCTTGGCAGTCCTGGTCTGAGAAATGGACTCAGCTGCTTTACCACTGCCAGCCACCAGCAGGACCCTATCTGCTGTCTTCCCAGGTTGGCTAGGGTCCCGGAGGGGAGAGACAGGAGAAGGGTCTTCAGTCAGAGCTACATATGTCTTCACTGGAGGGACCTGGGCCCTAGAGCACAGACATCCTTGCAGACCCACGGTGGCCCGAAATGGTTGCTAACTGGCCTCGGGCCACACAGTGAGATGGAGGTACTAGGACCCAGGCCTTTAGGCCCAGCCCAGGGCTCTCCGCACTGGCCCAAAGTCACCCCTTTTGGAGCATGGATTAAGCACAGAGAGGAAGAACAGTGTGAAGAGTTAGGATGATGTACCCCCTACCCTGCCGTGGTCAAGAGGCTCTGGCCATTGACGGCTGAACCCCCAAGCTCCAAGGTGAAAATCAACACCTGGTCACCCAGTTCTCTGCTTCACTCACTGCAGGCACTGACAGGGCATATCTGGACGGAGGAGGGGCTCAGTCTGCCTCTGCAGAGTTCCCAGCAAGAGGAAGAAGGCTCCAACTGCAGCAGAGTGGACTTCAATTAGTCTCAAGAAAGAACTTCCTGCAGAGGCATTACGCATGAACAGCACCCAGAGAAGGGGGTCATGATGAGGGCAAATGTAGCATCTCCTCTGAAATACAGGATGCTGTCTCATTATGTCATTTTACTTTCAAACCAGCCTGGAAGGTAAGTGTTGCTGCTCTAATTTTATAGGTGAGCAACTGAGGCTCAGAGAGGCTAAGTGACTTGCCCATGTCTTCTAAGTTCCACTCAAGAGAGGCAGAGCCAGGATTCAAAGCCAGAACTCTGACTCCGAGGCCCACATACCTCCCTTCTCAGGAAGTCTCTGAGGATCCACGTGTTACCACACCTGCCATGGGCATCTCACTGTGTCACCTCAGATGCCAGATGTGTGAGCTGGTGGAGATGCCAGGGGCATTCCTTTCAGGAAGGAGAGAGGGAGTGCTCGCTGGCGGCCAGCTGTAAAGGGCTCTGTATCCTAGGCCTGCCAGCTGTGCCCCTGCAGACAACACCCCGTGGGGGCCTCCCACATGGTTTCCATGCAAAGTGCCATATCTTCTGTCCTTTCCCTGACCATGCCTCCTCTTGGGCAAGGCTCGGTCTCTGGCACCATTATGCCTCCTGCTCCCTGCCTGGCAAGAACCCCACCACCAACCTAACTCCACACTCAGACTCCCCATCACAGGCCCAGCAGCATCTGGTGGCACTTGTTGCACGGCCTGTCCCAGGCCTGCCCAGCCCCACTCTCCTCTTACCTGACATTCATAGGCTCCTGGGAGACCCTCTGAACTCAGAGTGGCATGGCTCATGACACCCTGGACATGGGGAACATGTTCTGGGTCCAGGGCTATCCCCAGAACTGTGGCAATGACTGCCCAGCTCTAAGGAAGGTGTGTGAAGTGGCCACATCAGGGCCAGCTCTGGGCTGGGCAAGTCGCAGCAGGGCTGGGGCTGTTGCTCTGTGCACCTGAACTCACCTGACATTAGCCTACCTGTGACTTCTGCTCCACTCCACAGGTTCCCCTGTCCCTGGCAGGGTCACCCCAGAAGCCATCTGTAGCTTGCTTTGGTGGAGGAGGCAGAGAGGGAGAGATGGGTACCTCCAAAACTCCTCTCGCCGAAGTGTCTGTGGCAGCTGGGCTGCTGATTCATCTTTGGGGTGAGGGCTGAGAGCCCCTTCATTAAGGGGTATGGTAAAAACAGATGATCTTTAAACTGTGTCCTAAGGACAGTGTATTCAGTAGACTCCCGGACTTTCGATGGACAGAGTGAGGAAGTGTCTTTGGTTTGCTTCTCCAGAGCCACTCTCCACCTTGTTTGGGGCCCTGGGAACTGACCTCTGTGGAATGTAATGGGCTCCGTGCTGCTGGCTTCCAGAGAGGTATACCCAACAAGAAGCACAAATGGAGGACTGAAGGAAAGAGGAAAGATAGTTGAAGTTTATCCCCTGTGAGGTCTCCTGGGTTGACTGGGTCCCTGTACTGATGGCCCACAGCCCCTATCCCTATAGCTGCCCACTTCCCTTGCTCCTTCAGCCCTGAGTGGTAACTGCTCCCAGCCACTGCTAGTCCCTCGGTGCTGCACTATCCCGTGCTGATTTGTCACACACCTAATGCCTGAGCCGGTCACTCTGGGTTGGTGCACCCTCTCTGGCTGTGCCCAGGCAAGGAGACCAAGCACTGCCACCGATGGCCCCTTTTGTAGTCTTCCTCTGTCCAGTCCTCAGAGCCTCCTCTGCTCTTAAAGAAGAGCAGTTTGAAGGGATGCCCACGATTACATGTGCAGGCCTCCTCCGTCCTCTTCTCAGCCTGGGCCTGGTGGGGCAAGGGGAACAGACTGGGAGACAGGGAGCATGACCCGCCAGTGAAGGAAGGGGCAGGAGGCAGGGGTCAGCTCCCCAGCGAGTGCATGCACCAACAGCTTTTGAGTGCTTAGTTTACGGTAGGCACTGTGCTCCACATACCAAGAATTTTATTTGCTTCTCAGGTAATCCCAGGAAGTCCTTCCTACTAACGCATTTTACAGGAGAAACAACTCGTGCTCAAAGAGATAAAATGATTCTTCCAGGGTCATCCTGCCAGTAAGTGACAAAGCCAGAATCAACATAAGTTTTCTGTCTTCTGTATGGTAGACACGTTGGACAGTGATACCTGGACTTGAGCAAGCCCTGAGAATGACCTTGTATGGCAGACGCACCTGAATGCAGTTTGGTTCTGAGCTAAGGAATCTGGGAGTAGCCAACCCGGAGATCCATTCCTTATCTATGAGGAACATCTGAGCTCTTGGCCCATCCTATGGAACTTGCGGGCCAAACAGAGGATTGAGGTCTGTTGTTTTGGGGTAAATGGAGGTTGCTAGGTGGAAGTTGTTGGGGGAGGTGCTAAGTGAAAATGCTATAGAAATTGCATGCTTTCAGGCTGGGGGGCGGTGGCTCACGGCTGTAATCCCAGCACTTTGGGAGGCTAAGGCGGGCGGATCACCTGAAGTCAGGAGTTAACATAGTGAAACTCCATCTCTACTAAAAATACAAAATTAGCTGGGTGTGGTGGCACATGCCTGTAATCCCAGCTACTTGGGAGGCTGAGGCAGGAGAATCACTTGAACCTGGGAGGCGGAGGCTGCAGTGAGTGAAGATTGCGCCATTGCACTCCAGCCTGGGCAATAAGAGCGAAACTCTGTCTCAAAAAAAAACCAAAACCAAAACCAAAAACAAAAAAAACTGCACACTTCCTACAAGTGATTGTGGTTCTTTGGTCCAGCCAGCAGCCACTGGACTCTCTCCCCTGTGTGTGAGCCCGTAGTAAAACCCCATGGCTCATTCGCTGGCTCTGGGTCTCCTCTTTGGCCTCTCGAGCCTGGTGCCATCCTCACCGGCACCGATAGGGGTTTGGCTCAACACCTAGTAACTACCTTGAAATAATTTTTGTGAACTGGCTCACAATCACAGCAGAGTTGGATGACTTAAGTGGGGTCAATTATCGGTGAGGATTTGCACAAAGGCCTCCAATGTTCCCTGGACACCCTCCCCTAGATTAAAAAAAAAATCCTCTGACATTCTTCAGTTCTCCCAGGTGGGACAGGGGCCCCAAGCAGGTGGTGCAGTTGGGTGTCCGGGTTGGAAAAACAAGCAGATTCAGACAAGGCTTCATTGTTAAGGAGAGTCTGACACTTTGACCATTAAAGCAAAACTGAACAAAACAAAATGCTTACTGCCTTGTCTTATCTCTTAGAGAGAAAGGGGACAGTGGGAAGGGCCCCCGGGCTGGGTGTTGATCCCACCCTAACCAGCGCCAGTCTCAGAGACCTGGCCTCAGGTGGCTGGGGCAGGGAGTTCAGGGGCTCAGTCCAGCCCGGCGTCAGGTATGGGGTGGGTGCTTGCCATGTGTGGCCTCGTCTGGCCTCTGTGGCCCTTTCAGAGAGATCGTTATTGTCATTTTTCAGATGAGGAAACTGAGGCTCCAAGAAGACACGCAGGGAGCAGCTGCATGCTGGAACCCAGGTTAACTGGATTACCAAGTCTTCCCACTCCCCTCATCTCTCCAGGCAGGGAGGTCCTGGGGGGAGGAAGCAGCCTCGGAAGGAATGAGCTCCTTGTCCTGGGGATGTGCAAGTATTGTCTTGGGACACTGTGGGAGGTAGGCTGCAGAGGGCAGCCAGGTGGCTCTCAAACTGAAATCACCAGGGGAGCTTCATCAACTACTGATGCCTGGGTCTTGCCCCAGAGATTGTGGGGCCTGCAGGACTTTTAAAAGTTTCCCAGATGATTCTAATGTGAAACAAAGTTTGAAAGCCATGGGCTTGGATGCCCACTGCTGCCCTTCCCACCTCTGAAACTCCCCTGCCACACGCCTCTCTAAGGAAAGAAGGGATTTATTACCCTGACCCCATTTTACAAAATGGGCAGAAGCCAAGCAAAATATAAGGGTGTCCTCAAGGCCTCACAGCCAGCAACAAATCGAGGCAGCATGAGGGGTCCCCTGATTTCAGACTGCCCCTGGGGTGAGCTTCTTTAAGACACTTGGGGGTTCCAGCTCCCTTGTCAGTGGGAGAGAAGTTTCTCTTTGAGCCTCCTGGGTGAGAGAGTGAGGCACATTCTTCGTGGCATTTTCTTAAAGAGTCCACTCGTTCAAAAGCTAAACAGCTGCAGGATTAATGCTGGAAGACCCCCTCTGCTTGCTGGCGTGCCTTGGGAGCAAGAAGATAAAAGAACTCAAAGCAGGCCTGTTTATCCTTTTCTGTAGGAGATTTGGTCGCAAGCCTGGGAAGAGCTGGGCCTGTCAGACCAGCAGCCCACACTTCCTCCCCACCTGCCTTTCCGCCTTCCTCATGCCCTGAAAGCAGAATGTCACAGATGGAGAGACGGTGTGGGCTGGTGGGAAGTGAGAGGCCTGTGGAGTCCACTGGTCCTGGGGTCTGCCCAAGCTCTCCTCCTTGCCAGCTACCTTTGGAGAGGAGCTACTCCTCTCTCAGCTCATTCAGTGCTGATCTCACAGAGGTCCAAAGTCAGCAACACGGGCACCACCTCCAGGAAGCCTTCCCTGACTCCCCTCCCCACTCAGCACCGGGCAACCCCAGGCCCCTGGCCTTCCCTGTCACATTCTGTGTTGTCACTGCTTCTGTGTCCTCCCATCCCTACCAGGCTGTTCATTCATTCATTCCACAGAGCAGCTGCCCTTTGCCTGGGATTCACTCCAAACGCCTTTCCCGAGCACCTGTTTTCTCTAAGATCCTCTGTGAGGTGCTGGAGATACAGATCATAACAGCTAACCTGCACTGAGTGCTCATTATGTGCTGGACATTTTTTTGAGTGCTTTACATGTATAATTCATTTCACCCTCACAACTCTATGATGAAGATGCTATAATTATCCCCATTTTATATATGGGGAAACTAAAGCCCAAAGAGGTTAAATCACTTGCCCAAGTCATTTAGCCCTACCCTGTGCCACCAGCCACAGATACTGATGGGACCGGCCCCTGCCTCAGGAGCCTGCTTCTCACAATTTGGAAGTTTTGCATCTGTGTGTTTCCTTGTCTAATGTTGTTTCCCCCACAGACCAGAATCTCCAACCATGTTACATTTTGGTTGGATGTGTGTGTGAGCAGCACCAAATAAATGCTGCTTCCCTTTAAGGAAGAACTCACACTCTCTGCCCAGCATCTGCTAGCTGGACGCCAGACGGCTTCTCCCACCTGGATCATTTCTTCTGCGTAGGCCTGAGAAGAAAACCCAAGTCCCCAGATATCCCAGTCCTGCTCCCTCCCCTGAACCTAGCTGGGGACCCTTCCAGGCCAACAGCACCTGCTTACACACCACTGTTCACAGGGAAGGTGGTGGGAACTGTGAATCTGCAAACCCCAGCTAAGTCCCCCTAAGGGAAGGCCTCCCTGCCACCTGGCACACCCTCCCTCCTGCCATCACTCATTGGACTCTTCCATCAGCTTCTTACTGAGTTGCTCGTTCACGAAGCCATCGAGGGGGTGGGCAAGAGGACTCATGCTGATGGAGTACCCACCTGTGTGCCAGGCCTGGACAGGCACCCCACTTCCTTCATCTCATTTAATAACAGTTATTATCAGCCCCAATTTACAGGGAAAAAACAGAGGTGCAAAAGTTGAGCAAGTTGTCCATGGGGCAGCTTGCACTGCCTCCCCTGGCCTGGAGGATGTGTCTCTGTGCCAGGCACACTGCTAGGCACTCAGAGGGAGGGGAGGATGCGGTGGGGGCACATAGAATCTAGTTTTGACAAGCCAGCATGGGAAGCAGACCAAGCAGAACCCCAATCCACAGACCACAGACCACAGTCAGTGTGCAAAGGGCGGTGAATCAGCAGCAGAGGAGGCTTGGATCCCACCTGCATGGGAGGAGTCCTGGAAGCTTATAGCAGGCAGCATCTTTGGGCCTGGTTGAACTCCTTACTGCTCTTTCCCATGGTTACAGCAGGAGAAAGGGTAAGCCTTGGCCTACAAAGCTCTGGTGCCCAGTGTGTGTTTGCCATCACCCCAAAGGGGGCAAAGGGAGGAGAAGCTGGCTGCCCTGCCAGTGACCCCACTGTGGCCCGGCCAGCCTGCCCGCCAACTTGGCCTGGCCTGGCCCAGCCAGCTCCCAATCACAGGGTCTCCTCTGCCAGCTAATGACCATGCTGCCTGCAGCTCAGGCCACCACCCTCCTTTGGGCGAGGCAGCTACCCACACAGCCTGCTGGCCCAGACAGTGGCCAGGCCAAAAATCACAGCTGCCCGTCATACCACATCCTCTGGCCCTGGTACTGTGGTCTCCTCCTCCTCCTTCCAGGGTCATGAAAGACGATGTAGAAAGCTGGAGCTACAGGGGAGCTCAGAACCCACCCTGCTCCCCATAGACATGGAAACACGGGACCCCAGAGAGGGGCCGACTCACCCCAGGTCACACAGCCAACCAGCCAGCCTGTGCACGGCCTAGGGCCCAGGTCCTTCCTGGGCCCCATGCTCAGTGCAACACTGCCCTTCCTTAGCCTTGAGAAAAAACCTTGTCCAGGCTTTTTACACACAAAGTATGCTTTCGAGGTACTTGGGTGGAGGTGAGGAGACAGGACATCTTCTAAGCACAGATTTACAATTCAAACAGATGCAGCTTGGCTCCCTGCTCCCTACCTTTGAGCTGTGTGACCTTGGGCAAGATCAGGTACCTCTCTGAGCCCCAGTTTCTAGGGGATAACAGTAGCTACCTCAGGGAGTTTGTGTGAACAAGAGTGTCTATAAAGCATTTAGCACATTGTCTGGCTCACAGTAAGTACTCAAGACATCAGCTGTTGTTGATATCACTGTAGTATTGTGTGGATACATTTTACAAACTGCAAAATGTTATGGATGGTAGGTATTATTTTTTACTATTACTGCTGAATGTTAAAGATTCAGAGGGGGCATGACCAGAGGGTTGGGTAATCCAGGAATGTTTCTGAGGGAATTTATGACCTGAGTCAGGTCTTGACACGTGGGGAGGTAAGTGGAGAAGAGGCAGGGATGGCGGTTCTGATGGGAGGAACCACAAATAAAGGGGCTGCGATGGGGCCACATGTGGTGTGTTTAGGAGACAGTGCAAAGCAATGAGCCAGAAGGCCGGGCAGAAGCTATGGTGACCAAGGACCTGAATGACATAACTAGGGCCTGGTCTTCATCTTACAGGCCGTAGGAGCCACAGAGGCTTCTAAATGGGGGCTCCATTAAGCTTTCTGAAATGTGAGTTCTGTCTGACATTCAAGGCCCTCTCCTATATGGGCATTCACCCCTCACTAACCCCACCAAGCCAGCCTCCTCGCCCCAAGTTCTCCCTACCTCTCGGCTTACCACACTATCCCACCTGCCCCGCCACTAGCCCACTAGCTCACACTCATGATGAGGCTCCCCCTTGTTGAGTGCCTATAGTGCCATGTGTTTCACACATGGGACCTCAAGATCATCTGTAACGGCCTTGAGAAGTGGACATTACAACCGTCATTTCACAAAGGGGGAAATGGAGGCCTGGTGGGATCATGTGTCTTGCCCATGCTCTCAGTGAGACGGTGGCACAGCCAGGATTCCTTCTTGGAGGGATGTCAGGACCCCCTGTCTTTGCAGCAAGTTGCCTCTAGCTCCTGCCCAGACAGCCACCTCCCTGACAAAGCCTTCCTGGTTACTCCAGTTCTCAAGGGCCTCCCCTCCACCCCTTTCTGCCCTGTACCCTCCCGCTTACTCCTCCCCCTCACCACCTCTCCGGAATCAGAGGCTCACTTGATCCTAGCCCAGCTAGCTTGGTTCCCAGTGTTGCCTGTGGGACCATCTGGCCCCCAACAGGAGAGACAGGACATCATCAACCCCAGCTCTCTCCTGTTGGGGGCCAGATGACACTTTCTCCCTGTCCTATCCTGCCTGCCCCCCCCCATATCCAAGACTGCTAACAGCACAGACAGGAGCCCCCACCTCCTCTGGTAGGGTTCAGAAGCTCACTGAGCATAGAGCTATTTCCCTGAGCTTGCCCCCAGCTGAGGGGAGTATTAATTATTCACTGCACCTTGGTGCCTAGGGAGGTCAGACAATGGGCCCGAGGGAATGGACACCAGCTCCAGGCACCACAGCCCTGCCAGCAGGAAGCCAAGGGAGGGGGTAAGAATCCAGAGCCCCTTGCCAGTGTCCCCAAGCAGACTGATTCTAGAGGCTATGAGACTAGGGGAATGTGACCCACACAGCAGCCTGAGCTGAGCAAATTCAGGTCTCTGAGCCTGCAACCATATCCTGCGTTCTAATCGAAGACAAGTCTGAGAATTTCCCCAGACTTCCTGGTCAAACTTCAAGCTTCCTTTTCTTCATAGGGATGGAAACGGATATTTGGCCAGGCACTGCATCTTTGTAGCTCATTTAATCCTCAAAACAACCTGCTAAAGGAGGTATTCTAATTTTATAGGCTCAGAGGGATGAAGTGATTTGCTCAGTGCCAGTCAGCTAGTGGGACGCAGAGTAGACTCACGCCCACCTGGTCTGTCTGATTTACCACTATCTGGGATTCACCAGTTACTGTGGCTCGAGGCTGCCGCTTAGCCCGTTTGGGTAACTTCCAGGGCACCTGGTATGCAGTTGGCACTCAAACAGTTCTACAAGCAAACTCAAAGGCCCTGGGGAAGTGGTTTTACCTCTCTGAGCTTCAGTTTCCCACACAAGACTGGGCCATTAATAACCACCCCAGTCTTGGCAAGTACAACATGCCACTTAGCACCTGACAGCCAGATGTGATGGCCCCACTAACTGAGCAGGTAACACACAGCCTGCCATAACCTATTTTAAGGTGGCACTTGGAACCATGGATGCATCAAGAGGTCCCAAGTGACTCTGCAACCCTCCTCTGCTTCACTCTAGGTTCCAGGCTCTCTCCACGTCATGAAAGGAGATCACAGGTGTGAAATTATTTCATCAAAGAGCTTTGTTTAGACATAGAGATTATTGTGAGGATTTGAATCCCTAGATGGAGGTATGGGGTAGAGGGAATCCCAAGCCCCTCAGTCACCTTCTCTTTTGGGTTCCCCTAACCCTTCCATCCCCAGGGATTGAGCTTCAGACTTCCACTGACCTCTCACCACTCTCTCCTTCCGGGGGCTTTCCAAGGTGGTTTCCCTTTGACTCCAGGGAGTTGGGCACATTTAGGGTTAACTAGTCCTAGCCAAGGCCACAGGGCCCAGACCAAGGCCATATCCCCTCCCCCTCCCCACGCAGAACAAGAGCCCACAGAGTCCATGCCAACGGCTCTTTCACAACACCCCTCTCCCTACATGCCTTGGGGGCAGCAGAAGCATCCCCTGCCTGGGAATAAAGACACCTGGGACTGTGCCCCAGCCCTGGGAGACCCCAGCCTTGAGACCTTGAGCAGGTCCCTTCCTTCCTGGGCAGAGGTGTCCTGCAGGTTCCCCTTCCCAGAAGAAAATGAGGTTGGACCTTCCATTTGGGCCAAAGGCTATGGTGTTGCAGGCATTCCTCGCGGCCCCAGCACCAACCACACTGATTCTCACCACAGCCTCATACATGGTCGCCCAGATCTCACATCAGGGATAGGGAAAGCCCCAGCCACCTATCCAGAAGATCCTAACTGGGGAGGAGTGTGGATACCTTGAAGGATGCTCAGGAAGGTTTTCTCAAGTCTACTTCTGGCTCAAGGACTCACTGGCTTTAGGACCAGACAACTGGCACTCCCTTCGGGCGGGCCTCAGTGTCCCCATTAGTAATGTAAGGGAGGTGAATCACGTGAGCCACATCTCGAGCCACCCCAGAGAGGCCACATCTCCAGCTCTGACAGACCCTTACTTGGGGATCTCTGCAGTAAATTCACCAACAGATAAGCACATCTCAGGACCTCCAGAGTGTCTTAGAGACCCTGGAGTCTGACACACAAGGGCCAGGAGCTGCTGCTCTCACATCCTGGGCCAACAGGGAGAGAAGCTTTGGAACTGGGAAGCTTCCCACCTCTGCCCTCAACTCTGAGTCACCTTTCCTCGCGGGTGACATGGCCAGGGAGCGGGAGGCAAGAAGAGGCCACTTCCTCAGCTTTAGGATCAGCGCTCAAGTGCTCTGCCTCTTCCCCCTCTATCCTCTCCCACTTCCCCAGTCTCCTCCCCGCAGTGAAAGAAGGTCACTCAGCCCCGTTAAGCCTCAGTTTCTCCATCTGCAAGCGCCGATAATAATGCACAACACCTATTTCAGGAGTAGCAGTGAGGCTTAGGCGGGGCGGGGCAGGGCGCGGACCCGCACACAATGGGCGCTCAATAAGTACCCGTCTTCTTTCTTTCCCCTCCCCTTCCCGCGCCCCCTCCCAGCCAGTTCCAGCTTCTGCTTGTTCCCCCTGACACTCCCTTCGCTGGCCCCCGCGCTGCCGCGATGGGGTCGGGGACCGCTCCTGCCCCGCATCCGGGGCTCTCACCTGCAGCCTTGGCTCTCGCGGGCCGCCGGGACAGAAGGGGACCCCTGTGTTATCTTCGGGGCAGGCGCTGAACCCCTTGCCTGAGGCGGGACGAAGGTGACAGCCTGGGCTCGCGGCACCAGCCCGGCGGTTCGGTCCGACTGTCCTGCCCGCCTAGGACCCCTCACGGAGCGCACGACCCGGCCAGGGCTTCCCGGGCGCTCGCGCTGCTACAAGCTGTTCCACCTGAAGGTTGGGGTCTCGTGGAGCCAGAGGCTAGGGGCGTCCGGGGTCCCGTGCACCGGAGGCGAGGGCCTGGGGCCACACTGCGCTAGCCTTGGAGCTGGGGTTCCGACCCTCGCTGATGGAAAGGCGCGGAGCGACCCTGCAACCACGGACCCGTACGGCGGGGTTAGGAGCGTCCCGTCCCGGCGCAGCGGGTCAGGGCCGGGGCTTCGCGCGTCCCGGCCGCACGCCCCGGACCGCCGGGCTGGGACGGGCAGGGCAGGGCAGGCGCCGGCGGGGAGGCGCGACGGCCGGAGCCCCGCGGGAAAGTCTTTCCAGGTCCTGACTCGGCTCGCTCTGCAAAACGGGGCGGACCTCGGCGCGGCGGCCGACTCCCGAGCACCCGGCCGCGGCTCCACTTCCTCCTCTTCCCCCGCTCGCTCGCCGCTCGCTCAGCGCCGCGCCGCTGCCACCTCCGCTGTCATCCCTGACACCCACCCCCACCGGAGCCGCAGCCCGAGATCAGCCGAGGCAGCACCGCCCAGCTCCCGAGCGCCAGCCAGCGCGGCCCCGCCCGGACGGGGCGGAGTCAGCAGAGACCCCGCCCCCGGCCGGCTGTGGGCAGGGGCGGGGCGCGCACCCTCTCCTCCTCCCGGGCCCCGCGCGTGGGGCCGCAGGAGCCAATCCGAGGGTGGGAGCGGAGCGGCGCCCTGCGGAAAGCGAATTCTACCTCGGAGAGGGCGGGGCGGACAATGGAGAGGTGCGGCTGCAGGAGGACAATGGCGGGGCTGGGAGTTCTGAACCGGCCGAGTCGCGGAGGGGGGTTGGCCTCGGGACCCGGATGGAGGGAGAGGCGAGAGGGCTGGCTTGTCTGGGACGGGGACATGGGGACTGCTGTGCGGGGATTGCGGGGGTCACGGGGAAGGAGCAGGGGCCAGGGTAGGAAAAGAAGCCGGGGCGAGGCAAGGTGGAGGATATCCGGGGTCAGGGGTCCCAGGGACGCTGGAGCGAGCCCTCCTGGGTGGTGGGATGCCACCGACACCTTGCTTCTCCCTAGCTTCTAGTGCTCGGCGCTCAGAGGTGAGAGTTGGGCTGGGAAGTGTTCAGATTTCAGGAAACGGCGAAAAATAAGTTTTTGGAAATAAGGAGCGAATTTGTCTTCCACAAGCCTCCCTTCCCTGCGCCCATCCCCGAGGAGGAGCGTCGTGGTCAATTTTTAAAAATACGAACTGAAGAGCAGAGTTGTGTGAGGACACACACTTCGAATCGTGATGCATCTGCAGTCCGCTCCCGCCCCTTCCCACCCCGCACATTGGGTGCAGGAGCCGTCTTTATTTTCTATTTCATTTTATTTTGAGACAGGGTCCCGCTCTGTGGCCCAGGCTGGAGTGTAGTGGCACTTTCACAGCTCACTGCAGCCTCGAACTTCCAGGCTAAAGAGATCCTCCCACCTGTGCCTCTGGAGTAGCTGTGACTACAGGCGTGCACCACCACATCCGGCTAATTTTTAAATTTTTTGTAGAGACAGGGTCTCACTACGTTTTCCAGGCTGGTCTCAATCTCCCGGGTTCCAGCGATCCTCCTGCCTCGACCTCCCAAAGTGCTGAGATTACAGGCGTGAGCCTTGTGCTTGGCCAAGGAGCCATCTTCAGTGTGTGCACAGGGCCGGGCGCAGAGAAGGTTTTGGAGGGAATTGATGTATGAATGAAAGTTGAATGTGTGCCGCCTGGGAGTGGGTTAGGGGCCATGTGAAAGCCGCTAACTGGCCTGGGGAGCTAAGGGATGTTGGTGGCACAGTACAGCCTCTTTGTAAGCCTCACACCAACCTTATATTGTGATAGGTACCCCATTTCACAGATGAGGACTCAGCACAGAGAGGCTAAGTGACGTTCCCGAGACCACACAGCTGGCACAGAGTTCTATCCACCCATCACTATCAAATTCTAGAGTAAAGTTGTGTGGCTTTAACAGGTTACTCCCCCTCTCTGAGCCTCTGTTTCCTCATCTATAAAAGAAGAATAAAGGTGCTACCTGGCACGGAACCAGGTGAGGGACTGGGCAGGCAGCAGGCTTCAGAGGGTGAAGCATGGGCATTCCCTGCAAAAGAAATGGCATCAGACTATGGCTGAGAGACTGGTTGGAAGAACAAGGAAGAGGACGAGCTGGAGGCTGAAGTTCAGACTGCAGACTTGAGGGTGCCCTCTCTTCTTCAGGCCCAGGGGTTGGGAGTAGGCAAGTTGGGCCCAGGAAGTTGGGACTGGTCTCTGGAGCCTGAGGGTGGGGAGAAGGCAGTTTTGCCTTTACTTGTTGAACTTGATGCTAAGAAACCTTGTGGCCCTTCCCTCTGTCCAGAGCCTTCTCTGGCTCCCGGTTGCCAGCATGACCAAGCCCTACATCTGTAGCCTGGCGTTCCAGCCCCTTTGTTATTGCCCTCTGCCTGCTGACCCCACCAGCCTCATCTCCCCATTGCTTACTTCCCTCTCTGCTTGCGCCAACTTCTCTCAGCTCCATCAGCAAGCAGGATGCATTCTGTCTCCATGCAGTTGTCTCCATGTGTTGCCTTGCTGTTCCCCTTCTCTCTGGAGTTAACTCCCATTTCCCTGCTGGGCTGAAGGGCAGAACCTCGAGGCCAAATGCCCATCTGTTCTCTTCACTGCTGTATCCCCAGAGCCTAGCACGGAGCCTGGCACATAGTAGGTGCCAAGTAAACAATTGTTGAATAAATGACCCATCTCTCTTGAGATTTATCAAGATTTATCTCCACCAAGATTTATCACCACCTCCGAGAAGCCTTCCTGAACTCCCCCAGGCTGCCTGCCTTTGGTCTGGGCTCCCTCAGCTTGAAGGTTCTGTAATGATTGATTTCCATGTCTGATTTCCCTCCCACCCACCACCATCCAGCCTGGTACATGGCCTGCCCTTGTGAGATCTCGGCGCTGGGAGATGAATGAGGCTCTCAGAGAGTTCTCTGGCTGCCCCTGCTGCGAGAGCCTCCTTAGCCGGGTCAGATGAGCAGGATGTCAGAATAAAAGGAGCTTTTCAGAACAGACCCTCCATGACCCCTGAGGCGCTGGAGGCCTGTCGGGGGGAGGCATGCCCAAGGTCATCAGGAAGTGACTAGCAAACAGGTCTCCGACACCCACATTTGCCCTCTGGCCACTCTTCCAAAGGGGAGGGAGTCTTGTGAGCTGGGGAATCTGGCCTTTTGGTGACCAAGGAGTTCCATGAAGCATGACAGAGGTGGTCATGGTGGCTGGTCTGGGCGGTGGTCGAGGGCGAGGCTACACGGAAACATTAGCCTTTTCTGCCTGATGCCCTACTTCTCCCAAGAACCTTCTACCTTCCTTACATTCTTCTCACCGGAGGCAGCAGCTTCAGCTTCGGGCCCCAGGGCTGTTAAACACAGCTCCTCCCATTCTTATGGCAGATAGACATTCACTTTCACACCTACATTTACATTAGTAATTTTGCAGTTTTTCTTAACAATGGCCACTGAATTGTATGAGGCTCCACACCCCTGGAGATCTACTTCCAACAAATCCTTCCACTGCGTCCATATATGCAGGTCCTGTGTGAGGTGTTGGTAGGGATGCTCTGCCCTCCTGCAGCTCCCTGTCTGGTGGGGTGATTGGGCTCCACTGAGCTCATTGAGCCCTCAAAATGCTTCGTGCCTTCCTACCCCTCTGCCTCCGTGCCTGCCAGCCTGGAGTCCTTTCCCTGTCCCTCTTGCCTGCATGTGTCCCGCTTGCCTAGTGGGGATTTTCTCCATCCTTCAAGGCCCTTCTCACAAGCTGATGCCTCTGAGAACCCTGCCCACTTCTCCCAGTGGCAAGCACGGCCTCTTCCTTTGGAGCCTGTGGCACCGAAGGCCGTTTGCCTCTTCTGATGCCTTTGGATCTGGGCTGCTGTTGATGGGTCAATTTTCCCACCACATTATGAGCTTTTGGAGGGCAAGGGGTGGAGTCTGATTTCTCGCTGCCCCAGTCCCTCATTCACCAACGTTTCCCGAGTTGGACCAAGTCCTATACCAAACATTGGGTATCCAGGGATGGGACAATCAGATGAGAACCTGCCCTCATCATCGAGGAGCCCCCCCAGTCCCAGAGCTGTCTGCATGGAAATGTGTACCAAGTGCTTTCTGAACAGAGGAGGCTGCCTGATTCAGCTGGAGGAGGGCAAGCTGGGTCAAGGGCAGCTTCACAGGGAGGGTGACGCTTGGGTATCTAGAAGCAGAACTTGTCAAGATGAGGAGGGAAGCATCTTCTGGGCAGACGGAACATTGAGCGCAAAGGCATGAAAGTGGGAATGGGCAGGTGGAGGGTGAGAAGTTAGTATATTTAGGGCAACAGAAATGACGGAGGGAGAAGTGGGTTGCACAACAGAGCAGTTAGAGCACAGACTCTGGAGCCATATGGCCTAGGTTCGAATCCTGACACTACCGAGTACTAGCTCTGTTTACTCAGTGCCTCAGTTTCCTTATCTATAGAGTGGGGATAATCCCAGTACTTACTTTGTAGGATATTTATAAGGATTAAGTGAGTTAATTTTTGTAAGGCACCTAGGGTAGTGTTGATGACACACGTAAGTTCCCAGTGTTAGGTAAATGAGGGGGAGCCGGAGAGGCCATGATAGGTGGGGTTCGTGTTTGGAATTTATCCGGAGGACATTGGAGCATTAGCAAGGAGGGAGTGTGAAGGGGAGTGGGAGGCTTGGCTTGGACCCAGCCTGCTCTGCCCACTCACGCACATCCAGAGGGCATCCCTGGGACCCCCACCTGCCTGCCCCTCCTCCTCTCTGCTCTTCCACTGCCCTCAGTGGCCCTGTGGCCTCAACTGACCTCAACTGATGTATAACAGGGCTGTAGGAGCTGGGGCCACACCTACCCCAGTACACCTAGAGGAAACTTTATGTTCCAGTTTATTGCCAAAGGAGGTCAAGTAGGGGTTCCCAGGGAATCCGGGACACCTGTGCAGGGTGAGCATCTGAGCTGTAGCCTGGCTTAACGCATGGTGGATTTGGTAAGAGTGTGTATGTGGAATGGGGAGTGGAGAGGGGCTGGAGGCACTTGCCTGGCCTGGAGAGCTGGTTGGATGTAGGGCACTGTGGGCTGTGATGCTGTGGGCTTGGGAGCCAGGTGCACATCCTGGCCCAGTCACCTTCCCTCTCTGCGCCTGAGATTCCTGTGGGTAAAAGGGAGATGAAAATAGTAGCTCCTTCAGGCCGGTTAGCTCAGTTGGGAAAAAAAAGAAAAAGAAAATAGTGGCTCCTTCAAAGGTGGTAAGGATGAAAAGATCAAATGTTCAGTCAGTGAGGCCTGAGGTACATGGTGTATATCTGGGAGACCAAAATCAGTTTTGTAGTACCAAGGCCGAAAGGTCAAAAGAGCCCGTGGCTGGAGAGCCAGGCAGGGGGACATGCCACACAAGGTCTTGGTCAAGAGTTGGCCTCTTTGCTGAGGGTGGAGGGGAGCGGCGGGAGAGTTTCACAGGGACAACAAGGTCATATGTGCTTCTCAGAGATCACTGAGGTAGAGAGACAGACCGGGGCCTGTTTTAAGAGTCAAGGTGACAAGGAGAGGCGCAGGTCTGAGCCTGGGCCCCGGCTGTGGCCCAAGTGGGTGGGACACATCCAAGAACATTTACAGGGAAAGAGGCTGGAGCTACTGATTTGTGTCCACGTAGGGCAAGAGTGAGCTAGAAATGCCTGGGTGACTCCCAGGGCCCAGCTGGTGGTGCCATTTCCTGGGGCGGGGAGCCTGGAGATGCAGGTATGGGGAAAGGTGATGATGTGGTTTGGGGACACAGTGAGTTTGAGGGACCATTGGGAGATACATGGGATATTCCGCGGTAGAACTCTGGGGGCCGGGGCCGGGCTTGAGTCTACCTCTTGGGAGTGGACAGCCTTTGGGAGGAGAGGGTGAGTAGCCCCTGGGAGGGAAGTGTGGCTCACCATGGATGAAAACCAACAGGGAGGGGATGGGCAGGGGCTGGGGACTGAGGAGGAGCCCTCTGAGGGGAAGAAGAGGACAGTGGGGAGCAGACAGTGAGAGGAGAGTGTGCAGGGAGAGGTTAGCCAGGGCTAACCTCTGGGAGGGCCAGGATGGAGGTGTCCCGTGGGGTGGGCCATTGGGACTGTGGGTGACTTGGAAAGGGTGATGTGCATAGGGTGGGAGGCAGGAGCAGGGGCTCACTTGGTGACATGGTGGACAGCCCCTTTCAGGGCAGCTGACAGGGCAAAATGGTTGGATGGCAGCTGGCGGGGAAGGCAGAGGCAGAGGAGGGTTTTGGTTTTGGTGTTGGTTTCTGGAGGAGGGCTTCAGTTAAAGCTCTGTGAATAAGGGAGGGGCAGGAAGCTGACCTGGGACTGAGGAGAGGCTGTATTTGGGGGTTGGGGGTGAGGTCCACAGTGGGGACAGGAGAGAAAGATCTGAAGCAGCCCCTTCTCACTTCGTAGAGGGGGCTTTGGGAAATGTCTGTGTCAAGTTAGTAAAAAATGATATCATGGCTGGATGGGGTAGCTGATGCCTGTAATCCCAGCACTTTGGGATGCCAAGGCGGATGGATCACTTGAGGCCAGGAGTTCGAGACCAGCCTGGCCAACATAGTGAAACCCCGTCTCTACTAAAAATACAAAAATTAGCCATGTGTGGTGGTGCATGCCTGTAGTCCCAGCTACTCGGGAAGCATAAGGCATGAGGTGGAGGCTGCAGAGAGCCGAGATCATGCCACTTCACTCCAGCCTGGGAGACCCTGTCTCAAAAAAAAAAAAAAAAAGATACCTGACCCCCTTTCTCATTCTCCTGGATCACTGCTCAGGCTCCAGTCTTGCAAGGCTGGGGAGCTTCACATTCCTTTCTGACCCCAGATCCTGGAAGCTTCCTCTCCCACCAGGTCTTGTCGCCAGCCAGTGGGAATAACCGAGGTCACCATAATGCCATGCTGACCCTTCCCCAAAGCCTTTGGATGCTCACTAGAGGAGCTATCTGCTTTGTCCCCACCATTGTCAGTTGCCGGGGCCTGCTTCCCTCCAACCCCCACCATGAACTTGCCAGATTGATTTCTGTGTCCCAGCACAGGGTGTGGCCACACCCAGTAGGCACTCAATACCTTTAACTGTAGAAATGCAGAGGGGATGCCTTCATTTGGCTGCCTCCGCTGCCCCCTGCTGTCTGAGACTGGTTGGTACACCATTAAAGGGCTGGTTCTGGAACTTAATGGTTTCGGGACCCCTTTTCCTGCCTAAAAATTATTGAGGACCCCAAAGAACATCTGTTTATATGTTTTATGTCTATTTGTATTTACATTAATATGAATTTAAATTGATATGTTTTTAAAATATTCATATTATATGATTAAAATAATAAATGTAGTGTAACAACATATTTTTGGGAAAAAAACTATATTTCCCAAAATAAAAAATTAATGAGAAAAGTGGCATTATTTTATATGTTTACAAATTTCTTTAATGTCTTGATAGAAGACAGCTGGATTTTCAAACACACTTCTGCATTTAATCTGATGCAATATGTTTTAAGTGAAGTTTATGAAGAAAATACAGGCTTACGCAAATACATAGTTGGAAAAAGGATATGTTAACAGCCCTTTCAAATAATTGTGGTTATTCTTTTTTTTATTTTGTAGAGGCAGGATCTTGCTCTGTTGCCCAGGCTGGAGTGCAGTGGCATGATCATAGCTCACCGTAACCTCAAACTCTTGGGCTCAAGTGATCCTTTCACCTCAGCCTCCCAAGTAGCTGGGACTACAGGTACTACCACACTCAGCTAATTTTTCTTTTTTTTGGTACAGATGGGGTCTCACTATGTTGCCCAGGCTGGTCTTTTCCTGGCCTCAAGCAATCCTCCTGCCTCAGCTTCCCTAAGTGCTGGGATTACAGGTGTCAACTACTGAGCCTGGCTATTCTTTTCTGATACTAGCCAAAACTTGACAAGTGCTATTTTTTTTTTTGTTGAAGGTTAGTTGTGATTAGAATCTGAAATCTGGCCGGGCGCGGTGGCTCATGCCTGTAATCCCAGCACTTTGGGAGGCCGAGGTGGGTGGATCATGAGGTCAGGAGTTCGAGACCAGCTTGGCCAATACGGTGAAACCCCGTCTCTACTAAAAATACAAAAATTAGCTGGGCATGGTGGCGCCCGCCTGTAGTCCCAGCTGCTCGGGAGGCTGAGGCAGGAGAATCTCTTGAACCCGGGAGGCAGAGGTTGCAGTGAACCGAGATTCTGCCACTGCACTCCGTCTCAAAAAAAAAAAAAATCTGAAATCCTATCAATGAAATTTTTATGTTCAATTACATTAAAATACATTAGACTCTTTTGCATTTTGGATGTATCTTTTGCCCAAGCATGATGTTATAACTTAATGCACTGGCTGTTTGGAAAAAAATGGTTCACCAAGTTATGCAGGTCTTCCAAATATTGACAAATATTAGTATACTATGTTTTAAAAATCACATTAGTTAATATCAACACCGATCTCACCAGAGAAGTCTTTAAGTATTGGGAAGCTGCCAAGGTCACAGTAGTGAACACAAGGTTTCTAAAATTCTAATTTTCACTTGAGCTTGGGTTTCATCATTAGCAATAAATACTGTCAGTTTGCCGTGAAATGACAGATTCATTTTATTCCTTCTAGAGAAAATGTCTGCCAGAGACTCAAGTCTGCATAAGCATAATTTATCTGTCAGTATTTCTTTCAAGTCAAAATGGTGTTCCATGAAAAAAAAAGTGGCTAGTTAAGCTCACAGTTCAAACAAGTGCAAATGCTTTTCTGGAGACAACCATTGTGCTGCATCGGATATGGCAGAAGTGCTCCATGTTGCTTCCTGGAATGTTAAAAAGATGTATATTCGAGGACCAATATATTGTGAATGGGATCATTTTTATTGCTGCATCAAAGACTTTCCTGGTCGATGTTGGCAGTGTTTTCCTACGAGGGCGTGGCAGTGAAAAATGCGATGACTTCCTGTACATCGCATTGGAGGCCGCCGCCTTGGCTTTTGCACCGTCAGGGAAATGTCAACCCAGCAAAAAAGGCAAATGATGCCTTAGTCTCATTATGAAAAGAGTTTTGACCTTGCAGACTTCCCCAGCAGGGTCTGTACTCGGCATTCATGTTTTAATTTAACGTTCTTATACCAGAAGCAGGGCTCAGTCACCCTTGACACAGTTTCCAATATGTGCCCCACCCGAATGGCTCCAGCTGGTGGCTGGAGATAAAACTTAGAGGCTTCTCTCCCACCTAGCAGGCTGGCTCCCGGCTTTCCCGCTCTCTCCTTTAAACGGACCATTCAGACATGAGCTTGTCAACTGGAAGTGACCACCTCTCAGTCACAGTGTGACCAACTGGAACTAGTGCCTGCTTGCTTTAAACCTCCAATTAAAACTCCCTGAGGGAAAGCTGGACACCCTCGACCCAATATAGGCAGTGGCCCATGGGTCTCGTCTCTTCCTGCCTGCACTCCCTGACCTGTGTGTGTGTGTGTGTGTGTGTGTGTGTGTGTCTTTGTGTGTGTGAGAGAGAGACTGCTGTGCCCTCCAGGGTGTGTAAGTACTAAACATTCTTACACTTTCACACTGTGGTTTTGTCCCCTGAAGGTGAGGCCACTGAAGGACCCATGCAGATGGGTCCCCTCCCTACTGGCGCTCTTTTTTTCTGAGCCCCTCCGCTGTTGGGAACAGCTACCAGTTAAGTTGATAGAGTTTCCTTCAAAACATAGCCCTATGACACCCTCTCAGAACAGAGGGGCCTCCTTATCTCCAGGAGCAGCAGGGGAGGGGGAAGGAAGAGGAGAGTTGAGAGAAGACACCTGCCCCTCTCATCATGTGCTTAAGAGGCACCCATGGGCACTGTTCAGGGCCGAAAATTAGAAATACCCCAACCAGCCAGTACCATGGGGGTGGTGATAGGAACCCTGGCTTCCTAGAATAACTCAGTTCCAGGAACCTGTGCTGAGGGCCCAGTCCATGCCAGACCTGAGGCTGGCACTAGAGATGCAAAATGCAATCAGACCCTGCCCCTCTCCCCTTGAGGAGTGTTCAGTTTAGTGGGGGAGAGAAGGGTGCCACATCAGTAATAAAAACAGACCCCTTTATTTTTGTTAACTTTACCAAATGAAATTTTATAAATTCAAAGTGCCATCTACTGCTTCCTCCCGGGTTCTCTTCTTTCCCTCAGCACCCCTGCCCCCCAACACCAGGTTCTCTTCTGATTCTATTTAGTCAGTTCTCTTTGGTTAGTGGCAGAAACCTGAGTTGAATGAGTTTCAGCATAAAGCGGAAGTGACTGCAAGGCTATGAGGGAGTCTCCCAAGTTCCAAGGACAGGGATGAACAACCTTGAGATGAGAACAAAACAGGGTCATCAAACAGGACCGAGATGAATATTATTATTTATTTATTTATTTATTTATTAAGACAGAGTCTTACTGTCTTCCATGCTGGAGGGCAGTGACATGATCTCGACTCACTGCAACTTTCACCTCCTGGATTCAAGCAGTTCTCCCTGCCTCAGCCTCCTGAGTAGCTGGAATTATAGGCACCTGCCACCACACCTGGCTAATTTTTGTATTTTTAGTAGAGATGGGGTTTCGCCATGTTGGCCAGGCTGGTCTTGAACTCCTGACCTCAGGTGATCCACCCACTTCGGCCTCCCAAAGTGCTGGGATTACAGACGTAAGCCACCGCGTCCGGCCAAGATGAATATTATTATGGCTCACCTACCCCAAGAGAAACAGCTTCCCATCTCTGTCCTGGTTCCCAATTCGTAGGAAGAAGGTGGTCGGCCCAGGTTGGCTGTGATCCTCATCCACCCTCACAGGGGCCAAGAACGAAGTCCGTGCTACCTGTATGTGTAGACATAGGGAGGGAGGGGTAGAGGTGATCCCTCGGAGAGGGTGCTTGCAGGCAGCCTACCCAGTGTCCTCCCCTCTGATGAATGCACACACATGCCTTCTGTACAGTCGTAATGAGGTTTGTTTATAATATTGCAGACTTTCCTTATTTTACTCAACATTATTTCATATATATTTCCAAGCAATACACATTCACTCACTTATGACTTAACGTGACCTTCTGTGATTACGTCCCCTACCTTGGTGTATTGGTCAGCTGCAATGATAATGCTATCTAACAACTCAAAAATCTGGGTGGCTGATAAACAATATATACACCTTTTCTTGTCACGGGCTTCAGACAGGCTGGAGTGGCAGGGGAAGCTCTGCTTCTGGCTGCTTCTCAGGTTCAGGGCTGCCTCACGTGTATCTCATTCTGGGATCAGTGGCTCCGCAGAGCATGCTTTTCTCCTGTTGACAGCAGAAACTCAGGAACTGCAAGCAGAAACTCATGATGGCTCTTAAGGCCTGGGCTCAGCACAGTTATGCTATCTCTTTTTGCCCATGTTCCATTGGCCAAAGCAAGCCACAAACCCATTTCCAATCTCAGTAGGGCAAGGAAGTACACTGCCCCCTCCCACCATGGACCGTGGCAGTAGTGGAAGAAAGAGCTGGGGAATAATACGGGCCACCACACTTGATCATGGTTTCCTCAACTACAAACATCAAAAATTGTGAATAGTCATTAGGTCTCATGGGTGCCACCCTCAACTGCCATAACTTTAATTTCTCTCTTTCTCCAGCCCAGACCTCCTCGCTAAGGTCCAGACCCACATTTCCTGCTTCCTTCTGATGATCCACAGGTCTCTTACACTTACTGTGTCTGTTCTACAGTGAGCAGCCCCTGTGCAAACCTACCTCTACCTCCAGAGGCCGGGGACACTGAGAGGCCAAAGAAGGAGGCTGGCAAATCCAGTTTCTCAGAAAGCAACATTTAGTAGGGACCTACGAACAGAGTGATGTCTCTGGCAGCTGCAAGATGGTGGATCTCTGCACCCGCCCTCCCACAAACTATTTTTTTTTTTTTTTTTTGAGACGGGGTCTCGCTCTGTTGCCCAGGCTGGAGTGCAGTGGCACGATCTCGGCTCACTGCAAGCTCCGCCTCCCGGGTTCACGCCATTCTCCTGCCTCAGCCTCCCAAGTAGCTGGGACTAAAGGTGCCCGCCACCACGTCCGACTAGTTTTTTGTATTTTTTGTAGAGACGGGGTTTCACCGTGTTAGCCAGGATGGTCTTAAACTCCTGACCTGGTGATCCGCCCACCTCGGCCTCCCAGAGTGCTGGGATTACAGGCGTGAGCCACTGCGCCCGGCCAAACTATTCTTTATATAGCAAGCTTTTGGGGTAAAATGTGCAGCTGGTCCTGTCTCAGACCCTGCGGAACCCGTGGCCACCTGGCCACTGGGGAAGTTAGATAAGCATCTTTGTAAGGGGTTGTCTATGCTGCAGGCATGTTTCTTCACCTTGCTGCTGAATGCCTTGGTATAGGAACCCCTTGGCCTACAGCATCTCTTAAAGCAAAACATCGGTCATTATGGTAGTTTCACTTCAAGACGGCGTCACTCTTATTATACAATAGGCTGTTTTCCTACGCTGTCCAAAATTGCATCATTGATTCCCCCTACAGCCGCTCCTTCGGTATTCTCCATCTCTGTGACAGATCCCAACATCCTAGACATCACCCCCTATAGCCCGTCAGTCACAGAGATGCAGGGAAGGGAATTCTAAAGCTACTGGAGGCCGGGCATGGTGGCTCACGCCTATAAGCGCAGCACTTTGGGAGGCCGAGGCAGGCGGATCACTTGAGGTCAAGAGTTCAAGACCAGTCTGACCAACACGATGAAACCCCATCTCTACTAAAAATACAAAAATTAGCTGGGCCTGGTTGCGCGTGCCTGTAATTCCAGTCACTCGAGAGGCTGAGGTATGAGAATCACTTGAACCCAGGAGGCAGAAGTTGAGGTGAGCTGAGACTGCACCACTGCACTCCAGCCTGTGTGATGGAGTGACAGAAAGGAAGGAAAGGAGGAAGGGAGGGAGGGAGGAAGGAAGGAAGGAGGGGAGGAAGAGAACGAAAGAAAAAAAGAGAAAGCAAGCTAGCTACTGGAGTGTCCAGGCTCCCAACTCTGGAGTTTCTATCTCCTGAACATCTAAACATTCTTCTTTCCACTCCTTGACCCTGTGGCTCCCATAACCACCTCCCAGGCCAGTGCCCATCGTGTCAGCCTCTTTGTTCCTCTCCCTGCCTCCTCTCTTGCCCTCTCCTATCCACTTCCCACTATTTCAGATCTGAGCGCAGCATTCTCTTGATTAAAACTTCTCAGTGGCTCCCCTCTCTTGGCTCTCAGCAGCACATGCTGGGCCCTCTACACCCAAGTCAACCTGGAAGGCACAGCTCTGTTGTCTCCTCCTCCAGGAAGCCTCCCTCTGACTATGAGGTGGGCCTGCCATCTGGGAAAGGAGGAAGGGAAGGAGGGATTAAGTAGAAAGAGCCTCAGACTGCACTGCAGCTCCGAGAAAGCCTCAGCCAGCCCAGTGGGGAGGCCCAGAGCACAAATTAGCTGTTAGAGGCTGGGCGTGGTGGCTCACACCTGTAGTCCCAGCTACTTGGGAGGCTGAGGCAGAAGGATCACTTGAGCCTGGGAGGCGGAGGTTGCAGTGAGCTGAAATTGTGCCATTGTACTCCAGCCTGGGTGACAGAGTGATACTCTGGCTCAAAAACAAACAAACAAAACAAAAACAAACAAACAAAAAACAGTTAGAGGAGACATCTGCTGGGCAGAAACGGCCAGGCCTCCTTCTCCCACTGAGCTGAGTCATTGGCTAGGGCTGCCTAAGGAGAAAGTGACCTTGTCAGGAATGCAGCAGTAGATCCCAGGGTATTGCTGCTGGGATCTGTTGCTAACGACACTCCTGCTCTACACTCTCTTAAAGGAAGATCTGAGTGGCAAACCTCCATGGCTTGATGGATGTTAAAGTTGGAAGGAATTTAAGAGATGCTCTAGGCCAGCCACTGTCACATTTTACAGATGAGAAAACTGAGGTTGGCCAGAGGAAGTGACTTGCCCAAAGCCACCCAGCATGTAAACCAATATGCAAACCCAGGTTCTGACTCCCAAGTCTGCGCTCTTCTGAATCATTGCTGACTCAGAGTCACAGTGGGGCTAGAGAGCAGTGGGAAGAGAGTGGCAAGGTATGACATCAGGATGCGGCTCAGGTGTCACTTCCTCACAGAAGCCCTGCCTGGACCCAAGCTCTTCTCTGGGCTCCCCGAGGCCTCTGTCCACTCATTTACCAGTCAGTTCTATGAATGTCAGCTTGTGTGTCTGCTTGCATGAGGCTATGTCCCCAGTACCCAGCATGGGACCCAGAACATCGTGCTACATGCGAAGGTACACGCCTCTGGTTTCCACTGCCCTCTCTGGCAGCTCAGCCCTCCAGGACAGAAGAGCAATTGGTTCCGCTATTCATTGCTTCCTTCCTTTCTTCCTGCTTTAAATAAATGTATACTGAGTGATTACTTCATACAGTTCTGGGGACACAGCGGTGAAAAATTTTACCTTCATGAAATTTACTTTCTAGTAGAGGGAGGTAGACAATAAGCAAAACAAATACAAGGAGTGGTGTATTAGATGGGATACATGCTATGGGCAAAAGAAAGAGCCTCAGAGACAGAGGAGACCAGGAGGTATCAGCAAGGGCACTTGCCACTTAAATAGAGGAGTCAAGGAAGGTGACGTTTGAATAAAAACCTGAAGCAGATGACAGGTGTGAAGGCCCCTGGTGTGTTCACACTAGGAGGCCAATGTAGCTGGAATGGAGGGAGTGATTGATGGGGTTGGGAGAGGTAAAAGACGAGCCTACGAGGTCACAGAGATTAAATCACAGAGGGCCTAGAGCCTGCAGTAGGAATTTGACTTTTACTCCAGTTGAAATGGGAAGGCATTGTAGAATTCTGAGTAAAGAGGTGTCATTGTTTGACTTCTAAGTTAGACCTGGGGGATACGGTAAAGGCAGGGGGAGAATGCCGCAATCTGAGGAGAGGTGATGGCGGCTCAGGTCACAGTGACAGCAGGAGCTGTGTAACAGGTAGTCAGATTCTGGGGTGTCTTTTGGAGGCAGAGCCACAGGATTTTCTGATGAATTAAATGTAGGTTGTGAGACAAAGAGATGAGTCAAAGATGACCCCCATGTTTTGGCTTGATCACCTAGAAGGGTGACATCGCCCTTGTCTGACATGAGGAAGACGAGAGGGGTAGGTTTTGGGGAGCAGATCAGAATTCAGGATTGGACACGTTCATTTTCAGATGTCTTAGGCATCCAAGTAAAGATGTCAGGCACACAGTTGGATACACAAGTCTGGGATCTGGGAGAGGTCCGGAAATGTGGGAGTTACAGGCATAGAGAAGGTATCTGAAGCCTTGAACTTGGATGACACTGTCAAGGAAATGGTGGTTGAGGGAGAAGAAAGAGGACAAAGGACTGAGCTCTGGAGCTCCCATATCAGGGCAGGAGGATCCTCTAGGGAGGTGGGAGGAAGAGCACAGTTGTGTGGTGTCCTGGAAGGCAGGTGAGGAAAGTGAAACCAAGGAGGGGCCGTTGGCAGGTTCCCTGCTGCTGCTACTGGTAAGGGAGAGCAGGATTGAGGACTGGCTACTGGATTTAGCAATGTGGAGGTCTTGGTGACCTTGAAGAGTTTCAGTGGAGTGATAAACATGGGATGCTGGTTCAAGTGAGCTTGAGAGAGAACAGGAGGAAGGAACTCGAGACAAAGATAAGGACCATTCTTTTTTTTTTTTTTTTGAGACAGGGTCTTGCTGTCCCCCAGATTGGAGTGCAGCCGCGCAATCATGGCTCACTGCAGCCTCAACCTCCTGGGCTCAGGTGATTCTCCCACCTCAGGCCCCCGGGTAGTTGGGATCACAGGCACATGCCACCATGCCCAGCTAATTTTTTAAAAATTATTTTTAGAGATAGGGGTCTCACCATGTTGCCCAGGCTGGTCTCGAACTCCCGGGCTCAAGTGATCCTCCCACCTCACCCTCCCAAAGTGCTGGGATTACAAGCATGAGCTACCATGCCTGGCCTAGACCACCTTTTTTAGGAGTTCTGCTGGAAAGGGAAGGAAGGAAAGGGGATGAAGAGAAAACTCGAGAATGTTTTTATGAGATAGAATGTGTGTATGCTGACGGGAAAGGTCTAGATGAGAGAACAGTGGAAGATACGGGGGAGATGGAGGGACTCCGCAGCCATGGCCTTGAGTAGCTGAGCGGGTGGAATCCAGCCACATAAGCAGGGGCCGACCTTCTGAGGAGCGCGTGGCTTTATCCATCGAGAGAAGGCAGATGCAGGGAGATTGGTCGGTGTGTTGGTGGAGCCTCTGGAGTTCATTGCTGATTGCGTCCACTCTCTCAGTGAATCAGGAAGCAAGGCCGTCAGCTACAGTGAGAGTAGGGAAGAGGTCTGGGAGATTGGAGGGCAGGGGGCAGCAGGAGAGCAGATGATTAGGGGTGTCTGGGATGACTGTGTGGAAAAGTGCAGGCACCTGGGTCGGTGCATGTGATTAAGCAGCAGGCAGCCTGGAGAGCCTCCAGCCCAGGTCCTTTCACAGACCATGCAGGTTTCTTCCCTCTTGGGTAGCAGTGGGCCAGGCAAGGCAGTGTGGATCTGCAGCTGACCAGGGGCTCAGAGGAAGGAGCATGCCTAGGAAGTCTCAGATTTCCAGGACTGGTTTACATATTTATGCAAAGCCACCTCCTCCCTGTTCCATATTGGAACAAAATGTGTGTGTGGAGGGTGGCATTTAACAGGACCTCTTTGGACTGGTCTTACAATGTCCCCTATGTCAAGGACCGTACTGTGCCCACAGGGGCAGGTCCTGTCACCATCCCATCATTAGAGAACCGGGAACCCATCTCCCTGACGTGGGCAGGGTGGGGCTGCCCTGTCTGTTTTTCATTGTCCTCCTGCTTTGATTTCTGCTTTCTGGCAGAGGCTGCTTTTCCTAGATTACTTCCAACGTCTGTTCACTTGCTTCTAGAATAAAACAGGATAAGTTTGATTCTGATATTTTCTTTTTCCCCAAGGCCGTCTTCAGTGAAGGCCTGGACTCTCTCCAGGTGCCCCACTAGTGCCTTCCCACTCTGGAGTCCGCTGCCTGTGGTGGGCTTTGGGCCCTGCCTGACACCAGCCAAACCTCCTCCCCTCCCTGGATCCTCTCTTGCCTCCAGCTCCTGACTCCTAAGGACTCTTTATGCCCCAGAGCCTTCTTTGCTGAACTGCCTGAGCTAAGGGCCCAGAACTACTGGCCTTCAGATTTGGGGTGGCACATGGTAAGTCCTGGGGCATTGTGATGGGCTGGCCAGGCCCATCCAGGGACATCCCTGCCTCTTACCTCCCAGTCAGTCCCAGCCCCATTCTTCCCTCCCCACACCCCACCAAGGTATACAGGATGCCCTGTGCTAGCTTCAGAGCTAGACCCTCGCCTTTCACAGGCTGGGGAAAGGTCAGCAAATGTGAAAGGTCAGCAAATGTGAAAGAATCACATTTTCTTTTTTCTTTTCTTTCTTTCTTTTTTTTTGAGACAGTCTTGCTCTGTTGCCCAGGCTGGAGTGCAGTGGTGCCATTTCAGCTCACTGCAAGCTCCGTCCCCTGGGTTTAAGTGATTCTCCTGCCTCAGCCTCCCAAGTAACTGGGATTACAGGCACACACCACTATGCCTGGCTAATTTTTGTATTTTTAGTAGAGACCAGGTTTCACCATTTTGGCCAGGCTAGTCTCAAACTCCTGACCTCAGGTGATCCACCTGCTTCGGCCTCCCAAAGTGCTGGGATTACAGGCGTGAGCCACCGTGCCCAGCCCACATTTTCTGAACTCTTCTTCTTCTTCTTTTTTTTTTTTTTTTTTGAGATAGAATCTCACTCTGTCACCCAGGCTGGAGTGGTGCAGTGGCGTGATCTCAGCTCACTGCAACCTCCATCTCTCAGGTTCGAGCAATTCTCGTACCTCAGCCTCTCAAGTAGCTGGGATTACAGGGATGTGCCACCACACCCGGCTAATTTTTGTATTTTTAGTAGAGACGGGTTTTGCCATATTGCCCAGGCTGGTCTCGAACTCCTGGCATCAAGTGATCTGCTCACCTCAGCCTCCCACTATGCTAGGCACATGTGGCTCACACTTGTGCTAGTTCCCCAGTATCCATGCCCTCCTGGTTTTTACCTGGACTTATGGTCTTTGGGAACAAAGAGCACATTTCACAGCTCTCTGTGGCCCCAGGACTAAATGGAATGTAAGCAGCATTGCTGTGTATGTCTTCTGGGAAATGCCCTTAGATAGACAGACATGCACTTTTTCTATTCTTCCATCTGCTGCCTGGGCTCCAGCTGCCATCTTGGTCATTGGAGGCAAGGGCCACACCCTTGACATAGAGGAGTCATGAGTTGGCAGGAGCCTAAAATGCCAGAGGATTTAGCAAAGCAGGGTCCCCACACCACTTCTGGATCACCTATTCCCAGACCCTTACCTGAGTGAGAAACAAACCCTCTTGTTCAAGGCACTGTTATTGTAGGGTTGTGTTATTCACATCTGCTCCTAATCCTAGGGTGACACGTCACTTTTCATGAGTTATGTCATTTTCATCCTCACAACAGTCCTGCCAAGTGGATGTTACCTCGTTTTTAGAGAGAGAAAAAGAGGCTCAATGATTTTATTTTCTATTTTTAATAAAAATTGACTTTCTTTAGTCTGTATTCTGCTGAAGGCTCAGTGATTTTAAGCAAGTGATCCAAGGCCACCCAGCCAGTATGAGGCCGAAGTGGGCTGAAGCCCTGGTTGCTCTGATTCCTGGGCCCTGCTCGCTCTGATTCCTGGGCCCTGCTCTGTGAGCCCTTGGGGTCACACCCAGGCTGACCTCCCTATGTGTACAGACCCAGGTTGATGAACACCCTCTGGTCTTCCCAGGATTCATCTGGGTCCAGAAGCATCTACTGAGCAGGCGGAACTGTTGCAGGGTCAGAGATGTTTCAGGGTGACCCCATTCTGTCCCTGTTTTAGCAGTGAAAGTCGCACATCCCTCATTCCTGGGCAAATCAAGACAGTCACTCTAGAGCTGTGGTCCAGCCAGGTCCTGTTGCTGCCCCTTTGGGCACCCAGACCCTGATCCCTCACAACTTGCTGTTTTCCAGGCATTTGTGCACCACCTCCCAATCCTTGGGATCCTCCAGGCTGTGGTTAGAGGCTGGGGCAGTGGTTAAGGTACTATGAAAATGAGGCTCAGGCTGGGCGCAGTGGCTCACGCCTGTAATCCCAGCAACTTGGGAAGCCAAAGCAGGGGGATGGCTTAAGGCCAGAAGTTTGGGACCAGCCTGAGCAACATAGCAAGAACTTGTCTTTACAAAAAAACAAAACAACAACAACAACAAAACTACCCAGGCATGGTGGCAGGCACCAGTAGTCCCGGCTACTCAGGAGGCTGAGGAAGGAAGACAGGAAGATCACTTGACCCCGGGAGTTTGAGGCTGCAGTAAGCTATGATCATGCCACTGCACTCCAGCCTTGGTAGCAGAGTGAGACCCCGTCTCTTAAAAAAAAAAAATTAGGCTCATCAATGCCAGCAAGAAGTAACAGCCCAAATCAAGTAAGACCTTGATTTGTCTTTACAATGGCCTCAAAAGACAGCAGCCCCCACATTCATTTTGACTCTCCATTGTCCCCTGACTCTCTGTATATCCTGTGACCTCATGATAACAGAGTCCCTGCCTGCTGGTGAGATGGGAAAGCTTCCCTTGAGCCCCTTGCAGGGTGTGCAATACAGGTGTGACTCGCTTCTTCAGTGCCTCGCTGCTCTAACCTCTAGAGCCGGTTGTGGGGCTCCAGGCCCACAGCAGCGTCTAAGGGTGGATGATTACAGCTCCTGAAGCCCCAGCAGGCGTGTGCTACTGTGTTCTTTTAGTTTTGCCATCTATAGGCAGCTTGTGTTAACCAGCTCAATTAGACCCTCTACCTTGTTGCGAGGACAGAGGACTTTCTGTATCCCGGGTTCTGGCCTTGGTGTTCTGGAAGAATCGGATCACACTTGAGCTCAGAGAATGAGTGCAAGGTTTTATGGAGTGGAGGTAGCTCTCAGCAGATGGGGGAGCCAGAAGGGATGGAGTGGGAAGGTTTTCCCCTGGAGTTGACCGCTCAGTGGCCTGGGCTCTTTTCTGACTGCCCCAGCCAAACTCCACCAGGTTCCACCGGTTGATGGCCTACCGGCCTGCTGGCTCTGTGGGTGTGCTCCTTCTGCTGGCATGCTCCAACGTCCTCTTGACTCCCAGCTGCTCGTGTTTTCTTCGGCTGATGTGTTCTCGTCAACATCCAGCCACTTGTGTCTCTGCCTGCTAGGGTTTTGGGGTTTTTATAGGCACAGTATGGGGGGCGTAGCAGGCCAGGGTGGTCTTGGGAAATGCAGCATTTGGGTGTGAAGTCAGGAGTACCTATCCTCACCTAGGTCTATAGGCACAAGCCCGGGGGTGGAGCCCTAGCCAGGGGCAACTCCCACCTCTACCCTGCACTTCCCTGCCCACTTCCATATCACTGGGGCCTGAGGCGATCAGGCTGATCTGCTAGCACTACTCATCCCTGCCTTCATCTAGGAACCGGGCAGGCATGGTGGAGCCCCAACACACTGCAGCATGAGGCCGCTGCACTCAGAAAGGCTTGTGTCACATCCCAGCTCTTCTACCCTTCACCCATGTGACCTTGGCCTGGTGATTTCACCTTTTGAGACTTAGTCTTCTCATCTAGAAAATGGGGATAATAATACCTGCCTCACAAGGCTATAGCAAGGATTGAGATCATACACCGTGAAGTTTGGCTCTGGACCTGCAATACAGTTAACACTTGATAAAGGTTGTCATTGTTGTTGTTACTGTATCGCCACTTCTCTGTGCCAGGCAGCCCTCATGCTGGATACCAGGGACCCTGCAATACACCAGAGCCATTCAGGAACTCCTCAAGGATCTCAGAATCTGATGGGGAGATGTGCCACAAAGACAATTTAAACAAATAAAAGATGATGGCTCATACCTGTAATCCCAGCACTTTGGGAGGCCGAGGTCGGAAGCTCTCCTGAGGCCAGGGGTTCAAGACCAGACTGGTCAAGGTATTAAGACCCCATCTCTATAAAAAAATAAAATAGTAATAATAATTGTTCTAATGGGGGAGTGAACAAGGTATGGTGGGAACACCGGGAGGAGGGGATTGCCACAGAGCAGTCAGGGAGGTTGTCCTGGAGGAGGCAGAGCTTGTGTGGGGGCTCACAGAGGATCACCTTTTGCCAGGTGAAGCTGGGGGGCTAGTGGAAGGAAGCTGGTTGCAACTCCGTAAGTCTAGGATTCTCTAGTTGTGCACTTGAGGTGAAGATGAGGCTCTTCCTGTGGGCTGGAGTCTCAGCAGAGGCTCTAGAAGCTGAGGGGCCCAAGCATCTCACATCCTCCATGGGGAGTTAGATCATCTTGCAGCACAAGCAGAGGGTGCCCTCCCAGGCCTGCCCCACCAACCCCACCAAACACCCACCCATGTTAAAGGCTTTTTTTTGGAGAAAATTGTTATTTTGCTCTGAGCTTCCCTCCCTTCTTTAAACCAAGCGCGGAGGGCTTCAAGACTTTGGGGGACATGGGAACCTGAATTGTCCTCACACATCACAGAGTCTAAAGTCAGTGTGTGGTGGTGGAATGGGGAGAGCCAGGGCCACCCTGGGAATGGCTCACACTGCCAGGCTAGACAAAGGATACCTGATTTTTCCAGTGGACCGGATGAGGGCCTGTGGAGGGAGCTGGAGGCGGGTGGGGTGAGGACCTCCCAACAGAGGGCACTGCTGGAACTGATGCCTGAGGGGAGAGGTTGCAAACCAGAGGGGGCATTGTTCCTTTGGGAGGGGGTGGCAGGGGTGGGGGGGATCTAGATGAGAGGTCCCCAGGGGAGGAGGTTCACTGAAAAACCTCCTGGAGAATCCTGTGAGTTAGAGTAGAATTTGGACATCTACCATGTCTCAGAGGGTCCCCAGGCCAGGTTACAACTGTATCAGGCAAGGAGGGCCTGATCTGCTCTCTCTCCCACTCTATAGACAGATGGTCATGGAGAGGCCGGGTAAGGTGGCTCACACCTGTAATCCCAGCATTTTGGGAGGCCAAGGCGGGTGGATCACCTGAGGTCAGGAGTTTGAGACCAGCCTGGCCAACATGGTGAAAACCTGTCTCTACTAAAAATACAAAAAATTAGCTGGGTGTGGTGGTGTGCACCTGTAATCCCAGCTACTCAGGAGGCTGAGGCAGGAGAATCACTTGAACCCAGGAGTCGGAGGTTGCAGTGAGCTGAGATGGCGCCACTGCACTGAGGGAGAGCAGAGGCAGTCGGCGCCCTCTCCGAGTCTCTAGTTTCTGAGGCAAGCCCAGCCCCTGAGAAGAGTCTTATTCTACATTGGATGAGATTTTGCAGTTTTAATATTACTTTTTGGTTTTATTACTTTGAACTATACTTTAAAAAAAATTAAAGATGGATGACTTCAAACATACCCGAAATTAGAGAGATGAGTCTAATGACCCCACCACGTACCCATCATTCAGCCTCAGCAATAGTGGGTCGTACCAATCCTGTTTCCTCTGTGCCCCCACCTACTTCTCCCAGTGTAATTCGGAATCAAATCTTTGAGAAAGAAAAGAATGACTTCCTCCTTGCTTCTGAAAAATTAAAAATAAGAAGAGCCACTGCCCTCCACTGTTTGATTAGAACACTAAGGTTAGGGCATAAACCCGAGATTAAAGCTGGCAGGATCCATGGAACCATCCCATGGACGGTGGGGTTGGTATATGTGTCCTTCACCATCCAGCTTCCACCACTCCGAACAGTGCTCGGCACATAGTAAGTGCTCAACAGATCATTCTGGTGCTTCTCCTCCACTTGCTCCTCTGTAGCCTTCCCAGGCAGCGGCTTTTCCTCTGTCAGGCATAAGCTGGGGCGGATACTCAGCTCTTCATCTGAGGCTGCAGGCTGGTTCTGCCCACAGCAATCCCATCCCAGGCTTGGCCAAGAGGAGAATTACTTTGCAGAATACACGACATAATGAGGAAAAGCATCTACTTCAGTGCTCTGTAATGGTAGCCACTGGTTATCATAAAAGCAGTGGTGGCCAGGCGTGGTGGCTCATGCCTGTAATCCTAGCACTTTGGGAGGCCGAGGTGGGTGGATCACTTGAGGTCAGGAGTTCGAGACCAGCCTGGGCAACTGGTGAAACCCTGTCTCTATTAAAAATACAAAAATTAGCCAGATGTTGTGGAACATGCCTGTAATCCCAGCTACTTGGGAGGCTAAGGCAGGATAATTGCTTGAACCCAGGAGTTGCAGGTTGCAGTGAGCTGAGATTGCACCACTGTACTCCTGCCTGGGTGACAGAGGGAGACTGTCTCAAAAAATAAAAAATAAATAAAAGCAGTGGGAAGGAGACATCCAGAGAAAAGTTTGGGGCAGGAGGGTGGCATATGGGCAGACATTTTCGGAACTTCACCGTCCTATGTGGAAGCTGGCATAGAAGGGGTGAGAACAGAGGCAGCAAGACAGTGAGGAGACAGGAGCCGCAATCTGAGGAGAAGGATGAAGGTTTGACCCACCTGGGAAGGGAACCCCCAGCACGTGGCAGAGGGAGGAGCTGGGAATCCTTAGAGGCACACCTCAGCTGCCAGAGGTCCCACTCCGCCTGCCTTTGAGCTCCGGATCCTGAATGCCCCCAGGGAGGCTTTGTAAAGATCCTTCCTGGGACTGGCTGCATTTTGTAGGACCCATTGCCAAATGAAAATGCAGGGCTCCTAGTAAAAAAGATTACTAAGAATTTCAAGATGGCGACAGCAGAATACTGAAATAAGAACAGGGTCCTTTGCATAGGGCTGCTGATACAGAAAGAGAACATAGGACATCCAGTTAAAGTTGAATTTCACATAAACAATGAATTTTTTATTTTTTTTTAGTTTGTCTGTCTTGTGCAATACTTGCAATAACATGTTTCTGTCTATCTGAAATTCAAATTTAACTGGGAATCCTGTATTGTACCTGGCAACTCCACCAGGTTGGTCCTGTCTCCTCCCTTAACTGGAGCTCCTGGGAGTGGCTCAGGCTTAGGGTTCTTCCAGGAGAATGGTTTTCAAACTTTAGCCTGCATCAGAAACATCTGGAGGGCTTGGTAAAATCCAGATTGCTTCCCCCCAGCCAGAGTTTCTGATTCATGCCTAGAGTACAGCCCAAGAATTTTCATTTCTGACAGGTACCAAGGTGATGCTGATACAATTGGTCCTGGGACCACACTCCGAGAACCACTGTTGGGGTACATCACCCTTGGAAGCCTCTGAAAGAGATAGAAAATTGTAGTGACCCAAAATGGACACCAGAGAGCAGAAGCGCCCACTGGTCAGGCTATAGGACCTGCCCACTGGCCTGGGGCTGGGCTTACACCTTTGCTGAACATTTGTTCTGTGCCTGACCACGTCCAGGGCCCTCGAGTGGACAAAGAAAGATGTGGGTCAGCATTAGTCTCTTCCCTGAGGGGCTCAGGGTGTGGAAAGGGAGACAGATGTACTAACTGAGAATTACAACTGGTGCTGAGATAGGGGAAGCACGGGCTATGGGAGCCCAAGGGAGGCTGGGGGTGGTCAAGGCCCGCTTCCTGTAGGAGCCTGAACAGAGGGTAGGAGTCATCCATACCAAGAGAAGGGGAGGAAGGGCTTTCTGGGCATAAGAATACAAGGGCGCACACTGGACAGTGCTCGGGACTGCTTGAGGAGGAGTGCAGAGGTAGAGGACAGAATCGGTGGGCAGGTAGCCTGGTGAGGCTGGGGCTTGGCAGATCCTGAAGGTCTCAGTGAGCCCCAGGAGGGTTTTAACTAGATGGTGTGTTAGAATGAAGAGTGTCTGGGAAGAGAGACCAGAGGCAGGGAGGCCTAGTGAGCAGGAGGGTGCAGTGGTCAAGGGAGGAGGTGAATAGGGGAAGCAAGGGTGGCCCAGTCTCTCTCATCTGTTCCTCCATTCCTCCATTGATTGCACGTGTGTATGGAGCAACTGCTCTGAGCCAGGCCCTGGGTTGGGTGCTGGCTGCCAGCTGCTGGGACTTGGCAGTGATGAAGACAGTTCCTGGCTTATGTGGAGAGCTCACATTTTAACTGAGAAGACCACCATCCGACAGCCAACCTCTCAGTGAGCCAGCTGGTTACAGTTGTGGTCCCTGAGGGATGGGTACCAGAGATATCAAGGGAGCCACATGGCAGGGTCTGGGCAGAGTTGGAGTTAGGGTGGGGGTAGGAGGCATCTCCCAAGAGAGACCCTGACCTGGGCATCGTGACCTAGCAAACAGATGCCTCATTCAGCCATACCCTGGTGCCTCCGTGCCACAGCCCAGAGCTAACAATATGGCCATTGACAGCTCCCGCCACTGCCTGAGGTCTAGCTTTCCTGCCCCCATCCATCCTTAGCCACACAATCCTGGCCTTCAGTGGGGAAGAAAGAGCAGGATTATACTCAGGTACTAGGGGCTGGGCCCACCCCTCCGCCAGAGTCAGCCTGGCCCCAGCCCAGGTGAGTGCCCAGCTGGGCACCTTCCTCAAATGTCCAGTGCTCTTGCTCTAAGCATGTGAAGAGTCCGGCAGCTAGAAGCAGAAGGATGCAGGAGATGACCTGAAATGCCAAGGGGATGCCCTGGACTCGCAGGGCTCCTGGACGCACACTGTAGAACATTTGTCGGTAGAGATGGGATTGGCCTCACAAATGACGTAGATGCAAATCAAGCTAACTGGAGCATTACTTTCTAGAAGGCTGACCTTCTTGCTATTCCTAGAGCATGCCTAGTTCATTCCAACTGTGGGGCCTTTGCCCATGCAGCTCTCTGTGCTTGGGATCCCCTCCTCCCACCATAAAGGTCTCCCTCCTCCTTTGGTCGGAGGAAGAATGGCTCCCCAAAGACATCCATGTCCGAATTCCTGCAACCTGTGAGTCCATTACCTTGCATGGTACAAGGGACTTTGCACATGAGATTAAATTACGGATCTTGAGATAGGGAGACTTTACTGGTGGCCCAGTGTCATCAGGGAGGTCCATCTCAAGAGGGAGGCAGAGGGGTCGGAGTCAGAGAAACAGATGTGATGAGGGAAGGAGTAAGCAGAGAGAGAGGGAGATTGGCAGCTGAAACACTGCTGGCTTTGAAGGTAGAGGCAGGGGCCACAAGTCAAGGAATGTGGGTGGCTTCTAGAAGCTGGAAAGGGCAAGGAAGCAGATTCATCCCCAGAGTCTTTAGAAGGAGTTGCTAGCCCATTTAAGTCTTCTGACCTCAAAACCATAAAAGAATAAATTTGTATCATTTGAAGCCACTACGTGTGTGGTACTAGATACAGCAGCCACAGGAAATGATTACAGCTTCTTATTCAGATTTCAGGCTGCCTGGTGTAAAGTAGTCTTATCCACGACACCTGTTTTCGTTTCTTGCTAGCCTTCATTATTACTGGAAATGATCACATTTCTTTCTTAGTTTATTGCCTGTCTCCACTTGCCAGCACGCCAGGCTCCTGGAGGGCAAAGATCTGGTTTTGCCCACTTTTTTATCCAAGTACCTAGAACAGTGCCTGGTAAATTGTGGGTTCTCAATAAATCTTTGCTACATGAGACTGGGAACGGTAGCTCACACCTGTAATCTCAGCACTTTGGGAGGCTGAGGCAGCCAGATCACCTGAGGTCAGGAGTTTGAGACTAGCCTGGCCAACATGGTGAAACCATGTCTCTACTAAAAATACAAAAATTAGCCGGGTGTGGTGGTGCATACCTGTAATGCCAGCTACTCAGGAGGCTGAGGCAGGAGAATCACTTGAGCCCAGGAGCCAGAGGTTGCAGTGAGCCAAGATCCCAACCGCTGCACTCCAGAGTGAGACTCCGTCTCAACAACAACAAATCTTTGCCGGCCGCGGTGGCTCACGCCTGCAATCCCAGCACTTTGGGAGGCCGAGGCGGGTGGATCACGAGGTCAGGAGTTCAAGACCAGCCTGGCCAAGATGGTGAAACCCCGTCTCTACTAAAAATACAAAAATTAGCTGGGTGTGGTGGTGGGCACTTGTAATCCCAGCTACTCGGGAGGCTGAGGCAGAGAATTGCTTGAACCCGGGAGGCGGAGGTTGCAGTGAGCCGAGATCATGCCACTGCACTCCAGCCTGGGTGACAGAGCGAGACTTCATCTCAAAAAAAAAAAAAAAAAAAAAAATCTTTGCTGCATGAAAGGAAGAATGAAGGAGTAAAGGACTTCCTCTGACTCTCTCTTATGTGCACTGAGGGCAGGGAAGGGGGTGACTTGGCTGGTGGAGGAAGGCCTCAGAACCATGAGAATGGAGTGAGGCCTGGAGGGCTGCAGAGATCTGTGGGAACTGCAGAATTTGGGCACGTGCTGTCCAGTTTACAGGCCACTTCCAACCCAGGGTCTTTTTGTTGTCGTTGTTCCTCGGAACTACCTGGAAGAGGAAGACAGGCTTGAAAGGAACCATGGCTCTCACTTTGCAGGTGGGCATCGAGGTTCTGGATGGTGATTTGAGGGTTAGGAAGACACTGCCTCTCCAGCAAGGGTCAGTGGGACCTGAGAGGGGCCTGAAGGCCCTGCCTGCTCCTCAGAGCCTTCCCGGCACCTCATGTGCCAGTTCTCCTTGGCACTTGGGCTGCCAGCCTTTGCGCCTGCTCTTCCCCCTGCCAGGGTGTCTTTCCTCTCGTTGCCTTCTTCCAGGGCTGGGACTAGGGCAAGACAAGTGCAAACTAAAAGGAGCACCAGAAATCTCAGTAATCAGGATTAATCATATTTTCATGTAATTATTGTTATTATTATTATTATTATTATTTTTGAGATGGAGTCTTACTTTGTCGCCCAGGCTAGAGTACAGTGGTGCGATCTTAGCTCACTGCAAGCTCCGCCTCCCGGGTTCATGCCATTCTCCTGCCTCAGCCTTCCCAGTAGCTGGGACTACAAGCACCCGCCACCACGCCCGGCTAATTTTTTGTATTTTTAGTAGAGACGGGGTTTTACCTTGTTAGCCAGGATGGTCTCTATCTCCTGACCTCGTGATCCGCCCTCCTCAGCCTCCCAAAGTGCTGGGATTACAGGCATGAGCCACCCCCGGCCTCTTGTAATATTTTTTAAAAATCAAAACAAATGCAAAAAATCCATGATGAACAAAATATCACATTTTAAATAAGGACTTTTTTATTTTTCCTTTTGTCTCAGGCTCCAATATGGCTTGACACAGTCCATGCTACTAATCCTGTCTGAGACTGGCAATGTAATTTGTGAGGCCCCTTCTTCAAAAATTATTATTATTATTATTTGTTGCCCAGGCTAGAGTGTAGTGGTGTGACCTCGGCTCACTGCAACCTCCACTTCCTGGGTTCAAGCAGTTCTCCTGCCTCAGCCTCCCAAATAGCTGGGATTACAGGCACGTGCCACCATGCCCAGCTATTTTTTTGTATTTTTAGTAAAGATGGGGTTTCACCACGTTGGCCAGGCTGGTCTCGAACTCTTGACCTCAAATGATCCTCCTGCCTCGGCCTCCCAAAGTGCTGGGATTACAGGCATGAGTTACTGCGCCCAGCCTCAAAAGCTATTAAGAATTGCAGCATAAATGACGAGTTAATGGGTGCAGCACACCAGCATGGCACATGTATACATATGTAACTAACCTGCACATTGTGCACATGTACCCTAAAACTTAAAGTATAATAATAATAAAATTAAATTAAATTAAAAAGAATTGCAGCGAAAATTAGCCAGGTGTGATGGCGGGCTCCTGTAATCCCAGCTACTCGGGAGGCTGAGGCAGGAGAATCGCTTGAACCCAGGAGTCGGAGGTTGCAGTGTACATTCCAGCCTGGGCAACAGAGTGAGACTGTCTCAAAAAAAAAAAAAAAAAAAATGCAGCGGCTGGGTAGTGGCTCAAGCCCGTAATCCTGGCACTTAGAGAGGCCGATGTGGAAGGATCGCTTGAGCCCAAAGGATCTCTTGAGCCCAGGAGTTCAAGACCAGCCTGGGCAATAGAGAGACCCCATCACTACAAAAAATACAAAAATAAGGCCGGGCGCAGTGGCTCATGCCTATAATCCCAGCACTTTGGGAGGCTGAGGTGGGTGGATCACAAGGTCAGGAGATCGAGACCATCTTGGCTAACACGGTGAAACCCCATTTCTACTAAAAATACAAAAAAAAAATTAGCCAGGCGTGGTGGCGGGCGCCTGTAGTCCCAGCTACTGGGGAGGCTGAGGTAGGAGAATGGCATGAACCCGGGAGGCGGAGCTTGCAGTGAGCTGAGATCGCGCCACTGCACTCCAGCCTGGGCGACTGAGCAAGACTCCGTCTCAAGAAAAAATAAATAAAATAAGATAAAAATAAAAACAGAATTGCAGGATGTCAGTAGTAACCATCGAACCACTTGCGAGGGTCTGTGAGACTGCACAGGCTGTACACCCATGAGGTTGGCCCTGATCCTGTCTTTATTTAAAACTGTGATATTTTGTTACTCATAGAATTTTTGCATTGATTTAGATTTTTTGAAATATTGCATGAAACATGATTTACTTTGATGACTGAGGTTTTTGGTGCTCTCATTAATTGCGCCCCCAAGGCAAGTGCCTCACTTGCCTCGCCCTATTCCCAGTCTTCTCTGCTTGGTGTGTACTTCTCAACCTTAGGCAGCCTCCTCCAGGAAGTCTTCCCTGACCCCTGGCCCCACACTGGATTGGTACTTCTGGGTTCCTTCTGGCTGGGCTACAGTCCCAGAGCTCCTCTTCTTCCTCCCCTCCGTCCCATTCCTGAGCACCTGGTGTGAGTACCATTGTTTAAGGGAGTAGATTTGGTTTGCTTCTGTGTTCCAGAACAGGGCCTGGCTCGCAACAGTTGCTCAGGAAAAGTGGGTTTTGAGAGAAAATGAGTGGTCTGCCAGTGCTTGGAATTTTGTGTCAACACGATGTCTTTGGGTCAAGCCCTTCTGTCTCCAGAAGTTCCTTGGTAAAACCTCTATGGGGTAATCCTTGGGCAAGACTCTATCTCTGAAAATGCCCAGCGGTGGCAGAGCCAGCTCTGCGGGCACTAGACCTCCTCATCCCCCACCCCACCACCCATGGGCACTATGGCAGAGCCAGCCTCACCCTAGGTGGCAGGGCAGACACCTGGCATGGGTGTGGGGCTGGGCCAGTCCTGTGGACCTGTGATGCTGGCCTGTTGTTGACCCACTTGCTCCTGCACAAACCGTGCCAAGCTCCATCTTCAGGCCAAGCCCTGTAGTTCCTCACCTCAGGGACTCACAGCCTTGCTCCAATAACCTGGCTCCCTGCCTTGTTCCGGGGACCAGACTTGGTGTCTAGATTTGCGTCCGGGACAGAACCTTTCTAGTACTCAGCACCACCATCATTAGTCTTCTAGGTACCCTGTGTCAGGGAGCTGGAAGAAGATGCCCATGAATTCCTGAGCCTCAGCATATGCTCTGATCGGTCCTTTACCCCGACTATGTCCCAGGACTCCCTCAAGCCTGGCCAGTGTTTATCCAGCTCTCCCTTCTTCATTGTTCTAACAATTTAAAGCCTCTGCCTGGGGCCTGGGCAGGGTTAACAAAGTAACCAACTTTAGGCAGTGCCCAAAATGTGGGTGGCTCCCGGAGTCCTTGGCGACACTGACGCCAGCACAAACCTTCTGACACCCTTGCAGGTATGGCCCAGTGGCTGCTATGGACAGAATCCCAGGCCCCAAGCAAGGAGAGCTAGCTTCAAACCCAGCTCTATAATCTCTGCTTGTTTGGGGCTCAGTTTCATCATCTGCAAAATGGGGAGAAAATGCCTACCTCATAGCAGGGTGACGGGAATTAATGGAAAATGCAGGAGCTCCTGGCACACTGCAGGAATTGGGAAATGCTAGTTCCCTTTCTCCTGTGCTTGCTTTTGGTGGGAAGACCAGTCAGCTGTGCTCCCTGGGGACTCCCTTCCCACTCCAGCTCCCAGCCTCTGAGTTCTTTTTCACAACTCTCTGTGCCAACTCAAGAGATGGGGAAACTGAGGCTCAGAGGGATCAGGGACTTGCTGAAAGTCAGGTGTAGAGTCAGAGGCTGAGCAACAGACTAGAATCTAGGAGCTGGGGCTCGGCCAGAGGTCTGGGCTTGGCAGGTGGCCAGCTCCTCCCCTCCGGTGTTTCCCCATCTGGCCCTGGGAATGCTGAGCCTGTGAAGCACAGCTGTATATATAGCATCAGCTATGGGCTCCTCCCACATCACACACACATGGGCACACAGACACACACAGACCCAGCCAAAAGCGCTGGGTGCTTCCATGAAAGGCGTGTTTCCCTCCTGAGTCAGAGCAGACCCCGAACAGACAGCCTTTGGGCCTGGCTGGGCTGCAGTCCCAGAGCTCTAGGCGGCCCTGAGAGCCAGCCCCCTCCCTGCTGGAACCTCTGGGCAGCCGCCAGCACAGCTGCATCCCCTCAGCAAGGCCTGCAACGATAGGCCCACGTTGCATCAGCTCAGCCTGTCTCTGGGCCTGCTCCGGCCCTAACAGCCAATGGGGCCCGGCCGAGTGTACAGACCCCAGCACTGGTCCAGCCCACTCCACCACCATCACCCTGCGGCTGCCTGGTACTCCTTTGCTCTTGGCTAGGAGGAGGGGACTGCTGCTCCATCGCCTGTGGCATGGCCCTCCCTCTGTGCCCCTGCCCCCACCAGTGGCTCTGCCAGCTCAGCCTTGGTTTCCCTTCCAGGAGGTAGCAGGGTCACCCCTTGGCCTGGCGTGGGCCCATTTCTCCACAACCTCTGTTCTCCTCAGACTCTGTGCTTGCTCTGATCCGCATCTTTCACCTGTGGCATCTTTCAGTTACTCTCCTATAACCATGATTCACAAATTGTCATCTTCAGACGGGCCTTCTCTCCTGAGAGCCAGAATTACGGACACTACAGCCTCCTGATGTCTCCAGTCTATGGAGCCCACCAGCTTCCCCCAGAGCTCACTGCCTTCCTCCAGAGTCTCCATTGCAGGAAAGGGACCATTTGCCACTTGTTCACCAGGCCAGGCACCAGAGAGTCCTCCTTCCCCCTTCTCCCAGGCCCTCCGTGCCCAACCCACCGCCACTGGGCCCTCTCCAGCCTGAGGCCCCTGCCTGGTCTGGGCACCAGCATCTCTCTCCAGGTTACCGAGCCATTCTCTCCTCTGGCCTCCCTCTCTCGCTCTCCATGCAGCAGGCAGAGAATGCAAAAACGCAGGGTGACCTGTCACCAACTTCCACAGCTTTAGTCACACGTACCCCCTCCCATGGTGGCCTCTATGGGGTCTCGTGCCTACCCTCCCCTGGCTGCATCCCATGAAATCTTGCCAGGATTTGGCTCTTTAGCCTGAGGCCTAAAGCCAGCAGGTCTGGGCTGGTGGAAAATGCCAGACCTGGCCAGAGGAGCCACAGCCCCAGCCTCCCACCTTCCCCAGGGTTGCAGCGCAGTATCTCTGAGCCCCAGGCTCAGCACCACCGCTTCCCTAGCCACCCTCGGACAAGCTCCCTTCAGGCTGGAGCTTGATACCCTTCTGAGTGTTTCTTTTCTATTCACTTGGTTGATTTTTTTTTTCTTTTGGCTGACTATAAAAGTAATATATGCTATTGAAAACAATTCAGAGAAGCAGAGAAAAGAAAATAAAGATATATATATTCTATCAACAAAGATAAACACTATCAAACGATGTAAGAGTATTTCTTTCTAGCCTTTCTCTATGAATATTTTGTATATCTATGTATTTTGTATTAATTACATATAATACACATTCATTCAATAAAAAACCCATGCTGGGCACAGTGGCTCACACCTGTCATCCCAGCACTTTGGGATGCCAAGGAGGGAGGATCGCTTGAGCCTTTGGAGTCCAAGACCAGCCTGGGCAACATGGTGAGACCCTGTCTCTACAAAATTAAAATATTAGCCAGGGTTGGTGGCGTACACCTGTGGTCCCAGCTACTTGGGAGGATCGCTTGAGCCCATGACATCTAGGCTGCAGTGAGCCGTGTTTGCACCACTGCACTTCAGCCTGGGCAACAGAGTGAGATTCTGTTTCTAAATAAATAAAAAATAAATAACCCCAAATCTTTTAATAGCAGAAACTTTTAAAAAATTAAGTGAAAATCACCCCAAAACCAGCATTAACTTTTTGGTGAAATGTGAACATTCTTCCAGATATCTGCAGCTCTCCCGTGGAATTTTCATAAACAGGCTATTTCATAAACAGCTTTATTTTTTATCCAACAATCCACCAAGCGATCTTTCTGTGCCTGGGGATTACAATAAGCTTTCCCCTTTTTGACATCTGCAAACACTTCATCCCTTATTGACCTTCTCTCCAATTTTTTGTTATTACAGACAAGGCTCTGAAGAACATTCTTCTGCATATATCTATGCTCATATTTTTAAATGTCATTTTCTTAAGTGAAATTTCTAAAAATTGATTTTTTCCAAAAGAACATGAATAATTTCAAATTGTGAAAATGTGTGAATAGGTAATGTACGCTCTGCATGCTGCTCTTCCACTCTAACACCAAATTCAGTATCAGGACATAAAGAACTTCCTGGCTTTTTGTTTTTTTCCAGCTTCATGGTATTCCCACCACCTATGGATGGACAATTAGGTTGTTTCCAATTTTTGCTATTATAAACAGTGTTGCAGGGAATTATTCAATAACATATTTTTATTTAAAAGTGCCAACCACCTTCTAGAAAGCGTGTGCCAATTTTTCCTCCTGTCAGGAGTGTGTACAAATCCTTTTACCTGTTTAAAATTAAATCCTTCAAACTCTTCCAGACCCAGCCCATATCCCATGTTACAGATGAGGAAATTGAGGTGCAGAGAGGTGCAGTGACTTTCCAAGGTCACCAGGGACAGATCCCAACACAAACTTCCTGACTCCAGGCTGGGCTTCTCCTGCTTTGCCAGACTACTATCCTCTGCCTGTGCCTCCCTAGGGAAGTCCCCACTCCAGTCACAGCCCTTTGTTAGCACTGTGTGTATGTGCAAGGTGAGGTGTGAGTAGAACTGATGGGACAGCACTCAGAGGACAGAGCAGGAATGGTCGGAGGACAGGGCAGGAATGGTCAGAGTGGCGTCTACGGGTTGTGTAAGATTTGACCAGTTGGTGAAGATGTGAGCAGAGGTGCGGAGTGGAGAGCCTAACATCACTTAGTGTTCACAAAGTCCTCTCAGATTCACTATTTTATCTGTGTGTCTCATCAGCCTGCAGAGTATCAGTCCTATTTTACAGAGGGGTAATTTAAATCATGGGCACATAGCCAAGAAGTGGCAGACCTGGGGCAGGATCCCAGGTCTCCTAACCCCCAAGTGAGGGCATTTTGCACTCCATAGCACAGCAGGGCTGCACTGGGCTGAAGCAGATTAGAGGTGGTTTGGAAGGGTGTAGGGGGTGGTCAGAGCTCAGGAGTCCCTTTTCTGAGTGTCAGGGATGCTAAGACAAGGGAGGACAGCCCTGTAGCCCACCTGGGCATCACTATTATTACAGGCTCAGCAGCACAAGACGGGAAGGGAAAGGCAGGGCTGTAGTTAACACACATCCTCCATCCCACCAGCCCTTCAGGCCTGGTCTTGCAGGCACTGGAGCTGGTTCCATGGGTTGCCAGAGGAAGCCTGAGAGAGGGAGGCTGGGAGAGGGGGCGGGGAACCTGATCCTGTGTATATGTCAATACCCAGCAAACACTTGTGTAGGGGGGTGGGGTGCATTTGGGTTACTGGAGTTACACAGACATATGTGTACATGGATTGTGTGAAGGGGCTGCTCAAGTGCTGTGTGTGCACCATGTATGTGAGTGCACACACGCCTGTGTATATAGCGAGTCAGTGGGCTTGTGTCTCCTGGGTATTGTGCCAGGCATGTGGGTGAAGGTGCTGGAGTTCCTATGTGGCTTCGCTCAGCACCAGGATTGCAGAGGGGTAGGGGCGGGCCTGCTCTGGGAGGAGGACGCGGGGAGGAATCATGTGCCCACCCATCCCCACATGGACCGGCTGCCCACCCTCCAACGTGGCAGCACGCAGGACAGCCCTTTTTGGATGGAAGGCCCCACGCTCCAAGAGAGAGAATCCGAGATTACAGAAATAGTGTTTTCCTGACTCATGCCTTGGGCTGAGAGCACATTCTTGGCTCCTGGACAGCATCTCAAAGAAGAGCTGCCTACAGCAGCCCTGGCTCCCCGAGGGAGGGGGCCGACCCTGGATTGGCTGTCGGAGCTTTCTGGGCTCCAATTTTATACCAATGTAAAAAGAAGGGGATTAAACTTCCTTCCGATTAACGTTCTATAATTAAAAGTGAGACACTAATGACGGTGCCCAGCACAGGCCTGGCAGCGGCAAAATGGCCCGTAAATGTCACTTCCTTCTCGTCCACTCCCTGCCTTCCTGTGGATATGGCATAAACAGACCTGATTCAAAACCCAGCTCTGACTCTGGCTTGTTGTGTGCCCTTGACCCTGTCGCTTAGTCTCCCTGATCCTCAGTTTCTTCATGCTGAAAATGGGAACATTCTTCCTTACCTGAAAGGAATAAATATGATAATAAATGTGAATGTGTTGCACACTTAAATGACATGCAAGTTTTTGTCCTAGGATTCTGTGGGGTGAAGACTGAGTGAATGAATCTGGCCACTGGGGCCAAAGAAAGCTGTTTCCGCAGCACCTGGCAGAACTGGGCCTACATACCCCCCTGGGTCATTAGAGGGTACTGTAGGAGAAAGAGGGCTGGGAGTGCAGGGCTTAGTCTCCAGCCCACCTCCAACTCTGATTTGCTGTGTGACCTTGGGTAAATTCCTGCCCTCTCTGGGCTTCCGTTTTCCCCTCTGTATAGGGTGGATGCAGCTGGACTTGATGGTTTTCTACTTCCTGCTGTCCACACCTCTCGGGACCTAGGGATCTAGAGGATTTCCAGCCGGCCTCCACGTGCCAGGCACCAGGACCACTTCCTGCAGTGAAGCGAGGCACTGGAGCAGTCCAGAGACAAAATGCTTGAGAGTTTCTCTGCTTATCAGACTCTTCTCCCCCACCCCCTAAAAGAGTGCTTTTTCCAGAAAGCTCTGCCTGGAATGTGGGGGAAGGGCCACAGTCAGTCTGGGCTGGGCTCAGAGCTAAGAATATTGTGGCAAAGGCCCTTGACTTTTTTTTTTTTTTTTGCTGATCTTGGAAATTTAAAGGAGCCGTTGCTTTCCCTTCTTCAGGGAGGCTGTGCTAGGGGCACAGCAGACTCAGGCAGCCACTTCTCATCCCCTGACCGGCCATGCTTACCCAGTGCCTCTTCCATACTGTCCCCTTGCTGGAGCTGGGGACTCACAGTGACAAGGAAAAGGCCCTGCCCTTCCAAAGTCTCCAGTGATGGTTCACTGATAATACAGGGTGATAACAGAGATAATGCAGCAGCGGGATAGGCCACAGAGGAGGCTTCTGACCCGGTGTGAGATTAGTGGGGGTCAGGTGGGGGTCGGGCCTTCAGACCCAGCCCTCCTTAGGCTTCAGCTTCGCTGTCTGTAAAGGCAGGTCCTCTCTCCAGTGACCGCTCATGATACTGGGTCTATTTAACAGCATGAGCTTTGGTTTATCCCTCAAAATGGGACAGTCACAGCACTCTCAGTCTCCCCCTCAGGTGTTGGTGAAGCCTAAAAGAGCTAAGAGATGTAAGAGAGTAGAGGAAGGAAGTCTCATTGGGATTTTGACATCTGAACCTGCTGAAAACCCAGGCGACCCTCCCTGTTTTGCCAGCATTGATGGGCACTCTTTGTTTCTGCTCTGCCCTGCCCTCAGCTCGCTGACCAAGTCACAAGGAAGCCTGAGGACCAATGTGGGGGTGGGAGTAGAGAGTGGGGTCTGGCCTGGGACCCGGGAGGTCTCCTTGGATAAACAAGAATTTATCTTTTTTTTTTTTTTTTTTTTTGAGATCGAGTCTCACTCTGTCACCCATGCTGGAGTACAGGGGCATGATCTCGGCTCACTGCAACCTCCACCTCCCAGGTTCAAGAGATTCTCCCGCCTCAGCCTCCTGAGTAGCTGGGATTACAGGCACATGACACCACAGCTGGCTAATTTTCATATTTTTATTAGAGATGGGGGTTTCACCATTTTGGCCACACTGATCTTGAACTCTTGACCTCAGGTGATCCACCCACCTCGGCCTTCCAAAGTGCTGGGATTACAGGCATGAGCCACCGTGCCCAGCCTAGGATTTATCTTTAAAAGCAATAAACAGTTGAGGCAGGAGGAAGCACATGAGAACCACGACAGCCACCCCAAAGAGATGGACACTATGCCAAGGCTGGAAGGTTTTGTTAATAATCAGACCTGTCCTAAAAAAGAATGCGGGGCTGCCTCTGAAGGAGGTAAGCTCTCTCTACTTAGAGGTGCCTCGGTGCTTGCCTTTTTGAGATACTGAAAAGAGGGCTTCTGCCTGGGGCTGCAGACAGGAACCCCTGACCTCTGAGATGCCTTGCAGCTCAGAGTCTTTAATACATTTATTCCAGAATCCTTCGACTCTGAGATTTTAACATGTCGATTCCTTAGCTGGATTCAAAGACTCCTTGGGGGCTTTGAGTGGAAGTAATCTCTGATTCTTTGACCCTGAATCACAGAGTCTGAAGCTTTTGGGATCTGCGATTTCCCACAGTCCTTGTACTTAAAAGACTCTGAGCGGCAGAAGCCTACCCAGACAGAGAGGATTGTCACCGCCACCAGGCTTCCCCACAACCACTAATGGAGGGCAGGGACCCAGGTGATTGACTCATTTGCTGGGTGCTGGGATTTTTTTTGCTCCCCAGGATCCAGGCAAGCACCTAGAAGAAAGAAGATACTCAACAGAGTTTCTTGACTGAATGAATGAAGAGTCCCTACCCTGTCCCTTCCTCTCCATACTGTGTCCATCCAATAGCTATCATTAAACTACTAAAGAGGACTTTTCGGAGGGTAGGGAGCCTCGCTGGCCAAGTCTTTCCTTTGGCTGCCATCATCTAGGCTGCAAGCTGCTGATCAGAAATTGAGCCACTGTCGCCCAGACTATTTAGGGTTTCCTAAATAATCTGCCTCACTGAATCACTGAATTCCCTACTAACAGGTGCATACTCCGCAGATGGACATCGCACAGGGCAAGGACTTTGTTCAGCTCTCAGCTGTGTCCTCAGCACCTAGAACAGTAATGAATACCTTAGCTTAACTCGGAGGTCAAGGAGCTATCAGTTTGCGAGGGTGGGGTAGGAATTGACAGTGAGACCTGAGGCCTGTGGGAGGGGACCCAAAGAGGGAGGGGATGCAATAGGGAGGGGGCCAGGGGTGGCAAGGATTGAGGAAGGGAGAGAGGGGGGAGAAAAGCAAGGGATGCCTTAGAACTACATTTCACAGCCAAGGGAACAGAGGCCCAGAAAGGGAAAGTAACCTGCTTAGGGTCACACAGCACCTTGCTTAGTGGAGAGCCAGGTTTTCCTTCCTGTGCACTCCTCCAAGCCCAGCCAGACCACCTGAAGTTCCCCAGGCATCTCTGCCTCTATTACTCCAAGACTTGAACTTTCCGGGTGCCGGGCAGGTACCGGGTCTGGTCTGCTCCCTCTGACCATCGCTGAGGTTGAGGTTTTTTGAATGTACAAGCATGGAGAAGGGTACTGCCTTCAGAAGCCTGAACGTCTCCCCTGAGAGGGAGAGGGGTGCACAGGACTCAATTATGTTTCAGCTTGAAAATGGGGGAGAGTGGGGAGAAGGGGAGATGGCTCTGCTTGGGGCAAAGCCCCTGCGGGGAAACGGGCGCCTGAAAGAATGTGCGATTCGGAGTGGGCTAGCTTGTGCAGACAGCCTGGGGGTGGGAGGAAGCTCGCACTCTGAAGGGCACGCTGGTCCCCGTGGGGACTCCCGGCGCCCCGCAGCCCGGGCCGCCGAGGGAGGCAGTAGGACCCAGGGGCCGGGAGGCGCCGGCAGAGGGAGGGGCCGCGGGCCGGGGAGGTTTTGAGGGAGGTCTTTGGCTTTTTTTGGCGGAGCTGGGGCGCCCTCCGGAAGCGTTTCCAACTTTCCAGAAGTTTCTCGGGACGGGCAGGAGGGGGTGGGGACTGCCATATATAGATCCCGGGAGCAGGGGAGCGGGCTAAGAGTAGAATCGTGTCGCGGCTCGAGAGCGAGAGTCACGTCCCGGCGCCAGCCCAGCCCGACCCAGGTGAGGGGCGGGAGACGCCCGCGTGCGTGCGGCCCGGGGGAGCGCCGAGCAATCTGGGGGTGCGCGAGGGAGTAAGAGGGGCGAGGGGACCCTGCGAAGCGTTGGGGGCCGAGCCAGAGCCTGCTAACTGGAGTCCTCGGCACTTTGGGGGCCGCTGGAGAGTTTGGAATCGAGAGCCCAGGGCTAGCCGGTGATGGAGCCAGCTGAGGGCTAGGGCGGAGATCGGAGCCGGCGTGGGAGTCCGTGCACTCGGAGGACTGGGAAAAAGTGCAGGGACCCCTAGAAGGTGGTGGTGGCAGATACGAGACTAGGTGCTGTGTAAAGGGGGCTGGGGGCGGAGAGCAGAGCCTCTGCGGAAAGAAACAGAGGAGGAAGGAGATGGGTCTGGTGCCTCTTCCCGCAAGGGTAGGGAGGACAGGCCGGCCTCGCAGTTCCAGGTCACTTCCGTTCTGGGGTTGAGGCTCAGGGGCAGCAGTGATTGGTGGCCCAGCCTCCTCACAGGCTTGCTGAGGGAATCTGAGCCTCCTGAAGGTAGTAGGGTGGTGGGAAAAGAGGTGAAATCGTCTCGACTCCTGGGGTCCATGTGCTCTGGTAGAAGTGGGCGACGGTGGCTCAATTTCTGATCAGCAGCTTGCAGCCTAGATGATGGCAGCCAAAGGAAAGACTTGGCCAGCGAGGCTCCCTACCCTCCGAAAAAGGGAGTGGGGGTCAGCAGGGTCTGCTCTGCTCTGGGGATTAGGGGGCTGACTAGAAGGATTTGAGTCTTTCCTTCTGTCCACTGCCACAGGGTTCTTGGAGTAACTGCAGGGTTTAAACTGCAGGGTCTAACTTCCAGAGGCTGGGGTTCCCTGCCCCCAGCTTAGAGACATTCCTGAGGTGGCTGGAGAGCAGGAAGGAGAATGAATGCACTTCCAGACTGGCCCAGAGCTTCAGCCCCTCCTCTTCCTTGTTTCCGGCTGGTCCCTCTGGGCTGTAGGGCCCGGATGGAGGCCTGGGGAAAATGAGGGGGCTTTGGTTCTCCGGAATTCCGGCCGGGGCCACACCCTCCTGTCTTCAGATGGTTCACGTACCCATCCCCCCTTCCCGTCCTCTCCTTTGTCTCCTCTTGTCACCGGGACTCCCAGCAGAGATTTTTTTTGTACTGGCTGTGTAACAGGACACCACATGCAGCCCTCAGGAGGGGCTCTATGCTTCTGTGAGGAAGGACCCCTGTGCTGGGAAGGCAGACCCCTGTTTATCCCGAGGGACCTGGGGTGAACCCCTGCCCTGGCCTCGTTTCTCCCATTGTACAGTGAGGTGGTCAACCTCCAAGGTCCCTGTAGATCGGGGACTGGTTGTGCCCTCTACGCCAGGGGCCTCCTCACCATCTCTCCTCTGCCGGCTCCCGCCCTCTTCACTCTTCTGTTTTCTTTCAGAATGAAAAAGGCAGGCATTGACCTCCCTCTGAGGCAGTTCCAGGTACTTTAGACCTCTCAAGTGTTTGGGACCCTCTGGTGGCCCCCATCATCTCCTCCCCTTCCCTTCCAGACCCTGCTCTGTCTGGCTAGCTGTGGGCACAGCCCTGGCTAGGTGATCTTGTATTTTCTTTGTGGGACTGTAACTCAGCTAACCGTGGCCTGAGGGCTGGCATTTCTCTGTGGCAAGATGGGCTGGGCTGTGGGAGGCTGGCCTGCTTGCAGTAACTTGCCTTCCCCGGTTCCTGCTGCTGGGTTCAGTGGGGCTGCCCTTCTCTCCAGTAGCGCATCTCCCTTCAGAGACCCATGTGCGGATGGGAAGGGAACTAAGGCCAAGAAGGCTCCTGGAGTCCCCTGGCAAATACGTGGCACCCCCTGGGACCTGAATCAGGCCTGCTTCCCAGGCTGGAAGCCCCCCTCTGCCGGCCGGTGGAGATAGTTCAGCCTCCTGCCTGCCACGTCACCACCAGGAGCAGGAGCTAAGCTGCTGCGGGCCTAGCGGGCTGCCTGAGGAATCCCAAACCAGTTATTTGGAACTTGCTTGAGAAGCCCCTCCCAGTCCTTTGAGGTTCTGGCTGGTGGGGGTGGGGGCTGTCAAGATGGTATCTGCCACGTGGCATGGCTGGGAGCGGGCTCTTCATCTGCCTCCTCAGGGAAGGCAGGCTGGTGGCCTCTGCTGCGGTCTGAGCTCCAGCATCAATGGTCTGGATCAGAGGTGGCTTTTGAGTAGGGTGGCCATATACCTATTGTCCTGGCATAATAATTAGTAGTGCTCATTTTACTCTTATAAGTGTCCGTGTTTGTGCAATAAATTATATGGTTGCTCTGCCTTTGAGGCTCCAGTTCTGGCAGGGAAGGAGCCAGAGCTGGGAGGGAGGTGTCTTGGGGTTTATTCTAGGCCCCAAGATATCCCCTTCATTTTAGGGTGAGACTCAGATCTCCCCGCTCCTTCCAGACATTTTTAGATCTTTGGGCCTTCCCTCCTCTCCCCACCTCCCTCCCCTTGGACCCTTTGCTTCTCTTATACTGCACCTTCAAGGCTCCGAGGAGGGAGGCAGTCCAGGAAGATGGGGAGCCTGTCCAGGTTTTTGGGATGGCAGCAGTAGAATCTTCCCAGAAATACAGTGGTCCCCAGGCAGCCAGAGTCCTGAGGGTCTTCCACCAGGATCTCAAATGTTCGGTCTTCTTCAAGGATGACTACAAGTTGGGATCTACCAGAGCAGTGGATTCGCAGCCTCCACCAGGATTCCTTCTATCCTTCCCTTTGCCCTGTCATCTCTCCTGTGCTGTCGCATGATGTAGAGGAGGATAATGGCCCGAAGGGAGAGACGGAGTGTGGAAGTATCCCAGGAACAGAGACTGTCCCAATTGGAGGCCCCAGAGAGGGGACTGGGGCTTGTTCTGGGGGCCACTGCTACTGCTGGGGCTTGGGGAGGAGGCCTGAGGGCAACCCTGAAGCCGTGGAGCAGATGGCCTGTGTGGCAGTGGCTGTCAGATGGGAGGGCAGAATGGAATCTGACGTGGCTCCAGCTTCCTTGAAGGCTGAGTGCACATCTGGCCAGCTGCTGATGATGGGGGAGGGGGTCACTGCTCTATTGAGCTGTGTGTGACTCACCCTTTTCCCTAGTATCCTGTCCTTGTGCTATGTCAGGAAGCCTCCTCCCCAGCCCCACCGAGTCTTCAAAGGAGTCGGTTCCCCAGGAGCTTTTGTCCTGGGGATTTCCCATCCGCACTGGGAGCACTGTGGGTAGATGGGCATTCCAAGTTCCTGCCCAGACAGAAGCCGTGGGCATGGAGACCTGGACCCTTCAGCTTGGAAAAGGGAGACTGAGGCTGAGTGGACACAGGACACACACACACTCTCAGGGTCACCCTTGGGGCAACAGAGTGGAGCATCTGGGCTGCCCATTTAATGACTGACCCAACTGGTGACTCATTAACATCCCAGAGCAAAATGAAAGGCATGGGGGTGGGGCAGCCCTCCAGCTCTGTCCCTCATCCCTTGCCCAGGCATCTGGGTTTCCTGCAGATTCTCAGCTCAGCTGCTGCTTTTTCTCACTGGAAAAGGGCTCCCAGGGTTATGTGAGATCAGGGCTGACCACTCTATAAACTGATGAAGACCCCAGGTCTGGCCAAGTGACCCCGTTTTACCTTCGTTCAGGAAGAGCTGAGGCCTACTGTGTACTAGGCACGGGAGATATAGTGGCAACCAGATTGGCTAGCTTTTCTGTCCTGGAGGCCACAGCCTACTTAGGAGCAGAAATAGATATGAAATAAACACACAAATAAGTGGAAGTGTTGGCTGGCCAATGCAGGAAATCAATAAGGTGGTCTGGTGGTGACTTGCTGGGAATGCTTCTTTGAGTAGGGAGGTAACAGAGGCCTCTGAGAGGCTGGCAGCTCTGAGTCAGGTCTGGGATTCCTGGACTGTGGGCTCTGTTGCCCCCATCTCCAGGGGACTTGTGGCAGCCAGAGGGCTGGGGGTGGTTGTTGGGGAGGAAGGCCTTGGGCTTCAAGACCACCCTGGCTGTGCAATCCTCACAGGCCCACCGTGGTGCACGCAAACCACCTCCCGGCCATGCGCTCCCTCCTGCTCCTCAGCGCCTTCTGCCTCCTGGCGGCGGCCCTGGCCGCCGAGGTGAAGAAACCTGCAGCCGCAGCAGCTCCTGGCACCGCGGAGAAGTTGAGCCCCAAGGCGGCCACGCTTGCCGAGCGCAGCGCCGGCCTGGCCTTCAGCTTGTACCAGGCCATGGCCAAGGACCAGGCAGTGGAGAACATCCTGGTGTCACCCGTTGTGGTGGCCTCGTCGCTGGGGCTCGTGTCGTTGGGCGGCAAGGCGACCACGGCGTCGCAGGCCAAGGCAGTGCTGAGCGCCGAGCAGCTGCGCGACGAGGAGGTGCACGCCGGCCTGGGCGAGCTGCTGCGCTCCCTCAGCAACTCGACGGCGCGCAACGTGACCTGGAAGCTGGGCAGCCGACTGTACGGACCCAGCTCAGTGAGCTTCGCTGATGACTTCGTGCGCAGCAGCAAGCAGCACTACAACTGCGAGCACTCCAAGATCAACTTCCGCGACAAGCGCAGCGCGCTGCAATCCATCAACGAGTGGGCCGCGCAGACCACCGACGGCAAGCTGCCCGAGGTCACCAAGGACGTGGAGCGCACGGACGGCGCCCTGCTCGTCAACGCCATGTTCTTCAAGCGTGAGTCGGGGGCGCGTTCAGGGGTCCTCCTCCTCCTCCTCCTCCCAGGACCCCCTACAAGAGTTAGGACGACATTCCGTGCGCTCCATTCTTCACTGCCTCTCATTTATGCTGTGACAACCCAGGGAGGCTGGACTGTCACTCAGCTTTTTGTACAGACTGGAAACTAGATTCAGAGACAGGTAGCAGCGTGTAAAGGAATGGTTCAGGGAGCGGAGGCCCCAGAGGGACTCCATGGAATATATTCCGACCGAATTTCGTCAAAGTGCTCGCCCTTGTATATCTTGGAATGAATAAAATTTAATAATCCATTCTGCCTCAGTAGTGAGCTAAAGAAAGAACCCAAATCCTTTTTTTAAAATTATTTTTATTTTGAGATGGAATCTCACTCTGTCACCCAGGCTGGAGTGCAATGGCACGCTCTCAGCTCACTGCAGCCTTGGCCTCCTGGGTTCAAGCAATTCTCCTGCCTCAGCCTCCCGAGTAGCTGGGATTACAGGTGCCTACCACCACACCGAGCTAATTTTTGTATTTTTAGTAGAGATGGGGTTTCGCCATATTGGCCAGGCTGGTCTTAAACTCCTGGCCTCAAGTGATCTGTCTGCCTCGGCCTCCCAAAGTGCTGGGATTACAGGTGTGAGCCACCACATCTGGCCAAGACCCTGAATCCTTAAAGCAACCTTGGGGGCAGGCAGTGTTACCTTCATTTCACAGTGAGGATACTGAGGCTCAGCAAGGAAGAAGCAGAGCCAGGCCTCAGGCCCAGATGCCTCTGTCTTCAGTTGAAGATTAGATGTAGGGTTAATAAATATTTTTGAGTACCTACATAGACAACACTATTCTCACAGTTTGCTGTGAGAATGAAGTAACCCTCGTTTTACAAATGAGGCCAAGCTAGGAGAGCTGAGGTCTCCCCGAGTCGGTGGCTGAGCTTGGATTGGAACACAGGTCTGGCTGTGAGCAAGGGCAGGGTTCAGACCACTCTCAGACATTTTTTGTTGTTATTTTCTGGTCATGGAGACAGAACTTGCAGAGGAAAATGAAGGGTGGGCCGAGCACAGTGGCTCACGCCTGTAATCCTATCACTTTGGGAGGCCAAGGTGGGTGGATCACATGAGCCCAGGAATTCGAGACCAGCCTCGGATGGCGAAACCCCATGTCTACAAAAAATTAGCCAGGCGTGGTGGTGCATGCTGGTAGTCCCAGCTACTCTGGAGGCTGAGGTGGGAGGATCGCTGGAGCCGGGGAATTCAAGACTGCAGTGTGTCGTGATTGTATCACTGCACTCCAGCTGCAGGATGGAGTGGGAGGGACCTTGTCTCAAAAAGAAAAAGATAAAAAAAAATTAAGGGTGGTCATGGGGCACTCCCTGCCCAGGGCACAGCTGTCCCTCAGGTACCAGGTAGGATAGAAAGCCCACCTCAGAGCATGTTTCCAAAATATCTGACAAGTGCCAGAGCTGGGGGTGGCCATAGAGGTGGCTGAGCTGAGGGCGGAATTAATTCTCTATCATATGGGAGCAGCAGGCACTGACTGTAGGGAACCGCATCCTCAGATGGCATGTCCTGGGGCCAAGACCCCTTCCCAAAGCTGGGAACATAGACTCTGTGGGCTGGGTGCTCTACAGCTGGGCCCTGAAGAATGGAGCAAAGACCTGTGGCAAGGATAAATCAAGGGTCTGCAGCTGGGGGTGGCTGTGGGCTGTGATTGTGTCCGGGGGCGGCCATGTGTCTCTGACCCTGTGTTTTGCCCCAACTACAGCACACTGGGATGAGAAATTCCACCACAAGATGGTGGACAACCGTGGCTTCATGGTGACTCGGTCCTATACCGTGGGTGTCATGATGATGCACCGGACAGGTAGGTTCTGTGAGGAGCAGGGTGTCAAGGTGGGTAGGGGTCCAAGGGTAGTTGGGGTCTGACCCACCCCTGCACACAGGGTGCCCAGTGTCCTTTCCGCTCCTCTCCCAGGCCTCTACAACTACTATGACGACGAGAAAGAAAAGCTGCAAATCGTGGAGATGCCCCTGGCCCACAAGCTCTCCAGCCTCATCATCCTCATGCCCCATCACGTGGAGCCTCTCGAGCGCCTTGAAAAGCTGCTAACCAAAGAGCAGCTGAAGATCTGGATGGGGAAGATGCAGAAGAAGGCTGTTGCCATCTCCTTGCCCAAGGGTGTGGTGGAGGTGACCCATGACCTGCAGGTAAGGGGTGGCCCAGCCTAGGGGCCTGCAGGGCTTGGAGCCAGGGGGAGGTGCTTGGGGGGCCCACTCACCAATTCAGCAGGTCTGTCCCAAGACCCCCTGGATGTCCAGGCAGTGCTGGGCTCTGTGATGGGGGAAGCTGGGGCAGGAGGTGTGGGCTGTGCCCTTGGGAAGATGGTGATAATACCAACAGCTAAATATAACGGAACACTTCCTGTATGCTAGGCGTTCTTCTAAGCACTTTATACGTATTATTATTATCTTTTTTTTGAGATGGAGTCTCACTTTGTTGCCCAGGCTGGAGTGCAATGGTGCCATCTTGGCTCACTTCATCCTCCACCTCGAGGGTTCAAGCGATTCTCCTGCCTCAGCCTCCCGAGTAGTTGGGATTACAGGCATGTGCCACCACCCCCAGCTAATTTTTGTATTTTTAATAGAGACGGGATTTCACCATTGTTGGCCAGGCTGGTCTCGAACTCCTGACATCAAGTGATCCTCCTGCCTCGGCCTCCCAAAGTGCTGGGATTACAGGTGTGAGCCATCGTGCCCAGCCTTTATACGTATTAAACTCTTTTAATCCTCAAAACAACTTTATTAGGTAGGACTCTAAGTTTCATCTTAGAGATGAGGAAACTGAGGCTCAGAAAGGTTAAGTAACCTGTGCAAAGTCACACAGCTAGTAATTCAGACATCTTGCACCAGAGCTAACCCTCGGTCACTGCACTGCCTCTGAGGTCTGAAGTGCCCCCAGTTATAGATTGTTTAAGCTGGAGGATTATCTACCATGCAATAATCAGACTGGTAGCTATGGGTCATCTAGGATGGCCAGAAACTTAACACACATTCTCAAGATTCTCCCCTGCAACCACCCTGGGTAGTGGGCAGAGGCTCAGAGAGAAGCAATGACTCCCTAAGGTTCCCCAGGCTCATAAGTGGTGGAGTTGCAATTAGACCTCAAGGTAAAAACATAATAGCGGCCTTTTTGTCAATCGAGAGATATTTTCGACTTACCCAAAAGAGGAAACTTTCGTGTCATTCTTTCCTTGGATGCCACAAATGGTTCTCACCTGCAGAATCGATCCAGACTTGCCCAGAGAGCTTGGAGAGATAAAGCTGGAGATGAAGTGGGGCTTAGGCTCCAAACCAGGGACAAGTGGAGCTCGTACTGGTCTGTGCTGTAGACCCTGGGAGTTCCTGGAGAGGGGCCCTGATCCTTCCCCACCCCCTTCTCCAGTGGCTGTTGTCCCACCCCCTTCTCCCCTTGTTCCTCTGGTGTCTTCCTGGAACCCTCAGTGGAGACCCCACCCCCTAGTTCATGGGGTAGATTGAGTTGGGAAATTTGAGGCGGATGATGTGTGCGAGGTCATCGGGGTGGGAAGAGCTGGGCCTACCTCGAATGCCTGTCTCAGGACCCCCTGAGTCTCAGGACCTCAGGCCTAGTTCCTGTGTGGCCTTGCCAGGGAGGTGGAGGTCATCCTGCAGAATCCTGGACCCTGGATGCTGCCATTCACTCAGCCAACAGCCGTTTACTGTCCTCTCTCCTGCATTGAGAGCCAGGGAGAGCGCTGGACATGGGCCCCGCCCTCAGGGAGCTCCAAGCCAGGTGGGAGAGGCAGGCAGCACCAGACTGATAACAGAAAGGTCCAGGGAGGCACCACTCATCCTGTGGGCTCAGGAAGGCTTCCTGAAAGAAGTGGTTTCTAAAGAGCCCTAATGGGAGACAGGATGGCCATCCAGGATATAAGCTGTTCTGTGAGGCTGTCTGGAGAGTGGGGTGGGGCGTGCCAAGGGATGTGGCTGGAGGCTGCCACAGAGGCACAGGTGATACGTTAAAGAGCTTATGGTTGGCTTCCAAGAGCTGTGCAGGGCCATGGAAAGATGTGTGTGTATGTGTTTTAACTTTTTACTATCAAACATTGGAAAAATAAAAGTAGATTAGTGTAATGAAACCTCAAGTGTCTATCGCCCAGCTTCAAGCATTATCAGCTCATGGCCAATAGTGATCCATTTATACCCACTAATTCCCCCCTGCATCCGATTATTCTGAAGCAAATTCCAGGCATCCTATCACTCTGGACAGGTTTTCAGCCCCAGAGTGATGTGGACATAGTTGTCCTTAGATCAGTCTTTCTCACACTTGAGTATGCTAAGAAAGCACTTGGGGAGTTTGTGAAAAGGAATCCATGCCCACTCCCAGAGATTCTGATTCAGGGGGTCTGGGCTGGGGTCAGGACATGAGCATTTGAGATAAGCCCCTGGGTGGTGCCCATGCTGCCTGTCCCTGAACTGCAGCTGGGCAGTGCCGGGATATGTTCTCCCTTGTTTTTCTGAGTCTCAGCTTCCTCATCTGTGAAGTGGCGATTAGAAGCCCTTGTAGGGTTGCAGTGAGAATTGAGAAAGCTGTGATTTGAAGTGCCAGTGCCATGCCTGGCATACAGAAGGTGGCCGGGGAGTGGTTCTGTCCTCTCTGAGGAGCAGTCAGGGTAGTATGGGGTGGAGGGTTTGAGGGTGGAGGAGCCTGGCATGCCATGGCCTCACCTGGCACACCTCCTTGTTCCCACAGAAACACCTGGCTGGGCTGGGCCTGACTGAGGCCATTGACAAGAACAAGGCCGACTTGTCACGCATGTCAGGCAAGAAGGACCTGTACCTGGCCAGCGTGTTCCACGCCACCGCCTTTGAGTTGGACACAGATGGCAACCCCTTTGACCAGGACATCTACGGGCGCGAGGAGCTGCGCAGCCCCAAGCTGTTCTATGCCGACCACCCCTTCATCTTCCTAGTGCGGGACACCCAAAGCGGCTCCCTGCTATTCATTGGGCGCCTGGTCCGGCCTAAGGGTGACAAGATGCGAGACGAGTTATAGGGCCTCAGGGTGCACACAGGATGGCAGGAGGCAGCCAAAGGCTCCTGAGACACATGGGTGCTATTGGGGTTGGGGGGGAGGTGAGGCACCAGCCTTGGATACTCCATGGGGTGGGGGTGGAAAAACAGACCAGGGTTCCCGTGTGCCTGAGAGGACCTTCCCAGCTAGAATTCACTCCACTTGGACATGGGCCCCAGATACCATGATGCTGAGCCCGGAAACTCCACATCCTGTGGGACCTGGGCCATAGTCATCCTGCCTGCCCTCAAAGTCCCAGATCAAGCCTGCCTCAATCAGTATTCATATTTATAGCCAGGTACCTTCTCACCTGTGAGACCAAATTGAGCTAGGGGGGTCAGCTAGCCCTCTTCTCCTGACACTAAAACACCTCAGCCACCTCCCCAGCTCTATCCCAACCTCTCCCAACTATAAAACTAGGTGCTGCAGCCCCTGGGACCAGGCACCCCCAGAATGACCTGGCCGCAGTGAGGCGGATCGAGAAGGAGCTCCCAGGAGGGGCTTCTGGGCAGACTCTGGTCAAGAAGCATCGTGTCTGGCGTTGTGGGGATGAACTTTTTGTTTTGTTTCTTCCTTTTTTAGTTCTCCAAAGATAGGGAGGGAAGGGGGAACATGAGCCTTTGTTGCTATCAATCCAAGAACTTATTTGTACAATTTTTTTTTCAATAAAACTTTTCCAATGAAATTTTGTTGGAGCGTGGAAGAAGATTGGATCAGGAGATTCTTACACCATTCTTCCCAGGGGACAAGGTCTCCTGTTAAGGCAGACTCGCTACTGATGGCTCATATCAGGCCCTGGAATGCTGGCAGATCACTGTGCAGACAGCGCCAAGTGGCAGGTGCGTTCCATGCTGACCCGGGAAATGGTTCTGGCTCTGGCAGCCCTGGAGAAGTTGCAGCTGCAGGACCTGAATGCGAGCACTGGACCTGGAGCCAGTCTTCAGCCTCTTCGCCTTTCTTTCTTTCTTTACCCTTTTTTTAAGATGTGGGTCTTGCTATATTGCCCAGGCTGGACTCAAACTCCTGGGTTCCAGCGAACCTCCTTCCTCAGCCTCCTGAGTAGCTGGGACTACAGGGAGGGCTATGGGCATGAGCCACTATGCCCAGCTCCCCTAGCCTTTCTTGCAAGCTGACCTCATGCTACATCCAGGGCCACAGGTACAAACTCAGGCACACATTTAGTAAGTTGCCTGGCTTTGGGCTGGGCTTTGGAAGGAGATTGTAGGGATCCTTGCCCTTAGGTGGCCCGAAGTGTTGGATTTGTAGCAGGGGAGGAGGAGGCACCCAACACAGTCCTTTTTGACACAGTCCTCCAGTTGGATGCCTCATGGTCCTTAGGGCTCCTGACACCGTACCTTAGGGAGAGAGAGGGATGCACAGGATGAGCCAGTGGCCATGGAGGCAGAGGAGTAGAGGATATTGGGCTGGAGGCCCATCTCTGCTGCCTGCTGGCCATTTAACCTAGGACAGGTCATTTTTCTCTCTGGGCACCTCCAGCTTTCCTCTGTCAAAGATTGTAACCTGGGGGTTGTTGGTTCAGGAAGTGACCCCTTACCTGACTGAGCAATCCAGCAGTAGCCACCAAGATGTACATGGGTCTGCAGAAGGGCCAGCTGATTCACTCCCGTCATTGCCACGACAGTTTCAGCAAGACTGCTCAGAGTCCCAGGGCCATCCTGTGCTTCGGCTCAATCATTCAGATCTCTATCCTCAAGGGGCTTTGTCTAGAGGTGGAGACTTAGGGATAGGGTGCTCAGTGCTCACTGTGTTGCAAGCACCTGGATCATTCTGTTCCAGGTGTGCCACGCTTGTCCCCCTGCCTCAGGGCCTTTGCTCTAGCTGTCCTTTCTGCCTGGCAGGCGGTTCTTGTAGATGTTTGCGGGGTTGCTTTTTGTCATCCAGGATTCAGTGTAAACATTGTCTGCTCAGAGAGGCCTTCCCTGACCACCCTACACAACCAGTCCCTCTCCCACCTCAGTTTCTCTACCATGATTTCTCACTTTACTGACTCCTTAGCACTATGAAATTACCCACTTAAGACTTCCCTGCCTGCCTCCCCTCCTAGAATGGAAGCTCCGTGAACAGAGGGTCCATGGCTGTTTGTCTATTGCAGTAAATCCTGCACCTAGCTTTAGCATCATGCACATATTGAGGAAGGCTCCCAGGAGGAGGTGACATGGGGGCTGCTTTAAAGGGTGAGTATGCATTTCTGGATCAGAATAATGCTTTGAGTGAAACCAGCTGGTACGCCTTTGTGTTTTGCTCCTCCTATGTGCCAAATACTTGATATGTACAATTTTATCCAAGCTTCCTAACAGCTTGGCTAGTTAGGGATTATCCCCATTTTACAGGTGAGATAACAGGCTGAGCAGTTAAGTGAGCTGCCTTAGGCCCCACAGTCAGTGGGGGCCGAGCTGGGACTAGATCCTAGTCGGTTGGGTAGTTGCTTTGCCACATAGGAAGGGCAGGAGAGGCCCCTAACACAGTGCCTGGAACCCAGCACTGAGCACAGATTCTAGTAATGAAGGCATGTTAACTTGCATACGATCTGTATCCATCTCACTTAATCCCCGCAATAGCCCCGTTAGGTGGGAAGTCATCCTAACTTTACAAGGTGCAGCTCAGAGAAGGCAGAGACTGGACTGGAACCCAGGCCTCCTGGCCCTGAAGTTCAGCCTGTGACAGCTCCCCCACCAAGTGGGAATGGGCAGTAAAATAAGCCAGGCCTGGGTGTGGGGCCACCGAGAGGACCCAAAGGGGGTCTTGAGGCCACGCTCCTCCATCCTGACTCAGGTGGGGAGGGTGGTAAGAGGTCTGTGCTGTTGCATCTCAAACACCCATCTGTGAGGACTGGAGTTGCTGGTGTGTGAGTGGCAGTGCAGGTGGCAGAGGTGGGTGAGTTAGGGGTGGGGTGGGGTGGGGTCTAGAGGTTGGTCCAGCCAGTGTTGCTGCCCCCAGGGCCCCATCACTGCCCTGTGTGGAGGTTTCCTGCCGCCTGGAGGCCATTGGAGGGATTACCCTGTTTTTCTCACCCTGGTGCTTGTTAAAGTCTCGGGAGATAATGAGCCTGTTGGATTGTGTGGGTCCCAGCTGTGGATGCGGATTAGCCTTCTCCTGAGTGCCTACTGTGTGCCTGGCACTGCCATGTATGATTTCATTTAATTTTCAGACTTCCCTCCGGAGTAGCTATTACTGCCCCCATGTTATGGACAAGAAAACTGGGGCTCAGAGAGGGGAAGTGACCAGCTAAAGGCCACCCAGCAGGACAATGACAGAGCTTGGCTCACATGGGAACCCAGGTTTCCTGGCTGTAGAGGAAGGAGAAGTTACTGACGTGTGTGAGCTCCATGCTCCACAGCTTGCAGGGCGCGGTCACCCATCTTTTCCCCAGTCCCTGCAGCACGGGGCTTGTTGTCCTCCTGACACTCCAGCTGTGACCTCCGCAACAGCATGCCCTTGTCTGCCTGTGTCCTGCAGCATCCCCGCACTTAGCACAACGCCCGGCACACAGGAGGCACCTAATAAATGCTCCTTCTAAGGAAGCAGTCTAGTGGGAGCTGTGGTGTTTAGCAGCAGAGGCGTTGGAGCCTGACAGACCTGACGGGCATCCCAGCTCTGCCACTCCCTAGCTGTGTGACCATGGGTCAGTTACTTACCTTCTCTGAGCTTCAGTTTCCTCAGTAGTAAGGTGGAAATGATAACAGTACTTACCTTATAAGGTTGTGGTGAAAGTTAAATGAGGTAATCCGTGGTACTTGGCAAATACATAGCCAATAAACATTATTAGTAGTTACTAATAAGAGAAGGTAGTGATTCAAAATCATACAGCAGCACTGGGATTTGAGCCTACCTCTCTGCAACTGTAAAAAGCCTGACCCCTTCCATTATGCCACAGTGCCTTGGGTTCAGGCTGGGCTGAAGTGTCAGGGGAGACTCCTGGAAGAAGGGGCTAGAGCTGGATGACAAGAAGGAAAGAGGCATTCCAGATGTGAGGAACAGCTGGAACAGAGGTGCAGCAGTTGGGATGGGCAGGGTGACCGTGGAACACAGGGAGGGGGGTGGTGAGGAGGGTTGAAGTGGGAGATGGAGGATTTAACTGCTACGTGATGGGAGCCCCCTGGATAAGGCACTCAGCGGGTCAGTGAGCATTATTAGAGGCAGGACTGATGGCCCTCGCCACTCAATCCCTCTGAGTTTCCCAATCCTCTGTCCCACCACTCCCACTAACTCTACAGCCCTCCTCTGCCTGGTCCCAGGCCCCTCCCTTCTCTGCCTGTTGAGCCCCCCTCATCCTTAGAGGCCTATTTCAGAGTACTATAACCCCCAGGGAACCTTCCAGGCCCCTAGACAGAAGCATGACAGCATGCACAGCAGTATCCCTTCAGGTGCCCTGGAGACACACCATCCTTCATGCATCTTGCTGCCATCTTCCGTTTTCTCGGTGTGACTTTTCTCAGTCTGCTCAGCTCCACCACGTGGTCGTCTCCAGTGCCCCATCCCTCAGGGCGCACCCAGTTCACACTGACCCGCCTGGCTGCTCCAGCAAGAATGAGGAAGTGGCTTTATATTGAAAATACTGACGCTGAGAAGTGGACAGCTCTTTTCCTTTCTTTTTTTCCATGTCATTTCTCCATTTACCCATTCTTGGTGTAAGCAGAGGTCCCAAGCTTAGCAGGGGAAACTCCAGGCAGAGGAGAGTGCACTGAGCCACATTTCCTGACTTCCTTTTTTTTTTTTTGAGACTCACTCTGTTGCCAGGCTAGAGTGCAGTGGCATAATCTCGGCTCACTGCGACCTCCGCCTCCCGGGTTCAAGAGATTCTCCTGCCTCAGCTTCCCAAGTAGCTGGGACTACAGGCAAGCACCACCACACCCAGCTAATTTTTGTATTTTTAGCAGAGAGGGGGTTTCACTGTATTGGCCAGGATGGTCTCAATCTCTTGACCTCGTGATCCACCTGCCTGGGCCTCTCAAAGTGCTGGGATTACAGGTGTGAGCCACCGCACCCGGCCTTCTGATTTCTTAAGACATGAATTTGAGGCTGCTGTTGCCAAATTACATAGTCAATTTATCAGTTGAATTCATAGTACTGTTCTGTCTTAGGTGAAACTTAGGGCACTGACCTCGATGAGAATGAGACAGTGTCATATGGGAAGATATGGACAATTTAGAGGCCACCCCACCCCGCCCCCGCCCCAACAACCCCTACTCCACAGTGCCTCCTAGTGGCAGAAGCAGTCCCTGCCCCTGTGCCTGCGGAGGCTCCTGCTGCCTTGCCTGAAGATCTTGCAATGACCTTGCCTGGAAGTTATCCTGCAGTGTTTTAGTTATTTATTGCTGAGTAACAAACCACTCCACATGCAGTGACTTAATTGGGTTTGCTCAGATGACTGCAGTCACTGGAGGCTGGGCTCAGCGGGGATAGTTGGGATGGCCGATGCTGGGCCTCTCTGTCTACAGCACCCTTCTTCCCAGTTTCTTCATGGCACCGTGACCTCAGGATTCCGGGAGAATGGAGGCAGGAGCTAAGCATCTGAGGCCTGGGCTCTGCAACTTGCATCATGTCACTTAAAATACATTCTCCTGGTTAAAGCTAGTCATCAGGCCAGCCCAGATTCAAATCTTGAAAACTAGACTCCGCTTCTGGAGCAAAATATGATGGGCATCTGTCACCTGAGGAGAGGCCAGTTCTCTTCATGCCCCACTCACGTTGTCTCCAGCCCCATCATGGGTTAGATCCTTGCCTGCCTAATTCCTGAGTCAAGTCTGGGAGGAGGCAGCACACACATCAAAAGAATTGCAAGATTTTGCTAACTTATATCAGCAAAAATCTGGATAGCATATATCAGAGTGTTTTCTGTGGGTGCTAATCCAGGGAGGGAGGAATATGACTTTCACTGGGCTGAATTTATTAATATAAGCACATTTAGCTGAGATTCTAGATTCAGTGTGCCAGTGTGAGCAGCTAGGAGTGGTTTTGTTTGCTTAGCTGGTTGACTGACTCCTGGATTCAATCAAGGCCTGTGCTCATTGAAATCGAGACGCCAGAAGTTCCTCGTTTTAATATAGAAGATGCAATCCAAAGACCAAGGGAGGGAGGAATGTTGAGGTGACTGTTCCCTGTGTGACCTACTCCCTCTCCTTGGCTAAGCTCCACATGCCTAACTTCCTCTTGTACAGCCTGGAAGACCCCCTTCACCAAGGCACCCAGAAACACATGAGTGAGGGAAGCATCTCTGAAGCATGTTGCAGCGCTTGCTCTCTGCGGGCTGGGCATACTGGTGGGAGATGCTGCCACGAAAATGGACTCCATGATTTCAGTGGAAATGATGGAAGCCCAGGGGAGCAGAGGGCGAGCAGCGCTCGACCACCCAGGACATCACACCTCAGGTGGCAATAAGCATGTTCTGACCATAGATGTCTTCAGCAAAGGCTGATTAATCAAGGACCAAATAAGACCAAGGAGGCCAAACAGATGGGCAGCTCTTAAGGTCCTCCTTAATCTCTCTTTGTTTTTTTTTTTTAAGGCCAAACAGATGGGCAGCTCTTAAGGTCCTCCTTAATCTCTCTTTGTTTTTTCTTTTTAAGATGGGAGTGCAGTGGTGCGATCTTGGATCACTGCAACCTCCACCTCCTGGGTTCAAGCGATTCTCCTGCCTCAGCCTCCCTAGTAGCTGGGATTACAGGCATGCGCCACTACACCCAGCGAATTTTTGTATTATTAGTAGAGACGGGATTTCACCATGTTGGCCAAGCTGGTCTTGAACTCCTGACCTCAGGTGATCCAACCACCTTGGCCTCCCAAAGTGCTGGGATTACAGGTGTAAGCCACCGCACCCAGCCCTCCTTAATCTCTATAACAGAAACAACAAAACAAGACAACCAACCAACAAACACAAACCCTCTAGAGCTGGCAAGTGGAAGCTTGACTTGAGCCACTAAGAACAAGATCTCAACCTCTCACCCAAAGTCCCTAGAATGAAAGAGAGGCCAGTACCCTTCAGAAAAGTCCCTTCAATAGCACCAGAGATACATACTGTAAATCATTCCTTCAGCCTTCTGCAAAAGGTCCTGGGCCATTTGCCAGAAAATTGTGCTCTGTGAAAAGAAAATACTCAAATTTTTCAGGGATTAGTGGAGGTTAAGTCTATTTAATGTTAATTCCTGAGGACTCAGAAAGCTGCTGTGTAGAGGCTCAGGTGGGTCAGGTAATAATTGGAGTTTTGACCCAAGTGCAGTGGGACCCTGAACCCATTCTGCAATTATTATTATTATTTTTTACTTTCATGATATATAATTGGAATTACAGGTAGAATTCATACGTGAGCCTCCAGACCTGTGGAATAAGCGTAATTATGGCAAAATGATCAAGTGGAAACCCCTCAATCTCCCCCTTCTTACCAAAATAATACACCAATAATAAATTCTGGGGAGTAACAGGAACTTGTGCCACCATCAAAGACTTGAAAGATGCAAAGGTGGTTTCTGTCACATTTCATTTAACTCATCTATTTGGTCTGTGCAGAAGGCACGGGTCTTGGAGAATGACATGGCATTACTGTAAGCTTACTCAGGTGGTGAGTTTAGTTGCAGATGCTATTATTCCAGGTGTGGTCTTTTTATGAGAATTATAATTGTTTTTTGTCACGATGTAAAACTATCTGATGAATTATGTTTTCTTGTCCTCTATGGACAGTCCCCTTAGCAGTTTTCTTTCTGTTGGCAGGGATAGCAGTACACCTTTCTCATCTTGTCTTGAAACTCCTCAAGTCTCTGATTTTCTGTCTATGTGGATTTTGATCTTCCTCCCATATCACAGGCCATTATATTTGTCCACTACATTGATTATACTATGTTGCTAGGATTGGGAGAAGGAGAAGCAGTGGGTACTTCAGATGCATCAATAAGACATAAGTGTGCCTGAGAATGGAAGTAAATTTCATGAGAGCATAGGGGCCTGCCACCCACGTGAAGTTCCTGGGTGTTCAGTGATCTGGATCCCTGCAAAATGAAAGACAACTTGCTGGGCTTTCTGCCTCTTACTGCTAATAAGCACAACACTTCTTGGGCTTCTATGTATTTCAGAAGCAACATATATTGGTGTGTTTCTCTGGTCCTTATAAGGTTACTGAGTAACCTATAAGGCTGCAGGGTCGGAGTGGGGTCCAGAGAAAAGGAAAGTTTCCAGGTGGTCCAGTGTGAAAGGCAAGCAGCTCTGCCACATGGCCCTGATAGCCCAGCCAATCCCAAGATGGCTCAAGTGTCTGCAGCAGATGGGACAGTATTTGAACCCATGGCAAACTCTGATAGAAGAATCACAATGGAGTATCTACAATTTAGGAGTGAAGCCTGGTGCTCCTTAGCAAGCAGCTTTCCTCCTTTTGGGGAAGGACTCTTGGCTCACTGCTGGCTGGGCTTAGCTGACAGTGGTCTCAGTGTGGGAGGCACCAAGGGATTGTGAAAGTAATTAATGACTGTAACACACAGTGTGTTCTTTTCTCAGGGATACTTGGGTTACATGTGCTCAGTGGTTGCTAAATGAGATGTCAGTAAATTATGCATCAGGTATGAAAACACACTTGACTTCTCTCCTTTCTTATCCCCCTTATCCGAAATCGGGCTTCTGTTTCTTCTACTCTAGAGAGTCTGCAGTTGCCAAAGTCAGTGATCTCTTTACTGCTACTTTTAAAAAAACAAATTTCAGCCGGATGCAGTGGCTCATGCCTGTAATCCCAGCACTTTGGGAAGCCGAGGCCGGCAGATCACGAGGTCAGGAGATCGAGACCATACTGGCCAACATGGTGAAACCCCATCTCTACTAAAAATACAAAAAATTAGCTGGGCATGGTGGCATGCGCCTGTAGTCCCAGCTACCCGGGAGGCTGAGGCAGGAGAATCACTTGAACCTGGGAGGCGGAGGTTGCAGTGAGCCGAGATCACGCCACTGCACTCCAGCCTGGCAACAGAGTGAGACTCCATCTCAAAACAACAACAACAATAACAACAACAACAACAACAAACTAATTTCATGCCTATGAAAAAAATTCCAACATACATGACAATTAAATAATAGTACCCGTAGCCGGGCGCGGTGGCTCACGCCTGTAATCCCAGCACTTTGGGAGGCTGAGGCGGGCAGATCATGAGGTCAGGAGTTCAAGACCAGCCTGACCAACATGGTGAAAGCCTATTTCTACTAAAAATACAAAAATTAGCTAGGCGTGGTGGTGTGCGCCTGTAGTCCCAGCTACTCGGGAGGCTGAGACAGGAGAATCACTTGAACCTGGGAAGCGGAGGTTGCAGTGAGCGGAGATCTCACTACTATACTCCAGCCTGGCCGACAGAGTAAGACTCCATCTCAAAATAAATAAATAATAGTACCCATCACAAAACTTCAATATGTAACGACATTTTGCCCATTTTGTTCAACAGATTCTAAATCCGTATTGTAGGGAAGTCGTTGTGGTCTCTAACCCTGTTGACTCTTCATCCTTGATGTCTTCCCCAAGGAGACATTCCTTTCTAGTTTTCTTCTGACTCCTCTGCTGCTTTAGGGCAGCCTCCACTGGGGGGCTCCTTCTGCCTGTCCCCTGAATGTGGGTGTTTCCCAGTGCTCTGTCCTGACCCCATCCGTCTCTCGCTTTCCACACTCTTGCTGGGTAAATTCACCCTCTCTCATAGCCTTTTTACCTTCTGTGGGTTGGCGAGGCTCACATTTCAATGAGGTCTGCATCTCCGCCTTCAGCTCAGACCCTTTTCCCAGTCTCAGACCACCATGTCCAGAAGTCTCCTGGACACCAAATTGAGTCCATCCTCCTGCCAAAACAAGCTGTTTCCTGGATTCCCATTAATCCACACAACAATAAAGATCTACTCATATTTATTAGTTACCAATTTGTATGTAAGAAAAAAATGTAAGATTCTGGAACAAGCCAAAGAAATTACTGCTACATGAAAAACATGGACAATAACAAGTGTTGGTGAGGATATGGAGAAACTGGAACCCTCCTACATTGCGGGTGGGAATGTAAAACAGTGGAGCCCTGGCCCACCCAGAACCAGAATCAACCCCGTAGAGGATTTTTCCCCCTTTCTCCCCCCTTCAAGAGATGGGCTCTTGAGCACAGTAGAATGATCAGAGCTCACTGCAGCCTTGAGCTCCTGGGCTCAAGCCTCAGCCTCCCAAGTAGCTGGAACTACAGGCATGCACCACCACACCCAGCAGAGGATGTTGAACTGATGGCCCAAGGTGGAGAGGGAATGAAAGTGCAGGTGCTTTGATGGATGAGGGATGGAGTGGCTTGCCTCCGGGAATGAAGGTGTGCAGAAAGGGCCACGCGCCTGCGGGCTGGGTTGCAGGGCCTCTGAGGGATGGGCTCAGATGTGGAGGCTATAGGAATGCCTGGGCAAACTGGGCAGAAATACCACAATCTGGGCAGGCTTTGGGAGCTCCCCAGCCAAGCCCTAGGGAGAGGGAGAGGGGCTGCCAGCCCCCCCCTGGCTTGGGCTCGGGGAAGCCATAGTGATTCTTCCAGCCTCCTGGAAGACAGGATGAGGCTCCAGGAAAATGACTAATATTAGATTTCCTGTCAACCCTGGCAACGAGAGAAGGGGGATCCCAGTCTATTTAATGAGATTTACCAAAATAAAGACGCGGCATTTCTTACACCTGAGTGCCATGCTGTGCTGCATAGACTATGAATTACAAATTGTGGGATGGGTGAGGTAAGAGGGGGTAGCCACAGAGAAAGTGAAAAGTGGGCAAATTTGCTATTTAGCAGGAAGGCCAGGCAGGTCTTACTGATAGTTTGGAAGCGGAGGGTCGGAGACTGGTACTAAAAAGGATTTCCCGTTTTCTGGCTGAGAACTGGGTCAACCCGAGTGCATTCCCATCCACTTCCTCTAGACCATCCATCCACCCAGCGGCACAGACTCCCGAAAGTGTCGCTCCAGTCCGAGTTGGCTTCTGTCCCTTGTCCACATAGACCGTCTCCCCGCTCCCCCAATATGGCACAAGGTGCCCAGGCCGTGCGGGGCGTCGGCAGGTATCACGGGTGGGGTCCACTGTGTGAGGACTAACATCGCGGCCTTTCCCCAGACCAGCCACCGGGGACTCCAGCAAGGCCTCGGCCCAGCTCCCTGAAAGGGTCTCCCAGCCAGGCCTTCTAGCGGCCCAAGGCGGGTAGGCGGAGCGCAGATACCGGGGCCTCTTTCGCCCACCCTCGCCAGGGCACTGTCCTTCCCACCGGACCGATCCCGCGTCCCGAGGTCTCGCGGGGCCAGGCTGCACGAGCGGCGGAGCCCGGAGCCCGGGGCGGGGCCGGAGATGAGCCTGCAGGCGGGGGGCTGTGCGAGTGCGCGGGGCCAGGGGGCTGCTGTTTCCGAGCCGACAGCCCTGGTAGCGGGGCTCTGTGGGCGGAGACGCCCTCCCGAGCCTGGGCATCTTCGGAGTGGGACTCTCGGGTCGGAGTTCCGCCGCCGGCCCATCCAGTTTCAGCGGGTCGCCTTTGCCCCTGGGCCGGGCGGGGAGCCTCCCATTCCAGAGACCCCCGACTCCCTACCTCTCGCGGCGTAGGGGTGCCCTTTCTGCGACGCCGCGGGGCCGTCCTCTCCCCTCCCCGGGTGGCTGCAGCAGGGGCGCGGGAGCCCGCAGACTGCGGGGTTGCGGTCGCCCCTGCTTTGTGAGTTCCCGCAGCGGGGAGGAAGAAGGAGGGGAGGGAAGAGGGAGACGTGGGGAAGGGGACGCCGCGGGAGACTGGGAAGTGGCTGTCTCAGGGAGGAGCTAGGCCTCGAGTGAAGCCTGCTTGTAAGAAGGGCCAGGAGAGTCGGGTGCGCCCCCGCCCTCCCTGCCCCACCCCAAGATGGGGACCCAGAGCCCCTCCTCCCGCACTGGGCCTTCTTTCTGGGTAGTGGAGGGCTGGACTGGACTGAGCTGGGAAGGCCTGCAGTTCGGAGGCGCTGCTCTCTACGTCAGGACCGGCTTGCAAATGAAGATGTTGAGGGGCTGGCTCTGGGCTCATAGCAGAAGCTGCCAGATCTAGCGGCCACCCCTCAGTCCTCATCTGCGCCGGCCCTCCCAGCTTTCGACCCGGCCTCACTGTCTCCTGATTGAATCACTCCGGGCACCACCGTTCCCTGGTTCCTCCTTACAGCTCATGGCCAGCCCCTCTCAACTTTTTCTGGGCGATTCTCTTCTGACCTTAAGTCCGCAACGCTTGGAACTGGACCCACATCTCTTTCCATTCTGACACTCTGAGGGAGCGCAGCGTCCTTCATGTGGGGCTTGTGACCATCCTCCCCCCAGCCCCAGGGCAGCTGACTCCCAGGCGCTGTTTCCAGAGGTCAAGCCTTGGTAGCCAGTGGCCTGGACATCTGCCCCCGGGTGTCTCGGAGGCCCTCAGGGAAACCTTGTTCTGCTTCTCAGAGATGGCACCACGGTTCGCTTGGCCCGTGGAAACGTGTGTGTCATGGGACCTGGTGTGTGGGTCAGAGGAAGGACCGGGAGGAGGAGGAAGGTGTCCACATGCAATTTTTTTTTTGAGACTGAGTCTTGCTTTATCGCCCAGGCTGGAGTGCAGTGGCTAGATCTCAGCTCACTGCAATCTCTGCCTCCCAGGTTCAAGCGATTCTCCTGCCTTAGCCTCCCAAGTAGCTGGGATTACAGATGCCTGCCACTACACCCAGCTAATTTTTGTATATTTAGTAGAGATGGGGTTTCACTATGTTGGCCAGGCTGGTCTTGAACTCCTGACCTCAAATAATCCACCCACCTCGGCCTCCCATAAGTCCTGGGATTACAGCCGTGAGCCATCGAGCCCGACCTTCACACGCAATTCTTTAGCCTCAGTGTGGCCTTGTCTTATCTTCAGGTTTCTGACTATTGGAGCTCATACGGCAGCAAGCTCTGAGGGCTACTTTTGTGTTGGGCTAAAAAAAGCCAACCTCACTGTAAAGAAACTTCTCTCTCTCTCTTTCTCTCTCTCTGTTTGTGTGTGTGTGTTTCTGTGTGTGTAGACAAAACCCTAGTGCTGTTGGGAACGGGGTGAGGAGGCAGGCTTGGGGCCAGTTGGATGGGGAAGGCTTGCTTAGAAAACTAGACTATTTGGGTGTCCCCCATACTGTACTTCCTCTGATGATTTTCCTGTAAGAACTGAGCTGAGCTCCTTTGAAAGGGATAGCAGTATTCCCTGGGAGCCAGCTTTGGTGGGGGCAACTGGTGGAGCCTCTACCTTAGCTCCTTGGGGGCTCTGGGCTTTGAAAGGGAGGCTGTAATATGGCCTTGCAGCCCATGCCAGTGGCATCCCGGCCGGACCCATCTTTGACTGAGACTAAGCCCCAGGCCTGCTGGCAGCTCCCAGCCGTCCTCCCCACAGCCTGGCTGTGGCTGTTCCTCGGCCTGCCAGCCCCACAATCACAGCCCACAGGACGCACCCCCACTCCCTCCCTGATTTCCTGGAATTCAGAAAATGGATCACCCCTGCCTCGTCCTAGTTTTCCACCCCAGAGACCTGCCATACCCTTGGTCAAGTCCTCATGCAAACCAGATTCCTTTCATTCAAGGACTTCCAGAGAGAGCGTTACCCGTCCTCAGCCACACCCATGCCGCCCTGTCTGCCCTGTCTGGACTGCCTAGCTCCATCAGAACTCCACAGCCACTTTCTCTGGAAAGCCTTCCTGGCCGCCCTCACCAGGTGTTCTCTCTTCACTGGCCCCTCAAAGCTAGGTCTTGACTTGTCCTAGGGCCTCATCCCATACCATGTTTTATTGTCATAATATTCTTTCCCACAGTGACCCCAGTGCTCAGCACTGAGCCTGGCACAAAGTGCATGCTAAGGACAAGCTTGCTGCACACAGAAATGAATAGGGACTTCATATATATATATATATATATACACACACACACACACACACACACACACACACACACACACACACATACACACACTTTCTTTTTTGAGACTGAGTCTCGCTCTGTTGCCCAGGCTGGAGCCAGGCTAGAGTGCAGTGGTATAATCTTGGCTCATTGCAACCTCTGTCTCCCAGGTTCAAGTGATTCTCCTGCCTCAGCCTCCTGAGTAGCTGGGTTTACAGGTGCCTGCCACCGCACCCGGCTGATTTTTCTATTTTTAGTAGAGACAGGGTTTTACCATGTTGGCCAGGCTGGTCTCGAACTCCTGACTTCAGGTGGTCCACCCACCTAAGCCTACCGAAGTGCTGGGATTACAGACGTGAGCCACTGTGCCTGGCTCTAGGTGTATTTTTTAGAAGCTCTCAGTTGAGCTGTCATGGATATTGAATGAGGATTAGCAGGTGTTAGGTTATACAGTGTCCTGAGACTTACGATCAGAGGCCTGGTTTCCTCAAGAAGTTTGACCCCTGGATGAGCTTTAAGGCTGAGCTCTTGGCAAACAACTGTCATCCAGAATTCCCCTGTGCCAGGTGGGTCCCTGCTCCTGTTTCATCTGCAGGCTTCAACTCAGCTACCCAGGGCTCAGCTTGCTGGGATTTGGCACCTCTTGTGAGGCTGTCATGGTATCTGACCCTTGCCTTATCCTGCCCACCTCCGTGATGGGGTCCTGTTTCAATCTAGCATCGCCTATGCACTCCCATCTCATGCTGGCAACTCACAGGAACTGGTGCTTCTTGGACCCCTCTGGTCCAGATGGGTGAATGCAGAGCCTGACAGGCCCACCTATACACATGTATGCACCCCTGCCCAACAGAGACAGACAGAAACATTGCTGAGCCAGAGGGACCATTTTTATTAGATTCCAGCAAGACTACTGTACATGTTTCATGCAGATTAAATATGTGTCTTCACTGCCCCTGGGAGGGGAGCACTCTCACTGTCAGCTCCTTCATTGGTGTGTCAAGGGGTGAGTGTCAAGGAGAGCTCTCAATGTATTCCGTATGGGGGACAGTTGGGATCATGACTCGGGGTAGAGGTGAGACAGTAGGTATCTGAGGGTCCCTGGGACCTTGAGTCTTCAGAGGTTCAGGGACTGCAGGACCTTGGTCCTTTGCTGGTGCTGGTACCAGAGGATCTTGATCCTTCAGAGGCACTGGGACTATAGGAACTTGATTCTTCAGAGGTTCAGGGACTATAGGACCTTGATTCTTTGGAGGCTGTAGGACTGTGGGGCCTTGATCCTTGACTAGTACTGGGAGAATGGGGTCTTGATTCTTCACGGACTCAGGGACCACAGGACCTTGATTCTTTACAGGTGCCACAACTGCAGAATCGTGAACCTTTGCATGCTCTGGGACTACAACACCTTGATCCTTGACTGGCCCTGAGACCACTAAACCTTGATTCTTTACAGGCTCAGAGACCATGGAACCTTGATTCTTTGTGGGTGCTGTGGCCATGGCACTTTCATCCTTCAGATGCTCTGGGACCATGGGATCTTGATCCTTGATAGGTGCTGAGACCATGGGACCTTCATCCTTGACAGGTGCTGGGACTATGGGACCTTCATCCTTGATAGGTGCTGAGACCATGGGACCTTCATCCTTGACAGGTGCTGGGACTATGGGACCTTCATCCTTGACAGGTGCTGAGACCATGGGACCTGGATCCTTGACAGATGCTGAGACCATGGGACCTTCATCCTTGACAGGTGCTGGGACCATAGGAGCTTGATTCTTCACAGGCTCAGGAATCCTAGGACCTTGATCCTTTAGAGACTCTGGTACCACAGAGCCTTGATCCTTAACTTTTGCTGGAACCATAGGACTTTGATTCTTTGGAGGAACTGGGACTGAGGGACCCTGGTCCTTGACTGGTGCTGAGATAACAGGGCTTTCATTCTTTAAAGGCTCAGGGACCATGCGATCTTGATCCTTGACTGGTAACGGGATCATGGGACCTAGATCCTTTGGAGGCCCTGGGACCACAGAACCTTGCTTCTTCAGAGGCTCTTGGACCATAGGACCTTGACCTTTCAGAAGGCCTGGGACCACAGAACCTTGATCCTTGTCTGGCTCTGTGGCTACAGTACCTTGATTCTTACTTGAATCACTGACGGGTTGAGCCAGGCTCCTGCAAAGGAGAGAGAGGTGATCACTGTGAGAGTAGAGCTCAGGCAGGGACAAGGCAGAGTACAGATTGCCTAATAAGTCTTGGCCTAGTGGAGCCTGGGCCGGGCAGCTCTTGCTGGAGAGCCAGGAGAATCTGATTTCTGTGTTCTTAGTACAGAATGTGGGCGGGGGTGAGGGAGGGGGTGAGGGGAAGGCTCAGGAATCAGTCATTCAATGTGCTTGCCAATTGATTATAACCTGCACGTGGCACAGGGGGTGGCACCCTGGTGACAATGGCAGTACTGTAGCTGGACTCAGAGTCATCCAGTAGGCATCCCAGCAGCCCGTCCACCCCACATTCCATCCAGGTCCCTACTTTTTCTTCTAGGATCGTTGGGCCCATCCTGGGAGCCCCATCTCAGCTGCCCACCAGATGCCCCCACAGGCCAGGGTGCTCTTTTCTTGTTCTCAGGGCCTTCAAAGTTCTTTTGCCTCCTTGACTCCCTGACCCCCTTGTTAAGCGCTGGGTGCAGGAAGGGGCAAGGGATCCATGGCATACCAGGAAAGGAAGCAGTGGGAATGCCCCTCTCTCCCTCTCCTGCAAGGGGAAAAGTATTTTATCACTGACATTGTATAGAATGAGCAGCATATGGTGATAATAAAAAGCAGGCCAGCTATTAGTTTTTTGTTATTTGTTTTTGTAGATACGGGGTCTCACTATGTCACCTAGGCTGTTCTCCAGCTCCTGACCTCAAGTGATCCTCCCACCTCAGCCTCCTGAATAGCTGGACTACAGGCAGCTTTTAGCTTTATTCCTTTAAATTCTCCATAGACAGTGCTCCCTGTGATTGCCTGCACCACTCCCACTACCCCCAACCTTTGCTAGGTAACTCAATGGGACTCCGCTTTCAGGTAGGGATGAGGCCCTGATCCCCCCACTCCATTCCCACTTCTGGCTCTCTCTGCTCTCCTGAGACCCTTGCCCTCACCAACTTCAAGGCTCCTGGGCTTATTTCCCTGCAGCCAAGAGTCCCAGTCTTTCATCAGAATCCTCAGGCACTGTTCCCTCGCCTCACTGGGGCCGTCTGCCTCATCCCCTGGCCCACCCACACTGTGGAGAGCGTGTGACAACACTAACACTCAAAGGCAAGCGTTGCCACACTGAGACCCGGCCAGCCTGGAGCCCTCTGGTTTAGAGTGCACACTCCTTCCTCGCAGGCCACGTTGGAAGTCGAGAGAGTGGCATTGCTCAGCAAGCATCACAGGCCCTTGCACGCCTACAACACATCCAGCTTTCCAAATGGCTCCCTTTTATAGCTCATTTGAGCAACAGAGCAGCCCTGTGAAGCACACAGGAAGGATTTTCTTACCCTTATTTGTCTGATGAAGAAAATGAAGTCATGAGAGGACAAGTGATGGGGAAAGTGAGGGGACCCCCATGGACTAGCATCTGGATCCTTCCGCTCCTGGAGCCTGTGCTCTTTCCCTTAGTGTGCCTGGCACATAGTAGGTGCTCAATGCAAGGTGGCTATTACTATTATTCTATTTATTGGGTATAATGATATTTACTCAGAAATCTATAATGATTAGAGGTCAGTACCTAGAGCACCTTGTACTATGGTATTACTGGGTAGTATTATGGTTGTTTTTCTATTTACTTAGAAGCAAAATTATATGTATTTGGACTGCTTTTATTCTTCTGTATTGTCCTGATGCAGAAGCTTTTTACTGTATTTAGCATCCTGAGCCACCCAGGGACTGGTATTTTTCAGCAGAGTCCACGCAGCACAGGCAACCTCTCCATCCAGTTCCCCTGGCTGTCCCTGAGCATCACAGTGGAAGGAGCCAGGGCGGCTCTCTGGCTCAGCACGACATGGAACACAGCTGCTCTGGCCAGATGGACACAGCTGGCTCAAGATAGCTGGCTGCTATCAGTAGGACCTTAGTGTTTGAGAAGACAGCCAGGCAAGGCCGTGAGAAGCATGTGGAATCCAAAAGCGGCATTAAAATACCTCCAGTCACTGGTGGCTGGTCAGAGAGGAAAAAGAAAAACCGAATTCAGAATAGGGCCAAGCAGGAAATTGATTAGGTGTATTCTCTTAGATTGTGAAGCGACCTGGGTGGTGTCCTCCCAACAGGGTGAGGAAGCTGAGAAGGGACAAAAGAAAAAAAAGGGAGCTTAACTCCATCTCAGGGGCTTGGGCTGCAGAACCTATCCCAAGGGTAGGACATGGGCCTGGAGTCTCCTGCTGGCATGGAGGTCACAAAGAAGGCCAGCCTTGCAGCCTGGGCCAGGAAGTACGTTTCCCTGGATATTTATAGCATTGGCTCCTGTGCCACGTACCAAATTTCTGTTTAATGGGCTCTTCTGTTTAATGAGCCAGCTGTGAGCTAGCCTCAACTTTGCATGGATACATAATCCCATATTGCTTAGGTTAGAAAACTTTTTTCTTTAGTGGGTATTTTTAATCATGGGAAGGTTATAATTAAGATTAAAAATGATGAATTAAATCAAGTGCCTAATATTACTTTTTTTATATTAAGTTTAAGAAAAACCCTGTAATCCCAGCACTTTGGGAGGCCGAGGTGGGCGGATCACTTGAGGTCAGGAGTTTGAGATCAGCCTGGGTAACATGGTGAAACCCCATCTCTACTAAAAATACAAAAATTAGCTGGGTGTGGTGGCAGGCGCCTGTAGTCCCAGATACTCAGGAGGTTGAGGTGGGAGAATCGTTTTAGCCCAGGAGGTGGAGGTGGCAGTGAGCTGAGATCACACCACTGCACTCTAACCTGGGTGACACAGTGAGACACTGGCTCCAGGAAAAAAGAAAAAAGAAAAAAGTTTAAGAAAAATATGCATAGATTTAGTTCAAAGTTATTTGTAATGTTTAAGATAATTTAGCATATTAGAATGTCTAACAGATTAGCTTTGTAATCCCAATATAAAATGTGCAATGGAATAATTAAATTAGATGTGTAACTTAAAGCTGAAAGATATGACAGTTTTACACATTTTTAAACAATGATGGAACTTTTATGACAAGCCAATGGTCACCATATTTTTAATCTTAATTTATTTAAAATTATTTATAATTTAATTTATATTTTGGGTAATTGAATTAAGCTATAACATCCTCCTTAAAAGAGATTGTTACATTTTACTAATTTTATTTTTGTTACTTTTTATTAAGCATTCATCTTTAAAATCCAAGCAGCCTGGACAGTTTTTCTATGCACGAAACTGCACTCAAGGGCACCATGAAATCCTCACTGACACTGACTGGTCCTCACATGGTTCCAGTTGCCTGCCAGTCTCGCATCTGTAAAGTGCCCCACCTCCTCCAGTGAGGCTGGTATGAATGAGGCAAACCCATCCCCTCAGGGTGGAAGCTGGTTCGTGGCTTGGGGAGCAGAAGCAGGCTGCATTCAGCCCACTCAGGTCACAGGCCAGCTGTCCTTGGGCATGGCCCAACCTGCACAACCAAATCTGGTGCCCTGGGTCAGCAGCACATGTTCTCAAGACAGCATATGCCACGGGCGCCTTCTCCCAGCCTGTGCACCCTGAAAGCACTAACCTCTCAGAAAGTACAACGACCTGCTGGGCTGACCTTGGTTTCTGTGCTGCTTATTGCCTGAAAGGTCTTGGGCTATTGTTTAACCACAATAGACCTCAGTTTCCCCACCTGTCAAGTGGGGATAACGATATAAATGTCAGGGATTATTACAACAGAAAATTTTGCTAGGTGGGCGTCTGGAATAATAATTCTTGATATTTTCAGAGTGCTTGGATAGTGCACAAATAAGTCCACTTCTGTAATAACTGTGATAGCAGTTTACTAAAATGCTCATGCGTCTGTGGCCTTATGTCATTCAACCCTCACAGCAGTCCTGGGGGAACCCCATTTTCCCTGCATCATCCTCTCATGCTGTTTTGCACACTGCCAGCCCGGGCTGTGTCTTTGTTTCTGCTTCACGCACTTTTCTTTGTCAAGGCTCTGCCTGTCCTTGAAGGCTCGGCTTAGCTCCCACCTCCTCCCTGGTCTTCCTGCCTGTGTCTCTCCAGATTAGTTTCGTTTGCATCCCTGCTGCAGCACCATCTCACAGTCTCTCTCTCTCCACTTTCTCACATATCCCCACTGCAGGCCAGGCTCCCCTGCTAGACAGTGAGCTCCCTGAAGACAGGGGCCAACCTCCTTGCCTGCAGCCCCAATGTCCAGCACAGTATCTGAAACAAAGAAGGCAAAATGGAAAGTTTTAAAAGTTATTGTTGCTGAAAGCTGGTTCATCCTCTATTCCTTAGCCCCTGCCAGAAACTCAGATTTACCCTTGATACCTCACTCTCCCTCAAAACCCTCACCCCATCCATCAGGTCCCATTGATTTCAGCTCCTAACATTTATCTCTTGAATATTCCCACTTCTTTCCCTCCCTCCCTTCCCCTACCACCTGCTATGCCATCATCTATCTGGACCACTGTCACAGCCTCCTAACTGCTGTCCCCTGTTCCATGTATTCTTGCTCTCCTCCAATCCATTCTTCATACAGAAATCAGAATGATCTTTTAAGAGAGCAAACCCTATCTTGTCCCTTCTTTGCTCACAACCCTTCAATACCTTCTCCTTGTACCAAGAATAAAGAAGAAAATCTGTTACACAGCCCCACCTAGCTGGCCAATCTACCCGCTTCCTTACCCCTTCACCTCTCTCCTTCCTGCCTTTCCTGGCTCTCTGTGCCCAGCATTCTGTTCCTTCAACACGCCCTGCTCCTTCCCATTTTACAGCTTTTGCACACGCAGCTATCTGCTCCTGGAATATTCTCTTGTTCCCTCTTCACCTGGCTAGTGTTTAGTCAGCTGTCATCTCTCAGCTCACTGAAGCACTGCCCTGGGAAGCCTTCCCTGACCCCACAGTCATGGCCAGCCCCTGCTATGGGCTCTCCTAGTCCCTGGCACTTGCTTTCCTCTCTTATCTCAGCTAATTCCTTGTATTCTTCTGGATTAATGTTTCTCCCACTAGACTGAAGTGTCCAGAGGGCAGGGACCATGTCACTTTTGCACATCATTGTATCCTCTGTACCTTAAATGAACAGTACCTGAGCCCAGGTGGGTTCTGACTTAATACTTGAGTGAATGAATAAACAAGAGACTGTTCTGTGCCAGGCTCTGTCCTATTTGCAAACTTTAATGTTCCAAGGTTATATGAGACATCTTGTCCTAGACACTTCATCTTCTATCCTTCTTCCTGTTTCCATGGAGACAAGGCGATGCCTCCTGAGTGCACACACACTGACATTGGATCCATACTTTCCAGAGTCTAGCAGCAGGATTACTGAGCCCTGTCCTCCACTGGATGGTGAAAGGACTTCACTCCCTCCCACTGATTCCTGCCCTTGCACACAATTCCAGTCCTATAGTCCATCTACATGGTTTTTTTCTTCCCAGATTGTCTCCTGTTGCACCATCAAATCAGCCAACAGCTGTGGCAATGCTCCTGGCATAGGGCTCCATTCAGAAAGCGGGGAGCCTATGGACCCTGTCCTTGAATCCCCTTGCCTTCCAGGGGAAGTGTGGGAGTGTGAGGCAGTGTGGAAAAGCCTTGAGGAAGAAAGAAACTGAGCAATAACTATGGGCCAGGCTTGGTGCCAGACGTTTTAACATATATTATTTCTCATGATGTAAAAAGCAACCTGCTAAAGAGACAGTGCATTGACTGGGCTTGAGGCCAGAAGAGCTGGGTTTGAATGTGAATTCAACCCCTTCCTAGCCATAGGATAGCATTGGGGCACACATCTCCAGGCCTCAGTTTCCTTATCTATAAAAGGAAGATTAGAAGGTCCACCTTCTAGGGAGGATTAGCTTATGTGAATGCTCATGGCATGGCCCCTGGAATACAAGTGATGTTTAGCAAATGTTAATTCCAAAGGGGGCTTGGTGATCTGGTCCATTTGTCTTGCTCCACAGATGGAAACTTGCCCAGAATGGACAAGTGACTCTCCAGGTCCAGGACTAAAACATGGGCCTCTCAACATCTCAGCAGGCAGGTGGAAGAGATGGAGCAAACTCACTTGGAGCAAAGATGGGCAGGAGGGGAACAGCGAAGTCCAGGCCAACGGCACCACAGGGCCCCTGGCAGAACATGGACAGAGACAGTGTGATTCCAGGGCTCTGTTCCCTTGCTGCTGCCTCCATGGGCCCCGTACATGTGCTCGTGATTCTTAGACACAAACAAAGCTCCTAACACAGTGATGGAAATGCAGCCACCAAGGGGGATTGCCAAGGAAACCATCTTTGAAAGGCTCATTATTCTTATGAAGAATCTGCAGGAGACAGGCGTTCTCAAAACAACTCTCACTCCGCCTCTCTCCGCAACAGGACTCTGTGGGAGCATCTCTTTTAGTAATTATCCTGTTGTTTGGTAATTATCTGCCTCTCCTGCTAGCCTGTGGGACTGTGTTTTCTTCGTCTTTGCATCATGAATATCTAGCACAGGGTCTGGCTCATTGTAGTACCCGGCAGATATTGGTGGGAAAAACACATGGCTGGTGTAGCTTCTTCTCTTTATTCACTTTTAATTTTTTTCTCTTTTATCCATTCACTGAACAAATCTACTGAGACCCTCCTCTGTGTCAGGCCCTCACTGGGGACACAGAAGTGAATGAGAGCCAAGCCCTGACTTGGGGGAAGGAGCTCCTACAGTGAGGCAGGAGACAGACCTGTAAACATACACCACAAACATGACGCCACCACCCGGTACAGGCACCACCTCCAAGCTGGGCCCTAAGCCTTATTGGCCTGTGTCTCTTCAAACCAGAGAGGCTCAAAGGTCTTATTAGGGGCCAAGCTGTCACTTTGTTGGAGAAGTCTTCCCTCTCTATTCCATAAAAGCACAACTCCACAAGCCAAATCAAAGGTGCCCAGGGCTGGAAGGACAGACTGCTGGGCCGTGGGTCTCCTGAGCCTCTGCTGCAATCTCCCTGGCAGGTGGCTGCCCAGCCGCTGCTTGCACTGCCTGGGGTGGGCTGCACATGCCCGGTGAGGCAGCCTCCTCCTCAGTGGCCACTGGTTAGACCTGAGCAGAAGCTTACATTGCAGTCAGCTCCACTCCTTCCTATCTCTGCACTGATCCCTGTTTTGCACTCCGGGGCCACCCTTTTAGTGAATGCCCTGCTGGCTGCCCCAGGACAGTCTTTCAGGTATTTGAAGGGGGCAGCAATTGGGTCTGTATCCCTGGCTTCTCCAAGTAACACATGCCCCACAACAGTTCAGACTTGGTTCCCAGAGCCCTCACATTCCAACTGCCCTCCTTATAATGTGTCTCAGTTGGCTCTGTCCCTTGGAAAGTGCAACTCCAGAACTGAAAGCCATATTGTAGATGTGGTCTCCACACAGGACACACCTCTTCTGCCCTGGAGTCTATACCTCCAATGATCAGCCCAACCAGTTCTAGCTTTATCAGTGCTGGCTGCCCAAACACCACCCCTCGCCATCCACTTAGCAACCTCTCCTCCGTGACTGAAGAATCTTCCTCAGTGAAAAAACCTCTAAGCCTCTACTTCCTTTTTCTGTGTTCCCACAGTGCCCCCACCCCCACCCCCACCTTGGCAGTAGCCCCTGTCAGATCAGCTTCAATAGTTTCGTATCTGCCTCTCTAGACTGGGCACTTTCAGGCCAGGGACCATGCATGCTTCATCTCTCCCTCTCTCCCTCCCCTCCTCTCCTCTCTCTCTTCCCTGCCTCTTGCCTCCTTCCATACTTCCACAAACATTTACTAAATGCCTACTATGTGCCAGGCCATAGGGATCACTAGCATAGGGCTGGCACATGGTAGGAGGCCTACTTTCTCAATAAGGAGTTTTAAAATAGCTCATACAAGATCAAATTCTAACAACCGCATTTACATGACATAAAAATGTTTTCCTATTTTTAACTTAGCACCTTTTTTGTCCCTCCAAATGATAACATCTCTTTAAGGTTTCTGAGATAACTTTACATACAAGGCATTTGATTCTCACAACAATGGTGTCAGCCAGGCAGACAGAAAGCCCTTTCCTCACCTTCCAGAAGCGAAAACGTGGTGCAGAAAGCAGAAGTAAGTTGCCCTAAGTCACGTAGTGAGTTCAGGCAAAGTCAGGACCTTAATGGAGGAGCTCTTTCCTCTCTATAGTATCCCTCCTGGTGGAATATACAGATATAGAGATTCCAAATTTGTCTGCAGATGCCTGGACTGGGCTCGGCTTGAGATGACTCTGACTGGCTCTGGCTGGAGCCAATGACTTCTGCAGGTTCCAGCTCAGAGCTCCCAACTGCATCTCCTTAGAGAGTTGCCCCTCTGGGCCCAAGCCACCAAAAACCTGGCTGGCTACTCCCACTGCACAGCGCCCCCTACCTGCCACGTTTACTTCCTAGCATTCAGCCGACCCTGAAAAAGAAGACCTTAGCCCCAGAAAGCAGTCGCATCCTGCCTAAGAGTGCCCATCCACATTCACACCTGGAAGCCCTACCTGTGCAGCTGCCAATCAGTCTACCAGCCCAGGGCCACACTGAGTCCGCCAGATGTGGCTCATCACACAGAAACACCAGCTAGGACCACAGTTAGGAGAAATGCTGCCTCCACAAGACTTAATTCTGGGTCAGGGGTGGAGGGAGTGAACTGTGTAGATCAAACTCATAGATCCAACTCAGCATCTGTGACCTTCTTGTGACTCATTTTCCATAGACGAGAGTATGGAGAGTCATTGAACGTTTCAGAGCAAGCGAGGGACAGAGGAGGAGGCTGCTGTTTCAGGGGATGCACATCTCTGCAACAGGAATCCTACAGATAGTCCCAAGCGCTGGACAAGGAATGGGTTTTAGGGTCACCCAAACCTGGGTTCACATCCTGGCTCACCACTTACAAGTTGTGTGACTTTGTTCCTTAATCACCGAGTTCTGATTTCTTTATCTGTAAATGAGAGTGACACCTGCAGACTCTAACCTTACTGTGAGGATTAAATGAGACGAAGTGTGTAAAGGCCAAATAAAGGTTCATTCCCTCCCCCTAGGCTGTGGCAACTCTGCATTTTACAAAAGTCAAATCAAGATCTGGGGCCAGTTCCTAGTTCAGGTCTTTCCCTGCCACTCTGGGTTCCCTCCAGGCAGACATGTTCTTCTGAAATACAGGGAAATGGTTGCACTTAGGTGGGTAAGTGGCTAGGTGGTTATGTTTTCTTTGTGGTTATTTACCTATTTATTTTCGTCATTGTTAAATACTTTTTCTAGATTTGGCCTGCTAAGGAGAACTAAATAAATTTCCAATTATATGAGAAATATTTTTAAAGGCATTCTCGATTGTTTCAGCACCAAGAAGGCAAAGTCAAAGGCACAGTGGATTGTCCCAGTGGGCTGCCAGGAATCTAATAATTCTGCTAATGACCCTTTTTAAAATGTAAAGTGTTGGACTAAGGCAGCGCTCAATTCTTGTCTAACACTATGCTCCTGGGAACTTGCAAATCATCATTGTTTTTCCCCAACCCCCATCTAAAGCAAAGGATCGGATCTTGAGCAATCAATCAAAATTGGTTTCCTGTGTCCAGAGGGGATCACTCCAAATGAATGTGGAATTGCAGAGATGGATCTGCACCAGCTGATTTATAGGGTGTGCTTAGAGAGCAGGGGCCAGATGAAAGGCTGGCGGATGGGAAGAGGCAGCAAGAGCCAACACTAGATGGCCTTAATCTCAGGCCATTGTGTGGCAGAAGGAGTGGATTCACCTTGTGTAGCTCCAGCTGCCATACTGTTGGGGACCAGGGGCAGTAATTAACTGGGAAGCTGTGGTCAGCAAAACTACCCATAACATGAGCTATTGGTGAGGGCATTGCACATTCCAGTTTGCAGAGGACTTTTTCATGCCTCCCCATGGGGCCCTCACCGCAGGCCTGGGAATCAGGTATCCCTTGCTTTCAGAGCTCTTGCCACCTGCTATCCCGAACTCTGGAAACAAACAGGTTGAAATAAATAAAATTATCCCTTGCTGGCCAAATTCTTACTTCCTGAATTTGGGAACCAAATATATTCAAAGAGTGATGGATATTTGTATTATTGTTATCTACTGGAGGCTTAAAGAAATTAAGAGACTCAGTTAAGGTCACACAGCTAGTAAATAGTAGAGCTTGGATTTAGAGCCAGGCCTGTTGGTTATAATCCTTGCTTGGAATTAGACATGCCTGTGAAATGTGTGGTGGTGGGGAGGGTCCTGTCACCCTAGAGTTACGAGCCCGAAACTGAGCAGGGAGTGAGATTGGCCAACCTCTTAGATTACCCTGTAACCAACGGCCCATGATTTTATGCAATCAAGACTGTTTAGAAAAAGTGGCTATCTAAAGTACAGAGGTATGCAGGCCTGAACAGAGGCCAGCCAGTATAAAACCAGCCATTGACTGCTCTCTGGTCCGCAGTTGCTGTGACCTCTCACAAAACTGCCCCTTTCATGGGAGCAGAGACAGTTATTAGTCAGAGAAGAGCCTTGTGGAGGCACCATGGTGAATGTGGAGGCAGACAGTGAATCTTATCATTCATTCACTCACTCATTTTTCATTCAATGAGCACTTTAGAAGACACTCTCTATGGTAGGCTTTGAACCAGAAGCTAGGGCTACAAAGGTGAACAGAGACCTGGCCCTTGCCCTGGGGGAGCATGGTCTAGTAAGGGGGATACACACATGAGCGGATGACACAGTACATGTGGCAAGTTCCATCATGAAGACACACAGGGAGCAGCTTACCCAGCTTGGGAGGTGCGGGAAAGGTTTCCTGGAGCTGTCCCCTGAGCGGAGTCTTGAAGGATGAGTTAGCCAGGTGGAGAAGCAGGAGAAGGGCATTCCAGGCAGGTGGACAGCGAGGGTAAAGGCATGGAGGTGAGAAGCAGCATGGTGCACCGAGGGAACAAGAAGCTTCTGCGCCACGAGGAGCCCACGGATGGTTTAAAGCACGGGGTGACATGGTCAGATTTGCATAAAGATCCCTCTAGCAGCTTAAACCAGTAGCAAGCAGTGGCAGTAACTTTTAAATCTCAGCATCTGAAGCTCTCTTGGCCCCAGATAAGAGTTCTGGGGCCATCTGTTGAGATCACTATATACAATGCCAGGTTAACAAGTAATTGAGGCCCATTACATGAGGACAAGGGACAGAAATTTAAGCTCAATTCCACTGGCTGAAATAAAATGCTCAAAATGGCAGTCTCAGATCCAATACTCATATATTGCAGATAATAATGGATACTAGTTTTATCTTGGTACCTCCAGGACTGAGTATATTTCTTGTGAATGAAGAATCTGCTGGACCATTCTGCATTTAGTAACCTACATTGCAGTCACCCAGGCAAGCTAGTACCAGAAGGAGAAAAACTGTGTATTGGCTGTGATAATTGGTCAGTACAGCCAGGACGTCTGAGCTAGATGTATATGGATCTGACCCCATTCTTATTTTCCCTCAGTTTGTATCCGGGTCCCAAGATTTAAAGAGGGTACTAGGCAAGCTTGCTGGAGGACCTGGAATGGCCCAGCCAGAGTGTAGCACTGTGGGGTATGGGCTTAGTTTTTATTGGGGGTCCCACTTGTCTGAAACCTGATTCTTTTCAGGCCAGCTGAGCCTCCTTCAGGTGAGAGGGATAGACAGCAGGCTATGGAGCTAGAAGCCTGGATTCCAGTGCTTCCTCCATCTTCCAAGCCTGACCAGGCTGGCAGGTGCTCCCTCCTCTTTGAGCTTCCCTTTCTCCTCTGTTACGTGGGGCCAACACCTGCCCCATAACATTGGGAGGGTTCAGTGGAATGGCACAGAAAGAAACGCTTCGTAAGCAACGCATACATATACATTGTTAGAATATTACCATTTAGGTCTGTGGACTCAAGGTAATTCAATAGCTGTAATTCTTTAAAAGCAATCTTCTTAAGAATGTTTGCCTCAATCAACTTCATGTATTACTAACAGCTAAGTATAGATCTGTCAGAAAGTGGACAAGTACTTTCAAGTACTCTAAAGGGAGGGGAAGGGCGTGAAGTGACACGTTTAGTGTCCTCCAGGGGTTCCCTACAGCCCTCATGTCATTTCATCCTCACTGTGCTCCTCTGAGGGGGGTATTAGTGTCCCCATTTTCAGAGGAGGACACTAATGCTCCAGGAGGTTAGTGAGAGACACAGCGTTGCACGGCAGCACTGATTTCCACTCACGAACCTTGTAAATGCCTAAGTGCACTGTCCATGTTAACCAGTATTCATAGGGTAAATAACACAATACATAATGGTGTTAATTCTAGTTCTCCTTGTTGCAGGAATCCTAGGATGGTCTAGGTGTTATGAGGATATATGCATCAAATGGCAGTGGGGTGGAAGTGGGGGTTGAAACACATGCCTGGTTCTGTGAGAGTGGAGTTTGGGCTCCCTTTGTTTGAAGTAGCTGTCTTTCCTGTTTCAGTGGCCTTGGCTGCCCCAGCCGCTTTGCTAGCCCTGCTGGTCTCAGGTGGTGCTAGGGGTGGAGCCTTGCTTTAACGCAGATGGTCCACAGGTTACATCCTGAAAGAAACTTCTGTACCTATGGTCCTGAAAATGTGAACTGCTTTGAGACACTTTAGCAGTAAAAGGAGCCTTAAACCTCAGTGACACACTAAAGGAGTCCATAGCCTTTGTGAAATGAGACTTGACGCTCCTCAAATCTATGAGAAGCAGGTTGTAAAATCTTAAACCCTAGTGAAACAAAAGAGGGAAGAATTTCACGAAGAACACACAAACTCTAAGGAAGAATTGAAATACATTTATAGCTAACTTAGCAACAACGACCTATTTTGAAAATAGGGGGCTCGTTTGAATTTTGTTTGTTTGCTGTTTCAGCGAGGCAATGTGAGTGATGGGTTATAGATTTGCCTCCTGGGGCTCTGGGCAGCAGAGGGGAGCATGGTGGGAACCACAGGCAGAAGAGCCTCTGGGGGAGCCCTGAGCACGTGGGCAGCACTGACAAAGCTGGCAAGGCCCCTGCCTTCCTGCCTCCTCCATTGCCCAACGCTTGTCCTTTCTGTGACTCTGAGTGTGTCTCACCTTCTCGCACTCTCTTAGGTTACTCTAGGTGTCTTCATATGTGTGCTTTCCCGTGTCTTTTTCTCTCTGTGCCGCTATTTCTACCTCTCTATTTCTCGCCTGTCTTTCTTACCACCTCTCTCAATCCCTGTTTTGTCTCTCTCCCTTAATTCGTCAAAAGAGAGCTTAATAATATGCTTTTATGTATTTGTTTTATTTCTTGAGCAGCTTTTGTGTTTTCTGCCTCATACAAAAGTAGACAGGTGGGTGGGATGTTTTCTATTCATCTGGAAAACAAATACATACGGCTTTTCATTTATACCACCCTTGATTGATTTCTACCCCTGCCTCCCCCAAAACTCAGCAATCAGGTCCAGCAATAAAAGCCCACCCTAGGGCTCCTAGCTTAGAGCAAGAGAGGATCTGTGGTGTCGCCTGACGCATAAGCAAGCAAGAGAAGCATGACAGGGGAGCATGCAGGGGTGTAGGTACGATCTGGGCATATGGAAATGGAGATCCCAGTTAGCAACCGCCCACTCATGTGCACCAGGCCTCTCCACCACCGAGCTCTGCCACTCTCCAGCCTGTGCCATGACCCTCCCAAGGGAGCTACCCCCAAGAACTGAAGTTCACCTGGTGTTTGATGGCCCCCCTCCGACCTCTGCTTGGGCAGACCCCTCTATCTGGCATGCCTTGGCCACCCCCGGCTCTGTTCACCTGGTCAACACCTACCCATCGCTGAAGTCCTCCCTGATCCATGGAACCAGCTAGAATGGCCTCCTCCTTCGTGCCCTACTGTGATCAGAGGCGGGGTCTCAGTCATCCTGGTTTCCCTAGTGCCCAGCACAGTGCCTGGCACATAATAGGTATTCAATCAACATATGTTGGAAAAATGAAGAGTATAAAATCTTTTGTCTTCCACTTTACCAGAAGGATAACAAAGTGGGCAAACTTGGTCCTAGCTTTCAGGTTCCCACCCAGCCTCCCAATTTTCCATTTCTAGACTTGCTCCCTGCAGTGGCCTTGTCCTTACATATCCACACCCCAGCTGCTTTCCAGGGCTCCCTCTGCCACAAAGCCTTCCGCGACTCCCCAGCCCTAGCTGGAAGAAGCCTGTCCTTCATCTGAGTTCCCAACTACCTGATCTGTTGTTCCTTGGTGGCCTGTCTGGTGGCTGTTTCAGCACCCCCACATAAGGCACACACACGACTGTCACCCCCACAACCCACAGTGAGCCAGCCCCCTATGGGTGGAACATCCACAGTGACCATAGATTAACTGAGCAAGTGAAGGCATCTCTGCCATCCCTTGGGAGGAGAAAAAGCCAGAAACGACAGTCCTGCCAGTCGACAGGAAGGAGGCAGACAGTCAGAGCCCAGCCTCCCAGCGTGGCAAGGTGGTGCTCAGTGCAGGCGGTCGCTCTTCCCGGCAACATTGGATCAAAATGTTACACTACCTTTTTGGCCAGTGCGTCTCCCGGTCCATCTTCGCTTTCCCAAAACTTAGCTCTGACTGCTTGCCAATAGTATCTGAGAAGCAATCTAAAAGAGTCAAGCTGCATTATGGAGAGCCCCAGGAAGACTGCAGGGCACAGCTCATCTTGCAGAGAATGGCTCAAATGGAAAAGGTTCGTTCCTTCACCTACTCAGGTGGGCCTCACCAAGGAAATAAGATCAAGAAAGTGGTGTTCGTCTTTAGCATTTATTTATAATTGGAAAAACTGTTTGTTTGTTTGTTTTTCTGAGCAAGCACAGACCACAAGCACGTCACAATCAATTGGCTATACATGAATATTTTTGTCATTCTCTTACAGCAGGAATGAAATAGCACCAAGAGAGGTGTGCGCTGCATGTTACATAGACAATCTGTGGTATGCAACAAAACCCAGGCCACAAAATCGTAATTAGACACTTCCTGTCTGCCTCAGAGAGGCAAAGCTATGTGGACCGAATGGGAGCACAGACAGGACAGATTGCTGAGGGAAGCCAATGCGCAGCTCTTGGGGCTGCTTTTGCAGGCAGGGAAACAGCGGGAAAGCTTCAGTCCCAGCTCCCTCACCAGGGAAGGACGGGGAACCACAGGGAAATGTACAGAGGCCAGTGGGACAAGCTTTGGAAGCTTGGTCACCATCAGGAAGGCAACACCCAAACACTGCTTGTGGAACCAAAATCGGTTTCATTCAGTACATTTGGGATATAGAATGAGACTGGCTGAGTTTTATTTGTAAACAGCAGAAATCAAAGGAAGTCTCTTGCCAGTAAAGTGACACATTCAAGAGTCAAAGTGACAAACAGGGTTTTCTCAGTGGGTGTGTTAAGCAGAAGGGGATACTGACAGGTTGAAAAAGACATGCTACAGGTCCTCTAAAGCCTTGGGTGGGCAGGGCAGGAAGTTGGTCCCTGGGGCAGTGAGTGGAGGTAGGGGGTGGGGAAGCCTGTGGGACCCTTATGGCAAACTGCGATTTGGGCAACACCAACTTGACTTGGTCATAGGGATCAAGTCATATGCACTCTCTGGTTGTGTGGCTGTGGAGACAGATTTCTTTATACTGCCCACCACGCCTAGCACAGTGCCTGGCACACAGGCTTCTAACAAGGGAATGCTAAATAAATGATCCCCTGTGCATTGTAAACTCTGATTTATTTGATCTGCAAAAATAAATGATTATTCTATGGAGAAATCCAAATTGTGGCTAGCATCAACATGTCTGACTAATGCCAAATCTTGAGAGACTGAACATACATTGGCAAATTCTCTGGATACAATTAAAATCATGTTGCTAGAGCTTTCTGCTAAATGTTAAGATTAGCTGGCAAAGAGTTGGAATCAGTACTGGGATCCATCTAGTCATTTCCTGATAGCTTTCAAAATCTGTGACTCATAAACACGGAGACCCACCAGCATTTTCTACGTTCCTTCATACTTCTCCTTCCTCACAGTTTCAAACCCTGAGATAGAAAGGAAGGTCGCAGTGGGCCTGATCAACAACTTCGTTTCTGATATTCCTGTTCTGTTAATAATTATGGCTCATGTAGCACATGCCGAATTAATTTGCAAAAGACTTCTCACTCAGCCCCAAGGTGACAACCAAAATGATGTAAGCAGAGACTTTGCTGCCTGAATGGTCAGAGTAACAGAGAGTTCGTGGAGGCTCCACTTCCTCCAAACCAGAAGGACCTAAAGGGACTTTGAGGTAAGGAACTGTGAGACCCTCACTCTTCACCCCTTTCATTATAAAAGAAAAGCAGGCCTGCGCCGGGGCTTGACACCGGATGGCAGCCCAGTGTGTCAGAATGCCGGGGACAAGAGGATTTTAAGGACAGGAGATACAGAGTGTGCTGAGCAATATACACGTCACATTGGCAAATATTATTTTTCTGGTAACTATTTTGCGTTCCCTCACAAGCACTGGGGTTTTTTTTTCACAACAACTCCCTGACTAATTCCTACAACACAACTCTAGCACAGCGAAGGTGGCACTTGCCACCCTTGGGGGCTTTGGCCACACACACACACACGACACGGAATATACTGAGAGCTGCTTTTATATATTGAGGTCAAAGCTGCTTGCTAATTAGTTAGCAGGGCAGTCTCCTAGTCTGCAGCTAAGTCATAGACATTCTCCCTGACCTGAGGCCTGGCACCGCTGCCCTCTCTGAGGAGCAGACCAGAGCGGCTCCGGAAGGGAGAGTAAACATCGCCACACTTGCCACTACGTCTACGCCCCCTTGGGTCTCAGAAATGGAAAGTCAAATTCCAAACACACTATCCCTACACCTTGAACTTTCTTCCTCAGACATCTCCAACCGGTCACTCTGCGAAACCAGCAGCATTGGACAGGTGGTCGGCCGAGGGGAATCAGAGGAAAACAGCCTCCTCATTTCTGTGATCTTCCTATGACAGCTAGAATGTACCTAAAACACCTAACCTTTTTCACCAGCCCTGATCTAGTTTTAGTTATCAGTGGCATATCTATGACTTGGTATACAATTTAAAGCCCACTGATAGGAAGCTAAACACAGGCACACATGTCTAATGGACAATTCTATGAAAAGACCACTTAACAGACACAACTCCCTTTTATTGACGTTAAGGCCAAGGTTGTTTCTTTTTTTGTTGTTTTTGTTTAATATTTCCTCAAATTTTGTCAATTGCTGAAGCCCAGGCTGAGCTTCTGTGGCACATGACGATTCTCTGAATTTTTTAAAAGAACACATGTACCTAAAGTTCAAAATCGACCAGTGACACAGATCTTGGGGATCTGGGAGGAGGAGACCCCACAGACACTTCCAAGCACTGCCGGGAGATTCGTTTCGCCTCTCGGACCTGCCTGCCTTGCTCATCAGCATGCAGTCGGAGTGCCAGAGGAGGGCACAGCCAGCGGCAACGCTTCCTGGTGCTCCAGGGGCTGCCCTCAGGAGGAGGCCTGCCACTCAGTCTGTGAAGCAGGATTCTTCCATCAAAAGAAGCCAAACCAAAGAGCTCCTGGAACACTCAGGACCAAGGCAGATGAGAAGCCTCTAATTAATTTTGTGGCCTTTTTTGGTTTGTTGGTTAAAAAAAAAAAAGTTGGGGGGAGGGAGAGAGAGAGAAGAGTAAAAGGAAAGTGCAGGGAAATTTACTCTTTCGCCTCAGCCAGTTTATTGTTCATCTCTTTGCTTTGCTCCTTGTCGTCTGGCTTGGTGGTACTCGGGCCCTCCGTGCTCTTTTTCTTGGCAGCCTGGCCTGACACCGCCTGCTTGTCTTTGGCCTTCCTCGTGGGCTTATGGCTCGCTGAGGTCTTTTTTGGTTTGGAACTCTGAACACTAGGTTTTTCCACCTGTATGGAGAGACAGACCGCAAATACAGAAACACAAAAAGGTGGGGAGTGGGAGGGAATTTAGAGAGAAAAGATATGGTTAATTAAGGAATAACGGTAATGACAGAGGTTGGCTCAGGTGGAGCACAATGCATAAGGTGTTCCCAGGGACATTAGGGCATTCGGCATCTCCCGTCTGAACTCCCTGTTCCGTCGCTTTGGCAGCACTCACTGGCCACGTGGGCTCCCTTGTCCTGCCAGCCTTCCACTGACCACCCCAGGCAGTGGGCCATACCACTGTTGGGCAATATTTGAGCCCCTCCCTATAGGAAGTTAACACCTCATCATGTTGCTCAACTCACCCACAGGCATAGGATTTTGCTTTAGTCAATGAAATGTGAGCAGTGACTTGGGTCACCTTCAGGCGGATGATTTGAGAGTCAGCCTGTGCTGCCCAGTGCTCTCTTTTCCTCTGCCACAGAGAGAGGCTGCTCTGCCACCCGAGACCCAGATGAAGAGGCAATGACGGTTAGAGCGGCAGCCAACCCACAGTGGATATTAATGAGAAATAAACCTTTGTTGATGTAAGATGCAGATGTTCTGGGGCCGGTGAGTTGCTGCAGCACCTGCTGGCTTCCCCTGTTCTATCTCTAGGCTGGCTCACCCATATGGAGAAGCATCCTCGCTGAGATGCTTTGGGCAGGGGGGTGTCTCCAGTCTCAGCTAGGCTTTCTGCCGCCAGCACTCTGCTCTTCCTCTCTGCCTGGCTCCCCCACCATTTTCCCCAGAGCAGCTGTTCTAAGCTCACTCGACTCTCCCCAGCCTCCCTCCTCTAGCTCTGTCCCCTTCATCTGGAGAAGATGGCCTTGCCTGCTCTTTCTCAGGAAACTTCAGAGTCACTGAAAGTGACCCCTCAATGGGCCACTCCCCTCATCTATCTCTAGATTTAGTTTCCCTCATTTTCCCTTGTTCCTTTTCTACGTCCTCTTTTGTCCAATGCTGACCCCATGCCCCAGGTGCCACACCATCTCTGGATGGACAGAGCTGATGCTGGGCCTTGCAGGCTGGATCATTCACTCACTGAGGTGCAGCGGCTTTCAGTCACTCCTGACCTGTAAGGAAAGGAACCAATCGTCCTGGTTTGCCTGGAACTGAGAGGTTTCCTGGATCACAGAACTTTCAGTGCTAAAATGGAAGAATCCCAGGCAAACTGGGTCGGTTAGTTACCTCACCCATAAACTGGTCCTGGGCCAAATAGGAAACTCCACTTAAGTGCAAGACTTTAGGACAAAAGCAGAGAAAAGGATAATTAGGTTCCAGAGTTATTTAGGTTCTCAGACATTTTCTGCTATTATAGAGAGGACAGTGGATATTTGTACAATTCCATGGGGCCTGACATCAGAAGATGCTAGGTTGCATGGCTTATATGATTCCTGCTTCACCAGCTATATCTCCAACATGCTTCTCCTGATCACGAACTCCTATGTAAGGTGGAGGAATGTTACCTTAGGAAAATCCTTGAGTCCACGTTCACAAACTGTTCATTTTGGTAACAAATTGCTGGGAACATATATTATAGCTGATGTGACAGGTGTGTTGTGACAGACCGAGAAGTCATAGTGGATGGTGTTCAGCCCGAGAAGATGAGAGAGGGCAGGTGCTTTTCAGGGACTAGGGAGGGAAGAAAGGGTCCAGTGATTGGAGCCAAGGATGAGGCAAGGCAGGGTCTGGTGGGAGGGGAGCCGGGCCTGGGGGCCTACAATACTGGGCCAGCCCTTCTGGGGCCCAAACACATCTATTTTAAGACAAGGGGATTTAGGGCTCAGGTGAGGTTTTCTGCCACTGTTTATCTGGATTTCTCAAAATCAGAAGCTAATTCCCTGGAAATCTGCCAGCCTCTAAGCTGTCTTTATTTTAGGTGATGTTCCTCTTTAATATTCCCTTTGAGTTTAACAAAGGTTCCTATTGAAGATGCCCCTGGGTCTCAGTGTGCTTTAGAGGAAGGAGGGATTTTAAAGGTGCCCATGGGGGCTGGGCCAGATTTGACAGCAGCCCACTCCATGCTCTGCTGCAGTTAACCCTTACGGTCCAGGCTGTGCTGATGGGTTCCCACAAGGTCTGTCTCACCTTTGGGGGTTCCTTGAAGGGTTCGCTGTACAGGCTGCGTATTCTTCTGCGATCAATGATCTTATTGTCAGCTGCTGTTGGCTTGTTGGCCTCTCCTTTGAACTGAGCACTGTAGCTGGTCTCATGAACCATCTTATCATCTGGGGGCTTGTACTGGGGCTTGGCCTTTATTGGTTTCACAGGCTTGATGTCCGTCCATGCCCTGAATTCATTCCTGTTAGTCAAACAAAGCATATGTGACATGAAGCATCATCTGCCTGGAAGCAGAGCTCCTGACACAGAGCTGCAAACACAGCAAGCTCTCCATCAGTGCTTGCAGCATTGACTGAAGTATGGCTGGAGGGTTAGCCTCACTCTTTCATAAGGAAGAGTGAAAGTCTCCCTTCTTGCAAAGTTGACCCAGGTTGAGTTGTGGCAATAGCAGTTGTGCCTTGGAGAAAGAGATCAGGTTCCCAGCTCCACACTGTGTGACCATGGGCAGGCAATTCTAATCTTCAGGGCTTTTTCCCAATCTTGAAAATGAGACTGAAAAAAACCCAGCCCATTCAGTCATTCATGGAGTCAAAAAATATTGAGTGCCTATGTGCAAAGTTGAAGAGTTGTGAAATTAAATGAGACAATGTATTAGGCTCACTGTCTGATATATTGTGGCATATCAATGAATGCCAGTTCCCTTCCCCCCTTTTTCATAATGAAGAACTTTTGTTGCCCAGATTCCTTGAGGATAATTCCCCCATTTGAATAGCAGAGGGCTTGCTTCTTGGAGTGCCAGAACTTTAACAATCTTAATCACTTTAGATGAACATCCTCGTGAAATGTCTAAATATTTGCAGATCGTTAGTAAGTAACACAGACTGAACGTAATTTGGAGATCACAACTACGACTTGTGTTGGGCTGTGTGTGTGTGGGAGCATCTTCGTGTGCTCTGGTGTAAATGGCTATTGGTCCTTATCCTAAATGATCCTTATCTGCTGCTTTTTTGAGTCAATATGTTAGTTTTCTTGTTCTCTGCAATCCATCTCGTGGTTTCTAATCAGCTGTTTATGATCTGTTATAGAGCTGGAGAGTAGATGGCTGACAATGTTCAAAACAGAGTTTAAAAATGTAGCTGTTGACGGAGGCCACGAGGGTCTATTCTGTTTGTTAAGTGCACGAGAGTCAACGCATGAGCTCTGTGGCTTCTGGGGTCTTTATTGGGTCTGTTCTCCTTTGGGGGCACAAAAAGCTGCATTGTGGGAAAGGAGGAGTTAGGGCATGAATATCTGTGGAGTTAGGTTCTTCCAAGGCCCACTGTCTCCCTCACTGATGACTCCCTCCTTCAGGGCTGAGAGAGGAATGCCACGAACAAGGAGGCCGCAGGAGGCAGGAGAAAGAGCGTGGACTGCGACGAAGACACGCGGGCTCTCGTGCTAGCACTGCCTTATGCTGGCAGGCCTTTCCCTGCTCTGAGCATTCATTTTCTCATTTGTAAAATGAAAGAATTAGGCCAAACAAGGTCCTTATATTGTCCTTCTAGCTCTGAGGCTGTCTTAGTTGATAAAGCTGATTTGGTAACACTGAGCCACTTGCCGGTTATTTGACCTCCTGATCTCCGTATTTCTCTAGGGGAACTGGCTCATATGTGAAGAGAGACTACTGGCTTTTAAGAGACCCTTCCCTGAGCTTCAGACTCTCCTTTCCAGTACAGCCTGGGTCCCCACCTAGATGCCCCATTGTCATGGTTCGAATGTTTGTCCCCTCTAAAACTCACGTTGAAACTTCATCCCCAGTGTGGCAGTATTGAAAGGTGGGGCCTGTAAGAGGTGACTGGGTGATGAGGGCTCTGCCCTCATGAATGAATTAACCAATTCCTGGATTAGTGTATTAATAGGCAATTGATTGATGAGTTGCCATGGGAGTGGGACTGGTGGCTTTTATAAGAAAAGGAAGAGAGATCTGAACTAGCATACTTGGCCCCCTCGCCATGTGACACCCTGTGCTGCCTCAGGACTCTGCAGGGTCCCCACCAACAAAAAGGCCCTCATCAGATATGTCTCCTTGGCCTTGGACTTCCCAGCCTCCAGGACTGTAAGGAATACATTTTATTTCTTATAAATTACCCAGTTTCAGATATTCTGTTATAGGCAACAGAAAATGGAAAAAGACACCTACCAACAACTCAGACTCAATGTCCCTAGAACCAAATCATCTTGTTTTCCCTGCCAAAAATTATTTTCTCCTCCTAGATTCCCTCATCATTCATTTTCACCCATTCATTCATTCATTCATTCATTCACGAAATATGTACTGAGTGCTTATGGTCTGCCTAACAGGATGCTGGGTGCTATGGAACCCAAGTGAGTAGGAAAAGGCCTCGTGGGGACCTGCAGGCAGTGTGGGTGGCTGGGCTCACATTTAGTGGGGAAGGGCATAAGAGGCTAGACAGGCCATGGAGGCCATGCCAGCCATGTTAAGGGGACAGTCTCCATTGTAGCTAAGAGTTGCCAAATGATTTCAAGCCAAGGATGAGTGTGGCCAGGTTAGTTTTGGAAAGAGAATTTTGAGAGCAGTGTGAATGGTGGACAGAAGCGAAGAGTGGAGGCAAGAGGCCAGGCAGGAGACTGTCGTTAGGAAGTAGGGGAAGCAGGGGGAGGAGAAGAGGGTGCTGGGTCAAGAGGGAGAATGGGCAGGACTTGGAAACTCATGAGGTGAGGTCAAGGGGGCATCTGGGGAGACTCCAGGACTCTGGCTGGGGGGCGGTAGTCCCCCATTGAGACATGGAAATTGGGAGGAAAATAGGCTTTGGAAAGAGGTTGAGGCTCTCCTGATTCTGTTCACGGCATCCCACACAGCCCAGCAACAAGGCTGTTCTTGGATCCCTTCCTCACCCCTCCTCCTCACTTCTCCACCTTCTTTAGGTTCAGTCCTCCTTCCTGACTTGACTTCTGAACCATTTTGGCCCTACACACAGGCCTAGGGCTGGCCCAGGGAACATTTGGGGCTGTGGCCACTGTTACCTGCCAGAGGCTACAGTCCCTCCCTCCTTCCCTCTATCCTTCAGAGTCGAAGCCTTGCCTGTTAGATGGGCTCCTGGTATTTGGGCCTGGGCCTCCCAGGACCCAATCAGTGACAACCTGGCTCCCAAACACATGATGGCAGAAACTTGGATTCTCTGTCGCACCCCTGCCCACTTTCAGAACTAGCACTGAGATAGGTGTACCCTATTCCTAAGCGCTGTTTCTGGGTCACCTCTTGCAGACCAACCTCTGCAGCCTCCTGCATCCCTGCAGTGGCCCCTGTGGGCTGGGGAGCGTCTCACCTGTGAGCACTAACAGTGGGACATATCCCTGTGGGAAAGTATGGTAACCCCTTATCTTGAATAACTCTGGTACATCATCTTCTCATGAGACCTTGTTAATGAGTTGCAGGATAGGTTCACTGTAATTATGACAGATGGTTAGGTTTAAGCCCAAATTCCATTTCTTAGAAACTTCGTCAAGGTGTGAAAATGAGCCAAATAATAAAAAATGAAAAAATAAAAAATAAAAGAAAGAAAAAGAACTTTCTTTGAACTCTCCATAAAACCTTCTCTAATCACATACAACAACTAATATTATGTCATAGAAAGAAAATTAGCTACCATTCATTAGTTGCCTTTTATAAGCTGGAGGATTTTGTTTTATTTTGTATATTCTCTATAGTTCTTATAGAGAATATAAGTTCTTTGAGAACAGGTACTATTATGCCCTTTTAACCAAGGCTCAGAGAGGTTAAGTGGCTTGCATAAGGCGATGCAACCAGCAAATAGCAGAGTTGGGGTCTGAGCTCAGGTCAGTCAGGCTCCACAGCCCACAGCCTTCCCACTACACTTCGGCAATGTGCCAGAGCTGCAGTGTGCTCAGCCTGCCCTCACTGGAGGTGCCTGTGCAGGGCCTGGCCTGCTGCCTGCAATGCTGTAGAGGACTTACATGACACAGACCGGGCTAGATGGCACCTAAGCTCCTCCAGCCCTGAGATGCTAGACTGACAGCAGTATGGGCCACACTCTTGCCCTGTCATGCCCAGTGCCTCTTGACAGAAATTCATGGTCCCCTGTAACATGGTCTCCCCTTCCTGTGCAACTATATTTTTTCTTGATCATTCATTCATTCATTCATTCATCCATCCACTCATCCATTCATTTGGTATCTGCCACACAATAGCCAAGGGCATGGAATGTACCCCACAGGGATGTGTAAGCCATGGATGAGGTGTCTAGACTTCAGGTATTTAGACTTGACCATGTGTGATCCTAAGAAAAGACAGGATGAATCAAATGGGACAGGGTTCAGAGGGCAAGAGGGAAAGGAATGCTTAACTCTAAGGGGAGTGAGGACTGGGGAAAGGGTTATTGAAGGAAGTCAACAGAAAAGTGGATGAAGGGAATTCAGGCACCAGTCTGAGTCTGTATGGCAGGTTCAGAAAGAGCAGATGAACTGATGAGGGTGGCTGCTCAGGGTGCAGGGTGGGGTCTTGGAGGCTGTGCAAGGTGCCCAGGCTGGATAGGAGCTGGGGCCAGGCGACACAGAGCCTGCATGTCATGTTTGGAAGCATGTGCCTGGGAAGATGCTGAAAGTTTCTGAGCGAAGCAGCACTGTTTCTCCATTGACGGTGCTCTCCTCCTATCAGTCTGCCCGAATACTCGCTATTCTTTAAGGCCCAGCTCAGGGTTCTCCCCTTCCAGGAACCTCTCCTGGGTTTCCCATCTCTCAGCTCCTGGCCCATTTACTTTACTGGCCATCTTTGTGGTTACCAGGCAGTTTCATGCCATTCTTCAACTCTTTCATGAGTCCATTCTGTCTCTCTTAAAGGATAAGACAAAATTTATGACAGAATCCTTCTCTTGAGTCCAGTCTCATTTGCATGGCTGCAAAGGGGTACCCTACGTCAGGCTGCAGGTTAGGGTCGAGCCAGGCTAGGACTCCAATCCCTGCCTGTCTCCCACACCCTGTGCTGCCACCCAGGGCCACACTCCATATCTTCTTTACATTCTTCACAGGATTTAAGGGCTTGACATTCAGTGGGCAGTTAATGGAAGTAGCTATTGTTAGATTTATTTCTGGTCAGCTGATGTCACCTCCTCCTGAGCCCTTCCTTCCCTGCCCTACATGGGGCAGACACTTGCTTCTCAGTGGCATAGGAATGCCTGACTCCAAAGTTCACACCTGGGGATGGATGTGTAACCCAAGCTTGTCTTGGTGTCTTTCAAGCTCATGGTCACTTTGGCTCCTGGAAGTAATCACAAGAAAGCCCTTCCCTTCAGTCAGCCTGGGTGTACACCACAGTGAGGCCCTGGGCACACTGGGAGGGTCCCATATCCGTGAGTTTCTACTCCTGACATCCCAGAGATGCTCCTCATGCCACAGCTTCTCTTGTATTGTGATGTGTAGAAGTCACAGGGACAGGGTGCTCTCTAACTGTGTCACCAAAGGCCCGCTGTCCCCTCCACAACAGAGCCTCTGGTGGCCCTGTTATTTGAGCCTTGATGCATGACCTATCTCATACACAATCCTGCAGGGGCAGAAAGAGGGTCTGGGGCTATGATATCCCCCGGTGGGTGGGTGAACTGCAGATGAGTGGGCTCAATCAATATATTCAGATCTGGGTTTAAATGACTCTTTGATGGCTTATTTGTGTTAGGAAAATTTATGGAGAGAAGGCTGGGCCAGCCTTCAACCCCCTACTAAGGGATGGCAGAGCCAGGCCCAGTTTGAGCCATCTCATGGAGACTTAGTGGGCAAGATTTTTTTGGGCTGCTTCTCCAGAACCTTTGAACAGCCATATAGTCACATTCAGAGCAGCTGCCAAAGCAGGACTTTGGGATCTTGCTGATCAGGCAAAGTTTTCAGAGGAGTCAACAAACACTCTACCTTCAACTCATCCTTTCTGGTCTCTCTGTTCCTTCTCTGACATGCACCTCTCTGTAGCATGCACTGTGCTATATTTTACCTCAAGCTACCTGTGTAGATGACTTTCTTCCCTCCCAGACTGTGCCATCCCTGAGAGTAAAGACTGTCCTTTTGCATCCATGTAAGTCTCATCATGTCTACGACAGGGATGTGGAATGCAGCTCCCACCTCCCCGCAGCTGCTCCAGCCAGGGAGGGGGTGTAAAGTTGCTATGCAACATCTCATGGCATCCATATAACTTCCTACAATATGCCCACAAGTTCTCTGATACTTTTACCTTACATAGAGCTTAATTCCTTCCTCTTCAGTGTGGTTGGACTTGGGGACTCACTTCTAACAAACAGAAGATGGTGGGAGTGGTGGTGCATGACTTCTGAGAGTGGCTTATTAAAGGCTTTGCAGCCTCCTCCTTGTACTCTCTCTGGGATTACTCTCTCTGGGGCAGCAAGCTGCCACGTCATAAGGACATTCAAGTAGCCCTTGTGGATAGGCCCGTGTCGGGAGGAACTGAGGCTTCCTACCAAAAGCCATGGGGGTGAAAAGTCCTAGAAGACCCAAACCACCCTTCACATGATTTCCTGAGAGACCCTGAGCTCGAACCATCCAGCTAAGCCATTCCTGGATTACTGACCCTCAGAAACTTTATGACACCAAACATATGTATTGCCATTTACATGGCTAAGTTTTGGAGTAATTTGTTACAAGCAACAAATTCTAATACAAACCCCAATCAGAAAATTTTCTCTTCTCATCAAAAAGGGTTTAAAACACTTGTGTCATCTCAGCAAGACAGAAAATACTGGTGTAAGCAGAGCACGGAAGTTCAAGTTTCCAGCACAGCTGCAGCATGACCTTAATGGAGAGAAGTCATGCTCTGCTGTAAGAAACAGAGCGAATGGTCTGCAGCCTTCTTTAGAAGGTAGCAAAGCCTCCAGTGCAGCAAAGCTGATAAAGATGCACCTGCCTTGGATCCAGGTCATAAGCAGAAAAAAGAAACACAGGCCATCACAGAAGAAAATGATGTCTCAGAGCACACAGCACATGCAAGCCTTTCGGAAGGGCACACAGAGGTTAACAGGGTGAGAGAAAGCATGGAACCTGGGCCAGACGATGATGATGAGTTACTAGAAAGAGAACTGGCTCTGGAGTGAGATACATCCATCCTAGCTCCAACCCATGGGCCAGGTCTTGCCTGCTCTGAACACTGGTGAACTCATTTGTAAAGGATTTACACACGGCCTACTCATAGAATTGATGCGGGGGTTAAATAAGAAAGAATGTAAAGCAGTTCTTTAGTTGAAGAGGACCTGGACATTCATATCAGAATTACAAAGCCCATGGTAGACACGTGCATAATAAATGTATTTGGATTTCATTACAGAGTCGTTTATTCAAGAAAAATTATTGTGTTTCTTCTGTGCTCCAGACACGGAGCTAGAAATGCAGTGTGTACAGACAGATGAAGCTCTTCCCTGCACAGACCTTGTTGTCAGGTGGGGAGAGATCAACAATTACACAGATAATCAAATATCTGTGATAGCTATTGTTATACTGCTGAACGCTGCAGTCAACGTTCTGGTGCCCAGAGTGGGCAAAATTTGGGCAGCAGCTTCCAGCGCCAGGCTTCTTTCTGAGCACATTTCAAGTTAGACTTGAACAAAGTAGCATTCAACGAATGCCTGATTAATTGAATCTCCAATACTGAGTACCCACTATAAACAGATGTTCCCTTTTTAAGACCTTGTTCCACTTAAGCACAGTTGCTCGCAGTCATTCAAGGGGAGATACTGAAAGAGCAATTATAGAGGGAGAGCCTGAAGACAGCCTGTCGCTGATGAGGCCAGGCCCCAGAAGAGGGAGGGAGCCAACAGGAGTGCGTGGGGCAGCCGGGGGCGGGGGGTGGGGGGTGGGGTTTGGCCCTGGAAAGTGTTGTAAAAGAACAGAGGGGAGGCTATGCTTTCATTGCTAATTTGAAAAACGCTGACATCAACAAGAAACAAGGAAATAGAATTATATAAGGAACAAGTTTTACTGCTGTGAAGAACATCTACATGTGTTAATTGGTACACATCATTTCTTGATAAGAGCAGAGACTTAGAATAATGGATTGCTGCCAACTATGATCATACAAAAATTCCATTTCTCTGTTCATAAGGGAAAAGGAATTTATTTATTATGTATCTAAGTATTTATTATTTATTATGTGTCTAAATCCTGGGAAAATAAAATTCTTTCCCCATCTTCTTCATAAATTTTTTTGACATTCCTCGACTGCTTCACGAAGGAAGAAGACAGTGCTTTTAAGTCTTAACGGTCTAAAGTCTTCCTACAGATTTTCGTAGGTGATTTATGTTGCCATGGAAGCATGTTAAGTCTCCGTTCAAAAATCTTGTCTACATTTGTTATTGTAAAATGTTCCTGAAGAAGGCAAACCGTCTCCTTTGTGCACTCTGATGGAGGCAGTCACTGAATGCTGTCAGTTGCCAAGCTATTGTCAGGAGGTGGTTAATGGAAGTAGGATCTGTAGATTAAAAAGAAAGAACAACCTGGGGCCTAGAGGGTTGCAAGTGGCGTAGAGAGCTTCTGTCTCCTTTTAGAAGGTAGTGGAAGATTGCTTTCTCCTGGCCAGAAATGACTGGGCCAAGAGAGGAGCTTGAAGATCTATGTATGTGTACATGCTTGTGCGCAGCTCTCAGTTTCTTTTGTGTGAAAGGGAGAAAAAAGTATTGCATAGAGAATGACAGTATTCTAATTATTCAGGATCATTTTTCTCCTCCGTTAATATCCAGTAAGTACATGTATACCATGGATGATGATTTTATAAAATGAGGAAAGCACATACTTGGACAAAAAATGGTCTAGTATATAAAGAAAAGTTTGAAGCTAATCTGAGTAAATAATTAATAGAAAAGAATGCTCCCTCTCTCTTACATAGAAAGATCTGTATGGGTAACATCTGGCAATGATAGGTGTCAAGGTTTGGGCCCCTGTACTAGGTAAATGGCTCATTCTGCATATAGCTGCTATCTAAGTCTAGTTATGGGTGGCCTGCAGCTTAGAGGCCCTTGTGCATCTGGGAAACAATGTCTCATTCAAAGAAAGTCCACGGGCACAATGTGTATAAAACCATGAGGATGGATAGTTAAAAATGAAAACTGCTCAAACTAGGCTGGGCACGGTGGCTCAAACCTATGATCCCAGCACCCTGGGAGGCCGAGGCCGGCAGATCTCTTGAGGCCAGGAGTTCGAGACCAGCCTGGCCAACATGGTAAAACCCCCTCTCTACCAAAATACAAAAATTAGCCAGGTGTGGTGGCGGGTGCTTGTAATCCCAGCTACTCAGGAGGCTGAGGCAAAAGAATGGCTTGAACCTGGGAGGCGGAGGTTGCAGTGAGCCAAGATCATGCCTCTGCGCTGCAGTCTGGGCAACAGAGCAAGACAGTCTCCAAAAAAAAAAAAAAAAAAAAAAAAAAAACCCAAAAACTCAAACTAGGAGTCAGTTTGATTCTACACAAATTAATTTCAATTGCAGTATTTATTAGAAACTGTAGGAAGAAAAATAGTGCAAAATAAGAAAACCTACGGTTGGCCGAGGTGGAGGATAAGAGTGGGGGAGCGTGAGAGTTAAGACAAGTACACTTACAAATATACCTCAAGTAGAAAGAAATAAGAGATAGATGAGAAGTGATAGGTTGTAAGAAAACTCCCCCATAACCATTTCCCCGTCACTGTCAGGGTTTACCAGTCCTAGGAATGCTGGGGTGGTTGTGCCACAAGGCCATAGAATTCTCAGTTGAGATTGAGGAGAGAAGGCTACGCTCTTTTGGTTAGCTGGGTCCCCAACGATCTGTGTCTGTCCTTGCAGAAAGATGGTTCCCTAGACTGGAAATGGAAATGTTGAAGGGAGATAAGCCCTGAAAGGTGGGAGGGAGTGCTGCTCCTTCGGGGGGTAACCTAGAGTTCTGGCAGTATACTCTGTAAAAACTGCCAAGGACACAGTATGGTACATCTAGTGAAGTACTCCATAAACCTAAGTTTTTTTTGTTTTTTGTTTTTTGAAAAAGTGCTTAATGTGTTTTAAACAAAGCTGGCACTAAAAATAACATCATTTTATGACTTCTTGAGAACCATGCTAGTTTACTCTTTAAAATATTTTACAAGGGAATACTGGGAACAACTCGATGTCAATAAATTTGACAATACGCATGAAGTAGGCAAATTCTTAGAAAGATGAAAATTATAAAATTGACTTTTGGCTGGGCATGGTGGCTCATGCCTGTAATCCCAGCACTTTGGGAGGCTGAGGTGGGAGGATCACTTGAGGTCAGGGGTTTGAGACCAGCCTGACCAACATGGTGAAACCCCATCTCTACTAAAAATACAAAAATTAGCCAGGCATGGTGGTGGGCACCTGTAATCCCAGGTACTTGGGAGGCTGAGGCAGGAGAGTTGCTTGAAGCTGGGAGGTAGAGTTGCAGTGAGCCAAGATCATGCCATTGCACTCCAGCCTGGGCAACAAAGTGAGACTTAAAAAAATTGACTCTTATCCCTGAGTGCAGGGGAAGTCCCTCTCACCTGCTTCCTCAGATGACTCTGGAAGCTTCCCCACACCACTGGATACTGAGAGAAAGCTCCCTGACAGTCGAGATCAGCACACCTCCATCTGGTCCCTGCCCTGGCCAGAGGCCCCCCTACATTGACCTCCTGTCGATGCCCTGGTAGAGCCGACAGGTGCTCTGGGAGTCCTGTGCTTCCTGATCCAATAGTGCCAAACCCTTTATCTCCCCCAGAAGCACAGCATATCCCTGGGACCCCTCAGCCACTGCCCGATTCGTGAGCCTTCTCTGTTTCTGGGGCCTCCCCCACCACAGCTCTGACTCCTGCCCCACAAAGGACTAGGCCGGCTGAGGGGGAAGGGGTGGGAGAGAAGATACAGACATGGGGAGGGGAGGCTGCTCTGGAAAAGTCTTTAAGGCTTTTGGAGATCCAGGCCTGGGGCCAAGCAGGAAAGTGTGTGTGAGTGTGTGCGTGAGGCGTGTGTGTGAGGAGTATGTGTGAGCATGTCTGTGAGTGAGGCGTGCATGTTAGTGTGTGTCTTTCCTAGGACACACCATACCCTGTGTATGTAAGGATGTTTTTGTAAAAAAGAGAAAAATCTGAAAAAATATTTTATTTGCTTTAAAAAAAATGGACTCAAGAAGAAATAGAAAACCTGAATAAACCTATATCAGGTATAGAAATTGAATTCATAATTTTAAATCTTTTTTTTAAATCTGTACATATCTTTTTTATTTGTTATTTATTTATTTTTTAACTTTTAAGTTCAAGGGTACATGTACAGTTTGTCACAGGGGTTTGTTGTACAGATTATTTCATCACCCACGTATTAAGGCTAGTACTCACTGGTTATTTTTCCTGATCCTCTCCCTCGTCCCACCTTCCACCTTCTGATAGGCCCCAGTGTGTGCTGTACCCCTCTATGTGTTCATGTGTTCTCATAATTTAGCTTCCACTTATAAGTGAGAACATGCAGTATTTGGTTTTCTGTTCCTGAGTTAGTTTGCTAAAGATAATGGCCTCCAGCTCCATCCATGTCCCTGCAAAGGACATAAAAAAAGAAATATGTATCACATTTTCTTTATCCAGTCAATCATTGATGGGGCATTTAGGTTGGTTCCATGTATTTGCTATTGTGAATAGTGCTGCGGTGAACATATACATGCATGTGTCTTTATAACAGAATGATTTATATTCCTTTGGGTATATATATATCCAGTAATGGGATTGCTGGGTTGAATGGTATTTCTGTCTTTAGGTCTCTAAGGAATTGTCTTCCACAGTGGTTGAGCTAATTCACATTCCCACCAACAGTGTATGGGCATTCCTTTTTCTCCACTACCTCACGAGCATCTGTTATTTGTTGACTTTTTAATAACTGCCATTCTGACTGCCATGAGATGGTATCTCATTTTGGTATTGATGTGCATTTCTCTTAGTAACTTAAAATCTTTACACAAAGAAAGTCTGATGCTTGATGGCTTCACTGGTGAATTCTATCAAACATTAAGGAAAAAATAAACATCAATCCTAACAACTTCTTTTAGAAAATAGAGAAAAAGAGGCTGGGCATGGTGGCTCAAGCTTGTAATCCCAGTACTTTGGGAGGCTGAGGTAGGTGGATCTCTTGAGCCCAGGAGTTTGAGACCAGCCTGGCCAACATGGTGAAATCCCATCTCTACGAAAATATATATAAATTAGCTGGGTGTCGTGGCTCATGCCTGTAGTCCCAGCTACTTGGGAGGCTAAAGTGGGAGGATGGCTTGAGCCCAGGAGGTGGAGTTTGCAGTGAGCAGAGATGGTGCGACTGCACTCCAGCCTGTGTGACAGAGCAAGACTCTGACTGACTCAAAAGAAAAAAAAAAAAAAAAGAAAGAAAGAAAAAAGAAAATAGAGGAAAAGAGAATGATTCTCAACTCATTTTAAGAGGACAGCATTTCCCTGATGCCCTGATACCAAGCCAGTCAAAGACATCGCAAGAAAAGAAAACTACAGGCTAATATTCCTCATGAATACAGATGTGGAAACTCTTAACAAAATATTAGCATATCAAATCCAGCAACATAAAAAGATTTAAACACCATGACCAAGTAAAGTTTATCCCAGGAGTACAAGCTCAGTTTAACACTCCAAATCAATTAGGATAATACATCATACAGTAACAGAATAAAAAACAGAAACCATATGATCATCTCAATATTCTTAGAAAAAGCATGTGACAGGCTGGGCGCGGTGGCTCACGCCTGTAATCCCAGCACTCTGGGAGGCCGAGGCGGGTGGATCACGAGGTCAGGAGATAGAGACCATCCTGGCTAACACGGTGAAACCCCGTCTCTACTAAAAAATACAAAAAATTAGCCGGGCGTGGTGGTGGGTGCCTGTAGTCCCAGCCACGCGGGAGGCTGAGGCAGGAGAATGGCGTGAACCCAGGAGGCAGAGCTTGCAGTGAGCCAAGGTTGCGCCACTGCACTCCAGCCTGGGTGACAGAGTGAGACCCTGTCTCAGAAAAAAAGAAAAAGCATGTGACAAAATCTAACACCCTTTCATGATAAAAAGAAATATTGCTGGGCGTGGTGGCTCACTCTTGTAATTCCAGCATGTTGGAAGGCCAAGGCAGGCAGATCACTTGAGGCCAGGAGTTCAAGACCAACCTTGCCAACATAATGAAACCCTATCTTTACTTAAAAAAAAAGAAAGAAAGAAAGAAAAAGAAACATCACCAATCTAGAAATAGAGGGGAACTCCCTCAACTTACTAGAGGATATCTACAAAAACCCTACAACTAACATAATACTAAATGGTAAAAGACCAAATGCTTTCCCCCTAAGATCAGGAACAAAGTAAGGACGCCCACTTTCAACACTTCTATTCAACATTCTTTGACAGTCATAGTCAGTATAATAAAACAAGAAAAGAAGTTAAAGGCATATAGTTTAGAAAAGAAGACACAAAACTGTCATTATTTGCATATAACATAATCTTGCATTTAGAAAATGCTCAGGAATTGGCTGGGTAATCCATAATAAAACAAGAAGTTAAAGGCATACAGATTAGAAAAGAAGACACAAAACTGTCATTATTTGCATATAACATAATTTTGCATTTAGAAAATACCCAGGAACTGGCCGGGTAATCCCTGCACTTTGGAAGGCCAAAGTGGGTGGATCACTTGAGGTCAGGAGTTCGAGACCAGCCTGGCCAACATGGTGAAACCTCGTGTCTCCTAAAAATACAAAAATTAGACAGGTGTTGTGGTGGGTGCCTGTAATCCCAGCTACTCGGGAGGCTGAGGCAGAAGAATCGCTTGAACCCGGGAGGTGGAGGTTGTAGTGATCTGAGATCATGCCACTGCACTCCAGCATGGGTGACAAAGCAAGACTCCATCTCAAAAAAACCAAAAAAACAAAACAACAACAACAAAAAAACCCAACAAAGGCTACTAGAAAAAATGAGTGAGTTTAGCAAGATTGCTGGATCCTAGATCAATACATAAAAATTAACTGTATATCTACATACTAGCAACAGACAATGGGAATATAAAATTTTAAAAGTTCATTCACAATAATATCAAGCAGAATACAATAGGAATAGGTTTTTTTTAATTTTTAATTTATTTTTTAATTTAAAGAGACAAGGTCTCACTCTGTCAGCCAGGCTGGAGTGTAGGGGTGTGATCATGGCTCATTACAGCCTCAAACTCCTGGGCTCAAGCAATCCTCCCACCTTGGCCTCCCAAAGTTCTGAGATTACATGTATGAGCCACTGCACTCAGCCAGTAATAAATGTAAAAAAAGAAGTGCAATGGCTGTACACTGAAAACTACATACTGCTGCTGAGAGAGATTGAAGAAATATTATAAATAAAGAGATACACCATATTCATACACTGACTGCAAGAGTCAACATTGTTAAGATGGCAACTCCCTAGAAATTGATCTATAAATTCGAAGCAACTAATATCAAAATCCCAGCAGGACTCTTTGTAGAAAATGACAAGCTGATCTTAAAATTTACAGGGAAATGCAAAAGATCTAGAATTGCCAAAACAATTTTGAATAGGAGAAACAAAGTATGAGGATTTACACTACCTGATTTCAAAATTATAAAGCTATTGTAATCAGTCAGTGTGTTACTCGCATAAGGATAGACATATAGATCTATGAACGGAATAGAGTGTTCAGAAATAGATCTTTGCATACAGAAGTGTGCTAAAGCTGGCTCACACTGGCTTATAGAAACAATTTTTATATTTTCAGGAATTTGATGAACTGATTGTTAAAGTATTGGTAGCTTGAAAGCAGCCATGTGACAGTATTCATATCAGGAAATTGGCTAACACTATAAATAAGACAAATAAGGCCCTTCTTTTTTTTTTCCAGACAGTCGGAAAAAGTTATTAAACATTTATCATCATACCATTGGCTCACATATATGGTCAATTTGTTTTTGACAAAAAGATGGAAATAGCCTAAATGTCCATCAACTAATGAATAGACAAAATGAGTGTATCCATATAATGGAATACTACTTAGCAACAAAAAGAAATGAACCAGTATGGATGACTCTTAAAAAGCATGCTAAATGAAAGAAAGCTAACAGAATATACCACATATTGTATGATTCCAACTATATGAAAATTCTAGAAAAGGCAAACTGTAGAGACAGAAAGATCACTGGTTGCCGAGGCTTGCGAGTGAGAGGGAGGATGCTAAAACTGTCTTTCAGAGACGGCTGCACCAATGTATAATTTTACTAAATCTCATGAAAATATACACTTAAAAGGGGTGCATTTTATGTTATGTGAATGATACCTCAATAAAGCTGTTTAAAAATCCAGCTGGAACATCTCCTTTCCTGACACCCCTCCCTTTGCAAGGAGGTGATCCCTGCCTCCTCTGATGCTTACCTTCTTTGTCTGACTTATACTGTGATCTTTGTTATTTGTTTCCAAGCTCATCTGTGGGGCCTAGGAGAGCAGAGGTGGCATCTGATCCATCTCTGCATCCCTGGTGCCTGGTTTGGAGGCTGGCACGTTTCAGCATGCACTCAAGTCAGTGTTACTGAACCAATGAATAAACACCTTTGTCTTACTTTTTTATGAGATGGAGTCTCGCTCTGTCGCCCAGGCTGGAGTGCAGTGGCGCTATCTCGGCTCACTGCAACTTCCGCCTCCCGGGTTCAAGCAATTCATCCATGATGAAAGTGGCATGAAATACCACTTCTATTGCATTTTGTGCTGCTTTTGATTCTTGTTGCTACTGATTCCCTGGAAGTGATGCTGATGAAGCCCGGCTGCCCACACTGAGACCCTTGGCTGCCCACACTGTCTCACCTGCAGTGGCCAGAGCTCTGGGGTGCATCAAGGATGTACAGCCGGGCCAGCAGCAGGTGGGCAGTCTGGTGAGTGAATCATGGACTTCATTTACCCAGGCCCAACTAACCTTCCCTGGCTTCGATATCTCTCTTTCTTTTCACATTGTAATTTTACTTTCGGCAAGCTTTTCAGCAACCTGCTAACTCTAGGAGAAGTAATAGACATACTCAGAGGTGTCAGTGTCTGAGAAAATGTGAGACTTGTTTTTTAGGCCATGAAATCCAGAGAGGCTTCCTGAAAAATGGGATGTGGAATTTCATCATGAAGCTGCAGCACAAAACTTGCCTGGGTTGGGACCCAGGGTGACAGTGATGTGCTGTGGCCGGCACCTCAGAGGCCAATTGCTCAGGGTGGCTGCACGACTTCCTTAATTCCTCTCTATGCCAGAGAGGTGGGCGGCACTTACATGCACTCACTCTCTCACCGTCAGCACAGCCCAGTAAGGCTGGAGGCCCCCTGGCTCCCAGAGAGGTTCAAGGTCTTCCCTGAAGTGTCATGGCCAGTCAGGGCCTGACTGGAACCCAGGCCCATCCAACTCCATATCTCAAGCTCCACGAGCTGCCCTGTAGATGCTTGAAGCATGTTCATTAGTCTGTGTCTGCATGAACTACCCCCGCCTTGAATTTTCGCTTCTCTTTTCTACCCAAGATGCAACTTAAATATAGGCTAGAAAAGGAAGTAGATAGAAAGAGGCTAAGGGCACAAGTCAGCATAATGCATGGACCTATCAGGAGAATAGCCATGTTCTTTCGAAAGGCATGATCACCTGCACAACACGTCCTTACCTGGCTCCAGGCTCATATTCCAATGGACAACAAGTGCCTACTGAACACACTTTGCACACAGCAGGTGCTCAGCCTACATAGTAAGCATTGTTTCATGCCGCTGGGCCTCTGCTGGCAATTCTGTTCAACACGCATTGAGGATGCATTCTAGAGTAACACAAAAATGTGAACTGGCCTCTAACAACGTTCAGCTGAGTGGGGAAGTAAGCCTTACTCAACACAAAGGAAACAAAAGTGCACACCAGGGCCTGGGGAGAGCAGGTGCTCTGGGAGTTCAAGGGCCTCGCCGAGGAATCTCAGGGCAGTTTTAGAAGAGTAAGGATTTTCAGGCAGGGAAGGAGACGCACTGACATTTCTGCAATCCTTGCCTCCCAGTATTCATAGGAAGATCATCCCCACAAACTCATTAACACAGCCACAGCGCTTGGAGTCATCTTTAGGGGCATTTTCCAGGCAGCCTGGGATGGCAGGTCCAAGCCCATTATGTCATGTGCATTCAGCTGAGCAAACAAAGCCCTTGAAAACACCTAGTCTTTGGGGGAAGCAATTAATATTTCAAAGGAAGCCTCCTTCAGATCAGCACCCTGCATTCTTTATCTGTCAGCTCTGCAGGTCGTCAGGCTGGCATCCTGAGACTGAGGGGAAGAGAAGAGAAGACGATGTTGGGGCCTACAGTGTGCACCAGATGCTGCACAAACATGCCCTCAATCCCCATAAAGTGCCACCAGGCAGGGACTTCCCCTCATTCTAATGAGAAAACCAAAGCCCAGAGAGCTGAGCAATTTGCTCAAGGGCACACAGCTGACAAACAGAAGGACCAGAACTCAAATTCAAGAGTGAATCATTAACTTCAGATGTGACACTTTCCTACTGTTCTACAGCAATCAGTTTCTGCACAGAAAACAAACAAACAAACAAAAAAAACAAAAAAAGAATCCCACAACTTTTTTCTCTTACTTAAATATCAAAATAAAATTTGGTACCAATCACATGCACAAATTACACTACCAGAAGGGAGGCACACTTCTGCCATGGTTGAAAATAGGCTTGGCCTGATTAAAAGACCTCTGTTAATTCCGCATCTGGAGGATTAAGGCCAGACTCCCCAGCCAGACCACAGGTCCAGTCCAGCACAGCCCACTTCTGTAGGCCCTTTGCCTCCCACTCTCGTTCTCTGAGTAGCTTATCCATACCCCTGGTCTTTGCTTATATTGCTCTCTTTCTAGAATGCTCTCCCAGGCCCCATGCTCTTTGCTTGACCTCACACGTGTCACCTCTGTGAGCCATCACTGACCCCTAAGACAGGATGAAAACTCTCACTCCAGCTTCCACACAGCATCCCAGTCTGCTGCAGTCATCTCTTGACAAGCATATATCCTCTCTGAACTGGATGCCCTAGAGGACAGGAGCGTATCTGAGCCTAGCCCAGCACAGAGCAGGCACTGAGAAAAGGCTTGCTGAGTGAATATGACTGCATAAGAATCATAGAGTAGTAGAGCTGGACAGACATCTGAACACTTTCATTTTATAGCTAAGAATTATATGAAGGCCAATAGAGGCAAAGAAGGTGGAGAGATGAGGAGGGACCACACACTGGAGCTCAGGCTTGACCCTGGAAGCAGCAGGAGCCACTCAAGACCTCAGAGCAGAGGAGTGACGTGATGATGTGGCCTGGGAGGTATTTTGTTTTGGTGACTCAGGCCACTTTGGGACAATAAGAGGCTGGGATAGGGAGAGACTGGAGACTGCAGATTCACGTATGTTTTATTTAATAATAATCTTAATTACAAACAGTGTCACTTCTGCTAATAAATTATTTAGGCATTTATTGAGTGCCTGCAGCAATTATAATATGGGTACCCTTTACTGAGGGCCCACTGTGTATCAGGTGCTTTGCATTCATTATTTAATTTAAACCTCAGAGCCACCTTTTGAGTTAGGCACTATTACTTTCTGTTTTATGGATGAGGAAGCTAAGCTCAGAGAGGTGAAGTTACTCATCTAGGGCCTCAGAGATACTACGATCCAGGCCCTGGGAAGAAAAGACAAGGAGCCCACAATCTAGTGAAGGGCAGAAGAGGAAAATAAATGATTTGAGTCATTTGAGATCAGAGGTGCTATAACCCATAGAAACAGAGGGAGCTGAGGAGGCCCAGAGTGGGGCCTGTAACCACTGGCAGGAGGCGATGAGTGAAGTCTAATTGTGACGGGTGGCAGAAAAAAATGCATTACAAATTGAAAATAGGCCTACTGTCCTATTACTTATGTTTTCTCTTTTTGGAGCAGAGCCAAACTGTGTATAACCTAGGAAATGGCTGAAAGCAGAGAAGAAATATGCAGAACATCCCTCTGTGAGATTCAAAAATCATCTTCATGCTTGTAATCATTCAACACAGACACTCCGCACCTGACTTCCCAACAATGGGATTAGCCCGTCTTTCTGCCCCAGGGAACTCTGTGCCATTTGGGGAGACCTGGGGTCCTGGAAGAGAGATGCTGATGGTCCAGCAGCAGCTGGCCTCACACAGGCCTACAACTTAATTAGGTTCCCGGGAGGGCAGTGTGCAGTGATAAACCAGTTAGTAAGGGGCACCAGAGTGCTGGGTGTGGAAGCGTCAGCATCAAAGACATGCTTAAACGGCCTCTGCTCTGCACATGTGGCTGTGCTTGCACGTACGTCCATGTCTGTATGTGTCTTTGTGTGTGTGTGCTCTGGCCAAACAGTAGGAGGAGGGAGGGTTGGTAACAAAAGGACCTGAAAACAAGGGGACCGTCACAGTGAGAAACTGATTTGCTTTGAGACTAATGATGGTAATGGTGATGATCGTGAAGGCAGATGACAGAGAAACTTCTCGGTTCCAGAAACTGCATGAGGCACACTTTTTCACTACCTCATTTAATCATCATGGAGATCCTATGGAGCAGACACTGTTATTACCATCCTTGTTTTACAGATGAGGAAACAGGAGCTGAGGGGGTTCCGTGTCTTGACCTTGGACAGCAATAAGTAGAGATGTTAGGATTAAACAAAAATACTACAATTAAGAGCCGTGTCCCAGAACTGAAATGGAACATTCAGCTGAGGCACTGAGACAATACCAAAGCAGGCACAAAGTCACAATGCAGGATCCTCAAAGGAAAGGCTGAGAATGGTGGAGGGAGAGGACGTTGGCAAGAGCTCTGTATGCTGTGATGGGGCTACTTCTCCCTTCGACTGAAATCAAGAGAGAGGCTCAAGGACACCCGGACCTCAGGGGCTGTGCTGGAGCCATAGCTGACTCATCTGAGAGACAAGGCCCAGGAGACAGCTGGCTAGCTGGTCTTGGAGCAGAGGGAGAGAGAAATGATTGTGTTGGGGGTGGCAAGTACTCTGTACTTGTTTGCTGGAGCGAAGAATGCATGGTGCTGTTTTCCTGGAGCAGATGGGGTCAAGAGGGCCAGCTGAAGTGGCAAACAGATCCCACTAGAAAGAAGCTGGAGGGACTGCAGGATGCTGGGGGTGAGGAAGGAGTATGCGAGCAGCTGGAGAGATTCACATTTATCAAGGGACTGTGGGATGAGATCCAAAGTGATGGGTGGGAGCCTCCAAAGACCCCAGCAAAGCGCCCGCAAGACAAAGTGCTGGGGGACAGCAGTCACCGTGGCCACACGGGTCCAAGTGAGAGCTCGCCTCCTCCCCACCCTTGCTCCCCAAATACCAACCCTGGAAAGGTGAGGAGCTGGGAGAGGGGAGGACAGGGCAGTAGAAGCCCACTGTAGGCATTTCCTCTGCGGCAGGCCAGAGCGGCAGGAGGGAGAAAAACATTCACTTTAAATAGACTGACTACTTTGACTATTACACGGGACTGAACATTTAAATTACTGGAGGACCTTTATTTCCTGACATTTGCCAAGTTACAAGACTTCCCTAAATATTGTACAAGTTATGAGACCCGTCCAAAATTTTGTGAAAGGGGAGGGGAAGAACTTGACCTGGAGAATAAATTTAAAGGGATAGTGGGAGGCAAAAATAAAATCACCTTGTAATTATGTCTGATGAGCTGCATTTGTTGAACGTAAAAGTTACATTTACAATGAATGAAAACTTACTGTGTGCCAGAAGCTTTAATAATAGATTTGCACACTTGATCTAATTTAATCTCAAATTAACCCTGCAAGATAGAAGTTACTACTCCTATTTTACATGTTGGAACACAGAGGCTCTGTGAGGTAAAGAGATCTGCCTAAAGTCACAGAGCTGGCAAGTGGCAGTGCTGGGACTCAGGCTCACAAAGATGAAAAGCCTGCGTCTTTCTTTTTTTATTTTTATTTTTTGAGACAAAGTCTTGCTCTTTACCCAGGCTGGAGTGCAGCGGTGCAATCTCGGCTCACTGCAACTTCCATCTCCTGGGTTCAAGTGATTTTCCTGCCTTAGCCTCCCGAGTAGCTGGGATTACAGGCACGTGCCACAACGTCTGGCTAATTTTTGTATTTTTAGTAGAGATGGGGTTTCACCATGTTGGTCAGGCTGGTCTCCAACTCCTGGTCTCAAGTGATCCTCCTACCTCAGCCTCCTAAAGTGCTGAGATTACAGGCATGAGCCACCACCCCCTGCCAAGCCTGGGTCTTTCTATCATGTCTCTGCTTGGGACTTCTGCAGGTCAACTTGCACCAATAAAAGTGGTACTCAGGGTGGGAGCTTTTTTGGCATCCTGCATATGAAGTACATTTTTTTTCCCTGAATTAATTCTGTCCTCATGCATTCAATGAAGTTTTCACTATAAAGGGCAGAAGACTTTGCTCAAAAGACTGACTTTATATTCTTATATTCTTTTATTTTGAGGTCAAAGGGATTGGAAAAAGTTTATTCCACAGCTGCTATCACTTGCTTGTTTGTCAAAGGGTTAATATAAACTGCAGTGTCATAACCAAATAATTAGATCTAGGTCTGAATGCAAGTTTGTAAACAGGGCTATAGATATACTGACAGAGATGGTGGTATTTGAAGGGAGCTGTTACTGAAGGACAGTGAGGGCATTGCCGGGAGGGGAGTGGGCTGAGGGGGATGAAGAGGAGAAGAGAAAATAAGGCAGTGAGAGGAAGTCTTGTTGACACAGGAACAAAAGTCTCAGTTCTTGTTCATCAGCTACACACTGAATTCTCATGTCTTCTAATATCCACCACAATAAGTAACTACAGCAAAGACAAGGCTAGGACCTACCTTAGAGAAGAATGTTTGATAAAACACACTACTGGATTTCAAATCTGTGTTCATATGGGTGATGCGAGTGTGTGTGCATGTGCTGCTGTAACTATCAACACCACCACCTTCACACCACTGTCTTCATCGCGGTCTTCTGAGCTTTCCGACTCTACCCTCTCCCAGAAATCCACCCGGCCCTGTTAGAGAACCAGCATGGGACTCCTGGGCTTAAACTCCTCCCACTTTCACTGGTAAATTCTTGTGTCATTGTCTGGTTTTGGTGTCAGGGTAATATTGACTTTATAGAACGAGTTATGAAGTGTTCTCTCTTTTTCTATTTTTTGGAAGAGTTTGTGAAAATTGGTATTAATTTTTCTTTGCATGTTTGGCAGGAATCACCGGCTTAATTGTTTTTGTAAACCATTGCACCTAGTTCACAGTTGATGTTCATTAAAGGTACTGCATTGAAATGAATCTGTTTCTATAATGTTGTATCTTACCTGATATAATTTAATGATGAATATTTAATTTAAAATTTTAAAAGAGGCTTCTATCTGATATATCATAGAATACTACAAAAGTCCAGACTGAAGTCCAAATTTCAGACTATTTATACCAGATCTTGAATTTTATAGGTGTGACCTACTAGTCACGCCTAAAAATAGAATCCTTCAAATTTCTCTGGGTACCAGGTAATAGTCATTCAACTAAGCCCTGACATGAGTTCCAGCTTCCTATCTGTATCTCCCTAAACTCATTACTAATTAAAGGAAGCCATAGCTACATTTTAAATACAAAATGCTTAACTTACAAAGGCTTGTTAAAAGGTAAATTATTCAAGTGTTTTGTTAATAACAAGGACTTATTACCTTTTAAGAACAATTGTCCAAATGTATCATACAATTTGTTAATAATGAAAATTCCACTGTTCTTACCCTTGTGTGAAGCCCTGGAATCTGTATTTTAACAAGTTCTTTGGGTGATTCTAATGCAGTTGGTCAGAGGAGCATACTTTGAAAAACACCACTTTAAAGTTATCATGACTTTGTGGATAAACGTGATGAATAAAGTAAATTGTGTCTATAATAAAGTGCCTGGCACACCACTTGGCTCAAGGTGGCATGCTGTGGGTGCCAATGTGACTGGTTTAAGAAGCATAATTCGAATTACCTTAAAGAGGGTTACAGCTGGGTAAAAACTTAATTGTTGATAGGACTGCAGGCATACCTAGGTATTTTTGGTCACTCTCCCACAATCTCCACTCATTCTCAGCAATAACAAAGCATGGACTATGAGAAAGGGCTTATGTTTGGAATCCCAATTATGCTGTGTATCAGTTGTGTAACTTCAAGAACTACTCTCCCTGAGCCTCAGCTTCCTCATCTGTAAACAGGGATAACGTCATCTACCTTGGTGTGGTGGTGTGCAGATTTAATGAAATACAGTAGACTTTTTTTTTCTTAATTGCCCTTTGCCCTTTGCCCAACCCTCTCCCACTCCCCTCCTCCAGATGGGTTCATGTAACACAGGGCCAGCAGGAGACGGCACAAATGCACTTTCACAGCTACAGTGATGGATGGCTGTCAAGTGGCTGTCTCAGCTAAGGAAACTCAAACATGAAAAGGGAAGAAAAGGAAGCAGATTCAAAGGCTGGTGATGAGATGATCAAGTGCTTGCTTCAGAACACAAATCTCAACATGAGACCAGTGAAATTCAACTGAAGCAGAGCACACTTATATCCTCGGGTGCTTTGATATATTTAGGAGGAAATGAGGGAATATCAAGGTCAGGTCTAAAAGGAGATCAATGAAAAGTGATAATTTCTGCTGTTGCAGGAGATAGGCACTGGGTGTACAAATATTTCACGTAGACGGAATGATCCAATTTCATTCAGCAAATACCACCTGTGAACAAATTTCTGGTATATTTTGCTGAATGGACACCAAGTTTGTGAGTAAGTGAATTTCTAGCAATGGTGAAATTATCTCTGCGAGCCCCATACAGACATTCCTTACTTTAAATCCATCAATTTAATCAACGGAGAGTGTAAAATTATAGGAGTCTCTTTTGATTCCTTTTATATTCATTTCCTACTATGGCTTTGGGATTCAAATGATTAGCTCTGTGACATCAGAGGCAAGTTACTTTACCTCACTGAGCCTTCTTGTTTAATCCTCACTTCAACCCTATTAGCTCTATTCTATTTCCAGGAACATGGGGGTAAAGGGTGCCTTACCCAAGGTCACCCAGCTAGTAAGAAGTAGACCGAGCCCAGGGCAGGCTTCCTCTGTGTTCCATTCCAACTCTGGGGACTTGCCAAGGGACAGCAAATTAGGGGGCCAAGATCACTTTTTCAGATGTTATTCTGGGTCTTTCCATGTTCAGCCATCAGAGTTTATAATCCACCAAAGGGAAGATTCAATGTCTGTATAAGGTCTCTCACAAACAGACAGGCATGGTGAAGTGGACTGCATGAACTACTTTGTATGCCTTCCTGAATCGTGGTTGTAAGTTAATACACCCATCTTCCTCTTTCCTTTCTCACAGAATAAATACCCTTCAGTTACCACCACTTTTGTTTTGTATGATTCTATAATCTACTGGCTTCTAACTGTTCACTGTTCAAAGAAGATAGACGCAAGGACCTAAGGGTAAGGGATGCACATAACCTCAGATAAAGGGTAGTATTCTCTGGACTAGGGAATTGTGGGAAGAGCGTGATAAGAAGAGATTAGAACTAACCACTATTGTTATGACTGCGTAATGTGGAAATTAGAGTCATCTATCCATCCATCCAGCCAGCCAGTAATTCCTAGGACCCTAGAATTTTAGAACTGGCAGACAATCATAGAGATGATTTAATTCAATATGTTAATTTTTACAGATGGAAAAAAATTAGATGGAGAGAGAGGAAATAACTCCATTAAAGTCACATAGCAACTGATGGCAGAGCTGGAACCAGCATTCCAGCTTCTCAGTTCCTGGTCCAGTTTTGTTGTTGTTGCTGCTGTTTCTTTTCTTTTTTTCTTTTTTTGGCATCAGAAGAGACAGTATTTTAAAGGTACTAATAGTATATTGTTATTAAAAACAACAATAGACAATGTCTCCACAAAACCTAACTGCTTGTAACATACTTTTACTTAAGTATTTCATGTGAGTTACCATGTACAGGGCATTGGAAATTATTCCATTAAGTATATCCTCTGAATTGCTTGGGTTTGCTCATAAATCCCAATCCCACGGGACTTATGAAGGCAAATGATCTTCCCAAAAGGTCCATGTGCCTTTTGTTCTTTAGGCTAATCCTCATATAACTTGAAAATAAATCTCACTCCACTGACAGATACTCTGGGCAAACTTTGGATTTTTCTGTCAGTAAGTATTTCATGAGGACATGCTAGTGAGAGATGCTAAAAAATTCACTCATTAATTTGTTTAACATATATTAACTTAGATGCTGTGGGAAGACATTGGGATACAACAGAGGACAGAGGATACAAAGCCCCTGCCCTCTCAGAGAGCAGTGACTTACATTCCAGTGAAGGGAGAGGGACCATAAGCCAATAAGCTGGTATGTCAGGTGGTGGGAAGTTCCAACAAGAATAATAAAGGTGACATGTGCTGTGTGTGTGTATGAGCGCTTACCTAGGGTCAACAACAGCCTCTCTGATCAAGTGACAGTTGAACAGAGACCTGAAGGAAGTGAGCCTTGTGGGCTTCTGCAGGAAGAATGCAAAGACCCTAAGGCAGGAGGATGTGTCTGAGGAATGCTGAAGCGGCCAGTGAGGCTGAATGGGAGCTAACAAGGAGTAGGAGAAGAGATCAGAGAAAGGCGAGTAGAGTGGGGAGGGCCTTGGATAGCAGAGAGAGGGATTTGGTTTAATCCTCTGTGTGATGGGGAGCAGCTGGAGGATTTGAGCAGACCTGATCTAGCTCCGAGTGGCATGATTTGACTCTTGGTTTGTGTTTACTTCAGCTGCTGCGTTCAGAACAGACACTAGCTGGGCAAGGAAGAAGCAGAGAGACCTGTTAGGAGACTCCTTTGATAGTCCAGACAAAAGATTATGACGGGGTGGGTGAGAGTAGCTGCATCCCCATCCCCAGGCTGGGCAGAAGAGACTCTTGAGTAGAGATACTTGCTGAAACTTGCTGAATGAATGAAGAATCTTACACAGGAAGTATGTAAAGAGCGTTAAGAGCACATAAATGAGAAGATTTATTCTACTTTATGGAAGTGGAAGCATGACAAAAATGTCAAAGAAGACACGAGTCTAATCTTTTTATTCTTTTTTGTTTTTGAGACAAAGTCTCTGTCACCCAGGCTAGAGTGCAGGTGCACGATCTTGGCTCACAGCAACCTTCGCCTCCTGGGTTCAAGCGATTCTCCTGCCTCAGCCTTCTGAGTAGCTGGGACTGTAGGCATGTGCCACCACATCCAGCTAATTTTTATATTTTTGGTAGAAACAGGGTCTCACCAAGTTGGCCAGGCTGGTCTTGACCTCTAGTGATCCACCCACCTCAGCCTCCCAAAGTGCTGAGATTACAAGTGTGAGCCATGGCACCCGGCCAAGTCTAATCTTTATGATACAAATTCACCAAAGATGGGAGACACAGGGCTTTTCATGGCCAAAGGACGGCAAAAGCAAATTCCACAGAGATGGCTCTTATTAGAACTTTCAGAGTACCTTCGCTTGCTTGGAAATGGGCTCTTCAGATGAGAAAGCCTCGGCCTCTTTAGAAAACCATGCACGGGTTAAGAGAGATGCTGACACTTTTCAAAATATTGTGCAGGAAAATTTATTTTTCTATTAATGAGTGTTTAAGGGCTATTAAAACTGTGTTTGTCATCTATAATCTGGCAGCTATAAAGAGATGCCCTTTTACTATTCTTTCATTGAGCTTTCTCACACCAAATTACTAATGAGGTAATTACCAACATTGTAATTATTGTATAATTACTAGGGGAGTGGGAAGGAAAATGTGGAGCAAAATAGGCGGCCAGGATTTTGGTTGTTCTGTCAGAGATTTGATAATAATGATCTCTGTGAAAGTCGGTGAACCGAAAGTTTAAGGCTCATAAAATGGGAGCTTTGGCACCCGGGTATTGTAAAGCAATTAGTAGGAGGTGCAGGAGCAGCCTCTGGGTTCCCCTGGGGACTCTGCTCTTCTTGGAGGCAGCCTACCTGGGATATAAAGGAGCCTCTGAAAGCAAACAGAGCCGGCCTGAAGTCCTCGTTCACACCTCACTTCCTGTGAAATCTTGGGCTTGCGACAGGACAGAATGTGTCTGAGCTTCATTTTATTAAAGTGAAAAGGGAAAAATGTACCTCCTAGGTCTGCCGTGAGAGTTAAACACATCAACACCAAGAGAAAACGAGTGGCATCTGGTGCTTACAAAGTGTTCATCTCCTTAAGCCCCTTCCATCAGCACCAGGCCAGGCGGCGTCTCGCTGCCAAAAGCCCAATTAGGCAAGGCCAAAAGACTTAGCAATTTTTCAATAATTTTTACTCAAGTTTACTTGAAACTGCTAAAACACTTTCAATTAGTTTGTCAGTTCATATTTTTAAATTTTTGAGGTAAAAATAGAAACTCATGGGGATAAACATGGCATTTGAAATCACACAGCTGCATCAGCAGCCAAGCTGTGACTCGAGCCTTCTCACAGTCTGAGGACTCGGTTCCTTGGCTTCATTCCTTTGTGAGCCATATCAGAACATCTGTAACGTTAGCCTCCCCGTGCAGCTGGCCCAAGCCGGCCAGAGCTGCAGGAGGCAGGGCTTTGGGGAGGTATCTTCATTGTGTCTGTGTGTTTAACATCTAGCTCAGAGGATGCTACGCCCGTGTAAGGAGCTGCCAGGCATGAGATACTGAAGCACGAGAAAGGCTACAGTTGTTTTATAATAAGTACACAAAACCTCTTTACCCAAGTGTAATGTTTTACCCTTTAGATCCTAGAATGCACCTAGCATTATTTTCTCCACGCTGGTTCCCAACTTTAGTGTTCCTAAGAATCACCTCGGGTGGGAGTGAGGGGCTTGTCAGAATGCAGGGTTCTGGGCCCCACCCCCATAGTCTGCTTCTGGGTCCCAGGAAGCTGCACTTGAAATGACCACTCCAGATGATTCCAATGCAGGTCCACAGATGGTGCACATGAGAGAAACTCTAAGATATTTACTGAATCTGCCCAACAACCTTGGGATATAAACAGAATAAACATGGTTCAGAGGGTTTAAGTAATTTACAGTGGGCAACTTGCCAATGAGTGATGAGAGCTGGGCTCCTTCCCCTCACCTGCCCTGCTGAAAAGCTATTTCTTCTATTAAGCCTATGCCAGAACAAGAATACTTGAAATAATCTCTTCCTGTTGACCAAAGAGTGCTTCTCTTTTGTTATAGCCTTTCATCTTATACAATGCTAGCATGAAGCACCTGCTTTGCCTCTGTATTAAGTGCATCTTTTTTACTCTGATGTTTTGGCATCTGGGGACTTAGTGATGCTCTGGAAACTATCACTCACTCCCCAGCCCCCACATACACCCCAGGACTAGCCAATTTTTAGAGACAGTAAACAACTTGTCTATGAGGGTACCTTTTATATGCAAACCAACCGACCCAATAACCATTCTCCATCCACCTCCTTTAGCAGGCTCTCACACTTGGACCACGATTCCCCTGCCCTAATCACTCCAGGGCCAGGTAACAGACCACTGTGGACAGCCCCCGTGCCCCAGAGCCCACCGAAACTATTCAAATTAGCCAATCCTAAGCCCACTTAGCCTGCTTGCCCCAGCTTATCCATTCCTTCCTGCAAAAATCACAAAGAAGCTTTTCATCCATATTCCCCCTCAATCCTTCTTGCCTCCTGACCCAACTTGGTGCTTCCCTGTGTGGCCCTGCATGGCACAATATTCCTTCTGGGAGCGAAATATCTCTTTCAATAGCAGTTGTCTCCTGATCCGCTGGCCTCACCGTATATGAGTAATAATGAAGCTTGCATTTGAAAATAGCCTCCCATACTAAACTGGAAGCAACCTGAGGACAAAGCCCTTCTCCCTTTTCAACAGCTATTAATTAGATTAACTTGGTGTTTTGTTCACTGAAGATGTTCCAAAACTATTTGTTAAGTTAAAGAGTCAAGAAGCTTAAGCAAAGCCTTCTATTAGTGATTTTGCTAATCTTTGGGGTTAGAATTTTAAATCAATTTTCAAGCTGCTGCCAAACTGATGTTTTTCTCAAGCAAAAATGTAAAAGTTAATGGCAGACCATATATATGGAGCAGTTGAATTATTCACAGGCTCCTTTCAATCATGCAAGAAAAGCATTTACTGACACTAAGTTGAAAAAGATACAGTCCCTGCTTTCTGGTTTGCTGTGAAAACAGTATTGACTCATAAATAAACATTTAAAAGGGCAGAAACACATCTAATAAAATAAACCCAGCTATTTATAGGGTCTTGAATGGGCTAATTTTGTAGTATTTCTGGGTGATGGGGTGTGAAATACGTGATCAGGCAAAACGAAAAGGTGGAGCTAGAGGCTGCTTGGTGAGAGAGAAGAGAGCACTAGAGCAGGAGTCCAAAAAGACTTGGATCCAATTCTCTACTCTGAAGCCCACCGTGGATTTGCCACTGAATAAATCACAAACCCTGCTGTCAGCCTCAGATGTCACATCTCTAAAATGGGAGGGCAGGACAGATTACTTATAAAACTCCTTCTGGTCAAGAAACTATCAGTGGATCAAAATTATTGCCTTGAAATGGAGCTGTTTCTTAAGGAAGGAAGAAGGAAAGATAGGAAGAAAGGAAGAGAGGGAGGGAGGGAGGGAAGAAGGAAGGAGGGAAGGAAGGAAGGACTGAGGGAGGGAGGGAGGGAAAGAAGGAAAGAAGGAAGGATGGACAAAATGACATTCACTATAACGTTTTGAATTAACAGGGGTGAAAAACTGAAAACAAGTGAAATGTCCAATAATAGGGGAATGGCTAAATAAGATGTGCTACATCTACATGCTAGGATAGTATGTAATCATTTAAATGATGTAAATAAAGAGTTTCATTGCCTTGGGGAAAATTCAAGAACACCAGGGTGGCTTAACTAGGCCTGGATCTGCCCAGTGCTCTGCAGAGCTCTCCTCACAGACCCCTCAGGCCTGGCTTACGGCAATCCTGGTGGCTGTTACCACTCCCACAAAGTGTCCTGCTCAAGATAATATACAACTAAATGAATTGATCAGAAACAGAACTCATCTAGACAATGGATGAATCTGAGAAATATTCTGCTTGAAATGGTATCTTGATCTCCCTGGCAGGTAATGCCCATTTTCCCCTGAAACATGGTTGGTCACTAAGGACTCCGCACTGCCCTTGGGGTACTCCTGCCAACTTCCCCAGCTGTCACATCTAGTGCTCTTGGGGTGACAGGAATAATGAGGCCTCTGGTTGTTATACCACTAAATGGGGAGAAATGATCCACTTACATGTTTCTCACTCTATTAATGTCACGCTCCAGGGTTAATACAGCATTTTACATCTGAATGCTCTTTTCAAAAATATCTGAAACAAAACAATGAGATACCACCGCACACCAGTCAGAATGGTTATTTACTAAAGAGTCAAAAAATAACAGATGCTGGCAAGGATGCAGAGAAAAGGGAATGCTTATATATTGTTGCTGGAAATGTAAATTAGTACAATCTCTATGGAAAACAGTATGGAGATTTCTCAAATAACTAAAAATAGAACTATCACGCAATCCAGCAATCCCACTACTGGGTATCTACCCCAAAAGAAAAGAAACCATGATATAAAAAAGACAGCTGCTGCTGTTTATCACAGCTCTATTCACAATAGCAAAGATATAGAATCAATCTGTGTCCATCAACGGATGAGCGGATAAAGAAAATACGGTATATACACTACAGAATACTATTCAGCCATAAAAGACAATGAAATCATGTCTTTTGCAGTAACACATATAGAACTGGAAGCCATTATCTTAAGTGAAATAACTCAAACAGAAAGTCAAATACCACATGTTCTCACTTGTAAGTGGGAGCTAAATAATGTGTACACATGGACACAGAGAGTGGAATAACAACTTTGGAAATTCAGAAGGGTGGCAGGGTGGGAGGCGGGTAAAGGATGAAGAATTACTTAATGGCTACAATATACGCTATTTGGGTGACGGTTACACTAAAAGCCTAGACTTCACCACTACCTAATATATCCATGTAACCAAGCCGCACTTGTACCCCCTAAATCTATAAAAACAAAAGTTAAAAAATATATCTAAGCAAAACAATCCCACATCCCTTTCTTCCTGTTGGAAGTGTTTTTTTCTTTATGCAGAAGGCTTTATCAAAGCTGCTAAATACAAACACAAAAAAACCCCAATTTGAAAACTGGTGAAATGAGTAAAATGGATGCCGCTGGTTGAGATATACAATAGCATTCACTTAGGAATATCCATTTTGGGCCAACTTGTCATTTTGGCCTCAAGCACTAATTTTTGACCAGGCTGATGCGGGGTGCAAACACAGGAGACATCTCACTCTAAATTCTATACTTTCTTTTCAAAGCTAAACCCCTGACTCAAAGGAACTTTTTGTAAAGAAGAATCCAGAATTGGAAGTGCATGATTTCAACCCTATAAAAATATGTATAGAAAGACAGATGACCCAACACCACAATTAAAGCATCTGCTTAGGAGTGGAGGGAGAAAACAAGGGAGGGAGGCGGTTTGTGTGCAGGAGAGAGAGACAGACACACACAGAGAGAGATTACTGTTCAGATTGCCTAAAGTGATCCTCCTGGGCACAGCTGTGCAGTCACTGTTGTCTAGAGGCTTCCTCTGGGTGCCCAAGCGCTAGCTTGGCTGTGCCATGCCCCACCATGGCTCTCACAGCTGACTGCCTCCCACTCCATTGAACACACACAAGTCTGTCACTTTCAGTTCCACTTAATTTCCACTCTCCCCTCTGGCTGGCGGCCACAAAGTCCTCTTGGCAACCTCCACACTGGTAACCATGGATACCCTCCACTCCCAGACAGGCAGCTCCTAGAGCAGATGGTTGCTGGCACTGGGGGTGGGGAACAGGCTGAAGGGACAATCTGAGTTATCCAGTCCCTTGCATACACCCCTCCCCAACCAACCCCCACCCCCCACACACACACTCACACACACACACACACTCTCACACGTCTTTCCCTAGATCATGCTTAATTCTGGCCTGGACAAGGAACTCCTGATGTTTCAAATATCACAAATACTGCAAGAACAATTGCTACCATTGGTGCAGTACCTACTGTCTGCCAGACAATGACCTATATGCTTTGCATACAAAGGGAAGGGAATAGTTTACTAGGAGGGCTTAAGAAGGAGTTTCATTTTTCTGACCCAATTCAAACATGACTGTTTGGGGCCAAGTCTTTTAGTGTGGACCGCTGACATGCATAATAACAATCTCAGAAGCATATTGAAATTCCAGGTTCCTGGGCCCAACCTTAGAAATTCCAATTTAACTGGGAGAAAATTTTTGCAATCCACTCATCTGACAAAGGGCTAATAGCCAGAATCTACAATGAACTCAAACAAATTTACAAGAAAAAAACAAACAACCCCATCAAAAAGTGGGCGAAGGATATGAACAGACGCTTCTCAAAAGAAGACATTTATGCAGCCAAAAGACACATGAAAAAATGCTCATCATCACTGGCCATCAGAGAAATGCAAATCAAAACCGCAATGAGATACCATCTCACACCAGTTAGAATGGCGATCATTAAAAAGTCATGAAACAACAGATGCTGGAGAGGATGTGGAGAAATAGGAACACTTTACACTGTTGGTGGGACTGTAAACTAGTTCAACCATTGTGGAAGTCAGTGTGGCGATTCCTCAGGGATCTAGAACTAGAAATGTCATTTGACCCAGCCATCCCATTACTGGGTATATACCCAAAGGATTATAAAACATGCTGCTATAAAGACACATGCACACGTATGTTTATTGCGGCACTATTCACAATAGCAAAGACTTGGAACCAACCCAAATGTCCAACAATGATAGACTGGATTAAGAAAATGTGGCACATATACACCATAGAATACTATGCAGCCATAAAAAATGATGAGTTCATGTCCTTTGTAGGGACATAGATGAAGCTGGAAACCATCATTCTCAGCAAACTATCGCAAGGACAAAAAACCAAACACCGCATGTTTTCACTCATAGATGGGAATTGAACAATGAGAACACATGGACACAGGAAGGGGAACATCACACTCCTGGGCCTGTTGTGGGGTGGGGGGAGGGGGGAGGGATAGCATTAGGAGATATACCTAATGTTAAATGACGAGTTAATGGGTGCAGCACACCAACACGACACATGTATACATATGTAACAAACCTGCACGTTGTGCACATGTACCCTAAAACTTAAAATATAATTTAAAAAAAAAGAAATTCCAATTTAGAAGGCCTGGGGTAGAACCCAGGAGCCTGACTGGGGCCCGGGATCTGCACTGTAAACAACCACTTTGTGTGATTCCAATGTAAGTGGTCTGGACCACTTGAGAGAAAGCCTGCTCTGGCTCAGGGAATCTCAGACTTTAAAATGCTGATGAGGGTCTGGCTAAAATGCAGTCTGATCCAGTATTTCCAGGGCAGGACTTGGGGATTCTGCATTTCTGTTAAGCTTCCAGGTGAAGCTAATGCTGTAACCCTGGGAGGTATCTTTCCTCGTTCTGTTCATTTCCTCTGCCTGAGATGCCACTCTCTACTTCATCTAGCAGAATTCTACTCAACCCCCAGAGTCCCACTCAAATGTTAGTCTTTCAGGAAGCTTCCTCTGGTCTGCAAGTCTATTTTAGAGGTCAGTAGTGTGCTGAAGCCAGTTCACAATGGCTGAAGAGAGCCACAGCTAAATTTTCTGGAATTTTATGAGCCCGTTATTAAGCACAACCATTATACAAAATTTATATAAATATACAATTAAATAAATTACATTAAAATTAAAGTAACAAAAGCTCAAAACTCATCATTTCCTAATTCTTTTAGCACATTTACTATTAGCTATGCTTTTGAGGTGATTTCCATCTACTGTAGCCTTAGGGTGGAAATGCTACACAATGATGTGCTTCTGCACAGCTCTTCCCAACTCTGTGGTCTTCAGTGTCATATTGGCTGACTGAAATTTGCCATAGTGGGCATATTGACACCCTGGAAATCAGCAAATGTTACAAATCAGCACTAAGTCTATCACTCTGTTGACTGAGTAGATTTAAGAAAGTAATGGAGTAAATGTTAATAATGCAGATTAGGCTTAAAAATGAGTTGTATCTGTAGTTGTTACATTGTAAATAGCATAAAAAATTGAGGAACTACATTTCCAAGATTCAAAACTATTATTTGATTGAACAAAGATACCCACAACATTGACTAACTAGTTCTGGTATATGTCTTTATACAACTTCATTGTTTCTCTCTTACCTTCTCCTTAATACAAACAAAAATATCAGCCAACATACACACCAGGCTCTCTGTTCTTGGCACAGAAACAAGACAATGAAGAGAACACCCCATTCGTCATTGTTTGGAAACCTTGCCATGAGACACACATTGTGCTTCTGTGGCGGCACTTAGGCCTTCCACTTTCAGAAGGTGACCTGTGGCAAATGTTGCTACCCTACCAAGCACAAGAGAAAGTATAGCTGGAATGCCAAGGCTAAAAGCTGAAATACTACTGCAACTAGTCGAATGAGACACCTAAAAATTGTCACCGCAGACCTAGGCACGGATTCTATAAAGGAACAACACATCTAAATCCAAGAGGGCAGCTGTTGCAGCATCCAGTTCATCTCAAGCATTTCAATGATTAGTCAGCACAATAAATGTTCTGGTTTAAAAAAATTCATGTCAGAATACACTTGTTTGTCAATAATGTGAGTGACTTCCTTGCTAAATCAAATAGTAATCAAGCCTGTATTCATAGTCTATTTTGTGATACTATTATTGGCAGTAGAAATATAAAAACTGATGGTAGGCTTTGCAGGAAATAGAAAGACATAATGTAGTAATAGGTATTTGGAATTTACTGTAAAGAATACTGTGTATTTTATTATTATTTGTAAATTGCGTGTTCACATCCACTATGTTACTAAAGTTTATTATTATGTATGTGTTATATATATATACAAATATATAAATTTTTTTTTCTTGCAGAGCTGGTTATTCACATTTGCCAGCACACTACTGCAGATGTCCCTCCTTTGTGTTTTATAGCAACCCAATCTTGCCTTGTTTTGTATGCTTATGAGCCTATACTATAAATCCTTGATTTACATATTTGTTTCTTCATCCAGAATGAAGGCTCCTTAACAGCAGGGATCCTGGACTTTCTAGCTGTATAACCCCAAAGATTAGTAAGGTGCTTGGCACAGAGGAAAACCTTTGTAAATGTAGAAGACAAACCTCACTTCAACTGTGAAGTCTTTTCTGACACTCACAATTGATAGAACTAGCCACTACTGCACATCCACAGCAGTTTCCACACATCTCACAACTCCATCCTGGCAGTCCCAGAAATGGAACTTGGAAAAGGCTCTTGACTGTATATTGAACACAGTGATAAGAATAAATGCTAGCATTTCCTGAGTACATGTTATGTTGCCAGGCACTTTTCTACGTGCTTTACACACATTAACTCATTTAATCCTCACCCCTATGAGGTAGGTGCTGTTATGATTCTTCTCACTTTACAGATGAGGAAGGTGAGGCTCAGAGAAGGTAAAGAGCTCCCCCAAGTTATTAAGGAGGAGAGCTGGGATTAGAACCCAGGTAGTCCAGCTCTAGCCCTCAATGAGTGAATGCGTGAATAGATGGATGATTTGAAAAGCAGCCCCTCTCCTAGGCAGTTTCTGATTCTATATATACCAATTTGCATTTCAACATCTTAGAAAACAATTCTATTCTTAGAGGTGCATGGTTACAAACTTATTTTTCATTTTTTGAGGTCTTTCTCAAGGCTTGGGACAGGGCAGAATTCTCCCAATCTGCTCGGGAGTGCTAAACATTATTTCCAGGGCCCCTCTTCTCCAGTTTTCTACTGATGGATTTGGCAAATACTCTTCCCAGGGCCTGATTTTGCAATAGTGTATAAATCACTACCATAAAGGGCACATGATCTAGGGAGGGGAAGACATAGGCTTCAGAGCACCAATTCAGGAAAATTAAGCCTTTAGTTATTAGCTGTGTGATACTGGGCAAGGTATTCAACCTCTCTGAGTCTATCTATCTGACACAGTTGTGAAGACTAGATATAATGTACACAAAGCTGTTACCATTATTTTTACTACCACAACTACAAATAGTTAATATTTATGGTATTAATTTTGTTGTGTGTCAGGTACTAATCCAAGCAGTTTATATAGTAATTCATTTAATCCTAAAAATAATTTTTCATGGTAAATGCCATTATTATCTTTATTATCTCTTAATACCAGAGGTATTAAATCACAGAGCCTGGATTCAATCCAGATGTGCCTGATACCAAAGTTTACCAGTACACAGTATTTATTCATCCACTACAATAGACTATGACAAAAACTTTGCAATATTGTACTGGTATTCCTAGACAGTGATATCAGACAAAATCGAAGAAATAAGAAGAAGAAAGATTGTGAAGGCAGAGACAATACTGTCATCATTTGCAGATAATACAATTATTTATATAGAAAATCTAAGAAAGAAAATTTGGTTGACTGTTTTAAGCTCCCCTCTCCCCCACAAAATGCATAGAAATGCTGCATAAACTATAGTAAAATATAATAAAAATCTTTTTTACATTCATAGATGAGCTCCAAAGAAAGAGAATCTTCAGATGCAGGAAACCCTGAATCAGAGCAGTAAAGGCAGCTAAAAGCTGAAATACCTCTGGAACTGGTCGAATGCGACACCTAAAAATTGTACGCCACAGACCTAGGCATGGATTCCATAAAGGAACAACACCTAAACCCAAGAGGGCAGCTGTTGCAGCATCCAGTTCATCTCAAGGATTTCAATGAAGGCACCCCTGAGTCAGAGCAGTGAATGTGAGAAGTGACTGCATTGCTGCCGAGAGGACACTTTGGACCCCAGTGTCAGCTCTAACGGCAAGGCAAGGAGAAGAGACCTGGCCTTCTGTAGAATGGGGAGTGGGAACTGAAACTCATGCATGAAGCAGGGCCACAAAGGTTGCCCCATGGTGTAATGGAGTCACTGGCCCAGGGAAGTCTAAGGATGTCCCTTTCTGTTTAGGGTTCTGGGTGGGGGTGGGATGGAGTCGGGGAACCTGCCACTATCCATCAGAACCCTAAGTGAGAGTCATGCATGGGTGTGGAATCCCTATTTGCAGCACCCACAGAGTGCAGAATTTCCAAGCTGAGGAATTAAGGTAAAAATGAACCCCAGACCAGTGAAACCCTGAAATATTTCTCAGGAACGAAAGCACAATTGCTCCAGAGGGCCATTTTCACAATCCACAATAAAAACTTAAAACCATATGAGGAAATGATCTGCCATCAGGATTAACATCCAAAGAACTTGAGAAAACATCTAACTTAAAAGACACTATAAATGTGTTTAAAAAGTTTAAAGACTTAAACAAAAAAGAAAACATAGTGAAACAATAGGACATGATGAAAAAAGAATACACATATTTGAAAAATCAAACAGAACTTCTAGAAATGAAGTATCATAGAAATTACAATTTTACTGAATGAGGTAAATATCCTATTTGAGAAAATTAGTGAAAGACTGAGAAAATTTCCCAGAATGAAGCACAAATAGATAAGATATATGAAAAATAAGGAGTGGTTTAAAGACAAGGAGGATATATTGAGAAGAAATAAAATAGGTGTAATACAAGTTCTAGGGGAAATAATAGAGAAATAAAGAGAGGCATTATTCAGGGATACTAGATGAGAAATTCATGGAATGGAAAAAGTTACATGTCTTCAAATTCAGGAAAATAACTAGTCTCAAGCATAATCCATAAAAACAAGTCCATACTTAGATGCATAATAGTGAACTGCAAAACAGCAAACACAAAGAGAAATCTTAAAACAAAGAGGAAAGATTCCATAGGAAGGAAGGACAATTACAGTGATAGCAGACTTCTCACAGGCAACAGCAGAGGCCAGCATACCATAGAATGGTATCTTCAAAGTGCTAAGAAAACATTATTGTCTTTCTAGAATTCTTTGCTCAGTGACACTATCTCTAAGCGGGAGAGTGAGATAAAGATCCTTCAGGCAAAGGCCATATTTTCAGCAGAAAAGAGTGGGATTCAAGAAGCAATGGCTGGCTGGGCTTGGTGGTTCACACCTGTAATCCTAGCACTTTGGGAGGCCGAGGCAGGCGGATCACTTGAGCCCAGGAGTTCAAGACCAGCCTGAGCAACATGGTGAAAACCCATCTCTATTTAAAAAAAAAAAAAAAAAAAGCCAAGAGCAGTGGCTCATGCCTGTAATCTCAGCACTCTGGGAGGCCGAGGTGGGCGGATCACCTGAGATTGGGAGCTTGAGGCCAGCCTGACATGGAGAAATCCCATCTCTACTAAAAATACAAAATTAGCTGGGTGTGGTGGCACACGCCTGTAATCCCAGCTAATCGGGAGGCTGAGGCAGGAGAATCACTTGAACCCAGGAAGTGGAGGTTGAGGTGAGCCGAGATGGCGCCATTGCACTCCAGCGTGGGCAACAAGAGCAAAACTCTGTCTCAAAAAAAAAAGAAGAAATGGTGAGTAAAATATTAGTAGATATGGGGGCAAATCTAAATAAGCATTAGGTATAAAAATTGTATTACTAATTATTTATTTTATTTTATTGAGGATTTATAAAGCAAAGATGAGGTAAAATATAAGACAAGAAAAACATGGAAATTGGGAGCAGTAGAGCTTGATTAATTTGAAACTTTTTTTTTTTTGAGACAGAGTCTAGCTCTGTCACCCAGGCTGGAGTGCAGTGACATGATCTCAGCTCACTGCACCCTCCGCCTCCCAGGTTCAAGTGATTCTTCTGCCTCAGCCTCCCAAGTAGCTGGGATTACAGGCATGTACCACCAAGCCCGGCTAATTTTTGTATTTTTAGTAGAGACGATGTTTTACCATGTTGGCCAGGCTGGACTCGAACTCCTGACCTCAAGTGATGCCCGCCTTGGCCTCCCAAAGTGTTAGGATTACAGGCATGAGCCACCGTGCCTGGCTGAAACTGACATTTTAATTCTTAAATAAAAATAAGAATAGCTACTAAAAAAAATAAACCACCTGATCAAAAAAAAAAAAAAAACCCACAAAAATGAATATGTAACTTCCACGTAGAAGGCAATACAGAAAAATGTAGTTCAATAGAAGACAGAAATACATCGAAAAGGAGTAAAGAAAAAGAATCAAAGGAGAAAATATTAGAATTAATAAAAGAATTAGCAAGTTCATAGGTAAAAGACGTAACAATGCTGTTCCTATATACCACAACAACCAATTAGAAACGATAACAGAAAAAAACTCATTCATAATAGCAACAAAATCTAGAAAACGTATAGGAAAAATCCCAAGGAAAAGAGACCTTTTTGAAGAATATAAAAGAAGACTTGAGGAAAGGGAATGAAATCTTGTTTATGCATAGAAAGACTCAGTATTATAGAGATGTTAATCCTCAGATTAATCTATAAATTTAACCTGAGGCCAATCAAAATCCCAACAGTGTTTTTTGCAGTACTTGAGAACTGAGTCCAACATAAATATGAAAGGATAAATGTCTGAGAAAGGCCAAGACAATTCTGAAAAAGAACAACCAAGAGAGATCTGTCCTGTTAAAAATCAAAGCATATTACAAAGCTATGACAAATAAGTGTGGCATTTTTTTTAGAAAAAGACAAACAGACCAATCCAACAAAATAGAGAGCCCAGAAACAGATCCAGAAACAAATGAGGGAACTTGCTATATAATAGTGGGAACTTTTTTAATCAAGGAAAAAAGAATTACCTGTCAGACAAATAACGGATATGGGATACTTGACTTCCTACATACAAGAACAGGAAATTGTACTCTATCTCACACTATACACAAAATTGAACTCCAGATGTATTACACATCTAGACGTGAAAAACAAATTTTAAAACTATTAGAAGAGGCTGGGTGCAGTGACTCAAGCTTGTAATCCCAACACTTTGGGAGGCCAAGGCAGGTGGATCACTTGAGCCCAGGAGTTCAAGACCAGCCTGAGCAACATAGTGAGACCTTGTCTCTACCAAAAATAATTTTAAAAACTAGCCAGGTGGAGTGGTGCATGCCTGTGGTCCCGGCTACTCAGGAGGCTGAGGTGGGAGGATTGCTTGACCCTGGAAGGTCGAGACACAAATGAGCTGTGATTGTGCCACTGTACTCCAGCCTGGGCGACAGAGTGAGACCCTGTCTAAAAACAAACAAACAAACAAACAAACAAACAGAAAACTATTGGAAGAAAATAGTGCCTTTATAACTTTGGGATAGTGAAGCATTTCTTTTTTTTTTTTTTTTTTTTTTTTTGAGACGGAGTCTCGGTCTGTCGCCCAGGCTGGAGTGCAGTGGCGCGATCTCGGCTCACTGCCAGCTCCACCTCCCGGGTTCACGCCCTTCTCCTGCCTCAGCCTCCCGAGCAGCTGGGACTACAGGCACCCGCCACGATGCCCGGCTAATTTTTTGTATTTTTTAGTAGAGACGGGGTTTCACCGTGTTAGCCAGGATGGTCTCGATCTCCTGACCTTGTGATCCGCCCGCCTCGGCCTCCCAAAGTGCTGGGATTACAGGCATGAGCCACCGCGCCCGGCCAACATTTCTTACATTAGCAATAAAAAAAAATGATAAAGGCAAGGACTAAGTCCACTGAATACATTAAAATGAAAAATTTCTGCATGACGAAAGATACTATAAACAAAGGTAAAAAACAAACCACAGAAAAAAGATTAGTAATCAGAATCAATGTAGGCAAGTAAGAAAAAGATAACACCTGAATAGGACAATGGGAAAGGGTAGGAATATGCAACTCACAGAAGAAGAAATGCAAATTGTGTATAAACACATGGAAAGTTTCTTAATTTGACTCAAAATCAGGGAAATATGAAGTAAACAAAACATTTCCATTTTATGAAGTTGGCAAAAATTTTTAAGTCTGACATTATAAGAGAAAGGGGTTACTTTTATATGCTATTAGTTGAAGTATAAATGGGTCCAGCCAGTAAAAAGAACATTTTTTCAACATTTAATAAAATACAAAGTGTGCATAACCCAACACCCAACAATTTCTCTTCTAACCCTTTAATATATTCACAGCTAGACATGTATAAGGATATTCACTGCAACGTTATTTGTGATAGTAAAAATGTACAAAAACCTAAACATAAGTAGGGAAATAAATAATATGTGATATTGTCATATGATGGCAGATTATACAGCCATTAAAAAGAACGATCTGTATATGTATGGGTATTTACGTATATGTGTGTGTTTGCATTTTCTCAAGATATGTGATGTTGGGTGAAAAAAACAAAGTGACAGAATGATACACAGTATAGGATGCCATGTCAGAAAGCACACATAAATGCAAGGCCTTACACAGCTCATGGATGAAGAGGTATACACAAAAGTTACCTCTTTATAACAGTGGTGACTGCCCAGGGAGCAAGGGAAGAAGCAGAATGGGTCTGGGCCTAGTGGGGGAAAAAAAAAACTTTATCTGAAAAAATATTTTTTAATACAAAAAAAGACTAGAAGAAAATATTATTTATTTATTTATTTATTTATTTTTGAGATGGAGTCTTGCTCTGTTGCCCAGGCTGGAGTGCAGTGGTGCAATCTCGGCTCACTGCAACCTCTGCCGCCCGTGTTCAAGCGATTCTCCTGCCTCAGCCTCCCAAGTAGCTGGGATTACAGGCACGCGCACCACCACACCCAGCTAATTTTTGTGTTTTTAGTAGAGACAGGGTTTCAGCATCTTGGCCAGGCTGGTCTTGAACTCCTGACCTCGTGATCCACCCATCTAGGCCTCCCAAAGTGCTGGGATTACAGGTGTGATTAATAAAACGTTAATTTTTAAAATTCTGGATAGTGAAAATATGTGTGTTTTACCCTTCTTAGTGATGTATTTTTGTTAAGTTCTCCAAAAAAACCCAGAAAATGCTTTGAGGATTTATTGGAGCAGGCACCATCAGACACTTAAGCGGGAATGAGAGCAGTATTGAATGGATGGAATTGATTCTTTGGCCATGAGCTCCCTCCCTCTTCAATGTCATCGGATTTTCAGATCCGTCGTGCTCCTTCCTGTGTTCCCCACTCCAACGCGAGACCATGCTTTGGCATCATGCACCCAGGCCTTTACAGGGATCTCTGAGTGTGGCACCGCAGTGCTGGAAAGGACTCCCCCAAAAATTGGGCCAATCCCTAATAACAGATGAGGACAATGAAGCAGGAAGGAGAGACTTGTCCAGGGTCACATAGGAGGCAAAGCTGGCCTCAAGGTTCATCTTTAACCTTAGGCTCTGCTCCAACACCACTTCCTCAGATGACAGCTCCAACTCCTCACCTAGGTTAGCCTGTCAGCTCCCATTAAATGCTCTGTTAGCACCTTGTACTTTCCCTGCCAAGCATTTATCACAGCTGAATTTAATAATTAGTTATTGAAATGCACGCTTGACACCTTATCTGTCATTACACTGCTCATTCCATGATGAATTTTGTCTTGTTCATGGCTGTAATCCAAGAACATAGTTCAGAGTCTGTTCCCTGAGTGACTGCTTCCTTGGTGTCTAGACTGGTGTGCATTCAGATTCCATGCTCACCTCTGAGTATTAATATTTAGGAATTACAACTGCAAGGACCTAAGAGTTTACACATTTGTATCCTGTATCATATGGCATGTATCATACTGTCCTATTTTCTGAAGGAGGAAATTGAGGCTCAGAGACTTGAAATAACTTTACCAAGGTCACACAAATAGTAAATGGAAAGGCTGGAATTTAAGCTGAGATTTTCTGATCCCAAGCCATTTGATCGGTCCATTGCACCATGGCTACCAGATGAGTAGCTGTGATTACTAATTTCTCTTGTGCTCCTCATCTTTTCTTCAGAACACTTCTCCCCTCCATCACACACTCCTAGCCCTAAAGACCTTCCTTATTTAAGAGCATTCATGCTTCTGCTGCTCTGTCCTTTCCTCCTCACCCACCAGCACCACAATCCCCATCATTATCATCATCTTCATCATCACATTTCTCCCTACTATTGAAGTAGGAGCTGACACAGAGTAAATCAGCATGTCCCAATCCCTGGGGATATGACCCCAATCTGGGGATATGACTTCATAGTCATATCCCCAGAGCCTAGCTCAGAGTCTTGTTTGTAGGAAGAGCTCAACAAATATGAATTGAATGAACAAATGACTAAAGTAATGCATTCTACCAAGGGCTTGCAAAGAATCTCATTCTCACAAATGCAGTCTGGACTGGGATTACTATGATGTGCTAAAAGGCTCCCCAGAGAATGGTGTTGTTGTAGTAGATTTTTAGAATCACCAAGCCTCTCTCCAATTCACAGCCTGCCTTTGGCCTGCTCTGGAGGAATGCTGGACCAGGGCTTCGGTGAGGCGTCGTAACAGTCCCTCATGGTAGAGCTCTCTTCTGTGCTATTTTTGGGTGCTAGATCCTGGCATGTTGATTATCTCACTGTATACCTTTTAATACCATTTATCCCTCGTCTATTTTTTAAACAATTCCATGTTGTAGCCCCGAAGGGAACCCCACACAAAAATGGTCACAGTAGCCAGAGACTAATAGTATTTCACAATGGTGACTCCTGTACCTTGCATTCTTGGTTGCTATGAGAGATTGGTTGGTTATCCATTATATATAAAGACAAAGAGACTCTTACATGTACATCAGCTTCCCGTTGCTATTCAGTTGTAAGGAAACAAGAGAATGACTATGTCACTTTCGAAGAATGAGTGATGTGCTTAATAAGGCACAGCCGAACCAAGTATTCTTACGCACTCTGTTCAGGGGGTTACTTGCTACTTAAATACAGAGTCTGAAACTTGGTAACACAGTATTCTGTCCTCAATAACCTAGATCAGAAATTGGCAAACTATTGCCTACCAGCCAGATACAGCCCTCTGCCTGTTTTTCAGCTGTGAGCTAAGAATGGTTTTTGTTGATGAATGTTTGCAATCAACCTGATGAAAGGGAACACTAACTTTGAACCCCAATTCAGCAAATGTTATTACCCAAAAAATTATTCTCATTAGCAGAGTTGTATTATAAAAGATTCTATTCAATAATTATTATTATATTTTGAATTTTAACAATAAAATTTTGGTGGAAATTTGTTTTCTCTCTTGTTATATAAGTACCTACTTAATAACCTTAATTTTGCATCTTAGCCTGCAAAGCCTACAATATTTACTATCTGTCCCTCTATAGGAAGTTTGCCCACCATTGGTCTAGACTAAAGCTATAAAGCTTGTCTCCCGCCATGTCACTTCTTCTACTTGGAACACCTGTTATATGGGAATATCTGTGGTTCTCCATAGGCATGTCTAGCTCTCCATGCCCCAGCTGTCCCTTCTGCTGGGACCTGCCACCTCCCTCACTGCCTGCCTGATTGTTTTGCCTGCTGATATCAGACTAATCTTTCTAGGTCCAGCTCAGATGCCATCCTCATTTCTGAAGTCTTCTCTGACTTTTCAAGTTAGAATTGATAAGTTCCTCTGCTCAAAAAGCATGTGACATCTGGGCCATGCATGGTGGCTCACGACTGTAATCCCAGCACTTTGAGAGGCCGAGGTGGGTGGATCACCTGAGGTCAGGAGACCGAGACCATCCTGGCCAACATGGTGAAACCCCGTCTCTACTAAAAATACAAAAAGTTAGCCGGGCATGGTGGCACATACCTGTAATCCCAGCTACTAGGGAGGCTGAGGCAGGAGGATCGCTTGAATCCAGGAGGCAGAGCTGAGATCATGCCACTGTGCTCTAGCCTGGGCGATTGAGACTTCATCTCAAAAAAAAAAAAGAAAAATACTGTGAATCCATCTTTAGAAACCTTGACAATGCTGTCTTCTCGAGTCATCAGGCTTGGGGCACAGTTCTGCTTATGGACAGGAACACTCTGACTGCCACCCCTACTCCTTTTCCTCCTCTTACTTCTCTCCCACCCATATTACATCCATGATGCCTCATTTTTCCTCTCCCTGTACCCTCTAAACAGAATCTCAGCATCTGAATTGCATATTTAATCCGGTGGCTCACTCAATCCACAAGGGAGAATGTGGTCATCAGGAAGCTCTGAGAAGAACGGCAATGGACCCATTCACTCGCTGAGAGTCATTCTTCAAACACTGGTTGAACTCTCTTCTGTGCCAGGCCTGAGAAAGGGATAAAAGGACAAGGCCCAGGCTCTGCCTGCAAGGAAAGCAAGCCGAATGGACTTTCTCATACATCCCTGAAAAATCATGTGAAATATACCAAATCCTCGGGAGGAGTCCTTGGGGCCCCTGGGCTTTTTGAGGAGATGCAGGCATAATGCTGTCAGAGTGGCACAGATACTTGGCTGGCAAGTCATCACAATCCAAGAAGGAAAATTCGACCTCGAGTTTGTACACAATTAACCCACTCTCTGACCTGTGGCACTTAGATGCCACCCAAATCCAGACTTTGGCAAAAATTAGATAACATCAAAGCACAGAAACATTTCTGAATTCATTTTCAGAGCAAATTTAAACTTGCTAAAAATCATTCTTTTCTAATTACTTTTATTACAGTTCTAATTTTATGATTCTTATTTTACTCATGCAATAAAATAAATAATTTTTGTGTATGCAAAGTGGCAAAAGCCAGGCCTCTCCAAATAATTCATATTTGCACAGGTAGATTAGAACATGGTAACTCAGAGATGCTTGCTGGACTAAAAAAATACACATAGAAAATCTTTGACCTGAGAATTTAATGGTTCTTTACCCAGAAATTCAGAATGTGTGCAATGAGAAGGGCAAAGGACCTCTGTATATTAGCCAAGTAGTACTCAACCCACCAGGGACAATGATGATGAGGATAGTTGCCATTTATTGAGTGCTTACTACGGGTGAGGCACTGTGCTAAGCACTGTATGTACACATCTTTCATTCATTTGTTCAATTAATTAATATCTATTAAGCATCTATTAAACTCCATGCACTAAGCTAGGTGCTGGAGGTACAACAGTAAATAAGATAGGTAAGAGAGTAACAGACTTAATGGAATGTTAAGTCTTTCAACAACTTGTAAGGTAGATATTAGTGATTCTGTTTTACCACTAAGGAAACAAAATCAGAAAAGAGTGATTATGTAACTTGCTCAAAATCATATAGTTAATACATGGTAAGCAGGACTTGCAACCAAAGTCCCAAATAAAGCCAGACATCAGAGGAAAGCAGGAATTATAAGAAAGTATTGTACTTTTAAGTGCCCTTCTGAATTTTTATCTCATTGATAAAAACTCTAGGAAGGAATTTACAGTTCCTAATCTTTTTCCTTCCCAGTGGAACTAACTCCTAAACTTTTGACACACTGTACAGGTATACCTCTTCAGGAAGTGGTTCATGACTCAGGCCAGAAACCCCCTTTCTTCTACATCTCCTCAATATCCTGTGCACATTTCTATTCTTGCACTTACCACTATGACTATACTTTCGAAAAATATGCCTTCCTCCCACTAGACCAGGAGCTCCTTTAGGACAGCTGCTAGGTGTAATTTATCTCTCTACCCTAGCATAGTGATTCATCTGAGATGCAATAAATGTTTCCTGAATGAGTAAATGAAAAACTTTCATTGGTAACCTACTCTACTTCATTATTTCAGTGATAATAATAAAAGTAGCCAGCACTTACTATGATGAGTATGCACTGTGTACAAGCATTATCTCCCCCAATCTTCATCATGACTCTGTGAAGTCACAACTGTGTAGTTACCCCCATTTTATTGATGAGAAAAATAGAGACTTTCCCAAGGTCACACAGACTTTAAGTTAAGATGCATGATTCAAACCCAGCTTTGATGGACACTAAATTCTTCACAAGACACAAGGGCACCTCCCAGGACTCATACAACCATTCCTTTCAACAATCTTCTGATAGTGTTAACTAGCCACTGTTGTGCCCCTAGAGAACTCTGGCTCCCAATTTTTACTCTCACCAGGGCCTGCCTGGTACTTTCAGATACAATACTTTCATCCATATTATCTCCCTCAAAAAACAGCAATCTCCTGCAAACAGGGGTCATGTGCTCTTCACCTTGAATCTTCATAGCCTATAGTCCCAGCCTTGGCATGCTCTTAAGATGTTACATCGAACTCTGAGTAAAAATAATATTAGGCCCACTGCATTATTATTATGGAATTAGGATCAAATAAATCCAACCTAATTCCCTGCTTTTACAGTATAAGCCTCTTTCTCAATGGACTAAAAGTCCTGAAGGATAGAAAGGATTTAGAAAGAAGATGGGAGGAGGGCAGGGGGGGAAACTGTGAGCAAAATCCAGCAGTAGTTTGAATGTGGGGCTTGTGAGACCCAGTTTAGGCTGTGATTTGGTCAGAGCACCTGCTGAGGCCCATATGATTTTAACGTGCAACCAGGGCTGAGAATACCCAAGAAAAGGCATCGAGTGTGTGCAGGGAGCAGTGGGCAAAAAGGCTGGAAGCATCAGATTGGTCAGATAATGGAAGGCACTGACTGCACACCCAGATGCCTGGGCCTTGCCCTGGAGGAGAAGGGAATCTGTTGAGAGTTTAGGAAAAGAAGAGGTGAGACCACCCACCCCTCCTCCACTGTAGAAACAAGATTAGTGGAGGGAGATGGTATGGGCTTAGCAGAGTTGGGACCAGAAAGACAGCATAAAGGTTGAAGTTGGCAGCAGCCCTCCCAAGAATGGCATGTTGGACTAGGGGAACATGAGGGGACTTGGCAGGGGCCTGCTGGAGCTGCACAAGCTAGACACAGCTGTGGCTGAAATGAGGAGAATTAGATTCCTGAGCCAGCTCAGCCACTGACTGTTTCTATAACCTCAGTCCCCACACCTCCCTGACTCTATTCTGAATCTTTAAAGATAGAGATGTTTACCTTAAAAGGTCATTATGAAGTCTATAGAAAAAGATAGTTAAAGCAGTTGGCACAGAGTAAACACTCAGCAGATGAGCCTGAAACTCAATTATGTCTCTGTTCTTTCTAATATTCTGCTCTTTTGTATTCTGGCTTGATCTACCTTTTGCCTGATTATTATGGTTTAATAGGGAACAATCCTTAAGGGCTAGGAGGCTTGCAAAAATGCACTATGCACTCAAGGATATGCCACAACGTGGGCCAGTGTTTCGAAGACCCTGCACAACATGGACAGTGACCACAAGGGGACAGCTCAGTGGAGAAGGCATTGTTTCAGGGATGCACTTGCAGTGGGTTTTGTGGCTTGAGGCTTGGGCACAATTTTCCCACTAAAAGAGGTTACACCAGGCCTAATCCTGCAAAAGCCTCTTCATTCAGTTTGAAAACAAATACCCACTGACAGTGGACTATGCTAGGATCAGGAAAGGATAGCAAAGATAATAACGATGTGTATTATGTAATACACAGCACACATTAAACACAGGGTAGTTCCTGTGTGTAATGTACAAGGCCAGCAGCACCAGAGGTGGGAGGTTGAGACCACAGTGAGGCCTATGCTCCTGCTCTCTTTCGGACAGGAGAGGCAAGCACAGACACCAAGAGCTCATCCTTTGCTGACTTCCCCCTCACATACCAGAGATGTTGATACTTACTGGGCGTTGACCTCAGCATTCTTTTCTTCTCACCCTCTCTCTCCCCTACCCGCCCTAATACCTGTGGGTTTGATTCTCACCAACAGGCTGATGTCCTGATCTTCTTTTCTGTTCTACCCTTTCTCCTGAGCTTCAAGCTCTATCTCCATTTAGTTCTTTTGTATTTTGTTTCTTATTTTTTGTTGAGGTATAACATACAGAGAATAAAGTCCATAAGTCTCAATTGTTTGTGTGTATAAACCCATGTCACCACCACTCAGATCAAGATATAGAACATTTCCAACACCTCAGAAGGTTCTCCTGTGCTCCTTCTCAGCCAATTACCCACCTAAATCCCAGAGATCACCATTATTCCAACAACTGTCACCATCAATTCTTTTGCCTGTTTTTGAACCTTGTATAAATGGAATCATTCAGTAAATATACTTGTATCTGGGATCAATTTTGTCATCCACTAGGAAGCTTTTGGCAATGTGTGGAGATGCTTTTTTTTTTTTTTTTTTTTTTGAGACGGAGTCTCACTCTGTTGCCAGGCTGGAGTGCAGCGGCGCGATCTTGGTTCACTGCAAGCTCCACCTCCCAGGTTCACACCATTCTCCTGCCTCAGCCTCCTGAGTAGCTGGGACTACAGGCGCCCACCACCATGCCCGGCTACTTTTTTGTATTTTTAGTAGAGACGGGGGTTTCACCGTGTTAGCCAGGATGGTCTCGATTTCCTGACCTCGTGATCCGCCCGCCTTGGCCTCCCAAAGTGCTAGGATTACAGGTGTGAGCCACCGTGCCCAGCCCTTGGAGACACTTTTGATTGCCACAACTCAGGGTAGGGAGGGCTGGGAAATATTACTGGTGTGTAGTGCATAGAGGCCAGGGATGAGGCTAGACATCCTACAATGCACAGGACAGGCCCACAACAAAGAATTATCTGGCCAATAATTGATAAACCCTGTGTATCAATCTCCTATAGCTACTGCAACAAATTACCACAAACAGAATGGCTTAAAGCAACACAGATTTATCATCTCACAGTTCTGTCATTCAGAAGTCCAAAATGGGTCTCATTGGAAGCTCTAGGGGAGAATACTTTCTTTGCCTTTGCCAGCTTCTAGAGGCGGCTTACATTCCTTGGGACGTGTCCTTCCATCTTCAAAGCCAACAACCGCCAGTCAAGTCTTGGTCACACTGCATCACCCTAATATTGACACTTCTGTCTTTCTCTTTCACTTATAAGGACTCTTGTGACTACACTGAACCCAAGTGAATCCAGGCTATACTCCCCATTTCAAGGCCCATAACTTAATGACATCTGTAAAATCCCCTTTGCCATGTAAGATAACATATTCACAAATTCCTAGAATTAGGATTTGGACATCTTTGCAGGGGGGATTATTCTGCCTTCCATACCCTGCTATATAATATTCTGCTGTATGAATATACCACAATTTATGTATCCTACTGTTGATGGACATTTGGGCTGTTTTAGTTCTTAGCTATTAATAATGCTGCTATAAACATTCTTATACAAGTCTTCTGCATTCATTTCTGTTAGGTAGATACTCAAGAATGGAATTTCTGGGTCATGGTAAATGTATGTTTAGCTTGAATAGATAATGCCAAAGAGTTTTACAATGTGGTTGTACCAATTTACACCCTTAGCAGCAGTATGAGTTTCCATTTTCATTCTGTACTGAACATCTCCATGTAGACCTTCCAAAGACACCCTGAACTCAACTTACCCAAAACTGTGCTATCTAGCTCAGTGTATACCATTTCCCCACTCCCCCGCCCTGCCCCAGACAGCCAAAACATGAACCCTAGAAACATCCTAGGCTCTTTCCTCTCCCTTTCTGCCTACTTTCATTCAGCCACTATAATTTTATTCTTATCAGCACTTGCTTAAATTCTATTCTTGCTGGAGATCATCATCTCTCACCTAGACTGTAGTTTCTTTCCCAGTCTAATCTCTCCAGTCCATTCTTCCCACTGCTGTCAAAGTTACCTTTTCTAAAATCTAAAACTGAATCCTGATTCTCCTGTTGCTTATAAGACAAAGGAGCTAGGCCCAGCCTATCTCCCTCTTCTGTCCCTTGCCATTCTAACCTTATGCAATGATACTTCCAAGTTCTGCCCACACAGAACTGCTTATAATTTCTCTTCTTGTACTTTTACTCAAATTGATCCATTCTCTCACTTACTGCCAACTCATCTTTCAAGACTCAGGCTACTAGTCACCCTCTCTACTGAATTTTCCCAACAACCCTCAAATCAGGCAGACTTAACCTCTCTCTTCTCTGTGCTCCACCATGCCCTGCACAGACATTTTATCAGGGCACCTGTAACTTTTCAGCACACTTGTCTCTGTCCAATAAACATAAGACTCCTGAGAGCGGGGACCACTTTGTCATCCAGGGACTTGGTCCAGGACCTCACATAGTAGATACAAATAAACATTTACTGAATGGAAACTGAATGAAGAAAGTACATATTAATATGACATGCAGGAAGTGCTGAGTGTAGAGAAAGACAAGCGTAGACAAAGTCTGTGATTTTAACAGTCTTAAAACCTAAAGGGGCCGAGCGTGGTGGCTCATGCCTGTAATCCCAGCACTTTGGGAGGCTGAAGCAGGCGGATCACCCGAGGTCAGGAGTTCGAGACCAGCCTGACCAACATGGTGAAACCCCGTCTCTACTAAAAATACAAAAATTACCCAGGCGTGGTGGTGCGTGCCTGTAGTCCCAGCTACTCGGGAGGCTGAGGCAGGAGAATCACGTGAACCCGGGAGGCAGAGGTTGCAGTGAGCCAAGATGGTGCCACTGTACTCCAGCCTGGGCGATAGAGGAAGGGGGATCATAAGCTCTAACAGGGAAGTAACAGCATGGTTCCTGAAGAGTGACTGCAAAGATTTCAAGGAGAAAATGTATCTAAGGTTTCTAGCCTTCTGCCAGGCACATGCTAGGCACTAAATTAGCTACTATTAGTATTATTATTTCTGATGGTGAAACTAGAAGTTTTTAGTTTGCTGGTTCAGGCCCATGTTGAAGTTATCTTCATTCAGCAGAGAATGAGAAACTCACCTATTTACATTAATACAGTTGACACAATTTGTAAAGCCAAAGCAGCATTGTAGAGATAGCTCCTTAATCCTAATGAACACTTGTTGATTTATTTTAGTTTTATATTTGGGACAGTGAATGATTCTTAGTGATTGTTGATTTAGAACTATCACTGGCTTGACTTTTTTTTAAAGTTCATATATGCATTAGATACAATCCTTCCCTAAGACAGCAACAAAGAATTAATCGTATATATCTTATCTTCTTTGTGGATTAGTCTTGGTCAGCACTGTATTTCTGAGAGTTAATTGCACAAAGTTAACCAATGATCTAACAAAATGCCTCAGTAAAAATGTCCAAAGGGACATAAAACACTGCTGAGTTCATATGAGGTTTCCATGCCAAGTTTCTCTCCTGGCTTTCTTCCCTCCTCACAGGACTCCTCCTTCAACTTTTTCATGGATATCCCTTCTGCTGTCAGTACTCCAAATATGTGTATCCCCCATGGCTCCATTTTCTGTTGGTTAATTTTCTCTACTCCTTTTCCAAGGGTAATTTTGCCTCTTCCTATGACTTTCATGGGAAGTGAAACATCCACAAGATGATTGTTTCCAAATCTATATTTACAGCCCAGGCCTCTCCCCAAACTTTCAGATCCATTTACTCAACCGACCCTCAAACACCTCTTGTTAGATATCCCATAGACAACCCAAATTCTATATATTGAAAAGTACCTCAACTTTCACTTCTGACTTTTTCCCCCTCTATATTCCCTGTTCCAGCGACTAGCATCACTACCAGTTACCAAAACCAGAAACACAAGGGTCATCCTGGGCCATATCCTCTTCTTTGCATCTCAATTGGTCATTTAGATCTGTTGTTTTGTACCCGTATTATGTTATAAATCTCCAATCTCACAGCCATGGTTAAGACTTTGTCATTTTCTCCAAATTATCTCAATAGCCTCCTTATTGGCCTTCCCTTCTCTAAACTCCCCAGGTCAGCCAGCCAGTGGGAACTTTATAAAATTTGAATCAAACTACGTTGTCCCTCTGCTTAGATTTTTTCAGTGACTCATTATTGTCTATAGAAGCAAATCCAAATTTCTTAGCCAGGAATACAAGGCTGTTGATAAACTGACCTATGCCTACCTCTCAGAGCACAAAAAGAAAGCGAATAGTAAAAATAAGAGTAAAATTTACTGAAAAAAGAGATGCTCAACAAAATAAACAATTTATTCTTCGGAAAGACTAAAAAACAAAACAAATCTGAGCAAGACTAATCCTAAAAAAAAAAAAGCGAGAAGGTACAAATAAACATTAGGTATGAAAAAGGAGACATAACTACAGGTAAGTAGAGATTATTTTTAAATCCACAAGATAATGCTATGATCAATTTTATGTCAATAAATTATAAAATTAGAAGAAATGTACATTTTTCCAGAAAAAAAATAAATTATCAACATTGGCTCAAGAAGAAATATAACACCTGAATAAGTGAATCAGTAGTAAAGACATCAAATTGACAGTTAAAAAAAAAATCCATGAAAAAGACAACAGGTCCAGCAAGTTTTAAAGGAGAATTTTATCAGATATTTGAGGAGGAGCCCTTCTTATATAAACTTTTTCAAATAACTAAAAAGGAGGGGAATCTACCCATTTAATTTTATAGGTATAACCTTGATTCCAACAGTACATAAGACTAATATAAAAAAGGAAAAATTATAGGCCAATCTTATTTATGAATATATACGCAAGCATTTCAGATAAAAAATAGCAAACCAAATTCAGCATAATAAAATATATTTTTATCTAAGCAAGATTTATCCCAGAAATGCAAAGATGGTTCAATATGAGAAAAAAAATCTATTAACAGACTAAAAAAGAAAAATCACAGATCATCTCAGCTGATGCTGAGCCTTCAATAAGAGAAAAAGCATTCAATAAGATTCAACAGCCAACCTAATTTTTAGAAACCCCTAGCAAACTAAGATAAATAGAAATTTCTTAACCTTATCTTATAAAAACATAAAGCAAACCTCATACTGAATGATAAAACTTTAGAAACTTTCCCACATCCCAAGGCAAGGATGTTTGTTATCACCTACTATTTGAAACCATACCAGATGTCCTAACCAACAGAGCAACACACACACAAAAAAACAAGATATATAAATCTTGGAAAGGAAGATAATAAATTTTATTTGCTAAAAACATACATTATCTCCACAGACAATCCAGGAGAGTCTACAAACAAAACTAATTAGAAAGTGTGATAAGGTTCCTGAATACAAGATTAACATACAAAAATTAATGCATATGGGCAATAATAAATTAGAAAAGGTAATAAACTCTTCACAATAGGAACAATAATTAAAAGCCAGCTCAGAATAAAATAAAATAAGATAATGTAGTATTAGCTCAGACTGATGGAATAGAACAGAGAACCCAGATATAATATATAACGATATGTGACCCTTATGTGATAGAGGAGATATCATAAGTTAGTGGGTAAAAGTAAAGCTTTAGAAAACAGTGTAAGGATAAATGACTTTCCATATAGAGAAAAATTCAATACTTACCTCACTCCATTCATGAAGATAAAATTTAGTTAGATTATTAACAATTTAAATACAGAAATAAAACTTTAAAACTGTATATATGTGTATATATATGAGTATATATGTGTATGTGATTTTGTGGAGAAAATTACAAAATATAAGTGAAGAACATAAAAGACTTAAATAAATGGCAACCTTTGCCATGTTTGCATGTGGGAAAACTCAATAGCTTAAAGATAGCAAATCTCACCAAGTAATTTTTTCCCAAGTAAAGCTTGCATTCATCTGCATTAAAATTATCTAGAGTGCTTGCTAAAAATTAGATACTTAGGCTCCATTTTAAGCCCATTGAATTAGAATGTATGAGGATGTGGCCCAGGAATCTGCATTTCAGAAAGCTCTCCAGGTGATTCTTTTGTGTACTAAATTTTGAGAAGCATGTCTTATAAAAGTAGATCATAACATGAGTTGCACATTAGAATCACTTGAAATAGTGCTTTTTTTTTTTTTTTTTTTTGAGATGGAGTCTCGCTCTGTCGCCCAGGCTGGAGTGCAGTGGCGCGATCTCGGCTCACTGCAAGCTCCGCCTCCTGGGTTTACGCTATTCTCCTGCCTCAGCCTCCCGAGTAGCTGGGACTACAGGCGCCCGCCACCACGCCCAGCTCATTTTTTGTATTTTTAGTAGAGACGGGGTTTCACATGTTAGCCAGGATGGTCTCGATCTCCTGACCTCGTGATCTGCGGTCTCAGCCTCCCAAAGTGCTGGGATTACAGGAGTGAGCCACCGGGCCCGGCCCACTTGAAATAGTTTTTAAAAACTTGGTTGCCCAGGCTACACCCCAGACCAATGAAATCAGATTTTCTAGGCAAGGCACCTATGCATCAGTCTTTTGAAAGTTCTCCACTGATTCCAATGTATAGCCAAGGTTGAGGACTGCTGCCCTAGGTGAAGGTCCATGTAGAGTCAGGTCTGTAAAGTTTGCTGCCCTTCTCCGTTTGAACATTTACCTCTAGTGCTAACCTGGTAGGATCTGTACTTTTTTTTTTTTTTGAGACGGACTCTCACTCTGTCGCCCAGGCTGGAGGACAGTGGCACGATCTTGGCTCACTGCAATCTCTGCCTCCCAAGTTCAAGCGATTCTCCTGCCTCAGCCTCCTGAGTAGCTGGGATTACAGGCGCACTCCACCACGCCCGGCTAATTTTTTGTATTTTTAGTACAATTTTTTGTATTTTTAGAGATGGGATTTCACCATGTTGGTCAGGCTTGTCTCAAACTCCTGACCTCGTGATCTGCCCGCCTTGGCCTCCCGATGTGCTGGGATTACAGGCGTGAGCTACCGTGCTTGACCAGGATTTGGATTTTAACTTGATTGAGGAAGACACAATTTTCTTACATTAAAATTATGACTCATTTATTTGGTATTCCCAGCTCCTTGTCTGGTACATGGCAGGGGCTTGGTGATCATTTTCTGAAAAAAATTCAACTAAATGAAATTGACTCTATCAATATGCAGATAAATAAAATTTTCAACAAGCCCTAAAAATTCCATTAGATTCAACAAATCTATATGGCACCTAGGCTGTGAGAGGTACAGAGTGAACAAAATACAGCCTTCTCTTCAGGTGTTCATGACCTGGTGGGGGAGACAGATATGGACAAGAGTATTTTACAATCAAGCAGACAATGATAAGGGTTCAGAAAGTAAAAAGGGAATAGAAGAACAATTGATTCTGAATGGCTGGCTCTAGGAAGGCATCGCTGTAGACTCAGTATCCAAGATTGGCCTCGAGGCATTGCTGGGATTGCCCCAAAAGGAAATTAGGGAAATGGGCAGTTAGGGAATGGGGCAGTTCTGCACAGCATAAACTAAGTCAGATGGGTCTTCCTGTAACCTTCATGCAAGGCTGGAGGGCAGACATTAAAGGTTCCTTTTCTTTCTAACTTCCTTGTTACTGCTCTTATTTTTCAAGTATTTCACCCTGGTTTATTAATTCTACCTCCTGGTGCCTCAGCTGGTTTCTTCCAGGAAAAGTTTTTCATTAGCATTTCTATAGGGAGCAGCTGCTACCCTATCTGCCCCTATTATCTGATGGCCAGGGCAATGGGGTTGACTGGGAGAGGAATTTTAATCCCCTCCTTATGACTCATCTATTTTCTAATTGAGAACGTCAGGTCTAAAGTCACAAATGGCTTCCCAGTGAAATCCATCCTTAACATTAAAAATAGTAATAAAGACATGCGTCTCAGTTTTATAATATCATCTATGTAAAATCAATGTATTAAAAATTAATCAAACTCATGTTTGTGAATAATCCTAAAGCTATCTTGGATACTACTTGAATGCAAAAATCTCAGGCTGATATGAATGGATTGGGAATTAGACGAGCTATTGAATAGGGAAGGTTTCTCAAAACCATAATGTCAAAGGGTATCTAATGTTATTTATGACTGTAAATTGTAAAGTAAAACAATGAGCATGTATATGATTCTGAATTTTGAATGTCTATTTTACATGATGGACTGTGTGTCCCTTTCTGTTTAAGCAGACTGTTCACATTGATGTCATGTGGCAGGTGTCATTTGTAAAGTCCATGAGATGAACCAGTCACCGTGGTGTAAACACACCATAATTTATGTAGAATGGCAGAAGAAAAGGGTTTGTAAATCAAATTATCATTGAAGTGGAGCACAGCTTGGCTTCTAAGCCTTCTAAGGCGACATAAGGCCCATCTTATGTCAGTGGACATGGTACTTACTTAAATTCAGAAGATATCCTAGAATCATAGCAAGGAAAAGAATGTGAGACAATAGGGAAGGAAAATCAATGTTCTAGATAAGCTTATAATTGCCAAACATTTTTTCTTTACAGTGTATTTAATGTATTGAATAGCTTATTTCTTTATATCTACTTTCAATCAAAGTGAATTTCTCAATTATTTGTTAATTTTTATTCTGGAACAAAAAAAAACCCCCGTTAAATTTCACATCAAATTTGTCACGCACTTAAATTGTTCATTAAAGAAATTGATGTTTCTTAGCAATAATCATTCCCTTAATATTTCAAACCCTTTTGATTATATAGCAAAATAGTACTCCTGGCCCCAAAGCCATAGGTATAATTAAATTTTACGAAAGACCTAAATTTAAAAAGTTTTTTGAGGTGTTCAAAGATTTTTTTGACAGGTTGATAGAATTGATAGGTGCTAAAAATAATCATTCTCACCAGCTCCGAGGGCATAGCCTTCCCCCCCAAATCCAGTCATTTCCAGTATGTGTGTAATGTGAAGCATGGCATGTGAAGCACGACATGCTTACTGCACAGTTAAACTGTTGTTTTGAGGAAAAAGGCTATATGGAACAAGGTACAACCCCAAATCTGGAGTGCGTTATATCCAAAGGGTGTGGTCATTCCTTGACTGACAGGCCACTCATCCATAAACAAAGCAAGTCCTGCCAACTTGAAATCATAAACTGAGCAGGATCACCCAAGGAGGCTTAAGAATCTGGAATCTCTCTTGATTGGCATTGACTGTGTGGTGGTGAGAAGAGACAGCTCCTGCTAGTGGGTAGTAAGGTTCCACCTGCCACAGGGTGCTAGAATGAGAGTGCGAAGATGAAGAGGCCAGGCCAGTAATCTATGATGTTGGGCCAGACGTGGGCTTCTCAGGGTAGGAAGATCAAGAAATGAAGTAGGGTCTTGAAGCAAGCAAGCCATAGCAGAACTAGAAAACTACATCCTGCCTTTGTTTTTTATGTCTCTTGCTTGTTTGTTTCCCCTCTTTTCTTTTGCTCCCCACTTGGTAGTGGCATAAAAACATAGTGAACATTCTATCATGTCATGGCTATTCAAGGAAAAGGATTTATGTCCTTGTTTGACCAAGAGCTCAAAGGAAGTGCTGTACTCCTGGGTTCCCAGTGTGGTTGTTGTGATAGCAATAAACCAAGAGAGAGATGCCAAGTGGGAGGTGGAATTCAGGAAGATGAGAAATGCAGGGGTAGGAGTTGGGGGACAGATTTTCTCTTAACATGAAGGATGTCTGGATATGCTATTCTTTCCTCAGCCTATGAGAGAGTATTGGTAATGTTCACTGGAGAAGGACATTAGTCTAACATGAGGCTACATACAGAGTCTTGGCAAAGGACTAACTCTCTAGTCCTTCCCGCCTCCCACGCCCTCTTGCAGGAAGGAGGCAGCAGAAAGCTGTGGCATTGATAAAGGACCCCATAAGCTGCATTTTGAACACCTCTAGCTCAATTACTATTCATACACATCTTCCCTGAGAGACCCCAAATGCAATGTTGCATGTCCAGAGTCAACTGTGTTCTGTTAGCTAATTGATGTTGGTTGAAACATAAGGGGAGAATTGAAAGCTAAGACTTCAGAAGTATATACTGGATGGATGAAGGGCAAGAAAGCAGACTGGAATGGCTGAAGCTGCAGCAGAGCGAAAATTCTAGAAGGAAAGAGACAGAGACTTTCATGCTTGAAAGCATTCATTTGCAAGGAATTGAGTGTGCTGGAGAAAGGGGTTTTTGGTGGCAAGAGAATGAGAGACATCTGGAGAACATGTAGGGAAAGGAGAGAGAAAGAAGATGCCTCAATAGCAGAGAAGGCTGGAGGCATCCAGGAAGTAGGATCATAAGGCATCATGTGGAATGTAGGAATGGAACCAAGATGTGCTAATTACCACTATGTGCTAGGCACGAGCTGTTCTCCTGATTGTCTCATTTAATCCTCACAATGTCCAGCACACTGCTGGCATATAGTAGGCACTCAAAAATATGTTGAATATTTAATATTAAATAAAAATAAAATGTTTAATATTAAATCAATGAAAGTGTGAACAATCCTAAGAGATGTCTATTACCAATTACATCTTATGGATAAGAACCTGAGGCCCAGAAAGGTTAGGAAACTTGCCCAATATGTCACAGCTAGGGAGAGGTAGAAGGACAATGACTTCAAAGTTCCAGCGGTGGAAGGTGGGGGGTGATTTGTAAAGATCCTGTGGGTAATCTAGAAAAAGGTATGGTGCTTGGGTGTTGCCCAGAGACTGAGAGAGGGAGGAAAGAATGAAGGGCCAAGGGAACTGGGCTAGGGAGGAGGGCGAGAGGCCACTGGGAAAGAATTCTTCTTCTGGAAGAATGGGGACCCTGCAAAGGGCAACATCCAGGCTAACGCAGCAGGTGAGCTGGGTGGGGACAGGACGGAAGCACAGCCTCTGCTGACATTGCAAAGGGTCTCTGTGGGCAGGCAGGGATCTGAGGTGGGAGGGATGGAGAAAAGGGCTACAGCGGTAAAGTGAAAGAGCCAGGCAGGCTGAGATGGAAAATACTAACAGCTTGCGCATAGGACAGGGCAGAAGAGAAGGCTTCGGCGGGAGGTGGCCTGGGAGGCGGCTGGGGAGAGGGTGTGGCCTGGGACTGGAGGGAGGCTGCACGCTAGGCCTGCGCTGAGGGTCCTGGGCCCCGGGCAGCCCGCGGGGAGGGTCTGTGTGGTGACTCCCCCGCGCTAGCAGCGGCCGCGTCTCACCTGTAGGAGCTGCTCACTGCACTCGCCACCTCCTCGCGGATTTGCCGGTTGAGGGCGTCCGCCGCGGCGCGCCCCCTGCCAGCCTCGGGGCCGGTGGCCTGGACCTGGGCCTGGGCCGCGGGCAGCGGCGTCTCCTCGTGCCCCAGGCCCTCGGCGCGGCGCACCATCCAGGCAGGCCCGGCCTTCCTGCGCGTGTCGCGCTCGTCCGCCCCGGACGCCTTTCCGGCCGCCAGGCCACCCACTCCGCCGGGGGCCGCCTCCTGCTCCCGGGCCTCAGCGGCGGCCTGCACTGGCCAGCGCTCCTGGCTCTGCGGCCGGCGCTTGGGCGCCCCGAGGATGGGCGCCGACGCCTGGGAGGCCGCAGAGATCTGCACTGGCTTGGGGATCCACGGGTGGTCTCCGCGGCGCGGCAGCGGCCAGGCGCGGAAGTCCTTCTGGTACTGGGTCTCGCGCTCGAAGGGCGCGTCGGAGGGCTGGTATTCGCTGCGCGGCCGGCAGCTGGGCTCGGGCCGCTGCACCTTCCAGGCGCGGTAGTCCTGCCGCATCACCGAGTCCGCGGGGCCGGAGGTGGAACCGGAGCCCAGGCCCGGGCCCGGCCCGCTCCGGCCGGGGCCCGCCGCCGGCTCGCGCTCGCCGCTAGGCCCAGGCGCTGGCCCCGTTGCCCGGGCAACTGCATCCAACTCGCCCTGGGCTGGCTGCGTCTCTATGGCAACCGCGCGCGCTGAGGGGGGCGCGAGCGCCGGCTGCGCCTGCTGCTGCTGCTGCGGCGGCGGCGGTGGCTGCGGCGGGGCGCCCGGGTGCTCGGTGGCCTCCGAGTACTTGGTGAAAACCAGCGGCACAGCGATGTCCGCTTTGTCCAACTGGTTCCAGAAGCGGGCGATGCAGCAGGCCCTCGTGATGCACGGCCACGCCATGATGCTAGCTGAAAAGCCGGCCTCCTCTTTCTTCTTGTGGTTCTAAAGCAAGTCTCTAATCTTCCTTCAGCCTCCGATCCTGACCGGCCAATGTGGTTCCCACCGTTTTCTACCCTCGATCAGCCGGAGCTAGTTCGCCCTCCTCCCTCAGCGAGCACCCGGGGAGAGCTATCCTAAGAGAGTCTGTAGAGTCCCTCGATTACCGGTCGCAAACGCCTTTGGGAGCGCAGTCTGCTGCGGGCGCCGAAGGGTGAGAGGCACGGCGTTCCCGAGTCCCCGGCGAGGGTGTCTGGGACGCGCCCCTCCCTGCGGCTGCGGCGGCGCACAGACCTCGGTCGAGCGAGGCGACGTGAGGAGAGGTGGCTACAGGCTTAAGCCATGGCGCAGAGGAGGGGCCGGGCGGTGTGGCCGCAGGGTCCGCGGACCGGGCTCGAGTCTCCTTCCTGCCGGCGTCCTAGTGCAGCCGGCCACCTAGCAGGGCTGGGAGGCCATCACCTCCAGCGGAGACTGAGCATTGCTGCCTCCGCCGCTGCCCGCGAGGATGCCGCAGCCGCCGCCGCCACCGCCTCTTCTCCTGGGAGGCGACCCCACCCTTTTCTGCAGCTCTCGGTCTCCGCCGCTGCCCGCGAATGATGCTGCAGCCGCTGCCGCCGCCGCCTCTGCCTCTGCTGCAGGGAAGCGGCCCCACCCTTTTATGCCGCTCAGCAGGGAGAAAAAAATCCAGGAACGATGCTGACTGAAAGAGTGCTGCAGAACAAAACAAAACAAAACAAAAACACCTGCTATCGTCAGCTCGCGCTGCTGGGAGCTTGCCTTCTCTCGCCACCTCCCTCCGCCCTGGCAGCTCCTCCCTCCTCTACTCCCGGGCAACAGCAGAATCTGGGGCCGTAGTGGGTTCAAGTCCCAAGCTCCTGAGGACTTTCTGTCCTTGTGCTTGTCGCTTCATCCCCAAGAGTCGGAGGCTCCTCTTTTGTAAAATAGGGCCAATCATGGGGGGGGGGGGTGGCTATTAAATTTTAAAACATGGAGGAAACTCCTAGTGAAATGTCTGTCCCAGAATAGATGCTTTGAAAAGGGGAGCTGCTGGTATTGGTCAAAACCGGCGGGCTGTGTTTGAGCCCAGTTTGGTTGCCTCCTGGTTCAAGCACTTGCCAGTCTTACGCACAGGCCTTGCTCAGATGTGTGGGAATGGGAGCATCAGGGCTGGTGGTGCCCTAGATGTTCCTTTCCTAGGGAATCTTTGCGAAGGTATGTTTTAGACTCCCCCAAGAACCACCCAGTCCCTGTTCAGTTCAGGTGCCACACTGGGGCAGAGGTAGAGAAAAGAAAATTCTGGAAAGTGACTTAATTGTGGAGGTTGGGGGTAGGTAGGAGCTGTGACCTAGGAAAGGGCAGTGCCTGGCCTGCAGGGGCCTTCTGGCACGTTCTCACTCCTCGCCGTTGCTCTTCTTCTATCTTCAAAGCAGAAGAGATTTTGGAGTCCGAAAGACCTGGTTTGGCTTTGCTACTCTCTGTGTCACTTGGGCAAGTTGAGTCATCCCTGGGTTTCAGTCTCCTCATCTGTAGAATGGAGGAAATACTAGCTGCCTCAAAAATGGTTTTGTGGGCCGGGCGTCGTGGCTCACACTTGTAATCCCAGCCCTTTGGGAAGCTGAGGCCAGTGGATCACCTGAGGTTGGGAGTTCAAGACCACCCTGGCCAACATGGTGAAACCCTGTCTCTACTAAAAATACAAAAATTAGCTGGGCGTGGTGGTGCATGCCTGTAATCCCAGCTACTCAGGAGGCTGAGGCAGGAGAATCTCTTGAACCTAGGAGGTGGTGGTTGCAGTGAGCCGAGATAGTGCCATTGCACTCCAGCCTGGGTGACAAGGGCAAAATTCCATCTCAAAAAGAAAAAAACAAAGTGGTTTTGTGAGGATAGTTAAGGACCCAGGGCAGAAGCTTTGAGTCAAATCTAATCTGCAGAGATTCAAATCCTGGCTTTTGTAGCTCTTAACTGTGTGGCAATGAGCAAATCACTGCAATCTTCTGACCTTCAGTTTCATCTATGAATGGGGGTACCAATACTGAGCTTGCAAGGTTGTTCTGAGAATTAAAATGAGATAATGCACTAAAAATGCTTACCACAACGTCTGGCATATGGCAATGGCTCAATAAATGGTAGCTATTAGTATCCAAAAGGCCTACCCAGAAGACCCATAAGTGGAGTATCCTAAGAAGCCACTTGGACACCTTCTCCAGGAGATCTCTTGTTCCTCCAAGTAACTTTTGTTGTGTCTTTGCTATCTCTCCATTTATGTCTCCTGCACTCCTCCACTAGCTACATCCACTGGACTTCAGCTCTTTTCCCCTCCAATATAGGCAGAGTTTTCAGTATCAGTTAAGCTGGGAGCATTGGTGTTTCAGGGGGAGAAAGTCATATATGTGTTTAGATTATAAATGGATTGCACAACACAGATTTTCTTTAACCCTAGAATCAAATAGGATGAGAAGGCAGCTCTGATTAGTCAATTATCTGCTGAACTTCCTCCTACTTAGGTCTTTGCCTCTTGGTGATTTGATTTGAGTTCCATAAATAAAATAATGCCTGGTGCTGTTTTCCAGTTGTTAGGAGATATATTTGTATAAAGAACATAATCTGGTCACACATTTCCTCCCCTCACCCCTGCAGAACTCCCTGGGATTTGGCTGATGCATTTCCAATAATGATTTCCAAAGGTTTTAAAAAGGCTAAAAATTGGAGGGAGGATGTCTATTCTGAGAATCACTGATAGTTTATCCTTCTTTCATTTAACAAGTCTAGTCTCCTGATGCCCACTTTGTGCCTTGAGGACTATAGGACACATATGGATTATAGCTCTGGAGGAGCCCTCACTTGAAGGAATGTGTTATTGGAGAACTGAGAGACAGACACGTAAGTAAATAATTATCAAAGAGTATGGTCAACATAACAGAGGTTAACACTGGTGCTGAATGAATGAGTAGTAAGAGATGAGAAGGAGTTCTCCCAGCATGAGAAGTGTAAGGAAAATTTTATCATTAACATCACCTTCCACATTTATTTACTTGGATTTGAAAAATGCATTCAACCTCCCTGGACCATCCAATGACCCTGTGGGACAGACAAGTCTAATGGTCATCTGTTATGTGGCTTATTTAGCAATCATTTGGGTGGTCACAGCACCTCATCATTTGACTTTTGAGTGCCACTCTTCTACTTTCAGGCCGTGTGGTTCAGGTGGGGGTAATCCTGCCCCACCTACCTTCCAGGGGTGACCATGTGACTCACACCTGTTTGCCAGGGGGATGCATCTTCCTGGTCAAAGTGACTAGTTTAGTGATGGGGGTGTGATCCACATTAGACCAGTTAAAGAAACCCCAGACTTTAGCTGAAACTATCCTAAAGACCCACTCTCCTTTTTTTTTTTTTTTTCTAGAATTACTAAAATGGAAGACTATGAAGCTATTGTTAGTGGTCATCTTTGCCATTACTGGTGGGGAGGCTTCCTAAGGTTGAAGCAAACATGGAGAAAATCAGAAGGGGGCACAGGATTCTGATGATATCTACACCCCAGAGCCCATTCTTCTCTTCTTCCCTATAGTAACAAAAGCCCCCAAGTTTTAGTTGGGCACTGGGCCACCCAACCAGAAACCACATTTCCCAACCATCCTTGCAGCAAAGAACAACCATCTGCACTTCCACGTCACTTCCTTAAAAGAAGTTGCTTGTGTTCAACTTTGTCTTTCTCCCCATTGGGTAGGATGTGGACATGGTAGAGGTGAGTTATCATTTGGGTAGTTAAGACAGCTCTGAAGGTTTTGGTGTTGTGGTTAAGAACATTCCAGTGCCAAGATTCAACCTTGGGGAAGGAAGGGGAGAGGAACAACACAGAAGAAACCTGTCTTGGATGATCCCATGGAGCAGAGCAGCCTAGCAGCCTTGGGCTACCTGCTTACTGCTAGACTGCATGCGAGAAAGAAATATAGTTCTCTCTTGTTTGAACCACTGTTTGGAGTTCTCTTAGTATTTTAGTCATTTGAGCATGTGGATCTGGCCATGCCTGAACAAATTTGAGGTATATAAAAGCAGTAGAGTACCAAAATACTGGGAAATACTATGATGTGAAGATACGAAGGAAGGAGTTAAAATATTCTAAAGTCCTTATTTGTTTGTGAGGAGAGTAGAAATCTTAACTTATTGTATTAGTCTGTTCTTGGACTGCTATAAAGAACTACCTGAGACTGGGTAATTTATGAAAAAAAGAGATTTAATTGACTCACAGTTATGCATACCTGGGGGGCCTCAGGAAACTTACAATCATGGCAGAAGGCAAAGGGGAAGCAAGGTACCTTCCTCATATGGCCAAAGTAGGAGGAGGAGAGAGAAGGGGTAAGTGCCACACACTTTTAAACAACCAGATCTCATGAGAACTCACTCACTATCATGAGAACAGCAATGGGAAATCCACCCCCATGATCCAATCACCTTCCACCAGGTCCCTCCCCCAACACTGAGAATTACAATTCAACATGAGATTTGGGTGCGGACACAGAGCCAAGCCATATCACGTATTAACCTAAAAAGTTTATGAACCTAAAAATTCACATTTAAAGAAAGAAAGAAAAGGGACTATAGAAAACTTTATTAAGGCCAGAAATAAGTACAGAGAAAACAGGGCAAATAGCAAATCCATAATAGGATGTTAGAAATATTTCCAAATATATGAGTGATGGGGTAAATGTAAATGATCAGAACTTTCCTGTTAAAAGACAGAGAATCTCAGATTAGAGAAGAACATAAAACAAAATAAAATGTACCTATACATTATTTTCTTATGAATTTTTAATGATGCTTTTTGAGACAGGGTCTCACTCTATTGCCCAGGCTAGAGTGCAGTGGTGCAATCATAGCTCACTGCAGCCTCAACCTCTGCAGACTCAGGTGATCCTCCCCGCTTAGCCTCCCAAGTGGCTGGGACTACTGGTGTACACCACCATGCCTGGCTAATTTTTGCTTTTTTTTTTTTTTTTTTTTTTTTGCAGAGATGGGGCTTTGCTCTGTTGCTCAGGCTGGTCTCAAACTCATGGGCTCAAGTGATCTGCCCACCTTGGCCTCCCAAAGTGTTGGGATTACAGGTGTGAGTCACCACACCTGGTCAGATTATTTCTGAGTGTCATATTTAAAATGCAAAGATGGCCGGGCGCGGTGGCTCACGCCTGTAATCCCAGCATTTTGGGAGGCCGAGGTAGGCGGATCACGAGGTCAGGAGTTCAAGACCAACCTGGGCAACATGGCAAAGCCATGTCTGTCTTTTAACAGGAAAGTTTTGATCGTTTACATTTACCCCATCACTAATTTATTTGGAAATATTTCTACCATGCATGGTGAAATCCCGTATCTACTAAAAATACAAAAATTGGCTAGGCATGGTGGTGCACCTTTGTAATCCCAGCTACTCGGGAGGCTGAGGCAGTAGAATCCCTTGAACCCGGGAGGCAGAGGTTGCAGTGAGCCGAGATTGCGCCACTGCGCTCCAGCCTGGGCAACAGAGCAAGACTCCGTCTCAAAAACAAAAATGCAATGACACATAAATATTGAAACAAATGATAGAAAAAGATGTAGTAGACAAGGCAGGAGAATACAGTCTGAAGGCAGGGAACCTAAGGCTGATTCATGCTGACTTCCTAGAACTGAAAAGGAAAATCCCACCTCTCCGTGCTCAAGTAACAAAAAGACCAGAGGCTACTACCTTTGCAACCTCCCACCATCACCTCTTTTCTGCCTTGCAGATGAAAAATGAAAGTACCTCTGATTGGTTCTCTCCTGTAGCCAATCAGACTGGCTGCAGGCCAAGTCTTCATAAGTAACTTTGTAACTTCACTTCAGCCTCTGATTGGTCACCGTCCACAACCAATCAAACTTGCTGTGGGCAACTACTTCATTTACATAGGGTGTGACCAATGGAAACCTTTAGAGGGTATTTAAACTCCAGAAAATTATGTAACTGGCTCTCTTGAGCTGCTTCCTCTATCCCACTGCCACTCTGTGGAGTGTACTTTTATTTCTTTTGTTGCTTTGTTTGTGCATTTCTTTCAATTCCTTCTTCAAAATGCCAAGAACCTGGACACCCTCCACTGGTAACAGTAGATAAATACTAGTGAAAATGAAAAGCTGATGCCGTTTTATTAATAACAGACAGATTTGGTTTTAAAACAAAAAGCACTATTATGAATAAAGAGGATCTTCATATAAAAATAGAAGAAACAATCCCCCAGAAGTATATAATGTAGTTTTCCTCTAACAATATAGCCACAAAATATAGAAAGCAAAACTTGTAGAATTTTAAGAAGAAATGCAAAAATCTATAATCATCATCATCATCATAGAGCTTTTAAAAATACATATGAGTAACTTATAAATGCAATACATAAAATGTTGTTAGGGATGTAGAAGATTTAAGTAATTAATAAGCTTGATCTAATGGGCCCCTCATTCAACAATTAGTGAATGTGTATTATTCTTAAATTTATATGGAATATGTAAAATTTGACCATGGGCCTAGGCCACAAAACAAATATGAACAAGAAGCAAGGACACATACATACCACATTTATGATGCCAGTACAATGATGTTAGAAATCAATAACAAAAAATAATCACAAGCCTAGACATATTTAGAAATTAAACTAAGAAAAACAAAAGAACATATTTCTAAATTAATTTATAGCTTTAAAATAGATTATAATAGATATTAGAAAATATTTAGAACTAAAAGGAAATGAAAACATTGCATACCAAAGTTTGTAGGATGCAGCTAAATACAGTATTAGTAAGGAAACTTATAACCTAAATACATAAGTTAGAAACTAAGAAAGACTGAAAATACGCTCACGATTAGACTCAAGAAGTTAAAAATCAGTGGCATGCACCTGTAGTCCCAATAACTCAGGAAGTTGAGTCAGGAGGATCACTTGAGCCCAGGAGTTTGAGGCTGTAGCATGCTGTGATTGCACCTGTGAATAGCCACTGCATTGCAGCTTTGGCAACATAGCAAGACTCCATCTCTAAAAAAAAAAAAACAACAACAAAAAAACAAAAACCATAGTACAGAGCAAACTCATAAGAAAATAAAAGGGGAAAAATAAAGAAAACAGCAAGGTGATTAAATATAAAATAACCATGCATTAGCTACTGTTAAGAAATCTAAAAGTTGCTTCTTTGAAATAGACAAATCTCTAACAAGTTCATCCAGAAACAGAGAGAGAGAGAGAAAGAGAGAGAGAGAGTATCACACATCAAAAATTTTAGGATTGTAAAGAGGGATGATTGTTGATATGGCAGATTGAAAGAATCGTAGATAAATACTAAGAACTACTTTCTTCTGATAAATGTGAAAAACTTTGCATGGTAGCCAGCCTCCAAAAAGGCCCACAGTGACCCTAACTTCCCAGTGTTCACAGCCTTGTGTAGTCCTCTGCCCTGAATCAAATCACTTAGAAATATGCATTTAAATTTCCTCCCTGTCTTTTCATGGCTTGTTAACTCATTTCTTTTTGGAGCTGGATAATATTTCATTATCTGGATGTACCACAGTTTATTCATTCACCTACTGAAGGATATCTTCGTTGCTTCCAAGGGTTGGTAATTATGAATAAAGCCACTAGAAACATCCGTGTGCAGGTTTCTGTAGGGACATAAGTTTTCAACTCCTTTGGGTAAATACCAAGGAGTACAATTGCTAGATGACACAGTTAGAGCATGCTTAGTTTAGTAAGAAACTGCCCAAATGTCTTCCACAGTAGCTGTACCATTTTGTGCTCCTACCAGCAACAAACAAGAGTTCTCATTGTCCCATGTCCTCTCAGGTATTTGGTTTTATCAGTATTTTGGATTTTTCACATTCTAACAGGTGTATAGTAGTATCTCATTGTTTTAATTGGTAAATCTCTAATAATATACCATGTTAAGCATCTTTTCATATGCTTATTTGCCGTCAGTACATCTTCTTTGGTGAGATGTATGTTCCAGTGTTTTGTCCATTACATTTATTTTTATTTATTTATTTTGTTAAGAGATGGGGTCTTGCTCTGTCACCCAGGCTGGAGTGCATGATCATAGCTCACTGTAGACTCAAGCTTCTGGGCTCAAGTGATTGTCCCACCTCAGCCGCCCAAGTAGCTGGGACTACAGGTGTGAGCCACCATGCCCGACTTTTGTCCACTTTTTAATTGGGTTGTTCATTTTCTTACTGTTGAGTTTTACAAGTTGCTTGTATAGTTTGGATGATAGCTTGATACCCTTCATCCTAAATCTTTTGCAAATATTTTCTCAGTCTGGTTTGTCTTTTCATTCTCTTCGCCGTGTCTTTTGAAGAACAGAAGTATTTAGTTTTAACAAAGTCCCATTCATAAATTCTTTCATAAAAGGGTCATGCCTTTGGTGTTGGATCTAAAAAGTCATTACCATGGCTGTTTGTGGTAGCTCATGCCTGTAATCCCAGCACTTTGGGAGGCTGAAGCAGGAGGATCACTTGAGCCGAGGAGTTTGAGACTAGCCTGGGCAACATAGCAAGACCCCATCTCTCTAAAAAACACAATTTTGTAAACTTAAAATAAATAAATAGTTATCAGCAAACCCAAGACTATATGTTTTCTCCTATGTTATCTTCTGAGAGTTTTATACCTTTGTATTCTACATTTATGTCTATGAGCCATTTCAAGTTAATTTTTGTGAAGGGTGTAAGGTCTGGATCAAGATTCATTTTTTTGGCGTGTAGATTTCCAGTTTTTCTAGTCCCATTTGTTGAAAAGACTACCTCTGCTCCACTGTATTGCCTTTGCTCCTTTCTCAAACATCAGTTGACTATACAGATGCTTCTTGACTCATGATGGGGTTAAACCCATTGTAAATTGAAAATATTGTATGTCAAAAATGCATTTATTACATCTAACCTACCAAACATCATAGCTTAGCCTAGCTTACCTTAAACGTGCTCAGAACACTTTCATTAGCCTATGGTTGGGCAAAATCATTTTTTAAAAAAAATCCCATTTCATATAATGAAGTCTTGAGTATCTCTTGTAATTTATTGAATAGTGTATTGAAGTGAAAAACTGAATGTTTGCACAGCAATCCCCCTTGATCTGTGCTTTCACTTTCTGTGATTTCAGTTACCAAGGGTATAGTACAATAAGATGTTTTGAGAGAGGGGGAAAAAGAGAGAAAGAGACCATATTCATATAACTTTTATTATAGTATATTGTTATAATTGTTCTATTTTATTATTTGTTATTGTTGTTTATCTCTTACTGTGCCTAACTTATAAATTAAACTTTATTATAGACCTGTATGCATATGAAAAAACAGAGTATATATATAGGGTTTTACTAGCCTTGGTTTCAGGTAACCACTGGAGGTCTTGGAATGTCTTCCCTGCAGATAAAGGGAGACTGCTGTATACTACTAATGCAAGTCACTTTTGCATCATCTCAAAATTTAAAAATCATAGATTGAACCATCATTAGTCAGGGACCCTCTGTATGTATGTGGGTCTATTTCTGGACTCTATTCTATTCAATTTATCTATTTCTCTTTTCTTCACTAGTATCACACTCTGTTGATCATTAGGCTTTATAATATGCCTTGAAGTCAAACACTATCAGTCCTCTTGTCATGGGATCCTTTGGGTGTGCTTCGCCAGCTGGAAACCTCTGTGGCTGGAGACGCCTTCTGCCTAAGTATTGCTTGCGCCGCTGGGCTCATTCCGCCCACTTGGCCCTCTCAGCTATAGCTACCGCCCCGATCCCACACCTGCCAAGGGCGATCCAGGCGTGGAACAGCAAGGGGTGTGTGGGCAAGTGAGCGTGGGGTCTGATCACTGTGCACATCTGACTGTGGCTGGACCAGATGTATAGCATGCAGTTTCTACAGTGGGCACCTGCATCTGGACAAGGGGAGCATGGTGGCACCTGGAAGCTTGGAACTGCAGAGCCCCTAAGAGGGTGTCACAGCCCTGGCTTGGGAAGCCCCTACGTCTGGGTTCCCTGAAGGCTGCAGCTCTTCTCTCCTTCTAGTCACCCACAAATTGGTAAGCTGGGGGGTGTATTTCAGCCCTATTTGTGTTACAGCTCTTTCAGTCCCGCCATCTGGTGGGTCCCAAGTTCTTGTCCTGCTTCGGGAAGAATGAGGCATGTGGACAACTGGAGGGTGAGCAAGGCAGAGAGGGGCTTCACTGAGCAACAGAACAGCTCTCAGGAGACCTGCAGTGGGTAGCTCCTCTCTGCAGGCAGGTCTTCCGACAAGTGTCCAGCTCTCAGCAGAGAAGAGACCAGCAGTGGGTAGCTCCTTTCCACAGGCAGGTCATCCTGACGAATGGAGACCTGAAGTGGGTAGCTTATTCCCATAGCTGGTAGTCCCGAGGTCTATCAGAGTCTGGCTAAGACTGGGGATTTTTATAGGCTCAGAAGGGAAGAAGTGCATACTGATTGGTCCATGGGTGGCCATGGGCGGCCCAGAAAAAGCACCACAAGTTCTCACTCTGGGAGGTGGACTCCTCCCGGAATTGGCAGCCCAGCTCCCAGGCTTCAGGCATCCATGGCTTGAAGGTGAAGTTTCACCAGGGACCCGCCACTTTCTGCCCAGAAGCCTGTCTGCCTCCTGCTGCCATCAACATGCCCTCCATGGTGCCCAGGCTGTTTGTACGGAGGGGCACCTGCAGGCCCGCACTGAGCTGCCCTTAGCCCCCTGCCTCACTCCCATGCTCACTGGCATCCGAAGTCTGGAGGGGGCCAAGGCAGCAGGGGGCTGGCATGTCAGCACTGTCCCAAGCATGCACACACCTGGTCGTGTTGCAATAGCACCTGAGCTCGGCCACAGCTTTGTTCCACACTGAAGCTGGTGTGCTGGGAGATGGGAGAGGCCAGAAGGTGAGAGAAGGCACTTTCTTTTGTTTGTTTGCTTTATTTTGTTTTGTTTTGTTTTGTTTTGTTTTGTTTTGAGACAGAGTCTCCCTCTGTCGCCCAGGCTGGAGTGCAGTGGCGCAATCTCGGCTCACTGCAACCTCCCCTTCCAGGGTTCAAGCAATTCTCCTGCCTCAGCCTCCAGAGTAGCTGGGATTACAGGCGTGCGTCACCACGCCTGGCTAATTTTTTATTTTTGGTAGAGACAGGGTTTTGCCATGTTGGCCAGGCTGATCTCGGACTTCTGACCTCAAGTGATCTGTCTGCCTCACCCTTCCAAAGTGCTGGGATTACAGGCATTACAGGCATGAGCCACCACCCCAGGCCTGGAGAAGGCACTTTCAAGCCTGCGGGGGCAAGAGGCTTCCTGGGTCCCTGAGAGTGCGGGGATGCTGAGGTCTGGAGCTGTGGCTGGGCGGCTGCGGCTGCACTTGGGAGTGTGAGTTCCTGCCCCACCAACCTGCTAGCCCCGCGGAGTGGGCAACCCCAGCCGCGTCTCCCCCACTGCAGCTGGTGTCTTCACAGTGGTCGCTTCAGACAGGCCGCAGCTGCCATCATTCTGACTTTCTTCTCCTCCTTCAATAGTGTATTGGCTATCTGGTTCTTTTGCCTCTCCATATAAACTTTAGAATCAGTTTGTCAATATCCACAAAATAACTTGCTGGGATTTTTATAGAGATCGCATTAGAAGCTTTGGGGCAGCTTTTAATGCACCAATCAATGACTAATATACCTAGGGGAAATAGACTATTACTCTAGAAAATAATATATATCTTACTAAAACTGATTTAAGAAGGAGTGGAAAACCTGAATAGCTCAATAAATTGAATCAATAGCTAAAAATCTGCCCACAAAAGAAAACAAAATTAGATAAAATACCTGATCCACTTGACTTTACAGGTGAGTTCCACAAAACTTTCATGGTATGAAAAATCTCTATGTTATATAAATTATTCCACAGAACAGAAAAACTTCCCATCTCAGTTTAGGGAGCTGATATAATAGTGGTACCAAAACTAGACAAAGATGATACAAGGAAGAAAACTTATAGGTTAATCATAGATATAAAAATTCTAAATGAAATCTCAGCAAACAGAATTCATAATTATACATAAAATAATAATTTATCAACATTCGGTAGTGTATATACAAAGAATAAGCACTGGTTTAATAACAGAAAATCTATAGGTGTAATTCCACAAACTAACAGATTAAAAAGAAACATCATACAATCATCTCAAATAGACATATTTTGAAAAACATGATAAAAGTTGACACTCATTAATTGATTTATAAAAACCTTAGCAAACTACAACTTCTCTAATATATCAAAGGGTACCTACCAAAAACCTAATGGAAATAGTACGTTTTATGGTGAAAAGCTTGAGGCTTTCCCTCTGTTGTTAGGAATGCAACCAGGGGAGAGTTTGATCCCAGTCACAAGACTGGGTCCAGGGGATTTGGATTTTTAGTTATGAAACTATGTGAGAATTAGTGTCAAATACCTCAGTGCTTTTGCTATGGCTGGGATGACCACAGAAGTAGGCATTATAGCAAAATCGTGAAAAATCTTGGAATCAAAATAATAAATAGAATATAGAATCACAAAATATTTATTTGGAGTCCTAGAATATCAGAATAATTGAATTACATAACCCTAGAATCCTAAAATAAATGAATGTTAAAAATCCTAGAATCTGAGAATCAGAATATTTTTCTTAATTTGGGGAAAGTTGATTGTTTTTGCAGACTGCTCTGCACTGCATGTTTGTGTCCCCCTGAAACTCATATGTTGAAACTCTAAACCCCAATGGGATGGTATTAGGAGGTGGGGCTTTTGCACGGTAATTAGGTGTAGTGTACGTGAGTTGACAAGGGTGGAGCCTCTGTGATGGGAATCATTTCCTTAAAAGAAGAGAAAGAGACCAGAGCTTGCTCTGTCCACCATGTGAGGGTATCATGAGAAGACAGCACATGCAGACCAGAAAGTGGGTCCTCATCAGGCATCAGATCTGCCAGCACCTTGATTTTGGATTTCCCAGGCTCCCGAAGTGTAATAAATAAATGTTTGTTGTGTAAGCACTCTATCTATGGTATTCTGGGATAGCAACCCAAGCTGACTAAGACACAGGCTAACAAATTCCTCCTTCTCTTGAGCCAAAATAATAATTATTATAATTTTCATCTTTCCTTGAGACCACCATATGACAGCATTGTAAAGATACATTTGAAAACAACTATTATATCTCCCAATCTCTTCTCAAGCTAAATATTCCAAATTTTTCATTTAGTGTAATATCCATATGTGATACTAAAGCAAGATACTTCGAGACTGTATATCTCCTGTTACTCATCAAACATTCACCTACTAGTTTTACTAATTATTGGTGGTTCTTGCCTGAAACAATTATTACTACAGTATTTGCCAAATAGGAATTTTTCTAACTCCATCATTCCTTCTACATTTACTACTTGTCATCTTTCTTTGTTTATAGCAGTATGGATTCACAAATTCTTATTTATTTTGATGGGCTTAATCCATTCCTCCCGTTTTTATTTTTTATTATTTATTTATTTATTTATTTATTTATTTATTTATTTTGAAACGGAGTCTCGCTCTGTCGCCCAGGCTGGAGTGCACTGGCACGATCTCGGCTCACTGCAAGCTCTGCCTCCCGGATTCACGCCATTCTCCTGCCTCAGCCTCCCAAGTAGCTGGGACTACAGGCACCTGCCACCATGCCTGGCTGATTTTTTTGTATTTTTATTAGAGACGGGGTTTCACTGTGTTAGCCAGGATGGTCTCGATCTCCTGACCTCATGATCCACCCACCTCAGCCTCCCAAAGTGCCCATTTTTATTTTTATTTTTTTATTTTTTATTTTAAGATCTGGGGTATGCGTGCAGGATGTGCAGGTTTGTTACGTAGGTAAACGTGTGCCATGGTGGTTTGCTGCACCTATTAACCCATCACCTAGGTATTAAGCCCAGCATGCATTAGCTCTTTTTCCTAGTGCTCTCCCCCACCGCCCTCCCTTGACAGGCCCCAGTGTGTGTTGTTCCCTTCCCTGTTGTCCATGTGTTCTCATTGTTCAGCTTCCGCTTATAAGTAAGGACATGTGGTGGTTGGTTTTTTGTAACTGTGTTAGTTTGCTGAGGATAATGGCTTTCAGCTTCATCCATGTCCCTGCAAAGGACATGACCTCTTTCCTTTTTATGGCTGCATAGTATTCCATAGTATATATGTACCACATTTTCTTTATCCAGTATTTGGGTTAATTCCATTTCTTTGCTATTGTGAATAGTGCTGCAATGAACATATGTGTGCATGTATCTTTATAATAGAATGATTTATATTCCTTTGGGTATATGCCCAGTAATGGGATTGCTGGATCAAATGGTATTTCTAGTTCTAAACCTTTGAGGAATCCCCACACTTTCTTCCACAATAGTTGAACTAATTTACATTCCCACCAACAATGTAAAAGCATTCCTATTCCACAACTTCTCCAGCATCTGTTGTTTCTTGACTTTTTAATAATCGCTATTCTGATTGGCACGAGATGGCATCTCATTGTGGTTTTGATTTGCATTTCTCTAATGATAGTGATGTTAAGCTTTTTTTCATATGTTTCTTGGCCACATGTATGCTTCCTTCGAAAATTGTCTGTTCATGTCCTTTGCCGACTTTTTAATGGGATTGTTTTTTTCTTGTAAGTTTGCTTAAGTTCCTTGTAGATTCTGGGTATTAGATCTTTGTCAGATGGATAGATTGCAAAAATTTTCTCCCATTCTGTATGTTGTCCATTCACTCTGATGATAGTTTCTTTTGCTGTGCAAAAGCTCTTTAGTTGAATTAGATCGCATTTGTCAAATTTTGCTTTTGTTGCAATTGCTTTTGGCAATTTCATCATAAAATCTTTGCTCATGCCTGTGTCCTGAATAGTCTTGCCTAGATTTTCATCTACGATTTTTATAATTTTGGGTTTTACATTTAAGCCTCTAATCCATCTTGAGTTAATTTTTGTATAAGGTGTAAGGAAGGGGTCCAGTTTCAATTTTCTGCATATGCCCATCCACTTGTTAGAGCACCATTTGTTAAATAGGGAATCCTTTCCCATTGCTTGTTTTGGTCAGGTTTGTCAAAGATCAGATGGTTGTAGATATGCAGTTTTATTTCTGAGTTATCTATTCTGTTCCATTGTTCTGTGTGCCTGTTTTTCTGCAAGTACCATGTTTTTCTAGTTACAGTAACCTTGTCGTATAGTTTGAAGTCAGGTAGTGTGATGCCTCCAGCTTTGTTCTTTTTGCTTAGGATTGTCCTGGCTATGTGAGCTCTTTTTTGGTTCCTTATGATTTTTTAAATAGATTTTTCTAATTCTGTGAAGAATATAAATGGTAGCTTAATGGGAATGACATTGAATCTATAAATTGCTTTGGGCAGTATGGTCATTTTTGCAACATTGATTCTTCCTATTCATGAGCATGGAATGATTTTCCATCTGCTTGTGTCCTCTCTGATTTCCTTGAGCAGTGGTTTGTAGTTCTTCTTGAAGAGGTTCTTCACCTCCCTTGTTAGCTGTATTCCTAGGTATTTTATTGTCTTTGTGACAATTGTGAAAGGGAGTTCATTTATGATTTGGCTCTCTGCTTGTCTGTTATTGGTGTATAGGAATGCTTGTGATTTCTGCACATTGATTTTGTATCTTGAGACTTTGTTGAAGTTGGTTATCAGCTTAAGAAGCTTTTGGGCTGAGTCCATGGGGTTCTTTAGATATAGGATACAGTTTGAATACAGTTTATTTCTTTCTCTTGCCTGATTTCCCTGGCCAGAACTTCCAATATTATATTGAATAAGAGTAGCAAGAGAGGACATCCTTGTCTTGTGCCAGTTTTCAAGGGGAATGCTTCCAGCGTTTGCCCATTCAGTATGATATTGGCTGTGGGTTTGTTATAAATGGCTCTTATCATTTTGAGGTATGTTCCTTCAATACCTAGTTTATTGAGACTTTTTAACATGAAGCAGTGTTGAATTTTATCAAAGGCCTTTTCTGTGTCTATTGAGATAAGCATGTAGTTTTTGTCTTTAGCTCTGTTTATGTGATGAATTACGTTTATTGATTTGCATATGTTGAACAACCTTGCATCCAGGGACTTGATCATGATGGATAAGCTTTTCGATGTGCTGCTGGATTTGGTTTGCCAGTATTTTGTTGAGGATTTTTGCATCAGTGTTCATCAGGAATATTGGCCTGAAGTTTTCTTCTCCTTCTTTTTTTTAATCTCTGCCAGGTTTTTGTATCAGGATGATACTGGCCTCATAAAATGAGTTAGGGAGGAGTCCCTCCATTTCAATTGTTTGAAATTGTTTCAGAGGAAATGGTACCAGCTCCTCTTTGTGCCTCTGGTAGAATTCAGCTGTAAATCCATCTGTTCCTGGTTTTTTTTGGTTGGTAGGCTATTTATTACTGCCTCAATTTCAGAGCTTGTTATTGGTCTGTTCAGGGACTCAACTTCTTGCTGGTTCAGTCTTGGGAGGGTGTATGTGCCCAGGAATTTATCCATTTTTTTCTAGATTTTCCAGTTTATTTGCATAGAAGTGTTTATAGTATTCTCTGATGGTTGTTTGTATTTCTGTGGGGTCAGTGGTGTTATCCCCCTTATCATTTATGATTGTGTTTATTTGAATCTTCTCTCTTTTCTTCTTTATTAGTCTAGCTAGCAGTCTATCTATTTTATTAATTTTTTTTCAAAAAAACAGCTCCTGGATTCGTTGATTTGTTGAACTTTTCATGTCTTTATCTCCTTCAGTTCTGCTCTCAGCTTCACTATTTCTTGTCTTCTGCTAGCTCTGGGGTTTATCTGCCGTTGGTTTTCTAGTTATTTTAGTTATGATGTCAGGGTGTCAATTTGAGATCTTTCTGGCTTTTTGATGTGGGCATTTAGTGCTATAAATTTTCCTCTTAACACTGCTTTAGCTGCATCCCAGAGATTCTGGTACATTGTCTCTGTTCTCTTTAGTTTCAAAGAACTTCTTGATTTCTGCCTTAATTTCATTATTTGCCCAGAAGTCATCCAGGAGCAGGTCGTTCAATTTCCATGTAGTTGTGTGGTTTTGAGTGAGTTTCTTAATCTTGAGTTGTAATTTGATTGTGCTGTGATCTGAGAGACTGTTTGTTATGATTTCAGTTTTTTTGCATCTGTTGAGGAGTGTTTTACTTCTCATTATGTGATCAATTTTAGAGTAAGTGCCATGTGGCACTGAGAAAAATGTATGTTCTGTTGTTTTGCGGTGAAGAGTTGTGTAGATATCTATCAGGTCCACTTGGTCCAGAGCTGAGTTCAAGTCCTGAATATCTTTGTTAATTTTCTGTCTCAATGATCTGTCTAATACTGACAGCAGAGTATTAATGTCTCCCACTATTATTGTGCCAGGGCCCAAGTCTCTTGTAGGTCTTTAAGAACTTGTTTTATGAATCTGGGTGCTCCTGTATTGAGTGCACATACATTTAGGATAGTTAGCTCTTATTGAATTGAACCCTTTACCATTATATAATGTCCTTGTTTATCTTTTTTTAACTTTGTTTGCTTAAAGTCTATTTTGTCAGAAACTAGGATTGCAATCCCTGCTTTTTTCTGCTTTCCATTTGCTTGGTAAATTTTTCTTCATCCCTTTATTTTGAGCTTATGTGTGTGTTTGTACTTGAGATGTGTCTCTTGAATACAGCACACTGATGGGTCTTGTCTTTTTATCCATCTTGTCATTCTGTGTCTTTTAATTGGGGTATTTAGCCCATTTACATTTAAGATTAATATGGTTATGTGTGAATTTGATCCTGTCATCAAGATGCTGCTTGGTTTATTTTGCAAACTTGTTAATGTAGTTGTTTCATAGTGTCGTTGGTCTGTGTATTTCAGTTTTTGTAGTGGCTGGTAATGGTTTTTCCTTTCCATGTTTAGTAGTTAGTGCTTCCTTCAGGAGCTCTTGCAAGGCAGGCCTGGTTACGAAATCTCTCAGCATTTGCTTGTCTGAAAAGGATTTTATTTCTCCTTTGCTTATAAAGCTTAGTTTGGCTGGATATGAAATTCTAGGTTGGAAATTCTTTTCTTTAAGAATGTTGAATACTGGCCCCTAATCTCTTCTGGTTTATAGGGTTTCTGCTGAGAGGTCCACTGTTAGTCTGATGGGCTTCCCTTGGTAGGTGACCTGGCCTTTCTCTTTGGCTGCCCTTAACATTTTTCCTCATTTTGACCTTGGAGAATCTAATGATTATGTGTCTTGGGGTTGATCTTCTCATGGAGTATCTAACTGGGGCTCTCTGGATTTCCTAAATTTGAATGTTGGCCTGTCTTGCTAGGTTGGGGAAGTTCTTCTGGATGATTTCCTGAAGGGTGTTTTCCAACTTAGTTCCATCCTCCCCATCTCTTTCAGGTACTCCAATCAGTCATAGGTTTGGTCTTTATACATAGTCTCATAGTTCTTGGAGGTTTTGTTCATTCCTTCTCATTCTTTTTTCTCTAATCTTGTCCACCTGCCTCATTTCAGCATGATAGTCTTCAAGCTCTGATATTCTTTCTTCCACTTGATTGATTTGGCTATTGAAACTTGTGTTTGCATCATGAAGTTCTTGTGCTGTATTTTGAAGCTCCATCAGGGCATTTGTGTTCCTTTCTAAACTGGTTACTCTAGTTAACAGCTCCTGTACACTTTTGTCGTGGTTCTTAGCTTCTTTGCATTGGGTTAGAACATAATCCTTTACCTCAGTGAAGTTCATTATTACCCACTTTCTGAAGCCTACTTCTGTCAGTTAATCCATCTCAGCTTCAGCCCAGTTCTGTGCCCTTGATGGAGAGGTTTTGCAATCATTTGGAGGAAAAGAGGCATTCTGGCTTTTGGAATTTTCAGCATTTTTGCATTGGTTTTTCCTCATCTTTGTGAATTTACCTACCTTTCCTCTTTGAGGCTGTTTACCTTTGGATGGGGTTTTTGTAGGGCCTTTTTTGTTGATGTTGGTGTTGTTGCTTTCTATTTGTCTTTCTTCTAACAGTCAGGCCCCTCTTCTGCAGGTCTGCAGCAGTTTGCTGGGGGTCCACTCCAGATCCTGTTTGCATTGCTATCCCCAGTGGATGCTGCAGAACAGCAAAGATTGCTGCCTGCTACCTCCTCCAGAAGCTTCATTGAAGAGAGGTACTGACCTGATGCCAGGCAGAACTCTCCTGTATGAGGTGTCTGGCCACCCGTGTTGGGAGGTCTCACCCAGTCTGGAGGCATGGGATCAGGGTCCCACTTAAGGAAGCAGTCTGGCTGCCCCTTAGCAGAGCTGGTGCACTGTGCTGGGAGAATCCCCCTCATCTGGATTGCCTGGACTCTTCAGAGCCAGCAGGCAAGAAAGATTAAGTCCACTGAACCTGAGACCGTGGCCGCCTGTCCTCCCACATGCTCTGTCCCAAGGAGATGAGAGTTCTGTCTGTACACCCCTGGCTAGAGTTGCTGGAATCCTGCAGGGAGGCCCTGGCTAGTTAGGAGGATGGATCCGGGTCCCACCTAAAGAAGCAGTCTGGCCACGATCTGCCACAGCTGCTGTGCTGCACTGTGGAGAATACTGCTCAGTCCAAACTGCCCAGCCTCCCTAACACTGGCCAGGGAAAACCACTGACTAGAGCTGCAGTAATGGTGATCATCTCTACCCCTGGGAACTGGTCGTCTTAGGCAGACTCCAGGCTGTTGTGCTGGCCTACGAGGATTCCAAGCCAGTGGGTCTTAGCTTGTGAGGTTCCATGGTAGTGGGACCCACTGAGGGAGGCTGCTTGCCTCCCTGGCTTCAGCACCCTTTCCATGGGAGTGGATAGTTCTCCTGCCACCCTGGAGTTCCGGGAGCCACCAGAGTATGTAAAGATCCTGCAGCTCAGTGCCTGCCCCAGTGGTTGCTGACTGGTGCCCCTGTTGTGGGTATGCCCAGTTTTGTGCTTGGGACCCAAGGTCCTGGTGGTGTTGGCACACGAAGGAATCCACAGATTGCAAAAATCCGTGGGAAAAGTGTAGAATCCCAGGCAGGTAGCATAGTCCCTCACCACCTCCCTTGGCTGGGGGAGGGAGGTCCCTTTGCTCTGTGCAGCTCCTAGGTGAATCGTCACCCCACCCTGCTTTTCCTTCCTCTCCATGGGTCATGCCAACCATCTATCCAGTCCCACTGAGAACATCCGTGTCCCTCAGTTGACAGAAATCACTAGCCTTTTGCGTTTGTCTTGGTGGGAGAAACAGACCAGAGCTGTTTCTACTTGACCATCTTGGCCCTTCCCCCTATTTTAAATTTTGATGCCCAAATTGTTCCAGATTTTCCAGTGAGAGACCCTTGGTGACAGCTCTGTAGCTCACTTAAATAAAATGACACAGATACATTTTAGGTTCCATACTGAGCATACTCCGTCTTCCTTCCTTCCTTACCACCATATGGAAGATGACATGGATGCATGTTTTTGTTTTTGTTTTTTTACACATACGCATACCTATAATAAATCTGTATTCTTTGTGTATTTAACATTATTTTTTTCCTGAATGGTATCACGCTTTGTGAAACTCTTACAATGTACCTTTGTCACTTGTCAATAGGAATGTGAGATTTATCCATACTGATACATCTAAATCTGGTTAGGCCATTTTAACTGCTCTCTAGTAGTCTGTTGTATGATAAACCACTTAAATACACCACCACCCCCGCCCCCACAACACACACTCACCCACATACACACATATACATCTGCTGAGGAACAGTTAGGTTGTTCCTACTTTTTAGCTATTACAAATAATACAGCGCGTTTTTTCTTGTATGTCTCCATTGCCCATGTGGAAACAATTCTCTAGGGTTGATAATCCAGAAGTAGAGTTTCTGAGTCATAGGGTATATGCTTCTTTGAATATATGAGGAACAAATCCTCTCCAAAATGGTTGTACCAATTTATACTCCCACCTGCAGTATGTGGGAGTTTCTATTTCTCAATCTCCTCACCAATATCTGTTATAACCAGACTTTAAAACTTTTGCTGTTCGGAAGCGTGTGAATGTTGTATCACGGTGTTTAAATTTGAATACTAGTAAGGTTGAACATCTTTTTATGTGCTTATTGCCTATTGGAGTTTCTGTTTTGCTGCTCATGTTTTGTTCTGTTTTGCCTTGACCCACTTTTCTATCAGGTTGTTTGACTCTGAAAAATTATTTTATAAAAGTTTCTAATATAGCCTGCATATTAATCACCCATGGTTTATTTGCATTGCAAATATCATCTCCCAGGCTGTGGCTTATCTTTCAGTCTTGTTTATAGTATCTTTTGACATACAGAGCCTTCAAATTTTAATGTAGTCAGACTTATCAATCTATTACTTTGTGAGCTGCACTTTCTGCATGTTTAAGAAAACTTCCCTGCTCTGATGTCATGAAGATATTACCTTACATTATATATTTTTTTCTTTTTTTTTCTTTTTATTATTATTATTATTATTATACTTTAGGCTCTATGGTACATGTGCGCAACGTGCAGGTAAGTTACATATGTATACATGTGCCATGCTGGTGCGCTGCACCCACCAACTTGTCATCTAGCATTAGGTATATCTCCCAATGCTATCCCTCCCCCCTCCCCCCACCCCACAACAGTCCCTGAAGTGTGATGTTCCCCTTCCTGTGTCCATGTGTTCTCATTGTTCAGTTCACACCTATGAGTGAGAATATGCGGGGTTTGGCTTTTTGTTCTTGCGATAGTTCACTGAGAATGATGATTTCCAATTTCATCCATGTCCCTACAAAGGACGTGAACTCATCATTTTTTATGGCTGCATAGTATTCCATGGTGTATATGTGCCACATTTTCTTAATCCAGTCTATCATTGTTGGACATTTGGGTTGGTTCCAAGTCTTTGCTATTGTGAATAATGCCGCAATAAACATACGTGTGCATGTGTCTTTATAGCAGCATGATTTATTGTCCTTTAGGTATATACCCAGTAATGGGATGGCTGGGTCAAATGGAATTTCTAGATCTAGATCCCTGAGGAATCGCCACACTGACTTCCACAAGGGTTGAACTAGTTTACAGTCCCACCAACAGTGTAAAAGTGTTCCTATTTCTCCACATCCTCTCCAGCACCTGTTGTTTCCTGACTTTTTAATGATTGCCATTCTAACTGGTGTGAGATGGTATCTCATTGTGGTTTTGATTTGCATTTCTCTGATGGCCAGTGATGGTGAGCATTTTTTCATGTGTTTTTTGGCTGCATAAATGTCTTCTTTTGAGAAGTGTCTGTTCATGTCCTTCGCCCACTTTTTGATGGGGTTGTTTGTTTTTTTCTTGTAAATTTGTTGGAGTTCATTGTAGATTCTGGATATTAGCCCTTTGTCAGATGAGTAGGTTGCAAAAATTTTCTCCCATTTTGTAGGTTGCCTGTTCACTCTGATGGTAGTTTCCTTTGCTGTGCAGAAGCTCTTTAGTTTAATTAGATCCCATTTGTCAATTTTGGCTTTTGTTGCCATTGCTTTTGGTGTTTTAGACATGAAGTCCTTGCCCATGCCTATGTCCTGAATGGTATTGCCTAGGTTTTCTTCTAGGGTTTTTATGGTTTTAGGTCTAACATTTAAGTCTTTAATCCATCTTGAATTGATTTTTGTATAAGGTGTAAGGAAGGAATCCAGTTTCAGCTTTCTACATATGGCTAGCCAGTTTTCCCAGCACCATTTATTAAATAGGGAATCCTTTCCCCATTTCTTGTTTTTGTCAGGTTTGTCAAAGATCAGATAGTTGTAGATATGTGGCATTATTTCTGACGGCTCTGTTCTGTTGCATTGATCTATATCTCTGTTTTGGTACCAGTACTATGCTGTTTTGGTTACTGTAGCCTTGCAGTATAGTTTGAAATCAGGTAGCGTGATGCCTCCAGCTTTGTTCTTTTGGCTTAGGATTGACTTGGCGATGCGGGCTCTTTTTTGGTTCCATATGAACCTTAAAGTAGTTTTTTCCAATTCTGTGAAGAAAGTCATTGGTAACTTGACGGGGATGGCATTGAATCTGTAAATTACCTTGGGAAGGATGGCCATTTTCATGATATTGATTCTTCCTACCCATGAGAATGGAATGTTCTTCCATTTGTTTGTATCCTCTTTTATTTCCTTGAGCAGTGGTTTGTAGTTCTCCTTGAAGAGGTCCTTCACATCCCTTGTAAGTTGGATTCCTAGGTATTTTATTCTCTTTCAAGCAATTGTGAATGGGAGTTCACTCATGATTTGGCTCTCTGTTTGTCTGTTATTGATGTATAAGAATGCTTGTGATTTTTGTACGTTGATTTTGTATCCTGAGACTTTGCTGAAGTTGCTTATCAGCTTAAGGAGATTTGGGGCTGAGACAATGGGGTTTTCTAGATATACTATCATGTCATCTGCAAACAGGGACAATTTGACTTCCTCTTTTCCTAATTGAATACCCTTGATTTCCTTCTCTTGCCTAATTGCCCTGGCCAGAACTCCCAACACTATGTTGAATAGAAGTGGTGAGAGAGGGCATCCCTGTCTTGTGCCAGTTTTCAAAGGGAATGCTTCCAGTTTTTGCCCATTCAGTATGATATTGGCTGTGGGTTTGTCATAAATAGCTCTTATTATTTTGAGATACGACCCATCAATACCTAATTTATTGAGAGTTTTTAGCATGAAGGGTTGTTGAATTTTGTCAAAGGCCTTTTCTGCATCTATTGAGATAATCATGTGGTTTTTGACTTTGGTTCTGTTTATATGCTGGATTACATTTATTGATTTGCGTATATTGAACCAGCCTTGCATCCCAGGGATGAAGCCCACTTGATCATGGTGGATAAGCTTTTTGATGTGCTGCTGGATTCTGTTTGCCAGTATTTTATTGAGGATTTTTGCATCAATGTTCATCAAGGATATTGGTCTAAAATTCTCTTTTTTTGTTGTGTCTCTGCCCGGCTTTGGTATCAGGATGATGCTGGCCTCATAAAATGAGTTAGGGAGGATTCCCTCTTTTTCTATTGATTGGAATAGTTTCAGAAGGAATGGTACCAGCTCCTCCTTGTACCTCTGGTAGAATTCGGCTGTGAACCCATCTGGTCCTGGACTTTTTTTGGTTGGTAAGCTATTGATTATTGCCACAATTTCAGCTCCTGTTATTGGTCTATTCAGAGATTCAACTTCTTCCTGGTTTAGTCTTGGGAGGGTGTATGTGTTGAGGAATTTATCTATTTCTTCTAGATTTTCTAGTTTATTTGCGTATAGGTGTTTGTAATATTCTCTGATGGTAGTTTGTATTTCTGTGGGATCGGTGGTGATATCCCCTTTATCATTTTTTATTGCATCTATTTGATTCTTCTCTCTTTTTTTCTTTATTAATCTTGCTAGCGGTCTATCAATTTTGTTGATCTTTTCAAAAAACCAGCTCCTGGATTCATTTATTTTTTGAAGGGTTTTTTGTGTCTCTATTTCCTTCAGTTCTGCTGTGATTTTAGTTATTTCTTGCCTTCTGCTAGCTTTTGAATGTGTTTGCTCTTGCTTTTCTAATTCTTTTAATTGTGATGTTAGGGTGTCAATTTTGGATCTTTCCTGCTTTCTCTTGTGGGCATTTAGTGCTATAAATTTCCCTCTACACACTGCTTTGAATGCATCCCAGAGATTCTGGTATGTTGTGTCTTGGTTCTCGTTGGTTTCAAAGAACATCTTTATTTCTGCCTTCATTTCATTATGTACCCAGTAGTCATTCAGGAGCAGGTTGTTCAGTTTCCACGTAGTTGAGCGGTTTTGAGTGAGATTCTTAATCCTGAGTTCTAGCTTGATTGCACTGTGATCTGAGAGATAGTTTGTTATAATTTCTGTTCTTTTACATTTATTGAGGAGAGCTTTACTTCCAAGTATATGGTCAATTTTGGAATAGGTGTGGTGTGGTGCTGAAAAAAATGTATATTCTGTTGATTTGGGGTGGAGAGTTCTGTAGATGTCTACTAGGTCTGCTTGGTGCAGAGCTGAGTTCAATTCCTGGGTATCCTTGTCGATTTTCTGTTTCATTGATCTGTCTAATGTTGACAGTGGGGTGTTAAAGTCTCCCATTATTAATGTGTGGGAGTCTAAGTCTCTTTGTAGGTCACTCAGGACTTGCTTTATGAATCTGGATGCTCCTGTATTGGGTGCATATATATTTAGGATAGTTAGCTCTTCTTGTTGAATTAATCCCTTTACCATTATGTAATGGCCTTCTTTGTCTCTTTTGATCTTTGTTGGTTTAAAGTCTGTTTTATTAGAGACTAGGATTGCAACCCCTGCCTTTTTTTGTTTTCCATTTGCTTGGTAGATCTTCCTCCATCCTTTTATTTTGAGCCTATGTGTGTCTCTGCATGTGAGATGGGTTTCCTGAATACAGCACACTGATGGGTCTTGAGTCTTTATCCAATTTGCCAGTCTGTGTCTTTTAATTGGAGCATTTAGTCCATTTACATTTAAAGTTAATATTGTTATGTGTGAATCTGATCCTGTCATTATTATGTTAGCTGGTTATTTTGCTCATTAGTTGATGCAGTCTCTTCCTAGTCTCGATGGTCTTTACATTTCGGTATGATTTTGCAGTGGCTGGTACCGGTTGTGCCTTTCCATGTTTAGCGCTTCCTTCAGGAGCTCTTTTAGGGCAGGCCTGGTGGTGACAAAATCTCTCAGCATTTGCTTGTCTGTAAAGTATTTTATTTCTCCTTCACTTATGAAGCTTAGTTTGGCAGGATATGAAATTCTGGGTTGAAAATTCTTTTCTTTAAGAATGTTGAATATTGGCCCCCACTCTCTTCTGGCTTGTAGGGTTTCTGCCGAGAGATCTGCTGTTAGTCTGATGGGCTTCCCTTTGATGGTAACCCGACCTTTCTCTCTGGCTGCCCTTAACATTTTTTCCTTCGTTTCAACTTTGGTGAATCTGACAATTATGTGTCTTGGAGTTGCTCTTCTCGAGGAGTATCTTCGTGGCGTTCTCTGTATTTCCTGAATCTGAATGTTGGCCTGCCTTGCTAGATTGGGGAAGTTCTCCTGGATAATATCCTGCAGAGTGTTTTCCAACTTGTTTCCATTCTCCCCGTCACTTTCAGGTACACCAATCAGACGTAGATTTGGTCTTTTCACATAGTCCCACATTTCTTGGAGGCTTTGCTCGTTTCTTTTTATTCTTTTTTCTCTAAACTTCCCTTCTCGCTTCATTTCATTCATTTCATCTTCCAGGGCTGATACCCTTTCTTCCATTTGATCGCATCGGCTCCTGAGGCTTCTGCATTCTTCACGTAGTTCTCGAGCCTTGGTTTTCAGCTCCATCAGCTCCTTTAAGCACTTCTCTGTATTGGTTATTCTAGTTATACATTCTTCTAAATTTTTTTCAAAGTTTTCAACTTCTTTGCCTTTGGTTTGAGTATCCTCCCGTAGCTCGGAGTAATTTGATCGTCTGAAGCCTTCTTCTCTCAGCTCGTCAAAGTCATTCTCCGTCCAGCTTTGTTCCATTGCTGGTGAGGAACTGCGTTCCTTTGGAGGAGGAGAGGTGCTCTGCTTTTTAGAGTTTCCAGTTTTTCTGCTCTGTTTTTTCCCCATCTTTGTGGTTTTATCTACTTTTGGTCTTTGATGATGGTGATGTACAGATGGGTTTTTGGTGTGGATGTCCTTTCTGTTAGTTTTCCTTCTAACAGACAGGACCCTCAGCTGCAGGTCTGTTGGAGTACCTGGCCGGCCGTGTGAGGTGTCAGTCTGCCCCTGCTGGGGGGTGCCTCCCAGTTAGGCTGCTCGGGGGTCAGGGGTCAGGGACCCACTTGAGGAGGCAGTCAGCCCATTCTCAGATCTCCAGTTGCATGCTGGGAGAACCACTGCTTTCCTCAAAGCTGTCAGACAGGGACATTTAAGTCTGCAGAGGTTACTGCTGTCTTTTTGTTTGTCTGTGCCCTGCCCCCAGAGGTGGAGCCTACAGAGGCAGGCAGGCCTCCTTGAGCTGTGGTGGGCTCCACCCAGTTCAAGCTTCCAGGCTGCTTTGTTTACCTAAGCGAGCCTGGGCAATGGCGGGCGCCCCTCCCCCAGCCTCGCTGCCGACTTGCTGTTTGATCTCAGACTGCTGTGCTAGCAATCAGCGAAACTCCGTGGGCGTAGGACCCTCTGAGCCAGGTGCGGGCTATACCCTCCTGGGGCACCGTTTCCTAAGCCCGTCAGAAAAGCGCAGTATTCGGGTGGGAGTGGCCCGATTTTCCAGGAGCCATCTGTCACCCCTGGAAAGGGAACTCCCTGACCCCTTGCGCTTCCCGAGTGAGGCAATGCCTCGCCCCTGCTTCGGCTGGCGCATGGTGCACTCACCCACTGACCTGCGCCCACCGTCTGGCACTCCCTAGTGAGATGAACACGGTACCTCAGATGGAAATGCAGAAATCACCCGTCTTCTGCGTCGCTCGCGCTGGGAGCTGTAGACCGGAGCTGTTCCTATTCGGCCATCTTGGCTCCTCCCCTACATTATATTTTTTAAGTGTTTTGTCTTTAGATTTTTAGTCTATCTTTTGTGTGTAATGCGAGGTAGTATAGCAGACTACCCTTCTTCCTTACTTAGAGCACCCTAGGTTATTCCTGTTCGGGTCAGCAGTGTACTTCTCTTTCTGGACTTCCTTGTAGCCAGAAAAGGTCATGAGACATGGTTCTGCCCATTGAGGCATAAGAGAAGGGGAAGACTGCCAGGGATTTCTGTGAAATGATATGATTTCTTTCTTTCTTGATATGAGTGCATTTCCATCTACCTTCCTTCTTCCTTCTTCCTTCTACTTCTTCTTTTCTGAAAAAATGGACGTAGGCTAGAGATGAATCACCCTTTCGCCACCATGAGGTCACAAGCTTTGACACAGGAATAATACAGGGTGGTCACAGGGGAATAGAAAATTCCAGGCAGCAGTTTTACATGACTAGCAAAAGAAAACTTGAAATAGCTACAGAAGCTAGGGACTGACAAGACTCTGAAAACCAAAGTTTTGGACCAAGCTGGCTAAGACCAACTGGACACTACGTGGTGCTGGATTTGACCTAAGTTTCACTTAGGACCTCATTATGCATTCATTAACGTGCATATCACACTCGCACCAGCGCCATGACAGTTTCAGGAACACCCATATTTGGTGTAAAAATGGGTGGCACTACAATTCTGAGAAATCTTCACCTTTTTCCAGGAATTTTCATGAATATTCCACCCCCTGGTTAAAGAAACCCCATAAAGGTGGAAACCCCAAACTCCACTGTGTGACTCGCTTGAGTACACCCGCTCTCCCCTTTCTTGAGTATGTACTATTTGCTTTGCAATAAATCTCTGTACTTTCACTGTTTTCCTGCTTGTCCTTGAATTCATTCTCTCGACGGTGTCAAGAACATGGACACTGGCTGGGGCCGCAGTCCCACAGGTGTTTGGGGACCTCTCCCCACCCACTGGGATGAACTTGAAGACAGAAACTGCAAACTAAAGATTGTAAATGGACAGACAGAAACAATATGAAACATTAATGGCATTGTGGAGATGCTACTTCACTCTGCCTCTAGGTTCTTTTTAATCTTCATAGCTTTCTTCTTTTGTTCATTTTTGGGTTTCTTTTTATGAGAGAAAATTAATCCATTTTTCATTAGGCTGCTTTCATGTGGCTTGTAGCTGAATGTAAATCCTAGTGATAAAGATAAGAATCTATTTTTTTCATGTTTCTTTAAGCATGGTTATTTGAATAGTTTACCCTTTCCTCACTGATTAATAATGCTTCCTCTAGTATATAACAAGTTTTTGTATGTATGTGGATCTGTTTCTAAACTCTATATCCTGTTTTATTGGTCTATTTATTTACCCTGTGCTTAAATTATACTCAAGAGTTATTCTAGTTCTTAATACATGGTAGGGCAAATCTCTCCTCCTTCTTCTCCTCTTCTTCTCCCTTTTCTTTCTTCCCTTTTTTTTTTTTTTTTTTTTTCTGACACAGAGTCTTGCTCTGTTACCCAGGCTGGAGTGCAGTGGCCTGATCTCGGCTCACTGCAACCTCTCCCTCCCGGGTTCAAGCGATTCTCCTGTCTCCCTAGTAGCTGTGATTACAGGTGCGCACCACCATGCCTGGATAATTTTTGTATTTTTGTAGAGGTGGGGTTTTGCCATGTTGGCCAGGCTAGTCTCGAACTCCTGACCTCGGGTGATCCACCCCCCCTCCGCCTCCCAAAGTGCTGGGATTACAGGTATGAGCCACCACGCCTGGCCTCCTTTTTCTTTTAAGTTGTCATTCATTTTTCCACAATTTTTTTTGAGCACCTACTGTGTACCAGGCACTGTTCCATACTCTGGGATGTAAAATTTATGCACTGTTCCATGCTCTGGGATGTAAAATATTTCTCTCATAGTGCTTACATTGCATTGGAAGCCTTGTCCTTAAGACTTCCCTGTTAATTTTAGAATCAGCTTGAAAAACTCTGAAAACTTCTATGAAAAAAGTTTTATGGAATTGCATTGAACTTATCAAATATTTAAGAAGAATTTTCGTTTTATGATTTTTGAGACATTCCACTCATAAAGATGGAAAAGTTCTCTATTCACTTCAAGAGTGATTTTTGTTGTAATTGAAAATGGCATATCTTTTTAACATTTTATTTTTAAATAATTTTAGACTTGCAGGTTGCAAAAATAGCACAGAGAAGTCCTGGTACCCATCATCCAGGCTTTCCCAATGGTGACATCTTAATTGCAGCACATTATCAAGACAAGGAAAGGACCACAAAATTAACTAGACTACAGACCTTAATTGGAGTTTACCAGTTTTTGCATGACTCATGTTTTGGGTACATTTTTGCATGTAGTTCTGTGACTTTTTTTTTTTTCTTTTTGAGATGGAGTCTCGCTCTGTCGCCCAGGCTAGAGAACAGTGGTGTGATCTCGGCTCACTGCAACCTCTGCCTCCCGGGTTCAAGTGATTCTCCTGCCTCAGCCTCCTGAGTAGCTGGGATTACAGGCACGCCCGGCTAATTTTTGTATTTTTAGTAGAGACAGGGTTTCACCATGTTGGTCAGGCTCGTCTTGAACTCCTGACCTCATGATTTGCCTGCCTCGACCTCCCAAAGTGCTGGGATTACAGGCGTGAGCCACCGCTCCTGGCCAGTTCTATGACATTTTATTCCATCTATAGATTTATATCACTACCACCACAATCAAGATACACAACTGTTCATCACTACAAAGGAATTCCTTCCTGCTACCACTTCATAGTCACACCCTCTGCTGATTACCCCGATTTCCTCTGGCAACAACTGATCTATTCTCTATCTCTAAAATTTTACGTTTGAGAATGTTACATAGGTGGAATTATATAGCATGCAACCTTTTGAGGTTGGATTTTTCATTCAGTATAATGTCTTAAGATCCATCCAAGTTTTTGCATGTATCCATAGTTTGTTCCTTTTTGTTGTATGTAGTATTCCATTGTCTGTATAGACCATGTTTTGTCTAAATATTTACCCATGGAAGGACATTTGGGTTGTTTCCATTTGGGGATATTAAGGCATTATACATCTACAAACATTTATGTACAAGCTTTTTTTTGTGAACACATTTTCAATTCTCTAGGGTAAATACTTGGGAACATGATTTCCAGATTATAAGATAAGTGTCTGTTTAACTTTTTAAGAAACTGCCAAACTGATTTCCAGACTGGCTGTAGTATTTCACATTCCCACTAGCAATGGATGAGATATCTAGTTTATCTACATTCTTATCAGCATCTGACACTGTCAGTACTTTTTATTTTAGCCATTGTAACAGGGGTGCAGTGGCATTATATCATGGTTTATTTTATTTTTATAGTTTCAAGTTTTATTTCAGATTCAGAGGATAAATGTGCAGGTTTGTTACATGGGTATATTGTGTTATGCTGAGGTGTGGGGTATGAATGATCCCGTCATCCAGGTAGTGAGCATAGTACCAACAGGTAGTATTTTAGCCCTTGTTTCCCTGTCTCTCCCCACTCTAGTAGTCCCCAGTGCCTATCGTTCCTATCTTTATGTCTATGTGTACCCAATGTTTAGCTCCCACTAATAAGTGAGAACATCTGGTATTTGGTTTTCTGTTCCTGTGTTAATTTGCTTAGGATAATAGTTTATAGTTTGAGGTCTTAGATTTACATCTTTAATCCATCTTGAGTTAATTTTTGTATACAGTGAATGGTAGGGGTCTAGTTTCATTCTTCTGCATATGGCTAGCCAGCTATCTATCCCTCCAGTTGAGGTAAGTGTTTAAGTTCCTTATAGAACATACATCTTGCTGCTGCAAAATACATTATTTCATTTTTTTTTTTTTTTTTTTTGAGATGGAGCTTGCTCTGTTGCCCAAGCTGGAGTGCAGTGGTGCAATCTCGGCTCACTGCAGCCTTGACCTCCCAGGCTCAAGTGATCCTCCTACCTCAGCCTCTCAACTAGCTGGGAACACAGGCATGCACCACCATGCCTGGCTAATTTTTGTGTTTTTTGTAGAGACAGCAGTCTCACTACGTTGCCTAGGCTGGTCTGGAACTCCTGGGCTCAAGCAATCCTCCTGCCTCAGCCTCCCAAAGTGCATGAACCACCACGCCTAGCTTGATTTCATTCTCTTTTATGGCTAAATAGTATTCCGTGATGTATACGCACCACATTTTCTCTATCCAGTCCACCATTGATGGACACTTACTTTGATTCCATGTCTTTGCTGTTGTGAATAGTGCTGCAATGAACATGTACATGCATGTTTCTTTTTTGTAGAATGATTTCGTTTCATTTAGAGATTACACCATAGTGGGATTACTGGGTCAAGTGGTAGTTCCATTTTTAGTTCTTTGAGAAATCTCCAAACTACTTTCCACAGTGGCTGAACTAATTTACATTCTCACCAGCAGTGTATAAGCATTCTTTTTTCTCCACAGCCCAGCCAGCATCTGTTATTTTTTGTCTTTTTAATAGTAGCCATTCTGACTGGTCTGAGATGGTATCTCATTGTGGTTTTGATTTGTGTTTCTCTGATGATTAGTGATGTTGAGCATTTTTTCATATGTTTGTTGTATATCTCCTTTTGAGACTTCTCAAAAGGAGTGTCTGTTCATGTCCTTTGCCCACTTTTTGATGGGGTTGTTTGTTTTTTGCTTGTTGAGTTGTTTAATTTCCTTATAGATTCTGGATATTAGACCTTTGTCAGATGCATAGTTTGCAAATATTTTCTCCCATTCTATAGGTTGTCTGTTTATGATGCTGATAATTTTTTTTGCTGTGTGGAAGCTCTATAGTATAATTAGGTCTCACTCATCAATTTTTTTTTTTTTGCAATTGCTTTTGAGGACTTAGTCATAAATTCTTTGCCAAGGCCGAAGTCCAAAATGGTATTTCCTAGGTTTTCTTCCAGGATTTTTATAGTTTGAGATCTTAGATTTATATCCTTAATCCATCTTGAATTAATTTTTGTAATTGGTGAGAGGCAGGGGTCTAGTTTCATGCTTCTGCATATGGCTAGCCAACTATCCCAGCACCATTTATTGAATAGAGAGTCCTTTCTTCATTGCTTATTTTTGTCAACTTTGTCAAAGATCAGATGATCGTAGGTGTGCAGCTTTGTTTCTGAGTTCTCTATTCTGTTCTATTGGTCTATGTGTTTGTTTTTGTACCAATACCATGCTGTTTTGGTAACTGTAACCTTATACTATAGTTTGTAGTTGGGTAGTGTGATATATTCAGCTTTGTTCTTTTTGCTTAGGATTGCTTTGGGTATTTGGGCTCTTTTTTGGTTCTATATGAATTTTAGAAGAGTTTTTTCTAATTCTCTTCTATCTCTTTTATCTAATCAAATAGCATTGAATATAAATATAGAAATAGCATTGAATCTGCAGATTGCTTTGGGAAGTGCAGCCATTTTAAATTATGTTAATTCTTCCAGTTCATGACATGGAATATTTTCCATTGCTCTGTCATCTCTGATTTATTTCAGCAGTGTTTTGTAGTTCTTCTTGTAGAGATCTTTTACCTCCTTGGTTAGATGTATTTCTAACTATTTTACTTTTTGTGTGATGATTGTGTATAGGATTGCATTCTTGATTTGGCTCTCAGCTTGAACGCTATTGGTGTATATAAATGCTACTGACTTTTGTACATTGAGTTTGTATCTTGAAATTTTACTAAAGTCATTTATCAGGTCTAGGAGCCTCTTGGTAGAGTTTTTAGGGTTTTTTAGGTATAGAATCACATCATCAGTGAAGAGAGAATTTGATTTCTTCTTTTTCTATTTGGATGCCCTTTATTTCCTTCTCTTGCCTGATTGTTCTGGCTAGGATTTCCAGTACTATGTTGAACAGGAGTGGTAAGAGTGGGTATGCTTGACTTGTTCTTTTTCTTTAGGGGGAGTGCTTCCAGCTTTTGCCTGTTCGGTATGATGTTGGCTGTGGATTTATCATGGATGGCTCTTATTACCTTATTTTGAGATATGTTCCTTCAGTGCGTAGTTTGTTGAGGGTTTTTATCATGAAAGAATGTTGGATCTTATTGAAAGCTTTTGCTGTCTATTGAGATGATCATATGGCTTTTGTTTTTAATTCTGTTTGTGTGGTGAATTACATTTATTGATTTGAGTATTTGAGCCAGCCTTGCATCCCATGGATAAAGCCTACTTGATCATGATGAATTAATGTTTTTGTTTTGCTTTGTTTTGTTTTTTTGAGATGGAGTTTTGCTTTTATTGCCCAGGCTGGAGTGCAATGGTGCAATCTCGGCTCACTGCAACCTCTGCCTCCTGGGTTCAAGCAGTTCTCCTGCATCAACCTCCTGAGTAGCTGGGATTATAGGCACCCTCCACCACACCTGACTAATTTTTGTATTTTCAGTAGAGATGGGGTTTTACTATGTTGGCCAGGCTGGTCTCGAACTCCTTACCTCAGGTGATCTGCCTGCCTTGGCCTCCCAAAGTGCTGGGATTACAGGCGTGAGCCACTGTGCCCGGCCTGAATTAACTTTTTGATGTGCTGCTGGATTTGGTTTGCTGGTATTTTGTTGAGGATGTTTGCATCTATGTTTATTAGGGATATTGGCCTGTAGTTTCCTTTTTTTCATTGTGTCTTTGCCAAGTTTTTGTATCAGGGTGATGTTGGCTTTGTAGAATTAGTTATGGAGGAGTCTCCCTCTTCCTTGATGTTTTGCAACAGTTTCAATAGAATTAGTACCAGCTCTTTTCTGTAGGTCTCGTAGAATTCAGCTGTGAATCCACCTGAGTCAGGGCTTTTTTGTTGGTGATGGTGGTAGGTCTTTATCGACTGATTCAATTTTAGGACTTGATATTGGTCTGTTCAGGGTTTCAATTTCTTCCCGATTCAATCTTGTGAGGTTGTGTGTTTCCAGGAATTTATTCATCCCTCTAGATTTTCTAGTTTGCGTGCAGAGAGGCTTTCATAGTCTTTGAGGATCTTTTGTATTTCTGTGCGATTGGTTGTAATGTGACCTTTGTTGTTTCTGATTGTGCTTTTTTGGATCTTCTCTCTTTTCTCCTTTGTTAGTCTAGCTAGTGGTCTATTGATCTTGCTTATCCTTTCACAATATTAAAACCATATTATGGCTTTAATTTGTATTTCCCTAATGTCTAGTGATGTTAATATATTTTCAGTGCTTCTTTTATTTTACTTTTTTTGTTTTTTTTTAATTTATTATTTTCATAAAGATGGGGTCTTACCATGCTGGCCAGGCTGGTCTTGAACTCCTGGTCTCAAGCAATCCTCCTGCCTTAGCCTCCCAAAGCTCTGGGATTACAGGTGTTTGCCACCATGCCCACCCTCAGTGCTTCCTTTACATATTTAAAAAATTACATTTATCATTTTAATTGTAATTATAAACAACATGGTTATTAAAATTTTTGCATGTATTGATCTCCTCCATTCAGCAACTATACTAAACTTCCTAGTTTTAATAGTTCATAGGTTGTCCTGAATGTATTGTTCACATAATGACAATTTTGCCTCCTTTCTCATTTTTATACCTCTCATTTCTTTCTCTTATTCAATTGTTCCTCCTATATCTCTAGAATAATTTTTCTGACTTTAATGGAAGTGTTTCCAGTATCTCACCATTAAGCACAATGTTGACTTTTGGCATAAAATATTTAGAAACTGTACATCTACTGTTATTTGACTAAGAAAGTGTTTTAAAAATCAAGAATTGATGAATTTATCAAATGCCTTTCAGTCTGTTTAGAGATGATCATGCCTCTTCCACTTTAATATTAAATCATTCTTGCCTTTTTGGTATAGTATCAATTTGGTTGTCATGTGTTGTTCTTTCAATGTGCTTCAGAATTCTACTTACTAAAATGTTAAAGATTTTTTGCATTAATGTCATAAATAAGCTTGGTCTGCCCATTTCCTTTTGCTGCACCTTGTTAGAATGGCCAACAGTATCACAATGACTATATTTATTCATTTATTAGAGACAAGGTCTCGCTTTGTCACCTAACCTGGAGTGTAGTGGCACAATCATGGCTCACTGCAGCCTCGACCTCCTGGACTCAAGCCATCTTCCCACCTCAGCCTCCCAAATAGCTGGGACTACTGGCATTCACCATCACACCCAGCATTTTTTTTTTTTTTTTACTTTTTGTGGAGACAGGGACTCATCATGTTCCCCAGGCTGGTCTCAAACTCTTGGCCTCAAGGGATCCCCCCACCTTGCCTTCCCAAAGTGTTGGGATTACAGGTGTGAGCCACCATGCCTAGCCATATGACTTCATAAAAAGCATGTGGATGCTTACATTCTCTGTGCTCTGTAATGGTGCAGATGGAATTGGAGTTATCTCTTTACTACTGCCTTGACATAACTCACCTATGAATCATCTGCACCTGGGGCTTCTGGGAAGTAGCCTGTTGCCTACTTGCCAGAGGGATCATGTCATTCCCATTTTAAGACTCTTCAGTAGCTTCCCACTGCTCCTAGAATAAAATCTGTACTCCTTCCCAGGGCCTTCAAGGCCCTGCATAACCTTGCACAGGTCTGTGAAAAACCTCCTCCCCCGTAGTCTACCACTGTTCACTGCCCTCCAGTCATACAGCTGCCTTTCTGGTCCTGAAACACATCAGGTGCTTCCCAGCCCAGGGACCTTTGAACTTGCTGGTTCTTCTGCCTGGAATGCACTTCTTTCAGCTCTTTACTTGACTAGTGTATTCTGTCCTTCAGGTGTTGCTTCATATCAGTTTTCAAACAAGCTCTGCTTAGCCTTCTTATCTGGTATGAGATCTGTTCTCTTTCATCACCCTCTTTCCTTAATGTATCACTCATTATGCTCTATAATTATCTTGTTAATTTTTTACTTGCTTATTGTTCGATATCCCACTTTCCAACCCACTGTTGACTGCAAATTCCTTTGGGGGAATCCCCCAGGATTTTGCCCGTCTTACTTACTCGTTTTTTATTCCCCAGAACTGTGTTTGGCACATAGCAGATAGCAAAAAAAGAAAAGAAAAAGAAAAACAAACTAAAAACATTGACTGAATGAATCAATCAAAGAACCCATGCAGGAGGGCACTGGGAGGAATAACAGTACTGTAACACTGGCAGAAAAGAGGTAAGCAGGAATTAGCTAGGTTTAGTTTTGGATGACAGCAAAGGAGCCAAGTAGAAGCTTCTGGTAGACATTTGGAGATTTAGGGATGGAGAGAAATGAAGAGGGTTAGGAATGTAGATTTTAGAGCGATCCTTAACCATCAATTAATGTCTTATTCACCCCTCCACTCTTCTATCAATGCATCTGTCTTTTCATCCACCTATGCGTGCATTTGTTCACCGATTCATCCCATAAACTTTTGAGTAAATCATGAGCCAAGCCCCGGACATCAGGGATGCAGTGACCAATAGACAGTCTCGGCCATCAAAGACTATACATCTGGAGGGAAAGGGAGGGGAGTAGTAGACGTAAATTTAAACAGATTGTAGTAAGTAGTGCTATGGGGGAGCCACAAGTGCATCACACAGATTATAGTTGAAAACATGCATGTGAAAACAGAAGACTTAATCTTGAGGGCATGCCAGAAATTAGGCAGCACTGGACAGGAGAAACTGACAAGGGCTGACAAGCAAAGGAAAAAGTAGATCATGATGATAAAAGGAAAAACAGAAGAAAAATTATCTTTTTTTTTGAGACAGAGTCTTGCTCTGTCACCCAGGATGGAGTGCAGTAGTGCAATCTCAGCTCACTGCAACTTCTGTCTCTCGGGTTCAAGCGATTCTCCTGCCTCAGCCTCCTGAGTAGCTGGGATTACAGGCACATGCCACCATGCCCGGCTAATGTTTGTATTTTTATTAGAGACGGGGTTTCACCATGTTGGTCAGGCTGGTCTCAAACTCCTGACTTTGTGATCCGCCTGCTCGGCCTCCCAAAGTGCTGGGATTACAGATGTGAGCTACCGTGCCTGGCCAGAAATTATCTTACAATAGGAAAAACCTGGGCTTTAGAGTCAGAGTGACTATGCGGTGAATCTTAGCCCTGTTTCTTACCAGCTCAGTAACTTTGGAGAAATGATTTATTCTCTCTGAGCCTTGGTCATCTTCTCTGGAAAATAGAGATAACAGTGCAAACCTCATAGCAATGTTATGGGGCTGGGTCCTGCCTGATGCACAGGAGGTGCTCACAGATGATGGATGGGTGGTGGGGATGGCGGTGGTGGTGATGATGATGATCAATCAGGAGAGTGGTGACTGGGAGGCACTTTAGAACCCCTGGTCCCTGCTTGTTGAGCAGTATGTTCAACCCGGGGATTTCTTGAGATGTGGATGTGAGAACACCACAGTAAATTTTCATGGAGAGAAGAGTGGGCCAAGTCTGTGCCTCCATCTTTTGCAGAGTGACTGCAGTATGGATGGAAACTGGATACCAGCCATCCACTTTCTGGAAGGAAAATGCATTAGCTGCAATCCATTACACTGATTTGCTAACTCAAAATCTTTCATGATGAGTGCTGAAATTAAGTGATTACATTTTTTTCTATTTAAAAAAATATGCCTTCCCCCTGGACTTAAATAGTAAAATAGTAGGTAGGGTCAAATGCAATGGTCAGGGGAAGTAGTTTTTAGTTAGAATCAATTTTGATTTTGATGTATATGGGGGACTGTGGCTTGGAACTTGGCCAAGAGGATCCGCATTCTGCCTTCTGCACCTCTGCAGAGTGGCAGCACGCTGGTGGCACGCTGGACGTACTAGCGGTAGAAGTGAGGGAGCGGAGCCTATTGGGAATAGATCAATACATCTGTCAGGCAGGTGAAGAGTAATAATACTGCCTGCTTAGGCATCCAGCACTGTGCCCGGCACGCATCAGCTATAAAGCAAACAGGCCTCCCAGCCCTTTCTCACATAGGTACCCTGGCATAGGGTACCTCACATGGCATCCCAGGTACCCTGGTGGCAAGGACTCTTGTAAAAGGAAAGGAAGCCAGGATAGGGTTGGTCAAACGCTGTGACCGATGAGATTGCCAAAAGTTGCGAGGGAGGAAACTCCTCTTTATCAAGTGCCTACACAGACTGCCAAGCATGTTGCTAGTGGTTTCATCCTATCACCCATAAGTTGGTATTACTTACCTCATTTTGCAGATGAGGAAATCAGGGCTCAGACGGGGGAAGGGACTTATCCCAAATCATGGAACTCATTCATATGGAACCAGCATATGAATCCAGGCTTTTCTGACCCCATAGCCTCCATTCATTCCCCAAAGCCCTGTGATGTTGGAGTGCTGGGGAAATGGCGTATTGAAAATAAGACTGAGATATGGGAGAGCCAGTGGCTCTGACCTCTCTCCACTTAGCTCAGAGCCCTAAATTCTTGGAGAAGCCAAAGCTTCAAGAGAGCTGAGTCTGAGCCAGCGTCACTAGGATGGGTAGAGGGGTGGTGTCAGGGCTGGCAGGAGAGGACAGCAGAAGTATACCAGAGGGGGTTTGGGTACTCAGGATTTCCTGGATCCCACTGGAGAGGGATCCCCAGGCTCAAACCTCTTTTCCTCTTTTTTTCATCCCCAGGCCCTCTGTGACACAGCAGGTGTGGCCTGGATACCCATGGATGTGAGGAGCCTGCCACTCTCCCGCCCCAGCCACCCAGCCCTGGTGCGACTCAGCCCTAAGTTCTTTGGGAGGCCTGGCCTCTTTGCAGAGACCCAGGGACCTTTTATAGCTTCACGGCTTTGGGCCCATAAATTTTTCAAGAACTTACACAAATATTCAAGCCCTGATTTAAAAAAATATTGATGCTAAAATGTGAGCAGAAAACAACAATGTTAAAATTAATACATGTTTAATTAAGTGTCTACAGATGTGATATTATATCAACTAGCCAAGCATAGCCCAGATCAATTCTTACTTAGGTATAATGAATAAATTCAAGTTAAAAAATAAAATGAATAATTTACTCTTCACAAAATTCAAAATTATAACAAACTTAAAAAAAAACTTCTGCTGCAGTAAATAGTATTTAAGGCAAGAGCTGTGTTATTATACGTGTCATGACCAGGGTGGACATTGGGCCTGTGAAGGCCTCAGAAGGGCTCCACTGGCCTTCCAGGACAAGGACCCTCTGGGTCACAGCAGTGGCTGTGGATGAAGGAGGCTGCAGCTGCCCTCTGGGTGGAGCTGGGTCTCTCAATGCAGGGGGCTGGGGCATGGCTGGGGCTGGGGGCATTTGCCACCAGCAGCTGTGGTCTCAGGAACTACTGGAGATGGCGAAGGGCAAGGCAGTCCCTCTGGCTACACACAGGAGACCAAAACCCCATCTGTCCTCTTCTCTGCCTGAGCAAGGAGAACAACGCATTCAGCTGTAGGCTCCAAAAACTGCCTCTGGCTGCTGCTGTGTGGAGAAGGGGCTGCATGGAGTGAGCCCAGGGGCAGAAAAATCAGGGAGGTGGCCGTAGCAGGGTCCAGTGAGAGGTGATGGTGGTCTGGCCTGCAGCACGGGTAGTGGAGACACAGAAAAGAAGATGGATTTGAGAGATGTGTCTGAGGTGGAAATAATGGGACTTTGTAAAGAACAGAGAGTGTGAGGTGAAGGAGAAGGAAGAGGCTTGGATGATGTCAGAGTCCTGGGTTGGGGTAGGGGCAGGCGGTGGTGCCCACAGGAGCCAGGGAACGAGGAGGGGCACGTGTTTGGTATATGCTGATGTCAGTTTGGGATGTGGTAGCCCTGAAGGGCTTGTGAGACATCCAGGGGAAATGGTCCAGGAGGCAAAGTGGTGTGTTGGCTTCACAAGGTGGATCCGAGATGAGGGCACAGATAAGGACACTCCCCAGGTTAGGCAGAGCACAGGCCTAACTCACTGAAGGCCCAGAGGGCAGAGCCCTTTCCACCCTGGGCCTTCACCTTCTACACCTTCCATTTACATCATCCACAAACCTCCCTGGATGTTCAGTTTGGTGAGGAATGAGGCTTGAATGGGGCACTAGTGGGAAGGGTTCCCCACTTTGAGTACTGTGGGTTTCTACTTTTACCTGATGGGTGTGGTGGGGTCATAGCAAGCCTCATGAAGAAAGTGGGGTTTGAGGTCAGGAGTTCGAGACCAGCCTGGCCAGGAAGTGGAGTTTGAATTCTTTCTCAAAGGTGGGCCAGTGGTGCATATGGGAGATGACAATGTTAGGCACAGAGAGAAGAGCACAGATGATTGGTCATGGCTGTTGAAGAGAATAAAAGAAAAGACAAACTTTAGAACCAAGACATCATGAGCCCCTGTGAGGTGGTGTCTTCACTTCCCATGGCAGGCACAACAAATAACCACAAACCGAGTGGCTTGAAACAATTCACATTGATTCTCTGAAGGTCTGGAGGTCGAAAGTCTGAAACATTTCACAGGGCTAAGGTCAAGGTATCAGCAAGCCTGGTTCTTCTGGAGGTTCTAAGGGGAGCCTTTGTTTTCTTGCCTCTTTTAGTCTCTAAGGGCTGCCATATTCCTTGGCTGAGGCCCCTTCTTCCATGCTCAAAGTACATCAGATTGGTGAGGACCTTCTCCTGTGACCCTGCTCCTCCACATCCCTCTTACAAGGACAGTGTGATTACATTGGGCACATCCAGCTCCTGCAGGCTAATCCATGATTTCAAACTTCTTCATGTAGTCACACCTGCAAAATCCCTCTTGCCATACTAAGTATCATTCCCAGGTCCTGGGGATTCAAACATGAACATCTTTGGGGGCTTTATCCAGCTGACCACAGGCACCAGCACAGTCATCATCACCAGGGCATGGAGAGCCACATTCAGCCCAGGACTGTGTCTAATCCAAGGCCCAGGCTTCATTGCCACTCCAGGCTGACTCTCCCTTTTTTTCTTTCTTTTTTTTTTTTTGAGACGGAGCCTCGCTATGTCGCCTAGGCTGGAGTGCAGTGGCGGGATCTCAGCTCACTGCAACCTCCACCCTCCCTGGTTCAAATGATTCTCCGGCCTCAGCCTCCCAAGTAGCTGGGATTACAAGTGCGAGCCACCGCGCCCGGCTAATTTTTGTATTTTTTAGTAGAGACGGGGTTTCACCATATTGACCAAGCTGATCTCCAACTCCTGACCTCGTGATCTGCCTGTCTCCGCCTCTCACAGTGCTGGGATTACAGGCCTGAGCCACCGCGCCCGGCCTCCAGGCTGACTCTCTAGCAATTCTGGGACAGAATGGCCACAGCTCCTGAGCTGAGGGCTTGTCTAGTTTCCCATTAAATTGTATCCCAGTAGATAGATAAACAAGGCTGGGAATGTCTGGGTTGAACCCAGCTAAACGGGCTCCTTACAGCAGGACTTCTCAGGGCCCTTACCCCATGCTGGATACTGTGACGCTCTAAACTTCATTCACCACGGAACCTTTACGAAATAACAACATTTCAAACAGAACACAGTTTGAGCAGTGCTGCACAGGCCAGGCTACTGCATGGGGTGTTCAGCCAGAAGAAAAGAAACCTCAGAAGAGCAGGCACTCCCTTCAGCTCTCAGAAGGGCTATAGTGGGAAGAGACAGCCTTAGTTCCAAGTTCCTTTATTCAACAAGCACACCTGGGTGCTGAGGACAGATTGGTGAATTACATAAACCTGTTTCCTGCCCTAAAGGAGTTTACCATCTATTGTAATAGATAAGGGCTGTGGAGGAATAGACAGGGTACAAAGAGAGGAAATAGGGTGTTCAGAGAAGGTGTCATTTAAACCAAGATTTGGGCTGGGTGCGCTGGCCCACGCCTGTAATCCCAGCACTTTGGGAAGATGAGGTGGGTGGATCACCTGAGGTCAAGAGTTCAAGACCAGCCTGGCCAACATGGTGAAACGCTGTCTCTACTAAAAATACCAAAAAAAAAAAAAAAAAAAAAAAAAAAAAAATTAGCTGGGTGTGGTGGCATGCACCTGTAGTCCAAGCTACTTGGGAGGCCGAGGCAGGAGAACTGCTTGAACCCAGGAGGGAGAGGTTGTTGTGAGCCGAGATCGTGCCATTGCACTCCAGCCTGAGTGACAGAGTGAGACTCCGTCTCAAAACAAAACAAAACAAAAAACCAAGATCTGAAGGAGGACTCGGCAGCACACAGAGTGAGGGGAAAGGGCACTCCAGGCCAAAGGAACAGCATGAGCAAAGGCCCTCAGCTGGCTGGCAAGGAATATGGCCTAGTTGAGGAATCAGAAGGATGAAAGGAAGGCAGTGTGTTTAAAACCCAGTGAACATGGATGGAGAAGAGGAGAGGCTTGGTGGGAGAAGCTGCTAGAAATACCAGGTTACACAGGCACTTTGGGCCACAGTGAAGAGTTGAAAGTCAGCATATACGTGTTAAGCGAGAAACTGCATAATTAAAACACACAAACACAGACACACAGAACAATAACGAGCCCATTGTTTGGAGAATAGACAGGGAGAGGCTAGAGGGCAATCTTGCATCTGCTGTTTCCACAGTGTCCAGGATAGTTCCTGGTAAGCAGCATGTGCTCATCAATGATTTGTTGAATGAATAAATCAGTAAGAGAGGTAGGAGGCTGGGTGCGGTGGCTCAGGCCTGTAATCCCAGCACTTTGGGAGGCTGAGGCAGAAGGATCATTTGAGGTCAAGAGTTCGAGACCAGGTTGGCCAACATGGTGAAAACTCGTCTCTACCAAAAAGACAAATAATTAGCCAGGTGTGATGGCCCACACCTGTAGTCCTAGCTACTCAGGAAGCTGAGGCAAGAGAATCGCTTGAACCCGCAAGGTAGAGGTTGCAGTGAGCCGAGATGGAGCCACTGTGCTCCAGCCTGGGTGACAGAGCGAGACCCTGTCCCCCCCCCACCAAAAAAAAGAGGTAGAAACATTAGCATGAAGGCTATTGCAGAAGTCCCTGCAGGTGAGGGTGACTTGGAGATGGAAAATGGATGGGAAGAAGCGGTTGTGTTCAAGATATATTTTGGAACTAGAAGCAACAGGACCTGTTCATGGGTTGAAGGTGAAGGTGTAGGTAAGGAAGGAATCTAGAATGTTTCCTGGGTTTCTGCCTTGAGTAACTGGCTGGAGGATGATGTCATTTCCTGTGAAGGGGAAGATTGGGAGAGATTAAGAGATATAGTCCTGGGTGACCAGGAAGAGAAGCAAGAGTCCACCCCTGAACATGTTGGGTTTGAGGTGCCTCAGAGCTACCCAAGTGAAAATATCCAGTTGGCAGTCTGGAGCCCAGAGGAGGGTGAGGGGTGGAGATCTAAACTTGGGAGGCATTGTGCGCAGATGGGTTTTAAAACCATGTCATGAGCAAGATCACCTGGGGAGAGAGGGCAAATAGAGAAGGCAGCCAGGAACTAGGTGGGTTCAAAACAGTCTTATTAAAACAAACAAACGAAAACAAAAAGCAGATGAAGAAAGGCGTCGTTACTGTGGTGAGCTGGAGCGATTTTTTAATACCTCTGAGTTTGTTTCCTCCTCCGTCAAATGAGATAATAACTCCTTCTCGTTGGACACACTCCAAAGCATGCCTGACCACGGACGGGGGCTCAACAACTGATGGAGTCCGAGCAAAGCTCAGAATTCTCCATCCTGACAAGTCCTGGAGAGGGACAGACTTAACTCTCCTCCAGCCAAAGGCAGCAGGACTACAGCCTTTAGCCACCTCGGTGGGTGATCCCCCTTATAGCTCGGGCCCTTGCCATGCTTCTCCCGAGCCTGAGCCCGCCCCACGCTGGGCACCAAGTCCACCTTGTCCGCAGCTTCTCAGAATGACCACCAGAGGGCGCAGCTCCTCACCGCGGGCGCTTGCCTGCCTCCTCCCCCCTTCCTCCTCTCCTCCCTCTCATTCCCCTCCTACTGCGCCTCCGCTGGATCCTTCATCCAAACGTCCCTCTCACCTGCCCTGCGCGAGGCTCTGTGTCTCACATTGAGGACATGGGGTCCCGGAGCCTGAGGATTTCATGGGCTGGGCAACAAAGGAGAACAGTTATAATCATGGAGGGAGAGTATGATGAAGGGGAAAGCAAGCGCTGGGGTAAAGAGGCCCAAATTAAACCTAAATTCTGCCGCCTATTAACTGCGAGACCTTAGATACGCAGCTTCACTTCCTAGAGCCCGGCGGGACTAACCTATGTTGGAGGGTTGTTGTGAGAGGTACATGACATGTCAGTTTGTATATGTGCCGGCTAGTGATTCTAACAGCATCCACCTCAGAAGGCTGCTTTGAGAATTAAATGAAATAATACACGTAAGTTGCCTATTTAATAGTAGACACTCAAAAATGCTAGCTCTTTAAGAAGTATTAATATAAAGAACAACTCACAGTAGGCCCTTAATGCTAGTTCTTTCCCCTATAATTCTATCCCCATCCCTAGTCTGTGGATTTGGAAACAGGCCCGGAGAGGGTCTGTGCTTCCTCAAGGTCACCTAAGGAATAAGAAGCAGAACCGGGACCTGTCATTCTTCTGTGTCCGGCCTAAAGCCAGTAGCACAGACAGAAATCCCGGGGCCTTAGGACCAAACTGTCAAAAAAAAAAAACAAAAAACTCCTCTTCATTCTTTGCTAAGGGCAAGAGGCCACCAGGGCAGGCCACGCCTTGCCAGCAGAGGCGGGCACTCAGCACCCAGTGGCTAATGGGGTCCTCTGTATGGCACCCACCAGCAGCACTTGGCTTTGGTCACGGGTTCATTTGGTCATTTCTTGTTAGATGAATCAGCCTGTTGGCTGAGAGCTCTGAGGCATTCAAGACCTTTAAAAACTGGGCCTAGTGAGGAGCACCTCTGCCCGGCCACCCCACCGTCTGGGAAGTGAGGAGCGCCTCTGCCCGTTCACCATGCAACCCTCCAGGTTCCCCTGAATCCAACATGTTCAAGGGTGGACTCTTGCTTCTATTCCTGGTCACCCAGGACTATATCCCTTAATCTCTCCCAATCTTCCCCTTCACAGGAAATGACTTCTGTGTAATCTTTCTGCCCTCCCCAAGTTTGCATTTTCGACATTAAAGTTTACTTTTAAATTAAAAAAAATAAAAATAAAAAATAAAAACTGGGCCTAATTTAATTCCTAATTTTTAGTTCCATGCTTGTCTTCTCCCACTCCTCCACCACTTTATGTTCCAGATACTTTCATTCATCCATTCATTCATTCATGCATGCATGCATTCATTCATTCAATACATTCTCTAATATATGCCAGACCAGAAGGTCTTGCCAGGAGGTCTACAAATAATCTATAGTTAATATCATGCTTAATGATGAGAAACTGGATCCTTTCCCCTTAAGCTTGGGAACCAGGCGAGGATGTCGTCTCTTACCATCTAGTGCAATAAAACAAACAAATAAAAAGAAATAAAAGTTATACAGATTGGGAAGGAAGAAATAAAACTGTCTTTACTCACAGGTGACGTCGCTGTCTATGTAAAAAAAAAAAACCCCAAAGAATCTACAAAAAGTCTCCTGGAACTAGGAAGTTGCCGAGACCAGCTCGGTGGGGGAGACCCTAACCCAGTGGCGCTAGAGGAATTAAAGACACACACACAGAAATATAGAGGTGTGGAGTGGGAAATCAGGGGTCCTACAGCCTTCAGAGCTGACAGCCTTGAACAGAGATTTACCTACATATTTATTAACAGCAAGCCAGTGATAAGCATTGTTTCTATAGATTATAGATTAACTAAAAGTATTCCTTAGGGAAACAAAGGGATGGGCCGAAATAAAGGGATGGGTTTGGCTAGTTATCTGCAGCAGGAGCATGTCCTTAAGGCACAGATCGTTCATGCTATTGTTTGTGATTTAAGAACGCCTTTAAGCGGTTTTCTGCCCTGGGTGGGCCAGGTGTTCCTTGCTTTCATTCCGGTAAACCCACAGCCTTTGTCACGGCCATCACGAACGTGTCACAGTGCTGCAGAGATTTTGTTTATGGCCAGTTTTGGGGCCAGTTTATGGCCAGATTTTGGGGGCCTATTCCCAACAGAAGTAAAAATGGCAAGGTCCCAGGACACAAGATCAATATATACAAAAGTTAATTCCTCTTTATTTAATTTATACATTTAATGCAACCCCAACAAAAACACCAATAAACTTTTGTTTTGTGGAACTAGACAAGTTGATACTGAGCCTCATATGGAAGACGCTGTCTTTAGTGTTTTCCTGGCTAATCCTTCATACCTATTTTTCCATATAATGCTCAGTATCAACTTGTTTAGTTCCATTAAAAAGTTTATTAGTGGCCAGACACGGTGGTTCAGGCCTGTAATCCCAGCACTTTGGGAGGCCGAGGCAGGCAGATCATGAGGTCAGGAGTTCGAGACCAGCCTGGCCAATATGGTGAAACCCCGTCTCTACTAAAAAATATAAAAATTAGCTGGGTGTGGTGCTGCGCACCTGTATTCCCAGCCACTCAGGAGACTGAGGCAGGAGAATTTCTGGAACCCGGGAGGCGGAGGTTGCGGTGAGCCAAGATCGTGCCACTGCACTCCAGCCTGGGCGACAGAGCGAGACTCTGTCTCAAAAGAAAAATTTATTGGTGTTCTTACTGGGATTGCATTAAATTTATAAATTAAATAAGAAGGAACTTATATTTTTGTGATGTTGAGACATCCTAAACAGGAACAAGTGATGTCTTTTCGTTTATTTTACTTCTACTTGAGCATCTTCCAGGAGTGTTGTAAAGTTCTTCTTATATAGGTTTTGCATATTTCTTATCACGTTTATTCCTAAGTAGTTCATCTTCTTTGTTGCTATATAAATAGAGTTTTCTCCTTCATTATATTCTCTAACTAGACATTGCTTGTGTATACTGAGGTTATTAATTTTTGTATGTTAATTTTATATCCTGCTATTTCACTGAATTTTCCGTAATCTGGGTTAATTTTACCATTCATTCTCTTGGGTTTTCCAGGTATGCAATCATATCATCTGCAAGGGATAAATTTACTCCTTTTCCCCCAAATTCTTGTTTCTTATTGATTTCTCTGACTGCTTTGCCTAATATCTCCAGTACGACATAGAATAGTAGAGGGCGTCTTTGCTTTTTCCTGTACTTAGCAGAAACACTTCTAGTATTTCCCCATTCAAATTCTAGCTTTAACAGGAGTTTGAGACACACCTGGCCAACACAGTGAAACCCCTTCTCTACTAAAAATACAAAAATTAGCCCGGTGTGGTGGCACATGCCTGTAATCCCACCTACTTGGGAGGCTGAGGCAGGAGAATCGCTTGAATCCAGGAGGCAGAGGTCGCAGTGAGCCGAGATCGCGCCACTGCACTCCAGCCTGGCGACAGAGTGAGACTCCATCTCAAAAAAAAAAAAAAAAAAATCTAGCTTTAGGAACAAGGTATGTATATTTTATTATATTGAGATAACACCCATTAATTTCACTCTGTGTTGAGTTTTGTCAACAGCTTCTCCAGCATCTATGGAGATACTAATATGATTTTCTCCTTAAATTGATTAATCCTTTGTATTATATTAATGGCTTCCTTAATCCTACCTGTTCATGGTGTATGGTAACATGATATTGGATTCCATCTTCTAATATTTTCTAATATAAGATTTCTAATATTTTATTTAAATATTTTGCATCAATTCTCATAAGTTATTTGATAAATATGTACTCTTCTTTTTTGCTCTGCTTTTTAAATTCAGTATAAATATCAATGTTATACTTGCTATGTAAGAAAGAAATTGGAAATTTTTCTTGAATTTAAGACCTTTGAATCAATTTATGGAGCACTGGGGCTATCTAATCTTTCCAGATTTGCTAAAATTCACCTGTGACACTGTCTGTGCCTGGTACTTTTTTTGTGGGATAATTCCTTGATAACCTTCTCTGAGTCTATTATGGAAGTTAACCTGTTTAAGTATTTCTATCTTTAATTGGGTCAGTTTAGTTTACAGCTCGTTTGTATAGAAGTTTACAAAGTAGTTCTAGTTTCTTATGGTTTTTAGAAATTTCTTTTGTTTCAATATTTCATTCATTCTCCTTTTTTATTTTTTGTACATGTGTGATTTATCTCTTTTTGTGATAACATTAGCTAGTAGTTTGTGTATTTTTTAATGTAATCTATTAATTATATCTTTGTTTTTTCATCTCTATCATTAATTTCTGCTTTTGTATTTATTACTTTCTTCCTTGGGCTTTCTTTTGAGTTTCTTTGTTGTTCTTTTTCTAGATTTTATAACCTAGGAATTTAATTCATTCATTCTTAATCTTTCATTTTTATTTATATATGTGTTTCCTCAAAATGAGTTCCATTCAGTGAATTCCAATATTCCAAGAAAACTGTTTTTGAAATTTAAGATGACTATATAATGTATATATAATATAATAATGTAATGTATGTATAATGTATATAGAAGCATTTATATGTATTCATGGAACATATATGTATTATATGTGTATATATATATATAATGTACATGTAAGGTATACCAATGTAGCCTGGACACTTACACTAAACCTCCACTCCAGTAACACCCATAGATTGCCTCTCCTAAGACACATGGGACACCTTAAGGGCACTTTATGTTGGATCACTACAATCTTAACACCCTGGTCCCATCTGTCACAGCCTCCTTAATATTATGTAAGTTGCTGATTCTATTCAATCAACAAGTGGTAAATACTTTGCTCTTATATATTTGGCTAACCTTGTCTATTTAGTGCCTATTCCAACAGCCTCTCAGCTGCTGTTTGCCTCCACTGCTGAGGGGACACAATATACCTTTCCAGGGTACCAATGGGGGACCTCCACAGCTTTGTCACCACACACAATCTTTGCAGACAAGATCTTAATGACAATCGCCTTCTCCAGAGGCACAGATATGACATTGCATTGAGGATGTCCTACTCCAAAGAAATGCATTTGATACACACATTCAAGATATTTAAGTCCAATATTTCTTAATACTTTTTGGCTCTGGTGGCAACGTATTTCTCATTGACAAATTTTATTGCTAAATTAAAATCAACAGGCACTCCTGTGTGTGATCTCAAAAAGCTCCTTCACTGTAAACCTTTGGCAAGCTCCCGTAATGCCTCCTGGAGTCTCTGGATCACTTATGACAGTCATTAGTTGCTTCAGGGCTTCTGATGCAAGATCTTATCCCTCTTGGCCTCAGGCTATACGCCATTAAAGCAGCAAATGACTGGCTACCTATGAGCTGTCTTGGACATAGAGGCTCTCACAGACCCTGAGCCTGTGACCCTCCCTACCCAGTTGTCCATTATGCTTTGAGTTATGGAAACATCACCCCACAAGCTCAGCTTGGCTACCAAGGCCTCCCTAAGACAGGATGGAGCCAACCCTGGGCCCTCTGGGATATTCCACCTGCAGGAGGGGGTGGCCTTCTCATTCTCTCGATCCCTTGCCAGATGCCAGGGTGCTGGAAGAGGTCACCCCTCCCCAGGCCCCTTGGCTACCTGGGAAGCTCTTTGGTGTTAACTGAGTGAACAGGAATGGGAGTTCATGGACTGTGGGAACGGCATCGTTAGCCATCACACGTGATGCAGCTTAGTGGAGAGCTTTTGCTTTCCGTCCCTCAGCGAGATGATGAAGGACAGGACCCAAGGAAAAACACACTTGGTCAAACTTCAGGAAGTCATCCTGGCCCTGGCTGTCCTGGCCAACAAATGGTCTCATCTTCACATTCATTATTAATTATTGGGCCATTACCTAAAAATTGTTCCCATCAAGGTAAAAAACAAATAAACCCCGGGAATCTCTTATTTCACAGACATCAAAATTATAAATCAAAATCGCATAACTCCATGTTGCAAGGCCTTGCTAGTCCACTGCTTGTTTCTTTCAGAGTTAGAGACATTACTAATAGTTGTGAAGGCACACATTTCACTCCTTAGAATACACTACGCTGGGCTTCCAGAGGAGGCATCCAATATAAACTTCATGTCCCTGATAGGTCCCAATGGTTGCTCTAATGATGTCCTCAAACAACTTCTTTTCAAATTCCAATACAATAAATACACTAAAGATCTTGAGTTTACCCCAGGTCTTAACCTATTCTTTATAAATTTCAATCTCTCCCCCATCCCTCAAGGGTTAGGGGCCAGATTAAAGATGCATATACTCCTGGGACTCATAACCATAGATTGTTCCTTAGATGAGGCAGCTGCCCCTCTGATAGGGGACCCATTTGAACCCAAGCTTCCACCCAAAACAAACCCTGTCAGGTGCAGCCGCACACTGTCCTGTTGATGGTTGGTCTTATCACTACTGCCTTGGCTGCTTTCATTGGTTACAATCAGAGGCCCAAAACCTTCAGCAGACCACCATTTTAACCAATTATGACAAGTGCTGAGGCCCACATTAACTCAAGTAGGTCCCCATGAAAAGGACACACCTGTCCCACATCTCAGATGACATTACCTTTGCCCTGTAATTCACCTCTGAAGGTGACATTGTCTCAGATGACACATCTGAACCCAAGACCTTGATGTTGGAGATAGCTTTGCCCCTGGTGCCACAGATGGCTTCACTTCTTACACTAAACCTGCACTCCAGTAATGCCCATGGACTGGCTCTGCTAACACACAAATGGACAGTGGGTATTTTTGCTTTTCTTTCTGTACTGACTGCCTGCTTAGCTCCTGATCTTGGTATACTCCTTGCTCTCTGCTCAAAGGTACACCACCACACAGTTCTATACCTCAACAAAACTCTAGCCTGGTGAAAGCCAATCTAGAAGCAATGACACAACAGATAACAGGCATTTTGTAACCTTACCCGGGTTCACAACAACGTTCCTACTCTGCCCTAGGTGAAGTGTTGCTCTATTCACTTGGCTGAACCCCACACAGTGGAGTGGTTGCCAGTAAGTGGGGTTTCAGGTCACAGTGGTGCCTCCACATCGTTTGTGTGTTCAATGATGCTCATCAAATGCCTTGCTCCATGCCTGACCCACATTTCTCCAGTAGCCTTCACTGTCTCCACTATTTAAACAGTACTCGTCACCAAACACAAGGTCATATGCCCAGGCATCACAGGGTCAGTTGTAACAGGAACACACAGAAAAGGTTGCTGTCTAGTCATAGAAATAGACTGGCACACCCAAATGTCTCAAACAGGGGGCCAGAGTTAAGAACTTAGAGGCATCTCTCTAGCCCAGCCCAATGGGCTTTCTGCTTTGCCACTGATTCCTTTAAAGGGACAATTCAGGTATTTGCCTGCAAACTTTAAGTGACTCACACGCTATTCCCTTATATCTACCACTAGTTGTGGGGTTTCTCTCTCTCTCTCGCTCTCTCTCTCTCTGCCTGACTTTGCATTCGTGACCCCAGGATGGAGCACTGCCTTCGTGACTCATGGCACCCTCCCTGTCCAGGATTCATAAGTAATAAGTTAGTGAACATATTTTTTATTGTGGGGTGTATTCAATTGGCACCCTCTATCTGAAGAACCAGAAACTACCCCGCTGGCTCCCAGAGTCCAAGTAATGGTCAGGCAGACATAAATTGGACACAGATCTGATAAGAACCATCAGGGCATCTGCCAATATATTTTCCTTTTCTTTTTAACTTTTTTTACACAAACTTTTCTGAATCCAGAGCATCTGCCACTATAAACAAGCTTCGTGTGTGAGGGACTCCCTGGTTGTGGGTCGGACAACTAGGCATTAGGCTGTCCCCCAGGTAAACGGAGTATCCTGTGGAAAACATACTGTAAAACCCCACCCCACTCGGGCAGTGTTGCTAGCTGCTCTGGTATTGGAACTCTAATTTAGCTGAGGGCTCTTAAAAACAGTGTCGTGCTGGCAGAGATAGATAAGAGGACTAACAGGAGAGAATAAAAGCCCAGACACGGACCATGCATCCGTAGAACTGTCTCACATGACAGAGGTGGCATAACATATCGTGGGGAATGGAGAGAGTGTTCAACAAAGAGACTGAAAAAAAAATGCTTACCCACATGTCAAAAGCTAAGATTGGAACCAAACTCATACTATCTAAACATCCAGATGAATTAGGACTTACATATAAAAAACAAAACTTCAAAATTTTTAATGAAATGTATAAGTAAAACAAGATTTCCTAAATCCAACCAAACAATGTGTATTTTATAAAAGACTGGAAAATATAACTATATTGAAAAATATTTGTTCATCAAAGGACATCTTAAAAGACAAGCTAGGCCTGGGCGTGGTGGTTCACGCCTGTTATCCCAGCACTTTGGGAGGCTGAGGAGGGTGAATCACTTGAAGTCAGGAGATCAAGACCAGCCTGGCCAACATGGTGAAACCCCATCTCTACTAAAAATTCAAAAATTAGCTGAGCATAGTGCCTGTAATGCCAGCTACTTGAGAGGCTGAGACAGGAGAATCGCTTGAACCTGGGAGGTGGAGGCTGCAGTGAGCCAGGATCACGCCTTCTCAAAAAAAAAAAAACAAAACCAAAAAAAACACAAGCTAGAAACTCGGAGAAGAGATTTATAAGATATATGCCACACCAAAGAGTTAATATCCTGAGTACACAAAGAAGTACAAATGATTATGAAAAGCACACACAACACTCCAGAGAATTGGGCAAAAATGAAGATCAAGCTTTTCACAGAAGAGGAAATGCCCATAAATAAAGAGATGTTCAACATTAGTGTAGGCCGGGCGCGGTGGCTCACGCCTGTAATCCCAGCACTTTGGGAGGCCAAGGTGGGCGGATCACTTGAGGTCAGGAGTTTGAGACTAGCCTGACCAATATGGTAAAACCCCATCTCTACTAAAAATACAAACATTAGCCAGGCGTGGTGGTGGGCACCTGGAGTCCCAGCTACTCAGGAGGCTGAGGCAGGAGAATTGCTTGAACCCGGGAGGCAGAGGTTACAGTGAGCTGAGATCGTGCCAGTGCACTCCAGCCCGGGCAACAGTGAGAGACTTGGTTTCAAAAAAAAAAAAAAAAAATTAGTGATAAGAAAATGCAAATCAAGAGTAAAATTTGGTCTTATTTCATACCCTAGCAAGACACAAAGAAGTCTGACCATACCAAGGGTCAGAACAGATCCATGGGGGTGGGGGTGGGGTCTCTCGATTCTTGGGGAGACTATACCTTGATGTATTATTTTGGAAAACAGTTTGGCTCTATTCCCAAACTTGAACATTCACATATTCATAAACCCAGCAGTTTCTCCTGTTGAAATTGTGGAGAGGAGAATGAGGATAGAAAGTAAACGGAGAGGCCAATAAGGAAGACAGAGCCAGTCTATAAAAGAGGCTGGCTGTGGAGGTAGACAGCAGGTGTTCAGCTCAACAGACTGAAATCAACAAAACACTAGAACAAGAAGGTCATAGAAAATGACATCCAAATGGGTAGTAAGCATATTAAAATGTGCTCATATTTATTAGTTGTTAGGAAAATGCTATAACCACAATGAAGGACCAATACACACCCACCAAAATTCAGAACTCAGAATTCTTATATAAGGCTGTGGGAGTGTAGATTTGTACAACCACTTTGGAAAACTCTATGGCTATCTACCACGAGACCCATCAATTCTATTTCCAGGCACATACCCAACAGAAATGTGTATAGACCTGTACTGAAAGACATGTACAGGAACGTTCGTAGCAGCAATATTCATAATAGCCAGAAACAGGTGACAGCCCAAATGCCTGTCAGCAGCCAGATGGACGCTTTGTGGCATATTCACACAATGGAATGCTATACAGCAATGAAAACAAAGGCAATACAGGCACATATGATGTCTCGAAAGAGTATACACTAAATGATTCACTTTTCCTAAAGTTCAAGAACAGAGATGAGGATGGTGCTGAGCTACAGGGAGGAGAGCAGTGACTGGCAAGGCCAGAAGGGGTGCTAGGTAAGTTCTGTTTGTCGATCAGAGTGGTGATAACTTTCACTTTGTGAAAAGACATTTCTCTGTCCACTTAGGATTTGTGCATTTTTCCGTATGTATGGTATACGTCAATTTGAAATTCACATTTAAAGGGAGGGATTTAGAAGAACTGATAGGACATGGTGACTGGTAGAGGTGGATGGAGAAGAACAGAAGGGATCTAGCGTGACTCAGGTTTTGGCCTGAGCAACTGGGTAAATGGCATTATCCTTTATTGAGATGGGAAAGAGCAGAGGAGTCAGCGGGGCAGGAGGGAGGTGGGAGAGGGAATCAAGTTCAGCTTTAGACATGCTACGTAGAGGTGCCTATCAGGCATTCAAGTGAAGTTGTCAAGGAGCCACCTAGAGATTCAAGTTTAGAGCCCCAGGGAGCAGAGCTGCAGATGCAGATTTGGAAGTCTTTGCTGTGTAAATAGAATGCAAGGGGTGAGCCTGGATGAGATCTCAGAGAGCAGAAACTGGAGAGAAAAGAGAAGTCCCGAGAATGGAGTGGAGGAGGGGGACTCGAACAGCTGGCCTGGTGAAAGACGAGAGGCACAAAGGGAGCAGCCAGAGAGCTAGGAAGAAAACTGGGAAGGCATAGTGTCCAAAGGCCAAGTGGTTTCAAAGAAACGGGAATGATCAACCGTATCTAATGCTGCCAATAGGTCAGGATGAGATCTGAGAATTGATTACTGGATTTAACAACATGGAGGTCACTAGGGAACTTGCCAAGGGCAGTTTTGTGGAAGGGTGTACCTGAAGCATGGACCACCATTTGTGGTACCACGGATGGGAGGTGACGACAGGAAGGCATGAAAGACAGCTCTTCCAGGAGTTTGCTGTGTGAGTGAGCAGAAAAATGGGGCAGGAGGTGGAGGACACTGTGTGGGTGGGGATTTTTAGGTGGGAGTCGAGGAACAGTGGATAGGAAAACCTTGTCCTATCCATTGACCTTGGGGCCAAGTCATTGAATAGGTGGGAAGGGGGCGAGATTGCATATGCTTGGGGCTTCACCTGACTAGTTATAGGAAGGACAAGATTTAAGCAATCGGGGAAAGGTAGCCATGCAGATAAGGCATTGCCTGAGAAGGCTGATAAAGGCTAAACAACCCCTTCTCTTCCTCCTTCCTTAGCCAGGCTCCAGCAGGTAGATTCAAAGGTTTCTTGTAGGATAGAAGTTCCTGCCTCAGCAGGGGCAAGGAGGCCTTGGGGCTGGGCTGGGCTGGGTGTGGCACTCTCCCTGCCAGCTTCTGCAGCCTGGGACAGGAACAAAAACCTGTGGGTGCCTCGGACCACAGCAGAGCTCACAGAACCTGCGGGAGCCAGGCTGACCCGCCAGCATGGTAGAGTTCGCGCCCTTGTTTGTGCCGTGGGAGCGCAGGCTGCAGACACTTGCTGTCCTACAGTTTGTCTTCTCCTTCTTGGCACTAGGTAAGTTGGGCTGCACTGTGGGACAGGAGACCACCGCACTCAGGTGGGGCAGAGCAGCCACACCAGGTGCACACAGCACATTGATGGTGGGAAGACATTTATCCTAAAGGGGGCTTTGTTGTGCTCAGAGCCCCTGCCCAGGGAGAACCCCTGGGCCTGCCCAGAGGCTTCTTGGGGGTGGAATGGGGTAGAAGTCACCGTCTGCCGCTCTGGGCAGGTTACTTACTCTTCCTGGATTGCACTGTGGGTTCTCCTTTGGCACTTGGATGAAGACCAATCTGCAGGCTGCCAGGTGGTGTGGGAAAGCCTCTGGGCGATGAAGGGAGAGTTCTGGGCTCTGCAGCCTGCTCAGAGAGGAGGGATTTCCTTCTGTGCGCTCAGGGAGGAGGAAACTGGGGCTGGTAGTAGGGTAAGTGAGAGAAACAGGGAAAGAACAGGAGGGCGGGGAGAAGGTGCAGGCTGAGAGTGGACTGTGGAGTGGGCATGCTGGGTACCAGGAAACCCGGAGTCAGACTCAGCTGGGCAACTGACCAGTTGCGTGACTTTAGCCAGCCCATGCCTGACCTCTCCAAGCCTCGACTTCATCATCTGCAGAACGGGGACAACAATGCTGGCCTTGCAGGGCTATTGTGAAGGAAATGAAGAAATGTGCTGACCTCTGCTCAGCACAGACCTGGCCTGGACCCTGGGCTGGGCTCACAGTGGAGGGCATGAGCATGGCCCTTGCCCACCCTACCACTGCTTTGTGGCCAGAGAGATGACCCTTCCCCAAACAACAGCTCTGCTGAAGGTAACGTTTTCTAGGAGGGCCTGGATCTGTGGCTTGGGAAGGGAGAATGACTGGGAGTCCATGGGATTTTTCCTTTCATCTGCTGGCACCAGACAGGGTAGGAACTGCTGCCTCCAGGGCTGAGGTTCAGCCTGTACACAGATACCACTCTCCTGGTTGTTAAAATGTTGACACACTCTGAACACATTGCTCAGTAGCCATGTCTCTCTCTCTGTCTCTCTCTCTCTCTCTGTCTGTCTCTCTCTCTCTCTCTCTCACACACACACACACACACACACACGTACTTCCTCAGAAACTCCCCCACAATTTTGTAGCTAAAAAACTCCCCCTTGGGAAAGCAGGCCCTCCAGGACCCTGCCCTAGCATCCCTTCTGGTTGAGCTGTGTCTCTGTTCTAAGGGTTTTTAGACATTTTACACATCCCTGTATACCCCCTTTGCACAGATGAGCCAAACAATCAAGGATTTGCCTCCAGTAAGGGCTGAGAAACCATCAGTCAGAGGGGAATTCCACACTAGGCCTGGTCTTAGCCCTGATGCACCCCTGATTATGGGGCGGCCAGGGGCTGGCCTCTTCCTCTCTCCCTCCTTCTTTCAACAACAAACGTCACTGGTCACTAGAGGCAAAGGAATCAGAGCTCAGCAGGGTTTGGGAACACTGCGTAGTTCAGAGTGGCCACAGACAAAAGGCAGGAGCGGGAGGGACAGGGCCAGCTCTGGGGCTCCTGGAGGCCAGGCTGAGCTGCTTAGACTGTGCCCGAAGTTATGGGGAAGTCATGAAGGGCTTGAATAACGGGAGGCACCTGGCTGGATTTATCTCTGGGAAAATGGGGCAGAGGATGAACAGAAAGAGAGCAGGAAAGGGTCTCCCTTTGCTTTGAGATCCCAAAAGATGGAAACTAGAACAGTTTATCCAACCAGTTGTCCCCATTGATTGAGCACTTGGTGAGTACAAACAACTCTCCTGGGGAGAAGGGGGACAGGCAGGGGATGGAGTGAATTAGGCGGCCTGGTGCAGTGGGAGAAAGTGAGCTTTGGAGTTAGGCCTACCTAGGCTCAACGCGTGCCCCCAGTGATACTGGGCTGGCTGCAGTCCCTCTCCGGGCCTTCGTCTCCTCCTTGAATGCCCCGGAAGCTGCTGTCTTCCTCCTGGGGCCGAGGATTGGACAGGACAGTGCTGCTAGTGCCGGTCCTATGGGCAGAGTTCAGTCTGAGCAATCTCACCTACCTTCCTCTCAGACCCCTGTCCCTGACAGCTCCTTCTTCCTTCCCCAGCCGAGATCTGCATTGTGGGCTTCATAGCCCTCCTGTTTACAAGATTCTGGCTCCTCACTGTCCTGTATGCGGCCTGGTGGTATCTGGACCGAGACAAGCCACGGCAGGGGGGCCGGCACGTCCAGGCCATCAGGTGCTGGACTATATGGAAGTACATGAAGGACTATTTCCCCATCTCGGTGAGTATTGAGGCTGGTTGGGGTGGCGGAGGGAGTTGGCTGGGCTGTGATCAGGGCCAGAGTGCCCACATCTCCACAGGAGAATATGGCCCTGCATGCATTGACGAGGGTAATGGGCTGGGAGGCAGGAGCTAGGGCCTCCACTACTATGTGACCTGGAGAAAAGTCCAGCTTCTCTCAGATCATGGTTTCGCATCTGCAGGGATGCGGGGCCAATATGTGGATTGATGAATGTCCAGCATTTGAAGGAGTTCTGTGGGGTATATGCTGTGAGGCATGCCTATGTATCTTAAAGGCACAAACCCATCAGCAGCCCAGGCTTGGGAGTGAAGGTAATAAACTTACAGGTTCTAAGGACCATCTAGCCTCACACTTAACATTCACCAGAAGAGGAGGCTGACACCCAGAGAAGGAGGAAATGTCACCAAGGTCACACAGCAAGTTCTTTTACAGATTTCCAAGTGTGTACACTGACTGTGGGCAAACAGACAAGGGAGAGAGCCCTGAATTGTTTTCAGATCCTATCCTGCCCCTGACTCTGGCATGTGGTATATCTTTGGGCAAAGCTTTATCTTGTTCTGAGGCTCAGTCTCCCCATGTATCTAGTAAGTAGACTGATTCCTCCTCCTCTGCATGCCTTCAAATCTCTGGCTTTCCGACTCCTGTCACCTTGTGGTCATTGTAGACACTGGGCCCTGGACTTGAAGGTGTGTCCAGAGCAGAGCAGATCCCTGGATTTGAGTGAGCAGATCTTTCGGCTCCTTCAACGGAATCCCAGGCAATTTAAAGCCTTGATCTACGCAGCCAGGCAGTGATGGTTTATTGGCCAGAAGGGATAGGATGGGGAAGGCAGTGGGGATGCAGAGAAGGGACAGGCAGAGGCAGTTGGCCCTCCTCTGGAAGCAGGAGAGAAGAAAGGGGTAAGATACGGCCCGTGGAGATAGGTAGACTAGATTCTGATCCCAAGTCTGCCCCATACCATACCAGCTGTATGATCGTAGGTAAGTTGGTCTCTCTGAGCCTCAGTTTCCTCATATGTAAAATGGGGATAATGCCACATACCTCACTGGGTTGTGTAGATTCAATGAGACAAAGCAAGTAAAGCACTTTGTAGGTTTTCTTTTTTTTTTTTTTTTCGAGATGGAGTCTCGCTCTGTCACCCAGGCTGGAGTGCAATGGCGTGAGCTCAGCTCATTGCAACCTCTGCCTCCCAGGTTCAAGCAATTCTCCTACCTCAGCCTCCCGTGTAGCTGGGACTACAGGTGCTAGCCACCATGCCTGGCTAATTTTTGTATTTTTAGTAGAGACGGGGTTTCACCATATATGTTGGTCAGGCTGGTCTCGAACTCCCGACCTTAGGTGATCCGCCCGCCTCAGCCTCCCAAACTGCTGGGATTACAGGCGTGAGCCACTGCACCCGGCTAGCACTTTGTAGGTTTTCAGTAAACAGGTAGCTAGTATTATTTTACCTTGGCAGTGGGACTCTGAGGAAGTGTGGTCGTGACCTCGAGTCTGGGGAGGACTCTGAGAGCCCAAGCCCTGCTGCTCTGACCTCCACACCTACGTAACTTCTCCCACCCCGCCTGGGAACCCTACCTCTTCCTGTCCCATCAGAAACAAGGTCTCCAGCTTGCAAAGGGGGAGGGGTAGAGGAAACAAGCCCACCAAAGTTAAGCAATTTGTCTGAATTATGGGAACGCAGGGTGGTTGGGGTTCCTGCCTTGCTCCCTAATGAGAGTCCAGGGGCCCAAGAAAGACTAGCAAAGGCTGAGCCACAACTGGAATGCAGGAGCCTCTAGCACCGCACTGAGCAGGGCCTCCAGGGCAAAGGGCAACGGGGATGCTGGGCAGAGAGCGGGCAGCGGCTGGCAGAGACTGCCGTGCTCACGAGGGGTGGTAGATGTGGTAAGGCAGAACATGGTCTAGCCTGGGGGGCTCAGGATGGGGGCAGTCTCCCCTACCCCTCATATGTGTTTCCTGCAAGGCCCCCTTCTGGGTCTTGTCAGCAAAGAAACTTAGGGCTTGCTGAGTTCTGGGAGCAGTCATGGACGTGTCAGGGGCAGAGTCCTCATCCCCACCCCAGGACCTCTGCACTTTGAGATTCACTTTCCTTTCCTGCCTCTCCTCTCTCCAGCCTGGGCTTCCTCTTCTGTGCCAGGAAGGTCAGAGTTTCCCCGGGAAAGTGTGCTGTGGCCAGCCTGGGGATGTGTGTGTGACATCAGGGACCAAGCCAAAGAAAACCTGAAGCAGGCTCTGGCCTCCAGGAGAGCTTCAGAGGTTCTGACTCTGGTCTCACTTCCCACTCTTGAGCCAAATCCCAAGCTCACCGGGGGGAAAAAAGAAAAGCAGCCTGAAAAGGCAAACACACAAGCACAGGCCCAGACACTTGTCGCAGTGTGAGTTCTGAGCCACAGCCTGACATTCAGCACGGCTAAAGCAGAAGGCAGGCCTGCAGAGGAGGCTGGGGAGGCCCTCAGGTCAGAGGGTGGAGGCCATTGGAGGCCATTCCGCAGGACTGGGACTGCTCACCTGAAAGTTCTCCCGGGGTGTCTTCAGCCAGCCCAGTGGCCTCAAAGGACAGCATCTGGCCCTCTTTGCACCTGGAGCATTTCCAGTTGCGGGTCTGGCAGAAATGCTGAGGCAGCTCTGCGCCTACCCTATCAACGTCCGTCCTTCCTGCTCCTTCCCCAGCCAGGTGGCTCTTGAGGAGGATATCTCAACCTTAGTACTGTTGACACTGGTGGGACACAGGCCTTGATTTGCAGAAATTCTATGTGTATCTTTTTGTTTGTTTGTTTGTTTGTTTTGGTTCTGTTTTTGTTTTTTTCGAGACAGCGTTTCACTTTTGTTGCCCAGTCTGGAATGCAGTGGCGTGATCTCGGCTCACTGCAACCTCCACCTCCCAGGTTCAAGCGATTCTCCTGCCTCAGCCTCCTGAGTAGCTGGGATTACAGGTGCCCGCCACCACTCCCGGCTGATTTGTATTTTTTTAGTAGAGACGGGATTTCACCATGTTGGCCAGGCTGGTCTCGGACTCCTGACCGCCCACCTTGGCCTCCCAGAGTGCTGGGATTACAGGTGTCAGACACTGCACTTGGCTCTGTGCACTGTGTTTTGTTTTTTTGGGTTTTTTTTTCCCAGGATCCTTGCTCACCGCAGGCCCTTTGCAGCACCATCTGCCGAGGGTGACAATGCCACTGAGTGGCCAGCAGAGGGTGAGATGATGTTCATTTTGACTATGTCCTAAGCTGGGCCTGTGGGGTGGGGCTGTGGCCTGCAGACTCTCTTTCCATAGACCCTCCCACCCTCCCACAGGCCTTTACTGCCCAGGCCCTGCAGGGATCATGGGGTGAGCAGACAGTAGGGAGCCTCATTCCTGGGCTCAAGCAATCCTCCTGCCTCAGCCTCCCAAGTAGCTTGGACTACAGACACGCACCACCACAGCTTTTAAAAAAATGTTTGTAGAGATGGAGTCTCACTGTGTTGCCAGGCTGCTTGGCCTCCCAAAATGCTGAGATTAGAGGTGTGAGCCACCACACCTATCCCACACCTTTTAAATATACTGAAACCCTGAATTTCATACTTTAAATGGATACATTTTATGGTGTATAAATTATATTAACTAAAAGCAATAACAGCCCCCAGAGCCTAGTAACCTGGCTGTGCCCTTCTCCGGGCCCCACTGCCTACTGCACACCCAGCCTGCCAGGGCGTGCACCCGGGCAGGATTTTCCCCAGACAGCCATCTGTCTTCGCTTAGTCACACTCCCCTCGCCTAACAGAACTGAGGGAGGGAGACAGACCACAGCACTTCACAAACCTCCCCTCTTCTTTGTTTACCCCCCTTGAACCCTGTAGCAACCCTGCCAGGGAGGCGTTATCAGTGTCCTGTGGGACAGAAATAATTAAGCCACGGAGGGGACAGGGGCTTGGCAATGGTCATGTGATGAGCCAGCGGCAGAACCTGGGTCTCCTGACTCAAGGTTCTTTTTCCCACTAGTGGAACCCTGGTGACATGCCAGGATAGGATTGCGGTCAGGGAGCCTTCCTTCTGAGGCTGTACCAGCCTCATCCATTGGGCTCATTCCTTCCTTCCTTCATGCCATACCCTTTCCAGAGCATCTCCTCTGTTCCAGGCCTGCACTGGGGACACAGATGCATCAGATACATGGTCTGTAATCTTCACAGGGATGTTGTGATAGATTTGGGTCCAGGGGGCAGACGGAAGAGGTTAGCACAGAAAGATACCAATAGAGACCACATCTAGGGAGGTGCAGACCACACCGCAGTATCCAAGTGCCTGCACTGTGGGAGGGCCTGTGTCTAGGTCACTGAGCCAGTATTAGCACATGCATCTATGTGCACGTATCCAAGTTCATGGTCTGTGGGAGCACAATAGATACATGCACGTAGATGCCCATTCTAATATTGGCTCAGTGACCTAGACACAGGCCCTTCCACTCACCAGGGTGTTTATGCACAAATGCTTTTTTTTTTTTAGATGGAATTTTTTGCTCTTGTTGCCCAGGCTGGAGTGCAATGGTGCGATCTTGGCTCGCTGCAACCTCCACCTCCCAGGTTCAAGCGATTCTCCTGTCTCAACCTCCTGAGTAGCCGGGATTACAGGCACCCGCCACTACACCCAGCTAATTTTTGGTATTTTTAGTAGAGATGGGGTTTCACCATGTTGGCCAGGCTGGTCTCCAACTCCCAACCTCAGGTGATCCGCCCACCTTAGCCTCCCAAAGTACTGGGATTACAGCCGCCCGCCACTGCGCCCAGCGAATTTTTGGTATTTTTAGTAGAGATGGGGTTTCACCATGTTGGCCAGGCTGGTCTCCAACTCCTGACCTCAGGTGATCTGCCCACCTCGGCCTCCCAAAGTGCTGGGATTATAGGCGTGCGTCACCGCGCCCGGCCACAAATGCTTTTTTATTAAGGGCGTAATCATTCATGCATACATGCGTTTGTTTACTTATTTATTTAAAGTAGGTAATACCTTTTGTTCAAAATTCAAAAATGTTGGCCAGGCATGGTGGCTCATGCCTGTAATCCCAGCACTTTGGGAGGCAGAGGCGGATCACCTGAGGTCAGGAGTTTGAGACCAGCCTGGCCAGCATGGTGAAATCTCATCTCTACTAAAAACACAAAAATTAGCTGGGCATGGTGGTGAGCGCCTGTCATCCCAGCTACTTGGGAGGCTGAGGCAGGAGAATTGCTTGAACCCAGGAGGCAGAGGTTGCAGTGAGCTGAGATCACGCCATTGCACTCCAGCCTGGGCAACAGAGTGAGACTGTCTCAAAAAAAAAAAAAAAAAAATTCAAAAATAGACCAAAGGGTAGGTGTGAAAAGTCCTCATTCCACATCATGTCTCATCTCCCCAGTTCCTATCCTCAGAGGCAACCATGACTACCAGTGTTTGGTGTATCCATATAAAGCAAATGTGTTTTTCCCTTCTCTGCACAGTTGCAACACTCTCCACGCATTGTCCCGCCCCTTGCTTTTCCAGTTAACAAGCTGCCGTGGCCCTTTTTCCCTATCAGGACAGAAAAAGCTGCTGTACTTCTCTATGGTGACACAACGGTCCATTGTGTGGATGTTTCACAAATTGTCTAAATAGGCCCTGCTGATGGTCATTTAAGTGGATGACAAATTTTTGATATCACCAAAACCTGATGCTTCCGTGAATAACCTTGTTCAGGTGTCATTTTGCACAAGTGTGAGAAATTCTGTAGGCTAAATTCCTCAGCAGTGGAGTTGCTGGGTTAAAAGGTCAGTTATACTTTTTGGTTTTGGTAGATATTGTCAAATTGCGTTTATGGAGGTGCAAAATTACCCTCCCACTAGCAGCGAATGAAAATTTATAAGCAAGTGTTTCCATGCATTGAGTTAGATAGGTTTTTAAAGAAACACCACCAGGCCAGGCATGGTGGCTCACACCTGTACTTTGGGAGGCTAAGGTGGGCAGATCACATGAGGCCAGGAGTTTGAGACCAGCCTGGGCAACATGGTGAAACACCCTGTCTCTACTAAAAAACACAAAAATTAGCCAAGTGTGGTGGCATGTACCTGTAATCTAAGCTATTCGGGAGGCTGAGGCGTAAGAATAGTTTGAACCTGGGAGGTGGAGGTTGCAGTGAGCTGAGATCATGCCACTGCACTCCAGCCTGGGTAACAGAGTGAGACTCTTGTCTCATAAATAAATAAATAAATAAATAAATAAATAAATAAATTGCAGAGGCCATGTCCAGGTCAAGGACAGGAGAATGTGGAGCTGTTCAGCCTGGATGGGGCAGACAGACTCCAGGCCTTACAGATGTCTCCAGTCTGCTCTGAGAGAGGGCAGTCAGGCCTCTGCTGCTCCCCAAAGGGAGCAACAAGAACCCTCAGGGAGTCACCAGCTGCATCTTGATGACAGGAAGAATTTTTACACTGGCAAAGCTGTGCCAGAGGGGAAAGGCTGGCCTCTGACCTGAGGGAGTGCACATTGCAGGGCCTGCGCAGTCCTATCAGGGAGCCCTCCCGATGGGGTATGTGGGATTGGGCCAGAGACCTTGGGGACCCTTGGACTCTGATGGCCGGGATCTTCCAGACACAAGGCACTGAAAAGGGTGGCCCCCGCAATTCCTTACAATCACCACCCACAGCGATAGTCTTTGCAGATTCAGCTGCTTGGCACAGCCCATCCAGTAACCGACCAGGAGCAGCATTTGTTAACTGAGTTTCTTCCCCTTTCACCTTCACCCCACTTCACCTAGAAGCTGCTAATGACAGCAGCTCTCTCTCACTCAATCTACAACGTCTGTTGGATGCTGCTACACTCTCATGCTGCAGGCCTGGCCAGGCCCAGGCAAGCTGCTGCGATGGCTGGGGAAAGAGAGTGGCCAAGGGGCAATGAAGGCCTGGCGAGGGAAGCAGAGAGCCGCAGGGTGCCATGCATCATGCATACGGGTAAACAGGGCTAGAGCTTTCCACCCAACAGGACTCGCTCCTTAGATGGCCTAAAAGTCTCATTCCCACATCTGAAGTGCCAATTTTTTGCCCCAAGACATCCACTGGGGGATTGGTTCCAGGACCCCCGCAGATACCCAAATCCACTGATGCTCACGTCCCTCATACGAAATGATGTAATATTTGCCTGTACCTTATGCACATCCTCCCATATACAGTAACCCATCTCTAGAATATCTATGACACCCAATACAATGGAAATCGTATGGAATGTTGTTTAGGGAATACTGATAAGGGAAAAAAGTCTGTATATATTCACTACAGGTGCAACAATCTATTTTTTTCTGAATACTTTACATCTGAGGTTGTTCAAATCCATAGATGTCTCATGGATATGGAGGAACATTGATTTTTTTTTTTTTTTTTTTTGAGAGTGAGTCTTGCTCTGTTGCCCAGGCTGGAGTGCAGTGGCACGATCTCGGCTCACTGCAACCTCTGCCTCCTGGGTTCAAGTAATTCTCCTGCCTCAGCCTCCCTAGTAGCTGGGATTATAGGCGCCCGCCACCACGCCCAGCTAATTTTTGTATTCTTAGTAGAGATGGGGTTTCACCATGTTGGTCTCAAACTCCTGACCTCAGGTGACCCACCCGCCTTGGCCTCCCAAAGTGCTGGGATTACAGGCGTGAGCCACCGCGCCTGGCCGGAACACTGTTTTTCTTAAAATGGGGCTGTTTCAGCATGGCGGTGGCCCCAGGTGGCCTTTTGGTGTCTTCATGTTGTATCCTGTCCAGGTGGTGTTGGTATAAATAATTCTAGGCTCCATCATACCTGAGTTTCTCAGTAGCCCTAGGAGGTAACAGGGACAGGTCCAAATACTCTATTGCCACTTTACAAATGAAGAGCCTGTAGGAGAGGGAAGCAATTTGTCCCAAGCCAGCATCAAGTCTGTGACACAGCCAGCACCATGGTATGTCCAGGTGCTGTCACACACCATATCTGAATCTTCGTAAGAACCCAGGGTGGTCAGACATATGGATGAAGACCTGGAGGCTCAGAGGGGGGTTTCCCAAGGTCACACCAGTGAGTGGCAGAGTCAGGGTTGGCACACAGGCCCCGCCCTGGCTCAGCAGGTTGCCGTTCCTGCAGCTGGTCAAGACTGCTGAGCTGGACCCCTCTCGGAACTATATTGCGGGCTTCCACCCCCATGGAGTTCTGGCAATCGGAGCCTTTGCCAACCTGTGCACTGAGAGCACGGGCTTCTCTTCGATCTTCCCCGGTATCCGCCCCCATCTGATGATGCTGACCTTGTGGTTCCGGGCCCCCTTCTTCAGAGATTACATCATGTCCGCAGGTGAGTCTTTCTACCCCTGAGCAGCTCAGGAAGGTAACAAATTTTCGGAAGGGTTGCCAGTAGTTCTGTACTTCTTCCAAGAGTGTGTGCAGTAGGAGAAGGAGGCTAGGCCCAAAGAAGCACTTCCTACAGCACCATGCTGGGCGCTGAGGCCATCAGGGGGTTGGGAAGAGGGAGAGGACTCAGGCAGCTCCTAGCTGGAATGGGGTGCAGTGGGGGAAAACCCCAGGCCTCAGTAGGCATTGCTGGTGATCTCTTTATGGGCTACATGTACTTTCATAGCCCCTATCCCTCACCCCATACCTGACCCACTTTTCTCTTTCCCCAGGGTTGGTCACATCAGAAAAGGAGAGCGCTGCTCACATTCTGAACAGGAAAGGTGGCGGAAACTTGCTGGGCATCATTGTAGGGGGTGCCCAGGAGGCTCTGGATGCCAGGCCTGGATCCTTCACGCTGTTATTGAGGAACCGAAAGGGCTTCGTCAGGCTCGCCCTGACACACGGGTATCAAGCCTCTGGGAAGAGCACTCTGGGTTCAGTTGGCAATTGGCAAGGATTTTATTTTGGTGGGAAGACGGCAGAGACGAATGCAGATTCTATTTTGGTAGAGATTTTCAGTCCATTCACAATGAAGATTATATTTTGGTGTCTCATGCCCAAATACCTAGAAAAGTTTCCACAACGGAGACTCAGCGATCTAAGAAACTAGGTGGCAGTGAACATATTCCACAAAGCTGGCACTTGATCTGAGACCTATGGTATCTAGAAGAGTGATATTTGGGGTACATTTCAGAGCTGTTCTCCCTCCTTGGGGTGAAGCATCCTTGAGAAACATGAGCCAGCTGAGGTGGGAGATACTTTTCGAGGAAAAACAATGCAGATTTTTATACCTGGGAGGACTCTCTGAAGCATTCTGGTCTACCTCTCATGGTGCAACTAGGAAGTTGTGGCCCTGCAAGGGACCTGCCCAAGGTCAGAGAATGGTGCTGCGAAGGTCTGGGAGATAACCCAGGCCTCCGCTTCCAGCCCAGGCGGCTGACCTCTGCTCCATTTCTTGGTCACCGAGTCCCTGCAGGAAGCTAAAGGGCCTTTCAGCTTGTGCCTTCTCTGGGGCCTCCCACATGCCCTCTTTCCTCTATTTGCTTCCAGGGCATCCCTGGTGCCAATCTTCTCCTTCGGGGAGAATGACGTGTTTGACCAGATTTCCAACTCTTCTGGCTCCTGGTTGCGCTGTATCCAGAATCGGTTGCAGAAGATCATGGGCATCTCCCTCCCAATCTTTCGTGGCCGTGGTGTCTTCCAGTACAGCTTTGGTTTAATACCCTACCGCCGGCCCATCACCACTGTGGGTAAGGCCAGGACCAGGCCGGGAGGGAGGAGGCCATACGGACAGGGCAGGTTGTGTGCTGCAAGGGGACATGGAGATGAGCCAGATTTATTCCTGCCCTAATGGGGCTCACATTCTAGACTGGGAAACATACACACTCAAGCAGATAGAATAGAAGACAGTTTGGGATAGGAACTGTAGCAGAGGTGCCAACAGCAATAGTTGTGACCAATTGCTGAGCACCTGCTGTGTGCCAGGCACTACACTAGCTGCCCTACATGAAGCAACTCAGCTTATCCTAACAACCTTCAAGGCAGGATTTTTTTTTTAAGAGTTTCGCTCTTGTCGCTCAGCCTGGAGTGCAATGGCACATTCTTGGCTCACTGCAACCTCCGCCTCCTGGGTTCAAGAGATTCTCACGCCTCAGCCCCCTGAGTAGCTGGGACTACAGTCGCTCACCACAACACTCAGCTAATTTTTGTATTTTTAGTAGAGATGGGGTTTCACCATGTTGGCCAGGCTGGTCTCAAACAACCACAAGTGATCCTCCTGCCTCAGCCTCCTAAAGTGCTGGAATTACAGGCATGAGCCACTGCGCCTGGCCATACCTTCAAGACAGGAGTTACTATCCCCGTTTCACTGAAGGTAAACTGGGGCTCAGAGAAGTTAAGTAACTTCCAAAATATCACACTGTTTTTGAATAACAGGATTGAGGTTTTTATTAAGATCATTCTGACTTTTTACAATGCCAGAGAAGGAGGATTTAATTATTATTATTATTTTTTTTTTTGAAACAGAGTCCTGCTCTATTGCCCAGGCTGGAGTGCAGTGGCATGAGCTCAGCTCACTGCAACCTCCACCTCCCAAGTTCAAGCGATTCTCCTGCCTCAACCTCCAGAGTAGCTGGGATTACAGGTGCGTGCCACCACGCCTGGGTAATTTTTGTATTTTTAGTAGAGACAGGGTTTCACCACGTTGGCTAGGCTGGTCTCAAACTCCTGACCTCAAGTGATCCCCCAGGCTCAGCCTCCCAAAGTACTGGGATTACAGGCATGAGCCACCACGCCTGGCCTCCGACAGACTTTATAGAGAGAAGTCCATTCATCTCATCTCCATCCATCCACTTGCTAATTGAGCAGACTTGGTAAACCCCTACATCATGACCTCCCCTGCGTTGTGTAGCAATATTTTCATGAATTTTAATACTTCTGCTGCCTCCAGAGCTATTGCCAGAAGAGAGCACAGAGGAACTGCCTTCCCAGCCAGGCAGAACCAGAGAAAGGGATGAGTTAGGTCCTTCCTGATTCTTCCCTGGGATGAGAGAAGCCACTGCAGGTCAGCGTGGAGGGCTAGAGGGGAAAGAAGAGCTGCCTGGGCTATGAACACACCCCATCTTAGAAATATAGCCGCTTCCATTCATGGCATCTTGGCTCCCCAAATCATATAGCCTGAAGGTAAAGGGCACATCCCTGGGGTCTAAAACCTGGCAGTGGTTCTTCCTGGCTGTGTGACCTTGAACAAGTCAGGCAACCTCTCTAAGCCTCATTGACTCATCTGTCAAATAGGAGTGACAGGTTTTTATACCCATAGGATAAAAGGGAGTATTTCATGTAAAGCACCTAGTGCATTGCCTGACACATTGAAATCCAGCCGTTGGCTGGGTGTGGTGGCTCGCACTTGTAATCCCAGCACTTTGGCAGGCCGAGACGGGCAGATACCAAGGTCAGGAATTCAAGACCAGTCTGTCCAATGTGGTGAAACCCCGTCTCTACTAAAAATACAAAAATTAGCTGGGCATGGTGGCGCATGCCTGTAATCCCAGCTACTCAGAAGGCTGATGCAGGAGAATTGCTTGAACCAGGACGCAGGAGGCGGAGGTTGCAGTGAGCTGAGATTGCGCCACTGCACTCCAGCCTGGGCTACAGAGCGAGACTCTGTCTCAAAAAAAGAAAGAAAGAAAGAAAGAAATCCAGCCATTGTTATTATATCAGAATCTTGGAGTTGCCATAATGTCTTAAAATTCATTACCTGAGATTAGGGTTGGAAGGAATGTCAGTAAGAGCACTTTTCTGCAGGGATGAACCATGGGGGTGGGCACCTGCCCCAAGGGCCCCTTGCCTACCCTAGGCCACTGTACACCTCTATGTCTTGCAGTGGGGAAGCCCATCGAGGTACAGAAGACGCTGCATCCCTCGGAGGAGGAGGTGAACCAGCTGCACCAGCGCTATATCAGAGAGCTGTGCAACCTCTTCGAGGCCCACAAACTTAAGTTCAACATCCCTGCTAACCAACACTTGGAGTTCTGCTGAGCCCAAAGGGCAGGGCCAACATTAGGGAGCCCAGCAGGAGGTGCTGTGCTCTGAGAAGACTTCCTGGAGGTGTTTGTTGAACATATCTGCAGAGCCTTCCCAGACTCCTGCAAATCCAACCCATATCAGGCTGTAAGTCAGAGCAGGCAACGCAGAAGAGGAGACCAGACTCTGGCACTGCAATCTGCACTCCTGCTGCAAGACCTCTGCAAGCCTCCTGCTCCTTGGCTTCTGTCTGCTCATCAGTGAAATGGGAGAGAGGGCTGGAGGAGAATGGTTTCTGAGGTCTCTGTTCTCTGTTGTAATGTCACTCAAACATTATAAAAGGAAATGCAGGGAAAGAAAGAGAACAGCAAGATTTTTATTCATCTGACCTTGAGTGATAGCACAAAAGAAGCCACCAGCTCCAGTCCCTTCTCCTACAGGACCCATCATCTTGCACCCTGGATGTCCCAGGTCCTCCCTCTCCATGCTGGACAGGAGGGGTGGCCAGTAAACCCCTGCACTCACCCTAGGTAGCTTCAAGCTTCTGGGTTCTCTGGGTGATGGAGCGGCAGCCAGAGGCACACAGAAGCTGGGTAGGGAGGACTGTGCTCTGTTACCGACTGGCTGTGTGACTGTGGGCAGGCCTCTTTCCTCTCCTTCTGAGCCTCAGTTTTCCCACTGACTCTGAGTCTCAGCTCTGACACTACATAGGCTGAGAGCTCCATAAGGCACCTCTTACTCACCCTTTGTAACTTCAGCCCCTGACCTTGCCACACAAAAAGGGGGCTCCATAAATGTTAGTTCAATAAATGAGAGAATTATATTTTAGCATGCTTGTCTTTCTTTCTACCTCCAACCAAGAGGACTGGTCAAAGCCTTACCCTTGACCCCCTAGCCTGGCCCTGGGGCCCTATCTCACCTTCCCAGAAGCTGGATGAGACTGAGTCAGAGAAGACCATGCTGATCGCTTCTTCCTGATGCATCAACCCTAAGCTTACCACCGCTGGCCCCATTCTGTTGGGAAAGAAGCGGGGGTCAATTTGTTCAGACACAGGGCAGGCCAGCACAGAGAATGGAAACCAGATGTGAGATGTGTGCATGTGTCTGCAGGGGTGTGGGGGGTGCAGAGGGATGAGATGGGGACAGACACCCTGACCAGAGTTCTAGATTCCTAGATTAGGGCTGTGCATCAGTAGGGAGAGAACAGAGGTGGGTGGGTTGGACCAGGGTTTGTGACTCTTCCTCACCCTCTAGTGGGGAAACAGACCCTTCCCTGCCAGGAGCAGATCACACCCATAACCACAACATGGAGCACTTAGAGAAGTGTACATTTGGGTTTCAATCCTGGCTCTGGCTCTGCCACTTTTCAGTGATCCTGGGCAAGCCACATCTCCAAACCTCAACTTTGTCATTTGAGAAATAAATACTATAGTATCCACCTTCAGTGTTGTGAACAGTTCATGAGATAACAAGATATTCCGTGTCTTTTGTGGCATGATGTGCAGTATGTGTGAATTAGAAACCAGGTGACAAAGGTACCCAATGTCTCATGAAAGTGCCTCTTATTATCCTATTAGGCAGAGTGGTATAAGGGTCACCAGAGGAGCAGGAAGAAGAAGCAGTGGAGTTTAGAGAAGGGAGGGATGATTTACAGCCAACGGGAGGACTTGGAGGAGGTGACATGTGGGCAGGACCTTGAAGGAAGGGGGAGATTTGCAAAGGAGATAAATAACGGCCCGTAGTAATTACCTACCGATGTATAAGGAACCACTTCAAAACTTAATGGCTGGCCGGGCATGCTGGCTCATATCTGTAATCCCAGCACTTTGGGGGGCCAAGGTGGGTGGATCACTTGAGCCCAAGAGTTTGAGACCAGCCTGGGAAACACGGTGAAACCCCGTCTCTACAAAAAGAGAAATACATACAAAAATTAGCCGGGCATGGTGGCTTGTGCCTGTAGTCCCAGATACTTAGAGGACTAAGGTGAGAGGATTGTTTGAGCCCAAGTGGCAGAGGTTGCAGCGACCCGAGATTGCACCCCCGTACTCCAGCCTGGGCAACAGAATGAACCCCTGTCTCAAAAACAGCAAGAACAACAACAACCACAACTTAATGGTTGAAGAGCGCGAGGATTTATTACTTCTCACAATTCTGTGGATTCTCTGGGTGGTTCCTCTTGGGTCTTGCAGCTTGCATCCAGCCAAGGGGTCAGCTGGGCCTGGGACAGCTAGGGCTGCTAGAGGGGCTGGGCCTCTCTTCGCACATGGACACTGGGCCCCTCTCTATACTGAGTGGTCTGTTAGCATTCGCTGGTGGCTGATTCCAAAAGATGAGAGCCAAAGCTGCACGGATTCGAGTCCTAGGCTGCACACCTCACAAGCATCACTTCTACTGCATTCTGTTGGTCAAAGCAAGTCACAACCCAGCAGATTCAAGGAGTAAGGAATAGGATCCCCCTCTGGATGGGAGGAGCAGCAATGTCATATTACAAAAGGGTGTGGACACATGCAGGGATTCTTACTGCCATCTTTGCAAACAATCCACCAAAACTTAAAAACTAAAAGCCTGAAGCACAAGCACTCTCCACCCCAGGCACACACACCCTGGAATTCCCTGTGTGACCATGGCACCACCACTGTGTATCCCGAGGATCCCAGCTCAGCCTTGCATCTCTGCCCTATCTCCCTCTTGCTCTCCCCTGTTGATCCCTCATGCACAGCCACAGTGAGCTGCCTAAAACACAAAGTTGACGGTGCCATTTCCTACTCAGCATCCTTCCAAGACCCTCCATTGCTCCTAGGATAGGGTTTGGACCAGTCTGAATCCAGAGGATCAGGATCCAGCAGGAACCAGAGGATAATTTGAGGAGGGTTTAAAAAGGAACCGTTTTTTGGGGTGTGTGCACTGTTTCCATCCTGAGGCCTGGAAGGATGAATGGAAGCAGCAGTTCCTGAACCAGGAAGACTCATGTGTGGGGGCCATTGCTGGTCAAGGGGCACGAGCAGGTCTGGTGACCCTGCAAGGGAGGAGCCAGGAGCAAGCATTCCCACCTCACCTTCCTCCATTCAGTGTGCTGCCAAGTTCCCCACTGCCTGAGCCCAACTAGAAGCTGGAGGGAAGGAGGGCCTGTGGCTGCAGTCCAGGCATGTAGGCCTCCTGGGAAAGGGAGAAGGGCAAAGACAGGCAGAGTGGATCTGGAGGGGTCAACGGAAGACGGAACATGTCCACTTCCAAGCCCGAGCTTCTCAGCCTGCCATTTGCCACTCTCCAGCATCTGGCCCAGCCTGTCCATCCTCATCTCTCTTCCTCCCTTACTCCATGCTCCCATCACTCGGAACCATTTGCATTTCTTTGTCTCAGCTACATTGTCTCACCTCTGAGTGTTTGCCCATGATGTCGGATGCCATGAAATGCCATCTCCTCCCCATTATCTCCCCCTTGTCTGGATAATTCCTACTCATCCTCCAATACTGATTTTATCTGTGCAAAGAAGTCTTTCCCAGTGCCTCTGGTTGAGAGGGGTTTCCTCTGGCTTCTCCAGACTTTCCATTCCTCTGCCACAGCCCTTAGCACCCTGGGGAGGAGGTGTTGCTGTCCAGGTAAGTGCTGCGCCAATGCCCCTGCCTCTAGTGCACTCCCTCCAGCCTACCCACAAACAGGACCTGCATCCTGTCTCACAAATAAAACCAAACTCTCAAAACGGTCTCCAATGCCTTGGGATAATGCCTAAACTCCTCCTCAGCCTGCATTCAAGGCCTTTATCATCTGCCCTCTAGACCCCACCAGCCTCACCTCTGGACCCTCTCCCCTTGCCACCTGTCACTCCCGCCCCCTTCGCTGCTCTCTGAATATACTCTGCTCTTGCACTGGCTTATTTATGGGCACACCGTTCCCTTCCTTCTGGAACACTCTTTCTTCTTGGTCTGGTCAGCCTCACTCACTTCCAAAGGTCGCCTCCTTTGTCAAACCTCATCCTACACTTCCACCCTCAAACTCTGCCCTTTGCCCTGAATCAGCCCTCTTTTGCACTATCTTCAGGGATGAAAGGGTCATAGTCATTCACAGGTGAGTTTACTTCTCTGTCTCCCAGTGGACTGGGAACCCCCTTAGGCCCTTATCCATGGTGGCTTCAGCCCCATTCAACCCAGCTCCACCGCCAGCACAGGACCTCAGCATCCCCAGTGAGTGGGAGGTGGTTGAGTAAATGAATTCTCACATGTGCGCTTCCTCTCAATCCCACCCACATGAGGCCTGGAGCAGGGATCAGGGGAAGAAGACTCAGGCCTTGCCTCTGAGGTGATTAAAGTAGTTCTGCATCACTGCATGACAGATCACTCCAAAATTTGGCTGCTTTAAACAACAAACCCTCATCGACTCTCGGTTTCTGGGGGTCAGGTGTCTGGGAATGGCTTAGTGGAGTGGTTCTGGCTCAGGGTTTCTCATGAGGTTGCAGCCAGGCTGGGGCTGGGGCCGGGGCTGTGGTCTCTGAAGGCCTGAGTGGGGCTGCAGGACCTGCTTGCAGGTCTACTTGTGTGGCTGTTGGCAGGAGGCTTCTGTTGTTTGCTATGTGGGCCTCTCCACAGCGCTGCCAATGACTTGGCTTCTCCCAGAGTGAGTGAGCCAAGAGAAAGGGAGAGGCCACACTGCCTTTTATGACCTGGTCTCTGAGTCTCACACTATCGATTCCACCTTACTTTCTTGGTTAGATGTGAGTCACTAAGTCCAGCCCACACTCCATACAAGGGTGTGAATACCCAGGGGTGGAGTCCCTGGGTGCCAGCTTGGAGGCTGGCTGCTACAGTGATGGTGGATGAGCTTCAGAGGCTAGACTGTACCACACTGATGCTGTTTACTTCTGCACAGGGCAGCTTGCCTTGGAGGACAGAGACTGAGCCAGCCATATAAAGGGGACCCAGAGGGGTGGGAGCAACAGTTTGAGCAAAAGCTGCAGGTAGGAATGATGACTGTGACCGCACCCCACCCCCCCAGCCTGGGCTAGGATGGAGTACAAGGTGGCCATTAGACAGACGGGTGCCAGGATGGGATATGGGAGTAGCGGAGAGGCTTGAGGGGCCAGAGGGGAAATGTCTCTCCTTCTTTCACAGCAACCTTGGAGGCTTCATGTTGAAGACATCAATAGCACAAGATGCAAGGTGTATAGAGCCCTGATCTCAGAGAAGGGCTGCCCAAGAGAGCCACCCAAGCAGGAATATCCATGCTGGACTTCGCATGTGCAAAAACACGCCCTTTTACTGGCTCAAGCCATTGAGATAGGATTGTGTTTGTTATGGTAATTGGCCTCCCCGACTAATGTGCCAGGAGTTATCCACGTAAGGACTCAATTATTACTTTAGCACCTCCTAACAACTCTCAGGGGCCCTCAGAGCCTGCCTCAGAGGCCTCACCCTTATGTGGGGAAGGCAGCCTCCTCCCCTCCATACACACACAGATAAAGGCAGCAGAGGATGGCAGGATGTGTCAGGCATGGTAGAGAGGGTCAGAGGCCCTCAAGTAATGGGGACAGCTAGAGTCTCCTCTGGAAATCAGCCTGTACTTTGACCTGGGGAGAAGTTCTCAGACATTATTTCCCAAGGGGACAAAGGGCCTGCTGAGGCACACTCCCTCTGATACTGCTTTATGGTGACTTGGCCAGGGGTTGGCCAGCATAGCACAGCCAGCAACCACGTGGCAGGGACAAGGCTGCAAGTGCAAGTCAGGTCCGCTTGCTGAGTCTCAGCTCCCAAGGGGACTGTGCTTTGTGAGGGTTCAGAAGCAGGAAGGAGGGAGAAGGGCATCCAGATGGAAGCTGCTGAGTGAGCAAACACAGAGGGGAGGGAAAATGTGGGGCACACGTTGGTGATAGCTGCAGGTGTGAGTCAGGGTGCAAGGGTGAGTTTCAAAGAAAAGGAGGCTAGAGGTAGGTCTCTTTTCAGAAAACTTTTATTGAGTCCTTGCTATGTGCCAAGTGCTGGGGACAGAGTGGCAACCAAGCTGGACTGGGTCCCTGGCTTTCCCTTGTCTACTGACTGGTGGAAGCCAAATGTCCAGTCAAGGAGTCAGGAATTTCTCCCAAAGGTAGGGAGGAGCCCTGGAAAGTCCTTGAGCTGGTGTAGGTCAAGGGCAAGGCCACATGGGCAAAAAATGCCTTAGGTTGAACCGGGCATTTGTCTTAATGACCTCACAGAAGGGCAGAGTCAGCACTCTGAGCCATTTACTGAGGACCTACTATGTGCTAGGATCTGGATGGGATGCTCTACATGTATTATGTCAAACACACCCACAGTGACCTCTTTATAATAGATGAGGTTCATTTGTCAGAAAGGCTAAAGGACTTTCTGGAATCCTGGCCCCAAGATATGGACTGCCTGCCCAGACAGCTATCACATGCTCCTCACATTCTGCCGGGTTCTGGCCTCAGACCCAGCAGAATGGCACAATGGAAATGGCAGAGGCCGGAGAGCCAGCCTGGCTGCGTGACCCTGTGCAAGTCAGGTCCAGTTGCTGAGTCTCGGTTTCTTCACTTCTAAATGCCCTTCCCACAAAAGGGTGTTCAATAAATGCCAGTTCTTCCTCCCTCTCCCCCTTTATACATTCCAGGAAATGGTTTTTGAAAGACCTGTGAGAGTTTGTGTCTATCACAAATGAGGTTAGGGCATTTCTTAGACTCTAGAGTCCCTTCACCCCCTGCTGGAAAATCAACCTGTTTCCCTTTTCAACAGTTGAACTGGTGTACATCTGGTCACATCTTTAGCAATAGGGTGAAGAGAAAATGAGGACAGGCAGCTCGTTTCTGGCAGCCCCTTTTAGCTTTTTTTTTTTTTTTTGAGACAGAGTCTTGCTCTGTTGCCCAGGCGCAGTGGCACAATCTCGGCTCACTGCAACTTCTGCCTCCCGGGTTCAAGCAATTCTCTTGCCTCAGCCTCCCAAGTAGCTGAGATTTCAGGCACATGCCACCAAGCCCGGCTAATTTTTTGTATTTTTAGTAGAGATGGGGTTTCACCATGTGGGCCAGGCTGGTCTCGAACTTCTGACTTCGTGATCTGCCTGCCTCGGCCTCCCAAAGTGCTGGGATTACAGGCTTGAGCCACTGTGCCCAGCGTCAGCCCCTTTTAAAGGGAAACTTAAAAGAACAAAAAACAGCCACAAAACTGTCCCTATCAATAACATGTCAATGATTAAAGATCAAAAGAGACCCTCCTCTTTTTTCTTTTTTTTTTGAGACAGAATTTCGCTTTTGTTGCCCAGACTGGAGTGCAATGGCACGATCTTGGCTCACCGCAAACTCCGCCTCTCAGGTTCAAGCAATTCTCCTGCCTCAGCCTCCTGAGTAGCTGGGATTACAGGCCTGCGCCACCACACCCGGCTAATTTTGAATTTTTAGTAGAGATGGGGTTTCTCCATGTTGGTCAGGCTGGTCTCAAACTCCCGACCTCAGTTGATCCACCCGCCTCAGCCTCCCGAAGTGCTGGGATTACGGGCGTGAGCCACTGTGCCCAGCCAAAAGAGCCCCTCCTCTAAAAAAAAAGTAAAATTGTCAAAAGCCTGCATTTGGGGATGCCCTAGGTCAATGCTTCTTGAAATGTCTGTGGTAAACGACCAGATTTTTGGGTTTTGCTTTTTTTCCCAATCCTTCATGGACCTATCCATTTTACAAGACACAATATAAGTTACTAGAAAAATGAGAAAAGAAAACCAAGACATAGTATAATGTTTTATTATTAGTTTCAACAGACATAAAATTACTGTGCCATATTGCTCTGAAGTCTCTGAACAGTTCTGCTCCATTTCTGTAATTATTTTGTCAGGAACCAGTAACAAGCTGTTCATGGACGTGCATTGAGTCTCCAGACCACACTGGAGTAACACAGCCCTGCCCTGGAACTCTTTGTTGTGACTAACTGCTGGCACTGTAAGGTTGTTGCGAGTTAAGAAACACAAAACTAACCAGTGAATTGCAAAGTGCTATACACTGATTGGTTAGGGATGTCATCTTAGCCACTTTCACCCAGATAAGCTGAGAAGGCTCCTAGAAGGGCAGGGCTTGCCTGAAGTCACATAGCTGGTAAGTGGCAGATGCAGAACTGGCATCCCAGTTCCCACCCAGTGCTTTTTCCACTCTGCCTTTGGGCAGTGGATACGAGTATGTGTCCCCAGGTGCATTTTCAAGGAAGAACTCCATTCCCAGCTGCAGGAAGTGTAGTCTGCCCCTTCTGAGATCACCTCCACTGCAGAGAGCTGCCTCTGCAAGGGCATACAGCCCATGACTGAGCCAGCCAGGGTAGAAAGGCCGGGCCACGTCAGCCCAGATCAATACATTTCAGTTTGACGTCTCCCTCCATCCAAATTTGCTGCCTTCCCTTCCTTCTTGTGGTATTGACTCCAAAGGTTCTCTAAGAAACATCCTGTAGGCTACACACCATCTCAGAATCCACTTCCTGGAGAACCCAATCTGTGACATCATGCGTATTTGAAGGGGTAAATCTCAGTACGAGGCTCGGAGAGGTTAACTAATTTGTCTGCAGTCACACTGTTTTTAAGTGGTGGAGCGAGGATTTGAATTCAGATCTGACTGCAAAGGCTGTATTTTTGTCTAATAAAGTGTGACCTGACTACCAGCTTGGGAAACAAAAGAAAGGATCAGAATAGTCAGATTTAATCTGTAAAATTAAAAATAACTCTTATTTATTCAAAATGGCACAGCCATTTTAGAAGACAGTTTGGCAGATTCTCATAAAGTTAAACATAGACTTACTACACAACTCAGCAACTGTGCTCTTAGGTATTTACCCTACCGATTGGAAAACAAGTCTATATGAAAACCTGCACATGAATGTTTATGGCCACTTTATTCATAATCACCAAAAACTGGAAGCAACCAAGATGTCCTTCAATAGGTGAATGGATTTTTTTAAAAACCTGTGGTTCAATCCATGCAATGGAATCCTATTCAGAAATACAGATAACTGAGCTGTAAATTCACACAATAGCATGGATGAATCTTAAGTGCATTTTGCTAAGCGAAAGAAGCCAGACCAAAAAGGCTACATACTGTATGATTTCACTTCTATGACATTCCGGAAAAGGATAACATATAGGGACAAAAAAACATATCAGCTATAGGGAGCCTATGGCTGAGGAAGCACTGGGAATTTTCTAGGGTGGTAGAACTATTTCCTATGGTATTATAGTGCTGTCTACCTGATACTATGCATTTGTTAAAAATCACAAGGTAGGCCAGGAGCGGTGGCTCACGCCTGTAATCCTACCACTTTGGGAGGCCGAGGTGGGCAGATCACCTGAGGTCAGGAGTTCGAGACCAGCCTGGCCAACATGGTGAAACCCCGTCTCTACTAAAAATACAAAAATTAGCCAGGCTAGGTGGCAGGCGCCTATAATCCTAGCTACTCGGGAGGCTGAGGCAGGAGAATCGCTTGAACCCAGGCAGTGGAGGTTGTGGTGAGCCAAGATCATGCCACTGCACTCCAGCCTGGGTGACAAGAGTGAAACTCCATCTCGAAAAAAAAAAAAAAAAAAAAAACCCACAAGGTAAACTTTAATGCACAGAAATTAAACTTTTAGAATCGCCCAAAAAGTTAAGGTATCCCAGGGTAGAATGCAGACTGTGATGATGAAAGAATCTCAATTGTCTTATGAATGTATGAGAAAACTTCACTGAAGGGAGTGAGAGAACAAAGGGCTGACCTAAGTAACTTTGGGAATGAATATTTTGACTGGAAACTGCAAGACTGATGTAAAAATACAATGTCCATAAACACTGCACCGTAGTTGGTAAAGCTGAATTTCTCATGGGGGTGCAGGATAACAAGTCTGAAACTGCCATACATGTGTTGCAATTGAACACATAAGTAAATAGACGACAGGGGCCAGTTTTCTCACTGTTGGAGAAGGAGGATGACTAGAATGATCCATGTGGTAAGGAATTAGAGGGAGACATCAGTATGAACTCATGTTTAGTTTAATATAGACACAGCTGGATAGATGCAATTATAAATAGGTATGTATACATGGGAAATATATGTCTCCTAGCTCTGTCTTCTGAGAGGGACTAGAAACAGTGGCACCCCAGTAGCAACTAGCAGACCGAGAGCTCAGATCTTGGTGTCTAATACCTTTCTCTAAAAAAAGGATTCCTGGCTGGACACGGTGGCTCATGCCTGTAATACCAGCACTTTGGGAGGCCGAGGTGGGAGAATCATGAGGTCAGGAGTTCGAGACCAGCCTGGCTAACATGGTGAAACCCTTTCTGTACTAAAAATACAAAAAAATTAGCCAAGCGTGGTGGCAGGCACCTGTAATCCTAGCTACTCGGGAGGCTGAGGTGGGAGAATTGCTTGAATCCACGAGGTGAAAGTTGTAGAGAGCCAAGATTGTACCACTGCACTCCAGCCTGGGAGACAAGAGCAAAACTCCATCTCAAAAATAAAATAAAATAAGTAAAAAGTAAAAATAAATATAAAAAGAATTCCTGAGACACTTAAAGAAATGCCTGATTCTAGGGCTGAAGCAGGGAAAATGCAAGATGAGCCTGAAAAATCTTGTAGTGCCAGAAAGTAAAGAAGTGCTTAAAAAAACAAAATGATGAGGATGTCTCAAAAGGACACAGGAGCCAAACTGAACAAGCTCCCAATGTCCACAGCTGCAACAATTCAAACAATAAAATAAACAACATAGTACTGGGATTGTAATCCAAAGTGTAAAATAAATATCCATGGGTACATACTGATATAAATGATTGAATAATACATAAATGGGAGAGAAGAGACAAATCTCCCTAAGAGAAGAATCCCAAATAATTTCTGTAGATATTCCCCCGAGATGAAGCTCAGCCCTCTCCCAGTTGAACTGGGATGTGCTTAGAGACTTGCTTCCAAGGGTAGCATAGAGAAAGAGCTGGGTGTGGAGGGAGGGACAGGGAGTAACTTTACAGCGAAAACACCTAGGAAACACTACCTCTGCCAGGTGATCAAGGTTAATATCACCAGTGATAAGTCATGTTGATAGTAAGTACCCTTGATGCGTGGTGATGAGAATGGCACATCACTCCTGTGGCCTTTCTCCCCAAACGCCATAACCCCAGTTTAATCAGGAGAAAAACATCATATAAATCCATATTGAGGAACAGCCCACAGAACACCTGACCTGTACTTCTCAAAACTAAACATCATCAAATACAAGGAAAATCTGAGAAACTGTCACAGACCAGAGGAGGCTAAGAAGACATGATATCTAAATGAAATATGGTATCCTGGATGGAATCCTCTAACAGATAGAAGTCACTAGGAAAAACCAGTAAAATTGGAATAAAATAAGGAGTTTGATAGTAATGTGCCAATCTTGCCTTTTTAGTTGTGACAAATGTGCAATAGTTCTGTAAAATGTTACAGAGGTAACATTTAAGATGAAGCGTGTATAGGAATTCTCTTTACTATCTGTGCATCTTTTCTGTAAATCTGAAACTATTCTAAAATTAAGATTTTATTTACATTGAGAAAAATTTCTGTGAGATGTCATATTAGGTTTCTGCAGCTGTTATAGCAAATTATCACAAACTTGGTCAGTTAAAACAACAGAAATGTATCCTCTTATAGTTGTGGAGGCAGGAAGTCTGAAATCAGTGGCAATGGTGTCAGTTTGACAAGGTGCCAGGAGGGCCACTTCCCTCCAGAGGCTCTAGGGGAGAATCTGTTTCCTTAACTTGTCCAGCTTCTAGAGCTACTTTCCTTGGCTCATGGGCCCTTCCTCCATCTCCACAGGTAGCAGCATCTTCAAATCTTTCTCTCTGCTTCCACCATCACATCATCTGCTGCCCTCTGTGTCTCGTAGAATCTCTCTCTTCTTCCCTCTTATGAACATGTAATGGCATTCAGAGCCTGTCCATATCATCCAGGGTAAGCTCCCATCTCAAGATCCTCAGCATAATCACATCTGCAGAGCACCCTCAACCTTTTTTGCCATGTAAGCTAACATCCACAGGTTCTAGAGACTAGGATGTAGATATCTTTTGGGGGGCCATTTTTCAGCCTACCACAGATGCTAAGCAAGTTCTTCATTCTCTCTGAGACTCAGATTCCTCATCCGGAAGTGATATATGCAAATGTGAAGTAAATTAGGAGGGCTGATCTGCCACTGGACTGGTAGAAGGGGAAGGCAGGAGCCTGAAGAGCCCCTTGTCTTGGGCAAATGAGACCTGACACTACTCCTCTCTTCCCCATGTGTTCCTCCCCTCCACACTGGCCGTGTCCCCATGGTAGTATAAACAAAGAAATCTGGGGTTGGGGATCCTAAGACCTGAGTTCAAGTCCCAGTCCTGTCAGCAACTTGCAGCATGTCCTTGGGTAAGTCACTTTCCGTAACTGGAGTATACAGTGATTCTACAAAACACATATATGTTAATTCTGCCCTGGGAAAGGGCTGGAGAGGGACTACTGAGATCCCTCTTGCCCTGAGAGGTCATAATTATAGGATGTTTATATTCCTGGCGCCTTTCTTTTGACTAAAGGATCTAGGTCCCTCCTAGTAACTAGAGCCCAGTGGAAGCAGCAATGCTTAGTAATGGTAGTAATGGCAAAGGTTTAGGCACTGTGGCTTGTGGGAGGGTGAAGAGGGAAGGGAAGCGCCTCCTGTTTCTTACTCGCTTCTGCCAAGGCCCCATTAGTCTAGACTAGGGGTGAGCAAGCTACAGCCTCTGTTTGAATGACCCGTGGGCTAAGAACGGTTTTTACAGATGAACATTTGAAATCAATTTAATGATAGGAAACACTAACTTTAAGCCCCAGTGAACTAAAATGTCATCTTCCAAAAAAGAATTTCATTATTCTTATTACAAGACCTATGTTACAAAAAATTATACTCAATTATTTACTTTGGGTTTACAGTTAAAATTTTGTAGCCAGATGTGATGTCATGCACCTTAGTCCCAGCTATTCTGGAGACTGAGGCGGGAGGATCGCTTGAGCCCAGGAGCTCTGGGCTGTAGTGTGCTATACCAATTGTGTGTTCACACTCAGTTCAGCATCATTATGGTGACTTCCTGGGAGTAAGGGACCACCAGGTTGCCTAAGGAGGGGTAAACCAGCCCAGGTCAGAAATGGAGCAGGTCAAAACTCCTGTGCTGATTAGTAGTGGGATCACACCTGTGAATAGCCACTGCACTCCAGCCTGGGCAACTTCATGAGACCCCATCTCTTTAAAAAAAACAAAAAACAAAAATAGGCCAGGCATGGTGGCTCATGCCTGTAATCCTAGCACTTCGGGAGGCCTAGGCGGGCAGATTGCCTGAGCTCAGGAGTTAAAGACCAGCCTGGGTAACATGGTGAAATCCCGCCTCTACTAAAATTCAAAAAAATATTAGCTGGGCGTGGTGGTGGGTGCCTGTAGTCCCATCTACTTGGGACACTGAGGCAGGAGAACTGCTGGAACCCAGGAGGCGGAGGTTGCAGTGAGCCGAGATCGCACCACTGCACTCCAGCCTGGGCAACAGAGTGAGACTCCATCTCTAAAAACAACAACAACAACAACAACAAATGTCTTGTAGAAACACATTTCATCGCTTGTTATATGAATACCTGCATAATATCCTGGACTTTGCCTTTTGGCCTGCAAGCCTCTATCAGCCCTCAATTAATGAGTTGTCTTATCTTCCACCTCAAATCTGTCTTAAGCTATCCTCCCTCCACTTTGCAGCCAGAAGGATCTTTCCAATGTAAGTCTGACCACACCATTCCCTTGATTCAAACTTCCCAGTGGTCTATCTGTCCAGCTTCTTGGCTGGCGTACAGCCCGCACAGTCTGGTTTCTGTCTTCCTTCCCAGCCACTCTCTACCCTCCAGCCATGTTGAACTTCCAATTCTCCAGGGTACCTTGCTTCCCCCAGGACCAGCATTTTACACAAGCTGTTCCCTCTGCCTAAGATGCTGTTTACTACCCAAGTTCAATTCCTCCTTGGTTTTTTAAGTCATTTTAGACATTAACTCCACCAAAAAGCCATCCCTGATCCAACTTCCCTCCAGGCTGTGAGGCGCCTCCTCTGGGCTTCCACAATTCCCTGCTTCCTTCCAGCCTAGCACTGATCACACTTTTGTTTTTTGGTGGTGGTTTTTTTTTTTTTTTTTTTAGATGGAGTTTCACTCTTGTTGCCCAGGCTGGAGTGCAATGGCGCGATCTTGGCTCACCGCAACCTCTGCCTCCTGGGTTCAAGGGATTCTCCTTGCCTTAGCCTCCTGAGTAGCTAGGATTATAGGCATGCGCCACCATACCCAGCTAATTTTTGTATTTTTAGTAGAGACTGGGTTTCTCCATGTTGGTCAGGCTGGTCTCGAACTCCCAACCTCAGGTGATCTGTCTGCCTCGGCCTCCAGAATTGCTGGGATTACAGGCGTGAGCCACCGCACCCGGCCTTGATCACACTTTTAAAATGTCTATGGCCTACACCAGACTGGGAGCCCCTCAGAGCCGAGGTTGGTCTGATTAAGCACTGATGTCCCCACTTCTCAGTGGCAAGGCTCCTGCTAGCTCCTACACTTTGGGGAGGGAGCAGGAGCTGGGTGTCAGGAGGCCCAGTCCATTTCCTTCCCTGGACTGTAGTCCCTCATCTGTATGATGGAAACTGAGGGCCCCTGGCTGATCCTCTAAGGACTGGGAGTGAAATTTTGGGGGTAGGGACAGCAGCTGAGCTCCAAGACACCCTTATCAGTCCTCTATAGGCAACCCCAGACGGACATGAGACTGGGCTCTGCAACAGGCGTGATCTGGGCCATTCCAGCCAAAGGTCAATCCTCAGTAGCCAGCTGCAACTGGCCTGGCCCTGGACCCTGCTTGCCCATCCCCCTACCCTCTCCTCCCCTGAGAGCCAGGAATAAAAAGGATCTTGGCTGGTCACACTGCTGGTGTGGGCTCAGGAACACGTGTGCAGACATGTATGTATGTCTATGGCTATGCTTCTGCAAGAACATCTCTATGTGTGTATGGGCTCGTGTGAAAGCATGTACACACCTGTGCATGAGTCTGTGGGTGCATGCCTGTGCACTAGTGTGTGTGCTCCACAAGCATAGTCATGCAAGTATGCTCCTGTGCCCCCATGTGTCTGAGTGTGCATGGCTATGGGTGTGATTCTGTGCATGTTTATCAGCAGGTGTTGAGAGGAGAGAGGAGAGTCAGCCCCCTTCAGCCCTGCCAAACGATGACATCTGGTTCTTTGGGATTCCCCTGACCCTGTTCCCTGCCCTCACACTCCAATGCTCTCATTTGAGTGGCCAGATTCTGGCACCCAGTCTAGCGGGACCCTCACCTCTTCTCTTATCAATCCTGTGCTTTGCAGGGAGATCTAGAATCCTGAAATAATCAGGATGAATCTAAGGGTGGTGAAGGGGACACTGGAATGTCCCACCAGATTCCCTTTTATCATTCTGTGTACACCATTCTATTGGCTTTTCTTGCTAACCACCTGCCTATGCAACTCTCCTGACTTGCCTTGTACTACCGAAGACAATTTTCCCCATGTGCAGAGAGGATGGTAAATGTCTGGGAGTTACATTACCCCATTCTCCCCTCAGCTGACCCTCAGACTAAATGGCGAAAGGCACCTGCCTTGCTTTCCATTGGAACAAACTCTGGAGCAAAAGCCACCTCCTGGAGCTCCCCTGAGGGATCAGGCTGAGGTTGCACTGAACTCGAGTCACAAGCTTGCTTTGCTTTTCCCCTCCCCTGCCCTGCTTCCCCAACACCCTCTTTAGTTTCTCTCGTGGGCATTTCCTTCACAAACCAATAATCTCAGGGTCGGCTTCCAGGGAACCAACCTAAGACAGAGAGGATGAGCCTAGAAACCATGAACCCTGACTATCTCCCTGCACCACCAATGTACAAAGAGGACACTGAGGCTCAGAGAGGGGGTGTCTATCTACAGAGGCCCCCTCTTTGCATGCTGCACTTGCCTCCTTCATCTCCATCACCTACCTTACCACCACCTCCCCTGCAGGCCCCAGGTCCTCTCTGCAATGCCCTCAATATCCTTGGGTTAGAAAAGTTTCTTGAGCCTGCTTAGATCTCCCAATCCTGGGGGTGCCCCCTCATGTCTCCTTGGAGAGTGAAGCACTCAGGATTGAAAAGCAAAACAAAAAAAAAAAAAGAGAGAGAGAGAGATCTGAAGATGGGGATCAGCAAGGCAAGAATTCCTCTGCCAACGCCCCCTCACTGTCTCCAAGGGGGGACAACTGGGAGGCAAATGGTGTTCGGGTGGTAAGATCTCACTTCTCATTCTCAGATGAGGCTGTGTATGGTAGAAAAGGTACTGTTCCGGAAATTGAGAGACCTGGATTCCAACTTCAACTCTCTCATCACCTGACTAAATAACTTTAAAGAAGTCAACCCTTCAGAGTTGAAACTTCAAGAGTTTCAAGAGTCAAAACATCTGAGTCAAAGCTCTGAAGAACTCCATTTCCCCATCTGTGGAACGGCAGCGGTGGAAGACAGAGAAGTGTAGCATTTCAGAGACAAGATTCCAGCCTCAAATTCACTTCCTAGACACATGGCAATCTCTTCGAATACACAAATCAGTTACTAGCCCTGTCTGTGCCTTAGTTTCCTCATTTGTCAATGGAGATGATTGCAGGACTGACCTCATGGGTTGTTCTGAGGATTAAATGGGATACCGCATGTAGAGCCCTTTGCAGGTCCCCAGCACACAGCGAGCTTTAGATAGCTGGTGGCTATTTTTGCCCTTGTTATGTATCATTCCAGAGTTGTATAACTGGCTTGGTCCTGTGGCCTCACCAACTTGACACAACTCCTAGGCTCTGTAAAAGTCAAAGGACATTGCACAGAGGAGACAATGTCTGGCGGAAGGAGAGTTTAAAGAGCTTCCCTTCTCCCAGTCTCACCTGCCCTGCCTCTAATGCCTTTCCTGGCTTCAGAAAGAAGAAACAGATTCCCCAGGGGCTCCGGGCACACAGCTGGGCACACAGCTGGGCGCCCAGGTGAGCTGATCCGTGTGGGATGAGTGTGCGGCTCTAACCTGACATGGTCTGCTGAATAGCACAGCCAAATCCTATTTCCTTTCCATTTAGTGAAGTGGCTCGAAATAATGCAGGTGTAATCTTTTCCCACTTTCTGTGCCAGCATTCATTCAGAGAGGGTTTTGTTGTTACTGATGTTGCTGTTTTTGTTTTATTGTGATTCTTCAGGTTAGAATGTATTTATTTTGTAATATTTCTTTAAAATTTTTGAAATTATGGTGAAATATAAGGAACACAAAATTTACCATTGGAACCATTTTTAAGTGTACAGTTCAATGGTGTTAAGCACATTCACATTGTCAGGTAACCATCACCACCACCCATCTCCAGAAAGTTCTTCATCTTGTAAAAGCAAAACTCCATTAAACAATAACTCCCCACCCCCTCCAACCCCCTTGTCTTTGCTTTTTGTTGTTGTTGATCTGTGCAAGAATTGGGTTTTGTAGTATGATCTCTTTAATAAATATTCACCAATGGTTTCCTGACCTGGCACTGTACTAGGCCTGGAATGCAGGGGGTACATGAGGCTTATCATCAGCTCTGAAGGTTTAGGATTCAATAAGACTGAAAAAATGGAGGAAATTTTTTTTCATGTATTCATTCAACAAAATGTTCCTGACCCTATCAGGCCCATGGGACCAAGAAACAGCAATGGAAGATCAACCCTCTCCCCACCCTGGAGGTACTCATGTCCAATGCCAGAGTAAAGCAGCTGGTGTGACCAGTGGCTATCTGGGCTTCCCCTCCCCATGCCTCTCTGCTTAGCCAAATCCTACCCCCGCACTAGCAGAGGGAAGCACAAACCGCTATGGAAATGCAGGGGTGCAAACAACCCATTGCGTACCCATAGGTGTGCAGGAACTATGGAAGGCTGAGGGTGGAGAAGAGCTGAGAAAGGATTGATCAAAATTAAAAACTTGTATGTTTGAAAGGACACTATCGAGAAATGTTAAAGATAACCCACAGAATGGGATAAAATATTTGTAAAGCATATATCTGATAAGGAACTGGTATCTACAATACATTAAGAAATCTTGCAACTCAAAAATAAAAAGACAACCTAATTAAAAAATGGACAAAGGATCTGACTAGACTCTTCTCCAAAGAAGATACATAAATGCCCAATAAACACATGAAAAAAATGCTAAACATTGGCCAGGCACAGTGGCTCACATCTGTAATCTCAGCACTCTGGGAGACCAAGGTAGGAAGATCACATGAGGCCAGGAGTTTGAGACCACCCTGAGCAACAAAGTGAGACCCTCATCCCTACACACACAAAAAAAGAAAAAAAATTAGCCCAGGGATGGTAGCACATACCTGTAGTGCCAGCTACCCAGGAGGCTGAGGTGGGAGGATCTCTTGAGCCCAGGAAGTCAAGGCTGCAGTGAGCCATGATTGTCTCACTGTACTCCAGCCTGGATGACAGTGAGACCCTGTCTTTAAAAAAACAAAAAAAAAATTTGTTAGTCATCAGAGAAATATGAATCAAAACTACAGTGAGACACCACTTCATACCCACTAGGATGGCTAGAATAAAAAAGTCAGGTAATAACAAGTGTTGTCGAGGATGTGGAGAAATTAGAACCCTCAAACACTACTGGTGGGAATGTAAAATGGTGCAAGCAATTTGAAAAATAGTTTGGAAGTTCTTCAAAAATTTAAGCATGTGGCCGGGCATGGTGGCTCACGCCTGTAATCCCAGCACTTTGGGAGGCCGAGGCGGGTGGATCACGAGGTCAGGAGATTGAGACCACCCTGGCTAACATGGTGAAACCCCATCTCTACTAAAAATACAAAAAAAAATTAGCCGGGCGTGGTGGCAGGCGCCTGTAGTCCCAGCTACTCAGGAGGCTGAGGCAGGAGAATGGCGTGAACCCAGGAGGCAGAGCTTGCAGTGAGCCGAGATCGCACCACTGCACTCCAGCCTGGGCAACAGAGTGAGACTCCGTCTCAAAAAAATAAAAAATAAATAAAAAATAAAAAAATTAAGCATGAAATTACCATTGGATTCAGCAATTTCACCCCTAGGTTTATCCCCAGAGAAATGAAAACATATTCACACAAAAAGTTGTACACACATGTTCATAGCAGCATTATTCATAACAGCCAAAAGGAGGAAACCACCCATATGTCCATCAACTGATGAACAGATAAACAAAAGGCGTTAGGTTGGTGCGAAAGTCATTGAGGTTTTTGCCAATAGCATTCCTACAGTGGATTACTATTTGATCGTAAAAAGTAATGAAATACTGGCCGGGCGTGGTGGCTCACGCCTGTAGTCCCAGCTACTCGGGAGACTGAGGCAGGAGAATGGCGTGAACCCAGGAGGTAGAGCTTGCAGTGAGCCAAGTTTGTGCCACTGCACTCCAGCCTGGGCATCAGAGCGAGACTCCGTCTCAAAAAAAAAAAAAAAAAAAAGTAATGAAGTACTGATACAGGGTACAACAAAGATGAACCTTGAAAACATGCTAAGAGAGAAATCAGAAAGAAAAGATCACATTTCATGATTCAGTTTAACCATTTCAAAGTGTATAATTCAGTGGCATTAATTACATTTACAATGTTGCACAAATAATACCATCTCATTCCAGAATTTTTTTTGATCCCCCCAACCATAAGCTTCATACCTATTCTCCCTTCTCTCCAGGCCTTGGCAACTACAGAGTTTTTGGTGTATTTTTGTTTTGCTTTTTTGAGATGATGAAATGTTCTAAAATTGATTGTGGTGACGGTTGCACAACTTTGTAAACATACTAAAATCCATTGAATTGTATACTTTAAATTAGTGAATTGTGTGGTATATGCATTAAATCTCAATAAAGCTGTTACAAAAAGAAAGAAAGAAAGAAACATTGAGAAGAATCCTCTGACATTCCAGTCTCTCCCCTCAGCACGTTAGCAGTGGTCAACCACTAGAAAAATTTGCAAACATGGCAACAACAAAACCCAAACCTAGCTCAACTCTGACTAGATCAGCTCAAAAACCATGCCTCTTTTTCTCTTAGAAATATACATGATATTTGAAATTCCATCAAAAAATAGGTGACACTCACACACACAAAAATATCCATTATCAAGAAATAAAACACACAGAAGAACCAGACTGAAAGAAAAGTGAAACTATAAGATGCTGGGGCCGGGCGCAGTGGCTCACGCCTGTAATCCCAGCACTTTGGTGGATCACCTGAGGTCAGGAGTTCGAGACCAGACTGACCAACATGGTGAAACCCCGACTCTACTAAAAATACAAAATTAGCTGGGCATGGTGGCGTGTGCCTGTAATCCCAGCTACTTGGGGGGCTGAGGCAGGAGAAAAGCTTGAACCCAGGAGGCGGAGGTTGCAGTGAGCCGAGATCGCGCCATTGCACTCCAGCTTGGGTAACAAGAGCAAAACTCCGTCTCAAAAAAAAAAGATGTTAGAAGTGTAAGACAGAGGTTTTAAAATAACTATGATTAGTAAGTGAAAGGATCCAGTGGAAAAGACAGACAACCTGAATGAACAGATGGAGAATTTTAGCAGAGAGATGAAAACTATATTTTAAAAAAAGAGTCAAATGAAGTGCTAGAAATAAAAAACAACATATCAAAGATTAAGTAGTCCTTCGATGTGCTCAACAACATGAAGATAAAAAAGTGTGTGTATTGGACACAGGGAGGGGAACAACACACACCAGGGCCTGTTAGGGGTTGGGGATGAGGGGAGGGAAGTTAGAGGACAGGTCAATAGGTGCAGCAAACCACCATGGCACACATGTACCTATGTAACAAACCTGCACATTCTGCACATGTATCCCATTTTTTGTTTTTAGAATAAATTTTAAAAAAAAGCAAAAAGAAAAGAGTATGTATGAGTTGGGGCAGCATGGCAGGAAACAGAGCATCTAAGACCTGTACAACAATATCAGTCTAAATATGTGTGTAATTGGAGTTCTAGAAGGAAAAAGAGAGAAGAAAAAAGAGAGAAAGTTCAAAGAGACAATGGCCGAGAATTTTCCAAATTTAATAAAAGACAACAAATCACAGATCCAAGAATTCCAGAGAGCCCCAAGCAGGATAAATACAAAATATATACCCACCTAGATATAAAAACCACCAAACAACAAAATCAAAAGTAAATATTAAAGATAACCAGAGAAAAAATGAAATATCACATACAAAAGAACAAAGATAATATTTACTGCAGATTCTTGTCAAGAGTTTTTGCAAGGCAGAACACAATGGAGTGACATCTTCACTAAAGGGAAAAAGCTGTCATCTCAGATTTCTATTCCCAGGGGAAATGTCATTCCAAAATGAAGATAAAATAAAGACTTTTAAGACAAAGCTTAAGAGAATTAATTGCCAGCCGACCCACACAACCAGAAATGTTAAAGGAAATTCTTTAGGTGTAATACCAGATGGAAATTCAGATTTACACAAAGAGATAAAGAGTGCTGGGAACTGTAAAAGAAAACAAAAGTCGGGCATGGTGGCTCATGCCTGTAATCCTAGCACGGCCGAGGCGGGCAGATTCCCTGAGGTCAGGAGTTTGAGACAAGCCTGGCCAACAGGGCGAAACCCCGTCTCTACTAAAAATACAAAAAAAATAGCTGGGTGTGGTGGCACATGCCTGTAATCCCAGCTACTTGGGAGGCTGAGGCAGCAGAACTGCTGAACCCGGGAGGCAGAGGTTGCAGTGAGCCAAGATTGCGCCACTGCACTCCAGCATGGGCAGACAGAGAGAGACTCCCTCTCAAAAAAAAAAAAAAAAGAAAAAGAAAGAAAGAAAAAGAAAAAATAAAAATAATAAAAAAGGATTTGAATCAATAATCTAAACTTAAGAAAAAGGGCAAAATATAGCCAAAGCAAATGGAAGGTATAAAGATAAAAGCAGAAGTAAGTGAAATTGAAAACAGATACATAGAAAAAATCATTGAAACCAAAGGGTTTTAATGAAATAAATAAAATGGATAAATCTGTAGTCAGATGGGTCAAGAAAAAAGTAAAGACACAAATTACCAATGTCAGGAATGAAAAGAAGATATCACTAAAGCTCCTACAGATATTATAAGAATAACCAGTGGCTATTATGAACAACTTTATGCTAATGTATTTGATATCTTATGAAATGACCTAATGGAGGCCCTCAGAAATGGCCAAGTCATTTCTTCCACATCTGTGACTGGTCTAGTTGTGAGGCTCGGGGCAGCCATGAAGGGAAGGTCTACACAGTGTTCAAACTGCTGTGGGGATCAAGCCTTCAGCCCTAAGTGGATGGGGTTAGCCTGGCAGAGGCCACACTGTGCTAACTGACCGGGTTCAAAATCTCAAGTTTATCTCAGGTCTGAGCCTGTTTCTCAACATCAGGTACACAAGAAATGGTGGCCATGGACTTAATTCTGGAGATTGCCCAATGGCAGTGTTGGAAAACCCCCACATTTAGGCTTTTCTTTTCTGTCCAAGCCACGTTGGACACCATCTGACACAGGGTTCTCTCTCTATCTCTCTCTCTCTCCTCATCACCCCACCACTCCACCCCTTCTTCCATTCAGGCCCAGGTAAATAGAATAAGAACAAGCAAGGGCTTTGATATCGAAATAACCAAGATTCAAGTCTCTGCTCTTCCTCTAACTAGCTACCACTTCTCTAAGCCTCAGTTTACTCATTTATATTTTAATGTTGTGAACTCACACCTCCAAGATTGCTGTAGAGGTTAAATAACAAGATGCATGTATACTGTTATGAACAAGTTCAGGGCTAAATTCCTATCAGTCTCTGGTCTCTTCCCAACTCCAATGCAGATTACTCCCTCCTCTCAGTTTGACCTTGAACTTCAGAAGCTCCAGGAAGCCAGGGACTGGGTCTGTTTTCTTCTCACCATTGTATCGCTAATACCTACACAGGTCTTGCAAGGCAAATAGCATGTATATAATAATTGTGTTAAATGAATGAGTGAATGAATAAATGGATGAATGAATGACAACAGTCATTCTAGGTACCATGAGATTTAATACTGGATGCCAAAATGTATTTTCCAAGTTCCCAGAGTGCACATGATTGCAGAGGCAGGAATGTGCAACAAGACGGATAAGATCCAGTCTTTACCCTTGAAGAACCCAATAGTGTTTTCTGGTGACTGCCTTGTGCCAGATCTGCTCAGAATCAGCTTTGTCCCTGCCTACAGTCAGGTGGAGAGGGAGGAATGTAGACAGATACATTATTGGAGGTGGCTCACGCCTGTAATCCCAGCATTCTGGGAGGCCGAGGTGGGCAGATAACTTGAGGTCAAGAGTTCGAGACCAGCTTGGCCAACATGGTGAAACCCCATCTATACTAAAAATACAGAAAAAAAGAAAAAATTGCCAGGTGTCCCGGCTACTTGGGAGGCTGAGACATGAGAATCACTTGAACCCAGGAGGCAGAGGTTGCAGTAAATCGAGACTGCACCACTGCTCTCCAGCCTGGGCGACAGAGCAAGACTCCATCTCAAATATACGTATATATATAAAACAAACTGTTTGCTTCTCCAAAATGTGGCTTCTCCAAGCTGTGAACTTCTAGCCGGGAAGGACTCTACTCCCAAATTTCCAGCCCAAACCCCAGTGTTAAAGTTTTTGTTTGTTTGTTTGTTTTTGTGCAGCAAGCAGCAGAAGTGTTAAAGTTTAAGTGAAAGTTTTAAAAATGGGTATGTGTGGTTGTAAAGAAGGCTTCTTGGAGGAAGATGCATCAAGACAGGACAGATGGACAGGGTGTGAAAAAGGGGGAGCTTGGGGAAGGGCTTGAGTTCAAGAGCACAGTGTGGGCAGGGACCCAGAGGTGGAAAAGCACGTTCAGGGGCACGGCAAGTGACCTGATGGGCCTAGGGAGCTGGACCCACATCAGAGCACCGCGGTGGGAGAGGAGTGGAGGCGGCTGGAGAGAGTGGCAGGAGCAGGATGATGTGAGGCCTTGAATACCAAGTTAAGGAGCTGGGGCCTCATCCTAAGAGCTATGGGGAGCCACGAGAAACAGTGGTTGGGTTCTGTGTTCCAAAACTCATTCTGGGAATCTGGAGACAGGGGACCAGTGAAGAGGGCAGTACAGCTGTCTATGCAAGGTGGCATGGCCCAAGGCAGAAGAGAGAGGGAGAGAACTGTTTCCTGGTTGTTGGGCATGGAGGTATCAGTGTGAATGTTTTTATATGTGTCCATGAGCACAAGCAATCTTTCTCAGAGGGTCAGCCTAAAAAAAAAACCCAACCCTATTCAGTTTCATGACCCAGCATACCCAGCAGCCTGGGGGAGGCCAAAGTTACCAAAGAAAGAGGCTGAGAGACATTCAGTCAAAGCCTGACTTTATAGTTCTTCCTCATCAACACCATCCTGCAGATTCGCATTCTTCTACAGGCTTTCAGGGTACTTTAATCCCAGTTATCTCATCCAAAATATTTGCTTTTCCGCCTTTCTTTGTGTTTCCTGTATGCCTCATGTCAGCATCCTTGTTCAGGTCACTTATTAAAAAAAAAAAAAAATCCATAAGGCCAGGCTGAGGTGGAGCCTGGAGTGACCAGGAAACTTCACTCTAGAATGAACTCCTACCCGAGGCAGCTCCTCCTCCCTAGCAGGGCCCACACTGGCCTGCTGGTCACCTCCCTGCTCAGGACTCTGCTGATACCATAGACCTAGTCCTAGGCCAGTTTGGGAATCTAGAGAGGCCATTGGAAAGAAAACTGATACATGGATACCACCCCTCCTCGGTGACTCAATCGTAGCTCCTGATAACTCGGGGTTTTGTTTTTTTTGTTTGTTTGTTTGTTTTTTCTCTTGAGGGCCACAGAGCATCCTTTATAGAATGCAGTTTATACAACTGACCTCAGAATATGGCCAGGATTTTGCAGCTATTATAGAGCATGGTCTCTGGAGCCAGACCATCTCAGCTTAAATCCTGGCTCTGCCACTTCCTAAGCTGTGTGACCTTCGGCGATTTTTTTTAACCTCTTTTTGTCTCAATTTCTCCATCTGAAAAATGGACTCATATAGTATCTACTCCAAAGGGTTGTTGTGAGGCTTAACTAAATCCACCCATGTAAGGAACCTAGAATAGCAACTGGCAGACAGTAAATACTCACTGAAGTTTAACACCTGTTATATTGCCTGTTATAGTTCATGAAAACTGTTGTTTCTCCTTTTGGAAAAATCGGAATGGCACTAGCCCACCTCCAGTCTCCCAGTGCTTCTCCAGCTGAACAGCATTTCCTAGAGATTACAGATTCCATAATCTGCAGGTTCTCTGAGATGCAGTTGGAGCAATTTAACACAGCAGAGCAGTCCCATGCTCCACTGTAGTCTCACTGCAAAGCAGTTCAGCAGCTTCAAACTAGCAGTATCAGCATGTCCTGGGAACTTGTTAGAAATGCACATTCTCAGCCTCACTCCAGAACCTACTGAATCAGAAACTCTGGGGGTGGAACCCAGAAAGCTATATTTTAACCAGCCCTCTGCTAATGTTTGAAAACTGCCACAACATAGTATAGCACAGTGGTTTATTTAGGTAGATATGACGCAGTTCATTGCCCACTCCTTCTCCACAAAGTGTTCCTGATTCCCCCAGAACCCTCTTTTACTGACATCTCTAACTTCCTCCCTGTATTACTGTTGTCCATGCTCAAAAGTGCTCAATCCTCCCTGGATTGCAGGTTCCCTGAGAGCAGTGTTGGGTCTTACACATCTCTGCACTGGGCAGCCCAGGGCCTGCCACAGGGACCTTTGCTTAGGAAAGACATGCTGAGTCAAGCGTGCAACATTTCCAGTTTCCTCTGACTAAGGCTACTATTACTGAGCCTCTGCTCCTTCCAGGACCCTTGCTCATACCGCATTTTCCTTTGTGAATTGTGGTCATCTCCTATGCTAAGATGCCTGGTTCTTTGTCATTTCTAGTGTCCTCCAGTTCCACTGCCTTCTCAGGCATTTTACTCTTCTCCCTCCCTTTATGTTTGTTCAAAGCCCTTTGGAGAAGGTGTCAGAGCTCCAGGCAAACCTGTCCCCTAATCCTTATTTTCAATCATAATACTTCTACTGGTAACAATTTGTCAAGTACTATATGCCAGGCCCTGTCCTGGGCATTTTACATTCATTCATTCATTCACTTAGAGACAGGGTGTTGCTCTGCTGCCCAGGCTGCAGTGCAGTGACACGATCATAGCTCACTGCGGCCTTTAACTCCTGGACTCAAGCAATCTTCCCCTCCCCCCACCTTGGCCTCCTAGGTAGCTGGGACTACAGACACATGCCACCATGCCTAGGTAATTTTTTTTTTTTTTGGTAGAGATGGGGTCTGTCTGTGTTGCCCAGGCTGGTCTTCAACTCCCGGGCTCAATTGATCCTCATGCCTCAGCCTCCCAAAGTACTGAGATTACAGGCATGAGCCACTGTGCCCATATGGCACTTTACATTTATTATTTTAGTCTTTACAACAACCCTAGGAAGAAGATACTTATTCCCATTTGGATGGAGCACAGGGAAACTGAGGCTCAAACACAATAAGCAACATTAACATGTGGCAAGATGGGGGCTTATTCAGTCTGGGGCCAAGTCAGGGTCTGGGTGGATGGACCAGGAGAAGTGCCTTGTCTAGGAATATGTATTCATATAAAAATGATCCACCAACAAATCTGTCCAGTGTCCTTGCTCAGGAAGATGGGTCTGACCAGGTGCCAGCCCAGCAGGGTGCCTTTCCACAGTGTGCAGGGGGCATCCGCCTGAATGCCCATCTTCAGTGCATCCTCCGGCCCCGCACTTGCTATTCTGTGCAGCAGGAGTTTCAAACTGTGTTCCACAGAGCCCTGGAGACAGGGTGTGTGGGCTGGGCAAGTGAGAGACAAACCCTGAGGAACTGTGGGACCACCCCAGCAGCCTGTCATCCCTGTCACTTCTTGGGCTTTCAAGGTTGTATTTGACGAAATGATTTCAGCCAGGCGCGGTGGCTCATGCCTGTAATCCCAGCACTTTGGGAGGTTGAGATGGGCGGATCACGAGGTCAGGAGCTTGAGACCATCTTGGCTAACGTGGCGAAACCCCATCTCTAAAAATACAAAAAAAAATTAGGTGGGTGTGGTGGCGGGCGCCTGTAGTCCCAGCTACTTGGAAGGCTGAGGCGGGAGAATGGCATGAACCTGGGAGGTGGAGCTTGCAGTGAGCCGAGATTGCGCCACTGCACTCCAGCCTGGGCGACAGAGCGAGACTCCGTCTCAAAAAAAAAAAAAAAAAAAAGAAAAAAGAAATGGTTTCACTGCTTTTAAAAAGCTAGAAACTACTGCTGAATAATAATTGTCATTTTAGGTGTCTGTTTCTTCCCCCAGAATGCCCCTGAGGAGCAAGAACTGTACCCACAGCACCCAGCACAAGGATGGCGGGGTCTCAAGAAAGGTCGGCCAGATAGAAGGGCAGATGAGAAATGAATGTACTGAGAGCTCTCTGTGTAATATCCCCTCCCCCACCCTCACCCCACCCCCCAATTCCTGCAGGGAAAAGGCCTTGAGAGAGTTGAGTAAGAAACAAGCGGGCAGAATGATGCAAGGGGAGCTGTCTGTACACATTGCAACAGAACTTTCTAAAACAAGCCTGGGGCTGCTCCCAAGGGTCTCAGTCCTGCCCTAGTCCTCTACTGTCATCCAGACCTGTCACACAAGAGAGGCCAAAGGTCATTACCAAGCTCTGCTAAGGCCTGACCTTAGAGCTGGGAGGTCTGTGCTCTTGGGTTCTGGTTTGAAACCTGGAGCCATCTTCAATCACCCCCTTCCTTCCTTTCAGCCCTACATCCATGCCATCAAGTCCTAGAGACTCTAAAGCTTCAGCATCTCTCAAAACCACCCTTGCTTCTCTTTTACCTTACCACCCCTTCAGTTCAGGCTGTGTCATCATTATCTCTCTCCTTCCTCTCACCTGCCTCCCTCCCTTCCATCCAATATCACCCAGGTCCCTCCTGTAGGCCAGGCCCAGTGTTGGGCCCTGGGACACAGAGAGGACTCTGATTCTACTTGGCCCTCAAGGAGCCTCTCCAGGAAGAATCAGCTGTAAAAACATTAAGAGTTTCAGGTGCTCTGAAAGAGGGAAGCTGGAAGTCTGATGCTAGCACAGAGGTGGGGAGGGTCATTGTAGGGCCACACGCCGTCCACCTTCCATTATGCCCAGCCCCACTCTTCACCTTTCTCCACCTGCACTCTCCTTAGATATTCTGTGTGGCATCTGTAGGCTGCCTTACCCTCTGGGCAATTAGAAGTTCTGGCAGGCCAGGTGCGGTGGTGCCTGTAATCCCAGCACTTTGGGAGGCCGAGGTGGGTGGATCACCTGAGGTCAGGAGTTCAAGACCAACCTGGCCAACATGGGGAAAATCCATCTCTACTAAAATTACAAAAATTAGCCAGGCATGATGGTATGCGCCTGTAGTCCCAGCTACTCAGGAGACTGAGGCAGGAGAATCACTTGAACCCAGGAGGTGGAGGTTGCAGTGAGCTGAGATCGTGCCACTGTACTCCAGCCTGGGCAACAGAGCAAGACTCCGTCTCAAAAAGAAAAAAAAAGTTCTGGCAGAAGACAAGGACCTGGGTTGGAGACAACCCAGGTCCCTGTGGGTTGTCTGTGCCCCTTCAGCAAAGGCCACAGCTTCCATGTGGCAGCCCTCTCCACTCAGCCCCCATTGCACCTGCAGTGTCCTCCTCTTAGTCCTTCAGGCCAGACCCCCTATGAGGTGACTAGTCCTGGGCTACTGCACCATCCCTTGAGTTTTCTCTATAGCCTGCTTATGTGTTTGCAAACAGTCTTTGTATTAAACTGTCCTCAAATTACCCAGTTTGGGTGGGCTGTTTCCCATAGGGATACTGACTAATATAAGGCAGAGGTAGTTAGGAAGGATGCCATGGAGATGACAGTTAAAGATGTTCTTGCCTGGACAATGATCTTTCTAAAGCATAAAACTCCTGCTAAAAACCTCTATGGCTCCCCATTGCCCTGAGAATAAAGTCCAGACTCTGTAGCCTGCCACCCAAGACTATATACCATCAGGCCCCTGACCACCAAGCAGCAGCAGCATGTGGGGAAGTCACCAGGAAGAGGGACAGTAGGGGGCTTGGACATGGGAGGCACAGATTTCCAAGAGGAGTGCAGCCATGCCACACAGCTGCTCTGGCTGGCAAATTCCTGTGAGTAAGGAGGCGGGTGAGTTTCTAGGCTAGAGGGCCATGCCAGGCTGCCTCTGCTTGCCAGAACCCTGCCCGCCCACTCTCCAAGTGAGTTGAGCACTGAAAGGAGTTTAACCCCAATGGGCCCTAGCTTTGTGGCATGAGAACTGATTACATCCCAACCCCATCTGGCAAGCTATAGGATTCCCTGAGCTTTCATTTTGCCAACTGCAAAATGGGACTAACCTCCCAGGGCTGTGGAGGCAATGGATGGGAATTTGCTTTCGTCCAGTAGTTCTGCTGTTACAGGTGCTCCCTCTCCCAGCCTTGGGAGGCAGGAAAAGCATACAGGTTTGAGGCTCCAGAAGACTTGGTGTGAATCTCAGCTTTACTACTTACTCCCTGTGTGATCCAGGACAAGTCACTTTACTTCCCTGCACCCCATGTGCAAAGGGGTGGGGGTGATCACCCCTTGTGTGGTGGCTGTGAGGACTGGGCAAGCTCACACAAGCCAGGGCCTAGCACAGAGCAGGGAGCTTGGTACACGTTTGTTTCTGTCTTTCTACCTGTGCCTTTCTTAGGGCAAGTGTCCTCTCTGCCTTATAGGCTGGCCACTTACCCTCCTCATGTGTGCAATGGAGGAGCTAAGACTGCTATCACTGAAGCATATCTCAGAGGTGCATGCGTCAAACCCCTCACAAGCTACAAAGCTGCATGTGTAATCCCCAATGGCAGTACAACACTGGTGATTGAAGTGGGTGAAGGATGAGCCATCCTTGTGGATGCCTCTCTGCTCATACCTCTCCTTTGGTCCATCCCCCAACAGGATGAAGTCCAAGCTTCTTGGTGGGACCACAAAGTCCACCCTGGTCAAGCCCTTCTTGGAGGTATGACTTGACCAATCTCTGATTTTCCCAATATACCCATGGGTTGAGAGATGATGAAGGAAAGGTAACCAGGTCCTAGAACACATTCTCACAGCTGTTCTTCTCACACACCTGCAGAAAGGTCAGGGCTGGTCATTATAGGAGTCTAGGAATGTCAAGAAGCATGGGAGGGGGCCAGGAGAAGTCAGAGTCTGGTGTGAGCACCCCTTGCCCCACCTCACACAGGGAAAAACAGTCCCAGGACACAGGAAGCTGCCATGAAACTTCCTTTTCGGGCTACTCTAAGTTTGGGTCTGGTTTTCCTTCCAAATCCCATTTGGACCAAGCTGTTTAAGTAGTACCCATGGGCATCGTGGCTGGAGGCCAAGGGAAAGGAGTGTTCTAGAAGTTGGGATGCCAGGGGCTGCTTGCTCTGTGAGATGGCACAGAAGTAAGCAATTGTGCCTCTCAGCCCTTGGACTCACCTCTGCATCCTCTCACAGATGTTCCCACATGGGAAGGGCCCAAGCTGGGGACCAGATTTTATGGCCCTATTCCCCAAGCACTCACCTCCACACCACCAACCCAGCTTATCTTCCTTTTTTTTTTTTTTTGAGTCTTGCTTTCTTGCCCAGGCTACCAGGCTGGAGTGCAGTGGCACAATTTTGGCTCACTGCAAGCTCCGCCTCCTGGGTTCACACCATTCTCCTGCCTCAGCCTCCCAAGTAGCTGGGACTACAGGCACCCGCCACCACGCCTGGCTAATTTTTGTATTTTTAGCAGAGAGGGGGTTTCACCGTGTTAGCCAGGATGGTCTCGATCTACTGACCTCGTGATCCGCCCGCCTCGGCCTCCCAAAGTGCTGGGATTATAGGCATGAGCCACCGCGCCGGGCCCCAGCTTATCTTTCTAACCCACCAATCCAATCAAGGTGCATCTCTGCTCACACCCCTCCTTTGGTCCATCCCCACCAATCCAATCAAGGTGCATCTCTGCTCACACCCCTCCTTTGGTCCATCCCCTCACAGGATAAAGTCCAAGCTTCCTGGCAGGACCCACAGGGCCATTCAGATCTGGGCCCTGTCAACCTCTCCAGCCTCATTTCCTACCCCTCTTCTGCCTGTATCTTTCTTTCAGCCACACCAGGGTGCTCACAGGGTTCCCACCTCCAGGACTTTGTCCATGCTGTACCCTCTGCCTGACACCTTTCCCCTTTCCCCCGCCTCACAGAATCAGACTTCTCATCTTACGTCCGCAGCAATATCACTTCTTCTTGACCTTCCCAATTTACCATTCCCTCCACTTCCTCTATGACTCTACTATACTTTTTCAGGGGGCAATCCACCTTGGACTAAGCGTCTATGCTGAGCTAGGCCCACACTGGGACATAGAGTGATGAGGTTCCTGCCCTTGGGAAACGCCTGTCCCCGTGGAGAGGCAGGCAGACAGTGACAGCACAGGGGGAAAGGCCAAACTTGACATAGCCTTCCATGGTACCCTGTGCCACAGGCTGGCTGTCTTGGGGTCATTGGCTTTAGGACACCATCTCTTGATGGGGTCTCCTTGAAGCCAGGGACTAAGTCCAATTACTCTCTGTGTCCTAACCAGGGTGGGGCCCAGAGAAGGTGCATAGCAAAAATGTGCTGAAGTAGATGAACTTGGGATCTGAATGTTTCAAATAGGCCTTGGTAACCCCAAATCTTGCCATTTAAGACAATGATCTCTTACATTACAGCACAGTGATAACACTCTTTTACATGCTGTGATTTCACTTTATCCTCAAATACTCAAGTGAAGTCAGCAAAACAGAAACTGTCACCTCCATTTCATAATGCAGAAGCAGAAACCTAGACAAGATAGCGATACTGACTTGCCCAAGGTGAGTGGGTGGGCCATGAGTTCCAGCCCAGGCCTCCTCCACAGCAGACCCTTCTGGAGCAGGCACAAGCCACAGACTGACCTAGGATCTTCCAGGCCAGCAGGAGTCTTGCCTCCAAGAGCACCCTCTCTGAGGAGAGGATGCCAGGATTTACTGGCACCTTCAGTATCCTCCTGGCTTCACTCCTCTTTGCCCAAAAATAAACCACACCTGTTTCTACCTCCCAGCCTTTGCACATACCAGTCCCCGTGTCTCCCCCCATCCCCCACATGTGGCATGCCACTAGCCTACCCTCAGTTTCCTAAAAGGCACTAAGATCTTTCCAGCCTCATGGCCTCACCACATGCTGGGAGCTCTGCCTGGAATGCTTTTCTTTCTACTCTTGGCCAATTCGGGCCTTGGGGCCCAGGGACATGGTTGAGAGATTTACCCCTGTGGCCTTGAGAGGGCTGAACAAATGGAAGCATCTCTAGGTTGCACCAGAGGCATCTATTACCTGCTGCCCTGTGCCTGTAACTTCTGTCATTCTCCTCTCCCCGTGAGAACATGATAAAGACCACAAAGGCAGGGAATTCCTCTCCTCTTATGCTGTGACCCCACAGCTAGCTCGCTCCAGCTATGCCTAAGAAATCTGTCTTATCACTGACATGCTTGTTGTCCCCACTCGTTCCGAGCCTCCCATCCAACAAGTCGCTCCACCACATGCTGGTGGATCTCGCTTCCTATGCTCTTCCCTAGATCAGGCCTTCCCTCCATTCCCTCTACCACTGCCATGCCTTGAGGCTCATCCTCTCTCACATGGATCCCCCGCCCCCACAGCCTCCCCACTGCCCTCCTGACCTACAGCCTCTCCTGTCCATTTCCCATACCATGGCTAAGGACACTTAAAATCCACCTGACCAGTCATTGCCCTACTAAAGCTCTCCCAAGACCCGGCTCCCCCCCAATATCTCAAGAGTGGCACTCCCAAGCTTCTCTCAGTTCAAGCACCCGTGCCTCTCACTTCAGCCTCATTTTCCACAGTTGCCTGGGCTCCAGCCACTCCAGGGCCCCCAGCCCTGCCCCAAACATGCTGGCTTTTCTAACACTTTATGCCTATCTTTCTGCTTTGCCCTCACACCCTCCATCTGCAAAATTCCTATTCATTAAGGGGCAAACCATTCTGGAATGCTTTCTATGTGCCAGACACTACCTAGGCTCTTTTTGTACCTTATCTCATTTACTTCTCAAAGTACCTCACAAAAATAATAATTATTATTCCCATTTTACAGATATGGAAACTGAGGCTCAAGAGAGGCAGGGCAAGAACTGGACTCCTAGTCTATCTGATTCCAAACCTGCTGTGCACCAACCTCTCTGGGAAGTGCACCAGCGCCCCCACTCCCCCAGCCCAGGGCAGAGTCTTCTCTACTCTGTGGTTCCATAGCCCCCTGGTTTCTCGCTTGTCCTGGCCGTTGTCACCAGTGACTGTGTGCGGCTGTCTCTGCTGCCCCCCAGCGTGAGCATCCCAAGGGCAGAACCTGGGCTGATCTGGCTGGGTCCCCAGCACCCAGTAGGGTATAGGTGCTCTGTGAGGTTTTTTAATAAAGAGATGGAAAGCCAGAAGCAGTTTGGGTGGTTGAGATACCCAGCCCTAACCTAACTAATCCTGATACCAGTGATCAAAAGCGGGACCTTCGCATCTTTGCTGCCAAAAAACAGCCCCGCCTAAAGAGTAAAGGCCCGACCCTCTGCACGCCCTCTGCCTGCACTGCACGTGCTTGGTTTTCCCCGCCCGGGTACTGGCCGCCGGGCCGTACCAATCTCCGCGGGGGAGCGCCCGGGGTCGGACTGAGGGAGCGAGGAGAATAACCGAGAGCGCCCCTTGGAAGCAGGGCTCAGAGCTGCTCTCCTCTCACGCACTCCCCGGATCCGCGCGGAGCAAGCTGCTGGCCAGCCCCGGGCCCGCGCCGAGCAGAGCCTCAGGTGCGGTTCCCCCACAAGCAAGTGGCGCAGGCGGCGGCTTGGAACGGCCCGCCCCGCCCGCCGCGTCGGCGCCTGCCCCGTTGTGAGGTGATAAAGTGCTGCGCTCTGGGACGCTAGCGCCGCGGCTGCCGGCTCTGCTGGGGTCTAGGCTGTTCCTCTCGCGCCACCACTGGCCGCCGGCCGCAGCTCCAGGTGTCCTAGCCGCCCAGCCTCGACGCCGTCTCGGGACCCCTGTGCTCTGCGCGAAGCCCTGGCCCCGGGGGCCGGGGCATGGGCCAGGGGCGCGGGGTGAAGCGGCTTCCCGCGGGGCCGTGACTGGGCAGGCTTCAGCCATGAAGACCCTCATAGCCGCCTACTCCGGGGTACTGCGCGGCGAGCGTCAGGCCGAGGCTGACCGGAGCCAGCGCTCTCACGGAGGACCTGCGCTGTCGCGCGAGGGGTCTGGGAGATGGGGTGAGTGCCACCGCGCAGGGGTTATGGACCTGCGAGAAGATTTTCTGGAAAGGGCCCTGTGGCAGGCTGGTGGGTGCTGATGAGTGCACGTTCATTCTCCACTCTGGCACTCATCAATTTTTGCGACCTCTGTTACATCGCTTTCCACCCGCCCCCCGGGCTTGTTTCCCTCATCCGTGAGGTGGGAGCGGTAGCACCCACCATTCTTAGTTATTAGGGATATTCAAGAACTCCTCCCCAGCCCCCACTGCGGCTGGTGACCCCTGGCAGTTCCCTCCCCTCTCCCTTCACCAGGTGGAGCGAGCTTTGGCAGTGATAGACTGGATGGGGCAGGATTGTATGGGTTTTGCAGTCTCCTGAGACAGCCACCAGACGGGGAACATGCCCGACTGGAACAGGTGTGTCTGCCCTGTCCTCTGTCCCACATCCATCCTCTCGCCCAGGCTCTGGAGCCCACATAGCAGCAACTCTGAGCCTGGCATGCTTAGAAGGCAGCGGAGAGTACCCTGCACGTCCTCCAAGGTAGAACTGAGGTCCTCAGTGAATCGCGCAGAGTTGAAATCAACCCCCGCCCCCCACCCCCCGCAGCTTTTCCCAAACGAGGAAGAGCAGCTCTTCCAACCCCCACCTCCCTTACCTAGAGCTGGAGAAACTGAAGTGGGAGGAAGCGTGCCTAAGTTTTCCTTAGCTGATGCCTTGACCCCTGGATTCAGGTACAAATCCAGTAGACACTGGGAAGTCATCACAGCTGTCCTGGTCTGCGTGTGTGTCTTGCATGAAGCCCCTCTCCCTCTAAGTCTGTGTTCTGCTTGCTGAGCCTCTCTGACATGGATTTTTCTTTAGTAACTAACAGTCGCCTACACCGCCCACCTTTGTTATAAAAATAAAGCTTGCTAATTATGGAATTTTTGAAAATATAGACAAATGAAAAAAAAATTCTGGTAAATCGACTATCCAAAGATAGCTTCCTATTAGCATTTTAGTATATCTCTTGATCATTTTCTTTATACACATTGCATAGATACAGTTGAGGACATGCTGTAGATATAGTTTTGAATCTTGTTTTCTCTCCCTTAATGTAACATCGAGGTTTCCCTTCTGTTAATCAGAATCACTTACAATGTCCTAGTGGTTGCAATAACCCACCCTGCAGCTGTGCCACACTTTAACTGTGACCTAGGCATTGGCATTGCTTCTTGTGTGATTATCGCTGTGGTTATCTGCCCCTCTTCGTGTGAGTGCTGCTCGTAGCCCTTGAAGTGGAACCCAGCTGCTGCCCTGTCTCGGGGGCGAGCAGCTTGAGCTTGCCCCATGCATCCAGCCAGTAGCCTCTGACAGCCCCTTCTCTCACTTGAGTCCTTTTCTGTTCCCTGTGTCCTTTGATGTCCTTAGGGACATCAATGGATGAAGGGACTTGCCCTTGTTCATGCTGTTAAAAATGTTTTTGCACTGGGCAGTGGGATAGGGATGTTCTCTGTGGTAGTGCTTCCTGGAGACCCCATTCCCTCGGCTCTGCCATCCACAGCTGGGAGCTGTGTCTTCCAGGAGGCAGTGACCCTGGCTGTCATGTTTTTGACTTAGAGTTTGTTCCTTAGGAGAACTTGTACTCTAGCGAATGGTTTTAACCAAGCCACTTAATATCATGTCAGGAACATTTCCCCATGTTATTATCAGATCTTGAAAACATTTTTTTTTTTAAACTGGGTGCAAGGATTTACATCATGGAATGTAGGAAGGGCTGGTATGAAATGCAAACCAGTCAGTTCAGCTTTCTGGGATCTACTTTGATGAAAGATTGGGTGGAGTAGGGGAGGGCACTGAAGCACATTTTGTTATCTGGGCATCTCCATTAGACCTGCCTTCTAGATCCTTGGTCCTTGAAGATACTCCCCAGTGGCCTAGTTTGCCTCTGTGGATAAGGTCCCACTGTTGTGAGCTGGTGAACAGCCTGTCAGTGACGGTATTCAAGTAGAGACCATGGATTCTGTGAAGGGAAGTCCTGTGATGGGTGAGAGATTGAAATAGATACCTTGGCATCTGGTTTCTTGGCCAAGAAAAAAGGCCAGCTGTGGGAGTATGGGTAGGTGGGTGCATGCTGGGGGAAGCAGGAGTCTGTGTTGATATTTCCTAATCTTTGGAGGGCTGTCCTGTGCCAGACGTGGAGTTTGCAGAGTTCATCAGGACAGGAGGGATATATATCCTATTCTTTATCCTTGCCTTTGGATTGGGGGCTCTTCGTTCAGAAGAGCCCTCTGACACCTGCCTGTGTCCTCAGGGTTCAGCACAGGACCTAGCATGAGATGTTGGTGGTCCCAGTAAAATTATGAGCTGATTTGTTGTGTGTGGCTCCAAAGAGTGAGGCCAGGAACAGGAGTGGGATGATGGGTGCAAGTTTTGATGTAGCAGAGGAGTCCTTTCTGACAGCTGTTGAGGACTGCAACAGGCTGGGGTGGGTGAGGATGGAGTTCCACATCACTGTGGATCTGCTTGAAACTAAGTGGCTAGATTGTTGGGGGTAACTGGGAACTGAGGGTTGACAGTCACCTAACCTAGTCCTAAGTCAGAATGAGAACATTACTCTCATGCTTCCCTCTCCAATTCCGTGTGGCTTCCCCCCTCACCTACATCACTTCCCCTGCTGAATAGAGGCCACTTTGGGGCTGCGTCACCAAGGGCTCATCTAGGCTGAGAAAGGAGGGCCAAGAGTAATGTTGTATTAACAGGCTTGGTGACTCAATGGCCAGTGTTGAAATCCTGCCCCACCTCCACCCTCCCGCCCTCAAATTCAACAGCAAGTACTTGAGTTGTAAAAATTAGTGCTGGATCGGGCCCAACCCTCATGTTACAGGTGGGATCACTGGGGTCTCCAGAAAGAAGGGACTTTCCCAGGGTTATCAAAGCCAGGCTAGAACCCAGATCCATCTCCCAGTCTGTGGCCTGACTCCTTAAGCCAAGAGAAGGGTTGCAAGGCCGTGAAGGGCTGAGTGCAGGACTCTGTGCATTGTAGGTGCCCAGTGGTTTGCTGAATGAGTGAAGGTTGTCTCCATGATGCAGGTGGCAGCTTATCCCTTCTCAAACTTTTTGAGGAAGCTCCCCGAGCCTGCCCTAGTGGATTAGAGACACTAAGATCCCCCAGAGCTTTGGCTGCCAGGTGAATGCCAGTTGCCCCCTACCCACAGTCAGTCACACTTCAGACTTTCCAAACTCTTCCTCCTGGCCTATGAAGTAAGCCCCAGGTGAACAGCCTCCACTGCCATCACAACTTCCTCTCCTAGCATGTCACCCACCATGCTGCAGACACATTGTGGTCTTCCTGTTCCAGTAGCATTACTCCCAATTCAGTCTTACCTCAGGGCCTTTGCATATGCTGCCTTTCTGCCCAGGTCTTTGCATGGCTGGCTTCAGAACAGTCAATCTCCTCTCAGAGGTCTTCCCTGGCCACCCTATCTAGAGAGCCACCCCCAATCACCACATCTTCTTTTATTTTTATAGCCTTTATCACTACCTAAATTTTCATGTGTGCTTATCTGTTTAAGCAATTGTCTCCCCCATAAGAATATCAGTCCCTTGGCCGGCTGCGTGCCATGGCTTTTGCCTGTAATCCCAGCACTTTGGGAGGCCAAAGCGGGAGGATCACTTGAGGTCAGGAGTTCGAGACCAGCCTGGCCGACATGGTAAAACCCCCGTCTCTACTAAAAATAAAAAAATTAGCCAGGTGTGGTGGTGCGTGACTATAATCCCAGCTACTTGGGAGGCTGAGGCAGGAGAGTCGCTTGAACCTGGGAGGAGGAGGTTACAGTGAGCCAAGATTGTGCTACTGCACTCCAGCCTGGGTGACAGAGCGAGACTCCATCTCAAAACAAAAAGAACAAACAGAAAGAGAAAAAGAATATCAGTCCCTTGGAAACAGGAGCCTTGTCTGTCTTTCTCAGTGCTGTGACATCTAGCACAGTGCCTGGCACTGGTAATAGGTACTTAGTAAGTATCTGTTAAATGAAGGAATCATTAATGGGACTGCCCCATTCCTCTTGGAGGAAGCCCTGCTTTTAGCTTCAGTGTGATTCCTTGAGCCTTCCTTGGGCCTCCTCTGTACCTGTAACCACCTGTGCTGGGGACTGGGTGCTGGGGTTGCAGCTGTTCCCTGCCCTGGAGGTACCCACAGTCTGGCAAGGAGCTGGCTCCAAGGCTGAGTGGCAAGTGGGCAGAGCCAGGCTCAATGGTCACCCTTACTGCTTCCCAGGGCTTATTAGAAGCCCGAAAGCTGGGGTTCCAGGCCTGACTTGTTTCTGGGATGTGGCTGGGGGGGTTCACTTCCTCTCTGGGGATCTCACTCCTTCTATCTGGAAAATAGGGTCAGAATTATCAGATTCTCAAGGATGGAGAGTTTGAGTTAACCTGAGTGTGTGTGTTTGTGAACTTGTGACATTCATGTTAGTCCTTGTCATTTGTCCTGTGTTACACATCCAACAGGCCCCCAACACTGTAGAGTATGGCAGACCCTGCTCTAGGGTATCCAGGAAGGCTTCACTGAGGAAGGGATTTGGGGTGTGGACCCTTCATTTTATTGATTGAGCACCTTCTGTGTGTCAGCTGCAGTCGCTGCATTTGAGGAAGTGAGACCAGGGGGATGTACACAAGATGACTGTGCAGAGTGATCTGAGCAATGACAGGAAAGACTGCAAAGAGGTGAGACCGGGGAGCTTGATCACCCTGAGGTCAGGGAAGTCTTCCTGGAAGAGGTGACATTCAGTCCGGATCTGGAAAGATGAATAGACATCAGCAAGACAGGCAAGAACATTCAGGTACAGGAAATAGCATAAATAGAGGCATGAGATTTGGATGGGAGAGGCAGACTGACTGCAGGGCCTCTGAGTGACCAACTGAGGCTGAGGTCCTGGTGTACTGAGAGCCAGAGACAAGAGAGACACAGAGGATGCTGGATCCAGGCCTGTGGTGGCTCACCCATGTCTGCAGCAGGAGGAAGACTTGAGAGCTCATGGGAAAGGAGCCTGGTGCAGTTAGTTTATTGGCCTCCAGCACTTTGAAGGCCTCCTGGTATGGAGCTGCTGGCTGATTTGAGGGCCTCATGGGCAGGGCCCAGGGGTAGGAGTCAGGCCTGGGCTCTGTCCAGTTCCTGCTTGGCCACCAAACTGCTCCGCAGCCTCAGCAAGCCACTACCCTTCCTTACCCTCAATCTCCTCATCTATGAAATGAGCAAAAGTGTCATAAGAACCTTTGCAGATTATGGTGCAGATGCAGAGAGGCTAAACCTGTGAACCTTTTGGGTATATCAATAGAAATGGGAAACACAAACTCCTTTTCTTATTAGGGCAGAATTAGCCATTCTAAGCCCTGCCTCTGCTTCCCATGTGACCTTGGGCATAACACTGCCTCTTAGGGCCTCAGCCTTCTCATCTGCACAGTGAGGAGGACTGGTTGAGATGACCCCCTTGGCTTCCTTACATCCCTGCTGGAGAAGTGTGATTCCATTCTTGTCCCTAACTGCTGTGGGACTCTTGAGGTCAGCCACCTCCTCATTCTTGTCCTCAGCTTCTCGTGAAAATGGTGCACTCATCCACTTGGGGCCAAGGTAAGTGCCCCAGAAGAACCTGTCTCCCCATGCTCGCCCATATATTGTGATGGAGACGTATTTTGGAGATTCCTTGGTGACCTACTCACAAGCTAGTAGTGTTGCCATGGCAACTCCTTCCACTGCAGTAGCTACTTTTTGAATGTGCTTGGTCACAGTGGGTGGGGTGGGGGAAGTGGGCCCCTGGGGTCCTCAGTAATCATGTCCAGGGGCCTGGATGTAGCTCCATGTTCGGTATCAGGAACATGGCATTCTAAGAGTCTCACTTCCTTGGCCTTACCTCTTGGAACTTTGTGAAGGTTCTACTTGATGAAAACGGAATACACAAAAACCCAGGTGTATGGAGTAGCCCGAGGATGGGCTTATATTCCCTTTAGGGAGATCTTCAGTGGATAAAAATTCGTTAGTGGATTCTAGCAGAGCACAGGTGGCCCAAGTTAGCAGCACTCAGATTTCAACTAATCCACCCCAGCTTCCTAATTTAGTGCTAATGGGGAAACCTAGAGAGGGGAGGAAGAGACTTAGGGCCCCAGCAAGTCTACAGATCTTCAGGATGCCTGGCTCCCTGCAGCAGGCCCTGAGGACTGACAGTCCCTGCAGGGTCCTGATGGCCCACTTCCCGCCTGGCACACCTAGCATAGCTGTGTGCTGGCTCTCCAGTAGTTTGGCTTCCCCTTTGGGCCAGATGTCCCAGTGGGCCCTGCTTTAAGGATACCTCATTTGCAAAACAGAGCCCTTAAAGCGGGTTATCTTTTGCTTTTCAGAAAAGAACTCATCTTTTCAGAAAAGAACTTTTCAGAAAAGAACTCACTGGCGTTTTGGGACCAGTTCGATAGCTAGCTAGCTGCCTTAGGGCTCTTAGGCACCAGTGGAGGGAGTGGGCTCTGACTGGCTATCTTCTCTGCCTTCAGGGTAGAGGCCAGGACTCCTAGACCTAGCATCCCAGTCCTTCATGCCTCCCTGTTTCTCTACTTTTCCAACTAGACTCACAGTCTCTGTGCTGCAGTCTGACTAAACTACTTGCAGTTAATTCCTCAAACTTGTCTTCTCTCTGTTTCGGGCCTTTGCAATGCCTTTTGCAGGACTCTACTACCTGGGGTCCTGCCCCTGTACCTTCTTCCTGGAAGGCATCCCTAAGAACACCCTCCTGTGGGGGTTGGGGGCCTCCCCTGGATTCCTAGTCCTGACTGATCCTTTATGTATAATTGTTTGCCGCTTTGTCTCCCAGCCGTATCTTGGGTGGGCAGCCCAGGAGCAGAACTCAGCCTCTAGCAGATGCCCAAGAAGCAGAGGAGAGGCAGAGTCTAGAAGCTCCCCTCCTGGTGTGGAGCCTGGGGTGTAAAGGGTACTTAGAAAGCACTGGTACGAATGTTAGTGTTTGGGTTCCACCCTTCTCTCTCCCTTCCTCTGGGGCCTTCCACCATTGCCCCAACATTAACCACCCTCCAGCTGGAGAAGACCTTTCCCTCCTGATTCCCCAGAAAGCTCTGCTTGACCCTCCGTCATGGCACAGGTCAGTCAGCTGTGGGTGGACTTTTTTCTATCTTTGTCTAGGCCCTGTTTATTCATCACAGTCCTCTCAAGCATTCAGTCATTCAGCAAACATTGAGCGAGCACCTTCTCTGCGCCTGACCCTGTGCTGAGCACCAGGGCCCAGAAGAATGAGACATGGTCCCTGCAAATGCACACACATACCTTTTCCCATAGTGAGAAAGGGCTGAGTACAGGGGTGAGACGGGACAGGCAAGTATGCGGTCAGTCCAACCCGGGTGGAGGAGAAAGAAGACTTTCCAGAGAAAGAGTCAACAGGTTGGTCTCTGGCAGGCCAGTGCTCAGTGCCTGGTGGATGCCTGGTATGCATGTGCTAAAAGACTGACCAAACTAGACTTGAAAGCAATAGAACTCTACCTGGAGGCACTGCAGTGAAGTCAGACAGTGTGGGGAGACTTCCTGGAGGGAAGGAGTCTCTGGCTGAGCACATGGTGAGGCACCAAGTGGAGACAGCTTCCTGTGTGAGGCTTGCGGGAGCCCAGCCCTGGCCTGGGATTCTAATAGCAGTGGGCATGACCCTCCAGAGATGGCAGCTTTGCCATGACTGGCCTCTCATCATCATGTGTGTGGACTCCCGCTGAAAGGTGTCTGCCTGGAGGAGCCTGGAAGAGAGCTCACCTCCAGCCTTGATGAAGTGGCATCTCTTTGGCACTTGGCCTGACTTCCTAGACCTCCCTGGGGCTGGAAGAGCCTGCCAGGGGTCAATATGTACTGACCCTCACTCTGCTACCTCTCCTTATAATATACAACCTGTTACTGTGCACCTCTTAAAAAACTGTTTGCTCTCTCTGTCTCCGTGCAACTTGTCCTCAGCTCTTTGGGGGTAACTTGGGGGTGACTTTCTCACTCACCTAGACCCAGGGCAGACATTAGGTTCAGATGGGCCCAGGTGTGGCATCCTTGGGGTTGGGGATGTGGGCAGGGTGACCCCCACCCCCGCCTCAAGGAGCCCAAGAGGCTGTTCACACCTCTCTTAGCTGGCATCTTTCTGGCTCTCTTACATTGATGCCAGACATTCTGGCCGTTTTCCATAAGTTATTTAGATTCCTTATGACAATCCTGGATTAAAGCTAAGGAGGACACTGAGTCTCAGGGACGGGGAGTGACTTGCAAGGTCTCATTGCAGGTAAGAATCAGAGCCAGGGTTTGAATCCTAAGTCAGCCTGTCGCCTATGCCTCTGTTCCTAGGCAGGGCAGGCATTATTTTACCCATCAAACAGGAGAGGACACCGAGGCTTACTTGGTAATTAATCAGCATTCATAGAGATCTTTACTTTTTATGAAGCTCTTGGCTATACATTATCTCATTTAATTCCCACAACAATCTGGTGAGGTAGGTATTAGCCCCGCTGTATAGATGAGGAAGCTGAAGCTTGTATAGGAAGTGACTCATGCAGGCCACTTCCTACGAATTAGAGGCCAGGTTCTCCTGACTCTCGGCCCCCGTTTTCGGCACTGACTCTGGGTTGGCATGTCCCCTGCCAGATGTCATTATGGAGGTGAGGTGGGTGGAGGATGCAGTGCGGGCTGTCCAGAGGCGTGAGCTGCCCACATTCTCTGTCTACCACTGCTTCCCCATGTGCGCTCAGGGCCTCCTCTCCATAGGCCAGGGATCCTCCTGCCCCTATCTCTATCTCATTGCCCCAAATTATTTTTCTTCATAGCTCCCATCACTGCCTGATGTTACAGCATACATTAATACGTAGGTGTTTTATCTCTCCCTCAGCAGAAGTTAAGCATCCTAACTTAACTTTAGCCAGTCTAACTTGGGCATCCAGGCCTATAGCTGCCTCTGAGGCAGGACATCATCTGCTGTGCTCACTGCTGTTTCCCCAGGGCTAGTATTAGCGCTTAGTACCTTGTATGTGCTCTATGCTTTGGGTCTTAGCTCTGTCCCCACCCACCTCACCCAGGAAGCCACCTTTGACTACTCATTCCAACTTCTTTATTCTCAGCTTCTATTTCAGGCAGTCACTCATCCCCTTTTCTGGGTTCTTGAGTATTTGGGTCTGCCTCATTAGAACTCCCTGCAAGGCTTTATTCCAGCAGTTTGCCCCAACCACAGTGCCCACTTTCCTCCTGTTTGACCCCTAGATCTTGTCTTCAGGGCCCTGGCGAAGCCTCATGACCTCCTTGGAGCCTCCTCTGCGCTACCGTCACTCTGCGACCTCCTCTTGTAACACACACCTATGGCCATGAGCCTCTGGAAAAACTCTGCTTGTTCATTACGTATACCCCTTCCCACTCTGGAGACGGGAGGAGCAATGCCAGTAGCCACCACTTAATCACCTAACAAATGCCACATGTGCCTTACACGTTTTAAAATTTAATGTTCCCCAAAATCCTGTGAGGTGGGGATTATCACCCTCATCCTATAGATAAAAAAACCAAAGCTAGAGTTAGGTGACTTGCCCAAGGTCACAGAGCCAGGCAAGGGTAGAGCTGGCCCAGGGCCCTCTTTCTTAGATTCAGGGGGTTGGGGCTCAGATACTGCTGCCCTCAGGCATGTGACAGGAAGCCCAGAAAACTTGGGTTTCATCAGTCCCGAGGTGTGGCCTTCCTGGTCACTTTGATATCAGATACTGGGCAAAGAGGTGCTCATAGACACCCTTCAACACCCCAGCCCTGGGCTGGGTCCTGGGTCTGAGAGCTGCTTGAAAGCACATGGGTTGGGGGGAGTGGAATCCAGTCTCACTAGAACGTCCACATGAGACTTTGAGCATGATATGGGCAGAGAAGGCAGCTCTCCTTTGCCAGGATATGTTCCTGAAGTCTGGGTGTGGGCTGGCTTGTTTAGTGGGGCCAGCCCTCAACAGCGTAGCATTGTAGAGATGATGAGGGATTGGGAGCCTGAATACCTTAAGTCCTGGCTCCCACACCCTGACCTCAAGCAAGTGATTCTGCCTCTTTGGGCTTCACCTCACCTCAGTTTCCTTCTCTGTGAAACAGGATTGCCAGTTCTCCCCTTGCCTACCTTCCCAGAGAGTGCTGTGGGACGGTGAAGCCCCACATAGGCACGGGAGAAGGGGATTGCTTTCCGGGTGGTAAAAGAGCTGCTCTGGGCCTCTCTGGCAGCTCTACTCCCTCTGCCTTCCCCAAAGGTAGGAGCAAATGAGCTGTGTGTAAAGCAAGTGCTGCCTGGGAGCAGCCATTTGAGTCTTCTATTGGGAATCTTCCCCTACAGCCTGTCTCATCTGCCCCCGTGAAACAGAGACATCTGTAGGTAGCAGGGTTGTGTTCCCTTTATAGGTGGAGAAACTTGTACCTAGGGAGGGCAAAAGAGGCTCATCCCCCATCTCTGGGGTCAGTCCTCAGTGATGGGGCTGGTTTGGCCTCCTGCCAGGCAGCCCAGTCTAACTTGGGCATCCAGGCCTATAGCTGCCTCTGAGACTGCTCTGGATTTGCTTATGGATTTGCTCAGCTATGCAGTAAATCTCTATGAGCCCCTCTTACCACAGATGAATCAGGTACCAAGTCCTGGCACCCATGAGTCACTGGCAGTGGGATGGCCAAGTAAAGTGACATTGGTGCTGTGGGAGTGTGCAGAGAGAGTGCAGGTGTGGTGAGGGGGCAGATAGGAGCAGGGACTTGGCTGGATGCTGAGGCTGCCTGGTGGCCCCACCCAGGAGTCAGGAACAGTCAGGCTGGGTGTGAAGATGGTGGCATGTGGTGGCATCTGATTGCAGCATCGGCATCCCCACCAGCTTCTGCTGGACTCCTCCCAGCCACAGCTGGGGCAGAGGAAGTACTGACAGCCAGGTGGCAAGGACTGGCAGTGTTCTGGGGGTGCCCAACTGAGCCCTCACTTCCCATCTGCCTGAGCAATGGTACCAGAACTACTGCAAGGTGGTAAGCTCTAGGTCCCAAATACCCTGCCAGGAGTCCTCAGGAGGGTGGGTGCCAGAGATCACAGACTTCACCCTCCTTACCCCCATTTCATAGATGGGGAAACTGAAGCCCAGAGAGGTGAGGAGACTTAGCATGGGAGTTGGTGGCAGAGCTGGGTCTAGAACCCCAAGTCCTGCTACCACTTTACCTGCTGTAGAAGATGCCTGCTCCTGACCCACCCCTCTGAAGAAAAACAGATCATTCATTTCTCCCCTTCCCCTTCCAGCTCCCCACCACTGCCCCCTGCTTTGTTGTGGGGAGCAGAGAGAAGGAACTTGGGGACATGCAACATCGGAGCAGATGCAGGCCTGGAGGTTGGGCCTGAATTGAGTTCAGCTCTGCCAGCCTCTGGCTGAGTGACCTTGACCCAGTATCACCATCAAAATAGGGTGTTGATGCCAAACTCACAGGAGTCCAAGTGCCTGTGCAAGGGCATGGAGGGTCCCAAAGCTTTATGGGCCTCTTGTGCATCATACTTTTCGCTCAGCCCTGCATGGAGGGAACTCCGGGGGCCTGAAGAGTGGCCAGAGCACCCCCTTGGGGCTGGCCCTGACAGGGCACTGGGGATCCAGATATGGATCAGACCCAGGCCTGGCCTTCGGGCAGTTTCCAGTGTGATGCAGAATCAGCTTGTAATCAGCAGTTAGTACAAGGCCAGTGGCTGTAGGAGCCCTGAGGAGGAAGCTCTTTTGTTTCTCCATTGTGCTGGTCTGACTTTATCTTCAAATAGTTATCTCCGTGGGTGGCAAGATGGCCCCTGGCAATTCCAGGCCTGCGTAGACCTTAGTGTTTATCATCCCAGAGAAGGAAAGGCCTTCTCTTTCCAAAGGCTTCCTGGAAGACTGCTGCCTTATCACCATCTCTGGGTTTTGAAGGATGTATTGCTTTATCTCATTATCAAGGAATCATCAGGTGAGCAAAGCAGGGAAGGGCCTCTGCCTAGAATATTTCTTAGGTAGACTGGGGGCTCCCACTGGCCCGGGGTTCAGCGTCCATGGCCAGGCCAGCTCCCAGGCCACGGCCTCCATGGTCAGCCAGGTTGGGATTGCCTGAGAGAGCCTGGGCCTGAGAAAGCAGAGGTGCAGTCCTCCCAGCTTCCCTCTCCAGGAGCCTCCCAACTCTAACCCCCACGGAAGCACTTGCCATTTGGTATTTGGGACTTAGAGCTCACCACCTTGCAGCAGTCCCGGAACAGTTGCCCAGGCAGATGGGAAGTGAGGGTTCACTTGGTAGACTGCATTTCCCACTTGTTGGCAGAGCGAGCTGTGGGCGGTAGTTGGGGCTGGATAAGGCAGGGTGATAACCGAACCAGCAGTGTGGTAAAAGCCTAAGCCTGCAGACCCACCTTGCTGCGGGAATTGGGAGACTCCCGCAGGCCCTCAATTTCCAGTCTGTATAATGGGGTGAGAGTTGAACAAGATGGCATGCGTTTCCTGCGCTATAACTTTACCTAATTTTAAGACACTTAATAAGCTTAGCAGAGAGATTTGGATTAGGCACAATGAAGAATTTTTAGGTCTTCTCAGTTGTTTCAGTGGGGGATATGTCATAAGTGAAATTTCTATACTCCTCCTCCAAGCTGCGTGGGGGTGGCCCTGGTGCCAAGGTAGGGAGCTAGATAAGCTGACTCCCAGCATGCCTCTTCCCTACGCACCCCTCAGACTGCTGGCTTCAGGGGTCTGTCTGCAACGGGAAGCAGTCAGCCACGAGAAGGCATGCTTTGCCTTTTTTTCTGCCGAATAGAAGGTGGTGTCCCCCCGTGCTGTGTCTCACCCCTACCTGAGTGTTTGGACTAAAGCATTTATAGTGGTGTTTCTCAGACTTAATCACCTGGGGATCTTGTTAAAATGCAGATTTTGATTCAGTAAATCCAGTCTGGAGCCCAAGGTCCTGCATTTCTAACCCGCTCCCAGGTGATGCTGATGCTGCTGTTCCCAGACCACGCTTTGAGTAGGAAAGTGCTAGAGTACATTGTCTTCTCTCTAGCCAGGGCATCCAGCCTGCCTCAGATGGAACAGGAACTCACCTGCCACTTAACCAGCCTCCGGTGGCCATGGCTCCTGCTTCACTTCATCCAGCACAGCTCAGGAGGCAGAGCCAACTGCTGGAAGATGACTTGTCCAGCCCCAGCCCTTGGATCAAGGGTTCAAGCCTGTGCTTGGACTTCACTTCCCTCCCTTATATACTCACCCAGGCCTGTCCCCACTTGTAGGTGAAGGTGAAAGGTTATGAGACCCTCAAGGATAAGCATGTGATGAACTCATCTGTCCAGGCCCCACTGCTGGGCAGGTTGACCAGGCCCTGAGCATGACCCTCCGACTGTGTCCTGTGTACAGAGCCTTTGTACTCAGAGCTGCTCTGGGGAAAGGGGAGGTCCTCTAAGCAGGGTCAGGAATGCTGGGTTTCAGTCTTGGCTCTGCCGCCTACTGCCTGGGTAGCCCTGGGCCAGTCAGTGCCTGTCTCTGGTCCCCAGTCTCCCTGGCTGTCCAATTAGGCTATACTGGATGACCCCAGAGGGCCCTCAGGCTCTAGGATGGGTTGCTGGGCAAGTCTGGAGGTGGGAAAGTCCTATGAAGGTAGGATTTTTATAAAGGGGGCGAAGGAGCAATTATGAGGCAGACCTCTGGAATGGCTCTATGGCCCAGCCTCTTTATTTGCTTTTGTGAGTTCACATCCTGCTGCCTCCACCCCAGTTATGCCTGTGGTGTTATTAGATGCTACTGAACACCCAATTTGTGCACCGAGGATATGGCAGTGAACCCTGCAAGCTTGCCTGGGGTCACATAGTGAGTAGAACCAAAGTCTGAACCTAGGTTTGACTCTTCTGCTAAACTAAGCCCCTTCCCTCTGATGCATCACACCAGGGAAAGGGGCCATCTTGAGGCCTAGCGTTTCCTTCTTTCCTCCTAAAAGTCAAAGCAGTTGTTAACTTTCAGCTGATAAGGGTAGGTATCTTTCTAAACTCTGCTGTGGCTTTGTTGCTTTGCAGATTTTGAAGAAAAGCAAAGGCTTGAGTGTAGGCCCCTAAATCCATCTCTCTCCCTGCTCCCAGCTTGTAGGTTCAGTTGAAAGGTCATGAGACCCTCAAGGACAAGATTGTGACTAACTCATCTGTGCTCTGGGCCTTTCACAGAGCAGATGGTATGAAGGAATGTTTGATGGGCACACAGTAGGTGCTTGGTGAAGATGTGTTGAGCAAAGGGCATGTAGTGGGGGTTCAGCAAAGAGGGGTTTGAGGTGGCCCACTTCTTCAGCTGCTGGAAGGAATGGGGTATGGGTGAGGAACCTTCACCCATGCTCTTCCCCAGTGCTGTCTCCTGCAGTCACCAGGCTTCCTGTCCCCACTGCCCATCAGCTGCTGGAGTCCAGGGTGTCATCCTAGGGGCACCAAGCCAATTAAGTGGGCACATCTCTTCCTAACTTCCAGGCTTGGCACTTGATTGATAGCGAACATAATTACAGCCCTCAGTGTCCTTCAGGCTGCCTGAAGCTCACTGGCCACTGGGCCCTTTGGGGAAGCAAAGGCTCTCACCTTACTCCTTTCTGGGCCCCACGCTTTGGGCACTGAGATGAGGCTGAACATGCACATCTCTCTGAAAATAGTAGTGGTGTGGGGAATCAGTGGTGTTGGGGGTGGGGGCAAGAGGGTTCAGCTCCTTGGAGAAGGGGTATTAGTCTGGGGCATACAGAAGGCAGAGCAGGGATTGGGGATGCTCAAAGTACACTTGGAGAAAAAAAAAAAAACATTGCAAATTGGATGTTGAACCTCTGTCCTTGGCCTCACAGACAGATAGCAAAATTAAATATTTGTAGTAGATCCAGATAAGGGACAGGAGTTTGACTGGGGTGGAGGGGATGGGAGAGAACTGGCAATTATGAGAGACTTCCCAAGGCCTAGCCCCTGGACTAGCCTCTTTAGATACTTCATGTGGTCTCCAAAATGACCCCCTGAGTGCGATACCATTCCCATTGTGTATCTATAGAGACCAGGGCACAGGGGAGCATGCAAACAGCCCAGAGTTACAAAGTCATGGGGTGGAGGGCTAGGATCTGAACCCAGGTCTGTCTGATTCTATAGCTGATGCTCTTCTCACATCTAGAAGGGTATCTGTGGGAGGTGAGGTTTGTACTGGGGACCCCGTGACTGGAGAGAAGGGTGACAGTGGACTGACATCTTCCCTTTGCTGTAGGCGCTGGATCCAGCATCCTCTCCGCCCTCCAGGACCTCTTCTCTGTCACCTGGCTCAATAGGTCCAAGGTGGAAAAGCAGCTACAGGTCATCTCAGTGCTCCAGTGGGTCCTGTCCTTCCTTGTACTGGGTAAGCTGGGCCTTAGAGGGACGGCGGGTGGGCAGGCAGGGTCCACTTCCCCAAAAGAGGTTAGAGCAGGAGCCCTGCTCTGCAGGGGTGAGGGAATAAGAGTAGCTCTTACACACGCTGCCCCCCAGCACCTTTCCACATCTATCTTTTGGGTCCCAGATCAAGTGCTCTACCCCTCAGCATGCATGAAGATTCAGCGAGATTCAGTGGGAGGTGGTGTGATAGTTCCCATTTACAGATGGGAAACCTAAAGTCTTAGAGAAGGTAGGTAACTTGCCCAAGGTCACACAGATTTGAATCCCTGTCTACAGGACCCCCAAAGCCTGTGCCTTTCCCACAGTGCCACCCTGCCCACCAACAGACATTTTCCAGCAGGTATGTTACTTTGCCTTAAGGTGGTTTGGTGCCAGGTTTAAGTCCTGAATCTCCTGCAAACAAGCTCTGTGACCTTACACAGGTTATTTGAGCTCTCTGAATGTTAGTTTCCTCATTTTGAGTGTGAGGAAAGTACCTGCTTCACATGGCTTTTTTGAGGATTGAAGATAAGAAATGAGAGCACCTTGCACAGGGCCTGGTCATGATGGGCCCCCATTACATGGGAATCATCAGGAGGTGCCCTCAGACCCCACTCCCAGCCCACACCCATCCTCAGCTGAGCACATTCCCCAGGTGCTTCCCGAGGCCTGCTCCCTGCTATCTCTCAGCACAGCCCACATCGGTGCTTTGGTTGCTTTTTCTGCAGGTCTGGCTAGATACCCTCACTCCTTAGGTTGCCATCCAGGCCGGGGGTAGGACAACACAAATGTCTGAGGGGAGGGAAGAAGCCTCTTGTTTTTCCCCAGACCCCTGTGCTGTCAGCATAGCAGGTAGCTTCCTCAGCACGTCAAGGCAGATGAACCTGCTCCAGAGCATCACAGAGTGCATTCCAGCACCTGTGAGCCAGTCCCTCTGGGCAACCCACTCTTCGGGACTGTATAGGCTGGTAGGGGATCATCAGGACTTACCATGTTAGTGCTGAGCAGCTGTCCTTCAGGCAGGCGCATGGGGCGCTCTGAGACTGAGACCATGTTTGCAGGGCCAAGGGATAGAACTTCACAGGTGAGAAAACGCAAATTCACAAAGGTTCATCAACTACCGGCTACTGTGAAGCTCATTAAATGGCAGAGTTGGGATTTGAGCAGAAACTCAGTGCATTCCCCAGGGAGCCCACGTTCCTGGATGCCCAGAATTAGTGAACTGGGGCTGAAACAGCCAGTTTTCACCTTTAGACCCAAGAACAGGCTTTAAGTGGGGGGATCCATGAACCCTTAAAATTAGATGCAAGATTATATATGAGTATGTGCACATTTTTCTAGGGAGAAGGGCCATAGCTGTCCTCAAAGTCTTACAGGGACATGTAGCCTCAAGAAGACAAACACGGGTTGGAAGAACTGAGCAAACTAAACAGGCTCCCTCAGGACTCAGACCCCTAACATGGCTTGCATTTGGCCACTTACTAGAATCCTAGAGTAGCGAGCACAGTGTGACCCCTTCTTATTAAAAAAGGAAGTGGAGGCCTGGCAAGGATGGACCGTTACTTGGGGTCACGTGAGAAGAAAGTACTGGGACCAGGACAAGAACCCAGGGACTCCAGCCTCCCAGACCCCCTGCCTAGTCTGCTACACCAGCTCTCTTTGTTCCCTGTTTCACCCAAAAGCTACCACTATCCCTGTCTTAATGGGTCTGGGCCTGGCTGGTAGGGAGCTGAGCAGCTTGTAGAACACCAGCTCACGCAGCATGTGATGGGGACTGGCCCCAGGCTATAGGTTAATAATTGATCAGACCCAACCACAGCCCAGAAACCGGCCCAGCCTCACCTCACCTGGCATAGGTGGGAGCCTGGCCTGGTTGGACAGGCAGATCTCCTGAGCTACTGCTAATTACTGCCCTCAGCAGCCCCAGCCACTCCTTCCCTCTGCCTCTCAGACCTGCTGGCAGAAGCTCACCTGGCAAGCAAAGACCATGGTGGCCCTGTTGGTCTCTCCCTGGACCAGAGATTTTTCACCACTTTGTGCCATGGAACCCTCTGGCATTTTGATGAGGCCTATGCCTTTTCTCAGTGTTTTAGAGTATTTAATACAAGGTGCGTTAGATTTCAAAGGAAACTGCTGATAATAAAATATAAATATCTACACATTATAAAAGCTGTTAGACATGTAGTAACAGGTGCCTTTTTATTACAGTAAATAAAAAGATCTAGCAGCAAGTGTAATAATTACTATAGTTCTGAAGTAATGATGAGAAGAAATGATTTTTTTAACATATCTGCAACTGCTACAAAGTTATATGAAAATACCTTTGTTATTTATTTGTCGTAAGTACTGCTGATAATTCTGTGATTTATTACATTGGTAAGTGAAGGAAATGCCAAATTTCCATAAGAGATAAGTGAAAATTTAGATGTCATTTGTTTCCCCATCCAAGTCCATGGATATTGTGTGTCAGGCTGAGTAAGTTCAAACATCATATTTAATTTTCCCAATACCCTGTAAGGAAATTAAGACTTAGGAATGAGGCTTGGCCAGCAAGTGGCAGGGCCAAGGCTCCAGGTCTGTTTGGTCCCAGAGTCCACGCTCTTCACCAGGCCACACTGCTGCCTTCCCTGCCATTGAGCATCGACAGGCTGCCCTGCACCACAGGCCTCGTGGCTCCAGAATTTTGTATCACAAGTGTCTTTGTAGGCCACCATGATGTGCAGGAAGGGGGTGGTGTGTGAAAGTGGTCCTGAGCCTTCCATGTGTGGGGCAAGCAGGGCCTTCTAAGCTCCTAATAGCTCAGCAACAGTGGTTTTTACTGCAGCCCCACGACCTAAGAGCATGGAACCAGAGCCTGTTGTTCAGAGGACAAGGATTAGGCTCTGAGAAAGGAAGGTCATTTGGTGGATTTAGTTCATCCTTTTGCTCTTCCTGTGTTTGGTTTCTGGGGCTGGAGAAATTAATCTGACCTGGTTTCTGCTCCCAAGGAGCTCAGGGGCTGAAGGGCTGTCTGTTAGCAGGAGTCCAATGAGGGAGGCAGATGATGAAAGGGATGGTGAGTGGTTTCAGAGAGGGCTGTGGACACATAGGGGAGGGGAGGGAGCCCCCAGCTGAGAAAGGCTAGGCTAGAATTCAGTCTCTGGATACCCCATCAGGCCTCTTCTTCTCCATCCAGGCTGCCTCAGGAGCAGAGTAAGGACAAGTGGGTAGGGATACCCCCCTTCCCAGAGAGACCAGCCCTCTAAGCAGTGGGGCCTGGAGCTCAGCCCCCTCTGGTCCCTTTACCCCTCAAGAGAGTTAGAGATTTCTGGAAGCTAGGTTTCCAGGATGCTCAGACCATAGCCTAAACCTCATGGTCCCTGTCTGGCCCACCTGGAGCATCCACCTTGAGGATGCCACTGGAGGAGCCTGGATGCCTGTGGAGTCTGGGGGAGCTAGAGTCATCCCTTTTCAGGCCTAAGAAAGGGAATCAGGCAGACTGCTGAACAGTAAGTATGACTTTGTAGGCAGCCTTTAGACATAGCTATTCACCAAGCTACCCTAAGCTTTTCACAGTTTGCTTTTAACAGGCTCTTGTACGCTGCACATGCTTCTCTAGAAACTTGTCTTCCCTTCTGCGATGTCACACTCCTAAGCTGGTCCTGAAAAATTGGACATCTCGTCACTCTGTATTCACTGCCCCTCCCAACAAGAGAATTGTACCGTGTTTTTAGCTACCCTGGGGAGAGGCTGGCTCAGGAGTCTAGAACAGGGCTAGACTGGGGGGCAACAAGGGGCTACCATTTCCATCCCTTGATAAGGCTCGTGGAGAGTCTACATCCAGCCTTATCTTCTCCCACGGGAAACCGGAGGAGGCTCAGCATGGTGAGAAGAGAGCATGACATCCAGAGCCAGGCAGCCCACAGCACCTGGGACCACCAGGGAATGGGCACACAGCAAGGGTTGGCCTCCCTTCTTGGGCAGTGGAAAAAGTCCTAGAAGGAGGCCATGCTTCTCCCACCAAACATGAGTACCTGCTGCCCTTGCCCTTGTGCTGAATGCCAAGGACCAAAGAAGATGCCTTCCCGCCCAGTGTGGGAAATTCACAGGCAAGAGATGATATGTAGATAGTATGATATTGGGGAACACTTCTTGAAGAGCTGAGGTCTGAGATAGGCCTTAAAGGTTGGGTAAAAAATGGAAAGAGAGAAGCCCTGCTGAGGGCAGCTAGTGGCGAGCCATGAGATAAAGCAGGCATGGCACAAGCTCTCCTTCCTTTCTGTGCCAGGCTAGGTTAGTCTCTCTTATGGCCTACAGGCCCAGAACATGGTGACCAATGGAAGCCAGCCCCCAGGCAAGTCTTCCAAGTGTGCTGTTAGGGTTTTTTTTGTTTTTTTTTTTTACTTTTGAGATAGGGATTCCCTCAGTTGCCCAGGTTGCAGGGTAGTGGCGTGATCATGGCTCACTGCAGCTTCAAACTCCTGGCTTAAGGAGTCTTCCCATCTCAGCCTCCTGAGTAGCTGGGACTACAGGCACATGCCACCTTGCCCAGCTAATTTTTAAAATTTTTTTGTAGAGATGGAGTCTCACTATGTTGCCCAGGCTGGTCTCGAATTTCTGAACTCAAGCAGTCCGCCACCTCCACTTCCCAAAGTGCTGGGATTATGGGTGTGAGCCACCGTGCCTGGCTGCTGAAGTTTTTGAAGACAGGGAGGCTGATGGGCTCTGCGCTTTGGCCTTTGGCCTGGGACTTCCTGGATTGCCATTATGTTGGAAGGGAGCCAGCCCTCCTCCTGGGCAAGCATCCCCTCTCCGGTCCCTCCAGTGATGGTCTGGGACTTTGGTGAATTTCTAAAGCCTAATACAGAGAATGGACTGTAGAGTCAGACCTGTGTTTGAATCCTGGCTCTGCCACTGTCCTGCTGGGTGACCTTGGGCAAATTATCTCCCCCTTGAGCCTCAGTGTTCTTATCTCTAAAATGGGGCAAAGTCACCCTGCCTCACACTTGAGACAGTGGCTCAGCCCAGGTCTTGAGATGCAGAGGCACTGGGTAGGTGTTCCCTCCCTTTATCCACAGTGTCAGGGCTGGGTGCTGGCATGGGGGCACACACAAGGAGGGGACAGTAAGAACAGCTTCACAAGAAGCTGAAGCCTATCTGCTTTGGTGCTCCTGTCCAGATAACATGGAGCCCATGGGCCCCTTGATGCCAGGACAGTCCATCAGAGTCTGGGAGATGAGGCTCCTCTTGTCCCAGGAATCTGCTTCTACCTGGGCTGAGCATTCCTGTAGCTATTTCTCAGGGTTGTGGGCCCCATGCCCATGGCCCTGGGTGTGCCTAGCTTAGTGCCACAGTAAACACTCACTCCATCCACCATGGCCCAGAGGGGAGATGAAGCCCAGTAGGACGTGACCTGTGGCCATCTGCCCCCCAGGAGTGGCCTGCAGTGCCATCCTCATGTACATATTCTGCACCGATTGCTGGCTCATCGCTGTGCTCTACTTCACTTGGCTGGTGTTTGACTGGAACACACCCAAGAAAGGTAAGTGCAAGGCCTCCGTTGCCCCACCTCTCATTCTAGGGATGCTCTTCCCCCTGCACAAGCTGAAGGGCCTCATCCTGAGTGCTGTCTCTTTTAACACCCACTTTGTGAAAAGCACTGGACTAGTCCTTTTGAGGGGAGGTTAAAAGCCCCTCAAAGGGCACTGTTCTGGTCCTAACAAGAGTTCACACTCAGTCGAAGGTTTGCATAACGTGAAGGAATGAATGTGGAAAGGGGCCCAATGGGAAGGGGGCAAAGATGCTGCATGGGGTGATGGTCACCTGCTTGGGTTTCACACTGGCCCTGTCCTGTCTGCCTTGCCCAAATGTACCCCCACCCCCACCGACTCTGTATTTTATTCCCTGGAAGGTGGCAGGAGGTCACAGTGGGTCCGAAACTGGGCTGTGTGGCGCTACTTTCGAGACTACTTTCCCATCCAGGTAAAGTGCTTTGAGTGTTGTCTTGGGAGGGTGGGAATGGATGGGAAATCTGAACTCAGGCCTTAACCCACCCACAGGGAAGCAAGTTTAGACCAAGTTGGTCTCTGGGTTTCCTTCCTACTGTGTCACTGGCTGTGCTGGGGACCCCACTGCTCTTCTGAGTATCCATCTTCTTTGGGCCAGCCCTGAGGTCCTGACAGGGAAATGGTGGCTCAGTCTGGCTTTCAGTCTCAGCTCTGTCTGGCCCCTGCCTGGTCTGCAAGCTGGGCTGGTGAGGCACAGCCATCTGGCCCTGATGCATGTGGGCGATGCTGGTGAATTGAGGATACCTCTGGCAGGATCCTGAAGGTTTTCCCCACAGGGGAAAGACCTGTCTGGCCAGCTCACTCAACACCCCAGCCCCAGCACACCCTAGCTGCTGAGTACCCCGCAGAAGGTAGGGGTGCTGAAGAGTGGAGGCAGCAGGTGAATGTGAAAGTGTTCTGTGCAGGGTGCAGGGTGGTGTATATTTGCTGTTGTGAGTCACTGACTGAGATCCTGGTGTGCTGCCTGGGGGCAGTGGCTGGGTAACCCTGCATCCTTCACTGTATTCGGTATTTTGGGGGTGGCAGGGCCAGCTCCTTCTGCTCATCCTTAGCCTAAGCCCAGTCTTCCCGGGACCTTCCTGCTCCTCAGGGTCAGCGTTCCTTCTCCTTTTCCTGACCCCATCTCTCTGACTGCAGAAAATTTGAAGCTGTTTTTGCTGGGAGAAAGTTGCGTCATAGGACCTAATCCTCTCATTTTGGAGGTAAAGAAACTGAGCCTCAGAGATGGGCAGGACTTGTCCAGGCTGCATAGTCTAGTATGATGGCAACATTGCAACCACCACCCAGGCTTATTGAATTTGGGGCCCAGGTTCTTTTCCACTGATTTCCTACTGCCTGTTTCTCTGGGAGAGATTCAATCCCTGGATTTCCCCATTGGATTGATTCCAGCTTCCTGGGTCTCCCTCTCCCCCTTTGCTGCTGGAGATCTCGGTTTCAGTTCCTGCCCTGTCACTCCATTTATTAACCTGCCACCATTGCTCCCTGTCCAGTGCAGGGCTCTGCTGGGCATGGGGACACAAGTCAGCCCTGCCCTTGGGGTGTCTAATGCATCCTGATAGACTTTGTCACTTTCTGCCATGGGGCCATGGGCAGACTTTCTCAAGCCTGCTGAACCTCATCTGCAAAATGGAGCTGTCTGTATGATGAAAAGTCATCAGTTCTGATTGGGTGTGAGTGATGATAGACTGTTCTCTCTGCTTTCTCTCTCACCTCAGGGGCCAGGCTCCAGTGTTCTCTGTTGCCACTGTGGCCTGGTCCTCTGGAAGCCTCCAGGAGGCCAGTAGCCCCATCCACTTAGAACAGGATGATCTGATGATTGTTGGTCAGACCTGGGACAGGCAGGTGTCCTTTGCTGTCCGATCTCCACCCTTCCAAAAGAACCAAACAAACCCCTGTGCCCTTCTCACATCTCTGTTCCAAGAAGTCAGCTGGGAGTTGGAGCCATAGGGCACATACAGCCTGGCCCTTGAGGGCTCCCTGGGGCACTAGGACAAAAGCCAAACTGGGTCCGAGGCAGGCTGGGGTGTTGAGCCTCAACCTGGGGCTTAGGCTGAGCCTGCCTCTGTCCCTCCGGGCCTCAATCTCCCCCTTCACTTGGCCTTGGTGATCTGACATCAGGTCTGACACTCTATAGGGGTGTGTGTGACCCTCCTGTCCCACCCCCTTTTCCTGGCCTCTTGCCAGTAATCATGTAATGAAGATCTGCCACTGTACCCACCTGTCCACCTACTCCCTTCCTGGTGGGACTCTGGTCTTTGCCTCCAGAACAGCTCATCTGGCCCAGAGTGTATCCCTTCTGTTGGCACAGGTGGGGTTCTTGTGTTAGCAACAGCCACCGAGACCACCAGCCACCTGGAAGAGGAGCAGACAGTGCCCCACGTCACCTCTCCCCAAGGTGTAGGCAGAATCCTTGGAGAGGAGACTAGGAAAGACTCTCTCTAAGCTTAGAATCACCTGTTCATCTGCCTCATTTCACTGATAGGCTTACTGAGGCACAGAGAGGAGGGACTATCCCAAGGTCACAAAGCTTAAGTAGTAGCAGGACTAGTGTAGGAAACAGGGCTGTCTGCTTTGGGGCCCATGGTCTTACTCCTGTGTTACTTTCACCATCACCGTGCCGTGTTGTGTAAACTTAAGCAAGCCTTTGCTCTTCTGTGGGTCTGAATTTTTTCCTCTATGCACTGCTGTGGTGGGACAAGCCTGTCTGAGCACCTTTCCTCTCCTGGGAGGCAGGGTATAAAGAGTGACTTGATAGGAATGTGTCCCAGACTGACATTAGCCAGCAGGCCTGGCCTGGGCATCGTGTTGGGCTGGGACTTTGCCACGGGAAACAGACAGCAAGAGGACACAAGAGCAGGCGTGTCAACAGAGCCTTCATTGGCGGTATCCTTCCCCTCCCTCCAGAACGGACATTCTCTCCAGCCCTGGGGGAGGGGAGTGTGACATGAAAACAGATCAGAGCTGGTCAGATGCCTACATTCTTCTGGGTCCTACAGCAAGGGCATTGACTTGCACTGTGTCCCAAGGCACCTCATTCAACCAAATGTCCCATCAGAGCCTTGGGGAGGGAGGAAATGATTTAAAGAGCCACCTGGGGCCCACTGGGTGACACATCTTCATCCAGCAGCCCAGAGAAAAGTGCAGTGACTGACCTGCTCCAGATGTGCAGGATAATTTACTGTGACCTCCACAGGGGAAGTGCAGCTCCCTTCTCTAGGCCTCAGCTTCCCCTCGTCGTCCAAGGAATGGCTTAGACCTTTCAGGGCTCTGCCAGCCCATGCAGTGCTGTGGGTTCCTGGTTATCAGGGCCCAATGGGAAGGTGTGGGGAGCCATAGGAAGGGGACAAAAAGATGCTGCATGGCATGATGGTCACCTGCCAGGGTAACTATCCCAGGCCTGCCCATCAGCTCAGGAGCAAGTTTCCAAGTTTCCCGCCCGGTATTGGCTGCCCCAGCTCTTCCCTCAATGCCTGCCTGCCTTTTTCATCGAAACTAGCACAAGGAGCTTTTTAATTCCAGCTTCACTGAGAGCTAACTTGGTGGGCAGACCTGCTTGTTAGGCAAAACACTGGAACAGCAATCTTACAGAGCTCATGTAAATGAGATTTTGAGATCTGCTCGCTGCCCCGAGCCCCACTAGCCACGGATTAGACTGCTGCTGTTTCCCATTTATTTGGGGAGTAGCTGAGAGTTGGTTTGGTTTTCGAGCAACTTTAATCTGTTTGCCAAGGGCAAAGCAGGAGAAAGAGCATCAGTGCCCCAAGCAGTGGGGATGAAAGTGAGGAAGTCTCGCTCACATTTGCACAGACTGGCAGCGTCAGAGCTGGGAATGGTGCCAGCCACCCTTTTCCATCCCCTCTATCACCTGAAGATTTGCATTTCTATTTTCCAAGGCCAGCCACCAGCACCCTCTCCCCCAGAGCTGCACACAAGTCCTTCAACTCTGCCAGGAGGCTCCCAAATCTAGAGTCACAGAAAACCTGGGCTCTTGACATTCTTCTGGTGGCCAGTGACTCTGCTTCCAGCTGGCACCAGTGCAGGGAAGGGGCACTTTGCAGCACTCAGGTGGGAGTGTCATTGATGTCACCTCTTTTGAGGCAGGGCAGCCAAAAAGACCAACGTGTTCATTCCTTGTTATCCAGGAATTGTATTTCTAGAAGTTTGTTTCATAAAAGCAATCAGATATGTGGACAAAGATAAGGTATTTATTGAAGCATTACTTCTAAGAGGGAAATTTTGGAAACTTTTAAAATGTCCATTAATCAGGGTTTGAGTCGGTGCTGTTACATACAGGAGAGCTGTGCTGTAGAATACGAATGCAGCCACGAGAAGACATGGAACTGAGGGATTTTGATAAGGACAGATAGCTGTATGTTTGGTAGAAAATGATATAAAAATGATATCAACCCATATAACCTCAATTTTGTGGGTTTTGAAAAAGAGCATGTATAGTTTTGAGTAGAAAAAGGACTCAACGCGTCAGATTGTTTTATCTGGATGGAAATATTATGGATTTTTTAAATTTTCTTTTTGCTTTCCTATATTTTTAAAATTCTCTAGGAGTTTCTTTCTTTTCTTTTCCCTCCCCTCTCCTCTCCTCTGCTCTCCTCTTCCTCTCCTCTCCCCTTCTTCTCCCCTCCCCTCCCTTCCCCTCCCCTCTCCTCTCCCTTCTCTCCTTTCTTCCTTTCCTTCTTTCCTTTCTTCTCACTCTGCCACTCAGGCTTGACTGCAGTGGCGCAGTCTCGGTTTACTGCAGCCTCTGCCTCCTGGGCTCAAGCCATGTTTCCACCTCAGCCTCCTGAGTAGCTGGGACCATAGGTGCGTGCCACCATGCCCAGTTAATTTCTGTATTTTTGTAGAGATAAAGGTTCACCATGTTGCCCAGGCTGGTCTCAAACTCCTGAGCTAAAGCAATCCTCCCATCTTGGCCTCCCAAAGTGTTGGGATAACAGGCATGAGCCACCATGCCTGGCCCTATTATTTTTCTAATCAGAATAAAAGTGATGTTTTTATGAGCAGAATACCCTTACTCATTGTCTCTCTTAGCCTCCTCCACCCGCATCACATTCCTTGTAACACAGGGTAGGTGTCACAGGCTCTGCCTCTCATGGCTCAGGGTTTAGGGACACTGCATCACCCACCCATTCAAGCACCAGTCCCAGGGCAGGGGGTGGGCCCTGAGGAAGCCAATCATTGTTTGGAGCATCCCAATATCCTTAGTACCACAGGTCAGGTCCTCAGCTGCTGCAGCCTTACAACTAACCTCTACCCCAGGCTGGCTGGCACAGGGCTGTCGCTTGTCCTGTCTTGTCCTTCCTGCCTTACAACCTGAACTGAGCCCAGCTGACTGTGGGAAAGTTTCCATTTGGGCCAGCTGCAGTGTCCCTTTTCCAGGCCAGGGGAGTAGGAGGTGGGCTGCCTGTCTCATTCTGTGAGCTGTGGAGGAGCCCACAGAGCACAGGGCCAAGTAAACCCTACCTCCAAGGAGCTCACAGTTTGGAGAGACTGACAGTGGGGGCAGAGCTTGCAGCCAAGGCCCCGGTTGCCAAACTCAGGAACTTGAACTTTACTCACATGAAGCCAGACACCCTCTCCAGTCTGAGAGTGACAAGGGTTGGATTTGAGTTTTAGAATAATCACTCTGGCTGTGGTGAAGAGGATGGGCCCAGAGGGAGGGAAGGCAGGAGGCTGGCAGAGTGCAAAGAAGAAGAGCTGTTGTGTGCATGGCTGGGAACTGAGAGGAACAAGGGCAAACATTGCCCACCCCTTCCCAGAGACCCATAGTGCAAATGGTGACTGCCCAACACCAGCACTGTGGCCCTGGGGATGAGAGTCTGAGGTCAGGTGTGGAGATTCATTGCAGCCCTCAGGCCCACAGAGGCCCAGGGGAAATGACACATCCAATCCCTCCCTACCCTCTGGGTATGCCCCGGTATCCCTCTCCCAGCCAGTTTCCTCTGACCCAAGGTCATCCTTGCAGCTGGTGAAGACACACAACCTGCTGACCACCAGGAACTATATCTTTGGATACCACCCCCATGGTATCATGGGCCTGGGTGCCTTCTGCAACTTCAGCACAGAGGCCACAGAAGTGAGCAAGAAGTTCCCAGGCATACGGCCTTACCTGGCTACACTGGCAGGCAACTTCCGAATGCCTGTGTTGAGGGAGTACCTGATGTCTGGAGGTGAGAATCCACCCCCTCTGCTCCTGCTGGGCACTGTTGTCAAGGCCTGAGCCTCTCCATCGGGCAGGGTGACACAGGGAGCCAACACACCATTCCTTGGTATTGGGCCTGCATTGGGAGATGCAACCTGCTTCAGACATGGTGGGTCAGGGCTGAGGAGGAGAGCTGTCCATATGGTCTTCAGAATTCAACTCGGATAACATCTTCCCTAGGAGGCCTTCTTTGACACCCTTTTCTGGGGACCCCCAGCCCTTGTGTTGCCTTCTGTACAACCTGATTGTTGTCCATGGCACTGTAATTGTCCACCTGCCTAAGACCTCCCACCAGACTGATGCATTGGGATCCCCAACACCTCGCACCGACTTGGCAGAATTAGGGCCCAGGGAATGTTTGCCAAATGCATGAGTTCCCAAAACAACCTTGTATCATTAGCTGCATTTTATAGATGAGGAAACTGAGGCTCAGAAAAATGAATAGCTTACACAGAACCAGACAACTCCAAAGGGGCTGGGCTAGGTCTGGGGCCCAAGTCCAGGGTTCTTTATGTTTTATACCTGACTGTGTGCCGGGGATGGGGAGTGGATCCACGGGCAACCCTGACTATTGCGTCCTTCCCTCCCCTCAGGTATCTGCCCTGTCAGCCGGGACACCATAGACTATTTGCTTTCAAAGAATGGGAGTGGCAATGCTATCATCATCGTGGTGGGGGGTGCGGCTGAGTCTCTGAGCTCCATGCCTGGCAAGAATGCAGTCACCCTGCGGAATCGCAAGGGCTTTGTGAAACTGGCCCTGCGTCATGGGTGAGTGCCTCCCTACACACACACATACAGCCCTCCAGTGCCCCTCAGCCCAGGGCAGCAGACTCCTTGGCCTGTGAAGACAGGACCCAGACCCCAGGAAGGCATGGAAGGGAGTCAGTCATTCTGTTAGGGAGGGGATGTTGGAGCCCAGACTGCACAGTGTGGGCCAAGTTTGCCCATGTGTGTCTGGGTGGGCACAGATGCAACCTGTGGCCTGTGGGCCCTTGCAGGTGGGCCGAGAGTCCAGGCTTATATGCAGGACTGGATCACCTGGGGCCAGAATATATCATTTTGCTGGGAGACCAGGAGGTCAGGAAGGAGGGTGGTGTGGAATGTGGCTGGGGGACAGCAGCTGTTTTCTCTGTCCCCTGGGGACCTTACCTCAGGCTTTGGAAGAAGAGGCTGCCCTGCAGGCTCAGCCCTGGGCCAGCCCCTGGGGACACATTCATATTGGACCCAGTCCCTGCCTTCAGGGAGCATCAAGGGTGGGGGAGGGTGGAGGGACGGACAGTGACAACACAGTGTGCTGAGACTGTGAAACAATGGTGAGTTCGGGACTGAGAGAGGCCTGGGTTGGTGGGGGGACCGGGAGAACTTCCTGGCAGAGGCAGGCCCTGCAGGAAGAGGTGGAAAACAGGCATTCCAGAGCAGGGCGCTCAGCCTTCCCTTTGCCTGGGGGACCCAGAGCTCTGATATGCTCCCCAGTCACTAGCAGTGGGGCAGAAGGCCCATCAGAACCTGGTAGAGAGGGGTCATGTGAACTTGGGACACCCAGGTGATTCTGGTACACCCAGCTGGGGGAGGGGGACACTTGGCCAGTGTCCAGGGCCTCTAGGCTGACATAGAAACTGAAGCCAGTAAGTAGGGTATGACAGACCCTGGCCTCTCCCTTCCAGAGCCGACCTGGTTCCCATCTATTCCTTTGGAGAGAATGAAGTATACAAGCAGGTGATCTTCGAGGAGGGCTCCTGGGGCCGATGGGTCCAGAAGAAGTTCCAGAAATACATTGGTTTCGCCCCATGCATCTTCCATGGTCGAGGCCTCTTCTCCTCCGACACCTGGGGGCTGGTGCCCTACTCCAAACCCATCACAACTGTTGGTAAGCCCCTAGCCTGCAGACCAAGGGCTGTCCTGAACACAGGGTGCCATACCAGCAGTAGAGACGGGATTCCAGTGCAGGCGACCTGGCTCTGATGGCCTTGCCCTTAGCCATGAGGACTTTGAAGTGTTGGGTGCTGATATTGGTCAGGAGGGGTAGTAGTAGGAGTCGGGGAATTGAGCCTATGGGATGAACCAAGCTCTGTGATAGGTGAGGAAAGAAAATCTGCAGTCTCCGGGTTTGCAGCACTCACTAGTCTATCAGGGAAGACTATTGCAGCAAAGACTAGTCGGGGAATGTGATGAGGATGCGCAGGTGCTCTAGGGAGTCATAACGGACCCCAGGGAGGAGGTAACTCTTGCACTGCTAACTGATAGGAATTATCTAGCAAAATAGAGGAGGAAGAGAATTTTTATCAGAAACAATAGCCTATGTGAAGTTCAGAAGCAAGATTGTGTAGTTTTTTTGAAGAACAGAAAGAAAAACATTAATATGACTGCAGCATAGACCTGTCAGAAGAGTGGAAAACACTGGTTGCACTTGGCCCTCATCTGTGTTGTTTTGGGTGTATTTGGGACCGTTTAGAGGATTCTAAAGAATTACCTATTGTAGGTATGTGTGTGCATGTTAATGGATCCCCCAGGAGCACATGGGCCCTTGGCAGTGGACTTGAGGGGCCAAAGCTCACACAGATCCTTTGCGTTCCTAGGCCAGGTGTCCTGCCTTGTACTTTTAGGTAGAGACAAAGCAACAGGGAGGCAGCAGGAACATTTCCATGCACAGGTGTGGCTGGGGATGGGCTGGGTCCTGTGGGCAATGTGAAGGAATTTGCTCTTCACCTTGAGAATGGAGAGCTACTAGAGAGTGTTTGGGAGGGGAAGTTCAGATTTGCATTTAAAAATGATCCTTGGAGCTGCTGGATGGAAGATGGGTTAGAAAAATGGAAGCCACAAGACCAGCCCAGAGGCTGTTTTGGTAGCCAGTGGCTTGGACCAAGGGAATAGCAGTGGAGATGGAAGAGATGTGCATGATTTGGGAAAAATGTCAGAAATAGCATTGGCAGGACATAGGAATGGATTGGGTATGGTGATGCAGCAGGATAAGAAAATAAAGCAACGCACAGATCATAAATGCTGGTCTTCTCCCTCCTCTCCTGCCCTTAACCACACTTTTTATTTTTTTATTTTTTTTTTTTGAGACAGGGTCTCATTCTGTCATCCAGGCTGGAGTGCAGTGGTGCAATCTTGGCTCACTGTAACCTCTGCCTCCCAGTCTCAAGCGATCCTCCCACCTCAGCCTCCTGAGTAGCTGGGACTACAGGCGTGCACCACCACACCCAGCTAATTTTTTGTATTTTTTTTTTTGGTAGAGATGATTTTCACCATGTTACCCAGGCTGGTCTTTAACTCATGAGCTCAAGCAATCTGTGGTTCTTTGCCTCCCACAGTGCTGGGATTACAGGCGTGAGCCACCATGCCTGGCCTACACTTTTTAAAGCATGTCACATTCCTCACAGAATCCTTAGAAAACCCCTATGAGGAAGAATCCCCATGTGACAGATGAGGAAACTGAGGCTCAGAGAGGCAGGAATGGCTTGCCCAGAGCAGAGCAAAAGCAAAGATGTTTACTTGATCCCCTGACTGTCATAGACCCTCCTAGCAGAATGCAGTGGGTTCAACCAGTCTTGATCCCATCTGCAGCTTAGCACCTGTGTGGCCTTGGGTGGGTCCCTTCACATGCCCCTGGGCCTCAGTCTTTTCATCTGTAATAGGGGACAACCAGAGATGCAGCACATAAAGCATTTGGCACAGTTCCTGCCACATGGCAGGCCCACAGCCCAGCGTTACCACCTTCAGCATCATGGTGGATGCCCAGGGGAAGGGTGTTGACTAACCAGAAGCCTCTGCCCTGTCCCTGCAGTGGGAGAGCCCATCACCATCCCCAAGCTGGAGCACCCAACCCAGCAAGACATTGACCTGTACCACACCATGTACATGGAGGCCCTGGTGAAGCTCTTCGACAAGCACAAGACCAAGTTCGGCCTCCTGGAGACTGAGGTCCTGGAGGTGAACTGAGCCAGCCTTCGGGGCCAACTCCCTGGAGGAACCAGCTGCAAATCACTTTTTTGCTCTGTAAATTTGGAAGCGTCATGGGTGTCTGTGGGTTATTTAAAAGAAATTATAATAATTTTGCTAAACCATTGTAATGTTAGGTCTTTTTTAAGAAGGAAAAAGTCAGTATTTCAAGTTCTTTCACTTCCAGCTTGCCCTGTTCTAGGTGGTGGCTAAATCTGGGCCTAATCTGGGTGGCTCAGCTAACCTCTCTTCTTCCCTTCCTGAAGTGACAGAGGAAACTCAGTCTTGGCTCACTGGGGAAGAAGGATTGCCATTAGTGACTTGGACCAGTTAGATGATTCACTTTTTGCCCCTAGGGATGAGAGGCGAAAGCCACTTCTCATACAAGCCCCTCTGTTGCCACTACCCCACACTCGTCTAGTCGTGAAACTGCAGGACCAGTTTATCTGCCAAGGGGAGGAGTTGGAGAGCACAGTTGCCCCGTTGTGTGAGGGCAGTAGTAGGCATCTGGAATGCTCCAGTTTGATCTCCCTTCTGCCACCCCCACCTCACCCCTAGTCACTCACATCGGAGCCTGGACTGGCCTCCAGGATGAGGATGGGGGTGGCAATGACACCCTGCAGGGGAAAGGACTGCCCCCCATGCACCATTGCAGGGAGGATGCTGCCACCATGAGCTAGGTGGAGTAACTGGTTTTTCTTGGGTGGCTGATGACATGGATGCAGCACAGACTCAGCCTCGGCCTTGAGCACATGCTTACTGGTGGCCTCAGTTTACCTTCCCCAGATCCCAGATTCTGGATGTGAGGAAGAGGTCCCTCTTCAGAAGGGGCCTGGCCTTCTGAGCAGCAGATTAGTTCCAAAGCAGGTGGCCCCCGAACCCAAGCCTCACTTTTCTGTGCCTTCCTGAGGGAGTTGGGCTGGGGAGGAAACCCAGCCCTCTCCTGTGTGTTCTGTTATCTCTTGATGAGATCATTGCACCATGTCAGACTTTTGTATATACCTAGAAAATAAATGGAAGTGAGAATCCTCTATGAGTTATTGCTGGGGCTGCATCTACATCTGCTGCTGACACCTGGGGAAGACTGGGGCCCCAGCTGGCTGCCCTCTGAGCCCTCTAGCCCCTTGCACCTTTGGCCCACATGACCCTGCCATGGTGTGTAAGTTACCTGTCACTGTGTAACAAACTACTTCAGAGCTCAATGGCTTCCAACAGCATCTGTTGTCTCCCAGTTCCAAGTCACGATTTGAGGCTTGGCTTGGTCCTCCGCTCAGAGTTTCTCACAGGGCTGCAGTTGTCTTGGAGCTGGGCTGAGGAAGGATCCACTCCCAAGGCCGTTCATGCAGTTGTTCGCAGGATTGACTTCCTCACTGGCTGTTGACAGAGGCCACTCTCAGTTCCTTGCCACATGGGCCTTTCCATGGGGTAGCTCACGGCACAACAGCTGACTTAGCAAGAAGAGCCAGTGAGTGGAGTGAAGTATGCGAGCAAGACAGAAGTCCCAGGCCCTTATAACCTAACCTGGGAAGTGATATCCTGTCACTTTTGCCATATTCTGTTCATTAAATGAACATTGCTCGGTCCAGCTCCCACTGGAGGGGAGGGGATTACACCAGGGAATGGATGCCAGGGGGCAGGGGTCATTGGGAGCCACTTGACATGGTGCCTACCACATGGTAAAGGGCTCCTGTCCAGCTGGAGGGCCCTTGGGTGGCTGAGCTGGAAGGCTCCTTATGGGTCACTCAAGCTGTGTTCCCTGCCCCTGGCCTCAGCTCTACCAAAAAGGCAGAGGCCTGGCCTGCTGTCACCCTAGTGATTACAAGAAGCCACCTCTTTTCTAATTCCTTTCTGTTCAGTGAGTACTGAGCACCTGGGAACCCTTCCTAGCCGAGACCAAAGGACCTTGTTCTAACTTCCTTACTGCCAGAACTGTCCTGCCTGTCCTTGCTGTTCATCCCCCTCAGGGCCAACTCCTCTGTGCCAGAAACTGTGAGAGAGCTACTTGGGAGCAGAGACAAACATTGGGAACAGCTGAGGATACACAGGGTGGCCAGAGCTGTGCCAGAAGCCCCAACCTGCCTGGGGGTGCCTCACTGAGGAAAGAACGCCTGAGCTGGGCCTTGAAGGGCGGCTGAGAGTCGCCAGGAAAGGAAGGCAGTGAAGGGCAGAGCAGCAGGGGAAGGATAGGGAGGCCTGATTGGAAAAACACTGCTGGTTTGAAAGATGGAGGAATCAGAGACAGCAGTGGGGCTTGGCTTGGAAGGGTGGGGAGCTGGTGTCTCCAGAGTTTCTATGTGGGCAGGAAGGCAGAGCAGTGAGAGGAGTGCTGGGAGGGGACAACAGAGGCTGGCTTCTAGCGCCAGGCAGGCCTCAGGCTAGAGTGCTCAGGTCAGAGGACAGCCATTTCCTTTTGGATGGGGGAAAGGCCTTTTTTCTGATGAGGGTCTCAGCATCACCCCAGCCCCAGCCTGAGGCTGACCCAAGGCTGGACTGCAACCTCAGTCTCTGGCTTCAAGTCAAGCCCTGGCCCTAACTAAGGCTACTCCATCAAGGTAGGCTGTTATTCTCAAGCACTGCTTTTTGTGAAGAGTGAGCACCTTCTGTGCACTGGGGAACTCTGCCATCTGCCTAAGGAGAACAGGGACAATAACCAGGTCCCAAATTCCAGAGGGATGCCCTCAGTGGCCTGATCAGAGCTGAGACTACCCTGGTCTTAAGCTGTGCATGGGGCAGGGGGGACTCTGATAGGTTCTGTGAACATTGCCTTGGGATGGGAGTTGTTACCTTGGGAGAAGGAACCGGAACCACCTTTCCCCCGAAGACCACCTGTCCTTGGGTGTAGTGGTGAGGGCAGCCCTTTGAGACCGAAGATGGTCAGTTCCATGATTCTGTCTGTGGTTCCCAGATACAGCCACAAGGGGGCACTGAAGATGGCTCTCAGGCATAGGCCACACAGCGGCTTAGGCTTGCTTTCCACATTTTCACATCTCTCCAGCTCCTACCCAGGCTAAAAGCTAGGGTGTTTCACAGATAAAGATATCTATTAGGTCAAATTGGCTTATCACGTTGTTCAAATCTCCTCTTTCTTTGTTGGTCTTCTGCCTAGTTGTTCTATCCATTATTCAGAGCAGGGTATTGAATTCTCCAACTGTTGTTATTGATTGATGTCTCCCTCCAGTTCTGTCAGTTCTTGCTTCATGTGTTTTGGGACTCTTCCGTTACCTGCATGCATGTTTATAACATGTTTAAATTATGTCTTCCTGATGAATCCACCCTTTATCATTATAAAATGCTGCTCTTTGTAGTAACAGTTTCTATCTCAAAGTTTACTGTTTATAACCTACATTGGTACAGCGACCCCAACTCTCTTTTGTTCCTGTTTGTATGGAATGTCTTTTCTAACCTTTCCCTTTCAACTTATTTGTGTCTTTGAATATAAAGTGTGTTGTAGACATAATAGTGTTGGATATTTTTTATATCCACATTTCTACTCTTTGCCATATGATTGTTTAGTCTCTTTACATTTAATATAATTATAAGGTGGGATTTACATCTGTCATTTTGCTATTTGTTTTCTGTGTGTGTTTTTTTTTATTCCTCTCTCTTTCCATTCCTGCCTTCGTGTGTGTTAGACAACTGTTTTCTAATACACTATTTTAATTATCTTCTTGTTTCTGTATTTTTGAGTTATTTTCTTAGTGGTTGGTTGACACTTTAGTCCAGATTAATACAAATTAATATTAACATCTTAATTTCCCCATCATTTGGGCAGGGTAGCTTGAGAGAAAAGAGGGGCAGGCCACATGAGAATGGTGTAATGGGTTGAATAGTGGCCCACACAGTATATCCACATCCTAATCCCTTGAACCGGTGAATGTAGTCTTATTTGGAAAAAAGGGCCTTTGCAGATAAATTAAGTTAAAGATTTCAAGATGAGGTAATACTGAATATCTAGATGGGACCCAAATTCAATGATAGGTGTTCTTAGAAGAACAGGCCAGGCGCAGTGGCTCATCGCTACAATCCCAACGCTTTGGGAGGCCGAGGCAGAAGAATTGCTCGATCCCAGGAGTTCAAGACCAGCCTAGGCAATGTAGTGAGACCAGCCTGGCCAACATGACAAAGCCCCGTCTCTACTAAAAATACAAAAATTAGCCAGGTGTGGTGGTGCACACCTGTAGTCCCAGCTACTTGGGAGGCTGAGGCACAAGAATTGTTTGAACCCAGCTGGGCGCAGTGGCTTATGCCTGTAATCCCAGCACTTTGGGAGGCCGAGGCGGGCAGATCACCTAAGGTCGAGAGCTCAAGACCAGCCTGACCAACATGGAGAAACCCCATCTCTACTAAAAAATACAAAATTAGCTGGGGTGGTGGTGCATGCCTGTAATCCCAGCTACTCGGGAGGCTGAGGCAGGAGAATCGCTTGAACCTGGGAGGTGGAGGTTGCAGTGAGCCGAGATCACGCCATTGCACTCCAGCCTGGGCAACAAGAGCGAAAGTCCGTCTCAAAAAAAAAAAAAAAAAAAGAATTGTTTGAACCCAGGAGGTGGAGGTTGCAGTGAGTGGAGATTGTGCCACTGCACTCCAGCCTGGGCAACAGAGCAATACTCTGTCTCAAAAAAAAAAACCAACCAACCAAACAAACAAACAAAACGGAGGCAGAGATTGGGAGTTGTGTAGGCACAAGGCAAGGAACACCTGGAGCCACCAGAATCTGGAAGGGGCATAGAAGGATTCTTTCCTCAAGCCTTCTAAGAGAGCACAGCCCTTGATTTTGGACTTCTGGACTCCAGAACTGTGAGAGAATAAATTTCTGTTTTAAGCCACCCAGTTTGTGTCTTAAACTAATATAGTGACTTTAATATATTTACACCACCTGATAGAGAAGTTGGACCAGAGGATGACAACCTCTAGTCTTCTCACAAATCAAATATTTCACTTTTCTTTCCATGGGGTGGACTGCAAGTTTGGAAGGCACTCTTCCCTAGTACTTCTGAGAGGGTGGAATATTTTCCCATTTAAAGAGTTATAATGGGATCATGAGGAGGAGAAAAGTGGGGACTTCCCTGACCCCCTGCTTCCACCACCATTTTTACAGCAAACGCATGCTTCATATATTTATTTCAAACTTCTTTTTCATATTCCTGTTTCTCTTCCTTGCAAACTCTTTTTCAAAATATTTTTTACCACTTTCCGTTTAGGGAGTTTTGTTTCATATATTTTCATCTAATTTTTTTTAATCATACATACACATAATTTTATTTCTTATGTTTTTATGTATCATTAAATCACACTAACATACATCTTAAAAAGTTTCTTCTCTGAAGTATCAAATGATTTTTGAGATTTATATTTACTTTTGATGAAAACTAATATGTCAAAGTATTTTTCTTCTAATTAAACATGAACAGTATATTTTTTCATTCAATGTATGTGATATAAAAATATATTCCAAAAAAGTATGACTTCGCTATATAAATTTATCAAAAATACATGCAGTAACACTATTTCATTAGAGGCAGTAAAATGTAGGATTAACAACACTGGAGTTACACTGCTTTAGAATCCCAGCTCAAAACTCAGAACATGTGACCTTGGGCAAGTAACATGACTGCCTTCACTTTCTAATCTCATAGCACTGTTTTGCCAATACACAAAAACTGCTTATAACAATGCCTGGCACAATCCAAGCACTCAATAAATTATTGTTCTTTAAAATCTAAGCTTTAGGGAGTTGAGCCTAATCTCTCTCTCCTGCTACAGAACTCCACTGTGGTAGCCCCTCTTGAATAAAGTCTGCCCTACTGTTTTTTTTGGTTTGTTTTTTTTTTTTTGAGACAGAGTTTCGCTCTTGTTGCCCAGGCTGGAGTGCAATGGTGTGATCTTGGCTCAGCACAACTTCCACCTCCAGAGTTCAAGTGATTCTCCTGCCTCAGCCTCCTGAGTAGCTGTGATTACAGGCACGCACCACTACGCCTGGCTAATTTTGTATTTTTAGTAGAGACAGGGTTTCTCCATGTTGGTCAGGCTGGTCTCGAACTCCCAACCTCAGGCAATCCGCCTGCCTTGGCCTCCCAAAGTGCTGGGATTACAGGCGTGAGCCACTGCACCTGGCCCCTACTGTTCTTAAATAAACAAATGAATCTAAGCTTTATGAGCAAAATATTAGGATAAAAGTAAAATAAATAATTTTCATTTTGTTCACGTGAAATAGATTACAATGAACATTACACGATTTTTAAATAATTTTTTAGAAACAATCTCACAAAAATTTTCAAGTACGATATAAATAATTTTTTTCCTAAACTATTTGAGAGTAAGTTGTGGACATGGTAACTCATCACTCTCAACAAACAAGAATGTTATTTTTTTTCTTTTTTTGAGAGAGGGTCTTGTGCTGTCACCCAGGCTAGAGTGCAACGGCACGATCATAGCTCATTGCAGCCTCCAGCTCCTGGGCTCAAGTGATCCTCCCACCTCAGCCTCCCAAGTAGCTGGGATTACAGGCATGTGCCACCACGCCTGGCCAATTTTTTTTTTATTTTTAATGGAGACGACGTCTCTCTCTTTCTTTTTTTTTTTTGAGACAGAGTCTTGCTCTGCCGCCCAGGCTGGAGTGCAGTGGTGCAATCTCGGCTCACTGCAAGCTCTGCCTCCTGTGTTCACACCATTCTCCTGCCTCAGCCTCCCGAGTAGCTGGGACTACAGGCACCCGCCACCGCACCCAGCTAATTTTTTGTATTTTTAGTAGAGACGGGGTTTCACCGTGGTCTCGATCTCCTGACTTTGTGATCTACCTGCCTTGGCCTCCCAAAGTGCTGGGATTACAGGCATGAGCCACCACACCTGGCCCAACGTCTCTCTCTTTCTAGCAGGTCTTGAACTCCTGAGCTCGAGCAATCCTCCTGCCTTGGCCTCCCAAAGTGCTGAGATTACAGGCATGAGCTACCATGCATGGCCAAGGATGTTCCTATATAACTACAATGAAACCATGAAGACCAAGAAATTAACATAAAAACATTACTACCATCTAATCCTCGGGCCTTTTCAAATTTCACCATTTGTCTCAATAGTGTCCATTCTGGCAAAAGGATCAAGTTCAGAGTCACATGTTATTTCGATCTTCTTTTATCTGAAACAGATACTCAGTCTTTCCTTGACCGTCATGATTTTGACAGTCTTGAAGATGACGAGCTAGGTACTCTCAGAATGCCTTTCAGTTTTGTTTTGCCTATTGTTTCCTTATGATTGGTTCAGGTTATTTATCTTTGGCAGAAATATCACAGATGTGATGATGGGCTCTCCTCATCACATCCTATCAAGAAGCAGATAATTTGAATTTGTCGTATTACTGATGATGGTCATGTTGATCAAATCACTCTTTTTTTTTTTTTTTTTTTTTGAGACAGAGTCTTGCTCTGTTGCCCAGGCTGGAGTGCAGTGGCACAATCTCGGTTCACTGCAAGCTCCGCCTCCCGGGTTCACACCATTCTCCTGCCTCAGCCTCCAGAGTAGAGTAGCTGGGACTACAGGCTCCCGCCACCAAGCCTGGCTAATATTTTTGTATTTTTAGTAGAGACGGGGTTTCACCGTGTTAGCCAGGATGGACACGATCTCCTGACCTCGTGATCCGCCCACCTTGGCCTCCCAAAGTGCTGGGATCACAGGCGTGAGCCACCACGCCTGGCCTCATTGATCACTTTTAAGATGGTGACTTGCCACACTTTTCCACTGTAAAGTTACTCTTTTTTTGGTAGTTTGAGACTTTACAAATATCTCCTTACTTACTAAACATTTATTATAAAGACTCATGGATCCTATTTTATTCAATGGGTTATAAGCCATTTTAACATTTATTCTGATGCTCAAATTGCCCCAGTTTTGGACAGTGAGTGCCCCTTTGAACTGGCTTCTGTGTCCCTTTGATATCATTTGTCCCATCATTTTTCTGAGGACTTCCTTACTTTCTGGCACAACTAGATGCCCCAGGATCATCTTTTGCTTTTTTTCTGGCCCAATCCTGGAATCAGCCACTTCTCCAAAGAGTCTTGATTCCTCCTTGTGGAGGACGGTATCTAGAAATCAAGATCTGGCCAGTTTTAATTTACAGATAACAGGGTTCATCCTAGTTCTCTCCCTTCTCATATTTATAACTAACTAGTCCTAAATAGTGTATTCTAATGAATGCAGAAGCTATGATGTGGGTGACAAAGTCCTGCCCTGAGGACCTGGGTTCACACCATCAATTTGCCCTAAGAACCATGTGACGGGTCATTTTAATTTCTGATCCTTTTTTTAGGCATCTGTAAAACTGAGACAATAATACCCACTTCAGCCAGGCTCAGTGGCTTATGCCTGTAATCTCAGAACTTTGGGAGGCTGAGGTGGGTGGAGCACCTGAGGTGAGGAGTTTGAGACCAGCCTGGCCAACACGGTAAACCCCATCTCTACAAAAATTACCTGAGCATGGTGGCTCACACCTGTAGTCCCAGCTTCTCGGGAAGGAGAATTGCTTGAACTTGGGAGGTGGAGGTTGCAGTGAGCCGAGATCGTGCCACTGCACTCCGGCCTGGGTGAAAGAGTGAGACTCTGTCTCAAAAAATAAAATAAAACAAAGAAATAAAATAAAACAAATAAATAATACCTACTTCACAGGATCCTGTGGGGATTGACCAGAGTAATGTATGTAAAACACTTAGCAAATGTTAGTTCCCTCTAGGTCCTAGGGAAACCTGTAGACTCATAGAGGGGAATTGATTTGTCTAAAATCATGCAGTGAATAAGCTAAAGGTTCAGACTGGTCTCCAGATGTTTACCCCTGGCATGGAGTCTTTCAGCAACACCGCTTTGCATCCAGGGTGTACCTTCTCAGAAACTCTGTGAGGCTATGCCTGCCTGGGGAGTGGCTCACCAGTCAAAGAATCAGCCTAACAGGGAAATCAGACATCCCTTGAGTGCCGTTATTACCAGGAACTCAGCACATTTTTGTCCTAACTGTCCTCAAACTCAATGAAGAAATGTCACAATTTATCATCACCATTTTCACTGCTTTGCCCACCCCCGAATCTACTCAACACAGCAGCCAGAGTGACATTTCTGAAGCATAAATGAGAGCATGTAACTCCCCGGCTTAAACCCCTTAATAGTTGTCCATGAGCCTCAGAGAAATCCAAACTCCACTGTGGCCTACAATGCCCGGCAGGACCTGGCCCTGCCAGCGTCTCCAGCCTCATTCTGTGCCATCAGGGCTGGATTAGGACTTCAGAAGCTCTAAGCACCAAAGGATAGTGCTGCTTCTACTGTATAAAATTACAAATAAGGGCCGGGTGCAGTGGCGCACACCTGTAATCTCAGCATTTGGGAAGGCCAAGGCAGACAGATCACTTGAGCCCAGGAGTTCGAGACCAACCTGGGTAACATAGCAAAAGCCATCTCTACAAACAATACAAAAATTAGCCAGGTGTGGCAGTGCGCTGTAGTCTCAGCTATTTGGGAGGATCGACTGAGCCGGGGAGGAGGTTGAGGCTGCAGTGAATCATGATCACACCACTGTACTCGAGACTGGGTGACAGAGCAAGACCTTGTCTCAAAAATAAATAAATAAATAAATAAAATTACCAATAAGAACAACACTAAACTGTTAAAGAAACTGAAGGTGGTCTTTGGTTTGGTTTTGGTTTTGAAATACTAATTTCTTTCAAAAGTGTTCTCCTCTTCCTCCTCGGCACCAGCTGGCCTTCTCTTTGAGTTGCTGCAATGCTCCATATAGTCCTTCACAGGCTGTTCCTCCTGTTCCTTTATCCAAACAGCTTCCCCTGCCCTCACTAGCCTCCTTTGTCCAGTTAACTCCTACTCATCTTTCAGACCTCACTGCAAACATCAATTCCCAAGGAAAGTTTTCTCTGGCCAACTCTCAGTAAATCAGCTCCCTGGGTTAGTTGTGCTTATTTCCCATATGTGTTACCCTCACTGGCCCGCACATTCACAAGCTCCTGTGATCACACTGGCACCTTTACAGTCGGTGGCAGTGGGAAAACCACTGGAACTGAGGAAAGAGCATTGGTCTTGGGGACAAAAGGCCCAACTCTTTGTCTTAGCTTTGCTACAAACTTTGTGTGACCTTAGGCAAGCTCATTTCCCCTCTCTGGGGGCTGTGTCTAGTCGGGAGGAAAGGAGGCCTCCATGTGATCCAAACATTCACTTACCAAGCATTTGTCCATTCATTCATTGACTTCATTCATTCAGCCATTTGTTCAATGACACTGTGGAGCCTGTCTTCTGTGTTGGGATGCTGGGGACTCAGAGAAATCAAAAGCAGAGGTTCACAGCAGAGTGGGAGGGACAAATGTAGACTGCTCAGTATATGACTAGGCACACAGTTACACATACTGAAGAGAGGTCAGACAGCTGCTGTAGGAGCCCAGAGGAGGTAGCAGTTCGTTCAGACCTGGGAAGCCTTTTTTGAGAAAATGACCTCGCCGAGTTGGGAAAGGAGAAGGGAAAATGCTGTCTAGGCACCTGCCTTTCAGGGTTCTTGGGTATGTGCAGTTTCTTTGGGGAACTGCCTTTTTCTTTTATAATTCTCACCTGCTTTCTGCAAGCATCTCACTCTTCTAGTCCTGCCCCTTCAAAGCTACTCCTCCCCCAAGGCTGCCTGAGCCATCTTTCTAAGTGCTTTCTGTTGCCCACGATGAAACTCATGTTCTTCGGCCTGGTAGTCAGGTTCTTCTCACCCGGCCCTAGCTTCCTTTTCCAACCTTTTTGCCTGTTGCTCTCCCATGCAGCCTTTGTTTCAGCCATGTTAGACTCAGCTGCTGCCACATCCTCTGCCCCTGTGCCTTTGCTCATGCTGTTCCTCCTGTGTAGGATACTCTCCTCTCCTAGGAAGCCTTCCTGGACAACACGTGACAGTTAGCAACTTTCTCTTAGTGCTTCCACTGTACTTTATACATCATCTCGATTATTGTACTTACCACTTTGTACCGAATGAGCTGTGATCTCCTTTCAGTTAGGGATGCTATGTGCATCATTTTTTGAAACGTAGTGCCCAGGCTGGACACCTGGCAAAGGTCTGATGGGTGTTTGACTAGACAAGTAAGTGAATGGAAGAAAGAGGGCTCTGTTGAAAGGAAGGGGATAGATTTAACTCAATACAGTTTGAGACACTGAAAGACCCATCTGCCCTATCTTGCTCTTGTTTACCCAATGCATCAGGCCCATGAGGTGGGAGGAGGAAGTGGAGGCAAATGGATTGGGGTAGGCTTAGCTTTTTGGCCCTGGAAACTGAATGTTTGATTTAAATACCCAACATGGTACTAATTAGCTGTTAAAACACTAGCTATTCCCAAGCCAAACAGGTCTAAACACCTATTGTTCATCTACTAAACTCCCAATCATCCTTTATAACTTTGGTGAAGCCTGCTCTGACCTTGCCCACCAGCTCCTGAAGAGTTGGTCACTCTTACCACTTGACCTTGGACCCCTTCTATCATTGCATATATATTGCATTTGGCCACCTTATAATCTATGTTCTCTAAACTTGGATATATGTTTCTTTGGGGGATATATAGCACTATATAAATATTATAATAATTTAATTCTGTGATTTAAAATATTTTTATGTTGAAACAAACAGCCATATTATGAAATAGGATACCAATAATAAAAGAGTTTTTAGGGCTGGGCGCAGTGGCTCATGCCTGTAATCCCAGCACTTTGGGAGGCTGAGGCGGGTGGATCATTTGAGGTCAGGAGTTCGAGACCACCCTGACCAACATGGTGAAATCCTGTCCCTACTAAAAATACAAAAAAACTTAGCTGGCCGTGGTGGTGCATGCCTGTAGTCCCAGCTACTTGGGAGGCTGAGGCAGGAGAATCACTTGAACCCGGGAGGCAGAGGTAGCAGTGAGCTGAGATCGCACCACTGCACTCCAGCCTGAATCACAGAGAAAGACTCTGTCTCAACAACAAGAAAAAAAGTTTTTAGAATGAAATAGGACATATGAAAATAATGACAGCTAGTATTTATTAAAAATGTACTATCTCCCAGACAGTGTGTTAAATGCTTTACATTATCTTGAATACTTTGCAAGCAGCAGGCTTTTGAGTTCTTCCCAATGCCCCTAAGGATGAGAGTTCTAGTTCTCCTAGTGTTTTCAGCATTTGGGAAAAGTGGGAGAAGGGTTGTTTACTTGAGCTCTGCATTTCCAGCACCCAGTAGCTAGCCTGTGCAAAGGTGAACCTCAGTAAAGGCTTGTGGAAAGAATGGATCCTGCTCTCTGCTGGAATGTCCTTTCCTCCCTCTCTCCTGACTTGGTGAACTCTTATTGGCCCTTCAATACCCTGTTTCAATGTCACCTCCACTGTGAAATCTGACTCTCAACTATTTTCTCTGGCTCCCACTGCCTTTGGGCTTCCCTCAGACCCAGCAGTGAGTAACTGGATGATCACTCTTTGTTTGTTTTTGATATGGGGTCTCAGTCTGTTGCCCAACCTAGAGTACAGTGGCATGATCTTGACTCACTGCAGCCTCGACCTCCCCAGGCTCAGGTAATCCTCCCACCTCAGCCTCCTCAGTAGCTGGGATTATAGGTGAAAACTACATGCCGAGCTAATTTTTGTATTTTTGTAGAGACAAGGTTTTGCCATGTTGCCCAGGCTGGTCCCAAATTCTTGGGCTCAAGCAGTGTGCCCGCCCCAGCCTCCCAAAGTGCTAGGATTATAGCGTGAGCCACTGTGCCTGGCCTGCTCTTGTTTATTGGACTCCCATATAAGGGGTTGGGCAGCTCCTCTAGGGATGAATCTCGGTCTGATTTCCAAGCATCTAGCAAAGAGCTTCATAAGAGAAGCCCTCAGTGTGCATTTAGTGAATGAATGAAGTGATAAAGTTAGCTAATATTCAGAACTGATGCCCAAAGGAGAAAGAAGTGATTCTGTGTTCCTTCTCTAGGTCCGTTTTCTTAACTGAGTTATGGCCCCCTAAAAGATATGTCCATGTTCTAACCCCTGGAACCTGTTAATATGACCTTATTTGAAAAAAAATCCTATTTGCAGATGTAATGAAGAATCTCAAGATGAAATCTAAATTATCCGGGTGGGCCCTAAATCTGAAGACAATGTCTCTTTTTTGAGATGGAGTCTCACTCTGTCACCCAGGCTGCAGTGCAGTGGCACGATCTGGGCTAACTGCAACCTCCGCCTCCCGGGCTCAAGCGATTCTCTTGTCTTAGCTTCCTGAGTAGCTGGGATACAGGCGCCTGCCTCCATGCCAGGCCAATTTTTTTGTTTGTTTGTTTGAGATGGAGTCTCACTCTGTCACCCAGGCTGGAGTGCAGGGGCGCAATCTCGGCTCACTGCAAGCTCCGCCTCCTGGGTTCACGCCATTTTCCTGCCTCAGCCTCCCGAGTAGCTGGGACTACAGGCACCTGCCACCGCACCTGGCTAATTTTTTGTATTTTCAGTGGAGACGGGGTTTCACCGTGTTAGCAAGGATGGTCTCGATCTCCTGACCTCGTGATCCGCCTGCCTCGGCCTCCCAAAGTGCTGGTATTACAGGTGTGAGCCACTGCGCCCGGCCACATTTTTGTATTTTTAGTAGAGATGGGTTTTCGCCATGTTGGCTAGGCTGATCTCAAACTCCTGACCTCAAGTGACCTATCCACCTCAGCCTCTCAGAGTGCTGGGATTTTAGGCGTGAGTCATTGCGCCAGGGCCTAAAGACAACGTCTTTATAAAAGAAAGAAGAGAAGGCCAGGTGCAGTGGCTTATGCCTGTAATCCCAGCACTTTGGGAGGCCAAGGTGGGCAGATCACCTGAGGTCAGGAGTTCGAGACCAGCCTGACCAACACGGAGAAATCCCATCTCTATTAAAAATACAAAATTAGCGAGGCGTGGTGGCACATGCCTGTAATCCCAGCTACTTGGGAGGCTGAGGCAGGAGAATCACTTAAACCCATGAGGCGGAGGTTGCGGTGAGCCGAGATCATGCCATTGCACTCTAGCCTGGGCAACAAGAGTGAAACTCCATCACACACACACACACACACACACACACACAAAGCAAGAAAGAAGAGAAGACATAGGAATAAGAGAAGCCCATGCAATGACGAAGGCAGAGATTGGAGTTATGCAATCACTAGCTAAGAAACTAGAGCCACCAGTAGCTGGAATATGTAAGGAAGGATTCTCCCCTAGAGCCTTCCAAGAGAGCACAGCCCTCCTGATACCTTGATTTCAGGATCCTAAACTCCTGAACAGTGAGAGAATTTCTGTTGTTTCAAGATACCCAGTTTGTGATAATGTGTTATGGCAGCCTCAGAAACTAACACAGCTTAGAAACAGAAATGTGTTTTCTGTGAAATTTCCCCAGATCTTGGCACCACACGAGTTTAATCAGATAATATTTGGGATTTCCCAGTGACTCCTTTCTCAACAAACACTTGATCAAGCGACTTCTTTCTCAACAAACACCTGACCACACACCCCAGGCTCCAGCCATGAGGAACCACTCAATGTGTCAGAACAGGAGACAGTGTGACATCTTTGTGATCCAGCTCTGAGAAAAGATCCAAGGTGTTTTTCAGGCTTCTGAACACCCTGGAAAGGTAGTATGCTTACATTTTATTTAAAAAATTTAAAATGCAACTACTATATGCCAGGTCCTGTGTGGGCACTTTACATATGTTGATTTACTTTAATCCCTAAAGCAATCCTATTACTATTTTAAAGCTGAGAGAGGGGAAGTGACTTGCTTTGGGATGCATAGCTCAAAGGTAGCAGAGCCAAGATTCCAAAGTGCCTGATTCCTATTGTGTCTGACTCTAAAACACTATGTTCTTTCTGCTATGTTCATCCAGGTGGTGGAAAAATTCAGTCTAGGAGTAAAAAAAGGAAGATCAATATCCTGCAGAATGACTCATGCTATTTATTATAGAAGCAATTGCTGGAGATGCTATCATTGTGGATCACGGAAGTCTTCATGGAAGAGGTGGCATTTGAACTGGGCCTTCACTGCAAAAAAAAAAAAAAAAAAAAAAAAATTTCCTGATTCTCTGTCAGGCACTGGGGATCCAGAGATGAATCAGACGAGGTCTTTTTGCTTGAAGAATTCACAGTATTTTGTGTGTGTGTGGGAAGGAGGGTGGCTGCTTATATGTGTAAAAAGACAATGTGGCCAGGCCCAGTGGCTCATGCCTGTAATCCCAATACTTTGGGAGCCCGAGACTGGAGGATCGCTTGAGCCTGGGAGTTTGAGACTAGTCTGGGAAATATGGCCAGGACCCCATCTTTACAAAAAATTTTAAAATTAGCTGGGCCTGGTGGTGGCATGTGCCTGTATTCCCAGCTACTTAGGAGGGTGAGGTTGGGAGGATCACTTGAGCCCAGGAGGTCGAGGCTGCAATGAGCCGTGATTTTGCCACTGCACTCCAGCCCGGGCGAAAGAATGAGGCACTGTTAAAAAAAAATTAATAGAATAATCCAGACCCACGGTAGGGTCAAAATTCCTAACTCAAGGTCCCAGAGAGGCTCAGAGAAGCCTTTTGGAAGAAGGGACTCCTGCCCCAGCTAAGACTGATGGATAAGTAGCAAAGGCTTTCTGGGGACAGCACAAACAGCCCACCTGAAGCGGTGAATCGGCGTCCTGGGTGCCTGGCACACCTTGTAGCTCAGTTTACTAGCTAGTGGAGTGCGAGAAGGGGCGTGTACTTGTCGGTTGGAGTTGGTCATGAAAGAGCTGGTGGACTGCCCGACGGTTCTCAGGTCCCAGTGCATCCTGCGTGATGGCTCTCTCTGCTGAACCATAAAGCATTCCTTTTCAATCCCTGCACGCTCACGCCGGGAAAAGACTGCACAACGGGCCTGCCAAGGCAGACAAGCGATCGCCACCCAGCTGGCTTCCGAGGGTCCCCTCCCTCCACCGGAGGCCTGTTACCACGGCAACCAGTGAGGGCGGAAGTGGCTCAGAAGACCGATACTCCCTAATCAGGTGACTCTCCCGCCTCCTGCACGTGACACCGGAGCCCAGAAGCGCGCTCTACCTAATCAAGACCCCACCCCTCTTTCCCTTTACTGACAATTGACAGCGACCTCGTGCAATGGCCCTTCCGCCTCCACCAGGAGACTCTGCCCGTTGGTAGTGAATGAACCAATTAGACTGGGAAAAAAAGAAGCAACGCCCCAGGTTTCACTCCGGCTTGACAGACGCAATTGAGGCCATCCTTGAGTCCCTCCGCCCCCAAGTCCTGTAATGCCAGCGATGGACAGACCTTCTACCCAATAGCACGCCCCTTTTCTGCCGTTGGGTCCCGCCCCCTTGAGGGCTAAGCCAATGAGCGCTCCGGGTCTCGGCGGGGTGGAGGGGTTGCACTGCGGTAATATGGCTCTTCCTTAGCCAGCGGCGGCAGCAGCGGCAGCGGCGGCGGCCACTGTCTGGTCTGAGCAGTCGTGCCTCTCGGGTGGCGGGTTTCTAGGCTGCAGGGGCTTGGCAGGTGGTGGCTAGGGGGCGGCGGCGGATGCCGGAAGAGCGCCCGCCCCGCCGCTTGGCGGCCCCTGGATCGAGATGAGCGCCTCCGCGTCGGTCGGGGGCCAGGTCCCCCAGCCGTCCCCGGGCCCGTCCGCCGCGCTGCCTCCCGGTTCTGCCGCGCGGGCCCTGCATGTGGAGCTGCCGTCTCAGCAGGTAAGCCCGCGCGGCTCGCAGCACTCGGGAGGGACCCGGGCAGGCCCGCGTGGAGAGCTTGCTGGCTCCGGGCTGACCCCGCGAGCCGGGACACCCAGAGCAGGGACCCCGAGGGCTCGCGGGACTGAGGAAGACTGTCAGGAGGTTTGTGCGGGGAGGGGTCCAGTGATGGCCGAACCTCCGGGAGATCCCGGAGTCCTAGGAGAATCCCGTTACAGGAGATGGGCTTGTTAAGGGACAAGCAGCCAGCCAGCTAAAGTCCCTGGGGCCCCGGCCCGAGGCCGCCTCCCCCAACGCAGGGAGCCAGGGATTCCCCCGCGCGGACCTTCTCCCTCGTTCCGCCCGGGAAGGGACCCGGGGAACCCCCTGTGTCCCACGGGCCATAGCGAAAGCACTTTTCCTTTCTTTCCCCAGCTGGCCATCCCCGCTTACGGAGAAACCAGTTTGTACTCTTCGTGCAAGAGCCCTGGAGGAGACTTTAGGTTGTCTACCATTTGCTTTAATCTCCCCTGATTATTAAGTATTCGGCCTCTTTAGAGAAATGTATTCAAGACTTGGGGGTTTCCTTCCTAATTCTCCGAGTCCCAAGGAACGCATCTTAATAATTAGGAGGACTTTTTCCTTCTTCATTCCCTCCAGTGAGTCTCTGTGGAAGGAGGATTTGATGTATATATTCATGTGTTCCTCCATCCTTTAGGAAGGGCTTTGAGGACTTCTTGGCTCTGCCTTGTAGGGAGATAAGAAGGGGGAAACACTGACTTTGGAGATCTGACAAAACTCTTTGTTTCACTCACATATCTGTAGAGTACTTCCCTCCTTATATCGGTTGCCTTCTGTCCCCCAAGGGGAGATTTTGCAGGAATCTTAGCATTAAAGAGACCTAAAGAAAGTACCTTTCACCCTCTCCCTTTATTCCTCCTTCCAAGAAGAGGATCTAGGAGAAACTGTCATTTATTGAGAACTTACCGTGTTGGATTTGTGCAAAGGGCTCAGTGGCCATTAGTTCACTGAATTTTCACAACTCTGTGAGATAGCTGTTTTTATTACCGCCATTTGGCAGTTGAGGAAACTGAGGCTTGTCCAGAGCCTTCTAGTTAGTAAGTGGTGGGGCTGGGTTGCAGCATCCAGTGTCTGACTCTGCAGCCATGCACGTGCTTGAGACTTGGGCAGCCTTCCTCCACCACCTTTACACAGGACAAGAGTGTGTTCTTTCATACACCCCTCCAACTTTCCATCAGCTACCAGTGGGACTTAGGCAGGATTCAGAAAGAGGAAGGGAGAGGTTGTGGGGGAGAGAGTGGTTGAAAAGTGAAATGGATTTGAATGCAGTAAAGGAGGCGGGGGCTAAAGGGAAGAGAAGAGTTGGAGATAATCACTGTGGTTGCCGTTGAATAGGCAGGCAGAAGAGCTTACAGTAGCAACAGATTTTTGTGTGACTACTACCGAAGAGGATTGAAAAGATACCATGTGCCCTGGTTTTGTGATGCTGTTGGCAGGGAATTTCTGAATAGTAGGAGTTTGAGGGTAGTGGGGGTTTGGATTGTATTGTGAGATACTGGGAGAGGGTAGAAGTCTGGCTAGGGAGACACGTCTCTGGAGTGAGCATTAATGTGAGTTTTTGTATGTGTGGGAGGTAGAGTGTGAGAGTGGATACTGGGAGAGGGAATAGGGAGCAGCGTTAGAAACAGCCTGGAGAAGTCCTGAGGAGTTCAGGGGCCAAGAAGGTTTTAGTTTGGGGGAGCTTCGAGAGTGTGTGGGATTAGGAAAGAGAAAGCATCATTTGCTTCATGGAGCCTATTCTCTGATAACAGTTCACAGTTTAACACTGGGAAAACTAATGCAAACAAACTGTTGATGGAATAATTTCAGCCTCATTTGTTAGTGTTTGTGAAATTTTTGGATTGGGGCCGAGGGATATATAGTGGCTTAAGTGTACTTAAGCCACTGAATGCTATATGAGTGCCGAGTTAACTGAATGCTATATGAATGCCGAGTATGCTATTTACAGCTTTCTGGGGGTGTCATCCTTGAATTCTTGGAAGGCAGCCTATATAACAAAGCACTTTTACTTTTGCGGTTGACATCAATTTATCTTTTGGGGTCAAAATGCTCAGGTTTTTAGTGTATAAATAATATCAATAAAATTTTGTTGAAGTTTTATCTGTATATAGTAAAGTGCACAGATTATTAGTATTCAGTTGATGAATTGTCACCAAGGGAACAATTATGTAAGTACTACCCAGATTAAGAAATACAAAGTTTTGGCTGGGTGCAGTGGCTCACACCTGTAATCCTAGCATTTTGGGAGGCTGAGGTGGGGGGATCACTTGAGGCCAGAAGTTCGAGACCAGCCTGGCCAACATGCCGAAACCCTGTCTCTACTAAAAATACAAAAAAAAAAAAAAAAAAAAAAAGCCACATGTGGTGGCACACATTTGTAATCCCAGCTACTTGGGAGGCTGAGGCAAGAGAATTGCTTGAACCTGGGAGGCGCAGGTTGCAGTAAGCTGAGATTGCACCACTGCACTCCAGCCTGGGTGACAGAGTGAGACTCTATCTAAAAACAAACAAACAAACAAAACCCCCCCAAAAAACCCCAAATTATTAACATCCTGGAAGTCCTCCTATGTTCTCTCCCATCTCTGTTTTTCCTTTTTCTCTAAAGGAACCACTTTTCTGATTTCTAATGTAAAAGATCAGTTTTTGCCTGTTCTTGAGCTTTATATAAATGGAGTTGTGCAAAATGTATTTTTTTGTGTCTGGTTTCTTTTACTCAGTATTGTTTGTGAGAGGCATGGAGTATCTGTGTATGTCTAATTTTTTTTTTTAAGCATTACTTCGTTGTCTTTTTTTGCTTTTACAAAATTTCAAAGGTTTAGATAAATTGGAATGTCAGTTGTTAACTTTCCTTTAAATAATACTTTCAAAACCATACATTTTAATACATCCCATACTAGTTGGCAAGGTATCAATTTTTTTTTTTTTTTTTGAGACGGAGTCTAGCTCTGTTGCCCAGGCTGGAGTGCAGTGGCGCGATCTCGGCTTATTGCAACCTCTGCCTCCTGGGTTCAAGCGAGTCTCCTGCCTCAGCCTCCCAAGTAGCTGGGATTACAAGCCCCTGCCACCACGCCTAGCTAATTTTTGTATTTTTAGTAGACACGGGGTTTCATTGTGTTGGCCAGGCTGGTCTGGAACCCCTGACCTTGTGATCCTCCCACCTCGGCCTCCCAAAGTGCCAGAATTACAAGTGTGAGCCACTGCGCCTGGCTGGTATCAATATTTCTAAACAAATAAACAAGCCCGGTTGGTTTAGGATTTCTATGATCAAGTTATCTCAAAACATAGATTCAGTGGCTCCCAGCCTTCTTCTAAGATGGGGTTTGTCAACCTTGGGACTGTTGACATTTTGGAGTGAAAATGGGCTGTTACATGTTTAGCCACATCCCAAGATATCAGCAGCACCTCCCCAATCCTGACAATCAAAAATGAGTTCAGACATGGCCAAATGTTTCTTAGGGGGCAAAATTACCCCTAGTTGAGAACCACCTTACTAAGGTGTATTTTCATTTTAAGATAGAGAGTATCCTTGTTATTACTGACTCATTTATTCCAATCTTCATTAAGTCCTGTTGATTCTGGAAGTGGCTGTAATGTTTAAAAAGTTAACACTGCAAACACCTGAACTTCTCCATGTATAAGTACTAACTATAGTCCATATCAGCCCCTTGACTGTGTCAGATGGGACTACTACTTAATTTTGTCTCCTTTTGCTTCTATGTGATCTTACTTTACTGTAATTTGAGCAAGAACTAGTGACACATTTTTTTTACATTTTTTTTGTTTTGTTTTGTTTTGTTTTGTTTTTGAGACGGAGTCTTGCTCTGTTGCCCAGGCTGGAGTGCAGTGGCGCGATCTCGGTTCACTGCAAGCTCCGCCTCCCGGGTTCATGCCATTCTCCTGCCTCAGCCTCCCGAGTAGCTGGGACTACAGGTGCCCGTCACCACGCCCGGCTAATTTTTTGTATTTTTAGTAGAGACGAGGTTTCACCGTGTTAGCTAGGATGGTCTTGATCTCCTGACCTTGTGATCCACCCGCCTCGGCCTCCCAAAGAGCTGGGATTACAGGTGTGAGCCACCGCACCCGGCCTTGTTTTGTTTTTGATTTTTGAGACAGTTTTACTCTGGTCACCCAGGCTGGAATGCAGTGGTGCGATCTCTTCTCACTGCAACCTGCCCTCCCGGGTTCAAGCGATCCTCCCACCTCAGCCTTCTGCGTAGCTGGGACCACAGGCTGTGTCACCATGCCCAGCTAATGTTTGTATTTTTGGTAGAGATGGGGTTTCACCATGTTGGCAGGCTGGTCTTGAACTGCTGGCCTCAGGTGATCCGCCTGCCTTGGCCTCCCAAAGTGCTGGGACTACAGGTGTGAACCACCGTGCCCGGCCCAAAAACAAACTATTTTTTAGAAAGTTTTATTTCTATTTTTGGCCAAGCGCAGTGGCTCATGCCTATAATACCAGCACTTTGGGAGGCCGAGGCAGGCCGATCACTTGTGGTCAGGGGTTTGAGACCAGCCTGGCCAACATGGTGAAACCCTGTCTCTACTAAAAATAGAAAAATTAGCCAGGTGTGGTGGCAGGTGCCTGTAATCCCAGCTATTCGGGAGGCTGAGGCAGGAGAATTGCTTGAACCCGGGAGGCAGAGGTTGCAGTGAGCTGAGATGGCACCATTGTACTCCAACCTGGGCGACAAGAGCGAAACTGTCTAAAAAAAATTATTTCTATTTTTTTATTTTTTTGTTTTTTTAGAGACAAGATCTTGCTCTGTCGCCCAGCCTGGAGTGCAGTTGGCTCACTGAGGCCTCAACCTCCTGGGATCAAGTGATTATCTTGCCTCAGCCTCCCTAGTATCTAGGACTACAGGCATGTGCCACCATACCCAGTTAATTTTTTTAAGATTTTCATAGAGATGGGGCCTTGCTGTGTTGCCCAGGCTAGTCTCAAATTCCTGGCCTCAAGAAATCCTCCTGCCTTGGCCTCCCACAGTGTTGGGATTATAGGCATGATACACTACGCCCAGCCAGAAAATTTTATATTTATAGAAAAATTGAGAAGATAGTATAGAAAGTTCCCATATACTCTATACCTAGTTTCACTTATTCTTTTTTTTTTTTTTTGAGACGGAGTCTCACTCTGTCACCCAGGCCGGAGTGGAGTGGTGTGATCTCTGCTCACCGCAACCTCCGCCTTTCAGGTTCAAGCGATTCTCCTGCCTCAGCCTCCTGAGTAGCTGGGATTACAGGCATGCACTACTGTTCCTGACTAATTTTTGTATTTTTAGTAGAGATAAGGTTTTGCCATGTTGGCCAGGCTGGTCTTGAACCCCTGAGCTCAGGTGATCCGCCCCGCCTTGGCCTCCCAAAGTGCTGGGATTACAGGCATGAGCCACGGCACCTGGCCTCACTTATTCTTAACATCTGCCTTAACATATGGTACATTTGTTAGAATTAATGAATCAATATTTGTATATTTTTGACTAAAAAAGTCCATAGTTCATTTAGATTTTCTTAGTTCTGAACAACTGTGGCCAGGCCTGGTGAGTCACGCCTGTAACCCCAGCACTTTGGGAGGGTGAGGCAGGAGGATTGCTTGAGCCTGGGAGGTCAAGGCTGCAGTGAGCCCTGATTGCACCACTGCACTCCAGCCTGGAAGACTGTGATTAAATGTGATTAACTATATGTACAACATAAAATTTGCTGTTTAAATAATTTTTAAGTATACAATATAGTGGCATTAAAAACATACTTAATGTTATACAACCATCATCACTGAATATTTCCAGAATGTTTACATCATCCCAAACAGAAAACAACTCCCCATTCTCGCCTCCTACGAGCCCCTGGTAAATTCTGTTCTACTTTCTGTCTCTATGAATTTGACTATTCTGGGTACCTCATATAAGTGACATTATACAGTATTTGTCCTTTTATGTTTGGCTTATTTCACTTTGCAATGTTTTCAAGGTTCATCCATGTTGCAGGGTATGTTAGAATTTCATTCCTTTTTTAAGGTGGATGGTATTCCGTTGTATGTATATACTACATTTTGTTTATTCATTCATCTCTTGATGGGTCCTTTGTTTGTTTGCTTGTTTGTTTTGAGACAGGGTCTCACTCCGTTGCCCAGGCTAAAGTGCAGTGGCATGATCATGGCTCACTGCAGCCTTGACTTCCTGGGGTCAAGTGATCCTCCCACCTCAGCACCCCCGCAAGTAGCTGAGACTACAATGGCATGTGCCTCCACGCCCAGCTAATTTGAAAATTTTTTGTAGAAATGAGTCTCACTCTGGTCTCAAACTCTTGGGCCCAAGAGATCCTCCTGCCTTGGCCACCCAAAGCAGTGTCGAGATTACAGCATGAGCCACCACGCCCAGCCAACCCTTAGTTTTTACCTGATGTCCTTCTTCCGTGCCAGGATCCTGTCTGGATACCACATTGTATTTAGTTGTCCTGTCTCTTGCCTCCTCTTAGTTGTGGCAGTTACTCAGACTTTCTTTGTTTTTGATGGCCTTGACAGTTTTGAGTACTAGTCAGGTGTTTTGTAGGATGCCACTCTTTTGGAATTAGTCTGATGTTTTTTTCTTATGATTAGACTAGGGTGGTGGTGTTTTGGGAGCAAGACTTAAGAGGTAAAGTGCCATTTTCATCGTATATTATGTACATATTATTAACATGATTTATCACTTTTTTTTTTTTTTTTTGAGACGGAGTTTCACTCTTGTTGCTCAGGCTGGAGTGCAATGGCACAATCTCAGCTCACTGCAACCTCTACCTCTCAGGTTCAAGCAATTCTTCTACCTCAACCTCTTGAGTAGCTGGGATTACAGGCACCCGCCACCATGCCCAGCTAATTTTTCTATTTTTAATAGAGACGGGGTTTCACCATGTTGGCCAGGCTGGTCTTGAACTCCTGACCTCAGGTGATCCACCCACCTTGGCCTCCCAAAGTGCTGGCATTACAGGCATGAGCCACCATGCCTGGCTGATTTATCACTGTTGATTCTAACTTTTATCATCACCAGCTGTGGTGGCATATGATAGGAAAGGCAAACTAGCTGTTTTCTCCTATTACACTGTTATACTATCAGCATAACCCTTCTGACATTAGATGTGTGGGGGTTTTTCCCCACACACCAAGCGATCCTCCAGTGAACACCAATATGGTGTCCTATGATTCAATTCAATTCTGCCACAATCTCCTTAGAGTTAGTATCATATTCCACAAGTTAAAGGCTCAGACCCATAAAACTGTCCCCTACTTCACATGCCAGTCATAAGTCTGGGTCTCTGGAACTTCTTACCGACTGGCTATAAATTGGGGTTCCTATGTTCCCCTCCTCAGGCTCAGTCATTTACTAGAGCAGCTCACGGAGCTGAAGAAAGCACCTTGCTTGCACTTACTGTTTTTTTTTTTTTTTTAAATAAACAATATTACACAGGATACAGACGAGCAGCCAGATGGAAGATATGCATAGGGAACAGTATGGGGGAAATGAAATGGCCCAGAGCTTTCATGCGCTCTCATGGCAGCTCCACCCTCCACATGTTCAGCAACCCAGAAATTCTCCAAAACCTGTAGTTCTGTGACTTTTATGGAGGCTTCGTCATGTAGGCATGATCAATTATTAAGTCAGTCTTCAGCCCCTCTTTCCTTCCTGGATGATGGGGAGTGGGGCTGAAAGTTCCAAGCTTCTGATCATGGCTTGGTCTTTCTGGTGACCATTCTCCTTCTAGGAGCTCATCAAGAGTTGTCTCATTAGAACAAAGGATGTTCCTCACCTAGGAAACGCTGAGGGACTAGGCGTTGTGTCTGGAACTGGGGTCAAAGACCAAATATTAAAAGTAAAGATTCTCCTAGTACCCCTGTGGCACCCAGGGAATGACAGAGGTTTTAAGAGCTCTGCACCAGGAACTGTGTACAAAGACCAAAGTATATATTTATTATTATAAATTGAAGGGCCACAGGTAGTGTTTGTCAGGTTTCTGTGCTATAAGGTTACTTTCCTCCCCTTCCCTCTACACTGTAGTCTTTGGAAGGAAGTCACTATGTGTAGTCCACACTTGAGTGAGATCTGTGCTCCCCCTTCTTGAGGGTAGAGTATCTACATAAAATTATTTGGAATTTTTCTGTATGGGAGATTAAATCATGGCTCCCTTCAGCCTCTAACTCCTGGACTCAAGTTATGTGCCTCAGCCTCCCAAGTAGCTGGGACCACAGGTACACACCACCATGCCTGGTTCATTTTTTAATTTTAATTTTTGTAGAGACAGAGTCTTGCTATATTGCCCAGGCTGGTCTCTAACTCCTGGCTTCAAGCAGTCCTCCCGCCTTGGCCTCCCCAAGCATTGGTATTACAGGCATGAGCCACTGCGCTGGGCCGGTAACTTAAAGTCACACAGAATGTCAACAAAGGGACTACAATCTAGGTGTTTCCTGTTTGCCCTAGGCACCCATTCTTTGCAGGGTTCTGGTGAAAAGTTTTAATTACCTCAGAGTTTGGGACCATCAGGCTTTATATTTTATTTCCTACAGCACTTGTGCCTAACACTGTGCTGATGATTTAGTAGGAACTCATGTACAGTTTTTTTGTTTATGAGTCTTTCCCTTGAAGAACTTTACAGCCTAAAGAGAACAACGAAAGATTGGATTCAGTGGTATTGAAACCCATACAAAAAAACATGATAGAAGCAGAAAAGTAGATCTAAAGCTTGATTTTGCTGTACAGGATAAATATTTTCCCTTTGTGTGTTTATGTTTATTTGGATACCCTACTTTTGTTAATCTAATTTAATCATCTTTCTATTATTAAAAAAAAATCAGCTTTATTGGCAAGGCCGTTCATCTTATCAGGAACATGTGCCTCCCGCAATGTACTACCATGCCGTGTACATTCATTCCTTCTGCAAATATTTACTAAGCCCCTTGTAACTCAAAGAAAAAATGTAATATATAGTTGAGTATCTACAAAGTAAAATGATGGCAATTTTTGTGCTGGTTTGGCTCTTATAAATAAAATGATATGAGGAAGCCTCAGAAACTTAAGATATCAGCATCTTGAAATCATTATTTTTATGTGACAAAATGCTATTAGGAATTTATGTTTTTTGTTTGTTTCTCTTTTTCCTGTGAAAATGAGTTTTTTTTTTTTTTGAAAGGAAAAGCTATGTTTATTTAGTGTTTACTTTAAAATGTCTCTACAGGATCACAGTTCTTTGTGGTAGAAAATTCAGAAGTGAAACTGACTAGAAATAGAGCACAAGCAGAATTGAAACTAGTAAGTTGGGCCTGAAGTGAAACATATGGTAGAATGAAAAAAAATTCGATTTTCATAGTTTCCAAATGTGTGTTTTTGATAAGCTGTATATTTTTACCTGTCAGACGTGTTACTGCTGGGGAGAAAAAGAAGTTTGTCATTTTTTTTTTTTTTTTTTGAGGTGGAGTCTCACTTTGTCACCCAGGCTGGAGTGCAGTGGCGCGATCTTGGTTCACTGCAACCTCTGCCTCCCGGGTTCATGCCATTCTCCTGCCTCAGCCTCCCGAGTAGCTGGGACTACAGGCGCCTGCCACCATGCCCGGCTAATTTTTTGTGTTTTTAGTAGAGATGGGATTTCACCGTGTTAGCCAGGATGGTCTCGATCTCCTGACCTCGTGATCCGCCTGCCTCGGCCTCCCAAAGTGCTGGGATTACAGGCGTGAGCCACTGCGCCCGGCCAAGTTTGTCATTTGTAACATACTGGAATGTGTACAGCTGCAAACTAAAGGTGTTTTAGAAAAAGACATCTCTCTTACAAGAGAGGTTGAAACATTTTAGGTTTATGCTTTGTTTTAGGTTTAATGACATAAGTAATGTCTTTTTTTTTTTTTGAGACGGAGTTACCCTGTTGTCGCCCAGAATGGAGTGCAATGGCACGATCTCAGCTCACTGCAACCTCTGCCTCCCAGGTTCAAGTAATTCTCCTGCCTCAGCCTCCCGAGTAGCTGGGGTGCCCACCACCCCACCTGGCTAATTTTTGTATTTTTAGTAGAGACGGGTTTCACCACATTGGCCAGGCTGGTCTCGAACTCCTGATCTCAGGTGATCCACCTGCCTCGGCCTCCCAAAGTGCTGGGATTGCAGGCTTGAGCCACTGTGCCTGGCCAGTAAAGTCTTGTATTGTTAAATTTTTTCAATGCCTTGTACAGTATTTTAGCAGTTGCCTCCTTAGATTATAAAAGTAGACGAGTACACACAGAATGGAAACTTGACATTGGAATTTTACAGTTCATAGTATACCTTCTTGATTTAGTATCACATAACCTTGTTTTCCATCTTATTTTAAAATGGAAACATGAGTTTTGAATCATGGAATTTTACAGATGCAAAACCTGAAGCCCTCCGAGGTGAAACTATTTGCCTGGCCACAGACTTGTTCTAGCTGTTTATTCTTGCCCTGGAGTATTTAGTAGAGTACTAGTTTAACAGATCTGTGTTGTGTCTTGTTCTTGCTTGTGGCAGAGAAATAAACAGAACCTGGGTCTTGTGAACAGTTCCACTGTTCTTGGCTGGGTGTGTTGACAAGTTGTTTCTTTTTTTTTTTTTTTGAGATGGAGTTTTGTTCTTGTCACCCAGGCTGGAGTGCAGTGGTGTGATCTCGGCTCACTGCAACCTCCACCTCCTGGGTTCAAGCGATTCTCCTGCCTCAGCCTCCTTAGTAGTTGGGATTACAGGCACCCGCCAGCATGCTCGGCTAATTTTTGTAATTTTAGTGGAGATGGGGTTTCATCACGTTGGCCAGGCTGGTTTCGAACTCCTGACCTTAGGTGATCCACCCACCTTGGCCTCCCAAAGTGCTGGGATTACAGGCGTGAGCCACTGTGCCTGGCCAATAACTTGTTTCTTTTTCTTTCCTTTTTTTTTTCTTTTAAGACAGAGTCTTGCTCTGTCGCCAGGCTGGAGTGCAGTGGCACGATCTTGGCTCACTGCAACCTCTGTCTCCCGGGTTCAAGTGATTCTCCTGCCTCAGCCTCCAGAGTAGCTGATACTACAGGTGCCAACCACCACACCCACCTAATTTTTTGTATCTTTAGTAGAGACTGGGTTTTACCATGTTGGCCAGGCTGGTCTCAAACTCCTGACCTCGTGATCCACCCGCCTCTGCCTCCCAAAGTGCTGGGATTACAGGTATGAGCCTGGCCAAGAACTTGTTTCTTAAACTTCACTCGATCTTTGGCACGTTAGTCTCACAGCTTTGGGGATTTTAGGCTAGAACTGAAATGGAGGAGAGGCTGTATTTTAACGTTCTCTTTAAGGGCAGAGCACTCAGAGTCCACCCTCCCACGTCCCTTTTATGGTGTGAATTAGAGTGAAACTTTGGAATGTCCCTCTGGAGCTTAAATGATCAGTCTTCCTGTTTTGTCCCTGGGTACTTACCATGCCTATCTTTTTTTTTTTTTTTTTTTTAATATTCTACTTAAGAACTTCTGTTCTCTGCCTCTTTAAGTTTCTGAAAGAGTAACCATCTGGTGATTGTGGGTTTTTTGATGGTTTTATTCTGTGTAATATTTGGTGTTGATTGCTGTAGACCCTATGTGGTAGTAATGTTATTAGGCATTTTACTTATCCATTCTTTGTGAAAACTCCAGTATAGTGTGCTTATTGATTAAGAGGCTGAGACTGGTAATGCTGAAGTTGAGCATCAGAACTTACCACTTTTGGAGTCTCACTTTGTTGGTCCATTGAAATAGCTGGCGTTTTTTCCTACTGTGGTTTTTATAATGTCCAAAAGATGCAGTCAGACATTTTTGAAAATAATGAGGAACACCAGGAAGCTGAAACTAGCAGCAACCTTTGGCTTTTGTCAGTAGACTCCTGGGAAAGAAAAAAGGGAAGACATGAAAGTAAAAGTGAGAATCAGACTTAATAGATCATAAAAGTAAACATGAGAATCAGGCTTATGATTTGTTTTTTTTTTTTCTCCAGGAAAAACTTTATACTCTTTAACATGAGTGTACCTTTTGTGATTAAGGGTTTAACAGTGAATACAAGTAATTTGTTTGTTCATGTTAGCCTATGTTAAAACTAATTCTGGGCGGGGTGCGGTGGCTCATGCCTGTAATCCCAGCACTGGGAGGCTGAGGCAGGTGGATCACCTGAGGTTAGGAGTTCGAGACCAGCCTGCCCAACATGGCGAAACCCCATCTCTACTAAAAATACAAAAAATTAGCTGGACGTGGTGGCGGGCACCTGTAATCCCAGCTACTCAGGAGGTTGAGGCAGGAGAATTGCTTGAACCCAGGAGGCGGAGGTTGCAGTGAGCTGAGATCACGCCACTGCACTCCAGCCTGGGCAACAAGAGCAAAACTCTGTCTCAAAAACAAACAAACAAAAAACTAATTCTGAGTGCAGGACAGGAAAAACTGAGAGATAGCCATTTATTCAATAGATACTTTTAAAGTGCCTTGTTTGAATTGTTAGGCACAGGATTCGGAACTGTACGTCTTGTGTCTGCCAACCTACTTACGTCTTTCAGGGGATATGAACTATTTCCTTCCTCAATTCCAATCATTCTTTTGTATGAGAGCTAATCCAGAAAACTAAAATTTTAAACAATACAAAATAAAAATAATCTTGCTTAGGATTTTGAAAAACCTTTTTTTTTAATGTCTCCTTTTAATGAAAATAAGACTGTCCTCAAGAAAATCAGTATTGCTTTCATCCACTAAGATGTTAATATCTAAGTATACATGAGAAGTAGCAACATGAAGAAAGCTTTCTGGTTTTTTATTCTGAAAACAGATTATGAAGCAAGGTTGGCAGGTAGGCTGTGGGGTGCTCATTACAGGTCTAGGATAATTTACAGGACTATACTCATTACAGGATAGAATTGGTACCATTATAGAATTATATATGTTTAGTAGATATTTCAGACTTGTTTTCATGAATTGACTTATTGGAGTTTATTCTACGTGGAATGTGTTTAATATAAATATAAAAATAAAGAGTAGCTGCCCAGGTGCTATGGAGGGATTGGTTGACTGGTGATAGTCATACACTTCTATCAAAAACGTCAGTATAAATTGGGTGCTGTGCTGTGCACCTGTAATCCTAGCCTACATGGGAGGCTGAGGTGGGAGGATTGCTTGAGGCCAGGAGTTTGATTCCAGCCTAGGCAATATAGTGAGACCCCCATCTCTAAAAAAAAAAAAAAGACACCAGTCTGATGATGATGATAATGATTAATTAATTTTCGGAGACAAGGTTGCCCAGGATGGAATGCAGTGGCGCAATCGTGGTTCACCCGCAATCTTTACCTCCCTGGGCTTAGGTGATCCTCCTGCCTTAGCCTCCTGAGTAGCTGAGACTACAGGCACGCACCACCATGCCTGGCTAATTTATATAAATATAAATAAATATATAAATATATATATATATATTTTTTTTTTTGTAGAGACAGGGTTTTGCTGCTGGGACTACAGGTGTGCATGGTGCGCACCATCATGCCTGACTAATTTTTGTAGTTTTTTTGGTAGAGATAGGGTTTTGCCATGTTGCCCAGGCTGGTCTCAAACTCCTGAGCTCAAGCAATCCGCCCACCTTGGCCTCCCAAAGTGTTGGGGTTACAGGTGTGAGCCACTATGGCCAGCCAGTCTGGTTATTAGATGAGGACACTGTGGAGTTGCAGAATTTCTTTTTTTGAGACACTGGGTCTCATTATATTGCCCAAGGTCAGGCTGAAGTGTAGCGGCTATTCACAGGTAATGCACTACAACCTCGAACTCCTGGGTTCAAATGGATACTTCTGCCTTAGCCTCTGGAGTAGCTGGGACTATAGATGTGTGTGACTGTACCCAGCTAAATTGCAGAATTTCTTAACTGCAAATTAGTGCATTTTTTCTATATTATACAACTACCCAAAAACTACTAAAAAATTAGAAAGCTGCTTCTTATGTATACCCAGACATTAATATTTTAGCAAATGAAAGCAATACCACTTTTCTCAATGACATTCTTCTCTTCATTAAGGTATCCTGTAAAGATCAGTGTAATTGAAAGACTTTCTTAACTATGACCCATTTTGTTTGGCTTCTTAAAGTTCATTTGAGTAATTCCTTACTTATTTAACGTTGCACAAATGTGAATGCTTGTAAATGCCAGGGACTGTCTAGGTGCTGGAAGTAAAACAGCAAGCAAGACAGAGACACTGCCTTCATGGACCTTACTTTCTGGTGCATGAGAGACAAGGTGGTTAGCAAGCTTTTCTGTGAAGGACCAGATAGTGAACATGTTTCTGTCTCAGCAGGCCTCCTAGGGTCTTAGTAGCTAGTACTCAACTGGTTGCTGTAGTGCAGAAACAGCCCTATACTATATGTAAACAACTGAGTGTGGTTGTATTCCAGTAAAACTTTAAGGATACTGAAATTATTAATTTTCGTGTGCCATGAAATATTTGTCTTCTTTTTCTTTTTATTTTTTTGAGACAAAGTCTCACTCTGTTGCCCAGGCTGGAGTGCAGTGGCACAATCTCGGCTCACTGCAGCCTCCACCTCCTGGGTTTAAGCAATTCTCGTGCCTCGGCCTCCCACGTAGCTGGGACTACAGGTGTGTGCCACCACGCCTGGCTAAATTTTGTATTTTTATTAGAAACAGGGTTTTGCCATGTTTGCCAGGTTGGTCTCCAGCTCCTAACCTCAAGTGATCTGCCTGCCTCGTCCTCCCAAAGTGCTGGGATTACAGATGTGAGCCACTGTGCCTGGCCAATTAATTGGTATTAAATTCCTTCTGGGTATCAGATACTGCATTATACTCTAGTGTACTTCTTTCTCCAACTTTTGTTATTCTTGGAATGCCAGAATATCTTTGAATATGGTTTTGAGGCTTCTTACAGCAAGTATTCTTTTTTTTTTTTTTGAGACAGTCTTGCTTTCGGCCAGGCTGGAGTGCAGCGGCGTGATCTCGGCTCACTGCAACCTCTGCCTCTCAGGTTCAAGCGATTCTCCTGCCTCAGCCTCCCGAGTAGCTGGGACTACAGGCGCATGCCACCATGCCCGGCTAACTTTTTTTGTATTTTTAGTAGAGACTGGGTTTTACCATGTTAGCCAGGATGGTGTTGATCTCCTGACCTTGTGATCCACCCGCCTCAGCCTCCCAAAGTGTTGGGATTACAGGTGTGAGCCACTCCGCCCAGCCGTAAGTATTCTTTAATATGGTGTCATAGGAAGACTTGTTGTAAGGCTGGTCCTGGGTATAACTAAGGTAACTTTGGAAAAAGCGCTTTGTTCTAGTCCTCAGGTTCTTAAGCTTTACAGTGAGAAGACTAGGTTATTTGTAGCTCTGTGCACATTTTTAACCTCTGTGTGTCTCCATTTCCTCAATTGCCAAATGCTTTTGTCTCGAGTACTTTCATTCTACAAATACTGTGTTCAACTCTGTTCTATAACATCGTTAATTCAACAGTTAATTTTTGAGTTTCTACCATGTATCCCACAGTGGTTAAGAATATGGACACTAGAGCCTGACTGCTTGTGTTCAAATCCTGGTCCAGCTATTTCCTACGTGCCTAAACTAAGTTAGGCAACCTGGAAGTCATTTAATCTCTGTGTGCCTCAGGGAGACTCAGGTAAAATGGTCATAATAATAGCCTACCTTGTAGGGTTGTTGAGAGGATTAAGTGCGTCATAAATTTCCCTAAAAAGGTGCTTGGTTTATAGTAAGTGTTCAGAAAATGTTAGTTGTTGGTACTGTCATTGCTATTCCCATTTGTCAGGCACTGAAGATACAGGATAAGCATCTCCTTGCCCTGGAGGGACTCATAATCTAGTGGGTGGCCGGGAGCGGTGGCTCACACCTGTAATCCCAGCACTTTGGGAGGCCGAGGTGGGCAGATCACGAGATCAAGAGAGCGAGACCATCCTGGTCAACATGGTGAAACCCAGTCTCTACTAAAAATACAAAAAATTAGCCGGGTGTGGTGGCAGGCGCCTGTAATCCCACCTACTTGGGAGGCCGAGGCAGGAGAATCACTTGAACCCGGGAGGCGGAGATTGCAGTTAGCCAAGATCGCATCATTGCACTACAGTCTGGGCAAAAAGAATGAAACTCCTTCTCAAAAAAAAAAAAAAAAAAAAAAAAAAAAAAATCTAGTGGGTAAGACAAATATGTCACTGGGCCATTTTAGTGTAATATAAGAGATGATTCGAAAAAAGTACTGAGATGGGAAAGATGGGAAATGCATGCTAGCAGAGGGACCAGCTTGAGCAAAAAGGTAAGAAGGTGTAAAAAGGAACGGCAGATAATTGAGGCCAGAGTTTAAGGAGCTTAGAGGAGGACGGTGGAAATAAGGAGCTGGAGAGTACAAATGCCTTTTGATTTACGATGGGGTTATGTCCTGATGAACCCACTGTAAATTGAAAATATCGCTAAGTCGAAAGTGCATTTAATACACCTAACCTCTCGAACACTGTAGCTTAGCCTAGCCTGTGTTCTCAGACACTTTCCATTAGCCTATAGTTGGGCAAAATCATCTGACACAAAGCTGATTTTTTAAAAAGTATTGAATATCTCATGTAATTTACTCATGTAATTTATTGAATGCTGACCTGAAGGTGAAAAACAGGATGGCTGTATGGGCACTCCATGTACGATTTCTACTGAATGCATATTACTTTCACACCATCATAAAGTAAAAACATCATTAAGTCAAACCGTCCTAAGTCAGGGACTGTCTGTACCTAGGACAGTCTGTGCTGTTCCACTTACAACACTTCTGACAACAAATATGTTGGGTTTTCCCCCCAACATCAACCAATTCTTTTACACCAGCTGGGTATCCTTGCGTTCAGTTCAATTCTGACGCTATTTACCCGGAGTTATGACCTACAAGTTAAGGGCCCAGTCCCACAAGGCTGCCCCCACAGACGTCAGTTGCAAGTCCCAGTCGCAGGCCTCCTGTACTTCTCAGCTATCAGCTATAAACTGAAGGTTACCATGACCTTCTCCTTGTGTTCAGTAATTTGCTAGAATGGCTCACAGAACTCAAGAAAACATTTTATGTATTATTATAGGTTTATGATAAAGGATACAACCTGGGAACAGCCAATGGAAGAGATAAATAGGGCAAGGTGTGGGGGAAGGGACGTGGAGCTTCCATGCCCTCTCTGGGTGCGCCAGCCTCCTAGCACTTCAATGTGTCCACCATTTCAGAAGCTCTCCAAGCTCTGTTTAGGGTTTCAGGGAGGTTCTATTAGGTAGCCATGAGATTATATCATTGGCTGTTGGTGATTAACACAATCTCCAGCCTGTCTCCCCTCCCTGGAGGTCAGGGGGTAGAGCTAAAAGTTCTAACCCTCTAATCATGCCTCAGTGTTTCTGCCCTGAAGCTCTCTGAGGGACTCCCAGCCACCAGTTATCTCATTAGCATGCAAAAGACACTTATCACTCCAGAGATTCCAAGGGTCTTAGAAGCTCTTGGGTCAGGAACTGGAAACTACCAATTATTACATTATAACAAAAGATGCTTCTGTCCCCCTATACCAAGGGTTTTAGGAGCTGTGTGGTAGAAACCAGGGCTGAAGACATACATTTCTTATCATACCACAGTGTCACACAGAAGTTGTACTAATAGTTTGGAGTTAGATTGTAAAGGGCCACATACGCCATGATTTAGAATTTGGAATTTGGACATTATCCTGTAGGTAGAGGAGAACAGTCTTTATTTTATTTATTTTTATTTTTATTTGGAAAGAATTTCAAGCTTATGGGAAAATGGCAAAACTAAAACATTTTATTTCATAAATTTCTGTTTTTCTGAACACCTGTATACCTGTTACTCAGATTTGTCTGTTAACATTTTGTGTTCAAATCCTGGTCCAGCCATTTCCTACGTGCCTAAACTAAGTTAGGCAATCTGGAAGTTATTTATCTCTGTATGCCTCAGGGAGACTCAGGTAAAATGGGCATAATAATAGCCCATTTTGCTTCATTTGCAAGCTTGCTCTCTTTCTCTTTTTCTGAATATGTATAGATAAAGATATATAGTTTTATGTGAATCATTTAAAGTTGTTACATACATCATGACCCTTTACCCTTAAACACTTGAGTATGTATTTCCCGGAATAGGGATATTCTCTTTCATATCCACAGCATACTTATCTGCCGAGACCAGCTCGGTCGGGGAGACCCTAACCCAGCGGCGCTAGAGGAATTAAAGACACACCCACAGAAATATAGAGGTGTGGAGCCGGAAATCAGGGGTCTCACAGCCTTTAGAGCTGAGAGCCTCGGAACAGAGATTTACCCACGTATTTATTAACAGCAAGCCAGTGATAAGCATAGTTTCTATAGATTATAGATTAACTAAAAGTATTCCTTATGGGAAACAAAGGGATGGGCCAAAATAAAGGGATGGATTGGGCTAGTTATCTGCAGCAGGAGCATGTCCTTAAGGCACAGATCACTCATGCGGGTTATCGCTCATGCGGTATGTGGTTTAAGAACGCCTTTAAGTGGTTTTCTGCCCTGGGTGAGCCAGATGTTCCTTGCCTTCATTCCAGTAAACCTACAACCTTCCAGCGTGGGCGTCATGGCCATCACGAACATGTCACAGTGCTGCAGAGATTTTGTTTATGGCCAGTTTTGGGGCCAGTTAATGGCCAGATTTTGGGGGGCCTGTTCCCAACAGTTATCAGCATCAGTAAATTTAACATCGATACTTTAATCTAAGGTTCATCGGTTGATTCTATAATGTCCTTTGTAGAAATTTTCCTCCTCCAGTTCAGGATATAGTCTAGGGTAGGTATTACATTTAGCTGTTGTGTCTCTAATGTAGAACATTTCCACAGCTTTTCTTTGTCTTATTTTTAAATGTCACTAGCATAATACAGACCCTGCTCCCTTAAAAAAAATAGGACATTCCTCATTTTCTGTTTATCTGATGTTTCCTCATGATTAGATTCAGATTACATATTTTCAGTTGGAATATTGCATGGGTGGTAATATGTCCTTCATAAGGTATCACTTTTGGATGTTCATTTGTCCCTCATTGGTAATGTTAATTTTGGTCACCCGGTCAAGGTATTGTCTGATTTTTCAACTCTAATTCTTTGTGTGTGTGTACATGCATGCTTTTGCAACTAATAGTCTATAGGGAAACACTTTAAGACCATGCATGGGGCTGGGCGTGGTGGCTCACACCTGCAATCCCAGCACTTTGGGAGGCTGAGGCGGGTGGATCGTGAGGTCAGGAGATCGAGACTGTCCTGGCTAACATGGTGAAACGCTGTCTCTACTAAAAATATAAAAAATTAGCCAGGCGTGGTGGCACGTGGCTGTAGTCCCAGTTACTCAAGAGGCTGAGGCAGGAGAATTGCTTGAACCTGGGAGGCGGAGGTTGCAGTGAGCCGGGGTTGTGCCACTGCATTCCAGCCTGGGCAACAGAGTGAGACTCTGTCTCAAAAAAAACAAAAAACAAACCAACGAAAAAACCAAAAATACTTTTTGTAGCAAAGGGTCTCACTATGTTGCCCAGGCTGGTCTGGAACTCCTGGCCTCAAGATATCTTCCCTCCTCGGCCTCTCAAACTGCTGGGATTATGTGAGCCACCATGCCCGACCTCATTTGTGTTTAATAGGGAAAAAAAGAATATGTAATTATTGGAGAGCCATAAACTATAACTGATAACACTGGTTGCCCCAGGGGAAAGGAAATGGGTATTTGGGGCACACAGTAGTACGGAGACTGTTCACTGTATCCTCTTATATACTGTGCCTTTTGAATTGTGAATCATATGAATACATTATCTACTGTATTTTTAAAAATAACATTAAGGATACTTTTTACTTCTTATTTTTTAAGACTAGTCAAGAGTAGTAGTGAGAAGCGGGAAAGAGTTGAGCAAGTTTGATCTGTAACTGACTGTGAACACTAAATTGAGAAAACTCATTACCTTTGGATCAGCTTAAGTTTATATTTCAAAAAAAACAGAGAGATGGCAACTAACCTTTAAACACAGGTATGCGGATGACAATTTCCAGAAGCAATATGACACAGTGGGAAGAACTCAAGTTAGAGCTTCAGCTCAACTCTAGGTGGTTCTACCACTCATTAGTGAGCAAGCCACTTACTGTTTCTGAGCCTGTTTCCCCTTCCATAAAATGGAGATACTTCCACCTGCCTACTTCTGTGGGTTACTGCAATGATCAAATGAAATAATGGATATATAAGCTCTCTAAAAAAGTGTAAAGTACTTTATAATATATATTTAAATATAAAGTATTACAAAAATAGAGATGTCAAGAGAGGGATGTGGTTATCAGTGAAAGATGATGAATTTAGTCCATTCTTATTTGAAGAAAAGAAACACAGATTTAGAATTCATCTCTCTAAATAGAGGTAATTATAAGTCACAAAAGTATAACAGATCTCTGAAGGATAAACATTCAACAAATAGGCCAGGCATGGTGGCTCACGCCTGTAATCCCAGCACTTTGGGAGGTGGAGGTGGGCAGATCACAAGGTCAGGAGATTGAGACCATCCTGGCCAACATGGTGAAACTCTGTCTCTACTTAAAAAAAATATATACAAAAAATTAGCTGGGTGTGGTGGTGCGCGCCTGTAGTCCCAGCTACTTGGGAGGCTGAGGCAGGAGAATCGCTTGAACCCGGGAGGCGGAGGTTGCAGTGAGCCTAGATCGTGCCACTGCACTCCAGCCTGGAGACAGTGAGACTCTGTCTAAAAAAAAAAAAAAACCACCTTCAACAAATAGAAGTATAATACTGCAGAACCAGAAAGGACCTTGAAGGTCATCTAAGCCTTTGCTACTCTGCATCACTTGTAGTGAAAATGCTGAGAATCTCAGGTCCCACCATAGACCTAGTCAGTCAGAATTGTACTTCAACAAGATTCCCTAGGTAATTCATACAGACATTTTAAGTTTAAGAAGCACTGATCTAGGCCATCTTCCTTATTTTTGAGATAATAAAACTGAGGCCCTAAGTAAAGGGATTTACCCGTGTTCACATTGTTAATAAGTAGCAAAATCAAGATTTGGACACAGTCTTGATCTCCTGGGCTGGGTACACCATGTATTTGCTTCCCAGACACCCTGTTTCAAAACCTTTGAGACATCTTTGCCTTTCAAACTTCCCATGTTCCCACCCCTATTTCTAATTGGCCATCTAGATCCATCAATTCTTTCTTCACAATTTCTTTGGCATACGCTGCTTCTTTTCCACCCACTTCATTCACTGCCCTAAAGCTACTGTTCATACCACGAAAAACCAGCTTCCCTCTCCTGTGCGTGTATCCACTTCCTCTTCTGCAAACAAGAGTGCACTTTCAAATAGTAAGCTCTATATAATTCCTTAAGAAGGTGCAAGTCATTAAAAAGCGTTAAACTTTAACATGCTAACTTCAGGCAGAATTTGTATGTGAAACCCACCAAGATTAGCAGCTATAACTAATTCTAACTCAAAATCTTCAGGTCTTCACTTCCATTATTTCTTTCCTATTACCTCCTTTTCTTTGCCCTAGAACTAACTTTTATGTAACAAGGTCCTCCCATTCTAATTAAGCTTTTCTAAAATATAGTTCATCATCCTTCAGGATCCTCAGGGGATTCACTCCAGGAACAGCCACCACCCTAATCCCCCACCACCACAGATAAAAAAATCTGCTGGCTGGGAGCGGTGGCTCACGCCTGTAATCCCAGCACTTTGGGAGGCCAAGGTGGGTGGATCCCGAGGTCAGGAGATCAAGACCATCCTGGCTAACAGGGTGAAACCCCGTCCACTAAAAATACAAAAAATTAGCCGGGCGTGGTGGCGGGTGCCTGTAGTCCCAGCTACTCAGGAGGCTGAGGCAGGAGAATGGTGTGAACCCGGGAGCCAGAGCTTGCAGTGAGCCGAGATCGCGCCACTGCACTCCAGCCTGGGCGACAGAGTGAGACTCTGTCTCAAAAAAAAAAAAAAAAAATCTGCAGATGCTCAAGTCCCTGATATAAAGTGGCATAGTATTCATATAACCCATGCAACATCTTCCTGTAGACTTTAAATCATCTCTAGATTACTTATAATATCTAATGCAAGGTAAATGCTATGTAAATAGTTGTTATGCTGTATTGACTTTTTTTGTACTTTTTAAAAATTGTTGTTTTGTTTTGGTTTTTTTCAGGCTAGTCAAGTGAGGAACTGGGAGTGGAGAAGGAACAAAGAAATCTCTAACTGGTTCTGATCAACTAGTTGTGAACACAACTGCATTTGGACTAGCCTATTGAGATTTTTTTTTTCTGAATATTTTCTATCTGTAATTGGTTGAATCCAGAATCCACAGATGCAGAGGGCCCGCTGTAAATTCAAAGTATCATCTTCTGAATTTATAGCTCTTACCATCTCATGCCTTTATAATTCTCTCCTATATATTCCATCCTAAGAAACCAAATTATTTCAACATTTCTTGAGTACCTATTAAAAAGTCTTAAAAAATTAGGCAGGCATGGAGGCATTGGCCTATAGTCCTAGCTACTTTGGAGGCTGAAGCAGGAGGGTTGCTTGAGCCTGAGAGTTTGAGGCTGCAGTGAGCTGTGATTGTGCCACCACTCTCCAGCCTGGGTGTTAGAGTGAGACCTTGTCTCTATATACCACCACCCCCCCAATCCAAGAAAAGCCACAAATGCTAAACACACTGACTGTATAAACTGTACTTAAAAAAAAAACCCCACAAACTAATAGTAGATCTTGGAAATTATTCCATATCAGTGATCAAAGAGCTGCCATGTTATGTATTCTTTATGGTCACATAGCATTTCACTGTAGGATATATCATAATTTAGTCCCCTATTGATGTACATTTCAGTTATTTCTAGTTTTTTTTTTTTGCTAATAAGCAACACTCTATTACGTACATCATATTGCTGAATCAAAGAATATATGCATTTGTAATTTTCTTAAATTTTAGGGTTTTTTTTGTTTTTGTTTTTGAGACAGAGTCTCACCCTGCTGCCCAGGCTGGAGTGCAGTGGCTTGATCATGGCTTACTGAAGCCTCAACCTCCTGGGCTCAATCGATCCTCCCACCTCAGCCTCCCAAGTAGCTGGGTCTACAGGCATGCACCACCACACCCAGCTAATTTCTAAGTTTTTCGTAGAGACTCTCTCTCTCTATATAGAGTCTCCCTATGTTGCCCAGGCTGGTCTTGAACTCCTGGGCTCAAGTGATCCTCCCACATTGGCCTCACAAAGTGCTGGGATTACAGGTATGGGCCACCGTACCCAGCCTGCATTTGTAATTTTGATAGATGTTGTCAGATTGCCATCTGTTATGGATGTCTGTTTGAATATCTGTTTGAATATTTGTCCTCTCCAAAACTCATGTTGAAATTTAGTCCCCAGTATGGCAGTATTGAGAGGTAGGGCCTTTAAGAGGTGATACCATGATACCATACCTCTGCCCTGATGAGTGGATTAATCCATTTATGTATTAACGGGTTAATGGTTTAGTGGGTTAATGGGTTATCATGGGAGAAGAACTGGTGACTTTATAAGAACAGAGGCCTGAGCTAGCACCTTAGTGCTCAGCTCCCTTGCCATGTGATACCCTACAAGTCCTCACCAGCAAAAAGGCTCTCACCACAGGCTGCCCCTCGACCTATGTTATCAGATTTTTTGGTCTGTGCCAATTTCACTGTAGTTTTAACTTGTATTTCTCTTATGAGTGAGATTGAGAATCTTTTCATGTTTAAGAGCTATTTGTGTTTATTTTTCTGTGAATTATCTGTTAATGTTCTTTGCCATTTTTTTCTGTTGGGTTGTTGGACTTTTGATTTCTAGGAATTCTTTTTTTTTTTTTAATTAAGTATTTATTGATCATTCTTGGGTGTTTCTCGGAGAGGGGGATATGGCAGGGTCATGGGATAATAGTGGAGAGAAGGTCAGGAGATAAACACATGAACAAAGGTCTCTGGTTTTCCTAGGCAGAGGTCCCTGCGGCCTTCTGCAGTGTTTGTGTCCCTGGGTACTAGAGATTAGGGAGTGGTGATGACTCTTAAAGAGCATGCTGCCTTCAAGCATCTGTTTAACAAAGCACATCTCGCACCGCCCTTAATCCATTTAACCCTGAGTTGACACAGCACATGTTTCAGAGAGCACGGGGCTGGGGGAAAGGCCATAGATCAACAGCATCCCAAGGCAGAAGAATTTTTCCTCCCAGACAGGGTGGCCTGGCAGAGGCGCTCCTCACTTGCCGGGCAGAGGCGCTCCTGACTTCCCAGATGGGGCGGCCGGGCAGAGGCGCTCCTCACATCCCAGAAGATGGGCGGCCGGGCAGAGGCGCTCCTCACCTCCCAGACGGGGCGGCCGGGCAGAGGCGCTCCTCATTTCCCAGATGGGGCGGCCGGGCAGAGACGCTCCTCACCTCCCAGACGATGGGCGGCCGGGCAGAGGCGCTCCTCACTTCCTCCCAGATGGGGTGGCAGCCAGGCAGAGGCGCTCCTCACCTCCCAGACGGGGCGGCCGGGCAGAGGCGCTCCTCACTTCCCAGAGTGGGCGGCCGGGCAGAGGCGCTCCTCACTTCCTATACGGGGCGGCCGGGCAGAGGCGCTCCTCACTTCCTCCCAGACGGGGTGGCTGCCGGGCAGAGGCGCTCCTCACCTCCCAGACGGGGCGTCCGGGCAGAGGCGCTCCTCACTTCCTCCCAGACGGGGTGGCTGCCGGGCAGAGGCGCTCCTCACTTCCTCCCAGAGGGGGTGGCTGCCGGGCAGAGGCGCTCCTCACCTCCCAGACGGGGCGGCCGGGCAGAGGCGCTCCTCACCTCCCAGACGGGGCGGCCGGGCAGAGGCGCTCCTCACTTCCCAGACAGGGCGGCCAGGCAGAGACGCTCCTCACCTCCCAGACGATGGGCGGCCGGGCAGAGGCGCTCCTCACTTCCTCCCAGACAGGGTAGCTGCCGGGCAGAGGCGCTCCTCACCTCCCAGACGGGGCGGCCGGGCAGAGGTCCTCCTCACTTCCCAGATGGGGCGGCCGGGCAGAGGCTCTCCTCACTTCCCAGACGATGGGCGGCTGGGCAGAGGCGCTCCTCACTTTCCAGATGGGGTGGCCGGGCAGAGGCGCTCCTCACTTCCCATAGGGGGTGGCCGGGCAGAGGTGCTCCTCACTTTCCAGACAGGGCGGCCGGGCAGAGGCGCTCCTCACCTCCCAGACGGGCCGGCTGGGCAGAGGCGCTCCTCACTTCCTCCCAGACGGGGTGGCAGCCAGGCAGAGGCCCTCCTCACCTCCCAGACGGGGCGGCCGGGCAGAGGCGCTCCTGACTTCCCAGACGGGGCGGCTGGGCAGAGGCGCTCCTCACCTCCCAGATGGGGCGGCCGGGCAGAGGCGCTCCTCACTTCCTCCCAGACGGGGTGGCAGCCAGGCAGAGGCGCTCCTCACCTCCCAGACGGGGCGGCCGGGCAGAGGCGCTCCTCACTTCCCAGAGTGGGTGGCGGCCGGGCAGAGGCGCTCCTCACCTCCCAGACGGGGCGGCCGGGTAGAGGCGCTCCTCACTTCCTCCCAGAAGGGGTGGCGGCCGGGCAGAGGCGCTCCTCTCCTCCTAGACGGGGCGGCCGGGCAGAGGCGCTCCTCACTTCCCAGCTGGGGCGGCCGGGCAGAGGCGCTCCTCACTTCCCAGACGATGGGCGGCCGGGCAGAGGCGCTCCTCACTTCCCAGACGGGGCGGCCGGGTAGAGGCGCTCCTCACTTCCTCCCAGACGGGGTGGCGGCCGGGCAGAGGCGCTCCTCGCCTCCCAGACGGGGCGGCCGGGCAGAGGCGCTCCTCACTTCCCAGACGTTGGGCGACCGGGCAGAGGCGCTCCTCACCTCCCAGACGGGGCGGCCGTGCAGAGGGGCTCCTCACATCCCAGAGGATGGGCGTCCAGGCAGAGACGCCCCTCACTTCCTAGACGGGGTGGCGGCGGGGCAGACTGTAATCTTAGCACTTTAGGAGGCCAAGGCAGGCGGCTGGGAGGTGGAGGTTGTAGTGAGCTGAGATCACGCCACTGCACTCCAGCCTGAGCACCATTGAGCATTGAGTGAGCAAGACTCCGTCTGCAATCCCAGCACCTTGGGAGGCCGAGGCGGGCAGATCATTCGAGGCCGGGAGCTGGAGACCAGCCCGGTCAACACGGCGAAACCCCATCTCCACCAAAAATACAAAAACATTCAGGCGTGGCGGCGCGCGCCTGCAATCCCAGGCACTCGGCAGGCTGAGGCAGGAGAATCACAGGAGTCCGAAGCAGGGAGGTTGCAGTACAGTCCAGCTTCGGCAACAGAGGGAGACCGAAAAAAGGAGAGGGAGACCGAAGAAAGTGGGGAGGGGGAGGGGGAGAGGGAGGGGGGGAGAGGGAGAGGGAATTCTTTATGTTTTAGTGAAATTGTCTTTTTTATATGAATTAAAATTTTTTGTTAGGTTTTTTTCCTTTGACTTTGCATAAGATAGTATTTGCCATGCCTAATTTTAAAGTGTTTTATGTAGTAATTTTTTTCTTTTATAGCTTCTGAATATCATTTTTAGACCTTTGTGTTTATAAAATAATTGTTCATGGTTTCTTTGGGTACTTTTTGTTTTATGTACATTAAATATTTTTAAGGCTTCTGGAATTTAATGTAAGGCATAGGATGTGTGTGTGTGTGTGTGTGTGTGTGTGTGTGTATTTTTGATGGCTACCCTATTGCTCTAACACCTTTATTGATTAGTTCTCTTTTCCCTAGAGGTTATCTTTGACTTGTTTGTCTCTTTTTAAAATTTTCTCTTCATCCCTAACCACATCCATTATCTAATTAGTTATCCCAGTAAGCTCAGTTTTTCTTTAGGCTCCTATATGTTCTTACATTTTCTTTCTGTTCCTATTGATAATACTTTAAACCATTTTTATTGTGGAAATTTCAATGTCTATTGAAATGTATATTTTATATATCAATATATTCATCAATATATCAATGTATATTGAAATGCAAGTAGTGTATGTGTGTGTGTTTGTGTGTGTGTGTATATATGTATACACACACCCACACCCACACACACACATATATAGAGAGAGAGAGAGAGAGGGAGAGAGAAAGAGATTGAGAGAGGAATATAATGAACTCCCAGGTACCTGTTACCCCACTTCAATAACTATTAACTCATGTTGGATCTTGTTTGATCTATATGCCTACCTCCTTGTCCTCCTTTCCTCCCTCCAATTATTTTGAAGCAAATTGCAGGCATGCTATTACTCAACATCTGGACCTCTGACAGCTATTTTCTGTCTTCAATTTTTATCTTCTCTAGGTCATCCTGTGTAACTCTGTGTGTTTCTTCATTGGTCTTATATTTCCTTTTTTTTAGATTTTGGTCTTATGTTTCTAAATGCTGAAATTTACCTGAAAATTTACCAGAAATTTGCCCTTTTCATGTGTACAAACTCTAGTTCTAGAGTTTTCATGTGTACAAACTCTGAAATTAGGTAGTAATTCCTAATAGTCTGTAAAGGCAATACTAAGAATAGAAGAAAGAGGGAAACGAGGGGTGGGGGAGAGAGACATTTGCAGAGAGTGGTAGCGGATCTACCTATTTCTTAGAGTAACACTATCTGGCAGAAAAATGGGGAGGGGGAAGGCAAGTTTTGGGGCCTTTCACCAAGTTTGGGGGTAAATAGGGTAGAAATAAGAAACCCACAGCCAAAATGGATAAGAAATGTAGAAAGTTCAGAGTTGTAGTTTGTTTTTTCCTGTTGAGAAGCCTGTTTTATAATTTAGTGCTTAGTAAATGACTGCATTAAATTCAGACTGATTTGAACTTGGTGGGAGAGCAGAGTTAATTTCAGAATAAAGGCTTTAATTCCAAGGTTGTGTAATTTGTGCCAGAGAAAGCTCTCAATTAGCGACCAGAACTATGAAGTGTTTCATGAGAGATTAGGGTTGTTGGGTTGTTTGTTTAAATCTGTAACTTGGTTGGCACCATTTGCTTATAGCTGGTAGCCCCAGGCACTAGTTTTAAAGCATTCTTGTGTTCTTTCAAAATTTTCACAGTGAGGCTTTCAGGTTGGATCAAAGGATTAGGAAAATATAGGTGATTGAGAGTGCTATAATATAGAGAGCTCCTTTCTGTTTTTTTGTTTTTTTTTAAACTGACTTGAATTTATCAAGGTTAAATTCTTAGTTCAGTAGCTGAGTATCTTTACCTTCTGTGGAAATGTGGAAAACCAGTTTCCCCCAGGTTTATATTTGTTACCTCTCAAAAAGTTATAACAATGTAACAGTAATATAAATTTGCCTGAAATAATCTGGGCCTTAATTCTTGCCTGCCATTGAGCCTGGTCTCAGGCTGAGAGGAAATGTCTGACCTGAGAAAAAAATGAAACCAGGAGTTGAGAGTGGGAATGAAAGAAGGTGTACAGGACAAGTTTGACTACATTTCCAAAGGCAAATACTATTTTAAGAAATTATCTCATAATATCTGTGTTTATCTAAATCAGGGGTCAGCAAACTGTGACTAACAATGGCTGGTTTTTGTAACAACCAATAAGCTAAGAATGGTTATTATATTGTTAAAAGATTGTTAACTAAAAAAGAAGAGTATGTAGACAGACAGGATGTGCACTGAGAAGCGTAAAAGATTTACTCTGATCTACATTATTCAAGGTATATAGTAATATTTCTTTATGTAAACATTAAACATTTCTTGCTCTTTTGTTTGTTTTATATCATCATTTCCAATGACCTTTTAAAAAAACTGGTAATATGGTTTTCCATTGCATTTTTACATGTACCATAATGTAAGAGTGTTACTCAGTTTTTGCTTTTATAGCAATACTGGAATAAACATATTTGCACACAATTTTATGACTTGTGAAATGCTTGGTAAAATTTTATATGCACTTTAAAATTTGATAATTTTTTGCTAAATTGCCCTTACTCCAAAGCAGACCGGTTTTATGTTTTCACCACTTTGTTGTCCTTACCCGTGTCAACCCCAGTAGAGACTAAAATTGTTTGACTCTTTAATCAGATAGGTCCCTTTAATTATCTATTACTCCATAACAAACAAAACCTGAGTGGCTTAAAATAACATCATCATCATTAATTTTGCTCAGAAATCTGCAGTTTGGTCTGAGCTTGGTGGGAACAACTTGTCTCTGCTTATTATCTTGATGTCATTTCTGGAGGCTCAGAGCCTCAGGACATGGTCACTTACATGTCTGCCTGCCTGCTGGAATCTCAGCTAGGGCTGTGGAGAACACCTATGAAGCCCATGTGACTGGTTGGCTTCCTTACAGTATAGTCACTGGGTTCCAAGGAAGAATATCCCAAAAGGACCAGGTGGAAGCCATGTCACCTTTCGTGATTTAGCCTCAGAAGTCACATAGCTTCATTTCTGCCCACATTTAAGGGGGAGGAAACATAGACCTCACTTCTTAATGGATGACAGGGGTGGCAGCATTACATTGTAAGACAGCATGTCAGATGGGATATATTGGGGCAACCAAGTTTGGAAACTGCAGTCGGTCACAAGGTGGAATATTTATTTTGATGTGCGTATTTTAAAATTATGGGTGTGATTATACATCTTTTCACATGTTCATTGACTAGTTCCATTACTTTTCCTTTTACTGTGACCTGCTTTTTCTTTTTTCTTTTCTTTTTTTTTTTTTTTGAGACGGAGTCTCACCCTGTCACCCAGGCTGGAGTGCAATGGCGCGATCTCGGCTCATTGCAACCTCCCCCTCCTGGGTTCAAACGATTCTCCTGCCTCAACCTCCCGAGTACTTGGGATTACAGGCGCCCACCACCATTCTCAGCTAATTTTTGTATTTTTAGTAGAAATGAGGTTTCACCATGTTGCCCAGGCTGGTCTTGAACTCCTGACCTTGTGATCTGCTTGCCTCAGCCTCCCAAAGTGCTGGGATTACAGGCATGAGCCACCGTACCTGGCCTGACCTGCCTTTTCATATCCTTTGCCCCTTTTTCATTGGTCTCTAGGTTATTGATTATTGGTTACATTATTGATGTGTAATAACTCTTATAGGTTAAGCAAATCAGACTCAAACTCGATTTAGAAGTTACTTCCTTGTGGCCCTGGGAGTTGTGAAAGTTGTGTGTGAGATGGTTTAGTTTGGTGATGGTGGGGATTTATGGAGTAATTATTTTAAGAACCATACTACTTTTGTTTTTTGAGCAAGTGATCCAGCAAGGGAGGGTGAATGGGAGCCATTTCCTTGTCTTTTGGTTATCAGCCTCTGTGGATCACTCTTCAATGCTTGATGCAGAACAAGATTAAGGGCACATCAGTTCTCTTTGGTCATTAATATACCTCAGAAGCCAGAGAATTTTAGATGCATGCAAGGGAAAGGTAAAATATTTCACTACTGAAAATGGCTTTGAGTTCTGTCAGTTCTGGTGTGTGATCTGACCGGTTTTTTAAAGCCTTGCTTTCCCCTGTATTAAGGTTCAAAACTGTATCAGCAAATATAGATTGACCCTACAGAACTGATCATTTTCTAAAATATGGGTATGTTTAACAAAGTGAAACATTTCTTTTATCTTGCCACTAATTTAGAATGTTACTCTTCATCTACTAACCAGCCATGGGATAAATCCTTAATAAACATTACAGTATAAGTTGTTTCCCTAGTTGTAATCTTTGACAGTTTTAAAGGGATGGGCTGATGTTTGCCATCATAGTACTCATTTTAAGTATAGTTTGATCCAGGCTTAGATTGTGTCAGCAGGATCTGAATCCCACATCTCTTGACTCTGCTGTCTTCCTTGTTGGTTTCATTCTCTGGTTTCACTGTGATAGAAAGATGGCTGACAGGATCTCTAGCCCTATGTCCTTCTAGGTTCAGGGCCAGTAGGGGCAAAAAAGAACTCATGGTGGGCTCAGTGGCTCATGCCTGTAATCCCAGCACTTTGGGAGGCTGAGGCAGGTGGATCATTTGAGGTCAGGAGTACGAGACCAGCCTGGCCAAAATGGCAAAACCCCGTCTATACAAAAGATACAAAAATTACCTGGGTGTGGTGGCGGGCGCCTGTAGTCCCAGCAACTCAGGAGGCTGAGGCAGGAGAATCGCTTGAGCCCAGGAGGCACAGGTTGCAGTGAGCTGAGATTGCGCCACTGCACTCCAGCCTGGGTGACAGAGCAAGACTCCATCTAAAAAAAAACAAAAAAAAGAACTCTCAACAGTTTAATTTCTGGGTTGGATCTTTCGTTAGCCCTAATTGGATCATATGTTATGATCAGGGGAATATAATGTGCTGATTGATTGGCCTGAGCTGAATTGTATGAACATCCCTGATGCTGCAGGTAGAGTTAACTCTACTGGACTATGGATCTACAAGGCTATAAACAAAACAAACAAAAATATAAAAAAGTTGTTTGTATTCTACCGTTAAGTTTTAAAGCAGATTTCTTTTTCTTTTTTTTTTTTTTTTTTTTTTTGAGGCAGAGTCTCACTCTGTCGCCCAGGCTGGAGTGCAGTGGCACTATTTTGGCTCACTGCAAGCTCCGCCTCCTGGGTTCACGCCATTCTCCTGCCTCAGTCTCCCAGTAGCTGGGACTACAGGCGCCCGCCACCATGCCTGGCTAATTTTTTGTATTTTTAGTAGAGACGGGGTTTCACTGTGTTAACCAGGATGGTCTCGATCTCCTGACCTCGTGATCTGCCTGCCTCGGCCTCCCAAAGTGCTTGGATTACAGGCGTGAGCCACTGCGCCCAGCCTAAAGCAGCTTTCTAAGAAAATTACTGGTATTAAGAAGAAAAACAGCTATTCTAGGTTTTTTGGAAGCACTGGTTTACAGTCATACTAATAAGTATGATTGTAATACTAATTTTTTTTTTTTTTTTTTACTAAAGTAGATGTTTCTCTTTTCTTTTCTTTTCTTTTTTTTTTTGTTTTTGAGACAAGGCCTCACTGTGTTGCCCAGTCTGGAGTACAGTGGTGCCATCATGGCTCACTGCAGCCTTGGCCTCCTGGGCTTGGGTGATTCTTGCACCTCAGCTTCCTGGGTAGCTGGAACTACATTCATGCGCCACTATGCCCAACTAATTTTTGTGGAGATGCAGTTTTGCCATGTTGCCCAGGCTGGTCTTAAACTCCTGGGCTCAAGCGATGTGCCCTCCTTGGCCTCCCAAAGTGCTGGGATTACAGGTGTAAACCACCATGACCAGCCAGATGTTTCAAATTTACTATGCATACCACTTAAGTCTTGCGTTAGAATTTGTATTTGAAAGATTTATAAAAAGTTAAGGAATTTAGGGTCATATTGCTCTTTTGCCCACTCCCAACATTTCAGGTAGTCGAATTGTGCCCTATAATCTATCTCCTAAATGAAAGCTGAATAGGTTTTGATTTTGTATGTTAGTGAATGTTTTTAACCTTTATATAAGGATGTGATAGGTAGTGTTTCAGATATTTTAAAGCCATGTTAATTTAAAAATTAAAATCCCCTATTCAGCCCTGGGGATGGATATTTCTAGAGCACAACTCAGCCACCTAAAGCTACCACTGTAGTATAATGCACAAAGAGCATTTTATAACTGTGAAAGTATAAAGTAGAGCATTTGAGGAAGTTTCTGGAGATTGCTTGACCACATGACTATTCACAATAGCAAAGACATGGAATCAACCTAGATGCCCATCAATGGTGGACTGGTTAAAGAAAATGTGATACATATACACCATGGAATACTACACAGCCAGAAAAAAGAATGAGATCATGGCCTTTGCAGCAACATGGTTGGAGCTGGATTCTATTATCCTAAGTGAATTAATGCAGGAGCAGAAAACCAAAAACTTCATGCATGTTCTCCCTTATAAGTAGGAGCAGAAAACCAAAAATCTCATGTTCTCCTTTATAAGTACACATGGACACAAAGAAGGAAATAGTAGATACTGGGGCCTATTTGAGGGGTGGAGCATGAGAAGACAGTGAGGATTTAAAAACTAGCTATTGGGCATTATGCTGATTACCTGGGTGAGAAAATTATCTGTACCCCAAACCCTGAGACATGCAGTTTACCCATGTAACAAAACCTGTATATGTACCTCTTGAGCCTAAAAGTTGCCAAAAAAAAAAAGTTAGATCTTAGGAAGTTATGTCACAGACATGAAAGAAAAAGAAAACTGCATAGAATGTTATCTTAAAGAGTAATTCCAAAGTTTGTGTAAATTTTAATTTTTTTGTGTAAATTTAAATTTTAATTACTTATAATGTTTTGACTTTCCTGAAATATTTGAACCAATTTAGATCATAAAAAAGTTTGGCTTAAATATCTGTAGCTGGACCATTAATTCTAAACAGACCAGTAATTCTGTTTAGAAAAGATCAAAGCATTGATATTTATGCTCGATGGTGCCTCTAGGATGTGAAGTGCCACTAGACCTTATACTCGAGAACAGTTGAAGGATGAGCTTTGAGGATTTCCTATAGGCTAAAAGTGTTATTAAGACTTACCGCGTTTCAGTCATTAGGCAAGTTCTTAGATGTGAAGTGCACTGTGTTCTCCAACCATCTGGTAGGTGGGCATCAGAATCAAGTAAGGGTTTCAGACCACTCAGAACCATTGCAAGGCCTAAGAAAAACCAAGTTTTAAATTTTAATTAAGTCCTACTTATCAGTTTCATCTTTTATGAATTATGCCTTTGGTGTTGTATCTAGAAAGTCATCACAAACCCAAGATCACCAAAATTTTTTCCTATGTTATCTTCTAGGAGTTTTATAGTTTTGCATTTTCACTGAGATCTCTGATTCATTTTAAGTTAATTTTTGTGAAAAGTATAAATCTGTGTCTACATTCTTTTTTTTTTTTTTTTTTTGCATGTGAATGTCCACTTTCAGCACCATTTGTTGAAAAGACTTGGCTGTTGTCTTTGAATTGTCTTTGAGCCTTTATCAAAGAATAGTTGACTGTATTTGTGTAAGTGTATTTCTGGGCTCTCTATTCCATTCTCATCTGTCTCTTCTTTTGCCAATACCATCCTGCCTTGATTACTGTAGCTTTATAGTAATGTCAGTTTTCTGACTTTGTTCTTTCATTTTTTTTTTTTGAGACGGAGTCTTGCTGTGTCGCATAGGCTACAGCGCAGTGACATGATCTCAGCTCACTGCAACCTCTGCCTCCCTTGTTCAGGCGATTCTCCTGCCTCAGCCTCCTGAGTAGCTGTGATTACAGGTGTGTGCCACCACGCCCAGCTAATTTTTTGTATTTTTAGTAGAGATGGGGTTTCGCCATGTTAGCCAGGCTGGTCTCGAACTCCTGACCTCAGGTGATCCACCCACCTTGGCCTCCCAAAGTGCTGGGATTACAGGCATGAGCCACTGTGCCCGGCCTGTTATTTTGTTTTCTTGAGATGGAGTCTCACTCATTCTGTTGCCCAGGCTGGAGTGCAGTGGCATGATCTCGGCTTACTGCAACCTCCAACTCTGGGGTTCAAGTGATTCTCCTGCCTCAGCCTCCCAAGTAGCTGAGATTACAGGTGTGTGCCACCACGCTTGGCTAACTTCTGTATCTTTAGTAGAGACGGGGTTTCACCATATTGGCCAGGCTGGTCTTGAACTCTTGACCTCAAATGATCCACCCACCTTGGCCTCCCAAAGTGCTAGTATTACAGGTATGAGCCACTGTGCCCAGCCCAGCTAATTTATTTTTATTTTTTCTAGAGATAGGGTCTCATTCTGTTGTTGCCTAGGCTGATCTTGAACTCCTGGGCTCAAGTGATCCTCTTGCTTTGGCCTCCCAAAGTGCTGGGATTACAGTTATGAGCCACTGTGCCTGGCTCTGGAATGAATGTTATTAAAAAAGAAGGCAAGACCTAGGGCACAAGAGGGTTTACATGTACACTTACTGCCTTTCACCAAGATTGCATCAGTAATTTACCCATAAAGAGTTTATTAGTGGCTGGGCGCGGTGGCTCACGCCTGTAATCCCAGCGCTTTTGGGAGGCTGATATCTCCTGACATTTATTATTTTCTTTGTTTTATATTTGGTTACTTAGAAATGTAAGGCTAGGCTGGGTGTGGTGGCTCACAACTGTAATCTCAGCACTTTGGGGAGCTGCGGCAGGTCGATCACCTGAGGTCAGGAGTTCGAGAGACCAGCCTGGCCAACATGGTGAAACCCTGTCTCTACTAAAAATACAAAATTAGCCAAGTGTGGTGGCACATGCCTGTAGTCCCAGCTACTTGGGAGCCTGGGACAGGAGAATCACTTGAACCCAGGATGCAGAGGCTGCAGTGAACTTACATCGCGCCATTGCGCTCCAGCCTGGGCGAGACAGAGCGAGACTCCCTCTCAAAAGAAAACAAAAAATGTTGAGATAAAGAAATGAATAATGATGCACGGGCGGGTGGTGGCTCACACCTGTAATCCCAGCACTTTGGGAGGCCAAGGCGGGCGGATCACGAGGTCAGAAGATTGAGACCATCCTGGCTAACACAGTGAAACCCCGTCTCTACTAAAAATATAAAAAAATTAGCCGGGTGCCTGTAGTCCCTTGCTACTTGGGAGGCTGAGGCAGGAGAATGGCATGAACCCGGGAGGCGGAGCTTGCAGAGAGCCGAGATTGCGCCACTGCACTCCAGCCTGGGCGACAGAGCGAGACTCCGTCTCAAAAAAAAAAAAAAAAAAGATAATGAGTAATAGTTAACCTTGTAGGGTTGTTATGAGAATTAAATGATCACATGTATGAAGCACATATTTAGCACAGTACAGGACACAGGGTAAACATTTAATAAATGCTAACAGTACAGTGATGGTAGTGGTTTCTATCAAGCCTTTTAATGCTAGATTAATAGGGAAGATAACGGTAAACAACTAACTGTAATAAAGGCCGAACAAAATAAATGCTATAGTAGAGATAGAAGCAAAGTTCTTATTTGTCCTAATAAGGGAGCAACTAATTTTGTTACCGGTAGCGGGTCTTGACTGAAAGTTCTCCAGGTTCTAGGTGTTTTGAACAAAGAATTGGACAAAATTCACAGCAAAGCAAGCAAAGAATGAAGCAATGAAAGCAGATATTTATTGAGAATGAAAGTGCACTCAACAAGGTGGGAGCGGGCCTGGGCAGCCCCTCAAGAGCCCCCTTACAGAATCTTCTAGGGCCCAGATACCCCCCAGAGGTTTCCCATTGGCCACTTGGTGTTTGCAGCATGCAAATGAGGTGGTAGCCTGCAATCAGAGGTTGAAGTTACGAAGTTCCACTCCTATGCAAGCATCTGATTGGTTATGGAAAGCACCCAATCAGATTGGGGGGTTTGCAAAGGGCGTAGCCTTTGGTCCTTTTGTTACTTAGGCATGGGAAGTTGGGGTTTTCCTTTAGATTTAGTTCTAGGGTGGCCTTAGGTCCCTGGAGACCCTATTCTCCTGCCTCAGTTTCAGTTGGAAAATCAGGAAGGGCAGGAATCTTCTTTCCTAAACTTTGAAATATGCATAGGATCTCCTTAAAGAGCGGGATGGCATTGAGGTCTACCGTCAGCAAATGCATGGAGCTAGGAAAGTGCGTGGTCTTTTTGATGGACCTTAAGCAGTCATGTGTGACTGAGGGGTTGGGTTTGTGGAAGATCTGGTGGGAAGTAAGGATGGTATATAGAGAAGTCAGACTGTAGAGGGCTTTGAACACAATGATGGGAAGTTTTTGTACATTATCCCAGATAGTCCAGATGTTTTCACGTCTTTGAACAGAGGAGCAGGATTGTAATCTTATAGCAAAATAGATGTGATTATTGTATGCAGATAATTAGTGGTTCCTGTTTTTAAAGTTTTGACTGAAGGGCTAATGAAAAGTGTGTAGCAGGAGAAAATTGTTGCTGTAATCCAGGGTGTGAAATGGAAACCATTGGCAGATTGTGGAAAAATGAGTCTTTTAGAGTAAGCCCAGGAAACTTTTTGTAAATACATTTGAGGCTTTTCATACTTAGAAGATTAAACAAATTTATTAGACAATAACCTTCTCTCTGAAAGAATCTTAATCTCTAGATTGGGAGAAAGGATTGGGTTGGTATGTGCACGGGAAAAAGACCTGGGCTCTTTTGGCTGACTGTGCCTGTAATTGAAAGTGGACTTACCTCAGGAGAGTGAACTGGCTTTCAGTCTGAGGGAGAGCTTTAAGCACCTTTTAAGTGTGATCACTTGGTTTCTATTTTTAAGTCTCTGAAGATAATGATCTGACATAGGGAACTAGCTTTTGGGGATGAATCTGCTGTGCCCAGACTTCAGCGTTGCCAACATTCTCTTTTTGATATATAAGTTGATTTGGCTATCCCTTAAGCTTATTTTGTATTTTTGTTGATTTCTACTATTGCTTATGAAGCTTTTGCATTTCCAAACTTGTGATTTCAAATCATTAAAGAGTCTGGTTGGAGAAATTGTTAGGAAGGAGGCCTGATTAGGAAATTGAGACTGGTGAAATGAGAATTGAATGGAAGCTCACAACAGTTGCTTTATTGGCTGGATGGGGTGGATGGAGTGACCAGTGAGTCACTATTTTTATTTTTTGGCTGTGGCCTCGTTTTCCTGCTTGTGTAGATAATCTGGCATCTAGACTGAACTAGCATCAGGGGTGGGTGTATGTGTTAACTGGTGATTATCTGTTGGTATGAGATGGATTTTACGTGTCTATCAGAATCCCTCTGTGGAGAAAAGCAAATTACTACTTAGTTTATGTTCCAGGGAACACTAATGCTATTATGCGGGTATATAGCACTTATATAACATTGGTCCTTTTCAAAAATATTTCATGTCTATTGTCACTTCATTCTCCAACCACCTTGTAAATGAGATAGGGCAGGTATAATTCCTGTTTGTCAGAGGGGATGCTGAGGCATAAATAAGAGACTGGGTTATGGTTTCTGGCTCAATAAATAAATGACTGAGACAACCTATTACATTTCATTATTGAACTGCAACTTCCAGAAAATTTTATAGGAGGAAAAAGCTGAATGCCTTCTGTTTTTGTTGTTATTTTTCAGCGGCGTCTTCGACATCTTCGGAACATTGCTGCCCGGAACATTGTTAATAGAAATGGCCATCAGCTCCTTGATACCTACTTTACACTTCACTTGTGTAGTACTGAAAAGATATATAAAGGTAAGGGGATCTGTGGTCTTACTACCCACAGATTGTTCTATTTTTATTTTTTTTGTAACACAAGTGATTCTCAGTGCCTCCTGCTGTTGTGGCTTCTTGGAAACCTAAATTGTTATGCTGTCTGAAAATATCTCATGAGCGGTTGGGATGTATACTAAAGAAAGATGGCAATTGGATAGTTCTTTCAGATAACTGAGCCTTACATTGATAAGTTTATCATTCCTTTATGAATGTTAGCTATTAATGGTCTAGCAGCTAGCATTTCAAGTAGATTGAATCCAGTATCCTGTGGTAATTTTACTTTTATAAAAATGTAATAAATTTCTTTTCTTTAATATTATGGTAAAATAGGGACCTGGTTTATATCTTCTCATATCTGTAATTCCCTGTATATATGGGATCTTTTTCAGAAGAATGGCATGGTTTTCTCTAATTCAGTTTTATATATTGTACTGTGGATTCTTCTGTAAGTGAAAATTCTAAGAGTAGACCAAATATTTGATTAAAAATCACAACCACCTTCAGAATGCATATTAGATGAGAGGCACTGAGACATAATCAGTTGGCTTAGGTGGGATGGTATAAGAGAGGAAGCATGGTAAAATGATAGGAATGTTGGATTATGATGGAAAATACTTCCGTACTAGTTCTAGCCCAGCTACTCACTAGCTACGTGACTTTTGATAAAGATGACGGTTTTTGGAACTTCACTCTTCCCATTTGTCTTATAATGTAGATAATGTAGATAATGTAAGATAATGATGTCTTATGAAGTAGGCAAGATAGATTTTTATGAGGATCATAACAATCTCAATAAGATGTTATTAAAGATCTATTTATGCTGACAAAAGGTGACATCATTTTAACAAAAGGTACTGAGACTTATTTGAATCTTGTCCTGTGGCAAAGATGAAAAATTCAAGTGATATTTATTTATTTATTTATTTTCGAGATAGGATCTCACCCTGTCACCCAGGCTAGAGTGCAGTGGCACAATCATGGCTCACTGCAGCTTTGACCTCGCAGACTCAAATGATCCTCCCGCCTCCATCTCCCAAGTAGCTGGGACTACAGGTGTGAGACGCCACTCCAGGCTAACTTGGAAAAAATTTTTGTAGAAACGGGGTCCTACTATGTTTCTGGGGCTGGTCTCCAACTCCTGGACACAAGCTATGCTCCTGCCCCAGCCTCCCAAAGTGCTGGGATTATAGGTGTGAGCCACTGTCCCTAACCTCTTTTTAGTTGTAATGATTATTTAAAGCAGTGATTGTTTAACAACTTTTTTTTAAATGTCAATTCCAGTATCTGCTTATTAAAAAATTGAGTCAAGAAATATACAGTGAAGAAACCCCTTCAGAGTAAATAGCCTTAAAATAATTCCCACCCGCCCCACCCTGAGACGGAGTTTCGCTGTGTCACCCAGCCAGGCTGGAGTGCAGTGGCGTGATCTCAGCTCACTGCAACCTCTGCCTCCCTGGATTTAAGCGATTCTGCTGCCTCAGCCTCCCAATTAGCTGGGATTACGGGCACATGCCACCACGCCTGGCTAACTTTTGTATTAGAGACGGGGTTTCACCATGTTGGCCAGGCTGCTCTCAAACTCCTGACCTCTGCCTGCCTCGGCCTCCCAAAGTGCTGGGATTACAGGTGTGCCACTGCGCCTGGCAATAATTTTTAAGGATGGGAAAAGGACTCTAAATTCCACTATCCTCATGTAATTTTATTTCATTCTCACTTTTCAGTCTAACCATTGCATGGATTTATTTATTTGTTTGTTTGTTTATTTATTTATTTATTTATTTATTATTATTTTTTTTTGAGACAGAGTCTTGCTCTGTCGCCCAGGCTGGTGTGCAATGGTGCAATCTTGGCTCATTGCAACCTCTGCCTCCTGGGTTCAAGCAGTTCTCCTGCCTCAGCCTCCTGAGTAGCTGGGATTACAGGTGCCTGCCACCACACCCAGCTGATATTTGTATTTTTAGTAGAGACAGGGTTTTGTCATGTTGGCCAGGCTGGTCTTGAATTCCTGATCTCCGGTGATCCCACACCTGCCTCAGCCTCCCAACATGCTGGGATTACAGGTGTGAGCTACTGTGCCCAGCCCATTCCATATTTTTAAAGCAATTGTATTCATCTGAATGATTAATGCTAGCTACTGTAACAAATACCACAACTCTTAGTGGCTTACCATAATACATGTCTTATACTAAGTCCAGTGTAGGTGTTCTTTATCAGGTGCTATCTTGGCAGCTGTCCTTTAAGTAATGACTCAGGTATGCAGGTTCCTTCTAGTTTGGGCTGCTGGTGTCCTCAATACATGGCCTCTGGCACAGCCAGAGATAGAAGGATTACTTGTGGGAGGTTTTTAAATGGAAATGGTCCATATCAATTTCATTACATTCTGTTGGCCATAAATCAGTTACATTGTCCTTTTTATTTTTTATTTTATTTATTTATTTTTGAGATGGAGTCTCAGTCTGTTTGCCCAGGCTGGAGTGCAGTGGTGCCATCTCGGTTCACTGCAACCTCCGCCTCCCATGTTCAAGCGATTCTCCTGCCTCAGCCTCCCAAGAAGGTGGCATTACAGGCATGCGCCACCACACCCAGCTAATTTTTGTATTTTTTGTAGAGATGGGGTTTCACCATGTTGGCCAGGCTGGTCTTGAGCTACTGACCTCAAGTGACCTGCCCATCTTAGTCTCCCAAAATGCTGGGATTATAGACGTGAGCCACTGTGCCCGGCCTGAATTGTCCTTTTTAGATGGAAAGGGGACTGGGAAATGTAGGCTTCCTATGTGTCCAGAAAGAAAATGAAACAGTTTGGCTACTATTTGGTTTAAGGGTTTAAGCATTTTTGTAGGCCTTAAAACATTTAGTCTACTGCTCACTAATTGGTTATATCACTAGCAATATATGACAGTGCCGAAGTATTTTAAGTTTTTGATGAGTTTCTATATAATCAGTCCTGGTTATCTTAACAAAACTTCTGTGTTCTTGCCCCAGTGTTACCTCTGATAATAGTAATTAACACCAGTACTTAGCACATTTTGGGGATTTGGAAAATGATAGCAATTATTATTAGAATTATAATAATCATAATAGTGTTTTCTAAAAAGAGTAGTCATGGGGCTGGTCGATGATCATGTTAAAAAACTTGTCTAGAGATACGATGAAAGCAAAGTGCCTTTTTTGTTTTTGTTTTTTCTCTCTTCTCGCTCAGATTATATCTTGAATTTAGGAGTTGTCATTGACTGTTTTTTGAAGTTATCTCAATGAGGTATCTCAATCCAATCCTCAACACAGTTAGGGAATAGCTGGTGACAGAGCACGGGGAAGTCCAGGGTCTGGTGTTGCTGTTGAATCTGGCACTGGCTGTCAAGCCTCTTGAGTGCTTTAATCCCTCTTGCGAGCTTTAGTTAATTTATCATTAAAATGAAGGGATTGGTGATTTCGGAGCATTCCTCCCATTCCAAAATGTCATGGTTGAATGAAACCTATTCATGAACTATGTTGAGCTTTACAAACTTTTAACTACCAAAGGAGGAGATGGGAAGCCCTTTCTTTAGTAATTCTAGTTAATGCCGTCGTATCTTGTTGGTCGGACCTGTCGTGACAAACATGAATATTTTATGATCATTGTTTGGTCCTTGGTATAGAACAACCATGGTAAGAGACCAATTGACTCTTCTTGATGAACCACCCATACCACCTGTTTAGGGGTAACATTTCTTAGTGTCAGAAGACAGTTTTTTATTGGAAGAATATCCGAAATGCTGGTTTCTAAGTTTTTCTTTTATTTCAGCTAAATTCACAGCAGATCCAAAGAAGATATGTGTAACATTTAAGAAGAGATGTGTGAAATTTTTTGACTTTTGACATTCTTGTAGTGCTTTTAGGAGATTGTTTACTTATTTCCAATGAAATATTATATCCCCAGAGAACAAAGCCTTGTGTTAATGGATGGATAGGTTCTAAACTTGGTTCTTGTTAAAATTGGAATTTTTTATTTTTTTATTTTTTATTTTTTTGAGGTGGAGTCTCGCTCTGTTGCCCAGGCTGGAGTGCAGTGGCGCGATTCCAGCTCACTGCAAGCTCCACCTCCTGGGTTCACACCATTCTCCTGCCTCAGCCTCCCAAGTAGCTGGGACTACAGGTGCCCGCCACCACGCACGGCTATTTTTTTGTATTTTTAGTAGAGACGGGGTTTCACCGTGTTAGCCAGGATAGTCTCGATCTCCTGACCTTGTGATCCGCCTGCCTCGGCCTCCAAAAGTGCTGAGATTACAGGCATGAGCCACCGCTCCCGGCCCTCTAGTTTGTTTTTCATAGTTATTTTCTTACCCATGAAATGTAAGTGCCTGCCCTCTCCTGGAATACCGACTGTCTTCAATACATCAGAAGATGAACTCTATATTACTTAATTTGGTGATCTTACTCAAGTCTCATAGTTTTATTTATTTTTATTTATTTTTTATGAGACATAGTCTCACTCTGTCAACCAGGTTGGAGTGCAGAATCACAGCTCACTGTAGCCTCAACCTTTTGGGCTCAGGTGATTCTCCCGCCTCAGCCTCCCGAGTAGCTGGGACTACAGGCACACACCACCATGCCTGACTAATTTTTTGCTGTTGTTTGTAGAGCCGAGTTTTGCCATGTTGCCTAGGCTGGTCTGAAACTTCTGGACTCAAGCAGTCCACTTGCCTTGGTTCCCAAAGTGCTGGGATTATAGGCAGGATCCACCAAACCTGGGTCAAGTCTTCAAGTTTTAAATGTCACCTGTTGACCTTTCCTCTGAACTCATACACCTGTAATCCAGTTGCCTACTCTACAGCTCCATTTGGAGTCTAGTAAGTAACTTAAACTTGATATGTTCAAAACTGAGCTTCTGATGTTCCAGCTGTGATCCATCTCCTGTATTCTTCCTTATATCAGAAAATGGCAACTCCATTTCCTTGGCCAAAAACTTGGAGTTATCCTGGATTATCTTCTTTCTCTTACATTTCACATCCAGTCTTTCAGCTTATACTTTTGGCTCTTACTATCAAAATATATGCATAACCTAATCACTTCTTGCTATCTTCAAACCACAGTCATCTTTTAACTACATTGTTGAAGTAGACGTTTAACAGGTTTGTCTGCTCATGCAACTCCCTCAGTCTGTTCTCAACTGAGATCCTGTTAAAATGAAAGTCACATCCCTTTATTTCTCTCCTCAAAACCCTCCCATGGCTACCCATCTCATTCACAGAAAAAGCTAAAATCCTTATGGTTTCCTAGAAGGCCTTTCATGATCTGGTTCTTGGTTACCTCTCTGAACTCATTTTCTGCTACTCTTCCAGCTGTTTGTGTTCCAGCTAGCTGAACTTGTAGCTGTTGTTTGAATGCATTAGTTTTAACTAACTTAAAGACCTCTGCATTTGCCATTTGACTTGGATACTTTTCCTTCACTTATTCACATGACTAGTGCTTCCACCTTCTCGCAGATCTTTCTTTTTTCCCTTTTTTTTTTTTTTTTTTGAGATGGAGTCTCACTCTCTTGCCCAGGCTGGAGTGCAGTGGCGCAGTCTCAGCTCACTGCAGCCTCTACCTCCCAGGTTCAAACGATTCGTCTGCCTTAACCTCCTGAGTAGCTAGGACTACAGGTGTATGCCACCACGCCCAGCTAATTTTTGTATTTTTAGTAGAGATGGGGATTCACCATGTTGGCCAGTATGGTCTTGATCTCTTGACCCGTCTTGGCTTCCCTAAGTGCTGAGATTACAGGCCTGAGCCACTGCACCCGGCCTTTTTTTTTTTTTTTCCTTTCAGTTCTGCTCCTTCTGAATTGCAGGTCTTTATTCCAGATGTTTCTCAGAGAAAGTCTCCTTGATCACTGACTAACCCTTTTATAAATTGTGATTACTCTCCTCTGTCTTCTATGCTTTATTTTTCTCCGTGGTACTTAAGATCATTTGACATACTATATGTTTAATTATTTGAATATTGTATGTCTCTTCCCACTAGAATGTAAGCTCTATGAAGGCAGAAACTTTCAGGTCACTTTTGCTCATTGCTCTGTCCCCGATATGCAGAACTGCAGAACCATGCTTGACACATACTAGGCCCTCAAATATTTTTGTCTTTTTAATTTTTTAATCCATAAAAAAACCATATATATGTGTATATGTATAAAGATATAAAGGTTCATATTAAAGCCTCCCTTTCACCAGCCTTCCATCACCCTAGTTTTCTACCCCACCCTGATAACCACTGTTACTCATTTCTTGTTTGTCTTTCCTGAGATTCTTTATGCAAATACAAGTACAAATGCAAATATTCTTATTCCTTTCTCTCCTCTTTTTTACACAAAGTGTACCATACTATTTATGTTTCTGTACCTTGCATTTTTCACTTACTATCTTAGGGTTTTCTCCATATTGGTTCATAGACAGTATCCCTGTTTTTTGTTTTTTTCTGCATAGTTCTGCATAATTTATTTACCTGGCTCCTATTGGTGGACACTTAGGTTGTTCCAGTCTTTTGCTATACACACAGTATTGCATTGAATAACTTTATAATACATTGTTTTGTATGAGTGACAGTATATTGATAGGGTAAATTTCATAAAGTGGAATTACTAGGACAAAGAGAACGTGTACTTGTAGTTTTGGTAGATATTGCGAAATTGTCCTCCGTGGGAGTTGTTTTATGTGTGACTGCTTTTCTCCCCACAGCTTCACCACCAAGCCTGTGCAAACTTTTGAATTTTTGCCACCCTGTTAGGTGAAAAATAATTTTGCAGTATAGCTTAAGTTTGTATTTCTCCTATTATGAGTCCACATTCATAGTAGGAGATAGTTTTGCATTGAATAGATACACCATATCTGTGAGTATTAGGATGAGGCACTGAAGCATTTGTTGAATGAATGGAATGCTGCAGAACAGCCAAAACATGCCACTGGAACCGTGCTCTGCAATCTGTGATTGCTTTGTTTCTTTCCATCTTAGCATGGCTACATAGAGAAATATTTATATTTAATTGTCTTTTTCATGTAGAAGTAGGTCTTGAATGATATCTTTTTGAAAATTGAGGCTGGGTGCGGTGGCTCACGCCTGTAATCCCAGCACTTTGGGAGGCCGAGGCGGGTGGATCATTTGAGGTCAGGAGTTCAAGACGAGCCTGGCCAACATGGCAAAACCTCTTCTCTACTAAAAATACAAAAACTAGCTGGGCGGTGGTGGTGTGCACCTGCCATCCCAGCTACTCAGGAGATTGGAGCTGGAGAATCACTTGAACCCGGGAGGTGGAGGTTGTGGTGAGCTGACATCACACCACTGCACTCCAGCCTGGGTGACAGAGTGAGACCCTGTCTCAAAAAAAAAAAAAAGAAAATTTACTTGTATGATTTTGCTCACATTGAATGGAAAAAACTAAACAATTTTATTAATAAAATTATATTAATTTTATTTGTTTTACATAATTTTGTTTAAATTTTATTGTTTTAAACAATAAAATTGTTTAAAAACAATTTTATTAATAAAAATTATAAAATACTTTAAATACATTATTTTATTTCAGCCTCATAACAACCCTATTATATTCCAGGTGTCATTCTCCTTTGAAAGATGAAGAAATTGTGGGCCATAAAGGTTAATTGACCTATCCAGGGTCACAAAGATTGAGGTAGACTGAGGACTGGAACTATTTTTTTTAACTCTACATTCACTCATTTTTTTATATCGTGCTATAAATTTTATTGATAATATTTTAGATGCAATAGAATGCTACCCAGTGTAGGTTCAAGTTTGTCATATTAGAAATAACCTCATACTCAGCAATTTCTTTCCAAATTGTATGGCTCCTTTGTTAAACTCTCTTCATTTACATTGGCACGTTCATTTTGAGGGTCTACTGGAGAAGGCGGATTGTTTTGTTTGATTTATTCAGCCAGGTAACAAAGTTTTATTTATTTATTTATTTTGAGATGGAGTCTTGCTCTTTCTCAGGCTGAAATGCAGTGTGCAATCTCAGCTCACTGCAACCTCCACCTTCTGTGTTCAAGCGATTCTACTGCCTCAGCCTCCCCAGTAGCTGGGATTACAGGCACCCACCACCACACCTGGCTAATTTTTGTATTTTTAGCAGAGACAGGATTTCACCATGTTGGCCAGACTGGTCTTGAACTGCTGACTTCAGGTGATCTGCTCACCTCAGCCTCCCAAAGTGCTGGGATTACAGGCATGAGCCACCACACCCAGCCCCCAAGTTAACAAAGTTTTGGAAGAAGGAATGATACTACTCATCTTAGAGCTGGAAATATATATTGCAAAAACTGTTTAATTTAGACACTTTGCAGATGAAGCTAAGGAATTCGCTTTCTCAAAAGAAAAAGGGATTATCTTTATTATGTTTTTCACTGACTTAACAGTAATATATACTTTAATTCAAACAACACAAAAATATATACAGTATAATGTAAAAATACCCTGTAATAAAAAACAATAGTTTTAAATCCCTTATGCTTTTGTTTTTTGAAAAAAGTATGGTGTATGTATGTTAGGATATATGTATATGTATACATAAATACATATATTTCTAAGTTTGTATTGTCAATTAATGGTTGGAATAATTGGTTAACCATTTGAGGATAAAATGAAAAGAACAATACTTATGGTTTCATAGTGTTGCAGAAAGAGACTTTTTCATAAGTGATATTGTAAATTAGTATAATATTTGTAGGTAACAATTTGGCAATATCTATCAAAGTCAAACTGTTCTTTCTTTGAGCATGCAATTTCTTTTCTTTTCTTTTCTTTTTTTTTTTTTTTTTTTTCAGATGGAGTCTCACTCTGTCACCCAGGCTGGAGTGCAGTAGCACAATTCTGTCCACTGCAGCCTCTGTCTCCTGGGTTCAAGCAATTCTCCTGCTTCAGCCTCCCAAGTAGCTGGGATTACAAGCATGCACCACCACGCCTAATTTTTGTATTTTTAGTAGAGATGGGGTTTCATCATGTTGGCCATAAGAGCAGCATGGAGATGACTTGGGCAGGATTAGCAGAGGGAATATTGGAAGGTTTTCAGGAATGTCTGAACTTCTGACACATTTTGATTGTGTCCTTGAGTTTTGTAACCTTTTCCAACATACATGAAGTCTTGTAGAGTCATGAAATTTTAATGCTTACCGAGGACCTTCAATTATCTGTTCAATTCTCTAAGTTGTCTTAGAGCAATAATGAGCCCAAGGGAATTAAAGAGACATAGTGTTAGTGACAGAGGTAGAAGTAGTACTTAAGTCACCTGGTTGCTAGTGTTTTAACCAAAACTGTCAACCAGTTAACCTAGATTAAAACACTAGCAACCAGGTAACCTACATCAGTATTCACTCCACAGTACTGCAATGGGTAATCATTCAAGATGTTTGAGAAAAACAGAGCGGTTGGAGTCAGTTGTGAGGGTGGAAGTGGGGAAGGAAGAAGGTTGGAGCTTTTAAGGGCTCAAATTAGAATTGGAGGAAAAAAGAGTCAGTAAGGTAAAAATCACTAAAGCAAATCTGAAAGGTTTTATCCTTCTTTACTGAATTTTTTTCCCTTTAAAACACTTTCATTGAATTTTTACTTTTTTTTAACAGATAAAGATATAGAGAGAATAAATCCCTTGAAAACATTTTAAATGTTTTACCGCAACATATGTTAAAAAATTTAGAGGATTAAAAGTTGGTTAATGGGCTTATTTTCTTTCATATCACTTATTGTTCTTTTTTCTTCTTTTCCAGAATTTTATAGAAGTGAAGTGATTAAGAATTCCTTGGTAAGTTTGCTTTCTGATGGGTACATATGACTAAGTATATACACCTGTTTTCAGAAAATGCAGAAATGTAAAATAAGTTGAGGTTCAGCTCTGGTTTTATGATACTTTAACGGATCTGCTCAATTGTTAAATCATCGTTGTTTTGTTCATTGCTGTATCTCTAGTGCTTACGTAGTAGGTGCTTGATAAATATTTACAGAATGAATTGATTTTTCTGTTAAGAACTTTGAATGATAAAAACTCAAATTCTATAGTTTTCTCACTTCCATTTCCTATAAATAAGTTTCTGATTATTTCACTTGCCATATGTCATAATAAGTGATATCTTTGTTTAGATAATAGTTCCTAAGAATTTTATGCCTAGGGGTTTTGTATAGGATACTCCTACTTGTTTCTTGGCAGTGGCATTGCTCAGTTGGAAAGTTGTAAGTATCCTACTTTTGATAATATATACACTGGATATTTGCATAAATGGCTCAATTTATTAGGCTGTGTTGAAAACAAAGAAGACCTTTATGGTAATGAAAATATCTTAGTAATGGTCCAGTACCATCTTGGATTTGGCCCTTGTCTGATTTTCCACCTCATCTCCTCCTCTTTTCCGCACTCATTGTGTTCCAGGTGTACCTCTTTCAGTGCTTCAAACACACAAATCTTATCTTGTTCCTTATGTCTAGAACATTTGTTTCCTCAGCTGTTCGCTTGACTGAAGAGGTCTTCAAGGTCTCAGCTATGTCACTTCAGCAAGACCTTCTATGACTATCTCATCTAGAGCAGTTCCCTTTCCCCTAGTCATGCTTTTTCATGACCCTGTTTTGTTTTCTTTAAAGCGTTCATCACTGTTGGAAACTCTTGCTCGCTTACTTGTTTGTGTTTATGAACTGCCTCCCACCTGCTAGAACGTAAGTTCCATGAAAGCAGGGGCCCTACCAATCTTGCTGCTTCTGTTACCCTGGAGTCTAGAATAGTATAGATGCTCAGTAACTACTTGTTAAATGAATAAATGGTTATCAATGATGTGTGGTATTTACATGTTATCCCATTTTGATCCTTAGAACAACCTGTAAAGTAGATGGGGCAGATCTTAGGAAGCTGGTACCCAGAGAGTTCCAACAACTTTTGCAGAGTCAGAGGACTGCAGGACCAGAACCCCAGACCAGACCTTCTGTCTTTGTCTCTACTCTTTCCTCTTCATCAAGCTGTCTTTGAAATGTCTCTAAAATATTAATAGATTTGGATTCTACGCCAGACAGATTCCTTGAGTCCATCTCTGGGGAGATCCCATCACCAGTAAAGCTCTGGTTCTACGTATATTATATGATATAAAATAAGTGCCTAGCATCATGCTTGACATATAATAGCTACTGAGTAAATATTAGTTTTTCTTCCTCTCCTTGCTCAGGTGGAAACAGAAATAGTTTGCAGACAGTTAAGAGCTAGGAGTGATTATGGGGAAGATAGAACAGAATTTTGTGTTCATTTATTCTGTTCTCTTTTCCATAGTCAAATGTTGGGGATGGTTTTCAATATCCATTGCTTTTCCCCCAGATTTGTGTTATAATAGACCCTATGTCATAATGGCACTTTAGTGTATTGTTCTGCATTATTAGTATTGGATTTTCTAGATATTCACTTGGCTCCCAAATCCATATTTCTAAAGATCTCTGAATGTTAACTCCTATCTTCAACTCCTTTTGGCCTCCATCTTCAATTGCTTTGGAGCTATCTGTGAGGTCATGATACCTTCATCCTTAGTGCACTTAGGTGGAATGTTGTCTCCAAAGAATACTGTAGAATGGATTCAAGACAAGGGAGAGGATTGGACTGAAAGACTTGTAGGTCCCTTTCAACTCACAGTTTATACTGTAATTGTTTTCCGAATGTGCCTCATACAGTGTTTGCTTGCATTGTGATTTCATGAACATTCTGTTTCACAAAGTAGATCAAATCTCCTGGAGGTCACAGACTGTATGTCTTTATATCCCCTTAGTTCCCAGTGTATTTCTATTGGGTAGTTGTTTGACAAATATTAATTTTTTGATGTTCCTTTTAAAGGTATTCTTTGAGATTTTGGCAAGGATTCTTTTTTTTCTTTTATATCTTAATAAAGGTTCTATTAACTTAAGTAACTCTTTTATTTTATTTTATTTTATTTTTTTGAGACAGGGTCTCTCTATCACCCAGGCTGGAGTGCAGTAGCATGATCTCAGCTCACTGCAACCTCCACCTCGTGAGCTGAGGCGATCCTCTTACCTCAGCCTCCCAAGGAGCTGGGACTACAGGCATGAACCACCATGCCTGACCAATTTTTGTATTTTTTGTAGAGACAGGGTTTCACCGTGTTACCCAGGCTGGCCTCGAACTCCTGACCTCAAGCAGTCCGCCTAACTCAGCCTCCCAAAGTGCTGGGATTACAGGCATGAGCCACTGTGCCTGGACTAATTAACTCTTTCTTTCTGAGGGAGCTCTTTTTTCTTAGCTTTTTGCTAATTCATTGTGATTGGTTCAGATTGATGGGCATTGGGCAGTACAGGAGTCAACAACCCTCAGAGAATATGCCAGAGATGGCACGTTGTTACCACCCTTCTTGCTGTCTCCAAAGAAGCACTGCCAGGTCAACAGCAGAATTGGCTGGTTTCTTTCTTGTTTAGGATTTTGCAATTTTTAAGCTATTGTGATATTTGCTGAATAGTCAGTCGTTTAAATGCTTTTGTTATCTATTTGTTACCATTGTGCTTGGTACATAGAAAATGCTCAGCAAATGTTTCTTGAATAAATGAATTCTTCCCTAAGGATATTTATTGACTTCGAGGTTATATCCTGAAACTGCAAATCTTCAATTAGATTCTAAAGGATTAGGCAAAGATTTGAATACTTTATTTCTAATTAAGGCTTTGAGTAAATTTTCACTCTGGTGAACTAAGTTGGACTTTGATAAGCTTGTAAGTATCTTTTTCACTCATGTAACTTTGAGATACAGAATGTTGTTCCTTGTTTATATTCTGAGCTTGGTTCTTAGACCAGAGTGGCTTGGTTTCATCACTCTGATGTCAAAGGAGACATGGAAAAATGGACTCAAGATTAAAAAGAGGCCGAGTGTGGTGGCTCACACCTGTAATCCCAGCACTTTGGGAGGCTGAGGCGGGCGGATCATCTGAGGTTGGAAGTTTGAGACCAGCCTGACCAACATGGAGAAATCCCATCTCTACTAAAAATACAAAATTAGCTGGGCGTGGTGGTACATGCCTGTAATCCCAGCTACTCGGGAGACTGAGGCAGGAGAATGGCTTGAATCTGAGAGGCAGAGGTTGCGGCGAGCCGAGATCGTTGCCAGCCTGGGCAACAAGAGCGAAACTCCATGTCAAAAAAAAAAAAAAAAAAAAAAAAAGATAAAAAAGAGTGTTTTCCCCCAAATATTAGATAAACTGTTCTTATGCCCTTATTCTGTGCTTCTTTCTAACTCCTGAATACTCCAGATCACCTGTCCAATAAAACTTTCTGCAGTGATGGTAATGTTCTATGTATTGTTCGATACAGTTACCACTGGCCACATGTGGCCATTGAGCACTTGAAATGTGGTTCAGTCCTACTGCAGAACTGAATTTTAAATTTTGTTTAATTTTAATTTAAATAGCCACATGAAGCTAGTAGATATCATATTAGACAGCACAGTTCTAGATGCTTCTGAAAAGCTTTCTTTTTTTTTTTTTTTGAGACGTTGTCTTGCTCTTGTCGCCCGGGCTGGAGTGCAGTGGCACGATCTCGGCTCATTTCAACCTCCGCCTCCCAGGTTCAAATGATTCTCTTGCTTCAGCTTCCTGAGTAGCTGGGACTACAGGTGCCCGCCAGCATGCCCAGCTAATTTCTGTATTTTTAGTAGAGACAGGGTTTCGCCATGTTGGCCAAGCTGGTCTTGAACTCCTGACCTCCGGTGATCTGCCCACCTCAGCTTCCCAAAGTGCTGGGATTACAGGCATGAGCCACCACGCCCAGCCAGGGCTTATAATCATTAACAGGAAGAAATTTAACCTTTTTGTTTTTTTAAAAGTAGTTTGGCCCAGGTGCAGTGGCTCATGCCTATAATCTTAGCACTTTGGGAGACCGAGGTGGGCGGATTGCTTGAGCCTAGGAGTTCAAGACCAGCCTGGGCAACATGGCAAAACTCCATCTCTACCAAAAAACGCAAAAATTACCTGGGAGGCTGAGGCGAGAGGATTGCTTAAGTCTCAGAGGCGGAGGTTTCAGTCAGCCAAGATTGTGCCACTCCAGCTTGGGTGACAGAGTGAGACCCTGTCTCAAAGGAAAAACAAATTACTTCGAGCTGAGTGTGGTGGCTCACACCTATATCCCAGTACTTTAGGAGGCTGAGGCAGGAGGATCATGTAAGCCCAGGAGCTTGAGATCAGCCTGGGCAAGATGACGAGACTCCCATCTCTAAAAATAAATAAATAAATAAATAAATAAATAAAATAAAAAAATTAGCTGGGTGTGGTGGTGCATACGTGTAGTTCCCTGCTAGTTGGGAGGCTGAGGCAGGGAGATCCCTTGAGCCCAGGAATTTGAGATTGTGGTGAACTATGATTGCACCACTGCACTCCAGCCTGGGCGACACAGTGAGAACCCATCTCAAAACAACAACAACAACAACAAAAACTAAATAAAAAACTTTGTGCTTTTTTTTTTAATACCACTAGTCTCATTTATAAATCCATATAATAGCTTTTTGTATGGTTGTCTTAGCTTCTTTGATATGTATTAATAAACTTCAGAAAGCAGGGACCTCATGTGGTTCATGTTTGTAATCTCCATAGTCATTGTATCGTGATTTGCTTTGACTTGGCGAACAAACAAAATATGTTTAGTATATCATATATGTATGTATCCAAATCTAAGTTTCTGGCTATAAGACTCACTGTTATTTTACATTTACAAAAAATAGTTAAACATTCTAATTAAACTGAACGTAAGGCCTGGGCAATAGTCTTACGAGTTGTGATTCAATTTTACTAACCTCTTGTTACTTCGGAGTTTCTTCAGTCCATTCCAAGATAATTAGCAGTCTTTCCTTTTTTCATTATTTGACTTATGATAAGGAATCCTATTAGCAATAAAATATTTACTTCCTTAAGTCCTTTAAAGAGGTTGGATGAAGTCATTTCTCCAGTGACAGATATTTGCTTCTCTAATACCAAATTCATGCCTCATTGCTCTGTTTCTGTGCTTTCTGCCTACACAAAATCTTAATACTTTTTATTGAAATTTGACATTTATAGAAGAGTTTATAGATCATAAGTATACAGCATGATGAATTATCTCAAACTGAATACACCTGTATAACCAGCATCCAGATCAACAAATAGAATATTTTCAGCGCCTAAAAAGCCCTCTCCTGCCCTCTCCAGTCACTGTTACTTTCCTGACTTTTAACACCATAGGTTAATTTTACCTGTTTTTGTATGAATGAAATAATATAATATGCACTATTTTGTGTCCGATTGCCATGTTTCAACTTTATATAGTAAGATCCATTTATTTTTTGGGACATATTTGTGATTTGTTTGCTGTATAATATTCCATTGTGTGAAATCACAGAATTGACTCATTTTTTCTGTTGATAGGCATTTGGTTAGGTTCTAGTTTTGAGCTAACATGAATAGTGCTGCTATAAACACTCTCCTATATGTCTTTTGGTAAATGTATGGATAGATTTCTGTTGAGTATACATCTAGGAGTGGAATTGCTAGGAATATGCATATGGTCAGCTAAAGCTGGCAAATAGTTTTCCAAAATTATTGTTTGATTTATACTCTCACCCCTAGTCTGCGAGAGTTTTGTTTATATGGTTGTTAACACTTGATTTTTAAAAAATCTTTTGAATTTAAATTGTTAAATATTACAAAATTTTTTGTTTCAATATAAATTAAGAGAAATATTTTAAATGGCAATTAAACTTAGCAGCACATGTAGTGCTAACATTGTGCCTAACTTAATATCAAACATGGCTACTTTTAAGGGTGTGCATGTAGATACAATGACACTGGATGACTGCCACCTGGTGGTCAAAGATTGTAGGACTTTATTGATTTTACTATTTCTAAAATCAGAATTCATCTTACAATGTGAAAAAATATGCACGTTAGAACTGGTGAGTGGGACTATGTTGGATGGTAATAAATAGAATGGAGTAAACTGAAGCAACATAAGGGAGTACCTGCCAGGGGAGATTGCAGTTTTTCTGCAGCAGTCACATAGGAGATGTCACTTGAGCAGACGCCTGACAGAAGTGAGGGAACAAGCTATATAGCTATTTCAGGAATACTGTTCCAGGACAAGAAACAGGAAAGTAGAAAGACAGAAGTGTACTTGAGGTGTTCAAGAAATGGCTAAGAAGTTAGTAAGGCTGGAGTGCAGTGAGCAGAGGTGGTTTGAGGCGTTGCTAGGCACATATGACAGAGAGACAGGTGCAAGAGAATTGAGGATCAGGGCAGCAGAGGGAATGGCCTGGAGCAATAGGAGATGATGGTCAAGGGCTAAGGAGCATGAGAATGAGATTTTGGAAGGCATAGCATTACAATTAATGCAAAATGGGGCACATCTGGTGGACCAGGACCCTCACCTTATTCATGATATATTTAGCATAGAACGATTCATGGTGAATGTATAGTTCCGTGTTAATGTCTCTGGCTTCAGCTAGCTGTGCCCTCCATATCATCTCTTCTTGTGTTCAGGGAGAGGTTAGATCCTTGATATTATTGAAGGGTCATTGGGTTAATAATAAAATTATTGAAGCAATAACAGTGGAAGTGACTAAATTCTCTGAAGTTGGTTTTTCATGTTTATAAAAGAGATTAATTATATTGCGAACCCACATCTGCCTTTAACAGTTATAAAGTTAATCTAATCATTGGTTATTTTTCCAAAAATGAGTTTTTAACTTTTCTTAGAATATTAAAAATCTCATGGTGGGAGTATACTTATAGCTAATTTGTGTGTGTTTTGAAATGTCTCTGTACATGGATTTTTTAAATGAAGAAGAGGTATCAATTATAAGTACCCACTTATGATTGAAGTAGCATGTTGGACATGTCATATACATTATTTCTCATCCTGATAATAGCATTCTAAGTTAAGAGATATGCTTGTTTTACAGCTGAGGAACCAGGTTCAGCAGGCTGAGGAACTTGATCTAGGTCACACCGCTAATAACTGGTAAAACCAGTGTTCCAGAGCCCTTCTGTTTTGCAGCCTCCCTTATATCCCACTTCCTTCCACTGAGTAAGTCTGCTAGAGGGCTAACAGAGGTCAGTGATAGGCTTTATCATTGAATAAACAATTTCTAGAGCATGCATTTTAGGGAAAGCATGTGGCATAATTTATCAGAACTATAAAGTTCTGTTGAGATTGTGACTGAGCTGTTTTTAAATCTTTGGGAAAAAAACTGGCTAAACAGTACAAACATTTTTTGTGAGTTACTGGTCTGAGTGATTCTCAAACCAACTTTATGTTTCAGTGGAATTATGATTGAATGAATTAACATTGAGTGTGTGTGTGTGTGTGTGTGTTTGTGTGTGTGTGTTTGTGTGTGTGTAGCTTATGTCAGATTATGTTACTGTCTTTTAAACTGCATCATCTTCAAAGTTTTCCAACTTCTGTCTGGTTAACTACATGATTTGAAGGGAGACAGAGATAATCAACACATGGAATTGTATGTAGTACCAGGGAAGAACAGGATGCCATGAAAACATGTAAAAGTGTTATTTATGTTAGTTTGGAGGGAGAAGTTAGGAAAGGTTTCTAACAATTAGTAATTTCTAAATTGAGATAGGAAGTCTGAATAAAAGTGAATGAGACAGGGAAAGAGAGTTTATTGTGTTAATAGTAATGTTAAAATCAGTATGCTATTCCAGTGAGATGTGTTGTATGGTTTCAGAAAGTTAGAACACATTTTATGAGTTCTTGGTTGTGTTCTTGTAACCATACATTTGTTATCAAGCAACAGTAATAAATAATGGTTTTATGTCCTCTTGTGGGTGTGTGGTAGACAGTGAACTTTTCAGAGCTTATAAATATCCTGATATTCTACTATTGTACTTCTCAGTGAATATGGTGGTATAGGTCCCTGGATGATATTAGTACTTGATTAATTTGTTCCATGTAGAAATTGTGCAGGTATGTATAGGTTAAATATAAATAAAAAAATCATCTGGGTCTATATAGTAAAAATAGTAGGCTATAAAATCTTTGAATGTGTGGCAGGCTGTATCTGCCTGTATCTGAATGTACCAACTTAGGAATTATTGCTCATTGTCTGGCAACTATTTTGTAATAGTATAAAGGAAAGTCTTTGTAATCAGAAGATTGACAATAGCTCTACTGTATCAGTGTTGTATTGGCTTAGAAAGAACACCCAGGTCATCTATTCAACCACACGAAATAACTTCAAAAAACTTCCCTGTCCTCCAGAGGCATTTGATTTTGAATGAAGTATTTAAGAATATTTGCTACAACAACCCCCAAGAGTATCTATCCCTCTTCCTTGCCATGCATTATGCCCCTTCAGATACATTCACCAAGTGTCATTTTTTCACTTTGAAAGGAGGTATTATTTTCTGTTTTTTTCTGATACTTTATCACTCTAATAGTAATAGGAAATTATGCTACTTCATATTTTAGAATATATTTACTCTTGTTGAAAGGCGGTCTTACACAAAGGGGAGTAAATGACTACCTTTTAGGGTGGTATAATTTGAAGACCAGGAAGGTTTAGGCTTTAGGACATACATCAGGAAGAGATGACTTCATTTGATTTATTTCAGTGGGGCACCTCTTGTTTTTTCCCTTGTTGGATCTTAAAAAAAAATAGTTTCATTACTTTTTATTGAGATATTGTACACATCTAGTAAATGCACAAATAATAGCCTTATGACTTTTCAAAAGGAACTGATCAATGAAACACGATCATCTTTTGCTTTTCTTTGTTTTATTTTTTATTTTTTTGAGACGGAGTTTTACTCTTGTCCAGGCTGGAGTGCAATGGCGCGATCCCGGCTCACTGCAACCTCCGCCTCCAAGCTACAAGCGATTCTCCTGTCTCAATCTCCTAAGTAGCTCAGATTACAGGCATGTGCCACCATGCCTGGCTGTTTTTTTATATTTAGTACAGATGGGGTTTCATCATAACATGTTAGTCAGGCTGGTCACGAACCCCAGACCTCACGTGATTCGCCCACCTCGGCCTCCCAAAGTGCTGGGATTACAAGCATGCGCCACTGCACCCGGCCTATTTCTTGCTTTTCAGTCACTACCTTTTCCCAAAGAGAACCTGTCTTCTGACTTCTAACACCATAGCTTAGTTCTGCCTGGTTATGAACTTTTACATGGCGTATGCCCTTTTTTTTTTTTTTTTTTTTTTTTTTTTTTTTTTTGAGACAGAGTCTCGCTGTGGTTGCCCAGGCTTGAGTACAATGGTGGGATCTTGGCTCACTGCAACCTCTGCCTCCCAGGTTCAAGTGATTCTCCCACCTCAGCCTCCCAAGTAGGTGAAGTGTGCACTACCATACTAGGCTAATTTTTTTTTGTATTTTTAGTAGAGACAGGGTTTCACCATGTTGGCCAGATTGGTCTCGAACTCCTGACCTCAAGTGATCCACCCACCTCGGCCTCCCAAAGTGCTGGGATTACAGGCACGAGCCACCGCGCCCGGCCTGCATCTGCTCTTTTGCTCAGCATAATATTTGTGAGATTCGTTCATGTTGTATATAGTAGTTCACTAATTCTAATGAATATATCGTTTGCTGAACATATGTGTGCATTTCTCTGAGGTATGTACTTAGAAGTGGAATTAAGTGCTGGGTTGTAGGTTATGTTCAGCTTTAGTAGATATTGCCAAATAATTTTTCCAAGCATTTGTACCAGTTACGTTCTTATCAGCAGTGTGAGATTTTTAGTTGCTCTATCCTTGCCCAAACTTGGTATTATCTATCTTTTAAATTTTAGCCATTCTGGTGGGATTATGGTATTATGTTGTGGTTTTAGTTTAGTTTAATATGGTATTATGATATTTATGTTGTGGAGCACTTGTTCTGGAAAATCATGCCAGTTAATGCCAATTAAGAATAAACAAATCTCGAACAAGTATTGGAATCTTTTTTAAAAAGTTGATGGGATATATTTGATCTAACTTGATAGTTAAGAAGCTCTTTTTCATCTTTTTGACTATTCAAGGATCAATGGAATTGGTGGTCTGTTGAATTCCAGTTTAGTAAAATGTTACCATTTGAGTTTTTGATATCCATATTATCTTTTAATGGATTTCCTTCCTCTCCCCTTTCTTAAATAAGGGAAGATTATTCAACCTTTTCTCAACAAGTCAAGGTTATCATGAGGAACATTAATGATTATATTATACTCGACCTTCAGGGGCTGCCTGGGACATAAGGCTCCATTATTCTTACTTTAGACAGTCCCCACAACATGGCCTTCCTCATATACAAAAGTGATCTAATGCTGCCATGTTTTTTTTGTTTTTTTTTTTGAGACGGAGTCTCGCTCTGTCGCCCAGGCTAGAGTGCAGTAGTGCGATCTCGGCTCACTGCAACCTGTGCCTCCCAGGTTCAAGCGATTCTCCTGCCTCAGCCTCCTGAGTAGCTGAGATACAGGTGCGCCCCTCCACGCCCGGCTAATTTTTGTATTTTTTAGTAGAGATGGGGTTTCACCATATTGGCCAGGCTGGTCTCGATCTCCTGACCTTGTGATCCTCCTGCCTCAGCCTCCCAAAGTGCTGGGATTTCAGGTGTGAGCCACCGCTCCTGGCCTGCTGCCATGATTTTAGAGTCAGTGTCAGATATTGACTTTGTCTTCCTGTTCCAGATATAACCAACCATATGACCTTAGACAAGTGACTTAATAATTCTTAGCATCAGCTTCTCCTGAAAAATTGGGATAGTGCTGTCTGTTTCAGAGGACTCTTGAGTTTCGTGAAGATTAAGAAAGAATATATAGTCAAATTAGTAGTATAGTACCTGGCACACTGAACCTTTGGTAATGGTGCTAGATATTGTAGAGGATAAATACACTGGTAGAAATCCCTGCCTTTGAGGAGCTCACGTTCTGGAGGGGAAGACAGGCAAAAAAATCAGTGATGGTGATGTGTCATGCCAGGTACCATAAGAAAGTTAACCACTCACAGGTTCCTATGGGAGCATAGAGGAGCGGCAGCCAGCCCCAAGGACATCAGTGAACACACAGCTTTCATTGTTCCCCCTTTCTTATAATAATTATACCAGTAGTAAAAATGAGTAAAATGGTTTTTATTCTCTATTTATAAAGCATGATTCATATTAGGTGAGAAAGTGAATCACTTTTTCCAAATGAATCTTAAGCTATGCTTTCTGGTCTTGGCCTTAAATTTAATATTTTTGACCCCAAAGTGATTAGGTCTTCTTGCAGCAAAGTGCCAGGAATAGGTTTGTTTTTTTTTTTTATTTCTGCAAATAGTTGAATACTTACTTTGTCTCCAGGTTACTGTATTATCTACTTGGCCCCATCCTCACAGTGGGTGGCAGGCAGAGAAGGCTGACAGTTAAAGAGAACTGGGAAGGCTTCTGAGGAAGAGATGTTTGAACTGAAACCTAATGGTCAGAGAAACGTTAACCAGGAAAAGAATGGGTGGGGTAGAGGCAGGGAGGGGCTCCCACCAGAGGCTCTCAGCTTCCTCATTTCAGAACTTGAGGTGGACTAGGCAAATTCAAAGGTCCCTTTTATTGCTTTCATTCCTAGGATATGTAAGCTAGAGGAAGCCCTCATTTTGTCTCTTTCTATGTTGTACGCAGCTTGCTTGTTTGTCCTGTAGCTCATGTTAAATTAAATCCGGTATAGTGCTCAGCATGTAGTAAATGGCTCACAAATGATTGCCATTACTCATATAAGGTAGAGCTGGTGAAGGGTACTCAGTTCCAGGGGAGCAGACACATCCTCAGGCTGCAGGCTAGAAGGCTTTTCCCCAGCATTCCTAGCTACAGGTTTCTCAGCATCTTCGGTGGACAGTTGGGTGAACCAGTGAAGGGCCAGTTCCTTCTTAGCTAATCTGTAATGAATGCTTCATTCTTGTAGTAGTGGTCTAGGCTTTGCTATTATGTTTAGTCATTTGTTTTGTCTCAGCCCTAGTCAGCTGTAGAGTCTGGTGATGGAGCAGCAAGAGCAAGTGTGAGACCTGTGGAGTCTCCCCAGTTCCTTTCTCTCAGAGAATAGGGCATAGGCAGAGGGCAGAATTCTTTCTTCCTTTTCTGCCTCTGGCTATGAGATATAATATAAGGAAATTGTTGACATTCTCTTTAGCCCGCCTTTGTTCTAAATTCTGTCTTTTGTAATTTGGTAGAAAGAAAAAAAAAAACAACACATACACACACAAAATGAACATGAGACAAATTCTAGAGAACTAGATTCAAATTCTGATAGTTTTTACTAAGTGACCTTAGGCAAGAAGACTCAGCTTCTGTGTTTTATTGATTTTTAATTTTTCACAATTTAGCATTCTTGCACAATCTAGATGCATCTTTTTTATTTTTTTTATTTTTTTTTATTTTTTTAATTTCTGAAGTATTTATTGATCATTCTTGGGTGTTTCTCGGAGAGGGGGATATGGCAGGGTCATAGGATAATAGTGGAGAGAAGGTCAGGAGATAAACACATGAACAAAGGTCTCTGGTTTTCCTAGGCAGAGGACCCTGCGGCCTTCTGCAGTGTTTGTGCCCCTGAGTACTTGAGATTAGGGAGTGGTGATGACTCTTAAAGAGCATGCTGCCTTCAAGCATCTGTTTAACAAAGCACATCTTGCACCACCCTTAATCCATTTAACCCTGAGTTGACACAGCACATGTTTCAGAGAGCAGGGGGCTGGGGGAAAGGCCATAGATCAACAGCATCCCAAGGCAGAAGAATTTCTCCTAGTCAGAACAAAATGGAGTCTCCTATGCCCACCCCTTTCTACACAGACACAGCAACAATCTGATCTCTCCTTCCTTTCCCCACACTTCCTCCCCTTCTCTTCAACAAAACCGCCATTGTCCTCATGGCCCGCTCCCGATGGTCGCTGTCTCTTCGGAGCTGTTGGGTACACCTCCCAGACAGGGCAGCCGGGCAGAGGCGCTCCTCACCTCCCAGACAGGGCGGCTGGGCAGAGGCGCCCCTCGCTTCCCAGACGGGGCCGCCCGGGCAGAGGCGCTCCTCTCCTCCCAGACGGGGCGGCCGGGCAGAGGCGCTCCTCACTTCCCCGACGGGGCCGCCCGGGCAGAGGCGCTCCTCGCTTCCCAGACGGGGCCGCCCGGGCAGAGGCGCTCCTCAGTTCCTCCCAGACCGGGTGGCAGCCGGGCAGAGGCGCTCCTCACCTCCCAGACGGGGCGGCCGGGCAGAGGTGCTCCTCACTTCCCCGATGGGGCGGCCGATCAGAGGCGCTCCTCACTGGGGCGGCCGAGCAGAGGCGCTCCTCACTTCCCAGAGGGGGCGGCCGGGCAGAGGCGCTCCTCACTTCCCAGACGGGGCGGCCGGGCAGAGACGCTCCTCACTTCCTCCCAGATGGGGTGGCGGCCAGGCAGAGGCGCTCCTCACCTCCCAGACAGGGCGGCCGGGCAGAGGCGCTCCTCACTTCCCAGACTGGGCGGCCGGGCAGAGGAGCTCCTCACCTCCTAGACGGGGCGACCAGGCAGAGGCGCTCCTCACTTCCCAGACGGTGTGGCGGCTGGGCAGAGGTGCTCCTCCCTTCCCAGATGGGGCAGCCAGGCAGAGGCGCTCCTCACTTCCCAGACGGTGTGGCGGCCGGGCAGAGGTGCTCCTCCGTTCCCAGATGGGGCAGCCAGGCAGAGGCGCTCCTCACTTCCCAGACGGTGTGGCGGCCGGGCAGAGGTGCTCCTCCCTTCCCAGATGGGGCAGCCAGGCAGAGGCGCTCCTCACTTCCTCCCAGAAGGGGTGGCGGCCAGGCAGAGGCGCTCCTCACTTCCCAGAGGGGGCGGCCGGGCAGAGGTGCTCCTCACTTCCTCCCAGACGGGGTGGCAGCCGGGCAGAGGCACTCCTCACCTCCCAGACGGGGCGGCCGGGCAGAGGTGCTCCTCATCTCCCAGACGGGGCGGCCGGGCAGAGGTGCTCCTCATCTCCCAGACGGGGCAGCCGGGCAGAGGTGCTCCTCACTTCCTCCCAGACGGGGTGACGGCCGGGCAGAGGCACTCCTCACCTCCCAGACGGGGCGGCCGGGCAGAGGCGCTCCTCACCTCCCAGACGGAGTGGTCAGGCAGAGGCGCTCCTCACTTCCCATATGGGGTGGCGGCCGGGCAGAGGCGCTCCTCACTTCCCAGATGGGGCAGCCGGGCAGAGGCGCTCCTCACTTCCTCCCAGACGGGGTGGCAGCCGGGCAGAGGCGCTCCTCACCTCCCAGACGGGGTGGCCGGGCAGAGGCGCTCCTCCCTTCCCAGACGGAGTGGCCAGGCAGAGGCGCTCCTCACCTCCCAGAGTGGGCGGCCGGGCAGAGGTGCTCCTCACTTCCTCCCAGACGGGGTGGCGGCCAGGCAGAGGCGCTCCTCACCTCCCAGACGGGGCGGCCGGGCAGAGGTGCTCCTCACTTCCTCCCAGACGGGGTGGCGGCCAGGCAGAGGCGCTCCTCACCTCCCAGACGGGGCGGCCGGGCAGAGGTGCTCCTCACTTCCTCCCAGACGGGGTGGCGGCCAGGCAGAGGCACTCCTCACCTCCCAGAGTGGGCGGCCGGGCAGAGGCGCTCCTCACTTCCCAGAGTGGGCGGCCGGGCAGAGGCGCTCCTCACTTCCCAGAGTGGGCAGCCGGGCAGAGGCGCTCCTCACTTCCCATAGGGGGCGGCAGCCGGGCAGAGGCGCTCCTCACTTCCCAGATGGGGCAGCTGGGCAGAGGTGCTCCTCACTTCCTCCCAGACGGGGTGGCGGCCAGGCAGAGGCGCTCCTCACCTCCCAGACGGGGCGGCCGGGCAGAGGCACTCCTCACCTCCCAGACGGGGCGGCTGGGCAGAGGCGCTCCTCACCTCCCAGAAGGGGCGGCTGGGCAGAGGCGCTCCTCACTGCCCATATGGGGTGGCAGCCGGGCAGAGGCGCTCCTCACTTCCCAGACGGGGTGGCGGCCAGGTAGAGGCGCTCCTCACTTCCCAGATAGGGCAACAGGGCAGAGGCGCTCCTCACTTCCTCCCAGACGGGGCGGCCGGGCAGAGGTGCTCCTCATCTCCCAGACGGGGCAGCCAGGCAGAGGCGCTCCTCACTTCCTCCCAGACGGGGTGGCAGCCGGGCAGAGGCGCTCCTCACATCCCAGATGATGGGCGGCCAGGCAGAGGCGCTCCTCACTTCCCAGATAGGGCGGCCGGGCAGAGGGGCTCCTCACATCCCAGACGATGGGCGGCCAGGCAGAGACGCTCCTCACTTCCTAGACGGGGTGGCGGTGGGGCAGAGGCTGTAATCTTAGCACTTTAAGAGGCCAAGGCAGGAGGCTGGTAGGTGGAGGTTGCAGAGAGCCGAGATCACACCACTGCACTCCAGCCTGAGCACCATTGAGCATTGAGTTAGCGAGACTCCGTCTGCAATCCCAGCACCTCGGGAGGCCGAGGCAGGCAGATCACTCGAGGCCAGGAGCTGGAGACCAGCCCGGTCAACACGGCGAAACCCCGTCTCCACCAAAAATACAAAAACCATTCAGGCGTGGCGGCGCGCGCCTGCAATCCCAGGCACTCGGCAGGCCAAGGCAGGAGAGTCACAGGAGCCCGAGGCAGGGAGGTTGCAGCAAGCCGAGATCCCGGCAGTACAGTCCAGCTTCGGCAACAGAGGGAGACTGAAAAAAGAAGGAGAGGGAGACCGAAAAAAGAGGGGAGGGGGAGGGGGAGGGGGAGGGGGAGGGGGAGGGGGAGAGGGAGAGGGAGAGGGAGAGGGAGAGGGAGAGGGAGAGGGAGAGGGAGAGGGAGCGATTGTGTGCTTTTTAAAAAAATTTCTTTTAGATGCATCTTAAAATCAGTTCTTTTTGGTTGTATATACAGTTATGATGCATTTTATGATTGGTGATGTCTTGGATTTGATGAAATATGGTATTTTGTCTTAACTATTGGAATTAACAAATTGTCTTATTTACTTCATGTGGATTTATTGTTAGGATTAACAAGGCTAATTTATTCAGCAGATTAAATATTTGTATGTGCTAGAATAAGCATTCTCTATGCCCTTTTTATCTATTATTAATACTTTATATAGTGACTTTTACTAGTAAGTATTAAAATAGTAGCTATTGCTATAATTAGTTTTTTATTACTATTCTGTTCAAGCTTCATAAAAACCCTGTGAGGTGATAGTTTTATAACTGAAGATTCTGAGACACAGGGAATTATGTAATTCAACAGTGTGGCTTCATTATAGCACTTTCCTCTCTACCACTCTGCCTGTCAGCTCTCTTCATTTTTCAGAGGAAAGGCTGAAGCTACGTGATTCTTCAAAGCCATTCCACAAGCCAGTGGTTCTGTTTGGGTGACGGTCTGCTGCTGTTCCCAAGCCCATCCACATTTCTAGTAATTACTCCTATGTCTGCATAGCTTAGTGGTCACCCAGTGATTTGTCAGTAACTTCTGCCAGTGGATTGTGAATTTTGTCCAGTTTTACTGTTGCTTTTTGGGGGAAAAATTTGCTGAGCTACTCATTTTATCATGTCAGACATCCTACCCCTTCTTTAGATTTACTCTTATAGATACCATTTATTTGCTATTCATTCATTCTTGCAGCAAAAATGTTATGAGTTCACTTTGCCTAAAGTGCATCCTTTAGGATTTTCTTTAGTGAGCATATGTTAGTGTCACACTCCCAAGTTTTTTTGTCTGAAAATGTATTCATTTTACTCTGATTTGTGAAGAGTATTTTCATTGGGTGGATTTCTTGGTTGTCAGTTACTTGGTTTTATGTGTTCTGATATGATTTTATTTATCTTGCTTAGGACCTGTTAGGTATTTAAACCTGTGAATTAGTTTTTTTTTTTAATCGGTCTAGGAAATTGCTACTTATCTCTTTAAATAATTCCTTGCCTCCTTCCTTAATCCATTTTATCTCTCTGGACTGCTTGCTAAATGCATATCAGATCTTTTTACTCTGTCATCCATGTTTTTAAACCTTTTTTTTTTTTTCATATTGTTCTTTTTATCTCTGCTGCATTCTGTTTAATTTCTTCTTCCAAGGAAGGTTCTCCTCTCACCCATCATGGCAACCTTCCCTACAGACATTTGTGTGTAGGGATTTGGTGGATTTAGTTTAGTTTCACTCATACTGTTCAGGGGTATAGACCTTTTGTGGTCCTCAGTGTGGAGAGGGACATTTTGTAGTCATGGGTGGGACCTGGGCCTGGCTCTTAAATTATGTCCTTGCTTCCTTTAAGAATGCCAAAACTGGCCACATGCAGTGGCTTACCCCTGTAATCCTAGCACTTTGGGAGGCTGAGGTGGGAGCATTGCTTGAGCCCAGGAGTTAGAGACCAGTGTGGGCAACATAGTGAGACCCTGTCTCTACCCCAAAAAGAAAAAAAGAAAGAGAAAGAATGTGAAAACCAAAGCCCCGGCTTTGTATAGATCTGTCATGGCTTCACGACAAAGACCTCTAGATCTCCACTTATCTCTCTGGGTTCTTTCTTCCTTGGCTTGGAAATTCTTTGATGTTAATGGTGATTATTATTATTATTTAAAAAATATTTTAGCTGACATTTTAGTTGTTTTCAGTGAGAGGACTGTCTCGTCAGTCATTATCAGAAATGGATGGCTCCCTTCCATTCACCCATTCACCCTTGGGCCATATAGTCTTTTATATTTACCCACATGTTTACAATTGCCAATGCTCTCCATTCTTTCGCCTAGATCCAAGTCTATATCCAGTGTTGTTTACCTTTAGGCTGAAGAACTTCAAGCATTTCTTGTAGTGTGGGTCAGCATAGTTACTCCCAGACCTTATTGTTGTCTTCACATTTAATTGAAACTCTGCCCCTATTTAGCAGGGCTGCTAAAACAGTTATAGTGCGATACAGACTGGAGGTCATTTAAGAGTGGAATTCTGTTGATGTTAGACTGAAATTCTTGCATGGCTAGCATTTAGTTTTTATACAATCCAGTATAAAACTGACTGCATAAATGTGCGTGCTAGGTTATCATCATGCTATTTGTGGTAGTATTTCAGTGTCCTCTCCCACCTTACACTTTGGTCAGGAAAAAAAAAAAAAAGTGCCACAAAGCCAAGAACAGTTAGTTACACTTATCTGAAGACCCTTTGATTTACATAATATGAAAATTGGTAATTTAATAGGTTGATTTTGTTTACATTCAGCAGTGAAAGCCCTTATGTTTAATGTAGGGGAAATAAGCGAAAGTAGTTGACGTATTACATTGTAGTTCATTCCTTTGATGTTATGAAAGCTCCTGAACATTTTCACTTTTCAGAGAGGGTTTCAACTCCCTGGATGATTCTCTTAATGAGAAATAATGTTCTTTCCGAGCATAAAGCTGACCTTGTTATTTTCAACTTGAAAACATTTCAATGGCCCCACTGTTGTACAGAGTAAAGTATTCCCTCCTAGCAAAAGGCATAAAAGATCCTTCAGTTCAGTTCCTTGTGTGTCTGTCCAGCTTTGTGTCCTGCCACTTTTGTATTGTGTGCTCCAGCAGTAGTCCTGAGTGCCCTGACCACACCTTGGCATTTTACACCTCTGAGCCCTTTTCATATTGTGTTCCTCTTTGCCTGAAATTACTTATTTTAATCTGGTGAAAGCCCACTTATCTGTTAAAAGCCAGGTTTCACAGCCTTTGTGATGTCTTCCCCTGTTCATCAGTTTATTTTTCCTTTCTCTGCTGCTATGTAGCCTTATGCATAATTCTGTTATTGAACTTTGCACAAAACAGTGTAATTATTTAAATGGAGGTTTGAATCCAGCAGTAAGTTGAAGCCTCTTTGAGGGCATTGTTTATGTGTTGGCTCTTAATAATCACGTATTAAGTGTCGAATAAATGAATGAATTACCATATGAAACCATGTAAGTGAGTGATAGGAATATACGCTTCTTCTAATGACTATAATAAGTAAGCAGAGAAATTCAAAAGTACCATTATCACCCCTTTTGTGTTAATTGTAATGTCTTCTTGGCTTACTTAAGTTTGCAATTTAATGTATTTATGAGGTCTTTTAGTTTTGAAAAACAAAATGATTTGTCACCTAATTGAAATAATTGTAAACAAATAGAGTTGTCCTAAAGCGTGTTTTCATTTTCATGAGCAGAATCCCACGTGGCGAAGTCTCGATTTTGGAATTATGCCAGACCGTCTTGATACATCTGTGTCTTGTTTCGTGGTGAAGATATGGGGTGGAAAGGAGAACATCTACCAGCTGTTGATTGAATGGAAAGTCTGTTTGGATGGGCTGAAATACTTGGGTCAGCAGGTAATTTTTAGACTGTGGTTTCAAGTAGTTGTCATCTCCAAATTAACTTGTCTAACCTTTCTGTTGATTCTTCTGATTCTGTGTTTCCTATTATAAAGAGAGACTTTTATGACTGTTTACTTATATCACTAAGAGAGACCTTGATGATCATTTACATATGTTATTGTTTACTTATGTTACTTACGTTGTTATGTTTGAATCATTGCCTAGTTTAAAAAACACCTTTGTCTGAAGAAATTTATGAAGACGGATTTGTGTGTGTGTTTAGGAAAGAATGTGCTTTCTCATAGCATTTTGCTTTTTCTGTCTTACTGGATGTCCTCACCTAGAATCTGAAAATTAAGTTGAAATAAGGAATATCATGTTAAATACCTCTCTTTTGACAAGTAGCGTTATTCCAGTAATAAGAAGAGCTACTATTTATTGAGCACAGGATGACACCTGCCTGAATTATATGCTGCCACTGGTTCTCCACCTTTGCTGTACCCATGACTGATGTAGCTAATAGATTACAGTTCTCTTTTTTTTTTGAGACGAAGTTTCACTCTTGTTGCCCAGACTGGAGTGCAATGGCATGCGATCTCAGCTCACCACAGCCTCTACCTCCCAAGTTCAAGCGATTCTCCTGCCTCAGCCTCCCGAGTAGCTGGGATTACAGGCATGCGCCACCATGCCCAGCTAATTTTTTGTATTTTAGTAGAGACAGGGTTTCTCCATGTTGGCCAGGCTGGTCTCGAACTCCTGACATCAGATGATACACCTGCCTTGGCCTCCCAAAGTGCTGGAATTACAGGTGTGAGCCACTGTGCCTGGCCTCTACAGTTCTCTTTTAACTGGGCTCAAAAGTAGCTCCATAGTATTTTCTTTCTTCCTTTCTTTTATTTACTTCTTTTTTTTTTTTTTTTTTTAATTAAAGACAGGGTCTTGCCCTGGTGCCTAGGCTGGAGTGCATTGGTGTGATCATGGCTCACTGTAGCCTCAAACTCCTGGGTTCAAGTGATCCTTTTCGCCTCAGCCTCAATCCCTCAATACCTCCTGCCTCAGCAAGTAGCTGGGACTACAGGCAGGCGCCATCATGCCCAGCTAATTTTTATTTTTATTTTTGTAGAGATGGGTGTAAACATGTGAGACAGGTCTCAGTTAATTTAGAAAGTTTATTTTGCCAAGATAGGATGCGCCTGTGACACCGCCCCAGGAAGACGTGCCCAAGATGGTTGGGGCACAGCTTGGTTTTATACATTTTAAGGAAACATGAGACATCAATCAATACATGTAAGAAGTACATTGGTTCAGTCTGGAAAGGCAGGACAACTTGAAACAAAAGCAGGAAGACTCGAAGCAGGGAGGGAGCTTCCAGGTTACAGACAGGTGATACACAAACGGTTGCATTCTTCTGAGTTTCTGATTAGCCTTTCCAAAGGAGGCAAATCAGATATGCATCTGTCTCAGTGAGCAGAGGGGTGACTTTGAATAGAATGGGAAGAAGGGCCCCCAAGCAGTTTCCAGGTTGAGTTTTCCTTAATGATTTTGGGGGCCCAAGATGTTTTCCTTTCACATTGGGTTTTGCTATGTTGTCCTTGCTGGTTGTGAACTCCTAGGCTCAAGCAGTCCTCCTGCCTTGGCCTCCCGAAGTACTGGGATGACAGGCATGAGCCACGGCACCAGGCCTTCGGAATCCTTTCTAATGTTCCAGGACAAAACTAGGAATCTGTTAGAATTGCAAATGAAATGAAACCTATTTGCTATCATCAGATATAGATTATTATAATTAATATTTATAGCAACCTTGTGAAGGTTGATATTATTGCCCTTATTTTCCACATGAAAAGAATTGAGCCTCAGAAACTTTAAGAAATGATTCAAGATCACACAGCTGGAGCTAAGATTTAAATTCAGGCCTGGCTGATTTAAAAATTCATTCTCTTTGTCCTATACTGCACTGGTATATACATGTGGTCGTTGGTAACCCCCCACCCCACCTTGGAATGAATCTCATTTCTATTTTGTGATGCCTATGGTACTACTATTAAAGGTAACCATAAAATATTAGTCATAGATTATCTATAAACATCTTGATGCTTTCTTCATATTTATTCAATATAATACTTTCTGAGATGTTTCTTATTAAAGAAACAATTTAATTCTGCATTTTTTCAGGTTAAAAATCTGAAAATCTGGGCCAGGTGTGGTGGCTCATGCCTGTAACCTTGGGAGCACTTTGGGAGGCTGAGGCGGGAGGATCACTTGAAGCCAGGAGTTTGATACCAGCCTGGCCAACATGGCGAAACCCTGTCTCTACTAAAAATACAAAAATTAGCTGGGCACAGTGGCATGTGCCTGTAATCCCAGCTACTCAGGAGGCTGAGGGGGGAGAATTGCTTGAACCCGGGAGGTGGAGGTTGTAATGAACCGAGATGGCGCCACTGCACTCCAGCCTGGATGACAGAGAGAGACTCCATTTCAAAAAAAAAAAAAAAATTTTTTTTTGAAAATCTAAAAAAAACTAAAAATCTCTGTGCTCATTTTGCTTACCATACTTTTTATTTTTAAATTTTTTACCTGTAGTCACCATGCTGTAGTCTTGTGAACTTATTCCTCCTATTTAACTGAAATTTTGCATCCTTTGACCAGCATCTTTCCAAGCCTCCTCCCCTCCACGCAGTTCCTGCTAACCACCATTCTACTCTCTACTTCTATGAGTTCAACTTTTTTAGATTCCACGGACAAGTGAGATCATGCTTTTATCATATTTTTTTATTTTGTGTCCTATAGTGACCAGAACAGTGCATATAATATATATGTTCTTTAAACTACATTCTAAACTAAAATTTAAACATTTAAAAAAAAATCTTAATTTTTTCTGTTTTAGGGATTATCTTAATTAAAACTTAGAAAATAATGACTTGGTTTAGGCCAGGGCCTTTGTTTTCTTTTTTGCTACCAGGTACTTTTTGCCTTTAGACTGAACAACCAGATCCCTGCACTGGGGTATATATCCCATCTATCTTCCCACATACCATACTTGGCTCTCTTTGGATAGACTCTGATATTAAGTACTTGTTTCTCTTCTACCTGAAAGTATCTATATTTCATGGAGGATGGTGCTTCTTAACGTTGTGGTTGCAGGGCTCTAGGCCTGAAGGGCTTTTTTGGCCAGTGAAGATGGGTTTCATCATGTTTTTCAAGTCACACTTTCCTTCGGTGGTGGTCTTGTTGACATACCCAGCTGAGCTTATATCTAACCAGCCCTAATTTCAGAGAGTTGGCATTCAGGTGTCTTCATATAAAGTTAGTTATGCTGGAGTAACAGAGACCAAAAAAAAAAAAAAAAAAGAAAAGGAAAAAACATGTTTCTTAAAGCCAGATAGAAACTTAAGATCATTGTAGAAAGTCAAAACTTATCTATAAAATAGCTATAACAAGTAACATACTGCTAAAAATAAGATTAAATAGAGTTATAAAGTTTTGGAGGAACGTGAGGCTAAGATGTTTTAGGATAATAGCCAGAATCAGTTAGGTTCATTGATAGATCATATACTTTCTACCAGGCATTGTTCTTTGTGTTAAGGATCCAGAGATTTGTAGGACAAGGTTCTTAGACCCAGTATACTGATGATTGATGAATACCTTCATAGAGAGCTGTGAGAGTCGTATGGGGAAGAGATATTTAGACCAGCTTGTATAGAATCAGGGAGGAATGACTTCTGAATAAAGTTTTTTTTTTTAAGTTAGGTTTATTGAGGTACAATTTACATGTCATAAAATTCACCCTTTTTAAAGTGTGCAACTCAATGAATTTGAAAAACTGATATAGTTGAGTAACCACCACCATAATAAATAAAGCTACTATGAATATTTAAATATAGGTCTTTGTGTTTCTTTTGGGTAAATCTCCAGGAATGGAATTGATGGGTCTAATGGTAAATGTATGTTGAAATTCATAAGAAACTGCCACTTTTCCAAAGTGACTATAACATCCTGCATTCCCATCAGCAATGTATAATAGTTCTATTTGTTTCACATCTTTGCTAGCACTTGTGATTGTCAGTCTTTTTAAATTTTGAGGTGGTATCTCATTGTAGTTTTAATTTGAATTTTCCTAATGACAAAATTAAATTGAGCCTTGTAAGCAAAAAAAGTCTATTTGAGATCACTCTCTCTCTCTCTCTCTTTCTCTCTCTATCTCTGTGTGAAGTGTTCAGATCTTTTGCTTATTTTTAATTGGGTTGTTTGAATTATTGAGTTGTAAAGTTCTTTATGTATTCTAGATATAAATCAGTCCTTTATAAGATATGTATTTTCCAATATTTTCTGCCAGTTTGTGGCTTGTCTTTTCATTTTTTAATGTTGGTGAAGTCCACTATGTCAGTTTTTGCTATTGTGTTACGTGCTTTTTGTGTCTTATCTTTGCCTAACCCAAGGTCACAAAGACTTTTTCCTTCGTTTTCTTTTATAAGTTTTCTTCTAGAAGTTTTATAGTTTTAGGTTTTACATTTACATCAATGATCCATTTTGAATTTTCTATATAAAGTGCAAGGTTCATTGTTTTGCAGATGGATGAACAATTGTTCCTGTACTCTTTGTTGCAAAGGCTATTATTTCTCCATTGAATTACCTTGTCATCTTTGTTGAAAATCAATAGTTGAGAATCATTTGTGTGGTTCTGTTTCTGGACTGTCTGTTCTGTTTCATTGATCTGTATTTCTCTCTTAATGCCAATACCAAATTGTCTTGATTACTGTAGTTTTAAAATGTGTCTAGAATTCAGTCAATGAGTTCTTCAACTTTGTTCTTTTTTCAGAAAATTTCTGGCTATTCTAGGTCTTTGGCCTTTCCACATACACTTTAGAATAGTTTGTCCATTTCTATAAAAATCCTGGGATTTTGATAGATGTTGAATCTAAGAAAATTTGGGGAAAATTAACTTCTTAATAGTATTGAGTCTTTCAGTCTATAGATATGATATGTCTCTCCATTTATAAAAATTTTCTTGTAGTTTTCAGCATACAGATCTTGCACATATTTTGTTAGATTTGTACCTATAGATTTTTATGCTAATTTAAATGGTATTTCTTTTTTAATATTTCTGTTTTCAATTTTTTTTGCTAGTATATGTAGAAATATATATCTCTGTGCTGAGCTTGTATTCTACACCCTTGCTAAACTCAAAAATCAAACTGGTACTTTTTTTTGGTAGATTTCTTTTGCAGATTGCTTACATGGGTCATGTATCATCCTAACTTGTGTGTTATGGAAGAAATTCTTGTGCTTAGTTTAAGTGGTTAGAACTTTGTATTAATAACAACAGCAATTGTATACCTTTTCAGTGTTTGGGTATCTTTTTACATACATACAATGACCTGGAGCTTTTTGAAGATCATGTGAACAAGTATTATTTTCTTCCTCAGTATTTAAGAAAACAGAAGCTCAGTAAGATTAAGTGATTTGCCAAAGATCACGAGTGTTTGGTGGATTTAGGCCATTAGTTGTTTCATTGCTCAGACTATATGTATTATTCATTTCACTAATCCTAGCAGCTGTCTTAAAAAGTGTGCTGTTTTTCGTAAAGATATCAAAATATGAGGTTGTGGTTAAGTTCTAAGTTCTATAGTTTCCATATTAGGATTCTAACACAATTATTGTTAGGCCATTAACCTATAATTGATAAGTAAAGGGTAGTACACATTACACTTATTAGCATAATTTAACAGTTCGGAAATGTACACAGTAGTGTGCAATATGATACAGCCAGTTTTGTTAAGCATATTTATTAGTCAGGAACAAAGGGATCTTTCTGAGTTTTATGGTTGCCTGATTCCTAATACATTATTAGATTTTTTAATCAATGTTTTTTACATCTAATTTCCAAAAATACTTTCATATCTTATTATCTCATGCTGTTTTTATGACACTCGTGCAAGATAGGGCAGGAAATGTTTTCTGGTTTTTGGCTGATGAAGGAATTAAAGTATACACCATTACATTGCTAAACTACTATATGTTGGATAGAGCGCGGGGTACCAGGGCTGTAAAACAAGTCAGAGTTCCCTTCTCTGAAGAGTTCCTTAAGAAACAGTTAAAGTTGGAATTAGAACTCAGGTTACTTTTTAACCCCATATCTTTTCAAGTACTAGTACTATATTGTTTCTTATTTTTCAACAAACTATTTTAATGCACATCTTCATGAAGTTTACACTTTGAGAACTTAACTTCATGTTAGATTTGTTTCTCCCCATACTCTCCCATCCCTTTCTTTAAGTGTATATTTTTATTTTCTTCTAATTTTGTTTGTGGACAATTTGGAAAATTTAGAAAAACACAGAAAAGAGAATAAAAAATTACACATAATTCTTCTGCCCAGCTGTAACCATTGTTAACATTTTGGTAAATATAATTTTAATCTTTTTTTCCCCAGGCTTATATGTGTAAAAATGTTTTATGTTTATTAAATTTCAGGATCTTTCTAATCTTGAGACTGCTTTCATAATGTTTTCTCTTTTCCAAGATGAAAAACTCCTTGAGATTGATTTACAGTTTTTATTTTAAGCTTATGATTGCAGACTTATCTTTTGGTATTGTATTCAGTTCAGTAAATGATGTGGATAAACAGGGAGTATGTGATTAATTTTGCTTTGGTGATAGAGGTAGGAGATATGGAAGTCAGGGAAGTGTTCACAGGAATCTTCTGCTGCTGGCTTTGACTATTTTCCATCTCTCGGTAGAGAAAGGAGAGATTCTGTTCTGGTAGTCCCTCTTGTCTTTCCCCGACTTGAACTTTCACTTAAAACCTTCACGGCAGAAGAATTTTTTTTTTTTTTTTTTTGCCACAACTCTTTCTGATGAAGTAACTAAATCTATTTATATATTTCATAGTTGGACACTATACTACTTCGAGTTTTTTTTTTTTAATCTGAGTTCTGAGTTCCTTAATTTTTTTTTTTTTTTTTTTTTTTGAGACGGAGTCTCGCTCTGTCGCCCAGGCTGGAGTGCAGTGGCGCGATCTCGGCTCACTGCGAGCTCCGCCTCCCGGGTTCAAACAATTCTCCTGCCTCACTCAGCCTCCCTAGTAGCTGGAATTACAGATGTGCACTGCCACTCCCAGCTTATTTCTTTTTCTTTCCTTTTTTCTTTTTTTTTTTGAGACAAGGTCTTGCTTGGTCGCCCAGGCTGGAGTGCAGCGGCGCGCTCTCGGCTCACTGCAACTTCCGCCTCCCGGGTACAAGCGATTCTCCTGCCTCAGCCTCCCGAGTAGCTGGGATTACAGGCGCCTGCCACCATGCCCGGCTAAATTTTGTGTTTTTAGTAGGGACGGGGTTTCACTATGTTGGCCAGGCTGGTCACAAACTCCTGACCTCAAGTGATCCTCCGCCTTGGCCTCCTGAAGTGCTGGGATTACAGGCTTGAGCCAGCGTGCCTGGCCCAAGTTTTTTTTTTTTTTTTGGACGGAGTCTCTCTCTGTCGCCCAGGCTGGAGTGCGGTGGCGCGATGTCAGCTCTCTGCAAGCTCTGCCTCCCGGGTTCATGCCATTCTCCTGCCTCAGCCTCCCGAGTAGCTGGGACTACAGGCGCCCGCTACCACGCCCAGCTAATTTTTTGTATTTTTAGTAGAGACGGGGTTTCACCGTGTTAACCAGGATGGTCTCGATCTCCTGACCTCGTGGTCCACCTGCCTTGGCCTCCAAAAATGCTGGGATTATAGGCGTGAGCCACCGCGCCCGGCCCCAAGTTTTGTATTTTTAGTAGAGATGGGGTTTCGCCATGTTGGCCAGGCTGGTCTCGAATTTCTCACCTCAAGTGATCCACCCGCCTCGGCCTCCCAAAGTGCTGGGATTACAGGCGTGAGCTACCGGTGCCTGGCCTCAGTTCCTTAATTTTTAAAGTTTTATTCCTTCCATCTTTTAAATGAAGTTTAATTTGGGATGCACTGACTGAAGCTCACCTCATCTGAAATAGAGTGGTTTGCAGACAATAATAAAAGAGTGGTTTGCAGACATTTAAGACTTTAGGGATTGGATACTATTGCTTTTTAAAAAATTGCCTTTTTGAAAATAGAGTATATTAATCTTTTATGTTTTTCTAGGGCTTCATTTTTTTCTTATTTTTAAGACGAGGTTGTTCTCCCTCACCCATGCTGGAGTGCAGTGGTGTGATCATGGCTCACTGAAGCCTTGACCACTCAGGCTCCAGCAGTCCTCCCACCACAGCCTCCCGAGTAGCTGGGACCACAGGCGTGCACCATCATGCCCGGCTAATATTTTTTATTGTTATGGTTATTTGTAGAGAAGAGGTCTTGCTGTGTTGCCCAGGCTGGTCTTGAACTCCTGAGCTTAAGCTATCTGCCTATCTCTGCCTCCCAAAGTGCTGGGAATATAGGCATGAGCTACTGTGCCAGGCCTAGGCTTCATATTTAAAAAAATACTTTTAGAGTTAATTGTGTTTTCTTTGGGGTTAGAGAGTGTAGAATATGCCTCTGAATACGCTATTGTTCAGGAATAGCTATTCCATAACAACCTCAAGAAATGTTTGTGAAAGATATGTGAGTGATGGTGCCTGTGATTGCATGTGATAGTTTTGCAAGGCCTTTGACTAAAGCAGGAAATGCTGAATTGATCACCTGGTCTTTTGAATGGTGATTGGTTTTCTGCTAGTATGTTTAGATGTAGTCAGCCGGTTTCTCAGTATTGAAGTAGATCTTGTTGTAACTGTCATTCTCTGGTTATATTAAAACATGATTGGAATAAAAATAACGAATACTGTATTTTCCTCCTCTCTTAGATTCATGCCCGAAACCAAAATGAAATAATTTTTGGGCTGAATGATGGCTACTATGGTGCTCCATTTGAACATAAGGTAAGAAGATCCTTCTAATGTTATGAATTTTGTTTAGTGCAAGTGTGCCTTGCAGGTGTACAGGGTAGATATAATCCTGAAAAGCTCTGTGTAAATAGAATCATGCTTCAAATTTGTTGCTTAGTGTGGCTTAAGGTGAATGCTTTTTAATGTGAAAACTCATTCTGTAAGGCACATAACCATCCAGTCCATCTTTTCTAAATCCAGATTATATTAATTTTTCTACAGGAAATCTGGAACTAGCTGTTTTCTCTTATTCTACATAACTCTTTGGGGATTAAGAAAGGATGGTGAATTTTGATTAAATGCAATACAGTTTTATTAAATGTTTCAGATACCTTTTATAACTTTCAATACATTTAAGAAATTATGAATCAGGTTGTTTTATAGTCAGCATTATCTCTACATCTAAAAGTTATTAGAGAAAGGAAAGGGAAGCGAATTCATATTTACCAAGTACCTATTATCTATGGTACTGTGCCAGGTGATTCTTGTCCTTTTCCTCACTTAATACTAGCCAAAACCAATGTGGTTTGTTTTGTCCTCTCCATTTTATAGTTAAGGAAAAAGGTTGTTTGAAATGAGCTTTATAGATTCACCCATCTAGAAAGTAGCTGAGCTGAAATTTCAGGTTTCCTGCCTCTAAAGCCTGTGCTTTTTCTATTCTACTATGGTGTTCTACCCAGCAACCCTGCGCATTATTTGCTCTTAGTGATCATGTCGCTTCATAGCTCTTGGTTGTCTGAAATGCTATTGCTTAGAGTACTTCATTTATTCAACAACATTTTATTGAGCGCCTGCTTTATGTCAGCCACTGTACTGTACTCCAAGTGCTAAGAACACAGTGGTGAGCAAATGGATGATTTCCTGCTGCTGTGGAGTATATGCAAGAGGCAAAAACTGATACAGTAATCTAACAGATAAACATGTAAACAGAAATGGTGGTAAATGCTATATAAGCATATAATGAGGGCCTAACCTATTCTAAGGGCTCAAGAAAGGTCTTCTTGGGGACTTGACTTTTGAAGCTACACTCCAGATGATGAATAGAAGTGAACTGTGTAAAGGGAGTAGGGAGTAGGGGCTGAATATAGAGAGTATTTCAGGCAGAGGAGGTTGACATGTTGGAAGGCCATGAAATAGAAGGGAACATGGTGAGTTTTAAGGGACTAAAGGAAGGTCAGAGTGATGAGGGGGGAGTGATACCCAATGGGGCTGGAGAACTAGGCAGGGGCCGCAGCACACAGAACTTTTAAAGGATTTTACCCTAAGAACAGGGGTCTGTGTGAAAGGAGTTTTAGCACAGCAGTGTTATTATCAGATTTGCGTTTCAATAATTTCATTCTGGCTGCAGTAGAGACTGATCGTAGAAGAGGTAAGAATATTTGTGGGAGATCAGTAAGGAGGATCTTACAGTATATCAGATAAGAGATGTGATACTTTGAAACAGGGTGACAGTAGAATAGAGAGAAGATAGATTTAAGCAAGTTTTAGTAGATAAAATCATTAGGACTTGCTGATGATTTGAATTTAAGGCATAAGAAAAAGGAGGTGTGTCACAGATGACTTTTGGGTTTCTGGCTTAGATGAAGTAACTGGATGGATAAACGTGTCAGGCACTGAGAAAACTAAGAGACACTGGAGGAAAACCAGGTTTGGTGAGGCAGATTGTGAGTTGCGATTTGATCCTGTGGAGTTTGAGATGCCTTTGAGACATTCATGTGTAGATGGAAGTAGGCATTTGGATCTATGAGTCTGAAGTTCAGAGGAGAGGACTGGGTTAGAAATATTTATGTGGGGCCAATGACAAACAGTCATTGAAATCATTAAGTGGTGATAAGATGGACTAAGAACAGGCAGTACTGTAGGAAGAAAGGGGGCTAGGTACCCAAGCCTGGAAGACCTCCAGCTTTATAGGACACATAGACAAGGGGGCACCAGAAAAGATGACTGAAAAGAAGTGGTCCAAGGAAAAGAGAGCAAAGTTTTGTGTAGAATCTCAAAGTCCAAAGAAAGAAAGGGTTTTGTTGTTGTTGTTGTTATTGTTGTTTGTCTTTTTGCTTGTTTTTTAAGAGGAGTGGTCAAATAGGAGGACCAAAAATTGCCCATTGGATTTAGCAAAATGGAAGTTATTCAAGTGACTTCTTCAAAATTCAGTTCAAACTCTGATAGACATTTTTCTTTCTTTATTTCAAAGCTCTCCTCTTCTAAGTTCCTATATCAACATACTATGTATACCTTTGGCATAGGATATACCACTTTGCAACTAGGCTTGTCTTTCTTCCTTTCTAGCCTGTAAGCTTTTGAAGGACAGATTTCTATAAATAATATTGAATTCCCAGCATCTGCCACAGTTTTTGGGGTATGCAGTTTGCTTAGTAAAAGTGTTTGTGGTTTAATGAAATAATTATGGGATTGCTACTGCTGCTGTTCATAATATCTCATGTACAGGGTTAGCTGTTCTAATACTGTTGCAACATTAAGTTCCTCCTGCAACTGGTATAACTCACCTTTTAGGACAATATCTGGCACATATAATAATAATATTAATAGCTAAAATGTATTGAGCATTACTGTATATCAAACACTGTAAGAGCTTCACATCTATTATTGTATTTAATCCCCCAAGAACCTTATAGCCAAATCCTCAGAGCTGTTGAGATTTTGAGTAAGCCAATAACTAATACTCCTTTCTTCTTCTCCTGAGTTTGGAGCAAGTTCAGATATAGGTGATAGTCTGTAATCCCAGTGGATTTTGGGAGGCTGAGCTGGGAGAATCACTGGAGCTCAGGAGTTCGAGACCAGTCTGGGCAATGTAGCAAGACCTTGTCTGTACTAAAATTCAAACAAAAAATTAGTCAGGTGTGGTGACATGTGTCTGTAGTCCCAGCAACTTGAGAGGCTGAGGTGGGAGGATTGCTTGAGACCAGGAGGTTGATGGTGCGGTGATCCCTGATGGTGCCACTGCACTGGGCAGTGGACGAGACCCTGTCTTGGGGAGGGGAAAGAAAAAAAAAGAATGGGTGATAGGTAAATGGAGATCAGAACATTGGCTTTATTACTAATAAAACTGATGGACAAATGTGGTTTAAATTCTGTGACTAAAAGAGTTTGCTGTGACTAAAAGGGCCTGTCGATTCCTTTTATATACTTCCTCCTGGACTGAACCTCTCCCACAAAATAACAAAACAAGTGAAACCAAGGCCTTCCTCTTATAGGAACAAAGCCTGAGCCTCCAAGCTAGAAGCAAAGTTTGTATGCGTGGTTAGACAGGTTGTTTCTGATTGGAGATAACCTGGAAAGAATTAAGCCAGTCACACACAGGTCCATCTCTGAAGCCCAGCCATCAGATCAGTCATCTGCTGGTCCTGGAGAGGAGTGAGTGGAGGACACAGAGAAACTGCAGATGCTCCTTTCATGACCTTTTCTCCTGAGAAATGGAGTGGGGCATTTGTCTCCTGTGTGGGAACATGGGAATGCAGAGTAAGTGTTTCCCTCTAACAGGAATAATAGCTAGTATTTAGTGAGCACTTCTGTGCTGGCACTATTCTAAACACTTTACACATTTTACCTTATTTAAACCTCACACTTGCCCGGCCTTTCATAGAAGAGGAAGCTAGCACAGAGAACTTAAGTAACTTACCCCAAATTACGCAGCTCCGTGAGTAGCAGAGCTGCGATTCAAAAGCAGATGGTCAGTACATGCTTATTGAATATATGATCATAATAAGTGGTGTACTTTCCCCTGTTGTCCTTCAGTTAGTGAGCTTTGTTAATTGGATAAGTTCGGCAGATCTTGCCCCCTTTACCAGCTTTCAAATGAACACCTGACATGTAGACTGAACCTTAAAAAACCTTGTCTTTTTTGACAAAGCCACAAGCAGAGTTTCCAGTCAAGATGACATTGTAAGTGTACACTTTGAGACCTTCCTCAGCACCAAGCAAAAAGCAAGGATTGATGAAATCAGAGAAATGTAAAAGAAATATTCCTGGCCAGGTGCCGTGGCTCATGCCTGTAATCTCAGCACTTTGGGAGGCTGAGACCTCCCAGGATCACAAGGTCAGGCATTCAAGATCAGCCTAGCCAACATGGCAAAACCCCGTCTCTACTAAAAACACAAAAATTAGTCAGGCATAGTGGCGGGTGCCTGTAATCCCAGCTACTCTGAGGCTGAGGCAGGAGAATTGCTTGAACCCAGGAGGTGGAGGTTGCAATGAGCCGAGATCGCACCACTGCACTCCAGCCTGGAGGCCAGAGCAAGACTCCATCTCAAAAAAAAAAAAAAAAAAAAAAAGGAAGAACTATTCCTTCCTAAAACAAACAATAAACCAAGGCAATAAACATCTCCCGAACGGAAATGGAATAGAAACACAAAGAAGTGGGAAGAAGCAGAAGTCTTGGGCCTTCTGGCCACCCTGCCCAGAAGTAGGCAGAAAGATGGGCTCTTCAGGGCAAAATGAGCACTAAATGAGCACGAAAAGCTGAGTGGGGCTCTCCCTATTAAAAAAAGGGCTGAGAAAAGACAGCTTAGAGAAACTGCAGAACTTTAAGAATAATCCTAAAAGGGGAAATTTGAAAAGCTACCAGCGAGAAAGGAAATATTACTTAAAAATTAGGCTGACGACAGACTTCTCAGAAGCAGCAGTAGATGCCAGAAGAAATAGGTCTTCAATGCGCTGTTAATTATTAATTGCTTCTAGTAAACTTTCAGTCAAGAGTGAGGGTAATTTGAGACCAGCTAGGGCAACATAATAAAATACTATCTCTACCAAAAAAAAAAAAAAAAAATTAGCCAGGCATGGTACATGGTACATGGTACGTGGTATATGGTACATGGTACATGGTACATGGCCTCCCAAGTCCAAGCTACTTGGGAGGCTGAGGTGGAAGGATTGTTTGAGCCAGGAATTTGAGGCTACAGTGAGCTGTGATCGCACCATTGCACTCTAGCCTATGTGACAGGAAAAAAAAAAAAAGCAAGGGTGAGAGAGCATTTTATTGATTGAGACAGAGTCTCACTCTGTTGCCCAGTCCCACCTCTGAGTAGCAGGGATTATAGGTGTGAACCACTGCACCTGGCAGGGATAGTTTTAAATGCATAAAGATTGAGAGTTTACTACCCACAGACCCTTTACCCATGCTGAATGATGCAAATAGAAAATGATACCAAAGGGAGCATATAGTATATAAGAAAACAGCAAGGGGTATACAAATGGTTAAAACATTAGTGAATTTGATTTCTGACTGTAAGCTAACAAACAAAAGTAAATATCTGATAAACCTATGTGTTTTAAGGTGAAAGAAACTAGGCCATTGTTATTCAAAATGTAGTCTGGACCGCTGCTCGTCTAGGAACTGTCTGTCACAATCTGTGGTGAGCAACGTGGAAAAAGTGAGGGTAAAAGTTGCAAAACTTCTATAGCAATTTGACGTTATTGTGACTCTTCATTGTATTTTACAAAAGTATCAGTTCACAACGGAATGAAGAAAAAAAACATCCAGCCAACTGGTCTTTCCCCACAGAGAGTGAAAAGCATTGCCCTAGACAACAATAATGAGAGTGGGTTTTCAAAGGGTTAAGACTCATTGAGATCACTGATTTGTTTGGGAGGAGGATAGAGATAGTAACCAACTTTAGAATTTGCTAGAAAAAATTGTGGTCAAGTGTACATGTTAAAAATTTAAGGATACCTAGTAAAGGCTAAAATCAGAGGGCTGAGTGTGGTGGCTCACACCTGTAATCCCAGCACTTTGGTCTCAAACTCCTGATCCCAAGTGATCCGTCCGCCTCAGCCTCCCGAAGTGTGGGGATTACAGGCTGAGGCACCCTGCCCAGACTGTATAATCCCAGCACTTTGGGAAGCTGAGGTGGGAGGATCCCTTGAAGCCGGGAGTTTGAGACCAGCCTGGGCAACAAAGCGAGACTCCCGTCTCTACCAAAAAAAAAAAAAAAAAAAGATGGAAAGCAGAGATTATAGATTTCTAATTAGCAGAGGAAAAAAGGGAATAGAAAGTATAGAAAGCTTTGTCAACTTGGTAGGTAACAGAAAAGGAAACAAAAGGTAAAAAGAAACATGTAGTGTGGGGGTAGCATTATGTCCACATATATTTGTAATCACAATAATTATAAATGGATATCATATAGGTTTGAAGTATTTCGTTTAAAACTTTAAAAATGCTGAAGCAACAAGGCTTTGAGAACAGGATTAAATTTTAAGAATGAGTGTTTTATACAGAAGAGGAAAAGTTACCCTAGGAAGCAATGACAGACCACATTTTAAAGCAACTTTCAATAACGCCTAAAATTTTTGTTGAGCAGTTCTTTGGCATTCTTTTTTTTTATATTAGCTGTGACCAGAAACAGTTTTATTATTATTGCTGATGATTATGTTGATGTTAATACTCCCTCTGTCTACATTCTCTTCATATGTCTTCAGGCACTATGGATCTGAAAGCTGAAATTACTTATCTGTTCATAACTTTTCCCTCTTTGTTTATCTGCTTCTCCCAAAGGCTTTACATCTTTCTGTTGAGTTTTTAGGAACCAAAATCTCTTAACTATAGAATACAATAGCTAAGTAGTTCATTTTCACTTCCAGGAGTGTGTTGGACGCTACTTAATACACTGAAAAATTTTTCACTAAAATAAACACTGGATTTTAATCCTTTGTTCAGTAACTTCTTCTGGCATCGTTAGGGAGTGATATATTCTTGTTAACTGTATGTAGCAAAATGGTCTTTATTTGGCATACAAATGTGGCACTCTGTTTTTTTTTTTTTAAAGAAAAAAAAATAGAGATGAGGTCTCACTGTGTTGCCTAGGATGGTCTTGAACTGCTGGGCTCAAATGATCCTCCTACCTTGGCCTCCCAAAGTGTTGGGATTACAGGTGTGAGCCACCACACCTGGCCAGATACTGCAATCTTAAGTATTTAATAGCAATTCAGACAAAAGAGAAGTTGAATAAGTGATGATTCAAATTTTTATCTTAGTTGTAAAAGTTATTCATGATTTTTTTTCCTGGTAAAAAATGTCAAGCGCCTACTACAAGCCTATTATTAAACTAGGTACTGTGGGATATGAAAGTATAAGACATGGATTCAAAATTTATTTTCTTTGTTGAGGAGATAAGACAGCATATATTCCAGAAGACATCCGGTTTACAAATGAGTTTAGTTTGAAAAATTGTTTTTGGTGTCATTTGTTTGCATCTTGCAGATAATGAAGGTAAGTTGTAGCAGAACCTTAAATAATTTGAAGAGCACTTCAGGAAGAGGTTTTAATGTTTGGTGACTAGTGGGAAGCCAAGAGGAGCTTTGTTACACCTTGAAGTTGGTATGGAGGTTGGTGAATAAGGCTGGGTGACCTGTAGAGATTTCTACATGGATTTTCTAGGTGGGTTTAACTGCTATGATGGTGATTAGGGGAGGATGATAAATAAAAAGCTGTTGAGTCAGTAAGCTGGAAATCTTTCAGGTCCCCATTCAGGATTTTGCCTTTAATGTATACAGGTAAGATTATCTTTCCCTGAATTTCATTTTGGTGACCACTCGTCTTTTGGTGGGACAGCTGACAGCTACTTTTTATGAATGCACAGTCCTAGTCATTAGGAATATGGATATTGGAGTCAGATTGATGTAAGTTTAATTATAGGTACTCCTGACAACTATTACTCCAGTAAATGGAAACTTCTACTCACTAGGCTCTAAATCCTATGATAAGAGGATTTACATCTCTAATACTTACTGTTGTATTAACACTATATCTCTAGCACAGTGCCTGGTATGTAGTAGGCTCTCAATAAAATTTTGTGAATGAAGGTGAATGCTTGCTGTGTTTAGGGCTATCACAGCAATAATTGAGAATAAAAATCTTGAGTAGATGATATTTGTTCTACCCTGGGTTACCTCCAGCCTCAACTTTTGGTATTTATTTTTATGTAACTCATATTGGCATAATTACTCCAACTATTGTGCTATTGATAAGGTGCAAAAGCATTAGACAAGTTGTTATAAGGCTGGAGTGAAATTACTTATAGACAAATCTCTAAAGATTAAAGAGCTATGAAGGTAAGTATATAGATATATAGAGATAAAAGTAAGAATTTCATTTTTCTGACTAGAAGCTACAGCGGTAATATCTTTAGAGTCCAGTAGATGGCAATACTTTCTCACTTTAATGGAAAAAATTAGAGCAGGCATAGAATCCAAGTCAAAAGGAGCAAATCTTTGTGGATGAAAGAACCCCAAGATACTGAAATAGCAACTTGGTGATGAATTTCACAAAAATAACCATATAACTTGATCGTCTCGAGTACATAGGCTGAGATTGAAGATTTAGGTATAAGAAGTTTCAGGATCTGTTTTGAAAGCCTGAACAAATGAAAACTCCTTATTTTATATTTTTCAATTTGTTCTGGTACTGTGTTCCTTAGCAAATCACTTAACTTCTCTTAGTTTTAGGTTCCTCATCTCAAAAGTAAGAAAATCCTAATTAGCTGGATAACACTGCAGGGAATATTAGTTATCTAGCCCAACACTCTTATTTTGTAGATGGAAAAACTGATGTTCAGGGGGCTCCTGATTTATTGAACTTGACATAGCAAGTTAGCTCCATGCTACAGATGATAACTTAGACATAGCTATAATTTATTTTATTTATTATTATTATTATTATTTTTGAGATGGCATCTCATCCTGTCACCCAGGCTGGAGTGCAGTGGCACGATCTCGGCTCAGTGCAACCTCTGCCTCCCGGGTTCAATCAGTTACCCTGCTTCAGCCTCCCGAGTAGCTGAGATTATAGGCACCCACCACCACACCCAGCTAATTTTTGTATTTTTAGTAGAGATGGGGTTTCACCATGTTGTCCAGGCTGGTCTCAAACTCCTGACCTCAAGTGATCTGCCCACCTCGGCTTCCCAAAGTGCTGGGATTACAGGCATGAGCTACCAGCTGCTATAATTTATCTATCTCTATATATCTATATACTTACCTTCATAGCTCTTTAATCTTTTTTTTTTTTTTTTGGACAAGTCTTGCTCTGTCACCCAGGCTGGAGTGCAGTGGCACGATCTTGGCTCACTGCAAGCTCCGCCTCCTGGGTTCAAGCAGTTCTCTGCCTCAGCCTCCCGAGTGGCTGGGATTACAGGGGCCTGCCACCATGCCTGGCTAATTTTTTTGTATTATTAGTAGAGACGGGGTTTCGGCATCTTGCCAGGCTGGTCTTGAACTCCTCACCTCGTGATCCACCCGCCTTGGCCTCCCAAAGTGCTGGGATTACAGGCGTGAGCCACCGTGCCCGGCCCATAGCTCTTTCATGTTTAGAGTTTTGTCTTTAAGTAATTCACTCCAGCCTTATAACAACCTTAGAGGAAGGTAGGGCCAATTTATCATTATTTGCTTAAAAGAAGTTGAGTCACAGAGGGGAAAAGTGACTTCCTTTCATTCCGTGACTTAGTCATTTCTATACAATAAATTGCCCCTTTCTCTTTGCTCCTGAAGCCCTTTTGACATACCTCTATTAGTAGCTCTTGAGTTTATTATAGTTTTTTGAATTGTCTATCTATCTCTCTTTCTAGAAGGTACAAACTGTATTTTAACTTTGTATTTGTAATACCAGGCTGAGTAGCAGGCATCTAATAGGTATATAGTAAGTACTTATGGAATAAAAATGAATGGCCAAGATATTAGGATGAGTTGTGGCAGAACCTGGATCAGAACACATCTCTCCATCTTTATAGACATGCACTTTCTTCATTATACTGTCACCTGTGAAGAGATGATGTGATAGAAGATTTTCATCATTTAATTTTCGTTTGAGGTTTCTTCTATCATTTAATTTCACTGTGATTATATACTGTTAGCGATATTTCCTTTAACTTATAGTGTCTTAGGTGGGCAAGTAGTAGTATTTTCATCTTCAGGATGAAGATGCTGAAACCCAGAGAAGTTAAGAGATTTCCATGTAGTTAACTTTGTAGAACTGAGAAATTAAATAGGTGGTTATTTCCTCTTGCTAGTCATGCTAATGGATACTAACTTGTTTCCAAAGCCTGTCCCACACAGTACGCAAGCAGAACATCATTCAGAAGTAGGGATTAAGTGTCCCAAGTAAAGCCAATATTTTAATAACAGAGAGCTGAATATGGTACATTTCTGCCCAGGTCTTTTAGTACATTATTAAGGAAAAGTTGGAAAAAAAATTATTTGAAAAGTCCATTCCGATGAATATTCTGTTTAGTTTTCCTTTCCCCTGCCTTACAAAATAGAACAAAGAAAGACTGGGAAAATCCTCAGGGACTGTTTATAATAGCTGCTTGCTTTATTATAAAGCATCTAGAGATCTGAGCCCAGATTAAATCCAGGGTAAAATTTTATTTCTGAACTATTTGAGCTGGTGTGATTGTGTACTAACAGTATTATGCTAAGTAAGTATAGAGCTTTTATTTATTTTATTTTTAAATATTTCTCCCATTTCTCTTCTCAGGAATACAGAGCTTTAAAAAAACTACCACTGCCAGTTTTCATTTACTGAGTGCCTGCTATGAGACACTATGTCAGATAGGTTATGTATTTTTATTTAATTTGTGTATAACAGCCCAATGAGGTAGTTCTCCTTCTTTTATGAGTGAAATACCTTAGAAGAAGGCATTAAACTACTGACCCAAGCAAGATGGCATAGGTGGTGAATAGCAGATCCATGATTCGAGCCCAGGTCTCATTCATTTGAAGGCTTGTTTTCTTAACCACTATGCTGTATGGCATCTCCACATTTCTTCTGACTTCATATAGTGTGACAGTGTACCAATTCTCTGCCTTCATATTAACCAGCACAAAGCATAACTAGTTGTGCATTGTGGGAATCAAATGAGAGAGAACACATGCAAACACTTTGAACAGTATCAAAGTGCTTTATTCTACAGACTTTGGGCATTTATTATTGTAGAGTGGGCATGCAGTGCCCATGAGACCATCAACCCACTGAAGTCCACAAAAGTTCCACACATTAGTCACTGTATTTGGCTTCCCTCTGAGTCTTTTTTCCCCCTTTTCTCTTGGATCGAATTAGCTTTTGACAGATGTTTGGAAAATCATCTTATCCTGTAATTCATATTTATAAACCCTGCTGCTGCAGTGTGGTCCCCATTCTCTCTCTTCATTGAAGCCAGAGAATAATCTGGGAAAATGCCATGTTTCCTGTTATGAATTTGGAGGATCTTGTCTTCTTAGAGCAATTTTTGAGCTTTTGAGAACTTTTAATACTGTAAAATTCAAAGCCAAGTATGGTTCTTCATATAGATGTTTTAGATTCTTGAGAAGTAAACAGAAACAGAGCTCGACTTGTTCTCACTAGGGGATTCAGAGAGTTTAAAATTTTGTTTTGTTTAATATTTTGAAAACTTGTTTTCACCATTCTTCTTTAGATTTGTATAGAGGGCATTTTTGAGCCCCCTCACTCCATCCTGTAAATCAATTTCTGTTTCAACTGTTGTACAAAGCTGGGAATCTTCCCTCATTCTCCTTTTTTCTCTCTCCACGAATGCTAGTTAACGTGCTGTCACTGTTGCCTTCTCTTCCTTCTCTCTTCTTTCACGGTTATAGTAATTTGGCCATACATCCTTTCTTCCTATTAGGGTGCATGCTCCTTTAGGGCTGAGGTTATGCCTTACTCAGTTTTAAAGTCTCAGACTTTGCTTACTGAATATTTTTCCATGAGTGAATGAAGTCTACTAGGATCACATTGTTCCCATCTCTGTTTTAAGGTAGACTTTTTGCTTAAGGGATGGCTACTTTAGCAGGGTTACTTTCAGTCCTCATGTCGTGGAGTAGCACTGAAGGACTTAGTCCACTTCATACTTGGAGTGTGTGCCTGTGATTGTGATTATTTTCTGAGTATATTTGAAGTATGAACAAAAACATCTTCATCTCTGTTGATTTAAATTTAAAATCATTAATTTTAGTTTCAGGATCTGTATATCTTTGCTTAATGGCACTATTCTTATTTCTCAGTGCTTCTCACTATTTTAAAGGAGAGGAAAAACATCCTCTGTTGTCTCAAACATTGGGCCAAATTTGAGGGGATGTACTCACTCAGCTCAGGTTAATTGTCTAAGAAGAGGTCTCACCTTTCCTCCTTAACTACTCAGCATCTGGGCTTCGTCAGATCTCAGAGCCAGGGGTGTCTAAGGCTTGATGATGCTTAACAGAGATACGTGCACAGTTTTATTCGGCTTAAACTTGGCTGACGCCTAAAAGTGTTATTAATGTCCAAATGAACATATACACCTAGGAACACAGGCTGTCTATTTATTCATTAGGTAGCTGTAGTCATACAAACAAACACTGTATTTAAAAAAAAGTATACTCATTGCATCTGAAAATGTGCTCAAGTAGTAGGATGAGCCATTGTTTTTTTTTCCCTTGCCCATCAAGATTTCTTATTTTACCTAGGTTAAGTAGAAGAAGACTATTTTCAAAGCTCACTTATGGTTTTATGAATAAATATAGAACACTGGCAAGTCCTGCTGAGGAGAGATTTCCTCCCAGATAAACACCTCCAGTCTAGATTTCCATGTATCTAGACATGTGTCAAATTTGTCTGGATGTTTCAGAGATACATATGCTCTCCATAGCCCAAACTGAGCTCAGTTCCCTTCCCCTCTCACAACACTTCCTCCTGCTGTGTTTCTTAGTGAAGTGAATGGTACCACAATCCACCTACTTTCTCAAGTCAGAACAGAGTTGTCCTGAGTCCCTTCTTCTGTGTTTCAATCACTACCAATGGTGGCTGCTACTTTTTTCCTGGTTCTTAACAGTATAGTCAGATTTATTTTTCTAAAATGATCATATTCTTCCTTTATTCAAATCTTGTCAGCAGTGTTTGCCCTCAATAATTAATGACTTATGAGGTCTTGCTATTCCTTATTTCTAAACACTCCATCCTTAACACTTTCTTAGGCTAAGATTTGTTCACATCAGTTTTAGCTAAGGCCCCATTTCCATAGGAAGGTTTTTCTGTGATATACCTTTTAAGTCCAGTGTGGATAGATCCCTTTTATATGCTTCCGTAGCACCTTGTATTACATTTCCCTCTTCACTGACCCTTATCCTATTATATTCTGATTGCCCATTTGCTTACCTCTCTTACCTGCTACACTGTAAACTGTGCGAGGGCAAGGACAGTGTCTGTTTTCACCTGTTGATCCCTAGTATTTAGCACTGTGTCTGGCATGTAATAATAATCCAGTACATTCTTGTCAAATGAGTGAATGAAGCTTCTGTAGCAGCAGATCATTAGAAATTCTGTTGGAATACACCACTTGGTTGTCATCGGTAGTATAGCTCAGCAGTCCCCAACCTTTTTGGCACCAGGGATCGGTTTTGTGGAAGACAAGTTTTTCCACGGACAGGGAATGGGGACAGTTTCAGGATGAAACTGTTCCACCTCAGATGATCAGGCATTAGTTAGATTTTCATAAGGAACGCACAACCTAGATCCCTTGCATGTATAGTTTACAGTAGGGTTCGAGCTCCCATGAAATCTAATGCCCACGCTGATCTGACAGGAGGGGGAGCTCAGGTGGTGATGCTTGCCCTGGGGGTTGGGAACCCCTGATATAGCTTGTTACTCAAAATTGCAGTTCTTTGTCTTAGTGGTTTCTGACATTTCTGCGTAGATACCTGCCAAATTATTATACTTTAAATGGAGCTCTTCGTTTTTTCTCTCCAAGGTTGCTTTCTCTTCCAGTTTTCCATGTCTTTATTAACTATTTTTTCATTTATCCTGACCTCAAATTTTAGTTAAGTGTTGATTTTTTTTTATTTTATTTTATCCATTCTATTCAGTCAACCACTAGACTCTTCTGAGTTCTTCTTTGAAATAGTTCTGGTATCTGTGGCTACTTTTCCCTCTCCATTGCCATAATCCAAGCTCAGATCAACATTCCCAAAGGGCTGGGTCACTGCAGTAGTTTCCTGGCAGGCCTATGGACTCTAGTCTCTTTGTATCCACTCTGTCTTACTGCTGCCTGATTAATCTTGCTAAAGGACGCTTTCGTTTTTTATTCCTTTGCTTAAAGATTGTATGGAGTAAATTTTTATTGTCTGCTAGATGTGTCCAACTCTCTGGTCTGATTGCTTTCTCTCCATCAGCCCAAATTCAGTCAGTTGTATAGTACTTTGGGTTCTGTCTCCGCTTTTTATCTCTCTTCTCCCTTCTCTTCCTCCCCACCTTCCTTCTCCCCCCGCATCTTCCTCCTCCTCCTCCCCACCTTCCTCCTCCTCCTCTCTCTTTTTCCGTTTCTGTTGTTTTTTATTACCATTGCCACTGATGGATTTTGAACCCTCATTGTGTCTAATATGTATGGATTTTTATAGTGGCCTCCTATCGGGTAGTTGGACAGTCTTCCTCCAATTTATGAGGTTTGTCAATACCAGAGTAACCTTCCTTAAATGTAGCTCTGATTATAACCTAAACTGTTAGAAACCTTCCATGAGTTCTTACTGCCCATAGGTTGTCTTTACATTTTAGCATGGTATTCAAGACTTGCTGTGTTCTGGCCCTCCTTACCTACTTATTCAGCTATGTCTCCCACTACTTCCCTCTCCAGGGATCCAAATAATTTCCACGTCACTGAAGCTAAACGAATTGGACTACTATTTAATTTTCTCTGAATGTAGCTTGTGTTTTCCTGCTGTCATGCTTTGGCTAAAGGTGTTCAGTCTGTGTGGGACTTTCCTTCACTGCCATTCAGCTTCTCAGTACTACTTAATCCATCCCAAATACTGCCACCCCTGCAGTCTTTGATGTTCCTGTTCTAGTAGATGGAATCTTTACTGCAGCAGAACTCCTGTAGCTTTTTAAAAAGCCTTTCTTATGGCACTCTTGCATTATTTGATTCACTTGGAACCTTCACTGGGTTGTGTACTCTGCGATGACAGTAGTAATAATTGCCTAACACCATCTATGTACTCTGTGTTCAGTAAACACTGAAAGGAATAAGTATATGTATAATGCTATTTGCTTCCTAATCAGTTATCCTACTAACTGCGTTATTTCTGTATACATTTTGTAGTTTTAATGAAGTTAAGGACAGTCTTGTGTTGTTGCAGCTAAAAACTCTCAAAATATATGGTAACATGTTTTAAAACATGACTCATCCAATGAACTAGTACAGGGATAAGCAAACTGTAGTCCAGCACATAATTATGTATAGCTTGCGACTAAGAATGATTTTACATTTTTAAAGAATTTTAAAGAAAAAAATATGTGACAGAAATGACATGTGGCCTGCAAAGCCTAAAACATTTACTATGTGGCCCTTTATGGAAAAAGTTTGCTGACCACTCATCTAGAAATACACCTGACTTGCCTGGAATTACTCCTGCTCATTGGATATGTTAAATTATCTATTTCCCTGAGCAGTTTAGTAGGCACTCACCCAGACTTGTTACTATTCCGTTCCTTGAAGAATTGTTAGGCCCGACTTCAGAAGAATTTTGAGTGACATGTAAATCTCTTCTGGGCTCTTTGGCACTTGGCAGTATCTCACACAGATAACCAGATACAAATGAGCCGTTTCTTTCCATTATAATCCTTCATCAGAAGTCTGTTGGGATCGAACATCTGGTGAAGTTAGATGTCATTCAGAACAAGGCTCTTAGCATATTTCAAGAATGTTAATTGCTAAGTGATGGCTGAAACAGGAGGGCTTAATAATGTCCTTAAATTGCCTTAAATGTACATGGACTCAGAATTTTTAGAATTGGAAAAGGTCTTAGAGATCATCAAGTATAGCCTGGTTCTTAAGAACATGGGCTGTGGAGCCAGACTGCATGGCTCTTCTCTTTAATCCTCTTTGTGTCTCAGTTTCCACACCTTTAAAGTGGGGATATTAATAGCACCTATTTCACAGGGGTTTGTGAGTATTAAATGTGTTAATATTTAACATATTAACAGTTAGCTAACGTTGACATGTAAAATACAATATTGCCTGCCACACTGTAAATGCATGTAAACATTACTGTTTATATTGCTGTTATTTTTTATTACTGTTTTTATTAGTAGTAGTTGCATCTCATTTTATAATTAAAGAAACTGAGGCCTAGGAGAGTTAAATTATTTTCCTCACTTATGCGATAGGCAGAGTAGATTAAAACCCAGGATTCCAGCTTTCAGTTGAATGTTCTTTCCCTGTTATAAAGTGTGGCTTTTAGTTGTATGTTGGTGGGTGTGGATAAATTTTTTATAGTAAGAAAAAATATTTGGCAGCTTTTTCCGTAAAATAAGAAAAGCTAAGTAGAACATCATTAATCATTTCTCCTGAGAATCTTAAATCTACTTCTCAAGTCTTCTATTATTTGGATTTTGTTGCTGATGTATAAGACTGTCTCCTCTCTCCTCTTTTTCCTCATCTGCCCTTAAAATGTATAGATTATTTCTTAGCATCCATTTTTTTAAAATTGAGGTGAAATTAATGTAACATAAATTAACTGTTTTGAAGTGTGCAATTCAGTGGCTCTGGGTACATTCACAGTGTTGTGTACCACCATCTCTGTCAAGTTGCAAAACATTTTCATAATCCCCAAATTAAACTTTGTACCTATGAAGTGCTCACTTTCTATTTTGCTGTCCTCCAAACCCCTGGCAAACACCAGTTTGCTTTCCATCTCTATGGATTTACCTGTTTTGGGTATTTCATACAAATTGAATTATATAGTATGTGACCTTTTGTTCTGGCTTTTTTTCACTTAGTGTAATGTTTTGGTGTTGCATCTACATGTAGGAAGGAATGTACTTCATTCGTTTTTAGGGCTGAGTAATATTCTATTACATGTGTACACACACACAGACACACACACACATTTTATCTGTTCATATCTGTTGATAGACATTAGTGTTGTTTCTCTTTTTTTGGCTGTTGTGAATAGTGCTGCTGTGAACATTTGTGTACAACTGTTTGAGTGCCTGTTTTCAGTCTTTTGGGTATGTACCTAGGAGTGAAATTGCTGGGTCATATTATAATTCTATGATTACCTTTTTGAGGAACTGCTAAACTTTTTTTACAGTGGCTGACCAATACATTCCTAATACCAATATGTGAGGGTTCTCATTTCTCCACATCCTCACTAACACTTATCTTCTGTTTGTTTGTTATGCTATTTGTATATCCTTATTTGGAGAAATGTCTCTTGCAGTTCTTTGCCCATTTTAAAATTGAGTTGTCTTTTTGCTGTTGAATGTATGAGTTCTTTATATCATCTGGAAATTAGACCTCTATCAGATATACAATTTGCAAATATTTTCTCCCATTCTGTTGGGTTGTTTTTCTACTTACTTGATAGTGTCCTTTGATGCACAAAAGTTTTTGATTTTAATGAAGTATAATTTACTGATTTTTTTTGTACTAATGCTTTTTATATCATATCTAAGAATAGACTGGTAAATCCAAAGTTATATAGATTTACCCCTGTGTTTTCTTCTAATAGTTTTATAGTTTTTTTTTTAGCTTTATAGTGGGTTTTGTTTGTTTGTTTGTTTGTTTTTTTGGAGATAGGGTCTCACTTTGTCACCCAGGCTGGAGTGCAGTGGTGTGATCTCAGTTCACTTCAACCTCTGCCTCCTGGGTTCAAGTGATTCTCTTGCCTCCAACCTCCCGAGTAGCTGGGATTACAAGCGCGTGCCATCACGCCTGGCTAATTTTTGTATTTTTAGTAGAGACCGGGTTTTACCATATTAGCTAGGCTGGTCTCGAACTCCTGACCTCAAGTGATCTGCCCACCTCAGCCTCTCAAAGTGCTGGGATTACAGGCACGAGCCACCGTGCCTGGCCGGCTTTATGGTTTTACAGTTAAGTCTTTGATTCATTTTGAGGTAATTTAAAAATATGGTATTAAGGACAGGTCCAACTTCATTCTTTTACAAGTGGCCAGCCAGTTTTTTTTAGCACCATTTGATGAAAAGACTTATTTCCCCATTGAGTAGTCTATGAACCTTTGTTGAAAATCAGTTGATCATAGATGCATCGATTTATTTCTGGATTCTCACTTCTATTTTGTTGATTTATATGTCTGTCCTTATGCCAGTATTATCCTGTTTTGACTATTGTTGCTTGGTATTAAGTTGAAATTGGGATGTGCGAATCTTCTAACTTTGTTCTCTTCAATATAATTTTGGCTATTGACTCCTTGCAATTCCGTATGAATTTGAGAATTGGCTTTTCCATTTCTGTAAACAAGGCTGCTGGAATTTTGATAGAGATAGCATTGAATATCTAGATTGCTTTGGGTATTGTTCCTATGTTGATAATATTAAGTCTTTAAATCCATGAACATGGGGTGCCATTTTATTTATTTTGGTCCAGTTTGGAATACACTGTATTTATTTTCTTGCCTGATTGTTCTGGCTAGAACTTAGAGTACAAATGTTGAGTAGAAGTGGTGAGAGCAATCACCTTGTCTTTCTTGTTTTTGATATTGGGGGAAGATTTTGAGTCTTTCACCATTGAGTATGGTGTTAGCTGTGGGTTTTTTGTAGATGCCCTTTATCAGGTCTGGGAAATTCCTTTCTAATCCAAGTTTGTTGATTTTTTTTTTTTTAATCATGGAAATGTGCTGAATTTTGTCAAATGCATTTTCTGCATCAACTGAGATGACTATGTGTGTTGTGGTGTATTACAGTGATCCTTCCTTCCTTCTTTCTATACTTTCTCTTTTTGACAGAGTCTTGCTCTGTCACTTAGCCTGGAATGCAGTGGCACAATCATGGCTCACTGTACCCTCAAACTCCTGGGCTCAAGTGATCCTCCCACCTCAGCCTCCTGAGTAGCTGGAACTGCGGGCATGCATCACCATGCCCAGCCAATTTCTTTATTTAAAAAAAATTTTTTTTAGAAATGGTGTCTCACTATATTGCCCAGGCTGGTCTCTAACTCCTGGGCTCTAGTGATCCGCCTGTCTGTACCTCCCAAAGTGCTGGTATTACAAGTGCCCAGCCTGATTGATTTTCATGTATCGAAACTCCCTTGCATACCCTGTATGAATTTCAGCTGTTCATGGTGTATAATCTTTAAATTTTTTTTTTTGTGGTAAATTACAAATACACAAAATTTACTGTCTTAACCATTTTAAGTACGCAGTTCAGTGGCATTAGGTACATTCACACTGTTGTGCAACCATTGCCACCATCCATGTATTTCATCTTGCAAAACTTTTCACCTTGCAAAACTTTTCACCTTGCAAAACTGAAACTCTCTATTAAACAATAATTCCTCATTCTCCCCTCTCCCCTGGTCCCTGCCAGTTACCGTTCGACTTTCTGTTTCTATGATTTTGACTACTCTAGGTACCTCATATGAATGAATGAATGAATGTTTTTCCTTTGATTGGCTTATTTCACTTAATATAATGTCCTCAAGCTTCATCAGTGTTTTAGCATGTGTCAGAATTTCCTTCGTTTTTAATGGTGAATAATATTTCCTTGTATGAATATACCATATTTTGTTTATCCATCACCTATCTGTGGACACTTGGGTTGCTTCCATCCCTTGGCTATTGTAAATAATGCTGCTATGAATATGGATATACAAATGGCACTTCCCATTCTTGCTTTCACTTTTTTGGGGTATATACCCAGAAACAGTTGCCAGGTTGTGGGCTGTAATTCTTTTAATATGCCACTAGATCACTTTTAGTAGTATTTTGTTGAAGATTTTTATATCTGTATTTATAAAGGATATTGGTCTATAGTTTTCTTGTGACATTTTGTCTGGCTTTGGTATCAGCATAGTATTGGTCTCATAGAATAACTTAAGAAGTGTTTCCTTGCTTTTGTGTTTTTTGAAGAGTTTGAGAAGGATTGGTGTTAAATAATTGGTTGAATTCACCAGTCAAATAATCTGGTTCTGGGCTTTTGTTTTTTTTTTTTTTTGTCTTGCGGGAGTTTTGTGATTACAACTTCTGTCTACCTCTTTATCTGCTATAGGTCTGTTCAGATTTTCTGTTTCTTCTTGAGTCATTTTTGGTAGTTTCTGTTTCTTCTTGAGTCATTTTGGTAGAGTCATTTTGGTAGTTTGGTAGTTTATATCATTTTGTCTATGTTATCTGATTTGCTGGAATACAATTAATTGTTCATTGTATTCTTTTATAAGCCTTCTTATTTCTGTAAGATTGGTAATAACGTTCCCACTTCTTTACTGATTTTAGTGATTTGAGTCTTCTTTCCTTTCCCTTTGGTTAGTTTACCTTAAGATTTGTCAATGAGCCAGGTGCAGTGGCTCATGCCTGTAATCCCAGCACTTCGGGAGGCCAAGGTAGGAGGATAGCTTGAGTCCAGAAGTTAAAGAGCAAGCAGCCTTGGCAACGTAATAAGACACCCTTCTCTATAAAAAATAAAAATTAGCTGGGCGTGGTGGTGCATGCCTGTAATCCCAGCTAATTGGGAGGCTGAGGTGGGAGGATGTCACGAACCCAGGAGTTCAAGGTCAGTCTGGGAAACATGGAGAAACCCCATCTCTACAAAAAAAAAATACAAAAATTAACCAGGCATGGTGGTGCATGCCTGTAATTCCAGCTATTCAGGGGGCTGAGGCAGGAGGATGGCTTCAGCCCAGGAGGTTGAGGCTGCAGTGAACTGTGATCGCGCCACTACTCTCCAGCCTGGGTAACAGAATCAGAACTTGTTTTAAAAAAAAAAGATTTGTCAATGTTGATCTTTTTAAAAAACAAGCTTCTCTAGTTTGAATTAATACCAACTTAGTTTTAATGCCGTAAAAAGCTTTGCTTCTATATAGCTCTCTTCTCCTACCTTTGTGTCAATTGTTTTCACAGATTGCATCTTTATAATGGTGTGCCCATCAAGATAGATTTATAAGGATTGTTTCATGTATTTGTCTAGTTGATTGTTTTTTAAATGGTAGATCAACTAGACATTCTTAGGCTACATCCAGTTAATAATATGTCTTTTTTAATCTTTATAATATATTGCTGGTTCAATTTGCTGATATTTCGCTAAGGATTTTTGTGTTTCTGTTCGTGAGGGATACTGGTGTATCATTTCCTTTGTGTGTGTGTGTTGTCTCTGTCTAGTTTTGGCATCAGTAATGCTAGTTTTATAAGTTGGAAATTGTTCCCTTCTCCGCTTTCTGAAGGAGTTTGTGTAAAGTGGATATTCTTTCTTTCTTAAATGTTTGATGAAATTCATCAGTGAGACCATTTGGACAGGATTTGTGTGTGTGTAGGAAGATTTTCAATTGCTTATTCACTAAAAAAGTAGATATGGGGCTATTTAGATCTTTCATAGTATGTCTGTTTGGGCACTTTTGTGTTTCTTTTCAAGGAGCTTGTCTAAATAAGTTGTCACAGTTATTAGCATAAAGTTGTTAATAATATTCTCCTAATATCCTTTTAATGTCTGTAGTGACATAACTTTTAATGATTCTACTAGCATTATAACAAACATGTATATGGTGCTTATTAAATACCTTTCATTTTACAGATATTAACTTTTAATTCCCGCAATTTGTGAGGCAGTTACTGTTATCATCTCCATATTACAGATGAAGAAACCAAGGTTAAACTAAGAGCACTCTGGTTCCTTGCTTAAGATTATATATCTGTTGTATTGAAGGCTTGAATTGGACTCCTGGTGGGTCCAGAGTCTTTTTTTCTAAATTACTGTGTACTCTCCCCACCATCCCCCCGCCCTTTTTTTTTTTTTTAAGAAACATGACTGTTCCTTTTTATCTTATTATTATTATTTTTTTGACAGCGTCTTGCTGTGTCACCCAGGCTGGAGTGCAGTGGTGTGACCACCAGATTGGTTCACCTTGCCCTCTGCCTGGACAGAGCCAATTTATCAAGACAGGGGAATTGCAATAGGGAAAGAGTAATTCATGTAGAGTCAGCTGTGCAGGAGACCGGAGTTTTATCACTACTCAAATCAGTCTCCTCTGCCTTTCTTAAGAAAATGACAGAACAGATACCTATTCTGTTCTTCTGGAATTGTCCTATATTCTTTTTAAAAAGTATCCTTGCTCCTTTGTACCACAGAGTAGAAATATTTGTTTCTGGTGTTCCTAATCAGAACTTGGAATGCCCTTTTCACCATAAAAACATTACATATGATGGCTAGGCATAGTTGAAATATTATTGTTAATACTCTTTTTGAGTCACATAATATGTTAAAATGACTTCTGGAGCTTCCTTGGGAGGTTCACCACAATTTATAACGTGAAACATTGTTTCCGTGGGAAACTGTGAGAAGAAATGTATTTTATTTTTTTGATTTAACACCAAATTTATCACTTTTTTAAAACAAGAGATTTTCCCCAAAAGTGAAGAAATAAGAAACAAATCCAGTGTTCATGTATTCCCAAACTGCAGCCTTGATTCCAGGATACCTCCTTCTCTCAAACCGAGCTGGCTTCCTGGGAATCCAGTGGTGGTACATGGATCGAGGGTTGCTTTGTGCTGCATTTTTTACTACCTCTCTCCTGAGTTGTGGGGATAGATTCTGCAGGCTCTTGTGCTGGCCCAAAGGTGCCCAGCCTTGACTCCACTTCCGTGTCTGTGATCCCGGGTGGGCAGGTTTCCTGGGTCCCTGTGCTCTCAGCAGCTTTCTCAGGCGCCTCTCCTTGCTGCTGTTGCCCCAGGTGATGTTCAGCCATCATCTGGAGCTCTCTCGTTGTGGGTGTGATCCTTGTCATCTTCTGTCGCTGTGGAGACATTACCAAAGTGGGTCGAGGATCCGTGTTCATCTCTCTCTGGGGATGACTGGTCAGCACAAGGGTGGCAGCATTGGGCGACATGTCCAAATCTGCTCTGCCCCCTCGGGGTCTGGGGGCTGTTGTCTTGCTCCATGGCTGGGGTGGCACCTTCTGGGCTGGCACTGTGGTCGGAGGGAAGGCCGCGGGACTCGGGGCTGGGCTGGGCTGGGCACGCTCCTTTTCCACCCTTGTCAGATCCCCCTGCCAAAATTTATTTTACATTCCCTCACCTGAAAGGTTAGACTTCTGTTACATGGCAGATATACTTTACTTTTTGGAATCTCTAAAATTTTAGATTTACTCAGTTGTTAATATGTCATATTTTTAAAAAGACAAGCATGATTAATTTGTGCATATATTTTATTTTGTTTGGTTTTGATTAATTTGTTGATTAATGTCTTTCAGGGTTATTCAAATGCTCAGAAGACTATTCTTCTGCAGGTGGATCAGAACTGTGTTCGCAATTCTTACGATGTCTTCTCTTTGCTACGGTAAGAAACTTCTTAGATTGCCCTGAATTCTAAAGAATCTTTCTCATTTTGAGTTTGTGACATTTCAATGTGAGAAAATTAACAGAAGCTTTAGAGGCTGTTATTCAAGCTTAGCATTTTTTAGTGGAAGCGTCATAAATTTTGTAGCTACAGTGATTTAAATTTATCTATTTTACAAAGTCTTTGGAAAGCCATTTCCTTTCTCTGGACAGTGGGAGAGAATATTTGGAAGCCAGTGATCTGAAAACAGACATGAACTGTTTTCTGGTCTTCTGTACCCTACAGAACAGCAATCAGAGTTGCAAAAGTTAGACTTATCAAAGTCTTAACAACTGCAGCATCACTCGGAAAGCCCTTCAACAGCCCCAAACGTGGCTTTGAGTTTTGACCTGTTCTTTGTCTTAAAAGAATTATGTTTGGCAAGCCAAAAAAGCTTTGCATGTATCTAATGCTCAGAGGCTTAAAGGCCTCAGCTCTATATTTTCATAATGTCTGGGCTTAATTTTGAAAGATTTTAAAATCTGGCTTTAATTTTAAATGTGATAGATCATCAAGGATATTTTTCCAGGGAGCAAGCCACCAAAATAAATGCAATTCCAAATAAAGTTAACAGCAACACTCAACCAATGTTCACCCTACTCAGACAGATTGTTCATTGAAATTTGATTTTGACAGTATTTTCTAATGTTTACATGACACGTAATACATTTCAGAACATTAGACATCCTCTATATATGTACTTGAGGAAGAATCCAGAAGGATGCTCGGAAAAGTGGTTATTTTAGAAAGTTTACAAAATTGGCCTTTCGTTTGTGAAACTTGAATCTTATTACACATGATATAGAGTTTGGTCACATGGACTGTGTCCATTAATCTTAAGAAACATGATTTTGACTAAAGTAACCATATACATTTTCTGAGTTTTGGTTCTTGCTTGAGAGATGCCTACACCTTGACTGCTTAGGATATGTAGCAGAACACACAGGGTTTAGAAATTAGAGGGTGGAGATATTAGGATGTGTCAAAACATAAACATATTTTAATGCCTGTTCGGTTTGAGACACACGAAGTTTTAAGTATTGAAAAGAAGAAAGTCCAGAAATTATTTGAAATGTGAGTAAGCCACTAATATTTCTTGATCTCAGTTTTCCTTAGTAAGTAAAATGAGTTGTAGGGTACAATTATTTTAAAGATATGTTCTAAATGTGAGATTGTGTGACCTTACTAGAGAAAACAGTAGAATTAAAAGAAAAAATACTAAGTCAGGAAGAAGAGGATTTGGGGTAGTGTAGTATCATAGATGCTGAAAGAGGATAGTTTCCAGGAGTAGCGAACACTGTGATAATGTAGGAGAGCAGGAACTGAAGAAAGACTGTTGCATCTTGTGAAGCAGTGTGGTATCATGGAGGATGCTTTGATTAATCCTACCCTGCCTTTATCTTTGATTTATCCTAATTCATTTAACCTCTGATGCTTCTAAAAAGTGGAAGCAGTGATGTTACAAATTTGTGTAATTTACAAGCATTTTCACATTTTTTATCTTATTCTCTTAGAAGTCTTTCACACATCAGGGATGATAGATAGCCCTTGTCTTGATTGTAGAAGCTGAGGCCAAGAGGCGTTAAATGTTTTATCTATCCGAGGGCACACAGCAAGTAAGAGCCAGACTGGAGGATGCTTTGAAGGTTTTCTGACAAGCATGTTTTTGTAGATCCTTTTAATAGTCTCACCTTCCTAAACTGGTGGTTACAAGGTACACATGGCATAATGACTGTGGACATTCCTTGGAAAACACAATGCCCTACATAAATGCAAAGTCATCAGGCTAATTTAGTAGTTGCTTAGTTATTGAACATTGATCTTGCAATGATTTGGCTCTTGGGGAGTTCATATCTAGAGTATTTTTCAGACTCTTCAGATGTGTCAGTAATTTGAACTGCCTTATTAACAGTGGTCTCCTCATGCCTATTGTACAATTCATGCCTAGCTAATAACACAGATATACTTTTCCTAAACCAGATCAAGTGTCTATTTATCAACCAAATTTACTGAACCAGGGAGTTGTTCTGGAATTGGAAACTTTAAATTGCACTTATCAAAGTTGATGAGTCAGATGGGACTTTGGTGATAGTTCTCTCAGACATTAGTAAAGAGTTCCCATCATCTGCTCTATTAACTGATCCTCTTTTCCCATAGTGTTTGCCATGATATATGTGAAGTGCTTTTTAGGAATCTTAATTGTGTGCCTATTGCATTAAACTCTAGCTCATGGTTTCCTCTCTAACATTGTCCTTGGCTGGAGTCATTTTAAAAAATATATCTTTTCTTTTCCTGATGCTTTCTTGGTTTATAAAATTGCTGCTACTTGATCCGTAATTTTGTGTGAAAACACACAGTCTAAATTCTTTAATGCCACTTAACTCTATAAAATTCTGCCTGCTGTTTAGTCATGATTAGAACCCTGGTCTCCTGATTCTGTTTTTTTTTTGAGACGGAGTTTCGCTCTGTCGCCCAGGCTGGAGTGCAGTGGCCCGACCTTGGCTCACTTCTGCCTTCATCTCCCAGGTTCAAGTGATTCTCCTGCCTCAGCCTCCCTAGTAGCTGGGATTACAGGTATGCACCACCACACCCAGCTAATTTTTGTATTTTTAGTAGAGACGGGGTTTCACCATGTCGGTCAGGCTGGTCTCGAACTCCTGACCTCAAATGATCCACCTGCCTTGGCCTCCCAAAGTGCTGGGATTACAGGCCACTGTGCGTGGCCCCGATTCTGTTTTTTGAGAGTATATTCTAGTTAATTAAGTTTCACTGTACTGTTGGGCCACTAGGATACATCTGTTCCCTCTCCTTTTTGTGTGGGAGTGTCACTCTTGACTAAGGCAAGGACTTTGGAGCACCTAAAACCAGGTGCTCCTTCAGGCCGGGTGGGGTGGCTCATGCCTGTAATCCCAGCACTTTGAGAGGCCAAGGCGGGCAGATTGCCTGAGGTCAGGAGTTTGAGACCAGCCTGGTCAACATGGTGAAACCTCATCTCTACTAAAACAAAAATTAACCAGGCATGGTGACACACGCCTGTAGTCCCAGCTGCTCAGGAGGCTGAGGCAGGAGATGAGTTTCAACCCGGGAGGTGGAGGTTGCAGTGAGCCAAGATTGTGCCACTGCACTCCAGCCTGGGTGACAGAGTAAGACCCCACTGCAGAGAGAAAAAAAAAAGAAAAAAAGAAAAAAGCTCCTTCAGATGGATGGGTTGTACTGTTTTATAGAAAAACGATGACTTGAGACCTTATTCAGATACTTTGACCCATAGTTAAGAATTTAGGCTAATTTCAGTGTTGCCAAAGATTAGCAGTTCTTTCCAAATTTACATTTAATGTGGGATAGTAATTGAACTATTCCTTCTTAACTCTTGGAAATCTCTGGATTAAGGGTTTGTTTTCAGGTAAAAGTAGACATTTAATTAAGAGCCAGTTTACTCATTGTTATATTTGATATTTTAGGGTGTTCACCACAAGGTGTCAATGTTATTCCTTAACTGGCATTTGAAATTTTATTTATTTTACAATTTTGGGGTGAGAAAAGTAGGGGACTAAAATGGAATATAAAGCAACGTTGTAAATTATAAATAAGCATTCATTTTTAGGAGTTAACTAAAAAAATCTCTTAGTATGATTCCTTCTAGGTTAAGGAATACAGGCGTAGTAGATAGCTTTCTAATAGGCTTATTAGGTACCTTTCTCCTTTTGGTTTTGTTTTTTTAAAGTTCTGTTGATAGGGAATTATTGAAAGATTATAAAGAGAGGAGAAGTAAATTACATAGTCAGGTTTGCAATTTAGAATTCTAACCATGGTATCAGTGTGGAGTAGACCTGAGGGATGAGCCTGGAAGCAATGTTTTCTGTCTAATCTTATCTGTTCTCTGACTGAGAGATTATTTTTAGTATTAAAAACTCATTTTTTGGTTGTTTTTTCTTTTATACTGTTTCAAAGAGGTAACTCTGTTATAGTAAGAAAAGTAATAATTCTGTTTTTTTCTAGTATAGTTTTTATTGTTTTTTTCCTCTTCTCCTTTAGAAATATCCTGCTTTTGCCAGTTTAATAAGTGGAAGTATGGTGGAAAAATAAAGGGCTTTGGTCCTTTACCTAAATTCCAGTCCTAAAACTGCCATGTGTAAGGTAGACTGGATGCAAGACTTTGAGCAAGTAACGTCAACTTTTTGTATACCTTAGTCTGCTTTTGTAAAATGGGGCTAATATTTGTCTCTTCTATTAGGAATATTGTTAGAATTAAATAAGGTAAAATATTTGAAAGATCTTAGGGTAGTTACTGGCATATAGTAGACATTTAATAAGGGTTAGTTTTCTTCTTCCTCTTTACTTACCCTGTCTTGGATATAGCTTTCTCCTCTAAGCCAGTATTCTTCTTCCTTGTTACCACTAGCTTTTCCACTTTTCAGCATAATTTCCCTTTCTCTCCCCACCATTCTAGTGTTTTCCATATCTGCTTTTATATCTGCATGATGGATTCTTCTTTTTCACTGCCCAGAAAAGTCAATGCATTGAGAACAGGTTTTGCAGCAAAGAAAGAGCTTAATTATTACCGGTTCAGCCAAATGGAAGGATGGGAGATAATTCTCAGATCCGCTTCCTCAGAATTCACAGGCTAGAGTGTTTCAAGGATAGTTTGGTAGGCAGGGGTCTAGGAAATGGGGAATCCTGATTAGTTGGGTTGGGGCTAAAATCATAGGGGGTCTAAGCTGTCTTCTTGTGCCAAGTTAGTTCCTGTGTGGGGGTCATAAGACCAATTAAACCAGTTTCTTGATATGGGCTACCTATTTGATACCAGCTGGTCCATCAGAATTCAGAGTCTGAAAAATACCTCAAGCACCAGTCTTAGATTTTATGATAGTGATGTTATCTATAGGAGCAATTGGGAAGGTTACAAACCTTGTGACCTCTGGGTGCATGACTCCTGAGCCATAATTTTACAAAGGTGTTTTCAGTCCCTGAGTAATAAGGAGGAGGTTACTTTCGGGAAGGGACTGTTATCATCTTTATTTTAAAGTTAAGCTATAAACTAAATTCCTCTCATAGTTAGCTTGGCCTATGCCCAGGAATGTACAAAGACAGCTTGTGAGGCTAGAAGCAAGATGGACTCAGCTACATGTTGATTGATTTCTGTCACTCATAATTTTTGCAAAGGTGGTTTTACTTTCAAAGTTGCTTTTGTTAATTCTAAACAGTCATAATAAAAAATATTTAACATGTGTATGTCTTTTCTCCTTAATGACATTGAAATCTTCTTGAAGGAAAGGATTATTTCTTATGGCTATATTTCTCCTCTCCTTCTATTTTACCAATACTTCTTGGTTAATTGTTAGAGTTCCTTTGGCTTGTGAGCTTACTAGGACTCTTCTGTATTACTCTTTTTCCCTAGGTACCCTCTTGTGTTACTAAAGCTACAACCAACACATCTGCATGTTAATACCTCTTCAATCTATATCTCTAGCTCTACCTGTCTTTTGGATTTCCAGTCTGCATTTTCCAATGACCATGGATATTTGAACTTTTTTGTCCTTGAGGAACCTCAACCCCAAAGTGTCTGGAGCCACACTCGTCGGTTTAATACTCCTCTTCCTTTTCTTTTCCCTGGTTTGTCTCATGGTATTATCACCATCCTAGTCTCCCAAGCTAGTAATCTTAGTCATTTTTGGTTTCTCTAATTTTTCTTCCCTTAGTGATAGATATAGTTGATGATAAACCATATTGATTCTTTGGCGAGATGTCTCATCTGTCGAATCTTCTTTGTTTTTAATCTGTTTTTTCCTAGACTATTTCCTGATCTCCTAGATGAAGAAATTAAGGCACAAAGCAGTTAAGTAACTTCACCAAGGTCACATAAACTAGTGTTAGAATTTGTATTCAAACCCAGGCAGTCTAGCTCCAGAGGCTATCATATAAACCAGTGTATCTTAAATCCTTACAATCTTTTACACTGCTGCTAGAGTGATCTTTTAAAAGATACATGGGCTGGGCAGGTGGTGGCTCACACCTGTAATCCCAGCACTTTGGGAGGCCGAGACGGGCGGATCACGAGGTCAGGAGATCGAGACCATCCTGGCTAACACAGTGAAACCCCGTCTCTACTAAAAATACAAAAAAAAAAAAAAAATAGCCAGGCATGGTGGCGGGTGCCTGTAGTCCCAGCTACTCCGGAGGCTGAGGCAGGAGAATGGCGTGAACCCAGGAGGCAGAGCTTGCAGTGAGCTGAGATCACGCCACTGCTCTCCAGTCTGAGCAACAGAGCGAGACTCCGTCTCAGAAAAAAAAAAAAAAAGATACATGAACTTTCTTACTCGCTGGGCTTAGAAAGCTTTGATATATCATGTACAGGATAAAGTTCACACTTCTTAATGTGATATTCAAGGGACATTTAGCAATACATGCCCTTAGGGACCATGGTCTTTATTTCAAAGTCCTCCCACTCCCTACTTGTATAATCAATAACTATTATTTATGTAGTGCTTACTGTGTTGTAATTAGTTCTTCATTGTCTGATTTTCCCTCCACTCATCTCAACACCCCCAAACTGAGAGCACCTTTAGGCAAGAATCCTTGTTTTATTAGTCTTTGTATTAGCCCTGTCGCAGTGTGTATCATATATATGTTAAGCAGATAATAAATGCCATTTCTATTGATCAAATTGAACTATTGTTCGGGTTACTAGAGTACTAAAGTTTTGTTTTTCCTAATGGTTTCCATCTGGTAAAGTGAGAGTTGCAAAAAAATTTCTAGGCTAATATTTAAAAGGTGTTGAAAATGCAGTCAGGTCTGTGAGCCTTCAGCTGCTTCTTTCTTTCAGCCCCTGCTCTCCACACAACATCTGGTGAGATTTTCAGAATTTTGTGACTTTCAATCCAACTCTTTCTATAAGTGTTTTGGGAAGACCTTTATTTGGCTCTCTAGAAGCAAATTCCCCTCCCCCCACTTTGCTAGAAAGTACTGTCAACTATAAAATTCCAATTTTAACAGGAAAATGCTCACAACCAATAAATTATCAATAGCATAGTGTTTAGAGAAGAGATGGGATGAGAAGTATAAGGTATAACTTTGTTTATCATCTTTAAACTATGGATGTGATAACCAACTTTTAGGCTGCAGGAAGAAATTTTTTTTTTTTTTTTCCTCCCTGCCTAATGGACTCTAAGTGGTAATTGCAGTTACACAGAATACAGCTAAGAACCCAACTGTAAGCAGACTTTACAAAGTTTATGTACTAAAACTCGTGTACTTTCTTTTCATAGTAGAGACTAGGCTCTTACCCAGTTTCTGTATGCTTATTTTAAGTAAGTTGGGGGGGAATTAAGAGGATTACCGTTAAAATAGACATACTGACAGCAAGAAGTGAAAGCTGATAGTTTGCTCTGTTTGTGGTATACTCTTTGATTCTGGAATATAGCTGAGTGATAAATCATATTAGCTACTGTCCTACCTTTGTAGTCACTGTGTTTGGATTCTTAAAACAGCCTTGTCTCACTACTTCATGTAAAAAGAGAGAGGGGGAGAAACAGTTCACTGTAAGGAGAGGCCAACTAAAGAAAAAAACATAGCTAGCCGACTCCTGTGTGTGCTTGGCCCAAGCACATCTCTGTATTGCATTTCATAACTCAAGTTACTCACGAGAATTATGAGTGCTCTTAGTTTTTAATAATGCTGTCTCCATTTAACAGATGAGGAAGCAGTCTTAAAATGGTGAGATGATTTGCCTGGGCCACAGGCTGGTTAAGTGTGGAAGCAGGTCTGAAGAAAGGTCTGCCAGGCTCCAGTGCACATGCTGTTTTCTATTATGCCATGTTGGTGCCAAATCATCAGTAAAATAGAAGAGTGTAATTATGAGAGCCTTCCTAAGAAAGCAGGCACATAGAAGATTTAGGAAGGTTTTCAATCAAAATTTAAAATAAAATAAATTTGGTTTGTTTTTTTTTGAGACGAAGTCTCACTTTGTTGCCCAGCCTGGAATGCAATGGCGCGATTTTGGCTCGCTGCAACCTCCGCCTCTCCAGTTCAAGCGATTCTCCTGCCTCAGCCTCCCAAGTAGCTGGGACTACAGGCATGTGCCACCACGCCTGGCTAATTTTTTGTGTTTTTAGTAGAGACGGAGTTTCACCATGTTAGCCAGGATAATCTCAATTTCCTGACCTCGTGATCCGCCTGCCCCGGCCTCCCAAAGTGCTGGGATTACAGGTGTGAGCCACCACGCCTGGCTAATTTTGGTATTTAATGTAAGTTTTGGTGGAGCAAAATTTGTATTTATGTGTAGCAGCACATTTTATTCTTTATTCATCCGTCTCTACATATAGTATAAATATATCTATGTATGTATACATGCACATAAAGACACACATATACACACACACACAGTTTTACAAAAATAGGATTTAAGCAAAATACGGGAGTAATTATAGGGTGAAGTCTTCTCCTTCCCCTTTCCTTGTACTTTTTGGCTTATCTTCTTCTTTAAGCCCTTCTCCCCCATTCTGCTGCCAGCAAACCACCCAAACACAGAACGCATGTCCACATGACCCCTAGTCACCCTTCACCCATGTTAACAATCTGATATGTATCCATCTGTATTTTTCCCATAGTCTCTCTATATATGTCATAGATATGATTTATAGATAAATTTATATATGTTTTCTATATAATTTATGGTTTATGTATATGGTTTGAATTAATTTATAAAATTAAAATTGTTTTATAAAATTGGAGTTGATACACATACTTGGGTTTCTTGTTCAATATTCTATGCATTCATTCCTCTAATTCACTTTTTAAATGGCTTAATAATAGTCCATGGTGAGGCTATATCATATTTATTCAGCCACTACCCTATTGATCGGCATTTAATATAATATTTACTCTGGCTCTGGTTTTTAATGCTTGTTTGTTTTGACAGTACGCACATTACTGAAGGAAATATTTATACACATATATAACCTTGTTTTTATGATGATTTTGTTTCCATGGATTACATTCCCAGCAGTGGGATTTCTGAGTCAAAGGGTATGTATTGTTTGAATTGTCAGAGATAATCAGGTTGTTTTCCCAAAGGGCACAAAATAAATGGCATTACTCTTTACCCTGATTCCGTGCTGGCAATGGCCATCATCAATTTTTATGATTTTTACTAATTTGATGAGTGTAAATGATGCCTCAGTATTACTTCAATTTTTGTCAGCCTGGTGCAAGTACTTAGTTTGAGCTACAAGTGAAATTTAACATGTTTTCTTAAGCTTATTAGCTATTTAGGGTATTATTCTGTGAATTTGCCTATTCATTTACTTTACCTATTTTTAAAAAATTGAGTTACTTGCATTTTTCTCATAAGTTCCTAAGAGTACTTGGTATTTTTTCCCAAATCTGACAATTACATCTTGACTTATGATACCTTATACAAAAAGTTCATATTTGTTGTATTGTGTAATTCTGTTTTTTGTTTTATATTTTCTGGGCACTCTTGAGTTGAAGAGGACTCTCCTATACCTTGCTTCTATAGATATTTTTTGCTAACTTTGAGATTTATATTATTTTACTTTTTAAATTAAATATTTAATACAAATTGCAATTTATTCTTTTTTTTTCTTTTAATCCACCCATCTGCACACTGATATCTAGTATAGATAGTCTGTATCTTGTAAGGTAGAAATTATTTCTTCATAGATGAATTCATTGTACCAGCACCTTTCTTTTCCCACTGAATTTAAATAATACCTTTGTAATATATTGAAAGTGCATATATACTGGGATCTATTTCTGAATTTGCTCTTTTTTTTATCTTATCCTTTTTTGTATTTTGTAACTTTCAGATTGATTTAACTACAGGGGATTTTTTTTGTGTGGTCTAATATCAAGTAAGGCACATCCTGTTGCTACTCTTCTTTTTGATACTATTTTTGGCTATTCTCAGAACTTTATTCTTTTATGTGAACTTTAAGCTTATTTTATCCTACTTTAAAAGACCAATCTTATTGGAATTTTAATCGAAATTTTTATGTCAGTTGAAGTTTTACAATTATTTTGGGAAAGCTGTCATTTTATATTAATATACTCATCCAAGAACATGGTGTCTTTTCATTTGTTTATATTTTATTTTATTCCTTCAACAAGATTGTCGTTCTCTTTATATGGTCATTTGGCTTTCTGTTACATTCGTTCTTAAGTATTTTATAGTTTTTACAGTATTTTGTATAAAATAGGTGTTCCATTCCATTCTTGTGTGCTTATTGCTATTATAAGGAAAAGCTATAATTCTAGGAAAATCTTATTTATACTTAGTAATATATCTAATTGTTTTTATTGCTCTTGTTGTTTTTTTAAGGAAAGCTCTCCTTTTTTGGCATACACATTATCATCAGTAAAGGATAGGCTTTTCTTCTCTAATGTTTATACTGATTTTCTAGACTTACTGCATTTGCTAAACCTTCTAGAACTTTCAGAATAATGTTGAAAAGTAATAGGCATTGTGACCATCCCAGTTCCTTGTTTTAATTGAAAAAGTTCAGTAGTTTGCTGTTCAGAATATTTTCTGTTAATTTTGAAAAATATTGGCCGGGCGTGGTGGCTCATGCCTGTAATCCCAGCATTTTGGAAGGCCTAGGCAGATGGATCACCTGAGGTCAAGAGTTCAAGACCAGCCTGGCCAACGTGGCGAAACCACGTCTCTACTAAAAATACAAAAATTAGCTGGGCGTGGTGGCACGCGCCTGTAATTCCTGAGGCAGGAGAATCACTTGAACCCAGGCAGCGGAGGTTGCAATGAGCCGAGATTGCACCACTGCACCCCAGTCTGGGCGACAAGAGCGAAACTGCATCTGAAAGGAAAAAAAAAAAAAGAAAAATGAACATATATATATAAGAAAAATATATATATACATATATGTATATATTTATACATGTATAAAGTTTATACATGTATAAATATATACATATATTTTTTTCATATATATATATATTCGTTTTTCTTTTTCTTTTCTTTTTTTTTTTTGAGACAGAGTTTTGCTCTTGTTGCCCGTGCTGCAGTGCAATGGCTCGATCTCAACTCACTGCAACCTCCGCCTCAAAAAGGAAAATATTTTAAATAATTCTTTTTATTCACTTAATGCTTTTATTAGGAATGGTTGCTGAATTTTCTGAAATGCCTTTCCACATTTATTAATATTATATTTTTTCTTTCTTTATAATTGTGAAAAGGTATATGGATTTCCCAATGTTGTATTACTGACTAGTTATAGGTTATTCTTTTGATCATTACTTATAAGCAAGATTAGTTTTTAGCAGTTGTGTTGTTGTTATGGGGGGAGGGTGTAAATTACCGTCTCTCCCAAGATCATAAAATTGAATTGTGAATGAATTGTGAAGCTTTCCATCTTATTCTATGATCCTAATCTGTAAAATGGTGATGATAATAGCATCTGTCTCTGGATCGTTGGGAAGATTAAAGGTATTAATGTGAACTGCTTAGTACAGTGCCTGAATTGTATGTGTCAGCTATCATTATCATCATTACCATCTGAAACAGATTAAATAATTTTGAAAGTTTTTAGTTCTTTGAAGGTTTGTTAGGACTTAGCTAGTAAATCATCCAGTTCAGGTGGATTTTATGAGGGTAAATCTTCTTTCAATCCCTTTAGTGCTCATCGCTCTGTCCATTTTTTCCTGCTTCTCCTTGGTTTATTTTTGGAATTTGTTTTTTGGTAGGAAACCATCTATTTCCTCTAGATTTCCAACATTATTGCTGAAATAATGCACATAGTTTTATTTTATAATTCCTTTAATCATTTCAATAATTTACAGCACATTTTCTAATTAAGACCAGAAACTACTCTAATGTTTTAGTTAGAAATGTTGTTACATTATGACCTCTTCTTGGACAGGATGCTCTCTGATGTTGAAATTGTAATAACTTTTTTCATGTAAACTAAAACAAAATATTTCAGATACTTTTGTCTTAAAGTGTTTCTCAGAATGAGAATGGAGAATGTGGACTATATACGTTCAGGGAATTTATATCTCTAGTTTACGATGTTGTTCCTAGCATATAGCACCAAGCTGGCTCAGAGTGAATGCTCAGCAAATATTTGTTAAATGAATGAATGAAGAAATGGGTGAAATATAATCCTGTTGGATAATAACTGAACCAGGTAGATCTTTTGAGGAATTTTTTAAAGGTAGATTTTTAATTACCTTTCCAAAGATGATTAGTACTAACCTTGGATATGTTTTGCCACAGTTATAGTATATTTTACATATAAAATAACTTAATATTTCATTTTGGATACAGTGCATGCTAATGAAAAATTCATGTTGAAAGCATTTTGTTTGTTTGTTTGTTTGTTTTTGAGATGGAGTCTCGCTCTGTCACCCAGGCTAGAGTACAGTGGCGCGATCTCGGCTCACTGCAAGCTCTGCCCCCTGGGTTCATGCCATTCTCCTGCCTCAGCCTCCCAAGTAGCTGGGACTGCAGGTGCCCGCCACCACGCCCGGCTAATTTTTTTGTATTTTTAGTAGAGAAGGGGTTTCACCATTTTAGCCAGGATGGTCTCGATCTCCTGACCTCATGATCCACCAGCCTCGGCCTCCCAAAGTGCTGGGATTACAGGCGTGAGCCACTTCGCCCAGCCTGAAAGCATTGTTTTTAAATTAACTGCAGTTTACTAAATGAGTAAACCAGTAGTCCGGACTTACTGATAGATCTCATAGTCTTTAACTAGGGCCTCTTATAGGCAATTATGCTACTAAGTTCATTTTCTCTAGTTTACTGAATGTTTAATAGAGAATGGAAATGTAATGGGTAAGTTAAATGAGCCCTCCCCAAAACAGTGTTCAGAACTCTTAGCTTAGAGCAAAAGTCAGCTTTCAAATGTTGAAAAGGTGAATGAAGAATAAAATAGGAAGAATAAAATCAGCGTAAAGAAGTAAAGCGTTCTTTGAGGGCAGTTAAGTATATGCAGTCTTCTGCCCAAGAGATGTTCTCTGTCTCTGCCCCTGTCCTTTAATTTTGGCTTGAATTCACAGGGTTACTGGACTAAGACTGCTTTGTTTGAGATGTCACTGCGAATTAAGGCTTCACTGTCACATCTCTCATAGCTGCCTTGTAACTTCTACATTCCCACTGGTGCCAGGCATGTTCCAAGGCAGCATTCCAAGGTTTAGTGATTTCACCCTGATGTCTCCGCCAATAAAAATAACCAGTTACCATTAAAACGTACCCCACCCATAACTTGATTTTTACATGCCGTTTTATTAAGAAAACTTATCGACAATTTTAGGAGAATTAATACATTAAGTTTATCAGGCTATCAACTGGCCCTTGGAGTAACTTTTGTTCTAAAAGTGGATTTTTCACCTTGGAAGAGAATCTGAGACTCAGCATGTTTATCTATTGAGAGTGGACTTTGTAATAACCTTATTCCTACAGTCGATTCTTTATGACTGGAAATACTCTGTTAAAATGAGAAGCCAGATTATTACCTTAGGGATTTATATTCTAGTAGGACAGATAACAGATACAGCAAGCAAAAGGTCTTTCATTCGTTGAGAAACTAATAATAATTTCTAAATATGTTGTGTTCTAAGAATAAGTCAGAATCCCTTTCTTTTCTACAAAGGGCCTACACAGGGGGTGGAGAAGGAAAATAAGATTTGAGTATTAAAAATTTTCACTTAAATACATTAATGCTATTAAGTGAAATAGCATTTCAGTTAAATGCTAAAAGTTAGCATACATCTTTTTATTGTGTTCACAATAGCCACACTACTATTCCATTTTACTGGTAAGCAGACTGAAGCTTGCAAAAGTTGAGTAGTGTGGTTCCCAGGTGTTCAGCTGGTAAGTCATGCAGAGTCTGAGGTTAGTGGTAAAGGCCTTTCCATTATATTTTTCCATCTCATGTGGAGGAATTCCCTGTGACATTCTTTTCTCTTGTTGAGACTGCCTTATAGCACCCTTAGTCTTCCCAGTAAAAGGTTTTTTTTTGATGATACACAAACATAAAATGAGCCAGGAGTTACTTAGAGTCTTGTGGCACCCACACAATGGAGACTTTCCTAATAGGCTTTCCTGGAGCCCTCCAGAGTGTGCTTAATATACTCCTCACCTTGTGCCTCCCCATGGAGGAGGTCTTAATGGTTTACTATTGAGGAGTGTCTCTGACTCTATGACCACATAGGTCTTTTTACTTCTTTTCCCCCAATATGTCAAGTGTGAAGTGACTGGACCCAATGATTCTTTCTTAGTTGGCATCCCTGACTGTTCTTAGGCTTCTGTTCCTTAAATTCAGACTCTGCAAGAAGTACACTAATGTCATAGAGGAAAATGACTTTTCCACAGTAGCACTGATTTTTCTGTTCCCGAGATTCTTTGATTCTAATGACAGAGTTAAATTTGAACATGGGAGGAAAACTGACTTTAAACAGTTTATGGGGAGAACATCTGGAGATTTAAACTTATGAAAAATTCAGCGTAAGCCAAGAAATTGACTCAGCAGCATTAAAAAGGGAGCTAAGATGATCTTGTATTGCATTAATTAAAATATATTGTCCAGATCAAGAGAAGTAGTAGTCTTCCTGGACTTTGTGTTCATTAGATCATATTTGGAATATTCTGTTTAATTTGGGTCCCAGTTTACTTTGGTGGGAAAGAGCCAGGGGTGATGGCCAGGAAGATGAATGATTTTAAAGCAGTCATGTGAAGACTAGTTGGGAATAGAGGATATTTAGAGAATATAAATATCCTAGAGAAGAGAGGACTTTGGGGATATAGTTGCCGTCTTTAAACAGTTATGTAGTTAATTTGGCAAACAATTTTAGGGTAATAAGAGTAAAAGACACATTTATTGGATATGTACTATCTGCCAGTTAAGTCTTTCACATGCTTTATCTCATTTACTCCTTAAAGCAAGCGTATGGATTGCTGCTAGTCATTGTTACCGCTGTTTTACTCATGAGATCCAGAAAGGGGAATTGATTTGCCTAAGGTTGCATTATGGCAAAGGCATTTTTTTTTTTTTTTTTTTTGAGATGAAGTCTCGCTCTGTTGCCCAGGCTGGAGTGCAGTGGCGCAATCTCAGGTCACTGCAACCTCCGCCTCCCAGGTTCAAGCAATTCTCCTGCCTCAGCCTCATGAGTAGCTGGGACTGCAGGTGTGTGCCACTACGCCCGTCTAATTTTTATATTTTTGGTAGAGCTGGGGTTTCGCGATGTTGGCCAGGCTGCTGTCTTAACTTCTGAGCTGGTGATCCATCTGCCTCGGCCTCTCAAAGTGCTGGGATAACAGGTGTGAGCCACCACACCTGGCCAGGGGTGTAATTTGGAAGTGAAAAAGTATATAGGTTGTTGTTATTCCTGAGAGTAGAATATAATGATAGCTACGTTTATTGAGTGTTGTTATGTTCTAGGCTCTTGTTATGTACTGAAAAAGAAAGAAAAAGTCCGATCTTCATGGAGCGTACATTTTAATAGGAAATTCAGAAGTAAATAAATTAATTAGTTATAAATTTGTTGCTAGTGGTAAGTGCTATGAAGAAAAATAATGTAGGAGGAGGAGAATAGAGGTTGGTAGATACTGAGGATGGTAGGATGATCAGGGAAGACCTCACTGAGAAGAAAATATTTGAACAAAGACTTGAAAAAAATTAGACAGCAAGGTTGGATGGGCATTTGGAGAAAGAACATTCCAGAGAGAAGAGATAGCAGGTAGGAATGAGTTTGGTTTGTTGCAAGAATAGCTAGGTGGTCAGTCTAGTTTGGGCATAGTGAGCAAAGTTGGCAAGGCCAGATCGTGTAGAGTTTTATTTTTTTTTCCAAGCATGATAAGAAGTTGTTGGAGGGCTTTGAGCAAGGGAGTGATGTGATCTGATTTCTAGTTTTTAAAAAAATGCCTCTTATTAGCCAGGCTTTCTGGCACGTGCCTGTAGTCCCAGCTACTTGGGAGGATGAGGCTGGAGGATCCCTTGAGCCCAGGAATTTGAGGCTGTAGTGAGCTCTCATCGTGCCACTACGCTCTAGTCTGGCCAACAAAGCTGAGACCCCATCTCTAAAAAGAAAAAAAAATGCCTTTGGTGTGGAGAATAGACTGGGCTTTGGGCTCAACCCACCACAGCTGTGATCCAGCAATCAGAAAACTGCTGCTGGTGAAATAGCCATCCCACACTTACCAGACACCTAAATAAGGAAACTGTCTACTGCAAAACCTTACTCCTGAGAGAGCTTGTCACTGCTGCAGGAAGAATGGCATCTATCCCTTCTACCTTCCAGATTTCGCTCAAGGCTTTCCAACATTTAAGAAGAGGATGATAGAACAGAGGAGAAGGACAGCTAATGAGGTTGGGGAAAATCTAGGACAAAGAGTGTCCCAGAGGTCAAAGTAAATTAAATATTTCTAAGAGAATGATTAATTGAATCAAATATTGATGGCTGGGGTATGGTGGCTCACGCCTGTAATCCCAGAAATTTGGGAGGCTGAAGGGGAAGGATCGCTTGAGCCTAGGGGTTTGAGACCAGCCTAGGCAACATAGTGAGACCCTGCCTCAGAAAAAAAAAAAGTTGCTGATTGGTTGAGTAATGTGAGGGTTAAGAATTGAAAGCTGGGCCGGGCGCGGTGGCTCACGCCCGTAATCCCAGCACTTTGGGATGCCGAGGTGGGAGGATCACGAGGTCAGGAGATCGAGACCATCCTGGCTAACATGGTGAAACCCCGTCTTTACTAAAAATACAAAAAAAATTTGCCAGGCATGGTGGTGGGCGCCCGTAGTCCCAGCTACTTGGAAGGCTAAGGCAGGAGAATGACGTGAACCTGGGAAGCAGAGCTTGCAGTGAGCTGAGATCGCGCCACTGCACCCCAGCCTGGGCGACAGAGCGAGACTCCGTCTCAAAAAAAAAAAAAAAAAAAAAAAAAAAGAATTGAAAGCTGAATTTAGCAACTTGGAGCTCACTGGTGACATATATAAGAGCAGTTTTGATGTGTGGTAGAAGTGGTACAAAGAAGAATGGAAGTGTTTTCCAACATTTTAAATGATTGAACAATTATAATTATGTGATTGTGAGAATGTGTATAAAAATAGTAACAATAAAGAATTTTACCATATAGTATCCATATGAATCGTGGAGATTGCTATGTGATAAACTTTGCAGTTGAGAATTTTATGATAAATTAGGTGCAGAGTTTAGTGATCCAGTAATCAAGAAAAAGAATGCTCATTAATTATTTGAAATAAAATGTCATTAGTGACAAATCTTTATTGAGAATCTGTTGTTAGTAGACCTTGTGTTACTCTGGCAGTCATCCCCCTCCATTCTGTCAGTTTGAATGGGGAGCTATGCGCAGAATAAACAGTAGCAGAATGAAAATCAGAGAGTTGTTTTATGAGTAGGTGCCCAAAGGAAATGTGCAGTCGCTGAAACTCCCTGGAAAAGGACTGGGTTAAAATAGGGGGATTTAGGCCCAAGGGAACCTCCTACATTACCCCTAAATCTAAATCTTGGCCTCAGCATGCTCAGTCATATTTTTATTTTGGGGTATATGTTGGTGAGGGAGAGAAATGAAGTCCCTTGTCATCTTCTATTATAAAATTTTACATGGTGATATAATTCTGTGTTTAATTATTCTGTATCCCTCAATAGATTTGTGGGGAACAGGGACTCTAGTTTATCTTGCTCACGGTAACAGCCACTGGTGCTTAGCTTGTTCCCTGTCATGGGGCGGGTGTTAAATTTATAAGGAATAATTGAGAGTTTATCAGGCAGTATAAGGAACAGAAGATAACACCTGGGTACCAGCATGTGGAAAGGTGGGGAATGCTTGCCTGACATGTTAAATACATTCTTAGAGATGTAGATCACATTCCTCTGCTCTAGGAAGCATTGTTGGATCTCACGTCATTCCTGTACCCATATTGCACATAGAAAGTATTCTGTGCCCTGGATACTTTGCTTTATTAACCTTACATTGTCGTATAGATACCTCCTTATCTCCTCAATACTAGTCACAACTTTTTTTGATTGCCTGTCATTTGCAAATATTGTGCTAGGTGTTGTATATATTTTATTATTCTATTTAATTCTTTCAGCAACCAGGGGCATTAGGCAAATGAATAAATTGAGGCTCAGGAAAGTTTAACAACTTGTCTAAGATTGTACACTGCTTTCTTAGCACCTTTCGAAAGCTTGAGGCTTCTTCTGTTCCATGGTGTTTTTTAACAGGATACATACTTCAGTAGAATTTGTATGCTTAATGAAAGTCTTTTATACTTTTTTTAAGATCTTACCACAATTCCATTTTTTTGTTGTTGATTATTTGATCAAAGGGCCATGTAATTCTAACACTTCTTGAAACATTGGAGCTGAAAAGTAAGACTGGTGAAATAGCTGACTTTAAATATGGCGTTTTCAAGGCTAAAAATGAGTGTCTAACTTACTGATTCATTGTTTGATAAACTAATATTATAGAACTGTTTTTATATAGAGCAGACAGAAAAAGTTTTATAATTGCTCTGAGAAAAAAATATACTTACTCAAAATGTGCTAAGCATTCCAATTTTGATGCTTCAACACGGAGCTGTCCCCTGTAGCCTTGGAGACCATAACTTCACAGTGCTGGTTTTTAAAGTAAGGTTTTCTTTTGAATGTAAGCAGATTTTGATGGTAGAAAGAAGTTGTCGTGTGGAATTATTCTGTGGAGCCATTTGAATAGACTTGAAACATTGTTTATGCATAAATAAATTCACCACTCTGAAAAGTATTCTGACAAGGCACGGCATGTGTTGGCATCTGCAAGTCAGCCTGTATTGAGTTTTCACTACCCACAAGAGGTGGTGAAAACGATCTCTGGTATAAAGCAAATGGAAAAGGTAAAGTGTTGGGATTTTCTTTCTCTGTCTCTTTTTCTTTCTTTCTTTCTTTTCATTTTTAATTTCTTTTAACCTTTCCTGGGAATTCATCAAAAGTTTCTTTAAAAAATTAAAGTCTAATCTGCATACAATTTTAAAAAAATCAAATTCTAAAATGAAAAGTAAAAGTTCTCGTTCAACCCTCCCAACCTTGACCCAGTCACAGTCCTTAGTAATAATCAACTTTCACACTTCCTGTTTTCCCTTATGATGGTTATCATTAAAACATGAAACAATGTACTTTGTTTCTATTATTTAATACATAAACATTAAATAGTGATTTGGCTTTGGACAGTGAAAGATGAGGAATTTACCACATTTATAATACCTGCCATCTTCTCTCTCTCCCTCTACCTCTGTGTTTTTGTTAGCTATCTCATTTTTACATTATCAAGTTTAAAAAAACTTTACCTGTTGCTATGTTGTTATAATCAGCTCCTGTGCTTTGTCTATAGGATAACTTTAGAAGTTGAGCCACAGACGAACACCCTTCATAATATTACTATAGACAGAAGTAGTGAAATGTGCTAACGCTGGAAGAATTTCCCAAGAATCAAGGTCCAGTGGTCCAATGGACGGTTTGTCTTTTTTTTTTCTTTTTACCACAAAGACCTGATTTTTTTCTCATTGGATATGTGAATTCCAACCTTCTTTTTGAATAACATTTAGTATGGTGCTTGAAAATTCAAACAGAATAGTGCCTCATTTATTTGGCAATATCAATTTATAACAGCCAAACAGTAATCCAAAAGTTAGCATTAAAAATCCACTAAGCAAATTGGAAAGGAAGAACTCAAATTATCTTTGTTTGCAGATTATATGATCAATCTTTATTTATTTATTTATTTATTTATTTATTTTTTCTTTTGAGATGGAGTCTCACTCTGTCATCAGGCTGGAGTGCAGTGGCGCGATCTTGGCTCACTGCAACCTCTGCCTCCCGAGTTCAAGCGATTCTCCTGCCTCAGCCTCCCGAATAGCTGGGACTACAGGCGTGCGTCACCATGCCCAGCTAATTTTTTGTATTTTTAGCAGAGACGGGGTTTCACCATGTTGGCAAGGATGGTCTCGATCTCCTGAGCTCATGATCTGCCCGCCTTGGCCTCCCAAAGTGCTGGGATTACAGGCGTGAACCACTGTGCCCGGCCCAGATTATATGATCTTATGTTTGGAAAATCCTCAAGATTCGACCAAAAAAACTGTTAGAACTGATAAACACATTCAGTAAAGTTGCAGGATACAAAATAAACACATACCAAAATCAGTTTCTATATGCCAACATGAACAATCTGAAAAAGAAATCAAGAAAGTAATCCCATTCACAATAGCTACAAATAAAATCAAATATCTAGGAATTAACTAAAGACTTGAAAACTCTGCAGTGAAAACTACAAAACATTAATACAAGAAATTGAAGCAGGCACACAAAAATTGAAAGATATTCCATGTTCATAGACTTAGAAGAATTAATATTGTTGCAATGTCTGTTCTGCCCAAAGCAACCTACAAGTTTAATGCAATTTCTATCAAAATATCAATGACATTCTTCACAGAAATAGAAAAAATAAAACTCCTAAAATTTATATGGAACCACAAAATACCCAGAATAGCCAAAGCTATCCTGAGCAAAAATAACAAAACTTCAGGAATCACATTACCTGACTTTAAATTATACTACAGAACTGTAGTAAACAAAACAGTATGGTACTGGCCTAAAAGCAGACACATAGACCAGTGGAACAGAATAAAGAACGCAGAAATAAATCCATACATCTACAGTTAACTCATTTTTGACAAAGGTGTTAAGAACATACATTGGAGAAAGATCAGTCTCATCAATAAATGATGCTGGGAAAACTAGATATTCAAATGCAGAAGAATGAAACTAGACCACTATCTCTTGCCGTATAAAAAATTAAATCAAAATGGGTTAAAGACATAAATCTAAGGCCTAAAACTGTGAAACTATTAAAAGAAAATATTGGGGAACTCTCCAGGACATTGGAGTGGGCAACAATTTTTTGAGCAGTACCCCACAAGCACAGGCAACCAAAGCAAAAATGGACGAATGGGATCACATCAAATTAAGAAGCTTCTGCACAGCAAACAATCAATAAAGTGAAGGCACAACCTAGAGAATGGGAGAAAACATTTGCAAACTACCCATCTGACAAGGAATTAATAACCAGAATATATAAGGAACCCAAACAACTCTATGGGAATAAAATCTAATAATCCGATTTAAAAAGAGCATAAGATCTGAATAGACATTTCTCAAAGGAAGACATATAAATGGCAAACAGGCCTATGAAAAGGTGCTCAGCATCACTGATCATCAGAGAAATGCAGATCAAAACTACAATGAGATATTATCTCACCCTAGTTAGACTGGCTTTTATCCAAAAGATAGGCAATAACAAATAATGGTGAGGAGGTGGAGAAAAGGGAACCCTTGTACACTGTTAGTGGAAATGTAAATTAGTACAACCACTATGGAGAATATTTTGGAGATTCCTCAAGAAAACTAAAAACTGAGCTATTACATGATGTAGCAATCTCACTGCTGGGCATATAGCCAAAAGAAAGGAAATCAGTTTATCAAAGAGATACCTGTACTCCCATGTTTATCACAGTAGCCAAGATTTGGGAGCAACCTAAGTGTCCATTAGCAGATGAATGCATAAATAAAATGTGATACATATACACAATGGAATACTATTCCGCCATTAAAAAAATGAGATCCTGTCATCTATAACAACATGGATGGAACTGGAGGTCATAATGTTACGTGAAATGAGCCAAGCACAGAAAGACAAACATCACATGTTCTCACTTATTTGTGGGAGCTAAAAATTAAAACAACTGAAGTCATGGAGATAGCAAGAAGTATGGTTACCAGAGGCTGGGAAGGGTAGTAAAGTAGGGAGTGGTAGGGAGGAAGTGAGGATGGTTAATGGGTACCAAAAAATAGTAGAAAGAAAGAATAATACCTAATACTTGCTAGTACAAACAAGATGACTATAGTAAAAAATAATTTAATTGTACATTTAAAAATAACTAAAAGAGTATAATTGGATTGTTTATAACACAAAGGATAAATACTTGAGGTGATGGATACCCCATTTACCCTGTAATTATTATTACTTATTGTGTGCCTGTATCAAAATTTATCATGTAATCTGCAAACATATACACTTACTGTGTGCCCACTAAAATTAAGAATAAAAAATTTAAATAAATAATAACTCCATAGTTACAAAAAAATCCACTGAGCAGCAAAAACATCTCATACCTAAAATGTTCTACATTTTATGCCTAGTAAGAATCCATAGGCCTCATTCAGAAGCTGTTTACTCTTATTTTGTGTGTCATTCTACAAATCATGATCTAGTCTCCAAGTCCGTAACAGATTAAATGTTATAATTTAGTGAAGCTACAGGCAGGAACATTGAAAGCCCCAAGAAATGTCATGTGGGAATCTCATAGAGAAGAAAGGCAGTCTGTGCATATTACCCTGAATGTGCCTGATCTTGTCTGATCTTAGAGGCTAAGCAGGGTTGGGCCTGGCTAGTGCTTAGATGGGGGAGGAAAGGCAGACAAAATATTAAACGCTGACTATACAATTTAAAAGGTATTATGATGTAGGGCTGTATGATACTGGGCATAATGATGCTCTAATGATCATCAACCTTTACAAAAAGAATCATTATTTTTATTGTACAGTGTTAGAAGACAGGGAAGTAAGTAGTCATTGAGGATATATTCCTATCCAAAATGGTTAAATTTTGAAACATTGTTCATACAATTAAAAAAGATAAGCATATGATACAGTTATCTGGAAAGTTAATTTGTGTGGGAGCTCTTCTCTGAGGTCAGTGGAATTGTGTATTTATTATCACATTTGTGACATGAATAGGAATTGCTTTGTTATTAAAAACTCATTCTCAACAAATTAGCTATTGTGTGAATTATTACTGGGAGACAGCTGTTGACTTTGTTGTGAAATATGTCAGCTAGGAAAAAAGGCAATCTCTCTCTCTCTCTCTCTCTCTGTCTCTGCTATATCAGTGGATTGACCATTATTTCCACAGATCAAAAGATTGGACAGGCTGCCACTGGGGATAAGGGAATATGCTTCCTTGTGGAAGAGTCTTGGTTTGGGATACTGCTACCTTAATACTCCCTGCCTTTATTTCTTGAGTATTTTATGTCTTTTTCCTTGGAAATACTTCCAAACTTAAACATTACAAAAATCGTATAAAGAGCTTTCCCCCCGCTAACCGTTTGAAAGTAAATTAGAAAGATGATCCCTTAGTACTCCCAAATAAATCATGGATATTTTCTACAAATACGAACATCCTTCTAGATAACCATAGTATGCCCATTAAAACCAGGACATTAACCTTAACATGTTACTGGCATGTCATTCATCCATCCATTCAAGTTTCTTCAGCTGTCTCAGTGTCCTTTATAACTAAAGGATTCCATCTAAGACCACAAATTACATTTACTTGTCATGTATCTTTACTCTTTGTCAATCTGAAATAATTTCTCAGTCTTTCCTTAAGATTTTCGAAGAGTTTTAGGCCGGTTAATTTGTAATGTTTATCAATTTTGGTTTGTCTGATGTTTCCTTATGAAGAGAGAGATTCAAGTTATGCATCTTTGGAAGGAGTAATGCGGAAGCAATATCGTATTGTTTTTGCATCCTGTCAGAGGGGACACATTTTGATTTGTCCTATAGCTAGTGATATAAACTTTGAAGCCTTAATTAGTGTCTACCATGTTTCTCCTCTGTGAAGTTAACCTTTTAGACTTTGCAATCAGTAAGTATTTGTGGGGAGATACATTTTTAGATGATAAATGTCTCGTTTTTTAATCAAATCTCTGTCCACTAGTTTTGGCACACATTGATGTTTCTTGGCTAAATTAATTTTTTTAAATGATGGTTGCCAAATGGAATGGTTAATTCAGTTCTCTCTTCTACATTTATCAGTGTGACATTCCATTTTAAGGAAAAGCTTTCAGCTTTTTCTGTTTATTTGTAACAATGTGGACACATGGATTCCTGTTTTATCCAGTGAATTATTATCTGGTAGTATAAGTATTTATTTTGATACTCAAATCACTCCAGATTTGGCCATGGGAATCTCTTCAATCTGGCTTCTGTGTTCTTAAGACATATTTCCATCACTCTTTGAGTATGTCCTTACTTTCTGGCATAATATATTACAGGCTCATATTCCCTTTGCCTCTGGATTAGAATTAGTCATTTCTTCAAGGAGTTTTGTTTTGTTTTGGTACAGAATAATAATAATAAAAAAAACCACTGTTGATTGACTTAAACATTTCTATTTTTTAGAGACAAGGTCTTGCTGTGTCTCCCAGGCTGGAGTGCAATGGCCTAATCACAGTTCCTCAAACCCAAGGGATTCTCTCATCTCAGCCTCATGAGTAGCTGGGACTACAGGCTCAGGCCATCATGCCTGGCTGATTTAAAATTTTTTAGAGATGGGGTCTTGCTATGTTGCCCAGGCTGGTCTTAAAGTCCTGATCTCAAGTGATCTTCTGTTCTCAGCCTCCTGAGTAGCTGACAGGCCACCGAGGTCCAGTTAATTAACTTTTAAAGCAATTTAAATAATAAGAAAAGTTTTTAGGCTGGGCGCGGTGGCTCATGCCTGTAATCCCAGCACTTTGGGAGGCCGAGGCGGGCGGATCCTGAGGTCAGGAGTTTGAGACCAGCCTGGCCAATGTGGTGAAACCGTCTCTACTAAAAATACAAAAATTAACTGGGCATGGTGGCGGGTGCCTGTAATCCCAGAGGAACCTGGGAGGCAGAGGTTGCAGTGAGCCAAGATCACGCCACTGCACTCCAGCCTCAGCGACAGAGTGAGACTCTGCCAATATAGTTACCATTTCTGGTGCTCTTCATTTCATTTATTTTCATCTGGTATCATTTTCCTTATGTCTGAAGTATTTCCTTTTGCATTTCTCACGGTGCCTTTCTACTGGTAATTGAACTCTTTCAGTATGTCTGAAAACATCTCTATATCATCTTAGTTTTTGGAAGATGCTTTCATTGGGCTTGGAAATCTAGGTTACGGGTTTTTTATGTCTTTTACTTCTTTAAAGATGTTGCTCCACTGTTTTCTAGCTTATATTGTTTCCAGTGAGAAATCTGTCATTCTAGTATCCTCTACTTTATCTAGTGTGTCTTTTTTTCCTTGGGCTGCTTCGTCACTGTTGCAAGGCAATTTGATTCTATATACCTTGGCATAGTTTTCTTTGTGTTTTTCATACCTGGTATTTGTTGGTATTCTTGGATCTGTGGGTTTGTAATATTCATCACATTTGGATATTTTGCAACCATTAATTATTCAAGTATTATTTTTCTGTCTCCTCCTTCATTATTTTCCCCTTCATGAACTCCATCTAAATGTATATTGGGCCTCAAGAAGTTGTGCTATCACACACTGATGCCTTTTGTTTTTGTTTTAGTCTTCCTCTGTTTTTCATTTTAAATAGTTTCTACCCAAATGTTCACTGACATTTAGTATATCATCAGGTTTACTCTTTTTCTTGTAATAACTAATTTGTTCATCCATCCTTTAAAAATATGTGTGTGTGTGTATATATATATGTATACACACACACACACATATATATATTTTTCTCATTTCAGACATCATGATTTCCTTTTTTTTTTTTCAGTTAGCTTTCTCAGATTAAACAGACATTGTGATTTTCATCTCTGAAAGTTCAATTTCGGTTTTTCAAAAATTTTCAGTGTCACTATATGTTCAGTCTATTTTCTGGCTTTTAAACATATAAATTATAGTTGTAATAACTGTTTTAATGGCCCTATCTACTGATTCTATCATCTCTAGCAATTTTGGATCAGTTCTGATTGATTTTGCTGCTCATTTTGGATTGTATTTTCCTGCTTCTCTGCATATATGGTCATTTTTAATTGGATGTCAGGCATTGTAAATTTTACCTTATTGTTGGATATTTTTGTGTTCCTATAAATATTCTGGAAACACAGTTATCTTATTTGGAAAAATTTTCTTCCTTTCAGTTCTTGCTTTTACGCTTCCTCGGCCTGTACTAGAGCAGCATCAAGTCCAGGATTAATTTTACCTACCCCTGAAGCAAACCTCTTCTGAGTACTTTATTGCGTGGCCCATCAGTTATGGGCCATACTCTGGCTGTCAGGAATAGGCCCTGTTCCTGGTCCTGTGAAATCTCTGCTTATTGTTTCTTCTGTCTAATCCTTTTAGGTTGTCCTTTTGCTGGCCTTGGATCATTTCCTCAGATGATTCACTGATCAGTACTCAGCTGAATATTTGAGTGTGACCCTCTGCAGATCTCTGGAGTTCTCTGTGTGCAGTTCTGTCTTCTTCAGTACTATGCCCTGAGAACTCTCACACTCATGGCTTCCCTGGACTCCCAAATCTTTCTTCTCCAGTACTGTGCCCTGAGAACTCTTACACTCATGGCTTCCCTGGACTCCCAAATCTTTCTTCTCCACTCAGGTAGATCACCTTATTCTGTTGGGATCCCCATCCCTACTCTGAAGCCTGGAAACTTTGCCCAAGCATTAAGCCGAGGCAATTGTAGAGCTCTCCTCATGTGTTTCTCTACTCTCAGATGTTACTACAAGTTGTCTGGTGGCCAGTCTTAAAATCTATCCTCTCATATGTTTTCCTAGGGTTTTTTTTTTTTTTTAAAGTTATTTCAGATGGGATTACATGCAGTCTCTGTCACTATTTTGGCCAGATGTGGAATAAATTTTGCTGGTTCTTAACATTTTGATGTCCTGAAGATCATTTTAGTATCTTCGGGGTAAAAAATGAATTTTCTCTGCACTGTAGTGTAAGGTGTGGACCATACCTTGCTACCTCTGTATCATTTTCTTTGTCCCCTTTGTTCTTGTTGAAACTTGAACCAATCTTGTGGGAAGCTGACTATGGGCCAGGCAGAGTAGAATGGGAGTTAGATTCATATGATCTGATTCCTTACCATAGAGAACTCAGAGCTTAGAGTTACATAATATCCTCTAAATCATAGCTCTTAAATTGGTAGAACTGAGTTTTGAACCATATCTTTTGGCCTTCCCGTTGAATGTCTTTTTCACTATAGCAGTGTTCTTGTATAACCCCCTATACATACACGTACATAGACTCACACATATGCATACATACACACACACATACACACCCTGTATAATTCAGGAAGCCTCATGAGCATATAGTCTAAAGTTTTCACCGCCTTCAGATTGCTTTTTGCTTATCAGTGAGTCAAAGGCTTGGGAGGCATTTGAGAATGTGTGAGGCTGGTAATGAACCAGAGGTCCAATGGGATGAAAAGGGAGGAAAAAGGAGAGTGTGGTGTTTTATTTTTTGGAACAGACTTCAATAATTGTAATTACTAGTATGCTGGTAGAAACTTGCCTTTGGAGACACTGTGGTAATTTTGATTTATGTCCAGTTAAAACTGCAACAAAACTGCCAATACAGAAAGAATTCTGTTTGCTCATTTTCTTCAGATAGTAGGCCAAATGGAGAAATTCGTTAAGCCAATCCTGAAACACTATACCAAAAACTTAAATGAGCAAATTTAATCACATGTATTGGCAATAGGGGATTCCATGAAAATGTTTCAACTTCTGGCAGCAACTTTTAAACTTTCTAATTTCAGTAATAAGGCTATTTGCATAACTCTAAATGTAGCAGGCAAATGGTACAAAGAAGAAAGAAGACAGTGTGGTGTAGACAAAGAAGGGAACTGGAAATTAAGAAGCTTGGCCTTTAGTCCTAGCTTTCTAAACTGGCATAGCTTTGAGACATTGGACAAGTCATTGAATCTTAACTGTGGTTTCATTTTCATATTTAAAACGAGAGCATTGAATTAAAAGACTTCTAAAATAACTCCTAGTACTAACATTATCATGGTCCTTTGACTATAAAGGTGACCTTAATTGACATGAGTCAGTTTTCTAGTTATTTCTAAAACTAATAACATTTTTAAAAAATGATTTACTATACCATCACATTTTCTGTTCTACTTAAAAGGTCATTATCCAGTTTGATTGCCTTGTAATTCACAAAAATTTAGCCCAGATTAATTTTAATGATTCCTAAAATACCAAGTCGTCTAGCAGAGGTAGAGATTTGCCATTATAGAGGATATCCGGTGATGGTACCACAGATTTTGTGGAGAACTCCCCAAGTGCTTTTGGACAGTGGCATTCTTGCTGGAATGAATATGTAGGTTGTAAGGGGATAGTAATAATTAGAATCACTGCTAATATTTGAGTATTTATCAAGTGATAAAACTGTAGATGTTTTTGAAGTATTTAGTTATCAGAATAAACCTTTGAAAAGATGTATGATTTTTATCCCCATTTTGCAGATGAAGCACGGGAAAGTCAGGTAACTTTCACAAGTTACCTATGAACTTTTGGTTAATGGTTAATAAGCAACTGAGCTGGGATGGAACCATCACTGGCACCGCAGCCTACCTTCCTAAACACTACACTATGCTACCTATTATATTTATAAAAGTCAAATGTATCAAATTGCCTGATGTATTTCCACAAGTAGACATCATTAATTGTGAAAATTCTGCCTTCAAAAAAAGTCCTATGACATTATTACTAAATTGTCTGTCATTCTGAACTGTTTGTTACCATTCTGCAAAAAAAAAAATGAGGCAGTTGTGCCAAAATGTTTTCAGCAATATGCTTAATAAGCACATTGTTGAGTTCAGCTGACATTTTGTAGCAAGATTTTCTCAGTGAAGGAAGAAGTCATTCACACTTGAGAGCAAACTGCATAAAAATGCCCTTCTAACTTTGCTTTCATGAGCTACCCAAAGTCTGTGTAAACCCAAGAATATGGATGAAACCAACTGTTACTGTTCAAATTTTTGTTGTTGTCTGTACTTCTCCATATCTTTATTATTAATTTCCCTGGAAATCAGAACTTTTCTAAAACTGTAAGATATTTAAAAATCTTAAAATGTATTTTCCTTACTATAAAGCCTTCTTTAAAGTTACTCATTACTACAGGTTGAGCATCCCTTAGCCAAAATGCTTGGGACTAGAAGTTTCTCAGGTTTTTTTTTTGTTTGTTTTTTGTTTTCGTTTTTGGAATATTTGCATTATACTTACTGGTTGAGCATCTGAAATCCCAAATGCTCCAGTGAGCATTTCCTTTGAAGGAAATGTTGATCCACTTGTTTATGCTCAAAAAGTTTTGAATTTTGGAGCATTTTTGAATTTTGGATTTTCAAGCTAGGGATGTTCAACCTGTATCACCATATCTGACATCCCCCCCTCCAACCTGATATTGTTTCCTTTGGTGCAAAGTTTCAGAATCAAATTAAGGAAATGTCATGTTTCCACAGATGAGTTCTCTGAAAAACTTCCTCTTACAGTGAAAGTCATAGTCCAGGAGAACTTTAGATGCGGAACTTCAGGGCCAGGTGGAAAGCCATTATGAGCTGTTGCATTGGCTCTCTTATGATCATAAGCCTGAAAGTACAGAATCCTGGAAAAGGAGGCCTCTCTCTGCACCCATGTAATTTTTAAAAAGGAGAAAATGATATGAAAAGTGCTAAAGCTTGATCATAAAAGATCAGAGCAGTGAAAACAAATGACAATGAATAACGAGTACTAGAATTAAAAATGCAAGGCATTTTAAAGAGATGGGGTGCCAATTATAATTCAGTTTTGAATACTACCTTGCAAAAGAACTGTTTTTGAAAATAGTTAAGGGAGAAAATATCTGAATTGTTGAATAAGTTCCCCCTATTTATTCCTGGTAAACTTCAATCCCATCTTACTGCTTCATTCTAAGTTCTTGTGGAGTGTGAATATCAGGAATTTTCTGACCTTCAAAGAGGAACTTGAATAATTTCATTGGAACTCTGTGTATTTTTTGATAGTATGATTCTTTGAGTTTCTTGGGATGTGTTGTCATTTTTACCTTGCAGTGAACCTCACTATTGTCCTATCTAATAACTTTGAATAAAATATATATTTTTTCTTTCTTGTCCCTGAAGTCCATGGTGGAAGCTTTTGCCTCTTGTTTAGACGTGGTGATGGTGGCTTTTCTTTCGGATCTCCACAAACAGCAAATTCACAGCGGAAGAGTCTTTCTCTCTGAGATTTACAAATCCATGTTTTTTCTTCACAGCTCAACACCACTGCTTTCTGTTAAGATGTAAAGAAGTCTAATAATTTCTTTTTCAAATGCCGTTCTGATGAAACCTGAGTAGTTAAAAAATACTATTTAAATTACAATTTAAAAATTATACAATTATTAAGTATATATTAAACACTTGCTAAGTGTGCAGCTGTTTATCAGACGCAATACAGGAGGGGATACAAAGGAAGAAGACAAGAAGCGAATTGTCTAGTTGAATAAGATTTAGCTTGTGGAAGAATTAGTGTCAAGATAAATGTATTCAAGTGCTGAACTTCATGGTACATACGCTTACTGAGTAAAGTAGCATGAAAGGTCCTTCGTATCCTTAGTTTATGAGCCTTAAAACAGATTTAGAAAAAGGAAAAGCCAACTAGACACAGTGGTGTGCACCTATAGTCCCAGCTACTCGGGAGGCTGAGACAGGAGGCTCACTTGAGCCCAGCAGTTTGAGGTTACAGTGAGCTATGATGATACCACTGCACTCCAATCTGGGTGACAGAGCGAGATCCTGTCTCTAAAAAATAAAATAAAAAAGGTCCCACCTCCCAATACTATGGCAATTAATTTCAACATGAGTTTGGGAGGGGACAAATATTTATACTATAGCACCTATAAAATCATCATGGCCTACACCCTCCCACCCCCACTTTGGTAGCGTTTTTAGTTTCTTTGTAGTTATCGATCTATTCTGGTTTTCAACCTCTTATTGAGACAATTTGGTAATTTATAGTTTGCTAGAAAATCATTCACTTTTCCTGTTTTTTTTTTAATTTATTGGCCTAAAGTTGTATATAATATTCCTTTTAAATTGTAAAAATCTTGTCCATATCTGTAGTTTGTTTTGTTTATTGTTTCTAATTCTGAAGTGCTTTTCTGTGTACTTCCTCAAGTGTGTTTATTGTATAATGAATACATTTTAAGTTAAACTTACTAAAATGCACATGGATAGTATTATGAAAAAATCTGGGAATGATTTAGCTTGCTTTTATGCCAAATGTGGTTCTTCTTGCCTGAAATGAGTTAGTTGAGATGTAAATTGGAAATGCGAAGAGTTGATTATTGTTCTATAACTGTTGCTTCATCAGTGTTGTTAGTTTTTGAGGGTATGCATATCCTGGTTAGACTTGATGCGCTAATTATCACATGCTTTCACACCACCTACCATCTCCTCAATAGAACTTTCCCACCCACGATGCTATTTACTTTTCCATGAAAGTAGGTTAATTTTGTAAGTATTTATAAGCAATAGTATTGTCTTATTTGATGCCATTACCATGAGATTGTGTTCTTCCCAACTATGTGCATGGTCTAGAGAGAGGAATGTAGAAGCAGGCTTTTGGGTAGACTCCTGGTCTTTTGGGAAACTATCATATTTAATAAATCCATCAACAAGTATTTGAGTGATTCCCATGTGCCTTAGACTGCTGTAGGTGCTGTAGAGATGCAGAGAATTTATTAGGCATTTAAAGTCTATAGCACTGTAACTCTGATCAACCTTTCCAGCCTGCCTCTCATGATATTGCTCTTGTGCCCTCTTTGTTTTATAGCACACAACTCACTTTCTGTTCTGAACGTGTAATGCACTCTGCTTCCTTAATGACTTTGAAAAGCTATTCCCAATACCCTAAACAGCAGTTCCCTCGCATACAGCTGTCAGAGTCTTAGCTACCCTTCCTTCATATTGGAGCTTAAATCCTGTCTCCTTTAGTGAGCCTTTCCCAAGAACAAGTTATCTTAGACTAATGTATCCATTTTGCAAGGGTACTTAGATTTGTAGATACAGATAACTTCAATAATGTGTTTGATAAGGTATGTCAGGATAGCTTTGGGAGCGAGATGAAGAAGTGTAAGCTAAATGACAGAAAAGATAGGTCGATTGGTAACTACTTGATGACTTGCTATCTAGAGGGAAATTTTTAAACGCATGGCGTAGGGCTCTGCTATTGACCTAGTCTTTTTCAACATGTCCATTCATTTGATTACTTACCTGCCAAATGTTTATTCAGTACTGCATGCTGGAAACTATGCAATATGATGGGTATACAGTGGTGATCAAGGGAGACACGGTTTTTCCTCTTGAGAATACCACAATCTAAGCCTTTGAACAAAGATATAGAAAATTGACTAAGTTAATGCAGCGGTAACGTGGAGCTTATAGAGGCGGCGATTATTGCATAACAGAGTTAGTAAATAAGATCTCTGGGGACTGGAAAGATAGAATTATATTCAGCTCATCTTAAATTTTAAGATAGAATTTAATTGTGAAAAGAATATAGTCTTATACTTGAGTCCTAAAACCAACTGTATGAGAAGAGGGAGGCTTGGCATATGGGCAACAGTCTGAGTAAAAAAAGACACAGAACCTTTAGTCAGTAGTCAAGTCAATATCAATAATCAGTGAGATATGACTGCCAGAAAATGTTGGGTTATTAAATTGATAGACATGTAGTATCTACAATGAGAAATGATCAGTCTTTTCTGGTTTACAAACATTAAAAAATGTTCTCAAGGCAGTTTCCCAGGAGTTTTTCTATGCTTGATATACATCTAAAAAAAATAATCACTGAATAAATATTGCATAGAATCTGAGAAAAATAGAATCAGAGAAATCTTAAAATAATCATTTTTAATTCCGTGGGTGTCTGTTGTGCTCTGGGGGGTTAAGAGAAGGGTGAGATGTGCCCCTCTGTATTTCTGAGGAAGGAAAGGGAGTAATCTTTATTACAGTCTGTTACTGAAGGTCTGTATATACAAAGTACTATGGGGAAGCTCAGGAGCACAGACATTACCAAGGTATAGGCCTAGGTTTTCAAGGAGTGTGGAATCCACTGCTGGAGAAAGCCAGAAAACAAATGATTATAGCATGATATGAAGTCTAGATGGAGCATGCTCCCAGTGCTGTTGAGGGAGACCACAACCCTTACCAAATATTGACTATTCCTGGGCTCCTACTTGAGTTCTTCCTCTTCCAAAATGAGTTTGTCTGTTTTGTACCTACAGGTGCCTGGTCTTTTCGCATTGCAGCCTACATACATGACATCTCTTGGTCAGGCCTCCAAATGACTTATTTATTTGCTTTGAGAGTAAAGCTCCTTAGCCTAACATACCAGGTTTTCATAATCTGACCTCTGCCTGCCTTTTTACCTCATCTCTTGCCATCCTCTCCCATATGACCCTGTGCTCCAGCCTTGCTAAGCTGCTTACCGTTCCTGAAAATGTTAGGGTACCTTTTTTTGTTTTTGTACTTGTTTTTGCTTTTGTCTGTAATATCTTTCTCCCTTTTTATCTAGCTAATTCCTACTTTTCCTTCAAATGTTGGCTCAGTGTTTACCCCCTCCAAGAAGACTTTTGCTTCCACTTGACCCTACCCCTAGAATAGATGCTCCTTTTTTATGTTCAGCCCTTACCCGATGCATGCCTGTATTGTAGCCTGTATAATGCTATTATGATTGTTTACAAACCAAGTTGTCTACAAAGTTTGAGCATTATGAAGATAATGCTCTGATCTCTGTATTTTTACTACTTAACAGAGGGCATGGTGAACATTTAGGCCTTCAATAAGTGTTTATTACATGAATATGTAAATAAATGGTGTATTTCTAGAGAGCACAGACTGTCCGCAATGTTTTTTTCCGTAACACTAGACTCAGTATTAGCAACATAGAAAGTGCTCAATGTGAAGACAGGATGAATGAATAAATTTAAAGATACGTTAGCCATGATCAGATAAGGAATTAGGCTAAAGATTTATAATGTGAAGGTGTTATTTTGACTAATGTGATAATGTGCTCAGTAAATGGAATCATGAAGAGATGGCTTTGAAAGAAGGATAATTAATATTTGGATTGAAAGAATGTATTAGTTTTTGATTGCTGGATAATAAATTACCACAAATTTAGTGGCTTAAAATAATACCTGTTTTATTGTCTCACGATTTCTTCTTTAGGCCGGAAATTTGGGAACAGCTGACTTGGTTCTCTGCTTATGGTCTCATGTGGCTGAAATCAGTGTCAGCTGTGCTGTGTTCCTTTCTGGAGCTCAGGGTCCTTGTTTAAGCTCCCATGGTTTTTGGCAGAGTTCACTTCCTTGTGGTTTATAGGACTCAGCCTCTTGTTCTCTTGCTGATAGTGGTCTGAGGGCCGCTGTCAGCCCCATTGAGGCCATCTGCAGTTTCTTGCCACGTGGCCCACTTTATAGGCCCTCTCGTGCTTCAAATCTCTTCTTTAGGAAGGGCCAGTCCCTTTTAAGGGCTTACGTGGTTAGAGCAGACCTACCCTCTGTATTAGTCAGCTTGGACTGCCACAACAAAATACCAGTCTGGGTGGTTTTAACAACAGACATTTATTTTCTCAGAGATCTGAAGGCTGGAAGTCTGAGATCAAGGTGCCAGCATGGTTCAGTTTCTGGTGAGGCTCTCTCCCTAGCATACAGATGGCCACCTGCCTGTTGTGACTTCATATAGCCTTTCCTTCTTGCATGCGTGTGGAGAGGGAGAGATCTTTTTCTCTTCCTCTTCTTTTGAGGCCACCCTATGACCTCATCAACTTTAATTACCTTCTGCAAGTCTTGTTTCCAAATATAGTCACATCAGGAGTTAGGACACTTCAACATGAATTTGGGGTGGGGAATGGAGGGATACAGTTCAGCCTATAGCACCCAGCTAATCTCCCTTTTGGTTAACTCAAAGTCAACTGATACGTGACCTTAATTATAGCCCCCCAATTCCTTCACCTTGTAAAGTAACATTTCTGGGAGTAATATCCTATGGTGTTCATAAGTCCTGCTAATAACCAAGAGGAAGGGATTATGCAGAGAATGGGAATCTTGGGGTGAAATTTTAGAATTCTGCCTACCCCAAAGATAGTGGGATAAAATGCAGCCCCAGATTTAGTTGAGATTTGAGTTATATTGTGAATAGAGTCGTAGAATAATGGAAGAGAAAAGCACATAGCAACCTCATATATAATGGGAGGAATACTGAGCTTGGACACATATATTTGGAAGGTTTAACCTAAATAATGTGTCTGTGAAAAAGCACTTTGGAAACTAAAATTATTTAACATGTAAGGTGTTACTGATGCCAAGGTTTGTGGGGAGATGATGACAAGATTAGCTTGGGAACGACGGGTTTGTGGGTGGGAAATAAGGAAGCAGTGAAGACCATAGGCTTTGGAGTTAAACCTGGGTTTAAATAGTGATTCTGCCACTTACCAGCTTCAGTTTTCTCACAGGTAGAACGGGAATGATTATGTCTATGGACTTTTGTGAGAATTAAATGAAATATCCATTTCAAGTTTTTAGCTTAGTGCCAGGCACATAGCCAGCACTAAATAAATATGTATTCATTCACCAAAGAATTATTAAATAAATATATTCTGTGTGCCAGGCACTGTATTAGGCCTCAGGTTTCTGGTAAATATTAATACTATTGTGCCTGAGCTAGATTTCATTGGACTTTGAATTGCCAGGCTAAAACAACAGAGTTTAAATGTTTATTTAAATTGCCCTGGGCTGTTTTCAAGCAAAGAATAACATCTAATCTTAGATTTTTAGAATTTGTGATTATTTGGTGCTAGTACATGGTGGTTTTTTTCTTTTGTATAAAGAGCTCAAATTTGCCTGTAGTCATTCTAATTATTGATACACTAAGACTTAAAAGATCTCCATACCTCTTATGTCATTGTTTTGATTTTTTGAAGGACACTATTGAAATCTGTGTTTTAGGAGAGCATTCTGATGGCAGTGTTCCAAATGGATTGAAAAGGGCAGAGATTAAAAAGGAAGGCCTTTTATTAATGCTGAACCAGGGTGCTTACAGTGGGAATGATGAAAAGGAAATTACGTGGATAAGAGCATTGGGAAAGAAGAATCAATAGGTTTAGGTGATTGAACACAGGAAGTATGAGTGAGGGAAAAGGCAGCGCTAGTATAATGTGATGTCAGTTCTGGAGCACTGCAGTGATTCATGACTATCATGGAGTGGATTTATTTGATAAAATTTATTTGAATAGGTGGATTTATTTGAATGGAATTCTTTAAAAAATGGAAAATGCATTTAGTGTAGAAACATGTAGATCACGCCTTTTTAGACACCAGAAAAATCCTTTTATCATTGATGGACGATGTTATCAACATGACTAGAAGTACATATATGTTAATTACCCATAGATACATAATGAAAGGAACTGTGCAGGCAACCACACACTAGCTGTTAGAGGGCCTAGAGTATCTAAAAGGTTAGTGTCCATCAGAGAAGAAGAAAGATAAAGTGGTGAGGTACTAGATGCATTAGCACGAATCTTTGAAATTGTAAGTTTATGGATTGTGATATTTCTAGTTGTCTCTAAGGAAATATAATTTTAGATGTGTATAAGGCAGGCATTCTGGATGCTGTTGGGGAAGATAAACTACAATTAGTAAGCGAGCAAGTGAAGAACAGGGATTCTTTGGTACTAAGAACAGAATACAATTGAGAAGAATAAGAGTTGAAGCTAAGAAACCAATTAGGGGCTATTGGCTAGGTGGCAGTCTATCTGGGATGAGGTGAACGGATTTGAAATGGCTTTAATTAAGTCCTTGCTGCTAAATACGTAGAAACTGTCTAGGCCTTAGGTTGCTTGATTTTTGTGACAGTGGTCATTCCTCCCTCGAGATGTGCTGTTCCTTTAACTGCTGTCATACCAGCTCTCCCAGCTGTCTTTCTACTTCTCCCTGGATATTCTGGTTCAGAACTTTTTGCAGGACTTTTTTTCCCCCTAATTTCTTAAATATTGATGTTCCTCTGGATTCTGTTCTAGGTTCTGTTTACTCTCATTCTCACAGTCTTCAGGGTGATCTCATTCACTTTCATAGCGTTCATAACCATCTGTGTGCTAATGATTGCCACATTTTTATCTCTGGCCAAGATCTGTCTCCTGAGCAACAGATCTTTATATTCAACTCATATTCAACACATTCTCTTGGATGTTACACAGGTACCTCCAACTGAAAATAGAACTTTCTTCTCAAACTGTTCCTGCCGTGTTCTACATCACAGTAAATAGCATTGCCATTTTTCTGGTTCCCCAAGCCATATACCAGCAAACATTCTTTTCTTTTTCTTTGGCAGTGTAATTTATATACAATAAAATACAGATATATATATACACACACACACACACACACATATACACACAGTTTGATGAATTTTAATAAATAGACACACCTGTATTGCCATCGTTAAATCAAGGTATAGAGTATTTTCATTATCCAGAATGTTCCCTCATTTGCCAGCGTTCTGACACCCTCATTCCCATCCCTGGGACACTTTTCTTACTGCCTCATCGTTTATTAGCTTTCGCTGTTTTTGAACTTCTTATAAGTGGAATCATACAGGGCACTCTTTTGGTTTCTGGCTTCTTTTGTTTAACATACAGTTTTTGGAATTTATCCATGTTCTTGTATAGATTAGCAGTGTATTCATTTTTACTGGTGAAGTGGTATTTCCTTCTGTGAATATATTACAGTTTGATTATTCATTATTCTGTTGATGGATATTTGGATTGTTTCTACTTTTTGGCTATTATAAATAAACCCGATAGGAACACCTTACATAAGTTTTTTATGGTCATGTGCTTTCTCCTATTTATTTATTTGATATTTTAGAGACAGGGACTCATTCTGTCACCAGGCTTGGAGTGTAGTAGTGCAATCATAGCTCACTGTAACCTCAAGCTCCTGAACTCAAAGGGATTCTCCCTTCAGCCTCCCATGTAGCTGGGAATGGGTGCGCACTACCATGCTTGGCTAATTTAATTTTTTTAGCGACGGGGTCTTGCTGTGTTGCTGGGGCTGATCTCAAACTCCTGATGTCAAGTGATTTCTCCCATCTCAGCTTCCCAAAGTGTTGGGATTACAGGCATGAGCCACCGCACCCAGCCCACATTATACCTGAGAGTGAAACTGTTGGCTTATACGAGAGGTATATATTTAACTTATTAGGTATTGCCACACAGGTTTCCAAAGTAGTTATACATTTTTACAGTCCCTCCAGCAATGTTTGAAAGTTCCAGTTGCTCTACCTCTTGCCATCACTTGGTATTGCCAGTTTTGTAAGTTCTAGCCATTATAATAGGCTTGTAGTAGTGTATCATTTTGATTTTGATTTTTAATTTTATAATGACTAAAGATATGAGCACCATTTCATGTGCTAATAGCTCATTCTTATATCTTATTTTTTGAAGTGTTTGTTCAAATATTTTGCCTATTCTCAATTATTGGGTTGTTTATATTTTTATTTTTATGTAGGAATTCTTTATGTATTTTGGATAGAAGTCCTTTGTCAGGTGTACACACACACACACACACACGCACGCGCACGCACACACACACACACACACACACACACACACCCCCACACCCACCCCAAGTGTTTTTTTCTCAGTCATGACTTGATTTTTTTTCATTTTCTCAATAATGCCCTTAGGAAATTTTTGCCTAGTCAAAGTTTTTGAATATATTTTCCTATGTGTTATTCCAGAAGCACTGTAGTCTTAGCTTTTACATTTAGGTCCCTAATCCATCTCAAATTAATCTGTGTGTATGAGGTGAGGTACGGGTTAAGGTTCATTTATTTCCTATATGCGTATTAAGTTATTTCACTGCCATTTGTTGACAAAGTTTTTCTTTTCCTTATTAAAAAATTGAGTATGTATGAATGATTCTTTCTATAATCTGAAATATGTGTGTATGTATATATGTGTGTGTGTATATATATATATATATTTTTTTTTTTTTTTTTTGAGATGGAGTTTCGCTCTTGTTGCCTAGGCTGGAGTACAATGGTGCGATCTCAGCTCACCGCAACCTCTGCTGCCCAGGTTCAAGCAATTCTTCTGCCTCAGCCTCCCGAGTAGCTGGGATTACAGGCATGTGCCACCACGCCTGGCTAATTTTGTATTTTTAGTAGACACAGGGTTTCTCAGTGTTAGTCAGGCTGGTCTCAAACTCCCAACCTCAGGTGATCTGCCCACCTCGGCCTCTCAAAGTTCTGGGATTACAGGTGTGAGCCACCGCACCCAGCCCTAAATTATATTTCATTGATCTATTTGTTTAGTTCTATGTAACTACTGCTGCCTTACTTACTGTAGCTTTATGATAGGTCATAAAATCTAGTAGTGTAAGCCCTCCAGCTATTTCCCACCCCACACCCCCCCTGCCCCCAACATTTTCTTGGTGTTCTAGGTCTTTTGTATTTGCATATCAATTTTAAAAGCAGTTTGCCAATTTCTATTAAACAAAAATCTTTTGGGTTTTTGATTGGGATTGCTTTGGCTCTAGATAAATTTAGGGAGACTTGACTGCTTAATAATATCGTATCTTCCAATCCATGAAATGGTATATGTTTCCATTTATTTAAATATTCTTTAATATCTCAGCAGTGTTTTATGGTTTTCAGTGTACAGGTCTTTCACGTCTTTCTTTAGATGTATTCCTAGTTATTTATTGATATTAAATAGAAACACTGATTGATTTTTAATATATTAATTTAAACTCTTGCAATTTGCCGAATTTACTCGTTAGTTCTAGTAGTTGGATTGTAGATTTCTTTGGATTTTTCTACATACACAATCATAGCACCTTTAAGTAGATTTGCTTCTTCCTTTCCTATACCTATGGCTTTTATTTACTTTTAAAATGCATTATTACAATGGTTTGGACCTTGAGTACATGTGGAATAGAGTGATGAAAGTGGATATCTTTGCCTTGTTTTTGATTGTAAGTATAGGATTAGCTGTAGTTTTTTTTTTTATAAACCTTTTATTAGATTGAGGAAGCTCCCCTTTCCTCCTAGTTTGTTGAGGGTTTTTTTTTTTTATTTTTAACCAGTAACAGGTATTAAATTTTATCAAATGCTTCTTTTTTTGAATCTTTTAAGATAATTATGATCTTTTTTCTTCATTCTGTCATTGATTGATTTTCAAATATTGTACCAACCTTGTATATAGTATTTGAAAATCAGTCAGTTTAACAGAATGGTATAACCTACTCAGATAAACCCACTTGATCCAGTTGCTTTATCCTTTTCTTGTATTACTAGAGTTGATTTGCTAACATTTTATTAATGGTTTTTGCGTTTATGTTCATGTGTAATAATTGGTCTATATATTTTTTTTCCTATAGTGTTCGTGTCATGTTTTGGTATCAGGGTCATGTTGACCTCATGAAACAAACTGAAAGCATCCCTTCTTCTTGGAAAGATTTTTGATGCTACTGGCATTTTACCAGTGAAGCTATCTGAGCCTATAGTTTCCTATGTGAGAAAATTTTTAATTGCAAATATAATTTATTTAACAGATGGTGGGTCTTTAGATTTTCTGTTTCTTTTGTTTGTTTTGGAAATTTGTGGATTTTAAACAATTTGACTATTTCATTTAAGTTGAATTTATCGGCATAGAGTTGCTCATAATTTCTCCTTAATTCCTTTTAACTATCTGAAGGATCTGTAGTGATGTCTTCTCTTTCATTTTTATGCTGGTAATTTGTTTTCAAGCATCATTCTTTATCTCTCTTCTCTCTCACTTTTCACATTTATACCATCTTTCCTGTCACTATTTTAATTTAGGACAGAGCCATTTGTTACTTGGACTGTTGGAATAACCTCACACTAATCTTCCTGTTTGCAGTCTCTTTTCTCTGTGTGCCATTCACCTATTACAAGAAGAAACATATTTCTAAAGTGCAAATGTAATTAAATCTTGACCAGCTTAAAACTTCTTAATGGTTTTCTAATGCCTTCAGAATAAAAATCTAAGCACCTTCATATGAAATACAAAACCATTAATTATAAGGTATTGATTTGTTTCATAGACATCTGTCTTTCCTGTATTTCTTCTCCCTTTTTATCTCTCTCTGCAAGCCGTAGGGAACTATACTTCACTGCCTTTGTAGGTAGTCTAATTTGTCATTGTCTTAAACTTGAATGCAGGGTTTCTGATGTGATATGATCAATATTATCTTCTAACTTCTCCTTCAGTGAGATTATTTTTAATATCTCATTGGCTTCGTCTCAGTTAATCTTTATTAATAATTTACTTGGCATAATTTTTTTTTATTCAATGTATCTTTATGTTCACAGAAATATATAGCCTCAAAGCACTTTTTTAGTCCAGTTTCAATTTTTCTCAAATCATGTTAAAAAATAGGAATGCATCTCTTTCCTATCACCAGAATACCTATCAGATAGCTATTTGATCTCTCCTTCCCAACACCAGTGATGATAAGTTTTATTTCAGCTTGAGGATGTTAGTGTTGATATAGACCACTCACCCATATTACTACATGATATATATTTCTTTCTTTATAGATTCTTTTGATAGTTTGCAAAATCAAGAAACATTACTCTGAAATTGGCCAACCAGTTTGGAGGTAAAGCAGTTGTTTCTTTTTTAGTTAGTCCTTCACCTCTTTATCCCCAGGGGAATCAGGATGTCCCATGTTATTTTTCAAAGTCTAAATACTTCAAACTTTTATTCTCCTGTTGGGTTTGAAAGGGGGGTGTTATTAGCTCTGTCTTGATGTAGCAGGGGCTCTGAAAGTCTATTTGGATAACACTGAAGATTGGAGGAAATGTGACTCTGTCTGTGTGTTTTAAGCCCCTAAGGTAAGATCAGAAAGCGTCTGGGGCAGTGAGAGCCAAATAGTTGAAGTCATACATTAATTATGGTCATGAATCATTTTTATTTTTAAAGTCTTTACCATTTGACAAGGTTGTTTGCATAGTACCAGTGAAGTTTTAGGCAGCACTTTCCTACTTTTAAAGTAACAGGCTATTTTGTTGATTTCTTCTCTGGGTTGATGATGCCTATCATTTTTAGAATTCTGATAACATTTTTAGTAAAAATTTCTGTTTCCTCACTTGAATGAGTGGTCTCTATGTGATTTTTATTTTGATACACTATTTTCAAGTTACAAATCTAGGAAACTACCACATTGATCTTCCAATTAATCTCCCACTGATGTCAAAAATATCAAATTTTGGGACTGTGCTTTTATGTTCAGATGTTAGACATTAAGCCAGCAAATACATTTTGAGTCCCTCCTTTGTGCCACATTCTGTGCTTAGCATTTGGAATATACCTGAGAAGATGAAATTTATTTTTCCCCCAGAAAGATCTGGTGAAATAGGCAAAGAAATAAACAGTTGCTGTAAAATAGGGTCATATAATATTTTTGTGGTGCCATACACATGAAGTAGCAGATTTCCAGAGGAAGGAGCGCTCTACCTGTCTGTAATAGTCAGGAAAGGCCTTTGAAGAAGAGGTTGATTGAGCTGCCTCTTGATGGATTAGGAATTTATTTATCTGTTAAGGGATGGGAAGAACTTGGAGGCACATAGAACAACTCACACAGGGGTACAGAAGGAAGAAATGATAGGATATGTTTGGAGAGTTGCCAGTAGTTCAGTATTGCTGGAGATGAGGGTGCAAGGTAAAAAATAATCAGGAATGAGACTGGATGTGTCAGCAGGGACTGCATCACAAAGGTCCTTACCTTGATGTAAAATTACTGTAGAGCTGTCTTTTTAAGAGAGTATTACTGTCAATGTAGATTAAACACACAAACACACCCAGACCAAGAGGCAACAGAATGGAGTGTAATCTCCTCTGTTGGATTCCTTAGGAGCCCTGAGGGATTTGTTGAATTACTGGTCCCATGAACAAAATAGCTATATTGAGAGTTGGTCCTTTTTCTGTGACCTAAGAAATCATCAATAAATATCAGGCAATTTCTAAAAGTACAGAATATGTCATGAATATTTTCAGGGTTTAGGGTAATAATAATAATGTTGGCAGAGGTAGCGATACCATCAAATGCCTAAGAAAATGAACCTCTCATATAAGTGATGACTTTCAGGTTAGGATTGATGACCACCTTTTAAAAACCGAAGTAAAATTCACACACAGTGAAATGCACAGATCTTAAGTGTAAAATCTGTGAGTTTTGGTGTACTCCTTACCCTAATCAAGACATCAAAGCCAGGTGCGGTGGCTCACTCTTGTAATCCCAACACTGTGGGAGGCTGAGGTGGAAGGATGGCTTGAGGCCAGGAGTTTGAGACAAGCCTGGGCATAGCGAGACTCTGTCTCTACAAAAAATTAGTCGGACCCAGTTGCACGCTCCTGTAGTCCAGCTACTCAGAAGGCTGAGGCAGGAAGATCCCTTAAGTCCAGGAATTTGAGGGGGCAGTGAGTTATGGTCATGCCAGTGCACTCCAACCTAGGTGACAAAGTGAGACCACCATCTAGAAAAATAAAGACTTAGAACATTTCCATCACCTCAGATAGTTCCTTTGTTCCCTCTTCTCCCTATGTTAGTCCCCACCACTCTTTTGATTTGTCACCATAGGTTGGTTTTACCTGTTCTTGAACTTTGTAAAAAGGGAATCATACAATATGGACTTTTCTGTTTCTGGCTTTTTTCACTCAACATATTGTTTTTGAGATCCATTCATATTGTTGTATGTACCAGTGGTGTGTTCCTTTTTATTGCTAAGTAGATTTTCATTATATGAATATACCTCAATCTGTTGATTCTTCTATTTGATAGACATTTGGGTTGTTTTCTATGAACATTCTTATACAAAGCTTCTTGTAGACATATGTTTTTTATTTTTCTTGGGTAAATACCTAGGAGTAGAATTGCTGGGTCATAGGTTAAATGTATGTTTAACTTAATAACTAATAATTTCTAAAAAATGGCACTATTATTTATTAGGCTGGTGCAAAAGTAATTGCAGTTCTTGCCCTTTTTTTTTTTTTTTTTTTTTTTGAGACGGAATCTTGCTCTGTCGCCAGGCTGGAGTGCAATGGCACGATCTCAGCTCACTGCAACCTCTGCTTCCCAGGTTCAAGCAATTCCCTTGCCTCAGCCTCCCAAGTAGCTGGGACTACAGGAGCATGCCACCATGCTTGGCTAACTTTTTGCATTTTAGTAGAGACGGGGTTTCACCATGTTGGCCAGGATGGTCTCGATCTCCTGATCTCGTGGGTTCTTGCAATTTAAATTTAAATTTAAAATAGTTGCAAGAACTGTAGTTACTTTTGCACCAGCCTGATACATTTTTGCCAGCAATGCATGCAAGTTTTAGCTGTTCCACATCCTTGCCAGCATTTAGTGTTGTCATTTTAATTTTATCTATTCTAACAGGTGTGAAATGGCACCTCATTATGATTTTAATACGCGTTTCCCTGATGACTAAGACTTTGAGTGACTTTTCCTATGCTTATTGGCCATTCTTATATCTTTTGTGAAGTGTTTATTTCACTCTTTTGTCCATTTTTAATTGGCTATCTTGACTACTGATTTATAAGACTTCTTTATAGTCAGATAGGTGCTTTGCAAATATTTCCTCCCAGTCTATGGACTGTTTTTTATTTTCCTAATGGGAGCTTTGTTAAGATTAACAGGTATTTCTCATTTTTTTAAAGTCTAATTTATTCCTTTTTAATTTTATGATTAATTCTTTTTATGTCTTCTCTAGTGAATATTTGTCTACCCCAAGTTTGCAAAAGATAGTCCTATATTTTTGGTCATAAGTGTTATGATTTCAGCTTTTATATTTACTGTGATCCTCTTTAATTTTTGTGTGTATGAAGTAGGGGATGAGATTGATTTTTTTTCTATGCTTATTCAGTGTTCCATAGCACCTTTGTTTAAAAAACTTTGTTTTCTGCACTGATTTGCCTTCATTCCTTTGTCAAAAATTAATTGTTATATATGTGTAGGATTATTATGATACACTTTATTCTGTTCCATTGATCTTTTTTTTTTTTTTATCTCCATGACCACGCCATATTGTCTTAATTATGTAACAATAGAAACTGTTGAAATCTGGCATATTTCAAGATTGGTTCGTCACTTCTAGATTCTTTGCTTTTCTATATAAATTACAGTATCATCTTATTAATTTCTGTCAAAAAAAATCCTTTGGGACTGTGATTAGGAGTCTCAAGCTATTTACCCATTTGGGAAAAGCTGACAACTTAACAATATGGAATTTTCCAGTCCATATACATGTATTTTTTACTTACTAGTTCTTCTTTATTGTAGCAGTGTTTTGTGACTTCAGGGTTGAGTCTTGCACGTCTTTTGTTTAATTCATCCCTAACTATTTTATGTTTTTTGATGCTGTCATTAAAGTATTATTTAAAAATTTCATATCTCAATTGTTTGGGGCTAATACAGGAATACCTTGGAGATACTGAGGATTTGGTTCCAGGCTACCCCAATAAAGCAAATATCGCAATAAAGCAGTAAAGCAAATATTGCAATAAAGGCGAGTCACGTGAACTTTTTGGTTTCCCAGTGCATATAAAAGTTATGTTTTCACTATGCTGTAGTCTATTAAGTGTGAAATAGCATTATGTCTAAAAACAATGTACATACCTTAATTAAAACATACTTTATTGCTAAAAAATGCTAATGATCATCTGAACCTTCAGCAAGCCATATCTTTTTGCTGGTGGATGATCTTGCCTGCATGTCAATGACTGCTGACTGATCAGATTGGTGGTTACTGAAGGTTGGAGTGATTGTGACAATTTCTTAAAATAAGACAACATGAAGTTTGACATATCAGTTGACTCTTGTTTCATGAATGATTCTCTGTATCATGCAATGCTGTTTGATAGCATTTTACCCAGAGTAGAACTTCTTTCAAAATTGGAGTCCGTCCTTCCCCTCAAACCCTGCCACTGTTTTATCAACTAAGTTTATGATGGTATAAATTTTTTGTTGTCATTTCAACAGTGTTTATAGCTTCTTCACCAGGAGTAGATTCTGTCTCAAAAAACCACTTTTCTTGATTAACTATAAAAAGTAACTCCTCATCCAGTCAAGTTTCATCATGAGATCACAGCAATTCAGTCACATCTTCAGACTCCACTTATAATTCTAATTCTCTTGCTATTAAAACCACGTCTGCAGTTACTTCCTCCACTGAAGTCTCGAACCCCTCAGAGTCATCCATGTGGTTGGAATCAGTTTCTTCCAAACTCCTGTTAATGTTGATATTTTTATCTACTCCCATGAATCGTGAATGTTCTGAATGGCATTCAGAATGGTGAATCCTTTCCAGAATGTTTTCCATTGATTTTTCCCAGATCCACCAGAAGAATCAATTATCTGTGGCAACTCTAGGCTTATGAAATGTATTTCTTAAATAATAAAACTTGAAAGTTGAAATGCCTTCTTCATCCATGGGCTACAGAATGGATAATGTGTTAGCAGACATGAAAACATTAATCTCCTTGTGCATGCCCATCAGCACTCTTGGGTGACCAGGTTCATTGCCAATGAACAGTAATATTTTGAAAGAAATCTTTTTTCTAAGCAGTAGGTCTCAAGAGTCCTAAAATATTCATAAAACCATGCTGTAAACAGATGCACTATCATCCAGGCTTTGATGTACCATTTATAGAACACAGAGTAGATTTAGCATAATTCTTAAGGGCCCCAGGATCTTCAGAGTTGCAAATGAGCATTAGCTTCAACTTAAAATCAGCAGCTGCATTAACCCCTAATAAGAGGGTCAGCCTGTCCTTTGAAGCTTTGAAGCCGGGCATTGACTTCTCCTCTCTAGCTATGAAAGTCTTAGGTGGCCTCTTATTTCAACAGAAGGCTGTTTCATCTATGTTGAAAATCTGTTGTTTAGTATAACCACCTTCATTGATGATCTTAGCTAGAGCTACTGAGTAACTTATTGCAGCTTCTCCTTTAGCACTTCCTGCTTCACCTTGCACGTCTATGGTGGCTTCTTTCCTTAAACCTCATAAACCAATCTCTGCTGTCTTCCAACTTTTCTTCTGCAGCTTCCTTACCTCTCTCAGCCTTCAAAGATTTGAAGAGAGTTAGGTCCTTACTCTAGATTAGGCTTTGGGGTATGAGAATGTTGTGGCTGGTTTCATCTTGCATCCAGACCAGTAAAACTCTTTCCACATCAGCAATAAGGCTGTTTTACTTTCTTATCATTCATGTGTTCACTGGAGTAGCACTTTTAATTTCCTTCAAGAACTTTTCCTTTGCATTCACAACTAGACTGACTGTTTCATGTAAGAGGCCTAGTTTTTGGCTTATCTTGGCTTTTCACCTGCCTTCCTCACTAAGCTTTGTCATTTCTAGCTTTTGATTTAAAGTGAGAGATGTAGGACTATTCTTTTCACTTGAACACCTAGAGGCTACTGTAAGGCTTGGCCTAATTTCATTATTGTTGTGTCTCAGGGAATATGGAGGCCCAAGGAGAGGAAGAGAGACTGGGAATGGCCAGTCAGTGGAGCAGTCAGAACACAAAACATTTATCGATAAAGTTCACTATCTTATATGTGTGCAGCTCATGGTGCTCCAAAATAACTATAATAGCAACACCAAAGATCACTGATCACAGGTCACCATAACAGATATAATAATAATGATAAAGTTTGAGATATTGTGAGAATTACCAAAATGTGACAGAGAGACATGAAGTGACCACATGCTGTTGGAAAAATGGCTCCAGTAGACTTGATTGACTCAGGGTTGCCACAAACCTTCAATTTGTTTGTTTGTTTTGTTTTTTTTTTTTAAAAAAAAACAGTATCTATGAAGCACAATAAAGCAAAGTGCAGTAAAGTGAGGTATGCCTACATACAGAAATATAATTTTTTTGTATATTGACCTTATATCCCATGACCTTGCTAATTAACTTATTAATTTTAGTATTTGTTTTGTAGATTTCTGATGATTTTCCACATGACAATTATGTCATCTACAAATAAAGACAGTTTGACCATTTGGTATGGAAATGTATAAGAAATACATGAGCTATATTTAAAGATAAATAGGCCAGGTGCAGTGGCATAGTGCTGTAATCCTAGTACTTTGAGAGGCCGAGGCGGGCAGATTGCTTGAACACAGGAGTTTGAGACCAGTCTGGGCAACATGGTAAAACCTCGTCTCTGCAAAAAATACAAAAATTAGCCAGGCATGGTGGTGCATGTCTGTAGTCCCAGCTATTTGGGGGCCTGAGGTAGGAGAATCACTTGAGCCCAGGAGGTCAAGGCTGCAATGAGCCATGATTGCACCACTGTACTCCAACCTGGGCGACAGAGTGACACCCTGTCTCAAAATAAAATTAAAATAAAGATAAAGAGTCCAAGAAGCAAAAACACAAAGAAAACCATAATTTAAAAATAAAAATAGTTCTTAATTTTTTCATTGTTCCTTGAAAGAGACCTTACTGAGAATGTAGTTGGCTAGTTTGAACCTGGCCGAGTATTTAATTCCTCCTATTACTTTGTCTTTTCTGTCATCTTTTGGTTTTTTCTTATATCTTTGAAAGTGCTGTCTGCTTTGATTCAGCCTTCTCAACTGGGATTACTGTGAATTCTTTTTTTCCTTTATGGATACCTAGAAGTAATTGTCACCTTTGAGAGTGGCGATACTCTCTCGGTGACTTTAGCAATCCATTTAATTTCACTGGGCTTCAGTTTCCACATCTATAAAATGATAGGATTTTACTATATTACTTTCTCAGGGCTCTTCCCAACTCCTTTGAGTTCTTCATGTTACCTCACAGTACATCAGAGGCAGGCAGGCAGGTACAAAAAGGGTGTTTTAGAGCTTTACTGTTTTAGGATTTATTGTATTCCGTGTTATTTCATTGTGAATATGCTAGATAATTAAAAATCAATTGAGTTCATTATTAATTCTATGTATCCTCAAGGTTTATCATTTATATCTGAGGCTCTTTGTTGAGTTTACTGTTAACTCATTTACATTTTTCTATAACTTATATTTCTAGGCTTCATAGAGCCCAGTGTGCAATTAAACAGACTCAGGTAACTGTTCAGAAAATTGGAAAGGAAATTGAAGAAAAACTAAGACTCACATCTACAAGCAATGAGCTGGTAGGTTTTTATGTATTTACCTGTTTACACTTCTTGTTTTCTAAAGGACAGTATCATATTCTTCTAGGGTTAATTTTAAAAAACCCTTTAGATCGTTTTTATCTTCTCAATGTTCCACAGAGAGTTCTATTGGCATTTAAATGTTGGAAATAAACTTTCCCATCTGCTAATAATGTAACGCACAAAATGCCTGCTTTATTCTGCTAGATGAAACTTTATATTACATAAAATTACTTAGAAGATAATTAACAGGCAGTTTTATTAATGTGAACTCTAAACATGAACTATATAGTGAATGAAAAATAGCTGCCAGGAGGAAAAAAAATACAGGAGCTAATCTAATTTTGAAAGACAAATTTGAAAAGTATTTGGATTGAGCAAAACAGGCTGGTTTGTGGACAGTGATCTCTTTTGGGAAATACTCTTATTAAGGAGGTATTTCCAAAGAAATAGAAATCCTAACCCAAATGGGCAGATTTAAGATATTAGTATAATTTTTAGTTGTTTTTCCTAGTGGAGTGGAAAAAATGTCTATTTTATAATGAATATTGTGTTTTTGTAAGCACAATAGTGGGTATGGCTAATAAATTGAGCTTTTTTTTAAAGTCACTTGGTATGAATAGCTTTTGAGGAACTTTGTGCTGTGGATTGGACTTAAAATTCAGATCTTCAAATTAAGTTCTAGATAAAATTATTTAAATATTTGTTCACGTGAACTCATTATCACAGATAGGCAGCATCTTCCTATGGTCATTTACACCCTTGTCAACTTAGCAGAGGGCCTTTACATCCCCAAACGAAAGCTTTTTGTTGCCTTGAAGATTTGCCCAAGATAATCATATAGTAGAAGTATAGAAAAGCAGCAATGCACTTAACCTTACAGAAACTTCTCTCTCATGGAATTTGAAATTAATATATTAGTTCAAACTATATACAGTTGCTGATTTTCTAGCTAGTGCTATACCTGGCAGGTAGCAAACATACAAAATAGGATAGCTGCAATAGGTATAGTAGTAATTTTTATTATTCACTTGACTTTCCTTGTCTATAAAAACATCTTCCATTTCAAAGGTGCTGTTAAACCACCTCTTGTTGTAACTTAGCCCCAGCAAGACTAAATTTCAGACTATAAATATATTGAAGGGGGAGGAAAAATCACTAATTTTAATTCTTTCTGTAGTGTATAAAAATGCTGGATTTTTAGAACCTTTGGGGGAAAATTGCTAGGTTTTATTTTTGTTTTCCTCTCCCAAGGCAAGACTGGGAAATTAATTGTTGCATTAAATGACAGCATATGCTTTATCTCAGTGTGGAAAAATGTATTTTTAATTCTGTTTTTAAAGAAATATAAGTGGTGACACACAGAGCAAGGTAACAGAATGTGTGAGTTTAAAGAGGTCAAATTCAGAGGTTCATCGTGTGTTTTTATGCTGCCTAGTTAATACAGAAGAAAAATCATTGGATTTTTGAACTGAATGTGAACCTAGAAATCATCTGGTTCCCTAATAACCCCATTCAAAACTATAGCCCCCTCAGTACATTCTGTCCCTTTTCCTGCTTTATTCTCCATAATACTCATTACCATTTACCATGATACATATTTTGCATATTTTTCTATCTTTCTAAGCTCTATAAGGCGAGGGGTTTTTGTCTCTCTCTCTCTCTTTCTTTTTTTACATTGGTGTATTTCCAGCATCTAGAAAAGTGTTTGCCACACAGTAGGTGCTCAATAAGTATTTGTTGAATTTAAGAATGAATCTAGCATAATGTCCTCTTCTAATAGGACAGGAAAATGAAGCTTAAAGAAGGGAAACAGCTTTCCCACAATCATTTGACAATAGAGATTGATAATTTGGTTTACTTGTTTCCTTTTAGAGAATAATGCCATCTACATGTTAATTAGTCAGTCACTTTGAGGTTTACCTGTAGCATATTAGAAAACTTTACTGTTTGTCTTTTTGCTCATTTACTTTTCAAATTGGCCCATGGCCATTTTATTCCAACCCATCCATTTCCGATATTTAAGAAAGCATTTTCATTTTAACCTAAGTAAAAATGCAGCAAGAAGGCATATTTGCTGTTGAAAGAAATCTGATTACCTTCCAAGACCATGTATGATTAACTGTGTTATAAGAAATTGGGTTCATAGTTGGTTACTTTCAAAAATTTGGCATCTTCTTACATCACATCAATGCCTAACATTTTTTGGCATTTAATTATATTTCTTATGAAATTTCTGCTGTTGTCATTTTGAATTTTTACTTATGTTTCATAATTTTTTTGTTTGTTTGTTTCGAGGTGAGATCTCACTATGTTGCCTGGGCTGCTCTTGAACTCCTGGCCTCAAGTGGTCCTCTCACCTGAGCCTCCCGAGTAGCTGGGATTATAGGCGTGTTACCAGCATGCACAGTTTGTGTTTCAGATTTTGTCAGATTCCTTTCCTGTATCTGTTTAGATAAATGTATGTTTTTTCTCTTCTGGTATTAGGGTGAAATACATTGGTTGATTTTTTAATGTTAAGCCAACTTTGCATTTCTGGGGAAAGCCCTCTTGGTCATGGTGAATTACTTTTTAATGCTCATTGCTGGATTTAATTTGTTAAAAAATTTTAAAGAAATTGTGCATATATATTTATAAAGAATATTGGTCTGTAATTTGTTTCCTTGTAATCTCTTTGTCTCATTTTGTTGTCAGGGTGACGTTGGCCACAACTCACTTTTGGAAAGTGTTTTCTCCCTTTTTGTTTTCAGGAAGAATATGTGTAGAATGGGAATTATTTCTTAAATGTTAAGTAGAATTTGCATTGAAGCCATCTGGGCCTGGAGGTTTTTTTGTGGGAAGGTTTTTGAACTGGAAATTCAGTTTCTTTAATAATTTACCTTTTGCGTTAACTTTTATAGCTTGTGTCTTTCAAGGATTTGTCCATTTCATTTAGGAGGTCAGTCTTTTTACATTTAGCTATTCTAGCAGTTATGTAGTATTTTCTCTTTTTGTTCTAAATTGTATTTCCATGATGAGCATTTTTCATATCCTATTGGATATGCATGCATCTTTTAATAAGTATCAGTTTAGGGCTGGGCATGGTGGCCCACGCCTGTAATCCCAGCAATTTGGGAGGCCAAGGCAGGTGGATCATGAGGTCAGGAGTTTGAGACCAGCCTGGCCAGCATGGTGAAACCCCGTTTCTACTGAAAGTACAAAAAATTAGCTGGGTGTGGTTCTAGAGTTCATTGTTTTGTATCACATAAGTAAGGGTAATTTTTTCCCCCTGCATGGATATCCAGTTGATTTAGCATCATTTATTGAATAGTCTTTTCATTCCCCATTTAATTGCCTTGACATGTTTGTTCAAAATCAATTGATCATGTGTATGTGCATCTATTTCTGGATTTTCTTTTCTGTTCCATTGATCTATATGTCTTTATTTCCCCAATACCAAACTCACTTATTATCGTAGATTTGTCATCTTAAAACTTGACAGGGTAAGTCTTCCAACTTTGTTAAAACTTCTGTGGTTTTTCTAGGTTCTTTATATTTCCAAGTGAATTTGAGAATCAGTTTGTCAATTTCTACACACACAAAAAAAAGGCCTGATGGAATTTTGATAAGAAGCTGTAGATAAAATTGTGGAGAATTGCTATCTTAACAATAGTGGGTCCTTCAATCCGTGAACATGGTGTATATCTCTTTTACTTAGATTTCTCTCTAATTCTCTTTATAATGTTGTAGCTTTCACTGTAGAGATTTTGGACGTCTTTTATTTAATTATTTATTTTTTAAATTTTGAGACGGAGTCTCGCTCTGTCGCCCAGGCTAGAGTGCAGTGGCGCGATCTCGGCTCACTGCAACCTCCGACTTCTGGGTTCATGCCATTCTCCTGCCTCAGCCTCCCGAGTGGCTGGGACTACAGGCGTCCGCCACCACACCCGGTTAATTTTTAAAAAATATTTTTAGTAGAGACGGGGTTTCACCGTGTTAGCCTGGATGGTCTCGATCTCCTGACCTCGTGGTCCGCCCACCTTGGCCTCCCAAAGTGCTGGGATTACAGGTGTGAGCCACTGCGCCCGGCAGATTTTGGACATCTTTTGTTAGAGTTATTCTTAAGTGTTTTTTGGGAGGTTTTTGGCAGGTTTTTGGCAGGGGAGTCATTATTGCAAGTGGAATTGTTTTTGATTTTTTATTTCTCATTCGTTTGCTGCTAGTATGTAATAATACAATTAATTTTAACTTATTAATCTGTCTTGCAATCTTGTTATATTAACTTATTCATTATGCTAGTTATTTATAGTTTTGTGGGATTTTCTTTGTAAAGAATCATAACAGGAAAGTTTGCACAGTTTTATGCCCTTTATTTGATTTTCATCCAGTGCAATGTTGGACAAAAAAATAGTAAGAACAGGAATCCTCACCTTGTTCCTGGTTTTGAGGAGAAACAACTCATCATTTCTCTGTTAAATATAGTGCTAAGAATGCCCTTCATTAATTTTAGGAAGTTCCTCTTATTCCTAGTTTCTGAGAGTTTTTATCATGAATAGACGTTGAATTTTGTCAGATGGTTTTTCTATATCCATTGAAATAATCATATGTTTTTTTCTTTATTCTCTTAATGTGATTAACTTTTCGGTTTATTTTCAAATGTTTAACATTGCATTTCTGGAATAAACCTAAATTGATTATAATATATAATTATTTTTGTGTTTTGTTGGATTTATTCTTATAAATTTTTTTCCTTCATATTGTCTTGGATTTGCTTTGGTAATAATTTAAGGAATTTTGCACCTGTATTTATCAGGGATGTTGTGATACAATGTTTTGAATTGCCTTTTCAGATTTTGCTAGTAGGATTATGGTAGCCTGGTAAAAATAGTTGGGCAGTGTTCTTTTTTTCCTATTCCATCTTGCCCAGGAGCAGAAATCTAGACCTTTTAAATATTTTCTAGTTCTCTGCTGATATTTCATATCCTTTTATTCACTATAAGAATATTTCAATTTTTGTCGACATATATGTAAGAGTGGCTTTAAAGTTTTTGTAATTCTAACATCTGGATCATCTTGGGGTTGGCATATGTTGGTTTTCTCCTCCCTAGAGAGTGAGTCACATTTTCCTGACTCTTCATATATTGGGTAATACTGCATAGTATTCTGGACATTGTGAATGTAATTTGGTGGAATCTCTGGATTTTGTTACTTTGTTCCAAAAAATGTTGATGTTTTTATTTTAGCAGGTAGTTAACTTGGTTAGGCTCAAACTGTCATGCCTGCAATGAACACTGGCTCAGATTACAGTGTAATTCTTTTACCCTTAGGCACAAGCTTCTTTCTGTTTGTCTCATGCATGTGTAGTATAGGATTCAGTCAGAGACTTAGGTTGAATTTAAACAGAATTTGGGGTGCCCATTCTCTGCCTTCCTCTATTCTGGCACACTTGATTGCCTGACAATTTTTCCCTGGTTCCTCTGGTCAGAAAGGAAGTTGACTTTCTTTTGGAGTTTGCAGCCACCCTCAGGGAAAAGCCACAGAAAAGGGGAATTTCATTTTATTGGTTGTTTATGCCAAGTTCTGACTCACCTCCAAAATATGCCTGCCATTGATCATTCTCAAGAACCCTCAAGTAGCGATTTTTGTATTTTACCCATAGTCTATATCTGTTATCCATAGTCTATATCTTCTATGAGAGGACCAGTTTGTTGCATACTTATTCTTTTACACCAGAAGCAGAGCTCCTGTGTAACAATTTGGATGTAAAAAATATATATGTAAATATAAATATATGTAAATATAAATAATATGTAAATATAAATAAAAATGTAAAAAATATGTAACGATTTTATTATTATATATTTTTGCTGTATCCTCCTGGCTAAATCCGGGTTCTAAGCCTGTTACTGCTAAGTCTGTGAAATTAATGGATTGGAAATATTTTCTACGGAAATCTTTTCCTTTTCTTAGTGGTTGACTAGGTGTAGGTCCAGTAGAAACAACCTGTAAATGACATTTAAAAGCAGATGTGTTAACTTTTGGGACAGCTGCCACAATTTTAAAACCTTTTTTCTGATTGTTAATTATTTTCAATTTTGGGGGAAAAATTACTACAGATGAAGATAAAATATACCCTAAGCTGTCAATTCTCAGAGTTATTGGTCTCAAGACCCCTTTATACTCTTAAAAATCTCAAAGAATTCAGTAATACATTTGTATGAAAAATAAGCATATTTTTCTGAACAAAAGGTTTAATTAGCATTGCATTGCTTAAATATTTTGTGAGTTTAACTGCTATTAAGCTAATATCTAGCCTAATAAAAGACACCTGGATTTTCACATCTGCTTCTGCAGTGAATCTGTTGCAATATCATAAGTCTCGCAGACTCTGGTAAATTCCATCATACACTTATGAGAAAATGAGAGTGGAAAAGAGGCATACAATTTAGTAATATGCTAATATATTTTATCTTATAAGACTCTGTAAAGATGTCAGGAACCCTCACAATTCCCAGGAACATGCTTGAGGAACTTTTGCACTAAGGCAAAAAGCTTTAGCTCCAATATGATCAGTGTGAAGACACTTGTTCCACTACTGGTTGAACATCTCAAATCCAAAATCCAAAACACTCTAATGAGCATTTTCCTTGAGCATTATATTGGTACTCAGAAAGTTTCAGATTTTGTAGCATTTTGGACTTCAGATTTTCAGATTTGGCATACTCAATCTATAATATGTTATTTATATGTTAGTCATCTTTCTGAAATGAATGTTTAACATTTCCCATTTTTTTGGCAGAGACTCATAAACAGGAATGTGTGTATCTGTGATTTTCAGTTCACATATAGTGTTGTATAAAAACACTAAAATCTAATTAAACGTAATCTATTGGCGATATATATGTGACATTACACTTGGAGTAAACAGATAAATAGAACACTGAAACTCATTAGAAGATTATGGAACATTAAGATCTTTGAGCAGTTTGTCTTTGATGCATTAGGAAGGAAGCAGAACTAGATCCCACATGGGTTTGTTTACTCATCAGAAATTGGAGCCCACAATTCTGGTTTTGAATGACTTGATATATTTCTGTAAATGAGCCAGTTTCTGAACATGGACCATAACACAAACACTATACATATGCCTTCCCATATTAATGTAGTATTTAGATTAACTTGTAACCTTAGTTCTTTAAATCGAGAAAACATATCTCAGTATGTACCCTGGAATAGAGCACGTTATCCTCCTAGCCAGGCATATCCCTGTGTTCTCTGAATATTTGCTTTTCTTTTTCTGTATTTTCTTTCTCTGCCCAGGTGGAATTCAATTTACATATTTTGTGGCAAAATTCAAGTTAAGAAAGTTGAACACCTCACTCTTTGTAGGAAAAGATTGCTTCCTAAAGATTTTACCTATCTTTTTCCTCAGTGATGTAAGAACACCTTAGGCTTCTTGATTATACTATTGCATTGCTAAAGAAAACTCAGATTGTTTCTTTGTTCCTTTTTCTTTCATAATAAACAACCTCATTGACTTTTTTTCCAATTATTTTTATGGTAAAATACATATAAGATTTATGATTTCATTTCATTTTTAAATGTGTAGCCCAGTGGTATTAAACACCTTCAGAATGTCATGCAACCATCATCACCATCCATCTCCAGAAGTCTTTTAAACTGAAACTGTAACCATTAAACACTAACTCCTCGCTTCCCTCTACTCCCAGCCCCTGGCAACTACCACTCTACTTTTTGTCTCTGTGACTTTGACTGTACTCTAAGTAACTCATATAAGTGAAATCATGCAGTGTATACCTTTTTATGGCTGGGTGTTTCACTTAGTTAATGTCCTCAAGCTTCATCGATGGTGTGGCATGTTGCAGAAATTTCCTTCCTGATTAAAGCTGAATAATATTTCATTGTATGTATATACCATATTTTGCTTATCCATTCATTTATTGATAGACACTGGATTGCTTCTGCGTCTTAGAACCTTGTGGACTTTTGGTTTCTGTTTTTACAGTGGGGTGGCAGGGCAAAATGGCTTTTATCTCCAGTAGACCTAAATTCATAGAAAGTAGAGACCATTTCTCATTCATCTAGAAGCATGCAGTAGGGCCTTTATTAATGTTTGGTTTGTTCAGGAAAATTGTTTAGGAACATTCTATGAAAGGCATATTTCATAGACCTTTCAAGCTAAATATAATAATGATTGGAAATAAGTTTTTCTGCTGTTTTCTCAGCTTGAATGTCTTTAACAGATGATCATACCATCTGTTTAGAATCAGTATGTCAGGGATGAGTAAGAAAGCATCTTGGGTGAGAAATGATTGCGGTAAGTACTTTTAACACATTGCCAAAAATCATTTTCCATGCCCGTTGCTTCAACAAGGCCATACCGTGATGCATCTCACTGAGTTCCCAGGCTTCCTCATTGTGAGTCAAATCAAGATACTAAGCTTTTCCTTTTAAAGTTTTCTATCAGCTTATCCTGGATCCTGGTAACCTCTTTATTTAATGGATGAGTTTTGTAGTTACAATTTTAGTTGTTTACTTTATACCTTAGGAAGGAGATAAAAATTTACTAGCTATAACCAAATTGCTGTTTGCTTAAGATTTATGTCATAGAAAATGATGAAAAGTGTATTAGTAACACTGTTTCATAAAGACTAGGAGAGAAGAGCATACACATTCATAGTGCAGTAATTGTGTGTGTGTGCACACATATACAGGCACAGACATACTCATTTTGGGGACAGAATTTCGGATTTGTATCTGGAGGTAAATTCAGGCAAGGCTTTTGGAGAAAAAAAGAGGCTGAGTAAAGTTTAAGCAATGGTTTGGTGTAGTATTTATATGGAAACGCAAGTTAACAAACAGCAAGTTTAATTGTATCTCTGGCTGGTAGAATGGGTCAGGAATTTCGTTTTATTAAATGTATATTCAGTAAAATTGATTTTTAATGTGACTTAAAAAATAAACTTTCTTTTTCAAGGTAGTTTTAGATTCATAGAAAAATTAGGCAGAAAGGGCCAGGCGCGATGGCTCACGCTTGTAATCCCAGCACTTTGGGAGGCCGAGTTGGGCGGATCATGAGGTCAGGAGATCAAGACCATCTTGGCTAACATGGTGAAACCCTGTCTCTACTAAAAATACAAAAAAATTAGCCGGGCGTGGTGGCGGGCGCCTGTAGTCCCAGTTACTCGGGAGGCTGAGGCAGGAGAATGGCGTGAACCCGGGAGGCAGAGCTTGCAAGTGAGCTGAGATTGCGCCACTGCACTCCAGCCTGGGCGACAGAGCGAGACTCCATCTCAAAAAAAAAAAAAAAAAAAAAAAAATTAGGCAGAAAGTACAGAGTTCCCATATAACCCACCCCATCCCCAATTTCTTCTGTTAAAACATCTTGTACTCGTTTGGTACAATTGTTATATTGATTAATATTAATACATTATTATTAACTAAAGTACATAGTTTACATTAGGGTTTACTCTTTATGTTATACATTTCTGTGAGTTTTGACAAATGTATTATGTATCCATCATTACAGCATCAAACAGAATAGTTGCATTGCCCTAAAAATATCCTATCCTCCACGTGTTCATCCTTTTCTCCCTCCCCTGGCAACTGATCTTTTTACTGTCTATAATTTTACCTTTTCCACGATTTCATATAGTAGGAATCATACAGTATGTAGCTTTTTCAGACTGGCTTCTTTCATTTAGCAATATGCATTTACCATTTCTCTTTTGATGGGTTGATAGCTCATTTTGTTTCATCACTGAATAGTACTCCATTGTATATATACCACAGTTTATCTGTTGACCTATTGAAGTATATTTTGGTTGCTTCCAAGTTTTGGCAATTATGAGTAAAGTTGTTGTAGACATTTGTGTGTAGGTTTTTGTGTAAACGTAAGTTTTCAGTGTCCAGGTTAATACATAAGAGTATGATTGCTAGATTGTATAGTAAGCCTATTTTAGCTTTGTGAGAAACTGCCAGACTATCTGCCAAAGTGGCTGCACCATTTTGCATCCTCACCTTCAATGAATGACAGTTCGTGTTGTTCCATATCTTTGCCAGCATTTGGTGGTGTGAGAGTTTTGGATTTTATTCTAATGGGTATGTAGTCGTATCACATTGTTGTTTTAACTTGCAATGCCCTAATGACTTACGATGTTAAACATCTTTTCATATGCTTGCCATCTATATATCTTCTTTGATGAGATAGCTGTTCAGTTCTTTGTTGCATTTTTAAATTGGGTTGTTCATTTTCTTTTTTTTTTTTTGGAGATAGAGTCTCGCTCTTTCACTCAGGCTGGAGTGCAGTAGCGCGATCCTGGTTCACTGAAACCTCTACCTCCCAGGTTCAAGCGATTTTCCTCCCTCAGCCTCCCAAGTAGCTGGGATTACAAGTGTACACCACCATGCCCGGCTAGATGTTTTTTGTATTTTTGGTAAAGACGGGGTTTTGCCATGTTGGCCAGGCTGGTCTCGAACTCCTGACCTCAGGTAATCTGCCCACCTTGGCCTCCCAACGTGCTGGTATTACAGGCGTGAGCCACCGTGCCCAGCCAGGGTTGTTTGTTTTCTTAATGTTGAATTTTAAGAGCTCTTTGAGGCCAGGCCCAAGTGGTAGATCACACTTGGGTAGCATAGTGAGACCCTGTCTGTATTTTTTTTTTTTTTACGAGAGTTCTTTGTATATTTTGGATACCAGTTCTTTATCAGATATGTTTTTTTGCATAGTTTTTCTCCCAGTCTGTGGCTTGTCTTTACTCTTAACACAGTATCTTTTGCAGATTTTAAAGATTTCCAAGATACCAATTTCTTTTTTCATGGATCTTGCTTTTGGTGTTATGTCTAAAAAGTTATCTCCAAACCCAGAGTCTTCTGTATTTTCTCCTGTGTTATCTTCTAGAAGTATCATTTTTAATTTCATATTTAGATCTGTGATCTGGTTTGAGTTAATTTTTTGTGAAGGGTATAAGACCTGTATCTAGATTGATTACTCCCTCTTGCACTCACTCTGTTTCTTCCTTCTTTCCTTTCTTTTTTTGCATGTGGCGGTCCAGTGGTTTCATCATTTGGTGAAAAGACTGTCCTTTCTGCGTTGAGTTGTTTTTGTTTCTTTGTCAAATATTCTTTGACTATATTTGTTTGGGTATATTTCTAGGCTCTCTGTTCCATTTGATTGATCTATTTGTCTGTTCTTTTACCCATACCACCCTGTCTTGATTACTGTAGCTTATGGTAATTCTAGACATTGGCTACTGTCAGTCTTCCAACTTTGTTGTTCTCCTTCAATAATCTGTTGTGTATTCTGGGTCTTTTGCCTTTATATAAACTTCAGAATCAGTTTTGATATTAACAAAATAATCTGATGGATAATTGGGTAATTCGATTCCACTTGTTCATTGCTGTTACACAGGAAGACATCTAACTTTTTATATGTATTAATTCTATATTCTGCAATCTTGCTATAATTGCTTTTTCCAGGAGGGTGTTTTTTTGTTTTGTTTTTCAATTCTTTTGGATTTTCTATATGGAGACAATAATATTATCTGCAGCCAAAGACAGTTTTATTTCTTCTTTCCCAACATGTGTAGCTTTTCTTTCTTTTTCTTGTCTTATTTCATTAGCTAGGACTTCAAGTATAACTATGGTGAATAGGAGCAAAAGGGGATATCCTTGTCATGTTCTCAAACTTAGGGGATAAGCATCTAGTTTCTTACTATTAAGTATGATGTCAGCTGTAGGTTAGTTGGTAGATGTTCTTTACCAGTTAAGGAGGTTCCCCTCTTTTCCTAGTTAGCTGAAAGTTTTTATCATGAATCATCGTTGGATTTTGTCACATGCTTTTTCTGCATCTATCAATATGTATGATCATATCATTTTTTCTTCCTTAGCCTGTTGATGTGATGAATTACATTAATTGCTCTTTGAATGTTGAACCAACCTTGCCTACCCGGGATAAATTACATGTTGCCATGTTGTGTAATTATTCTTATACATTGTTGGATTTGATTTGCTAATATTTTATAGTGTCTTTTTCTGGTTTTTGTGTTAGGGTGATGCTGGCTTCATAGAATGAGTTAGCAAGTGTTCATCAACTTCTAATTTCTGGAAGAGATTCTGAAGAACTGGTATTGTTTCTTTTTTTTTTTATACTTTAAGTTCTAGGGTACATGTGCACAATGTGCAGGTTTGTTACATATGAGTACATGTGCCATGTTGGTGTGCTGCACCCATTAACTCGTCATTTACATTAGGTATATCTCCTAATGCTATCCCTCTTCCATCCCCCCACCCCACGACAGGCCCCGGTGTGTGGTGTTCCCCACCCTATGTCCAAGTGTTCTCATTGTTCAATTCCCGCCTATGAGTGAGAACATGAGGTGTTTGGTTTTCTGTCCTTACGATAGTTTGCTCAGAATGATGGTTTCCAGCTTCATCCATGTCACTGCAAAGGACATGAACTCATCCTTTTTTATGGCTGCATAATATTCCGTGGTGTATATGTGCCACATTTTCTTAATCCAGTCTATCATTGATGGACATTTGGGTTGGTTCCAAGTCTTTCCTATTGTGAATAGTGCCGCAATAAACATACGTGTGCATGTATCTTTATAGCAGCATGGTTATAATCCTTTGGGTATATACCCATTAATGGGATGGCTGGGTCAAATGGTATTTCTAGTTCTAGATCCTTGAGGAATTGCCACCTGTCTTCCACAATGGTTGAACTGGTTTACAGTCCCACCAACAGTGTAAAAGGTTTCCTATTTCTCCACATCCTCTCCAGCACCTGTTGTTTCCTGACTTTTTAATGATCGCCATTCTAACTAGTGTGAGATGGTATCTCATTGTGGTTTTCATTTGCATTTCTCTGATGGCCAGTGATGATGAGTATTTTTTCATGTGTCTGTTGGCTGCATAAATGTCTTCTTTTGAGAAGTGTCTGTTCATATCCTTCGCCCACTTTTTGATAGGGTTGTTTGATTTTTTCTTGTAAATTTGTTTGAGCTCTTTGTAGATTCTGGATATTAGCCCTTTGTCAGATGAGTAGATTGCAAAAATTTTCTCCCATTCTGTAGGTTGCCTGTTCACTCTGATGGTCGTTTCTTTTGCTGTGTATAAGCTCTTTAGTTTAATTAGATCCCATTTCTCAATTTTGGCTTTTGTTGCTGTTGCTTTTGGTGTTTTAGACATGAAGTTCTTGCCCATGCCTATGTCCTGAATGGTATTGCCTAAGTTTTCTTCTAGGGGTTTTTATGGTTTTAGGTCTGACATTTAAGTCTTTAATCCATCTTGAATTAATTTTTGTATAAGGTGTAAGGAAGGGATCCAGTTTCAGCTTTTGACATATGGCTAGCCAGTTTTCCCAGCACCATTTATTAAATAGGGAATCCTTTCCCCATTTCTTGTTTTTGTCAGGTTTGTCAAAGATCAGATGGTTGTAGATGTGTGGTATTATTTCTGAGGGCTCTGTTCTGTTCCATTGGCCTATATCTCTGTTTTGGTACCAGTACCATGCTGTTTTGGTTACTGTAGCCTTGTAGTATAGTTTGAAGTCAGGTATTGTGATGCCTCCAGTTTTGTTCTTTTGGCTTAGGAGTGTCTTGGCAATGTAGGCTCTTTTTTGGTTCCATATGAACTTTAAAGTAGTTTTTTCCAATTCTATGAAGAAAGTCATTGGTAGCTTGATGGAGATGGCATTGAATCTATAAATTACCTTGGGCAGTATGGCCATTTTCACGATATTGATTCTTCCTACCCATGAGCATGGAATGTTCTTCCATTTGTTTGTGTCCTCTTTTATTTTGTTGAGCAGTGGTTTGTAATTCTCCCTAAAGAGGTCCTTCACATCCCTTGTAAGTTGGATTCCTAGGTATTTTATTCTCTTTGAAGCAGTTGTGAACGGCAGTTCACTCATGATTTGGCTCTCTGTTTGTCTGTTATTGGTGTATAGGAATGCTTGTGATTTTTGCACATTGATTTTGTATTCTGAGACTTTGCTGAAGTTGCTTATCAGCTTAAGGAGATTTTGGGCTGAGACGATGGGGTTTTCTAAATATGCAATCATGTCATCTGCAAACAGGGACAATTTGACTTCCTCTTCTCCTAATTGAATACCCTTTGTTTCTTTCTCCTGCCTGATTGCCCTGGCCAGAACTTCTAACACTATGTTGAATAGGAGTGGTGAGAGAGGGCATCCCTGTCTTGTGCCAGTTTTCAAAGGGAATGGTTCCAGTTTTTGTCCATTCAGTATGATATTGGCTGTGGGTTTGTTATAAATAGCTCTTATTATTTTGAGATATGTCCCATCAATACCTAATTTATTGAGAGTTTTTAGCATGAAGCGCTGTTGAATTTTGTCAAAGGCCTTGTCTGCATCTATTGAGATAATCATGTGGTTTTTCTCTTTGGTTCTTTTTATATGCTGGATTACGTTTATTGATTTGCGTGTGTTGAACCAGCCTTGCATCCTAGGGATGAAGCCCACTTGATCATGGTGGATAAGCTCTTTGATGTGCTGCTGGATTCAGTTTGCCAGTGTTTTATTGAGGATTTTTACATCAATGTTCATCAGGGATATTGGTCTAAAATTCTCTTTTTTTGTTGTGTCTCTGCCAGGCTTTGGTATCAGGATGATGCTGGCCTGATAAAATGAGTTAGGGAGGATTCCCTCTTTTTCTATTGTTTGGAATAGTTTCAGAAGGAATGGTACCAGCTCCTCTTTGTACCTCTGGTAGAATTCGGGTGTGAATCCTTCTGGGCCTGGACTTTTTTTGGTTGGTAGGCTCTTAATTATTGCCTCAATTTCAGAGCCTGTTATTGCTCTATTCAGCGATTCAGCTTCTTCCTGGTTTTATCTTGGGATGGTGTATGTGTCCAGGAATGTATCTATTTCTTCTAGATTTTCTAGTTTATTTGCGTAGAGGTATTTGCAGTATTCTCTGATGGTAGTTTGTATCTCTGTGGGATTGGTGGTGATATCCCCTTTATCATTTTTTATTGCGTCTATTTGATTCTTCCCTCTTTTCTTCTTTATTAGTCTTGCTAGCGGTCTATCAATTTTGTTGATTTTTTCAAAAAAACAGCTCCTGGATTCATTGAGTTTTTTGAAGGTTTTTTTGTGTCTCTATTTCCTTCAGTTCTGCTCTGATCTTAGTTATTTCTTGCCTTCTGCTAGCTTTTGAATGTGTTTGCTTTTGCTTCTCCAGTTCTTTTAATTGTGATGTTAGGGTGTCAATTTTAGATCTTTCCTGCTTTCTCTTGTGGGCATTTAGTGCTATAAATTCCCCTCTAAACACTGCTTTAAATGTGTCCCAGAGATTCTGGTATGTTGTGTCTTTGTTCTCATTGGTTTCAAAGAACATCTTTATTTCTGCCTTCATTTCGTTATGTACCCAGTAGTCATTCAGGAGCAGGTTGTTCAGTTTCCATGTAGTTGAGCGGTTTCGAGTGAGTTTCTTAATCCTGAGTTCTAGTTTGATTGCACTGTGGTCTGAGAGACAGTTAGTTATAATTTCTGTTCTTTTACATTTGCCGAGGAGTGCTTTACTTCCAACTATGTGGTCAATTTTTGAGTAAGTGTGATGTGGTGCTGAGAAGACTGTATATTCTGTTGATTTGGGGTGGAGAGTTCTGTAGATGTCTATTGGGTCAGCTTGGTGCAAAGCTGAGTTCAATTCCTGGGTATCCTTGTTAACTTTCTGTCTCATGGGTCTGTCTAATGTTGACAGTGGGCTGTTAAAGTCTCCCATTATTATTGTGTGGGACTCAGGTCTCTTTGTAGGTCTCTAAGGACTTGCTTTATGAATCTGGGTGCTCCTGTATTGGGTGCATATATATTTAGGATAGTTAGCTCTTCTAATTGAATTGATCCCTTTACCATTATGTAATGGCCTTCTTTGTCTCTTCTGATCTTTGTTGGTTTAAAGTCTGTTTTATCAGAGACTAGGATTGCAACCCCTGCTTTTTTGTGTTTTCCATTTGCTTGGTAGATGTTCCTCCCTCCCTTTCTTTTGAGCCTATGTGTGTCTCTGCACGTGAGATGGGTTTCCTGAATACAGCACACTTATGGGTCTTGACTCTATCCTATTTGCCAGTCTGGGTCTTTTAATTGGAGCATTTAGCCCATTTATATTTAAGGTTAATATTGTTATGTGTGAATTTGATCCTGTCATTATGATGTTAGCTGGTTATTTTGCTCATTAGTTAGTGCAGTTTCTTCCTAGCCTCGATGATCTTTACAATTTGGCATGTTTTTGCAGTGGCTGGTACCGGTTGTTCTTTCCATGTTTAGTGCTTCCTTCAGGAGCTCTTGTAGGGCAGGCCTGGTGGTGACAACATCTCTCAGCATTTGCTTCTCTGTAAAGGATTTTACTTCTCGTTCACTTATGTAGCTTAGTTTGGCAGGATATGAAATTCTGGGTTGAAAATTCTTTTCTTTCAGAATGTTGAATATTGCCCCCACTCTTTTGTGGCTTGTAGAGTTTCTGCCGAGAGATCCGCTTTTAGTCTGATGGGCTTCCCTTTGTGGGTAACCCGACCTTTCTCTCTGGCTGCCCTTAACATTTTTTCCTTCATTTCAACTTTGGTGAATCTGACAATTATGTGTCTTGGAGTTGCTCTTCTCAAGGAGTATCTTTGTGGTGTTCTCTGTATTTCCTGAATTCGAATGCTAGCCTGCCTTGCTAGGTTAGGGAAGTTCTCCTGGATAATATCCTGCAGAGTGTTTTGCAACTTGGTTCCATTCTCCCTATCACTTTCAGGTACACCAATCAGATGTAGATTTGGTCTTTTCACATAGTCCCATATTTGTTGGAGGCTTTGTTCATTTCTTTTTACTCTTTTTTCTCTAAACTTCTCTTCTCGCTTCATTTCATTCATTTGATCTTCAATCACTGATACCCTTTCTTCCAGTTGATCGAATCGGCTGCTGAAGCTTGTGCATGCATCACGTAGTTCTCGTGTCATGGTTTACAGTTCCATCAGGTCATTTAAGGTCTTCTCTACGCTGTTTATTCTAGTTAGCCATTCGTCCAATCTTTTTTCAAAGTTTTTAGCTTCTTTGCGATGGGTTCGAACATCCACCTTTAGCTTGGAGAAGTTTGCTATTACCGATCTTCTGAATCCTTCTTCTCTCTACTCGTCAAAGTCTTTCTCCATCTAGCTTTGTTCAGTTGCTGGCAAGGAGCTGCATTCCTTTGGAGGAGAAGAGGTGCTCTGATTTTTAGAATTTTCAGCTTTTATGCTCTGGTTTCTCCCCATCTTTGTGGTTTTATCTACCTTTGGTCTTCGATGATGGTGACGTACAGATGGGGTTTTGGTGTGGATATCCTTTCTGTTTGTTAGTTTTCCTTCTAACAGTCAGGACCCTCAGCTGCAGGTCTGTTGGAGTTTGCTGGAGGTCCACTCCAGGCCCTGTTTGCCTGGGTATCACCAGTGGAGGCTGCAGAACTGCAAATATTGCAGAACAGCAAATGTTGCTGCCTGATCGTTCCTCTGGAAGCTTCGTGTCAGAGGGGCATCCGGCCATATGAGGTGTCAGTCAGCCCCTGCTGGGAGGTGCCTCCCAGTTAGGCTACTTGGGGGTCAGGGACCCACTTGAGGAGGCAGTCTGTCCGTTCCCAGATCTCAAACTCCATGCTGGGAGAACCACTACTCTCTTCAAAGCTGTCAGACAGAGATGTTTAAGTCTGCAGAATTTTCTGCTGCCTTTTGTTCAGCTATGCCCTGCCCCCAGAGGTGGAGTCTACAGAGGCAGGCAGGCAGGCCTCCTCGAGCTGCGGTGGGCTCCACCCAGTTCGAGCTTCTGGGCCGCTTTGTTTACCTGCTCAAGCCTCAGCAATGGCAGGCGCCCCTCCCCCAGCTTCGCTGCCACCTTGCAGTTTGATCTCAGACTGCTGTGCTAGCAGTGAGCAAGGCTCCGTGGGCGTGGGACCCCCTGAGCCAGGAGCGGGATATAATCTCCTGGTGTGCCGTTTGCTAAGACCTTTGGAAAAGCACACTACTAGGGTGGGAGTGACCTGATTTTCCAGGTGCGATTTTCCAGGTGCCGTCTGTCATGGCTTACCTTGGCTAGGAAAGGGAGTTCCCCGACCCCTTGTGCTTCTCTGGTGAGGCGATGCCTCGCCCTGCTTTGGCTCACGGTCCATGGGCTGCACCCACTCTCCTGCACCCACTGTCCTACAAGCCCCAGTGAGATGAACCCGGCACCTCAGTTGGAAATGCAGAAATCATCCATCTTCTGCGTCCCTCACGCTGGGAGCTGTAGACTGCAGCTGTTCCTATTCGGCCATCTTGGAACCTCCCTGCCTCTTTTTTCCGGTATTGTTTCTTACTTAAACATTTAGTAGAATTCCCTGTGAAACCAACTAGACCTTTTTTTTTTTCCCCCGTTTCGGAAGGTTAGTAATTGTTCATTTAATTTCTCTCTGTGTCTGTTTTTTGTTTGTTTGTTTTTGAGACAGGGTCTTGCTCTGTTGCCCAGACTGAGTATAGTGGCAGGATCATGGCTCACTCTAGCCTTGAACTCCTGATCTCAAGTGATCCTTTCACCTCAGCCTCCTGAGTAGCTGGGACTATAGGTGCATGCCACCGCATCCAGCCAATTTTGTTATTTTTTATTTTTATGGATGGGGTTTCACTGTATTGCCCAGGCTGGTCTCCAACTTCTGGGCTCAAGCAGTCCTCCCACCTGGGCTTCCTAAAGTGCTGAGATTACAGCCATGTGCCAATGTCCAGCCTAATTTCTTTATTATCTCTTTCTCCTACTGTGAGTTTTGGTAGATTGTCTTTCAAAGAATTGGTTTATATTATCTAAGTTACCAAACTTCTGGGCATAGGGTTGTTTATAGTGTTTTTTTATTCTTCTGATGTTTGTGAGATCAATTGTGATAACCTCTCTTTCTTCATATTAGTAAATTTTGCCTTTTCTCTTTTTTCCTTGAAGAGTCTGGCTAGAATTTTTTTTTTTTTTTTTTGAGATGGAGTTTCACTCTCGTTGCCCAGACTGGAGTGTAATGGTGTGACCTCGACTAACTGCAGCCTCCACCTCCCAGGTTCAAGCAATTCTCCTGCCTCAGCCTCTCAAGTAGCTGGGATTACAGGTGCCTGCCACCATGCCCAGCTAATTTCATATTTTTAGTAGAGATGAGGTTTTGCCATGTTGACCAGGCTGGTCTCAAACTCCTGACCTCAGGTGATCCACCTGCCTCAGTCTCCCAAAGTGCTGGAATTACAGACCTGGCCCTGGCTAGAGTTTTATCAATTTTATTTACCTTTTCAAAGAACCAGTTGTTGGTTTCATTGATTTTTCTGTATTGGATTTATTCTATTTGGATTTAACTGGCTTCTTGAATATGCAGATTTCTTTCTTCTGCCTAATTTGGTAAGTTTTTAAATTTAAAATTTTTAGACAGAGTCTTGCTCTGTCGCCCAGGCTGGAGTGTAGTGGCATGATCTTGGCTCACTGCAACCTCCACCTCCCAGGTTCAAGCGATTTTTCCACCTCAGCCTCCCGAATAGCTGGGATTACAGGTGCCCACTACCGTGCCTGGCTAATTTTTGTATTTTTAGTAGAGACGGGGTTTCACTGTGTTGGCCAGGCTGGTCTCAATCTCCTGACCCCAAGTGATCTGCCCACCTCAGCCTCCCAAAATGCTGGGATTACAGGTGTGAGCCACTGTGTCTGTCCCTAATTTGGCAAGTTTTTAGCCATTATTTCTTTTTTTTTTTTTTTTTTTTTTTGTGACAGGGTCTTGCTGTGATACTTAGGCTGAAGTACAATGGCATCATCATAGCTTACCGCAGCCTCAAACTCCTAGGCTTGAATGATCCTCCTGCCTCAGCCACTGAGTTGTTGGGATTACAGGCATGAGCCATCTTGCCTGGCTCCATTATTTTTTCAAATACTTTTTCAGTCCTTCTCTGTTTCTCTTTTCTTTCTAGTATTCTGATGACACAAAAGTTAGCTCTTTTGGTATAGTTACACAGGTCCCTGATGTTTTGTTCATTTTTCTTCAAGGCTATTTTCTCTCTTGCTAAAATTGGTAGTTTCAGTATTCTGTTCACAGACTTTTCCTTGCTTCCTCTGTGCTGCCATTGAGCCCATTCACTGAGTTTTTGTTATTTTTTGTTCTGAAATTTCCATTTGGTTCTTTATATCTTCTGTTTCCTTGCTGAGACTTTCTAGTTTTTTTTTTTTTCCTACTTTTTCATTTGTTTCAAGCATGTTCTTAATTGCTATTGAAGCATTTTTATGTTGGCTACTTTTAGGTCTTTATCTGAAAATTGTAACACGTCTGTCATGTCAGTATTGGCATCTGTTGTTTGTCCTTTTTCATTTTGTTTGGCATTTTCCTGGTTCTTGGTGTGGTGAGTGGTTTTTGATTGAAAGTTGGACATTTTGGGCATTATGTTTTAAGTCTCTGGATCTTATTTAAGCCCTCTGTTTTAGCTGGCTTCCTCTGAGACCTCTCTGGTAGGGGAAAGAAGAGGTGCCATTTCATTACTGCCAGATGAGTATAGAAGTCCAGATTCCCTATGCAGCTTCCATTGGCTAAGTGGCAAGGGAGAAAGCTCCCCTTGCCTTAATACTGGCTAGGAGTGGCTCCCCACTCGGCCTCCACTGATAAATTCTTAGCTGGGAGGAGGAGGAATGCCTTGTTACTTCTCCCCACATATCTTCCACTGGTATCACAGAAAGGAGGGTGGCCTCATTAGCCACCCTAATGAAATTCGGGTGAAAGTGACTCTCAACTAGGCCTTCTCTAATACCACCACATTGGGGATGGGAGAGGGTTATCTCATTACAGACAGGTGGGTGGTAAAAGTCCAGGATCCCCATGTAGTGTCAGTAGTTACCACATGGGACTCGTTTGCTTACTGCCTAGCAGGGATGAAAACCTCAGGCCTCTGCTTGGCCTTCTTTGAAACAGGCAGGGGGGTTAGAGCACCTTGGTTTGGTTTGGCAAATGTGGAAATCTACTTTTTGTTTCTATGGATTTGCCTATTCTGGACATTTCATATAAATGGAGCCGTATAGTGTTTGGCCTTTTAAAACTGGATTCTTTAACTTAGCATAATGTTTTTAAGGTTCATCCATGTTGTAGCATTTGTCATTACTTAATTTCTTTTTATTACAAAATATTTGATTGTATGGATAGGCCACATTTTATTTATCCTTTCATCAGTTGGTGGACATTTGGGTTTTTTATGTTGTTCGACTATTATGAGTAATGCTGCTATGAACATTTGTGTTCAGGTTTTTATGTGGACATGTGTTCAGTTCTCTTGGTATATACCTAGAAGTGGAATTTCTGGGTCTTCTGGTACCTCTGTATTTAATTTTTTGAGAACTTATTTGTTATCAAGTTTTAAAAATCTTATTGTATTGTATTGTGGTATCAGGGAAGGTACCTGAGATATTTTGTGTAGTGTCTGTTGGGTCCCCAGACTTAAGATTTACTTTTACTCTTATTCTTTGCTTATTTCTATATGATTTTCATTAAAAGGATGGTGCTGATAATTAAGTTACTCAAGAGTTCCATAAGTTTGATGAGTATTAAAATGTTTTAAGCCATTATTTATTTTTAAACATTGTGAGTGTATAATTATTCATAGTCATGACATTTATATTCATAAATATACCTGTGGTTTCATTTATTTAGAAAAAAAAAAGTGAATGCCTGCAGTTAAAAATTTTGGTGCTTCAAAATGAACTGGAACGGCAGAAGAAAGCTTTGGGACAGGAGGTGGCATTACTGCATAAGCAACAAATTGCATTACAAGACAAAGGTGAGTGGAAATACCATACAAACAGCCTAACCTCCACATCAGTGGTTCTCCTTTCTTCTTCTTCACAAGCTCAAATAGTCATTTTTTGTGTAAATACAGTCACACATCACTTAATGACAGGGATATATTCTGGAAATGCATCCTTTGGTGATTTCCTTGCTGAGCTGCCATCATAGAGTATGCTTACACAAGCCCAGATGGTATAAACTACTACACACCTAGGCTATATGGTATAGCCTCTGGCTCTTAGGCTATAAATTTGTACAGCATGTTACCATACTGAATACTGTAGGCAACTATAACACAATGGTGAGTATTTATGTATCTAAATATATCTAAGCATAGAATAAAAATACTATACTATAATCTGTGGGGCCGCCATCTTGTATGTGGTTTGTTGTTGATTAAAACATCATTATGCAGTGCATGATTGTATGGTGATAGAATTTTCTCAAATTTTTAAAATATTTTTGCAAGTATTTTGAAGTTAGTCCATACAGACAAGTGTACAGATCTGTATTCAAATGGTCCTAGACTTACAATGGTTCGATTCAATGATGATTTAACTTATGATTTTTCAATTTGACAATATGCAAAAGTTATGTGCATTTGGTAGAAACCATACTATGAATTTTGAATTTTGATCTTTTTCCAGGCTAGCAATATGTGGTATGATAGTTTCTTGCTATGCTAGGCAGTGACAGTGAGCTGCAGCTCTCAGTCAGCCACATGATCATGAGGGTGAACAACCGGTACTCTATAATGTACTCTGTTGCTAGTGTTTTTTGGATATTGTGTTTTATGTTTTCACATCCCATCAAGTCTACAAAGTGCTCATCTGTGTACGGTATTCAATGCCGTGTTGTAAAATAAGGTTTGTGTTGATGGTTTTGCCCAACTGTAAGCTAATGTAAGTGTTCTCACACCTTAAAAGTAGGCTTGGCTAAGGTTTCACGATCAGTGGGTTAGGTGTATTAAATACATTTTCAACTTACGATATTTTCAGCTTACAATGGGTTTATCAGGATGTAACCCCATGGTAAGTTATGGAGAAGTTGTGTCCATAGAGCTTGAATTTTCACAAAGCAAACACACCCATGTGAGCAGAATCTAAATCAAGAAACAGGACCCCAAAGCCTCCTCATGCTTCATTCCATTTACCACATCTCCAGCCAGACTAGCCACTGCCAAGACTCAAACCAGATTGGTTTTGCCTAATTTTGAACTTTATAGAAATAGAACCATATATGTACATGTGGTGGCTCTTTTCAACATCATGTTTGTAGAGTCATTCTTACCTTCATGTGGTGGCAGTTTGTTCATGTTTAATGCCAAATAGTATTCCATTATATGAGTGTGAATGTGTTTATCTACTCTTGCTGTTGGTTTCAGTAATTTTCATTTTGGGAACATTAGAGTTAATGCTTCCATGAACCTTCTAGGTTTCTGAGTGAAGAACCTTCATATGTTTCTTAATAAAGATTTTTAGGTATTTCAGTTGAGTAGAAACTGAGGAGTAGAATTACAGTCAAGAGAATGTGCGTATCTTCAGCTCTAGTAGATTGTGTCCAATGGTTTTCCAATATGATTGTGCCAGTTTACCTCCCCTCTGTCCAGTGTTGCTCCTTCCTGCATCCTTGTCAGGAATTTCTTTTCTTTTCTTTTTTTTTTTTTTTTGTATATTTTGTATTTATCGCATTTGGTGATTTGTATTTTTCGTTTTAGCCTTTCTGTTGGATATGTTGTAATATCCTCTTGCAGTTTTAATTTTTATTTTCCCGAAGACTAATGAAGTTAGTCTTTCATATGTTATAAATTTTATAAACATTTAATATGCTTCTTGCTGACTGAGATACACTCTTTTGTGATATATCTGTTTGAATCTTTTGCCCATTAAAAAAAAAATTTGGTTTGACTGTTTTTTTTTGTAAGATTTCTTTATATATTATGGATATGGGTTCTTTTTTTGGCATATGCTTAAAAATATATTCTCTCATTCTGTGGCTTGCGCGTTCACTCTTTAATGATACCTTTAAATGAACACAAGTTCCGTTTTATCAGTCTTTCATAGATGAGGCTTTTTGTGACTATTTGGAGAAATATTTATCTATTTTCAGATTTTATAGTTATTTTTCGATGTGTTCTTTAAAATACTTTACTATTTTACTTCTTACATTTATATCTGTAATTCATCTGGAATTACTTTTTGTATGTGATGTAAGGTAGGAGTCGAGATTATTTTTTTCGTATTGATAGTCATTTGACCCAGCACCATTCACTGAAGATCATCCTTTCTCCATTGCATTGCAGTTTTGCTTTTCTCATAAATCAGATGACCATATGCTTGTAAGTCTGTTAAGAACCCTCTGTTCTGTTCTGTTGATCTATTTTTCTGTTCCTTTGCCATTATCTTGCTGTTTTAATTTTTTTCATGTTATAATAGGTGTTGATATCTATTAAAGTTCTTCAGCTTAATTGTTTTTCTTCAAGATTACCTCGGTTATTTTTGCCCTATGTCATTTTCATGTGAATTTCTACATAGAAAAGAAAACCTTGCTAGGATATTTTTTCTTAATTGTCATACATCATTGCTGGGATTTGCTAGGATTTTGATGGAACTGCATTGAATATATTTATCAAATGTAATTGGGGATAATAGACATCTTTACAATATTGAGGCTTCCATCCCAAGAAAATGATATATGCCTTTGTTTATTAGATCTTCTTTACAAATCATTATCGAAATAAGATAGTGTATGGGTCTTTCCCATGATTCATTGAATTTATTTCTATTTTTTGATGTCTTATGATACTATTGTACATATCTTTAAATCTTATTTTTACTAATTTCTGGTATATAGATGTACAATTAATTGGTTTTTTTAAAGTGGTATTAGTATTTATTATGTTTAAAGAAAAATTCACCGGAAGCCTTATAGACAGATTAGTAATTGTTAATGTTACAGTTACAGCCCTGCAGCTGCAGTCTTGCTGTGGTTATTTATTTACATTCTAATTTAGTTGCATTATAATTAAATTTCATTACACTAAAATTAGTAATGATTTTAATTATTTGTTACAAATATAAAAAATTGCAGAAAATTTAAAAATCAGATTATTGAGATATAATTCCCATACCATATAATTTGCCATAGAAAGTGTGCAATTCAGTTTTTCTTAGTTTATTCACAGAGTTGTGCAGTGATCACCACAATCTGATTGTCTTACCTAAAAGAAAATTCATGTGCTTTAGCAGTTATTCCACACTTCCCCTCCCCCAGTTCTAAGTAACCACCAGCCTACCTTCTGTCTCTAGATTTGCCTTTTCTGGACATTCTTTTATAAACAGAATCATGCAATATTGTGGTCTTTTATGACCAACTTCATTTGTTTAGCATAATATTTGTAAGGTTCATCCACACTGTATCATGCATCACTAATTCATTTTTACTCCTGAATAATACATTCAGTTATATGGATATGTCACATTTTAAAAATCCACTCATCAGTTGTTGGACATTTGGGTTGTTTCCGCTTTTTGTCTATCACAGATAAAGCTGCTTATGAGCATTCATATACAACTTTTTGTAGGGATGTTTGTTTTCATTCCTGTTACGTACACCTGGAAGTGGAATTGCTGGGTCATATGAGAACTCTATTTTTAACTTTTTGAATGACTGCCAACCATTTTCCACAACAGCTGTTTTACATTCCTACCAACAATATATGAGGGTTCCAATCTCCCCATTTTCTCACCAATATCTGTTATTATCTCTCCTTTTAATTATAGCCATCCTACTGAATATAGCATTGTTTCTCATTGTAGTTTTGATTCAAATTTACCTAATGACTTACATGCTTCTTACACCAGATTTTTGTATGTTAATTTTATATCCAAGGAACTTATTAATTAGTTCTAATAATTGTTAGATTGTTTTGAATTTTCTGTGTGTACAGTCATCTCACCTGCAAATGATTGGCATTTTTATTTCTCATTTCCTAATATGTATGCCTTTAAAACTTTTTTCTTACCTGATTGTGTTGTCTGAGACATCCAGTACAATATTAAATAGAAGTAGTATCAGTGGATATCCTTTTCTCATTTCCAGTCTCAGTGAAAGCCTTTAATATTTCATAGAGGGTTTAATAAAACATAGAGGGTTTACTATAAGCATTTTTGTAGTTCTTATTTTGTGGTTTACCCTTTTGCATCCTTTACCCATTTTGTCATTTTTGCATTAACTGTTTTTTGGTTTTTTTTTTGAGATGGAGTTTTGCTCGTCTCCCAGACTGGAGTAAAATGGTGTGGTCTCGGCTCACTGCACCCCTCTGCCTGCTGGGTTCAAGCGATTATCCTGTCTCAGCCTCCCAAGTAGCTGGGATTACAGGCACCTGCCACCATGCCTGGCTAATTTTTGTAATTTTAGTAGAGATGGGGTTTTGCCATGTTGGCCAGGCTGGTCTCAAACTCCTGACCTCAGGTGATCTGCCCACCTTGGCCTCCCAAAGTGCTGCGATTACAGGCATGAGCCACCAGCCCGGCCGCATTAACTGTTCTTTTAATGAATTGACAAGAGCTCAATATGTGAATTTTCATTTCTTTGCTTTTTTTATTTTCTTAAAAATCAATTTTAATGAGGTATATTTTATAATCAAATTAATCAATTTAAAATACACAGTTTGATGAGTTTAACTAATGTATTCAGGCAGGTAACCACCACCACAATCAATGATAACATTTCTTTTTTTTTTTTTTTTTTTTTTTTATTGCCATGAGTAAGATTTTTTTTTTTTTTTTTTTTTTTTTTCTTGTAAACAGCTTTTTGGCCTCATTGTAGTCAGTTCCTTCCTCCATCGTTTGACCACTAGCAATTACTGATGTGCTTTCTGATACCATTTTCCTTTTCTAGCATTTCATATGAATGGAATCATACAATATATACTTTTTATATCTGGCTCTTTTTCACTTAGCATAGTAGCTTTGGGATTTATGTGGTTGTATGTGTCAGGAATTCATCTTTTCATTGCTGAGTAGTATTCACTGTATGTACATACAATTTGTTTATACTTTTACCTGTTGATGGCCGTTGGGTTTGTTTCCAGTTTTGAATTATTATGGATAAAGCTGCAGTAGATATTCAAGTATAAGCCCTTGCGTGGGTATATTCTCTTGGTTAAATATTAATAACTAGGTGTGGGATTGCTGGGGTACAGTAAATGTGTGTTGAACTTTTTAAAAAACTAGCAAGCTGTTATGCATTTTCAACTAGGAATGTATGAGAGTTTCACTTCATCCACATCTAAACATTAATTTTAGATTTTAGCCATGTCAGTGGGTATGTAATGGTTTCTCGTTGTTTTAATTTGTATTTCCCTGATAACTAATGTGGCTGAGCATCTTTTCTTGTGCTTATCTGTTACCTGTCTCTTTCCTCTGATGAAATGTCTGTTTAGATCTTTCATCTGTTTTTTGGAAAGTGGTGAAGGGGGATGGATGGTAACCTTATTATTAAGTTGTAAGAGTTCTTTTTATATTCTGGATATGTTCTTTATCAAATATATGCCTTACATATTTTTTCTTCCCCATCTTAACAGTGTATTTTGAGTTTATTCATCATTTTTTTAAAACTTTATTCTTTTTTTTCCTTTTTTTTGAGGTGGGGTCTCACTCTTTTGCCCAGGTTGGAGTGCACTGGTGTCATCTCAGTCCACTGCAACTTTCTGGGTTCAAGCGACTCTCCTGTCTCAGCCTCCTCAGTAGCTAGGATTATAGGCGTGTACCACCACGCCTGGCTAATTTTTCAATTTTTAGCAGAGATGTGGTTTCACCATGTTGTCCAGCCTGGTCTTGAACTCGAGACCCCAAGTGATCTGCCTACCTCCCAAAGTGCTAGGATTACAGGCGTGAGCTACCATGCCTGGCCACTTCTGGAACTTTCTTTGTGTTTGTTCACCGTCTGCATTGTGGCCTGGAAACACTCCGCATGTAGTGATTTGGAGCCATTATAGGGCTCACGTTTCTTGTTTTCCTTCTCTCAGGAATCATTATACTAGGCTGCCTCTTATCGTCTGAAAACTGTTGTTACATGTAATTTTGTATGACTTTCTAGTTGTTTACAGTGGGAGGAAAATCTGATGTCTGTTATTCCATCAGTCAGAAATAGAAGTCTTTTTCCTTTGCTTTTTTACCTCTATACTTGCTTTTATGAGAACACACTTTATTCATCTCTCCTTGGTTTAGTTCTTTTGGTTCTTCAAAGACATGCTCAAATACTACCTCTCCTTGAGGCTTTTTTCTCCCTCAAATAAAAGTTTCCTGCTCCTTCTTCTGTGTCCCCATAGTGTTTTGATGTCGTCTTATCGTCCCACTTAGTTGGTAAGCCCTTTCAGGGCAGGGACTTTGCATTTTTATGGTATCCTTCTCAGTGCCCAACATTGAGGCCCTCAGTGAGTATTACACAGCATGAATCTTTGAGGGGCTTTCATATAGGTAATGTACCATTAAATGTAGTATATGAATTATTTAACCTTATTTTATTTGTTGCATCCTTTTGTGGTTTCCTGTTTAGTTTTCGGTGTATTTCACATAGTTGACATTGGTGGATAAATGAGACATAATAGGAAACAGAAAACCTACTGTGGCAAGAGTGTATTTGGAATGTGAATAAAGTAAGTCATTTTTAGCAGGTTTTAAAGTTTTGACCTATATGAAATATAGTTTACATTACAAAGAATAATTTTATAAATATGATTTTTCTTCATTTCAGTAACAGAATGCCTTGTTTCACGCCTCCTTCATTGTTTACCAGCTGTGTAACCTTGTCCAATAACTTAGTGTTATCTCTACAATGGGGTTAATAGTAATACTTAAAACTGTGTCTCACTGAGTTTTAACAGGCTTCCAAGTTCTGCTGATGTTTCTGGTCTGTGAACCACATTTTGTGTAGCAAGAATATGTGTGATATGATGATCAGATGAGTTATGAAAATGAAATGGTCTTATAAAAATAGGAGCAAAACACCATGTTTTATTCCTGTGTCATACTCTGGTGGGTTTCTGTACCTTTAAGATAAAAGTCTCAGCTCAAGATGACTTACAAAGGCCTCCAATGGCTCACTTCAATCTGAATGCTTCAACCACATAGAACTCTTTTAGTTACTTAAGTATGCTTTGTTCTATCTTACCTGCATTCAGGCCTTTGCCTAAATGTTGTTTTCACCAGGAAACCATCACTGGCTCCCTTCTCTTTCTCCTCCCACCCCTAGGTTAAATGTACTACCGTGTGTTTCCATAGCACCCTATATTTTTCCATGATAGCACTTTGCTTATTAGTCTATCTCCTTCTCTAGACAGATTCTGAGGGCAGGCACTGTTCAAGGACTACATTAAATACTCATATCTTTTAGGCATTGTATAATACCTGGGATATAGTACACATAGAATAAATATTTGTTGAATGAAAGCATCATACTTATGCTTATTGGTGTCATGTCGTGGGTATCATTGCTAAAGAAAGACTTCTCTAACTTCTAGTTTATCATTCATGTGGGAAGACTGATATTCTTATGAGAAAGACTGCAGAAAAAGTGTATGTTGTTTGGCAGTGATAAGTATCTGCATTCCAATACAACTTGCATATTGACATTTATAAATGAGAGTCAAAAGGAATAATGCCATTTAAAATCATGAAGCATTATGATAAAGTCCATTTGTCTTTGTTAGAATGGCCCCAAATAAATAGACAGTTGTTTTGTACATACAAGGCCTGCTTCAAAAGATTTCATCTTCTGTGAAAAGACACGTTTCTTACAGTGCTTTGGAAGTACCATCAACTTTTACTGTACTCACATTGCCTGCTATCTGTGGCATATATTTCTGCATATCTTACCTTTTTTAAGATCATTTACTTTCAAAATGAAAAGACTATAAGATTTTAAAGGGTTTAGGGACTTTTGACCTTTTCTAGTAAGAGTAATAATAGTAGCAATAATGTATCCAGTACAGTGCTTATTACTATAAATATGTGATATTGTTTAATCACTACAATAACTTTATGAGGTAGATGCTATTATTATTTACCTTTTATAGCTGAGGAAACTATGTCAGTTTCAGAGAGATTAAGTAACTTACTTAAATTCATGTAGATAATGAGAGGTGATGTTGAGATTAAAATTTATTGATTCCAACTCTCAATCACTGAATAATACTACATTTTTATAACTAGCATGATGTATAAAACCAGAGGAGATATATTATTCTAGAATATGGTAAAAAGATAGGGAGATATAGTTCTTTAACTGTTTCTGGTTGTATATTTGCCTGTTAGGATAGAAAGAGGTCCCAGGATGTCTATCCTTAGATTATAAGCAAATGAACATCTAAACAGTGATATCTATACCATTTACAAGACTGAGGTTTAATAATAATTGCTCATATTTAGAGAATATGAGCTTGTATTTATATTTTATAGAACGCAAGCCGGTATTAATTGCTCTTATATAGAGAATATTAGTGCCAGGAAATGTCATGTTTTCTATTCTTTACCTAATTTTGTCCTAATAGTCCTATACATTAAAGATACTATTATTATCCTTCTAATAATAAAGATACTACATATTAGTACCCAGTTTGCAGATGAGGATGATTTGTCCAAAGCCACAAGTTATGTGCCCAAAGCCACATACATAGCAAGTTATGGCGGAGCCTGTGTTCAGAGTTACTGCTGCCTAACTGTGCTGCGAAGGGAGATTATAGAATTTTATAGATATCTCTTCTAGTATTTTAATTCTGACAGCCAAGTCAGTTGCACATTCTTGAATCTCTGTTTTATCATGGAGAGAAAGAATGGTGATCTTCAAGTTAAATATGTATTTGTCATGGTGGGTCACAATTGTTGATTTTTAACACCGACTTTGTACTTCAAGTGCCATTTTCTCACTTTTATATATGTTTTTGAGATGAGAATTACTTTGTATTCCCCTGGACTATTAGAATCCTTAGAAGGTTAGGATCTAATGTTGATACTTTGATTCCTAACATAAGTAGGAGAAAGAGTGCTGCTGCTGGCTTCACTCTTATTCCCATTGCGAATGTTTGTGGGCTGTGGTGATCGGCACTGGGGAGTGGGAAAGAGGGGGATGGCTGGATACAGATAACCACATTTATTTACTAGCATAACCTGGTCTACTTTTTGGGGACCTGTGTTCTTCATAGTGGTTGTGCTAGGTAACCAGATACATACTTATTCTTCAATATTCTGTTCTAAACATATACTATTATATGCTCGTGTTGAACATTATTCTTGTACAGTTACATGAATGTACTATTTAATGAATCTTGAGCCAAGTTAAAATATTTTAGAAGCACCATAGTCACTGGTATTTGCTCAACAAAGGTGAAAAAGGTATTTTTCTCTTGCATTTGCAGCTTTGATTTAGTTTGCTAGGGAGTAGTGAAATGATTTGCTGATATGAATATTACGAGTGGGTTCTTATATATTGTGACTGGCACTTGGTGCTTATCTAGGTACTTGGTTCTGAGTCCAAGAGCTCAGTTAGGATATAAAGTCAGTAATATATCATATTTAATTGTGACTTTGCTACTGATTCTTCTGAATGACCACAAAGGAATTATTTACCGTCTGCATCTTTTTACACATCTGTTCAGTAAGGATAGCTGCTAATAATACTGACATAGGAATTAATTTGTGTAAACATTTGGAAGAAACCAGGTGCTTATATTTTTGTCCATGAAAATCCATTGAGGCAGGATGATTTATTGGAAAGTGCCAAAAAGACAATTTTTATCCACACTGCTGACTTGCTGAGTGGTCACATAACTCCAAAGGGCCTCATTACTTCACACTCGTACGTTTCCCTTCCTATCCCTCAAAGGCAGTGGTTCTCAACTTGTGGTCTATGGCAACTTCCAGCTGGGTCATGAGCTGATCTTTTCAGTATTAATGTTTATTAGTGTATATATTTTCATTTCTGGAAGGTATTAGTAGTTTAACTTAGGATGTTTAATAAAAACCAGATTTCCCCTCAGTAACTCAAGCCAAGTAGTCTTCCCATTAATGAATTCTGTGTTGCTTTACAGGGTCTTTTGTCCTGACACAACCCCCAAATCTTTGAAAAGCAACACTCTATCAAAATTAGTTTGCTGGAAACTTAGCTCAAAAAATGGTATGAAATGTTGGTTTTACGGAAATGTGTTCAGTAGAATGTAGGTTTCTTATTGTATTAGTCCGTTTTTGCATCACTATAAAGAAATACCTGATGCTGGGTAATTTATATAGAAAAGAAGTTTAACTGGCTTACAGTTTTGCAGGCTGTACAGGAAGCATGATGCCAACATCTGCTCCAGGTGAGGGCCTCAGGAAGCTTACGATCATGGTGGAAGGTGAAGCCAATGCAGGCGTATCACGTGGTGAAAGTGGAAGTGAGGGGGCGGGGAGAATTGCGGTACTCTTTTAGACAACCAGGTCTCCTGTGAACTACCAAAGCAAGAACTCACTATCACCAAGGGGATGGCATTAAGCCATTTGTGAGGGATCCACCCCCGTGTTCCAGTACTTCCCATTATTCCTCCGCTCCAACATTGAGGATCACATTTCAACACAAGATTTGGAGGAGCACACGTCCATACCATATCACTTATAAACAAATGTTGACAAAAACCCAAGAATACTTCAGTGGTGCCTGGGAAGTGGTATTAACTTTATAAAAGGAGAGTTCTCCAAACTTTGTAGGAAGAAGCTACTTTTTAATACAATTACTTTCTTGATAGTAAGGATAACCATACAGTTAAAAAGTGCTTATACAAAAGTTCTTATATTTGATCCTTAAAGCATCTCTGAAAGCTAAGTAGGGCAGATGTTACCCTCATTGTATATGTGAGGTACTGGGAAGTTAAATGACTTGGCCAGGAACACACAGACAATTAGGAGCAAAGTTGAGATGTGGACCCAAATTCAGCACAGATTTCAACTCTAAATTCTGTGCCTTTCTCAGTATTCCATACTACCTAAAACTTTGGAAAACATTCATTTGAATCCCACATAAATCACATGAAGTAGATAACTTTTATTGAAATCCTGTAACATGCCAGATATTTTAGTTTTGGTATATTATTAATTCTTAAAATAGTCTTAAGATATCATTTTTACCCTCTTTTCCCAAATGAGGAAAATTAGGGCTCAGAGACACTTCCCTGAGGTCCCAATTAAGTGACAGATCCAAATTCAAACATTGGTTTCTCTTACTCCAAAGCCTGTCTTGTTTCCACCAAACAAAACATCATTACTGCTTTCTCTAGTATGTGTCCAGGTCAATTCACAGCTTGCTGTTTTTCTATTTGGCTTGTGAGGTGTTAGCTAGAGAACTTTGTTTTGCTTTGTTCCTTTTTATTATAGTATGACTGAAGTGAATTTTCTCCAAAGATTGCTTTGATTTGGGTTTGCCATTTTCCAAGTTTGTCCTTAGACAGGTCACTCAACCTTTTTGAGCTTATTTCCTCTGCATAAACAAAACAAAACAAAAAATTCTGAATTATACAGTCAAGATTTCTTTCAGCTCTATTAAGATTTTGGTTATCTCAGAAAGGTAGGACTGGTGGAAATGATGGTGATCTGTTCACCTTTTTTAATGCATCTCTTTATTATTGTTATTATTATAAGTTTAATGCTGATGATATATTTTCCAGCATTTTATAAAAGTTTTTTTTGTTTTGTTTTGTTTTGTTTTAAAAATCTTTGACCCAAGTGTGTCTATGACTGTTGCCTGTTTAATATGAAAAGCCGTTTGGTGGGAATGACCTATTAGAATTCTGTAACTAGCCATACTTTTCTCCTATTTTACTTTGGCAATTAAGAGCAAAAGCAAACACATTATTTTGGTAGCAGTGAATAGGAGAGGTCAGATATGTCAGATTTCGTTGCTGAGATTTGGGGAAATAAATTACCTTTGGTAATTTCAGTGAATAAAAAGTTGTTGCCAAAATAAATATTTTATGTGAAGTTTCCATCAACTGTAATAGTTTCTTATTGTCATTTTGAAAAACAAAACAAAACAAAAAAAAAACAGAGTAATTAAGGTGACCTACATATGTAGTTTGTTCTATTTAATTAGCTTCTGCTTGGTTAGTAAATTACTGTGTCCTTTTGGTCTGCATCTCAGATAAAAGAAGACTCACACAGTATATTTAAATTGATACTTTAATTTCTATCAAAAGGTCATAGGTTTCTATTTGAAGTTGTAAATACATTATTAAATCTTGCATAACAATTTTTTCCTTTTCTTAGGTCATACAGTTACTTATGAAAAGTTATTTCTCAGTTTTTAAACTCAAAATATATTTATTTGAAATGATGGCAAAATTTAAATTTTATTAGTTTATATGTATTCTGATTTTTTAAATAACCATCTGACAGAACTTCTTAAATAGGCTTCTTCAAAATTATTAATATCTAACTTTCAAAAAAATGTCTGGACCTGAGGACAGATTCTCCCTAGGATTTATGCTATTAGCAATAAAAGCCAGACAACTTGTGGCAGGGGTATCTCGGGGGAAGAGGTAGGTAAATACGAGTCCTGAGCAAACTTCTGATTTTATTTCAATTTCCATGTAAGTATAGTAATTTATTCCAGTAATGTGTTATTTGGTTGTAGGAATGGCAAACTGTCATATTTTAATCTCTCTTTCCCATGGGAGGTATAGATGTGTAGAAATGTGCCACCTGACACAATTGTATATTGGTTTGTCATAATTTTTTCTCCACTTACTCTCAAAATGCACTGGAAGTAACATTTACAAAAAAAATACATTTACATTTAGGTGGTTGAACATAGAAGTAAAAAGAGAGCATATGACTTGTAAAGGAAGTAGAAGGAGCATTGATTTTTATTTTTCTGCATATATGCCTTTGTCAATTCATTTATTCATAATTTGTGGAACACTTTCAAAGAACCAGACATTGCGATTAGAATCAACATGGCAGGTGTGATAAATATGTAACAGAAGTATATAGAGGGTACTGTAGGAACACAGAATATAAACATATGAAAATCAGAACAACAGGTAAAGAAGGTGACACACTGAGCCTAGAAGAATATATAGTATTGTTCTAACTAGGGGGAGAAAGTGAGACTTTCCAGGTAAAGGGAGCAGTTTATAGAGAGGCATGGAAGTAGCTTAGGGAATTGTGAGCAATTCCAGTAAAGCTTACTGGGGGCAGGCACAATAATGCAAATGTTAAAAATGAAATTCTCCCCATTTTACAGATGAGGAGCATGAAGTTCAGAGAAGTTGAAACTTGTCTGGAGTCTTGAAAGTAGCATGGGTAGGATTTCAACCTAGATCTTTCTGATTCATAAGTCCATGGGCTTTCTAAATACATTTCACTGCCTTCCATAGGATCTGCTTATTGTTCTTAAGAACTAATATTAGCTCTGACCTCAGCTGTCAAGCCAATTGGGTAGAGGTATGACAGGCATCGTTTGTTTTACATTGCCTGTTAATAAGGAAGCCTATCAGTTCTTTAAGGGGAGAAATAAAAATACTCTCTTAGCACTAAATGCAGAGAATAATTTAGTTTCTTATGTGCAATATATTACATATCATAATGAAATAAAGTCAGTTGTAATTTTGCAAAAGTTACAGCAAGAAATATCTGTTAACCCTTGAGAAAGGCAGCATCATAAATCATAGTATAAAAAAGGCATTTCTGCAGGGAGGAAAGCTAAAGTACTCCAAGTATATTGCTTTTTGGTCATCTGACTTAATGTAGAAAACCCAGAAGAATGACAATTTATTGGTTTTAACTGTAATTTTGACAGGAGCTGGCCATTGGCCAGTCTCAGACCAAACTCTGGTGAGAGAGAACCAAGAGTCTGTGTTTTGTTTTGTTGCTGGAAGCAAGATTCATAGTCTTTAGCTATTATATTTATAGGAGCCAACATTGACATTTTGCTATTAAAATTATATTGCCTGACTTGTGTTCTTGCTGAACAGAGAGGCTATCTGATTTAACAGAGTAGAACATTGATATATGCCTGGACAGGGCCAAAGCAGTTTTGGAAGATGGTAAACCAAGCTCCGGCATTTGTGTTCCCTGTCTCCCAATGACCTATTGATGTGATAATAAATATACATGTATAAAGAATGAAACCATAGTAATGGTGGAAACAAAAGAGGTTGTCATTGGGATAGCAAAGGTTTTGGCACAGTTCTCAAAGATACAAAGTAGATAGGACTGTTTTGATGAATAAACTAAAGTAGAGAAAAACTGCAGCCTAGAACACAAATGGAAATGGCTGCAGGTAGGGTTCCTGATAGAACCATCAGAGGCTTCAAGCTTGGAATTTGCCAGTATTGAGATCAAGAATTAACTAGAGCAATAATCAGGGTAGTTGAGCCTGTTGGCCCATTCTCCTTCTTGTGTGCATTTGGAGCAGCTTTCTATAACATTTGCTGTAGCTGCTTTCTAAACATAATGGATTCCTGACCTGGTTAGGTCCCATGGTATAAGTGTTTGACATGGTAGAAAGTTGCAGTAGAACCTAAAGCATCTGGACTTTTATAGCCAACCCAGAGGAAAACATGAAAGACAACTCTACTCAGGAGTGAAATACCTACCCCAAATAAAATCCCAGTGTGAAGCTCCCTTGACAGTTGCAGTAATTTGAAGTAAAAGTATACCTTCTCCCAGCATATATACCCAGAAGGAAAGCCTAATTGTCAACAGGGCCAGCTCACTTATACTAATGGCACTAAGGGGTGAGGCCTTTTATGGAAATAAATCTCATAGCTCCAGAGGAAACCTATGCCAGTTGTCTATACTAATCAATCTAATCACTTATTCATGGGTTTGAAAGGAGCACTAAGGATCATCAGATATTTGAGGAAAACAGCATGAATGAGACCAAGTTGAATAAACAGAATAGCTGACCCAAAATAAACAGACAATACAAAGAATGGAGAACTTTTAAAAAATCAAATTAATATCCTCAGATTTTCCTTCCAGCCTCTGCCTAAGATGTAGGTGGAAGGAGTTTCACTTCCACCCTGAGAATAAAGAAAAAAAACACTGGATAATGTACAAAGTCATAACTTTTCTTAAATCTATCGGAAAACTAGGATCTCAAGGCAACCAAGTAGCTTGAGTATAAGGAAAGACAGACAACCTCCAAGGAGAGGTAGGATGTGAGCACTGATTACTAATGGCAGAGCATGGGAAGAAGTTGGGGGCTGCTGTGTAATAAGGTAAAATAATTGAGCTAAAGCTTTTAACAAATCGTTAATGACCAAGTGTAGACTAGTATGTGACTACGGCAGATATAAGGCAGTTTTTACCAGCTTGCAGTTTCTTCTGCATAGACCTCTATTCGATATTCACAAGAAAAATTGAGGACAGGTTAGGAAATCTTTGTTCTTCTGCAGGTAATGTGTCTTTTTTCTGTGGATGCCTTGGATATTTTCTCTTCATTTCTGGTTTTCAGCAGTTTGAATATAATGGTCTAGGGGTGTGGTGGAGCAAGAAGGAGGGAGGAAGGGAATATGTGTGTTTTCAGGTGGATCACCTGAGGTCAGGAGTTCAAGACCAGCCTGGCCAACATGGTGAAACCCCATTTCTACTAAAAATACAAAAATTAGCCAGACATGGTGGCAAATGCCTATAATCCCAGCTACTGGGGAGACTGAGGCAGGAGAATTGCTTGAACCCAAGAGGCAGAGGTTGCAGTGAGCTGAGATAGCACCACTGCGCTCCATCCTGGGTGACAGAGCAAGACTCTGCCTCAGAGGGGAAAAAAAAAAAGATAGTCAACTTTCTAAGGCAAAAATAATGGTGTTTGTGGGCTTATAGCATACATAAAGTAAAATGTATGAAGAATTTGAAAACTGGGAAAAGGAAGAATTGAAAGTATACTTTTTTCAGTTTTTTTTTAATTTGTTTGTTTTTTGAGACAGAGTCTCGCTCTGTCACCCAGGATGGAGTGCAGTGGTGCAATCTCGGCTCACTGCAACCTCCACCTCCCGGATTCAAGCAATTCTCTTCCTCAGCCTCCTGAGTAGCTGGGATTACAGGCGCACACCACTACACCTGGCTAATTTTTGTATTTTTAGTAGAGACGGGGTTTCACTATGTTGGTCAGGCTGGTCTCGAACTGCTGACCTTGTGATCTACCCGCCTTGGCCTCCCAAAGTGCTGGGATTACAGGTGTGAGCCACTGTGCCCAGCCATATTTTTAGTTTTTTATGCTCTACTTGAAGTGGTATAATATTACAAGTTGAAAATTTCTAATCAGAAAATCTGAAAGCCAAAATATTCCAGAATTTAAAACTTTTTGGGTGCCAACATGATGCTCAAAGGAAGTGCTCTTTGGAGCATTTCAGATTTCAGATTTTAGGGTTTAGGTTGTTGAACCAGTACGTATAATGCAAATATTCCAAAATCTGAAGAAAAAGTTAAATCTAAAACACTTCCCATCCCAAGCATTTCGGATAAGGTACGCTCAACTTGTTTTTGAAGGTAGACTATGCTTAATTAAAAATATATTTTGTGAACTCCTGGGCAACCAATAAACATTTTTAAAGAGATTAAAAGATAAGCCAATAGTGAAGAAAAATGAAATACTGAAAAATACTCAATCCAATAGCATTTAAAAAGAGAGAGAAAGGAACAAAGAAGAGATGGAACATACTGAAAACAGCTAGCAAAATGGTAGATTTTAATCATAGCAATGTTTATATTAGGTGTAAGTAGTCTGAATATTCTAGTTACAAAAGAGATTGTCCAGATTTGATTTACAACAAAACAAAAAACAAGACCCAAATAAATACTGTCTACAATAAATCCACTTTGAATATAAAGGTAGATATATTCCCAGGTGTGGTGGCTCACATGTGTAGTCCTAGCACTTTGGGAGGCCAAAGCAGGAGGATTGCTTGAAGCCAGGAGTTCGAGACCAGCCTGGGCAACATGGTGAGACTCCATCAACACACACAAAAAAACTTAAAAATTCACCAGGCATGATGGCATGCACCTGTAGTCCTAGCTACTTGGGAGGCTGAGACAGGAGGATTGCTTGAGTCGAGGAGTTGGAGGCTGCAGTAAGGTGAGATTACACCACTGCACACTGCAGCATAGCCTGGGCAACAGAGTGAGACCCTGTCTCTTAAAAAAAAAAGAAAAAAAAAGTTAGATAGATTAAAAGTTAAAGGATGGAAAAAGATGTACCATGAGAAATAATAGTCAAAAGAAAACTGTAGTGTCTATATTAATATCTGGCAAAGTAGACTTCAAAACAAGGATTACTACCTGGAATAAAGAGGGATATTACATTTTGGTGAAGAGGTCAGTTCACCAAAAGACATAACAATTCTAAATATGTGTGAACATAGCAATATTGTTTTAATATAGATAAAGCAAAAATTGATAGAATTGAAAGGAGAAATAAGCAAATGCACAATTATAGTTAGAAACCACAACACTCATCCTCAGTGATAAAGACAAGTTAGAGAGAAAATCAGTTAAAAGACATTACTATCAATTTTCTTCACCTAATTGATAGCGTACCACTCCACTGAACACTAGCAGAATCTGCATTTCTTTCAAGTGTATGTGGAACATTCAGTTAGACTATTTGGTACCATAAAACAAACAAATACAAAATAATTAAAATCGTACAAAGTATGTTTTCTCACCAAAACAGAATAAACTAGAAGTTACTAACAGAAAAATATCTGGAAAATCCCAAATATTTCACAACTACACAATATATATATAATAAACCATGAGTCAAAGAAGAAATCACAAGAAAATTGGAAAGTATTTTGAAATGAATGAAAATGAAAATACAACATTTGAAGTTTGAGGTAAATTTATAGCATTTGATGCCAATATTAGAAAAGAAGGTCTCCAGTCAATAATCTAAGCTTGTACCTTAGAAAAGAGGAGCAAATTAACTAAACCCAAGTCAAATAGAAGGAAGGAAATAATAAAGGCCACTAATCAGTGAAATTGGAAACTGAAAGAGTAGAGGATATCAATGAAACCAAAAGGTAGTTCCTTGAAAAGATCACTAAAATTGATAAGCCTGTAGCCATAGTAACTAAGTAAAAAGAGAGAAAATACAAATTACAATATCAGGAATGAGAGGGCACATCACTACAGATCCTACAGAAATTAAGATTATAATGTAGTATTTTAAAAAATATGATGGCGGCATCTCACAAGGACTTTAGAGGCAGGTTGAAGAGCATCCCACTGGTTGAATCTGGGATCACTTAAGCACCAAATAATTATGTACAGTAATCAGTTATAAATCATTGAAAAATAAAAACAAGTTAATGATTCTGTACTGATAATGGAGAGTTAATAGAGAAGATGGGGGGGCTTCTGCTTAGAGAAGAATGCTGAGTGCTGACTGATAATTATGGAGGAATTACTGAAGTTGGAATATTATTTTTCAGCATTTTTAGTAAAGATTGATTTAAACAGAAACCATTAATCAAGCTCATTCTAGGGAGAAATTTATATGAGAAGCAGGACGTATGCATGCTCTTAAACATGGACATCATTGCTTCCAGATGTGATACCCTTAGAAGGACACAACATCAGTCATGTAGTATTCAGGTTGGTAATATAAAACCTGAACAACCCCTGTAGAGCTTGAGTATACCATTGCATCAGTATTATTACTTATTTTGAAGTGACTTTTAAAATTTAGGTTGAGTTTTCTGGAGTATCTTCAAATACTTAGTTCTTCTCTATCTGAGCCTAAATAACCCAAACTGCTTCAGTTTTATTCCAGAGCCCACTCCTATGGAACCAATAAGCTGTATTACCTTTCATAGAGAAATGAATGTGGTATGTTACATTTTGTTAGCTGGTTAGGATATATTTTTTTAAATTTCCTTTCTACCACATTGCAAGGAATTTTCTTGAGGGGAGGTCATGTAGTAACATATTCTAGAGTCTTCTGAACTGAGGAGGGGGACACTCATTTGTGTTTTGAAGCCCAGATCTGTCTTTGGTCCCTATTTGTGGTCTCGTTAACACTGTTTGAGTTGAGGCAGCCTAAATTATCTGGGATGAAGAATGATACTGCACGTTTCTCTAGTGGTAGAAGAATTCATATACTTTCTGATGAAGTGTGTGGGGGTAGAGGATGTCAACCTAAATGTCTTAAAAAATCACTAAGGTGAAGATTTGGGAAGGAGTTATATTGTGGGCTAAAAAGTTAAGTTGTGTTCCTTGGTTAAATTCTATTGGGGTGAGAGTTCCCAACTTACTGGTTGGTATTCATAGTACGTTGAAAGAGAAGAGAAGGGTGCTTAAATATGTTGGGAAGGCCGGGCACTGTAGCTCACACCTGTAATCCTAGTTCTTTGGGAGGCCACGGCAGGCAGATGGCTTGAGCTCAGGAGTTCAAGATCAGCCTGGACAACATGGTGAAACCCTATCTTTACAAAAAAATACAAAAATTATTTGGGCACTGTGACATGTGTCTGTTGTCCCAGCTACTCAGGAGGCTGAGGCAGGAGGATCACCGCAGCTTGGGGAAGTTGAGGCTACATTTAGCTGTCATCATGCCACTGTATTCCAGCTTGGGTGACAGAAACCCTGTCTAAAAAAAAAGAAAAAAAGAATTGAGGTATGAGGGTATCATTTAAAATGTGAAATATTCCTGTAATTCACATTCATGGAGTTAAATTTTATACAGCTATAACTCAGGCTATCTGTCATCATGTAAAAATAGTTGAAAAATCAGAATACACATTTCCTATACACTGCGATTTTCACTAAAATACTGATTTTTTTTTTTTTTTGGAGACAGAGTCTCGTTCTGTTGCCCAGGCTGGAGTGCAGTGTCATGATCTTGGCTCACTGCAACCTCCACCTCCCAGGTTCAAGCGATTTCCAGCTAATTTTTGTATTTTTAGTAGAGGTGGTGTTTCACCATGTTAGCCAGGCTGGTCTCGAACTCCTGACCTCAAGTGATCTGCCAGTCTTGGCCTCCCAAAGTGCTGGGATTACAGGCATGAACCACAGCACCTGGCCTAAAATAATGATATTTATGAGGAAGATTACAGTTCATAAAAACTCCTTTATTTATGAACTATATTTTAGTAGTCAAAATACAGGTACTTTTTTACTCTTTTTTAAAATATACTTTCAGTAATGTTATTCTGTAGCATTTTTGGTTGGAAAGGAATTAACCACTCATTTTTTTAAAGTGAAGTCTGAATTTTGATATCTTATCAATTGCTGACCATCTTTCTCAGTCATTAATTGAGAAATATCTATAGGCAGAGAGTCTAGGCGTATACTCTTAGGCTACTGCCAGAGGCTGGACTTATGTGAAAATTGGACCAGTAGGGAAGTTTATTCTAGCTACTCTCCCTAGAAGATCTCTGTACTCAACCCACTTTCTCTCTTTTTATTTCCCTCTCACAGTCAGGGATTTGGCTTGGCCTCTTTGGTTGTGATTGAGTAATCCTATGTTACATATGGAATTGTCCCCTTCCTTTTCTTTCTAGGAAGTGCATTTTCAGCTGAGCACCTCAAACTTCAACTCCAGAAGGAATCCCTAAATGAGCTGAGGAAGGAGTGTACTGCAAAAAGGTAAATGCACACTGAGAAGAATTGCTGTGAGTGTGGAGTTCACCGTGAGGATAGATTTGAAAAAGTAGCATTCTTTAAAGCTGCTGGTATTAATTTATAGTCCATATACCTCAGTACCACATTTGTTTATTCAACACATATTCATTAATTAAGCACCTACTGTGTGTCATGCACCGTGCCAGAGGTCAGTTATGAAAGCTCCTAGTATGTAGTTAGAAACATGAACACTATTTGAGTTTCTCAGGCCACAGCATCATGGTTTAATGTTTGAATTTCTTCCTTCTGTCTTCTACATGCGGTTTAGCTTATAGGTTTTTTTTCAATAATTTTTTCAGATTTACTCCTGCTTCTTGTTAGCTCATTTGGATTACTTCAGCAACTAGATTATCTCTCTAACATCAGTCTCTTCATCTTTCCAGATTGTTCTCCATGCTACGATCAGACCTCTCCTCTTAAAATACCATTTTTACCTTATTTTTTATCTTCTTTTTTTTAATGTGGAGAAACATTTCATTCATTCATTCATTCATTCATTCATTCATTCATTCATAGACAGGGTCTCACTCTGTCACCCAGGCTGGAGTGCAGTGGTACAGTCATAGCTCACTATGGCCTCGAACTTCTGGCCTCAAGTGATCCTCCACCTCAACCTCCCAAAGTGCTGGGATTACAGGTGTGAGCCATCAGGCCTGGCATTTTTATCTTCTTAATATGGTGATCCTTTTGCTTAACTTTCAAATAGCCTGTAATAAATTGGCACCTTGCAACTGTAGTTAATTTTAGTCGCTCTCCCAACATTCATTTAACAAATGCCAATAGTTTTTCTCTTCATTTTTTCCAACATATGCTTAATTCATTGGTACCTCTGTTCTTTTGCTCATCTTCACTTGCTTTTCCTGGAAAGTCCATCCATCTTGCACTTTTCTTCAAAAAACTTTAGCAGTTGGGGATTCAAAAATGCTAGACCGGCTGGGCGCAGTGGCTCACACCTGTAATCCCAGCACTTTGGGAGGCCGAGGCGGGCAGATCATGAGATCAGGAGATCGAGACCATCCTGGCTAACACGGTGAAACCCTGTCTCTACTAAAAATACAAAAAATTAGCCAGGTGTGGTGGCGGACGCCTATAGTCCCAGCTACTAAGGAGGCTGAGGCAGGAGAATGGCGTGAGCCTGGGCGGAGGAGCTTGCAGTGAGCTGAGATGGTGCCACTGCACTCCAGCCTGAGTGACAGAGCGAGGCGCCATCTTAAAAAAAAAAAAAAAGTGCTAGACCTATAAAAAACCGTAGAGATTATCTATTCTAATTCTCTCAATTTGCAGATAGGAAGGCAATGCTCTGGTAAGTTACTGTTTATTCAACTCACTAGCAAAGCCAGGACTAGATCCCATTGTCTTCAGTGCTGTTTTAGATAAGAAAAAAACCAGTGATTTTCATACTGTTACACACCGCTCAATACAACGCTTTTAACATTAGATTCTCCAGCAGATCCTCACTGCATGTCTTAGAATTTAGTTCAATTCTCACTCTGTCTTCCTGCAAATAGTATCAGATCCCACAGAATTAAGGACTCATTCCCACAAGACTGCCTCACCACATCAGATGCCATTTGGCAAGCCCCAGGTTGTGACCTGTGCTTCTGATTGACCTGCTTTAAATAGAGGTTCCCATAACCCACTCCTTGGATTCGATTAATTTGCTAGAGCAGCTCACAGAACTCAGAGAAACATTTACTTAACCCTTACTGGTTTATTATAAAGGACGTTACAAAAGATACAGATGAACAAGATGGAAGAGATGCATAGGGCAAGGTATGGGAGGAGGGAGCATGGAGCTTCCATGCCCTGTCTGTGCACATCAATCTCCAGACACCGTCAGTCTGGAAGCTCATTAAATCTTGTTGTGCAAGAGTTTGTATAGGTCTCAATCTCCAGCCCTCTTCTCAGAGTTTGGTGGGTGGGGAAGAAAGTCCAACCTTCTAATCTCTTGGTCTTTCTAGTGACCAGTTCCATCCTGAGGCTGTCTAGGAGCCCCTGCCTTAAGTCATCTAATTAGCATAAACTGTGGTGTGATCAAAAGGGGCTCATAATGAATAGCAAAAGACACTCTTATCACTCAGGAAATTCCAAGGTTTTTAGGTGCTCTGTAATAAGAACTGGGGGCAAAGACCATACATATGTCATGTTATACTTTGACCTACAGTTTCTCCTAAATTCCTTTTGTCTTAAATTCTTGACACAGTTGATCAGGCAACTTACTTTACAGGTATTTTATCTATTGATCATGTTTCTTAAGTCATGCAAGAAAAGAGCTGGTGCCAGGCATGGTGTCTCATGCCTGTGATCCCAGCACTTTGGGAGGCTGAGACAGGCAGATAGCTTGAGCCTACAAGTTTGAGACCAGCCTGGGCAACATGGTGAAACACTGTCTCTACAAAAAATACAAAAATTAGCTAGGCATGGTTGAGCATACCTGTAGTCTCAGCTTCTCAGGAAGCTGAGGTGGGAGGATCACCTGAGCCTGGGAAGGTCGAGGCTGCAATGAGCCAAGATCGTGCCACTGTACTCCAGCCTGAGTGTTAAAGTGAGACCCCGTCTCAAAAAAAAAAAAAAAAGAGAGAAGGGATAATTTCATACTATAGCTTTTTATTTGTTGTTTTTACTTTTTTTCTTACAGTCCAACATGTTGGTTTTTGAGGTAATTATAATATGTAATTGTGAGTGAAATATAGAATACTTTTTGAGGAAATACCATCCAGATCTTTCTTGAAATCAAATTGGCCTCATTAAATTGACTGTGAAATCTTGGTCAGATTACTCAGACTCTCTAAATATTGTTTCCTTGTTTATAAATAGATATAACAATATCAACCTACTAGAGTTGTTAGAATAACTAAATAAGGCCATTTGTAGATGCCTAGTGAATGATTATTTGTACCCTTCACATTTCTTTTTTTCAAAGACAGGGTCTTGCTCTGGTGCCTAGGCTGGAGTGCAGTGGCATGATCAGGGCTCACTGCAGCTTCAACCTCCCAGACCCCAGCAGTCCTTCTACATCAGCCTCCCAAGTAGCTGGAACCACAGATATATGCCACCAAGCCAGGCTAATTTTTTTATTTTTGTAGAGACGGGGTCTCCCTATATTGCCCAGGCTGGTCTTGAACTCCTGGGCCTCCCAAAGTGCTGGGATTATGGGAGTGAGCCACCACTCCCAGCCCCGTTTACATTTCTTAGCATGGTACTAATCACACACAGTAGCACTCAGTATATAGTTAGCTTCATTGATACTATTTGGAGATAGGTCAAGACTTACGGTAGCTATTATTTATGCTTCTACTTCTGAGTTTCTGTGGCCTGTTACAGACGGTATAATCTTTCTTTGCATTAATTGTATGGAAATAAATGTTACAAAGCATGCAAGCATGTATTTTTTAATAAATGTATTTTTTCTTTCCTCATTAGAGAACTCTTTTTGAAGACTAATGCTCAGTTGACAATTCGTTGCAGGCAATTACTCTCTGAGCTTTCCTACATTTACCCTATTGATTTGGTAAGTTTCAAATTTTCTGAAAATATTTTTCTTTCTGAAAAGATGATTTCCGTATGAAATTTCCTCTCAATGAAAAAACTTATTGCTTTAGGCTTAATCATATGCTCTGTCATGATTCATTCAGGAGCTAGTATCTATTTAAAACATAGATTTAGACTTGTTTGGCCTTAGGTTCTACTATTTCATTTACATCACTTTGGTGGTGGGATGCGCTCATTATCTGAAAGACTGCCAAATTATTTTTGGTTTCTTTAGGATCTTTTTACTTAACCACATTATCCATTATCACCACTTCTTTTTTTTTTTTTTTGAAACGGAGTTTCGCTCTGTCACCCAGGCTGGAGTGCAGTGATGTGATCTTGGCTCACTGAAAGCTCTGCCTCCCGGATTCACGCCATTCTCCTGCCTCAGCCTCCCGAGTAGCTGGGACTACAGGCGCCCGCCACCACGACGCCCGGCTAATTTTTTTGTATTTTTAGTAGAGACAGGGTTTCACCATGTTAGCCAGGATGGTCTCGATCTCCTGACCTCGTGATCCACCCGCCTCAGCCTCCCAAAGTGCTTGCATATCAGGTGTGAGCCACTGCACCCTGCCCATTATCACCATTTCTGACATATACATGCAAATATATGTGCACTGCTTTAAAAATATGATTGATAATTTTCATTTATTAGTGTTACTTAAGATATTCCTGGGGTAACTGTCAGGCTGTTACGTTTTTGAGCCTAGTTTCTTAGAATGAATGAAAAAAGGAAAACTTTAATAAAATTGATTAGGATTATTTTTCAGAGAACTAAATCTGCTAAATTTGATAGTTTTCTTTTTAATGAAAAGTTGTTTAAAAGACTAATTTTCAGAGAAGAAAGCTAATAGGATTTGAGTTTGCTTATAGAATCTTATTAAACCATTTATATATGTGAATGAAACAAGGATATTTTTATGATGATAATTTTACATGGCTTTTTCCTTGGACATGATGTCTTAAATGTTATTATAGAAAATTTCAAGTATATGTAAATGTAGGGAGAGAGTAGAATGAATCACCATGTATACATCATCCAGCTTCAACAATTATGATAATACTTGGAGTTTAGAACAGTGTTTTGAGTCAGCACCAACCTGCTGATTTCTTTGAGATTTAACTTAGAGTTTGTTTGCTTTATTTATTAATTTTATTCTTTAATTAAATTCACAGAATGAACATAAGGATTACTTTGTATGCGGTGTCAAGTTGCCTAATTCTGAGGACTTCCAAGGTATTTTATTTTTTATTTCGAAGATTTGTTATATATTAATATATGGAAATAGAATATCTTGAAATGCTGGTTGCCTAGCACTTTATCCAAAAGAATTTTTGGATCTTCTGTCCTTCCCAATTGCAAGTATGTATGTCAGACTCCTTGATGGGAGATAGAATGTTAGGTCTGATCATAGAAAAATAATTACTGAATCTTATATTAGAAATTTAAAAGAAAATAGTTTTTAAATGGGCTTTAAGCAAATTAGACAGTCAGGTTCTTAAGAATACAAATAATCGCCCTTCCTTTTGGTTTGATTTTTATGAAAAATTTGTGTGTGGTTGGGAGCAGAGGAACAGCAAACAAAATCTGTTCTGTTATTATTTAGAAAGTCATATTACTGCTGACCTGAAAAGTACTTGAAAATTTAATTTTGTGAAGTTTCCATTACCACAGGCTTAATTTGTTATACTATCATTTCTGTTATCTTTTAACTAAAAATAAATAAATAAATTACATTAAAGGTATTATAGAATGTGATCCTTAGTAATTTCTATATTTTAAAATCTTTTGTTTTTCCTGCTCACTTTGCAAATATTCCAAAGAATTTATTTTCTTTGGCATATCAGTGATTATTTTTATTGTTGGCAAAGTGGGTTCTTTTCCCTTAGCCTAAACAATGCTTTGAGGTCTACTAAGTATCTTTATAGATTATTCCCAAAGCCAGCATTTTATCTATTGAGAAGTTACTAAAGAAGAGAGCATTGCTAGTTTTGATCAGGACTTTCATTTTCCTATAAAGAAGCTGTTGTTATTGGTGATCATTTAACATCTAAGAGTGTTTTGTTACCCTGTTGGGCCCTTACCTGTAAGTACTTTGGATGTGATAAAAGGAGAGTGATAAACCAGGAATTGGAAAACCTATGTTCAAGTCCTGATTGCCCCTCTATAAACCATGTAATTTGGAACAAGTCATGTAACCTTTGAGTTGATTTCCTAATTGATTGAATGAACTATTAATTTATGCCCTACCTGTCTTATATGATTGTTGTGAAAAATAAGTGAGGTATACCAGTAGCTATAAATGCATAAGATTTTGCCTAATCTTTAATACTCACAAAAACAAACAAAGGGATCCTGTAAGGAAAATGGTATTCAGTGACTTGCTTGAGGCCACAAAACTAGGTAATAATATAGCTGGGATTTGTCTTGTTTCCATTTCATAGTGCTCCCTCAGATATCAGTAAGACACTCATAAAAATGTGTTTTGATGTTAATTTTAGGCAAAGTTGTGGTATCTTGAAGCCCATGGCGCATCATTTTCCTCATTTATTCATTTAGTAAACATATTGAGTACTCTTGTCCCATACCAGTTTCCTGGGATACAGAACATTATTCATTGAAAAAAATGTTCATTGAACACCTAAATGCCAGGCACATGATGCAGAAGGTAAACATGTTCTCTCCTTCCATGGAGCTTATTGGGGGAGACAGCCAATAAACAAGAAAATAAGTAACTAGCAAGTATTTAATAAAGGAATATGCTATCCCAGAGAATGGAAGAAACTGCTTTAGATAAAGCAGTCAGAGAAGACCTCTCTAAGGAGAAGTATAAAATTGAAGGCTAAAAGGAGCCAACTATGCTACAGCTGGGGAAAGAGCATTTCTAGGAGAAAGGTCACCAAGTACAAAGGCGATGATGAAGGAGGAATGGGCTTGGCATCTCTCAAAAACTCAGGGTTGGGGGAATGTGAGAAAAGACTTGTATTTTGGGTAAATCATGTAATCTTTCAGCTTAATTTCTTATAAAATAAGATATCTATATCTGTAATTTCTTGTGATGATTGAATGAAATCACATTTGAAAAAGCTTTTCATATAGGAAGTACTCAATAAATGTAATTGGAATTAGTTGCAAAAGAGAGAGGAAGGAAGGACAGTAAAGACCACACGTGTGTAGCTGGAGCATAGTGAGCGAGGGAAGAGCTAGAAGAGGTAGGAGAGGGCAGCCAGGGCCTTGAGGTCACTATAAGGAGTTGATATTTTATTCTCGAGGAAGTAGGAAATGCCTGAGGGACTTCAAGAAGCAGGATGGCATGAGCTGAGTTAGGCTTTTCAAAGTCACTCTGGCTGCTAAATACAGAATGATTTGAAGGGGGCAGTCAGGGAAGCAGGAATATCAGGAGTGGTGGTCTGATTACTCTGAGATGTGTCTTGATTCTATTTTGTTTTCTTTGAAATTCCTTGTCTCCTAGTTTTTCATAGCTTTTATAGTTATCTACACTTACAATGCCCAACAAGCTGAATACAGTCTTCCTACCCTTTAATAAATTAGTGTAGCTTTTTAGTGCAGTTGTTGAAAAACAAAATGTGAGATAAAATGAAATAAATGTTTAATTTTACTCTAAGGTCGTATTCATTCCCCATGATCCTTAGGAATCAGAAATTTTAAGAAGCACATGCAGTAATATTGGACTTTAAAAATCTTACGTTGGCCGGGTGCGGTGGCTCACGCCTGTAATTCCAGCACTTTGGGAGGCTGAAGTGCGCAGATCATTTGAGGTCAAGAGTTTGAGACCAGCCTGACCAATATGGTGAAACACTGTTTCTACTAAAAATACAAAAAATCAGCTGGATGTGATGGCACACACCTGTAATCTCAGCTACTTGGGAGGCTGAGGCACGAGAATCACTTGAACCCAGAGGCAAAGGTTGCAATGATCTAAGATTGCACCACTGCACTCCAGCCTGAGCGACAGAGTGAGACTCTGTCTAAAAACAGAAACAAACAAACAAAATCTTATGTTAGTATCCTGCAAGGCACTTCCATTTACTAAATGTATTGAGTGTTCTGTGTATGTCATCCACGGTGCCAGGTGTTGAGGGTGTAAGAGATGGTTAAGACATTGATCCTGCCTCAGTGAGATTATAGTCCAGTTGAGGATGTCAGATTTGTAATCAAGATAGTCAATAAGTATTTATTGAATTCATACTCTGTGTCAGGCACTTAGAAGTTTATAGCAGGTACATGGTACTCAAAAAAGTGAGAATAATCACTTCTATCAGGAGGGGATCAGGAAAACTTTTATAGAGAAGATGATTTCAATATCTTAAAATGATATTTTCCAGTAGAAAAAAGAGTAAGAAGACATTTTAGGCTGGGTGAGTAGAAATATAGTAACATACGCTGGGCATGGTGGCTCATGCCTGTAATCCTAGCACTTTGGGAGACTGAGGTGGGAGGATTGCTTGCGACCAGGAGTTTGAGGCTGTAGTGAGCTATGATTTTGCCACTGCACTCCAGTCTAGGTGACAGAGTGAGAACCCATTTCAAAATAGAAAATAAGAAAGGGAAAGAAATATGATAACATGGAACATCATGATGTTCTCACATTTACCCTAATTCTCACAACTGGGAGAATTAATTCCATCTGTAAGGAAAGGAATTACCCTAAATTTAAAAAAGAAAAAAAAAAAAAGAAAAAATTGAAGCTCAGAGAGATTAGTTAATTTTTTCGAGGAGTCATATTAACCAGTGATAAACCTAAGGTTATTCCTGGTCTGCCTGATTCTAAGATTTGTATAATTCTTGCCACAATGCAGTTTTCTTCCTCGCTTTGAATAATAACCTCTTTAAACCTGTGACAACTTTTTAGTATTCTATAGCAGCTGCTTTCTGGGAGAGACTCTAGTGAAGGAACTCCAAGCTGGTTATTCTGTGATATTCATGAGGCTTTGCTGGGATAGACTTTACACTGCATGGGGTGATACTGTTTGGGAAACTCCACCGTAGTGCTCCAACATTATTGTGCTTTTCTAAGTGGGTAAGTTACTGTTGGAGTATGCCAAGGAGACCTGGACACAATGGGAGAAAATTGTCCAGTGAAGGGTGTTCATCTGAGTTCCACTGACTGAGACATTTAGCTTAAAAAAAAAAAGTGTGTGTGTGTGTGTGTGTGTGTGTTTGTGTGTGTGTGTAAGTAATCCATAACACGAGAGCCTTTTGTGGTAATGAGACCCAGATTTCCTTCTGTGTCTGTATCCCTTTATGCAGGCATGATTTCTTGGAAAGGAGAGTCCATATGTCAAACAATGTCTCATTGAGAACATGGAATGATTCCATAGATGCTGTGGCAGTGATTAGAGTCTTAAATATTTTGTCCTGTCTGGATCAGTGGGTGCTTGGTTCCTTAACAAATCAGCTGCCTCAGTGATTGGGAAGGCAGGATGGTAAGAGCTTTTAGATCACTTATTGTACTTGGATGCGTTTGAATATTAATAGTTTGTCCAACATATAAATCAAAGGAACATTTGAATGAATTTATAATGTTATGGCCATTGCGTGTTTGTGGAATTTGTTGTCATAAAAATTATACAAAAGCTACAGCCTTGAGTGGTTACCTACATTTTAAAAATAAACCAGGAATATTTATTATGAGGAAACTGTGGGTTTTTATTTTATTTTCAAGCCCCTTAAAACTTTGTTGGAATTAGCATCTTTTTCACACACCTGAGTCTTAAGGTTCATTCGTGTTTCTCCCTGGACCCTCCACTCCTGCTCCAACTTCTCACTAATAAAACTATCGTCTCTGACCTTTCTAACCCCCAGAACAGCATAAGGTACACAAACCTCTGCTCTGCCTTAGGTGTTAGGGACGTCATTAATGCTTACTGGAAAAGCACACCCTAGAGAGCTGGGTTTTGGCTGTGGCAGGTAAAAAAATCTTTCAGATCTTGCAATGCTGGAAACCTTAAACCTTTTGGTTTTTTAGCTAAAGTGATTGGCAATAGAATGTGACATCTGAGGTTGCATGGCTTGCAATAGCCATAATTAACCACATGAGCTCACATTTTCCCACTGGAGATTCAGTGGTCTTGGGGTGATGAAAGTGACTTCCCTACCAGGAGGTGGTTTTCCTTTTGAGGGTATTGGAATACCCTTGGGCCCTGTAATGCTTCACCCGTGGTCCTTTTAAAATGCTTTTTAATATAAAGCTTCAATATTGGAAATCTAACACCACAATGTTTAACACTAAGGCTGTGATGGAGCACTATGGCCTGGAATGGGAAACCTAGAATTTTTAATAGGTGGAGTGGGAAGACTTGTGGCAAGAATGGTGAGTGTGAATAACCTGAATCAAAGCTGATTTCCAATATTATTCAATTTTCAGTGTGTGCTATTTCTTTTTGTTTTATTTCTGTGTGTAGACTTCTCTTAGAGATGCCTTTTTATCTTTAAATGTAAACAAAGTTGTTTTGTTCATTGGTGGGGGGTGATGTTAGAAAACCAACTTGTTCTTTTAATAGAGATGTGGATGTAGTCTCAAAATACACAAATATAATTCTTTAGCAGTCCTCCTTTCATAATATGGGGAAAACGTAGAAGCTTGAATGTTTAGCATTAGATAGATATTTTTGAAACAATCATTGTTTGCATTTGACTTGCTTGAAAGGCTAATTTAAGAGGCCTACTGCTTTCTGGAAGTTTTCAAATCCTCTTCTGTCAGGTCATATAGGAAAGAAAAAGCTTTGTATAAAGCACATAGAGGGAAGTTGCAACTTAGCATAGTATTATCTGTCTTTAAGTCCTCCTCTTCTTCCTCTTCCCCTCTCCCTTCAAAAGGTGGTTATTGAAGATCAAGTCCTTTTACTGACAGGAATATTTTAAATTTGAGAAGACCTAATCTTTATGGAAAGCACGAGGCAGAATTCAGTCACCTGTGAAGAAACTCACAGTTACAGCTGTGACTCCACACCTGTATAGGTATTCTGGAGGATTGTGGACACAATTCTCTCAGTTATTTCATCACTCATAGTTTCTACCTATGTGGCTTTGACCAAGCCATTTATACCACCTGGGTCTCATTTCTCTCTTCTCCAAGTTGGTAGCATCGGAATCAGTGATTGCGAAAGTTTCTCTTAGTTCTATTATTGTTTGATAATGAATTCATAATGAAACAAATTTATAATGTAAAGTACTTTTATTCCCTAAGGTAGTCTGATGTACGGGTTTCAGCAGAAGGAAGGTGTTGTAGTAGTATTCAAGGTACTTGGGTGGGACTGGGGCAAGAGGACACCGTCTCTAAAAATAATTAGGATTCTAGTTAGTTAGAGCATAACTCAGTAGTTGGTTGAAAATTACTGCTGTTTGATTTTTTTCCGTAAGTTTGTTTTAGAGAACAGACATTCCTTGAGAAGCCCATTTTCTGTTGAGTACTATGCAAGTCGTCGAGGACTCTCAGACTTTTTATGTGCTCTTTGCTCTTACTAGAAAACTGTGAGGAAACTAAGATGGTACACGTGTGTCATATGCTTGGTACATTCGAGGCTCCCAAGTTAAAAAATTGTTATATGCTGGGCACAGTGGCACACACCTGTAGTCCCAGTTACTTGGGAGGCTGAGGCATGAGGATTGCTTGAGCCCAGGAGTTTGAGGTCGGCCTGGGCAACATAGTTAGGCCCCATCTTTTTTTAAAAAATAATTGTTATATTAATGTTTAACAATAAAGTTATGAGACAGTACAGTAGACTGATTAATGGTGGAAGATTGGGTGTCAAGTCAACCTGTTTACTAGCTCTATTACTTTGGAAAGATTCCTTAATCTCTGAGCCTTAGTTTCTTTATCTGTAAAAGGAATGCAGTAGCATTTAAAAGGTGTTTAACATTGTTAGTGAATGAATGACTGTCATATATAAAGTACTATAGACAGTTCTGGACAGAAAAAAGTATATATATAAAAAATATATATAAATAGTTACCCATTTTTATAAGACTACCAAAGAAAAACAAATAGTCTGCTATGGTAGTTAAGGGCAGAGAATTCACTGAGGAATGGATCTCTATAGTGGCACTTCTACCATAAGAAGGTAGTGCTTAGATAATTAAGTAGAAACAGAAAGAAGAATGCGAAAATTTTTATTAGTAATTGAGGCTAAAGCCACCCTTAGAAGTCAGGGAATAGTCAAGCCATGGTCATTGTGATCATTTCAGCCCTTCTTCTCTAGCCAGATGGGATATTCCAGATTATGTGTTAAATGTTTTAGTGTATGCGTGCACACACATGCACTTGTGCACTTTTAAAAGCATTTAGGAATACTGTATACTGAGAAGATCCTGTTTCCTTCCTCTTGGGGGAAGTTTAAAACTTTCTGTTGTATTACTCCCTGTTCTTAGCCCCTGAATCATCATTTATCACTTGATAGATAGTGGCAGAAATCTGGATAAGTTTAGAAAATGTAATTGTCTGTGGCTTTTTGAAAGCTAGATGCTTATGTCTGATTATAAGATACCTGCATTTTTTCCTAGTAGTTGCTTCCACCTGTATTACATAAATAGGGTGGTATATGAACAGTGTGGTTTTTCACCTTTTGCTTTTGCTGTTTAAAACATTTTCCCCGTTAACTCATATTAAACTTCATAGACTTATTATGTAACTCTGTCTTTTTCAATATCAAGAACATACCCCATAAGAATGATTATACTATTTCATTTCCCTTTAGAATTAATAATGTTGTAAAATAGTACAACTATATTGCCTAGGAAATTGTTAATGAATAAAATGTATAACCACTGTATAGTGTGTTATGTTTAAACCTCTGAAGCTAATTTTCGTATCATGTAATAGACTCAAGTATTAATTCATCCTGTAAAAATACTGGGAAAGAAAGCAATGGTTATTTGGACATAGTAAGAGTTCTTGCTTTAAGGTATATGTCAAATGTTAATCTCGTCACATTGATTATTGGGAAATAGTTTAAAATACAGTTAGTAGATGAAGTTTCAAGTCTTGTTAATGTGTTTACATTTGCATAAAATTTATATAATTTAGATAAGTGATTAATATTTTATGTACCACATATTTTTATAAAATAGTCTTTGAAAATGATTTATTATCTTATGGTTATTTATAAGGTAAATAGTTATTTTCTTTTCCTCTGCTTTTGAATTTACAGCAAAAGATGATGGAAGCATTGCTGTTGCTCTTGGTTATACTGCACATCTGGTCTCCATGATTTCCTTTTTCCTACAAGTGCCCCTCAGATATCCTATAATTCATAAGGGGTCTAGATCAACAATCAAAGACAATATCAATGACAAACTGACGGAAAAGGAGAGAGAGTAAGTGTCTTTTTTTTAAAAAATGATTTTAACATCAAGCCAGTATAAAATGTGGGGTATAATAAAATACATAAAATGTAACCTAAATTATGACAAATTTATATAACCTTTGTAGAGTGCTCCATTTCATTTAAATCAAATGTAGTTATTATATGAAACTAGTTATTCATATAAATTTTAATGACTCAACCCCTGGGCTTCCAATAATTGCTAATGGTGGCAAAAATTTACTTAAGTTTCATTTACTTTCTTCTTACTTTTGTGAGGGTAAGTGTCATATGATCTACAAATATTCACCTAGTACCTCTTGCCTGCCACTCAACAAGTAAAATGTTAAAAGATTTGTCAGAGATCTAACTAGGAAAAGATATAATGGCGGATTGAACATAGCTGAAAAGTGGATTAGTGAATTGGAAGATAGGTCAGTAGAAAATGCAAGTGTCTAATATACGTGTAATTTCTGGCACAGAGAGGCTGGAAAGATTGTGGGGTAAACACAAAATTTTAAGAGATAATGACTAAGAATTTTCAAATTTAACAAAAGACATGAAATTACAAATTCAAGAAGCACTAACAAAACAGAATGACAATAAAGAAAACATACCTGGGGAAATTAAACAGCTGAATATCAAAGATAAAGTGAAAATACTAAAAGCAACGAGAGAGAAAGACATGATAGCATGAAAAGATTGATAGTAAGACTGAAAGCTGATTTCTCAGTGGAACAATGGAAGCAAGATGGTGATGCAGTGACATTTTAAAATACTGAAAAAACACAACTGACCACTTAGAATTCTATACCCAGTGAAAATATTATTCAAAAGTACAGGTAAAATAAAGATATTTCAGACTATCAAAACTGAGAAAATGTATTGCAGCAGACCTACAGTAAAGGAAATATTAAAGGAAGAATAAAAATAATTTCAAACAGAAACATGGAAATACAGTACAGAACAAAGAATAAGAGAAAGGATAAAGATGTATTTCTAAATTCATTTTGACTATAAATAAATACTAATGTCTTCTTAAATATAACATGCATATACATAATAATATATGTAGGATTATAATGCATGGTTCTAACACAAAAAGTAAAAAGGGTTGAGTGGGGTTAAAGTGCTCTGAGATCTTAGCATTGTCTGGAAAATGGTAAAGGTACTAATTTATATCAGACTAATAAATCAAATATGCGTATTGTACTTTTCTTTTTTTTGCCTTCAGCACTTTAAATATGTAATACCACTCTCTCCTGTCCTGTGAGTCTTCCACTGTAAAGTCTGCTGCCAGACGAATTGGAGCTCTATTGTATGTTACTTGTTTCTTTCTTAAAAAAAAATTAAATGATAGAGCTTTATTGTGAAAAATCATTTGATTGCTAATGTAATCCAATTATTTGGTTCCATTGTGTTTTTTGTTGCTGTTGTTGTTGTTGTTGTTTGTTTGAGATGGAGTCTTGCTCTGTTGCCAGGCTGGAGTGCAGTGGCGCAATCTTGGCTCACTGCAACCTCCACCTCCTGGGTTCAACAATTCTTCTGCCTCAGCCTCCTGAGTAGCTGGGAATACAGGCACGCACCAGCACGCCCAGCTAATTTTTGTATTTTTAGTAGAGAAGAGGTTTCACCATGTTGGCCAGGATGGTCTCAATCTCCTGACCTCATGATCCACCCGCCTTGGCCTCCCAGAGTACTGGGATTACAGGCCATTGTGTGATTTTATAGCATTCTTTGCCATTGCTTTATTTATATTTATCCTTGTTTCTTTTCTCCTGCTGCTTTTAGGATCTTCTCTTTATACTTGACCTTTGGGAATTTGATTGCTAAATGCCTTGAGGTAGTTTTCTTTGAGTAAAATCTGTGTGGTGTTCTGTAACCTTCTTGTACTTGAATATTGATATTTTTTCCTAGGTTTGGGAAGTTCTCTGTTATTATTCCTTTCTACTCCTATCTCTTTCTCGACCTCCTCTTTAAGGCCAGTAACTCTTAGGTTTGCCCTTTGAGGCTGTTTTCTAGTTCTGTAGGCATGCTTCATTCTTTTTTATTCTTTTTTCTTTTGTCTCCTCTGACTGAGCATTTTCAAATAGCCTGTCTTCAAGACCACTAATTCTATCTTCTCCTTGATCAGTTCTGCTGTTAAGAGACTTTGATGTATTCTTCAGTATTTCAGTTGCATTTTTCACCTCTAGAATATCCACTTGATTCTTTTTAATTATTTCAATCTCTTTGTTAAATTTATCTGATAGAAGTCTGAATTCCTTCTCTGTATTATCTTGAATTTCTTTGTGTTTCCACAAAATGGCTATTTTGAATTCTCTGTTCGAAAGATCACATATCTCTGTTTCTTCAGAATTGGTCCCTGATGCCTTATTTAGTTAATTTGGGGAGGTCATGTTTTCCTTGATGGCCTTGATGCTTGTGGATGTTTGCCAGTGTCTGGGCATTGAAGAGTTTAGGTATTTACTGTAGTCTCCACAGTGTGGGCTTGTTTGTACCTGTCTTTCTTGGGAAGGCTTTCTAGGTTTTTGAAAGGACTTGGATGTTGTGATCTAAGCTGTATCTGCATTAGGGGGAACACTAAGCTCATTAACACTGTGGTTCTTGCAGTCTTGTAGAGGTACCACTTGGTGGTCTTGGATAAGATCCAAAAGAGTTCTCTGGATTACCAGGCAGAGACTCCTGTTCTCTACCGTTACTTTTTCTCAGTCTCTCTCTCTATGCTGAGCCACCTGGAGCTGGGAGTAGGGGGACACAATCACCCTCGTGCCCTCCACCACTGGGATTTCCCTGGTTCAGACCTGATGCCCGCATAGGACTGGGTCTTACCCTAGGCCCTGTGTAACCTCTACCTGGCTACCACCTATGTTTGCTCAAGACCCTGTGGCTCTACGATTAGCAGGTGGTGAAGCCAGCCAGGATTGTGTCCTTCCCTTCAGGGCAGCAAGTTTCCCCCAGCCCCTGAGCAGGCCCGGAGATGCTGTTTAGGAGGGAAAGACTGGAGTCCAAAACCTTAGAAATCTATCTGGTGTTCTATTCTATTGCAGCTAAGCTGGTGCTTAAACTGTAAGACAAAGTCCCTCCCACTCTTCCCTCTCCTTATCATACGCAGAGGTTTCTCTTCACTTGGCCATCATCACCTAGACCCATGGTGGGTACTGTCAGGCTATTACTGATGTTCACTTAAGGCTCAAGGGCTCTTCAGTTAGCTTGTGGTGAATGCTGCCACACCTGGGACTCACACTTCAGGGCAGAGGGCTCCCCTCTGGACCAGGACAGGTCCAGAAATGCCATCCAAGAGCCAAGGCCTGGAGTCAGGGACCCCAAAAGCCCATTTGGTGCTGTACTCCACTGTGGCAAGCTGGTACCCGAAAACAGCACATCTCAGAGTCTCACCCAAGGCCCACAGCTTACTGTCTGGGTATTACTCCTGGTTCTTCAGGGCCCAAGGGCTTTTTGGTCACAGGTGATGAATCCTGCCAGGACTTGGTCCTTCCTTTCAAGGCAGCACATTCCCTTCTGGCCCAGCGTGTGTCTAGGTATGTTATCTGGGAGCTAGGGTCTGGAATGGGGGCCTCATGATTGCCCAGTGCCCTATCCTATTGTGGCTAAGCTGGTATCCACGATGCAAGACAAAGTCTCCCTTCTCCTATCAAGCAGAAGGAAGGAGTCTTTTTTTTTTTGCTGCAGGCTGTGCTGCCTGAGGTTGGTGAAGGGGTGTCACAAGAACTTCCTTAGCCACCCTGGCTAGTGTCCCATGTCCATTGCCTCTAAGGCCAGCACTGGCACTAGGACTTACCTAGGAATTGCAGTCTTCACGGCCTAGACTGTCTTTCAAGATTATTTAGAACCCCAGAGCACCTTTTCCATGGTATAAAGGTTTGCCAAAACTCAAGTTCTAACCACTGGGATGGGCCATTCCCCTCTGACTAGGGCTGATCTAAATGCTGCCCCCATGGATGGGCATTGGCTGAGTTTAGTCCAGTTTTGTTTCCCACTGTGACAGAGCGGCACTGAGTTGAATGCAAAGTACCACAATCACTGTGCTCTCCCTCCCTCAAGAGCACAGATGCTGTGTATCTCATGGCCGCTGCCGAAGGAATGGGGAAGGGGCGGCATCAGCAATTCAAGTCTGTCTTTCCTACCGTCTTCAATGCCTTTTTCAGCTATATGAAGTTAAAACCAGGTACTGTGATTGCTTACCTGATTTTTAGTTGTTATGTAGGTGCTTTTTTGTGTGTGTAGATGGTTGTTAAATTGGTGTTCCTGCAAGGTTAGCAGGGGAACAATCAGTGAAAGCATCTCTTCAGCCATCTTGCTTCACCCTCCTCATGGTGTTGTCTTATAATCCTTTTCATTTCTGTAAGGTTTGTAGTAATGTCCCCACTTTCATTTCTCATTTTACTGCATTTTCTTTCTTCTTTTTCATAGTTAGTCTAGCTAAAGATTTGTCAATTTCTTTTCAAAGAACTGACTTGTGGTTTTGTTGATTCTCTCTAGTGTTTTTTTGCTCTCCATTTTGTGTATCTCTGCTCTTTATTATTTCCTTCATTCTGCTAGCTTTGTGTTTTATTTTCTTTTTTCTCTAGTTTCTTAAAGATGGCAACTTAGGTTAATGAGATCTTTCTTTTATAATGTCAGTGCTTACACCTATAAAATAGTTTCCACACCTCATAGATTTTTGTATGTTATGTTTTTTTAAATTAAAGTCAAAGTATTTTTTAATTTCCCTGTGATTTCTTTATTGACCACTGGTTGTTTATGAGAGCATTGTTTGGCTGGGCGTAGTGGCTCATGCCTGTAACCCCAGCACTCTGGGAGGCCAAGGCAGGCAGATACTTTGAGGCCAGGAGTTTGAGACCAGCCTAGACAACATGGCGAGACACTGTCTTTACAAAAAATACAAAAATTAGCTGAGCATGGTGGTGTGCACTCAAGAAGCTGAGGTGGGATAATTGATTAAGCCCAGGAGGCAAAGGCTGCAGTGAGCTGAGATTACAGCACTGCATTCCAGCCTGGGTGACAGAGCAAGACTCTGTCTCAAAAAAAAAAAAAAAAAAAAGAGAGAGAGAGCATTAATTTTCACGTATTTGTGAATTTTCTAGTTTTCCTTTCATTATTGAGTTCTTGTTTTATTCCATTGTGACATAGAAGCAGAGATGATAGTTTTATGATTGTAATATTTTTTAAATTATGAAGACTTGTTTTGTGGCCTAATGTATTGTCTATCCCGGAGAACATTCCACATGCACTTGAGAAAAATGTGTATTCTGCTGTCATTAGATGCAGTGTTCTATTTATGTCTGTTAGATCTAGTTGGTTTATGATGTTCTCAAGTCCTCGATTTCCTTATTGATCTTCTGTCTAAATGTTCCATTTATGACTGAGAGTAGAGTATTGAATTCTTAAACTATTACTGTAAAACTGTATATTTCTCCTTTCAGTTCTGTCAACATTTGCTTGATATATTTTAGACCTCTGTTGTTTTGTGCACATATTTCTTGTTATGTCTGCCTGATGAATTGACCCTTTTATTGGTATATTTTTGCCTCTTATAACAACTTTTGACCAAAAGACTGTTTTATCTGATATTAGTATGACCACCCCAGCTCTCCTTTGGTTACTATTTGCATGGACTGTCTTTCCCATCTTTTCACTATGAACATTTTTATCTAGAATAAGTCTCTTGAAGATGGGATATAGTTGGAGCATTCCTTTTATGCATTCCTCCAATCCCTGCCTTTGGATTAGAGTTTTTAATCCACTTACACTTAGTTACTGGTAGGGAAAAACTTACTTATGCCACTTTGCTATTTGTTTTCTCTATGTCTTTTGCTTTTTTTGTGTCTCATTTCCTTTATTACTGCCTTCTTTTGTGCTTAGTTGATATTTTTTGAGGTGTACCCTTTTGATTCCTTTCTCATTTCCTTTTCTGTGTATTTTATAGATTTTTTATGGTTACGATGGGGATTTTAATTAGCATCCTACATTTATAACATTCTAGTTTGAATTGATACCAGTTAGCTTCAGTAGCATATAAAAACTCTGTTTCTATACACCTCTCCTCCTCCCTCCCATCCTGTGCTGTTGTCACAAATTGCATCATTATACATTGTGTGCCCATAATTCTTTTTTATTTACATGTGTAATTACCTTTTCTGGATTTTTATTTCTTTATACAGCTTCAAGTTACTATCTATGGTCCTTTAATTTCAGTTGAAGGCCTTAGCCTTCACTTTCTGGTCGCACTAAGCCTAGCTGTCAGCCAGAGGGGAAAGTGTAGGCCCTTCAGGTTTTTTCTGAACATGCATCTTGTTTTGGGCATGAGTGTAGCTTCTAAATTCCCCAGTATACTTGGACACTTTTGAATGACCTAATTTCTCAAAGAAACTCTCCAGCTTTTCTTCCCAGGCTTTAGGCAGTCTGTTTTATGTCTGAACTGTAATTTTTTTGCCCCAGGTGGCTCTGGGTTGTTTGTTTGCCTTGCTACTTGAACATTGTTAGCTGCTTTTCAGTTCTGAGTGAGTTCAGACTAGGTGAGGAACAAGGGAAAGTGACTTGCATTAGTCCTTCAGGTAGCCGCCAGACAAGTTAGAACAGACACACTTTTTTTTTAGAATAAGAATCTGGTCTATTTGCTCAAGATCAAAAAATGAGGTGCCATACTGAGAGGGCAGGCTGTCGTCTTCAAGACCTATGCTGAGCTGGAGTGGAGGGTAGGGCCAGGGCAAGTCAAAAAGCTGCAAAACGTTCTTCCTGGTTTTGAGTTTCTTTTTTCTTGATTTAATGTTCAGACAATTGATATAAACCTTTGACTATTTTCTGGGGTTTTGACAAAGTTGATTTTGACAATTTTTCTTGATTTTTTTTTTTAGATGTTTCCCTGGAGGGACAGGTCTTTGGCTATATCTACTGTATATATATATATATATTTTTTTTTTTTTGGCTGACATCATTTGGTTTGTTTAATGATGAAAAACATGGCTTATAAGGGATGAAGGGATGCCTAGATGATTTTAAGCAAAAGAGAATACCATGACCAGATATATACTTAAGAAAGATCACCTTGTAGTTCTCTGGAGACTGGGGTATTTCCAGCCAGCCTTCTCCTAGTGCCATAATGTTCAAATTAAGTGTCTTTCCAGATTTTTATCAAAATTTTTCATGATAATCAGACTTTAAAATTAGTTATCCAGGAAAATCACTTTGGGAGCTTGCAGGAAGGGTGTTCCTTGAGATGGTAAATATTCTTGCTCCAGATCAGTTGCACACTTTAATTTGTGAAGTAGCAACTTAATATGTGGGCAGTTTCAAGTAGCATGCCCCAGTGTGAGTAGCAGCAGTGATTTCTTGATTGATTGGTTGATTGATTTTCTCAAGTGATCTGGTAAGGTCAGCTGGTTTTAGGTGATTATGTTATCCCTTTTTTCCTTGGCAGCCAGAGGAACCACAGGAATTGCATTTTGGTGAATGAATTTTGTATTCTGCCTCTATCTTCCTCCTTTTGCTGAAACACATGTTGTATTTTGTTGATTTTGATATGTACATTTTGGGCATTTTAATATTGATAAAAATGAGATGCATCTTATAATTAATGGGCATGTCATATTATAATTGATAGTACTTTTCTTAGTGTTACATAAGTTAATGATGCATTTTACAATTGATGCTGTCTTAGATTTTAGGAACTATTAAGTGTTTTACCTGGTTTTATGCATTTTTGTGAAGTACTTCAAATCCTTTTTGGAATAACATGGATGTATAAATAAATATATAAATAGAAATACATTTATTGATTATGCTTATGCCTCAGTTATTCTTAGCCTGGATCACTGAAAGAGCAGATTAAACATGGTTTTTCTTTCTCTTGTTTTCAATTTTGATGTAAACCTTTCCAGGACATTAGATGGAATCAGATCTTCATGGGAGATGTCAAGTAGAAATTGAATGACTCATTGGATAAATTATAATTAATGTAATGGCCCTAGGAATTTTCAGCCTCTCCCCTCTCTGATTACCTGTCTCATCTGGCTATTGGCACATGAGATGTTAGAGTTCAAAGCTCTATTTAGCCAGTTTTGCTGGAAGAAAAAAAGACCGATTTCTTTTCTTTGTCTGGCCTGTTTGAAACACAGGCCTGGACCGATGCCTTGCCTAAACCATTACTTGTGCACCTGCATACTGTAAAGGGAAACTCTGAAATCTTTGCTGCATTTCACTGTGAGGCTCAGACTACAAAACATGAGGAATGTAACCAGAGTCCAGCTGCAATGTTCCTCCACCCGCCACTTCTTTCACTGAGGACTGAAAAGTATGTTTTAAAGTGATTTTTGGAATGAAATTTATTAGTCATTGTTATTGTGCTACTTAACTGTCTGGTAGATAATAAATTCAGAATGGATTAGTGAAACAAGCCATGAGTTAGGACCTAGCTGATCAGAGCATATGGCTTTTTCAAGGCCTTAAAAGATGTCTGAAGTTTGTTTTATTCTCAGGAGGAGAAACAGGGGGTGGTATAATTGGCAGGCACTTTTGAAACTTTCTGGCCTGCTCACAGCAATACTTTTATAAATCTCTAAAAGATGGTCAGCTATTTTTCTGTTGTAGAATTATTGAAACTTAGAGAAATGGTAATGCTGTTTCCTTGATTTTGTGTACTTAACGTTTGTTCCTATGGAGGATCCTGACCTTACCAAAACTCCAAGAGTTGCCCTTTTTACCTGATTGATTCTGATTTCTTTTCAAGACAGAATTTCTAAAGTATAAAGAAATTGTGATGTGTTCAAAATCCGATAATATTGGGCCAAGATCATAGTCATTGCATGTGGACCTGATTCTCATTAGAGTGGAATGGTCTAACACCTTTTTTGTGAGTAGGTGCAGAAGGCAGTCATATATCCTATGTATAAAGAGATTGGCCAAACAGGTCCCCAAGTCTTATGACCTGCGTTTTTTATTATTCTTGCAGCCACATAGACAGGTCTAGAGGTTTATGGACCTTTCCGTTCTGCATAGCTAGGTTGCATTTTGCCAAGAGGGAAGAGACAAAGGAGTTTTCAGAGTAGCAGTGAGCAGGCTGATTCCTTATCTCTGTATTCCCTCAGCCTGCCTCTCGGCTGAGCAACACTAACTTGATAAATAAATGAATGAAAATGTCTTTCTGATGGCCTCTTCTTGAAGCAATCAGAATACCTTGAGCTTTATTTGTGTAAGTAATAAGTTTTCTGTAGAAATAGTGACTGGCACCCAGAATTTTGTTGGTGAAAAGCTTATATTGAAAACATAAATGAAAATTCCAGAACTCTAGTTTTAAGACTGCTGTAATTCAGACTCCTCATTTCTATTATTACCTGCTTCAGGCATACTTAAACACCTGTTGACAACATCTTATATTAAGAATTACGTATTCCTTCCTATAAAAATTCTCAGCTTCTGTTTGTTAATCAAGCTGTTTTAGTGCAGACAGTTCAGAAATGATTGTTGTTTTCACTAGATTAGCATCTGTTTGCTTTCATGGCATCCAATTAAATCTGATGGCCTTCCTCCAGAAGTCGGGAATTTTCATATCATGCTTAGGCTTAAATGCTATGGCCTTCATTTCCAACTCTCTTCTGTGTATCTTATAAATTAGAACATTTCTTATAACCTTTCATCTTCATTTTATTATAGGTTGTTGCTCAGATGTTGGCATTTAGAGCACTCAGTAGACCCAGACCCTAAACCTTTAAATTGGATGATAAATACATTGACTTGAGGCAGTGGAAAAGAGTGGACCAAATGCTTTGGTTTTCTATTTTCCTTGCTATGCAACTTTAAAGCATAATTAAGCAAATATTTTTCAGGGTGACTAATACTACTGAAATGAATGAAATTATCAGTTCTTTTGGATTTTCCACTTGATTACAGGAATTTGACCTAACTTGAAAAATCTCTGTTCATGTGAAAACTTTCCCAAATGTCTGTAGTCCAACTCTCTGTAATTACCTAACAGTACACCATGGAACAGAAATAAAGATGAAAAAAAAAGAAAGTCCATGCAGAATTGTAGACTTACTGTGTTTTAGAACCAGTCGGAATATTATTACATCATCTGATTGAACCCTTCATTTCACAAATGGAGAAACAGGTTGAAAGATGAAGTGAGGTCCTAGAAGTTAACTAAGCATTCATTTTGATATACTCCGCTGAGGAGAGGCAAGCCCAGAAGATGAAGTGCTAATTATTAAGTATTGTACTTGTAAAGCAAACATATAGGAGATGGAAGATGTATTTTTATCAAAATGGGTCTGCACTGGAGCCTGAAATACTCCCTCTTCCTGATTTAGGGAAAGCACTCTTGTAAAGAATGCAGAAATGTCAATCTCTGAATATTAAGCAGAGTTAGTTACTATGTTACTTTCTCACTGAAAATGTTAATTATTCAAATCACATTTATTAGTTAGTTCATTCGACATTTGTTTTTTCTCTAAAAGGTACGGTGCAAAATGCATCTCTTTTTTTCTCTCTTGCCTCCAGTTTAAACCTGAGAAAATTTTTGTTTTTTATTTCCAATTATTTTGGACTTTGGGGTCATGTTGGCTTCTCTCTTATTGCTGAGTGACTGTGGCAATGTTCTCCTCTCTGAGTCTTGGTTCTCCTGGCATAGTACCTATGTCACTATGCCACTAGGTTGTTGTAAGCATTAAATAAGCGCAGTGCTTGGCATACAGAAAATGCTTAACAAAATTTTGCAACTACTATTATGTATACGTTGAGCTTTGCAATAGGAATCCTAGGCATGTAAGTTTTTATTCTATGTGCTAGATAGAAGATGGGCCTGATAAATGGTAAGGAAAACTAAAAATGTAATCCAGTGGGAAAGTACTGTATTTCCTTTTGTAATAGTGTTGTGAGGTACATCATCTGTAAGTCAACGGTCTAAGTGCAAAGGACTAGTGAAGTTCCCCATAATGCAGGGGTAAAAACTGGTGCAGGTCTGAAGCCTTGTCTATTTACAGGCATACCTCATTTTTTTGCATTTTACATTATTGTGCTTCATAGAGACTGTATTTTTTACAAATTAAAGGTTTGTGGTAACCTTGCATCAAGCAAGTCTGTCAGTGGTATTTTTCCAACAGCATATGCTCACTTTGTGTCTCTGTGTCACATTTTATTAACTTTCACAATATTTCAAGCTTTTCATTATTATTATATCTATTATGATGACTTATAATCAGTGATCTTTCATGTTATTGTTGTAATTATTTTGGGACAATACAAACCACACCCATATAAGATGGCAAACTTAATCAATGTTGTGTGTGTTCTGACTGCTCCACTGACCAGCTCTTCCCCCATCTCTCTCCCTCTCCTCAAACCTCCATAGTCCCTGAGACACAACATTATTGAAACTAGACCAATTAATATAGCCCTGTAATGGCCTGTAAGTGTTCAAGTGAAAGGAAGAGTTCCAATATCTCATTTTAAATTAAAAGCTAGGAATGATTGAGCTTAGTGAGGAAAGAATGTGAAAAGCTGAGATGGGCTGAAAGCTAGGCCTCTTGTGTCAAAGAGCCAAGTTGTAAATTCAAAGGAAAAGTCCTTGAAAGAAATTAAAAGTGCTACTCCAGTGAACATACAAATGATAAGAAAGTGAAAAAGACTTATTGCTGATATGGATACAGTTTTAGTGGTCTGTATAAAAAAATCAAACCAGCCACAACATTCCCATAAGCCAAAGCCTAATCCAGAGCAAGGACCTAACTTTCTTCAGTTATTTGAAATCTGAGAGAAATGAGGAAGCTGCAGGAGAATAGTTGGAAGCTACAGAGGTTGGTTAATGAGGTTTAAGGAAAGAAGGCATCCCTAGAACACAGAAATACAAGGTGAAGCAGGAAGTGCTGATAGAGAAGCTGCAGCAAGTTATCCAGAAGATCTAGCTAAGAGCATTGATGAAAGTGGCTACACTAAACAACAGATTTTCAAGGTAGACAAAAATAGCCTTCTGTTGGAAGAAAATGCCATCTAGGACTTTGATAGCTGGAAAGGAGAAGTCAATGCCTGACTGCAAAGATTCAAAGGAAAAGCTGACTCTTTTATTAGGGGCTAATACAGCTGCTAACTTTAAGCTAATGCTCAGTGACCATTCTGAATATCCTGGGGCCCTTAAGAATGATGCTAACTATACTCTGTGTTCTATAAATGTAACATCAAATCCTATATGACAGCACATCTGTTTACAACATAGTTTATTGAATGTTTTAAGGCCCCTGTTGAGACCTACGGCTCAGAAAAAAATATTCCTTTCAAAATATTACTGTTCATTGAAAACACACCTGGTTACCCACGAGCGCTGATGGAAGTTGTCTTAATGCCTGCTAACACGGTATCCATTCTGCAGCCCATGGATGACTTCTGAGTCTTCTTATTTAAGAAACACATTTCATCACATTTCATAAGGCTGTAGCTGCCATACATAGTGATTCTTCTGATGGATCTGGGCAAAATCAATGGAAAACCTTCTGGACAGTATTCACCATTCTAAATGCGATTCAGAATATTCATGATTCATGGGAGGAGATAAAAATATGAGCATTAACAGAAGTTTGGAAGAAGTTGATTTCAACCCTAATGGATGATTTTGAAGGGTTCAAGACTTCAGTGGAAGAAATAACTATTTCATGATAAAAGTTTAACAGTGAGGAGTTGCTTCTTATGGATGAGCAAAGAAAGTGGTTCTTTGAGATGGAACCTAATTCTAGTGAAAATGATGTAAAAAAAGGATTTAGAATGTTACATAAACTTAGTTGACAAGGAAGTGGCAGGGTTTGAGAGGAAGGATTGACTCCAATTGTAAAAGAAGTTCTACTGTGGGTAAATGCTATCAAACAGCATTGCATGCTACATGAAAGGCAAAGTCAATCGATGCCAAAAACTTCATTGTCTTATTTAAGAAATTGTCACAGCCACTCCAACCTTCAGCAACCACCACCCTGATTAGTCAACAGCTATTGCCAAGTAGGCAAGACCCTCTATCAGCAAAAACATTATGACTCTCTGAAGGCTCAGATGATCGTTAGCATTTTTTAGCAATAATATGTTTTTAAACTAAGATATGTACGTTGTTTTAAACTATATATTTTGTATTTTCTTTAATTTTTTCCATGAACACATGTTCAAAGATATTTTTAAAACATAATGCTATTTTCATATATACTGGGAAACAAAAAAAAATCGTGTGAGTCATTCTTTATTGAGATACTCACTTTATTTATTTTTATTTTTTTTGTAGAGACAGGGTCCCGCTATGTTGACCAGGCTGATCTCAAACTCCTGGCCTCAAGCGATACTTCTGCCTTGTCCTCCCAAAATGCTGGGATTACAGCTGTGAGCCACAACACCTGGCCAAGATACTAACTTTTCTGCAGTGGTTTGGAACCAAACCCACAATATCCAGTGTATGTCTGTACTTCAAATAGGCTGAGAGTTTACTGTCTACAGTCTGCTAAGTAGTCATGTAAGCACGTGTGCCTTGGAAGATACGGGTTAGTGAATGCTGAAGCCTTTATTCTTACAAGGAATGCAGAGCATTTTCAAACTAAATAGTTCTCAGCATGGCCCACTATTTACTTTTTTAGTCGTATCCCCAGGTTCCTTCCCAGTTCGTAACTTATGCTTCAGTCAGACTGAACAATTGGTTGTTTTCCAAACACATCACAGTATTTCCTACCTTGATACTCGTTGTCCATGCTATTCTATTTATCTGTAATGCCCTCCCTAGCCATCTCTAGCATCAAAACTGTGCTTGTACATGAAGCCCTCCCTTATTATCTAAAACTTTCATCGTAAGCTCTTTCTTGATTTCCCATAGTTTGGTAATCTGTAATTCTTTTGGATTCCTGTGAACTGTTCTCTCTATATGGTATCACAGAAATGAAGTTCTTTATATGTACTTTAATTTAATAACAGCCCAACTCAATGATGCAGGTAGTGTATTTGAGTTATTTATCCTTGTCTGAAATATTTTCAGGGTAGAAACTGCATCTTACTTGGTGTCAGACTTTCCTGACTTGCAGAGAGGCTTGTATTTTGTAGACACTCAATAAATATTTCTTGAATTAGGAGAGTAAAAGGAACATTCAGTTTTTGCAAATTCTATTAGGTAATCTGACACTCTACTCTGTGGCCCATTGTTTTAACTCTGGATGCTCTGGCCAGGACAATCATTATTTCATAGAGTCCCTTGGGACTGTGGCAAGCTATTAACTTCTGTGCTGTTGTAATCCAAGGCACAGGCATCAGCACTGATGGGGTTATGTTCAGGGGTGTGAGCAAAGAACATGTTTTAAAATGAGGAATCCCCATGGAAATTCAGGCAGTAGAGATCAACCAAATAAAAATGCAGAAGGTGGCTGCTGGGTGAGACAGGAAATGAACACCTTGTGAAGATTAGGCATTCCGCTGAGAGAGGAGAAATGTGGAAAACGAGTCAAGAGAAATTGTGCAGCTATTTCATCACTGACACTTGGAGGTATATTGTTATGTGTGTTGTTTTTAATGAAGTGTGCTTTTATAGTGCTGATGTTATTATCTGGATGAGGAAGTCTTCTCTAGTATTATTGTCATCTCAGCTTTCTGTAACCAACTAAATTAAAATACAGTAATGTAATGGGACAGTGGGATAAGAAAGAAAACCAGATGACTCTGACATGTGACCCCAACCTGAACTTACTGCTTTTCTAGTTTTCGGTATACTCAAATCAAAATAGAGTCCAGTGTAATGCTTGCAGGGGCTGGGGGGATTGGACAGAAGAATAATATATTTGGTTAATAGTGGGGTATGTCCTGCGTTCAATACTGTTGCATTATTAGTATATGTGAAATCAGTGTTTCTCAACAGGAGTCCCAACACATCAGTGAGCGTGCCAGTAGTTCATGGACTATTTGCAGTCCATTAATATTTATCATAGGACAACATAGATGCTTTGTGTTCTGATATGAAGTAATCATTGAATTTAATAAATAAAGCTTTATTTTATTGGTGTTGCATGAAAGTAGCTCTGTTCTTTTCTTTAATTCTTGTATGTTTGAATTTTTTGGTAAGCAACAAATGGGAGAATGAGGGTAATTATATCAAGCCAGAGAGTTTGCAGTAGGTAATTTGGGGGAATATTTTGGTTTCCTGACAAAAATTAATGGAAGGAAAGAGTAAAAATTATTTTTAGGTAGATGTGAAATTATTTTAACTTCCAAAAGCATCTCATAATAGTTCTCTAGACAATTTTCTAAGGATAATAACATTTATGTCCTGGGTAATGGTATCATTATAAAACAAATTTATGTCACTCTTTAATCCAGATAGTTTTAACTACCATATTTTTATACCTCTCTTTTGGATGATTTACAGTTAGTAAGGATGGTCACCAAAAGTAGTTTCTGAATCAGATTAAATGATCAATTAGTTTTTAATGGTTGCTTTTCTTCTCTAATTCATTGAAAATGAAAAACTGATATAACATTTAATTCATATATAGTTAAATCATAAGAGAGTTTCAGTTATAAGAGGGGACATCGCAAGAAAGCCAGCCATGTTTATTGAGCACTAGGACATACTAGTCACTGCACAAGATGCTAGAATTAGGTAAAGTTACCTGGCTCTGAACTGGCATCAGGATACACAGCAAGTCAGCAGAGAGTCATTCTCCACATAATAAGACCCATGCTAGAGATCAGCACAGGGTTGGGTTGGAGGTAGTCAGCAGAGGCATGCTTGATGAGATGGCCCCTAAGCATCTGAGGTACTGAGTATAGAATAGGACTAGGAGCTGTCCAAGTGACCCAGATGTAATGAAACACGTACACTGGCACAAAGCAGATAATACACCCTTCCATGGACCAAAGCCTCCACTTTCTCACCTTGCCTCATAAGTGAATTCACTTTACATTGCTGAACAGTTAACATTTAGGCATGTATAAGAGAAGAGTATGTTTATAATTTAATATTTAGTCTAAGTATAAATTAAACTTACTTTCAAAGATGATTAGCTTTAAGTGGTTAATATTAAAATACATTTATTCAAAGGATAGAAACCTATCTATAAAGTATTTTTGATCACGGATCGGTTGTAATAAATATATGACTAATTTGATTTAAACAGAGTTTCTTCCACATATAACTCTCTAACAGAGATAAGCCGTGTTGGCTTTTAAATAATAAAACTTGTATATTCTAAATTAGGAAAGGAAAAATCATGGCTTTCCTGTTTCACTCTTCTGAAAGAACTTTGGCATCAGATACACCTTGAACCAGTTTATTCCACCTCTCTAGCCTCAGAATACTCTTTTGGAAAGCAAAAATAATGCCTTCACAGAAAGGTGGAGAAGGATAGAGAGAATTTATATAAAATGACCTTTGCATATAATAGTCACTCAGTAAATATTTGTATACTGATAAATGAACTTAATAGTCACAATATTAATTTTTCCCTTCTAGTTGAATTTATCTTATATTATTCCAGTAGAAATGAGACTCATAAGTTTTTAGAATTTGAAAAATCCTTGGCTTTGAATTTAGAAAGGATTTCTTAAATAAATCACAGAAACAAGACCATATTTTGAGAAATGGCCTATAAGTTTGATTTAAGAAAAAAAACCTTGTCTATAATTCATAGATTAACCAAATGTCAGGATCCAGAATATATATTTTTAAAACCTTTATTTATAAACAAGTAAAGGAGCAATCAACCTAATAAAAATATGGACATAATATATGAAGAAGCTGTTACAGAAGAACAAACCCTAGATGTTTAATAACATAAGAAAAAGACTCAGCCTCACTAATAATCAGGAAATGCATGTTAAAACCAGAAGGAGATGCCATTTTATATCCATCAAACTGGCAAAAATTAGAATGTCTATTTAGTACCAGATTTAGTGAGCACATAGAGGAAGAGAAACTCTCATCCTTTGCTTGTGAGAGTTTCAGTTCATTTATTTCAGAAAGCAGTTTAACAATACAGTTAAATCTGCAGGAACCGCACTCAACCTAAGAACCTCAATCCTGGTTATATACTAGACTGTTGAGTAGCTCTTACATATATGCATCCTACAAATATTTATTGTGTCTGTATTATATAGATATTTAAACATTATCTCTTAATTACCATTATTGTGTTTTGGAATTATTCATAATTATATAGCTAATATTGTTTTAAGAGCCTCTGTCCTCTTGTACTATCCCTTTAATGTTTCTGTGCAACATTATTTTCTCTCTATTTCTATTTTTTTGAAACAAGGTCTCACTCTGTCACTCAGGCTGGAATGCAGTAGTGTAGTCATAGCAGCTTTGACCTCCTGGTCTCAAGCAATCCTCCCACCTCAGCCTCCCGAATACCTGGGATTATAGTCTTATGCCAGCATGCCCAGCTATTTTTTCTAATTATGTTTTTTGGTAGAGATGAGTTCTCCCTGTGTTGCCCGGGCTGGTCCTGAACTCCTGGGCTAAAGTGATTCTCCCGCCTTGGCCTCCCAAAGTGCTGGGATTACAGTCGTGAGCTACCCGCACCTGGCCCATTATTTTATTTAACATTTTTTAAAGGCTACTTTTTTAAAGACTAGGATACATGTTTCTCTGTACCTAGCTTCTTTCTTTTTATTAACATAAGGTCAATGTGGGTGGTTACTTTTTCTTATAATTCATGTCATTTTCATACACCAGTTCTGGCTTCTTGATTGGTTTTAATTTTATAGTAGCAGTTTGCCATATTTCCTTTTGAGCAAAGATTGGTGTTAATAATGCCTAGAATTTTGAGTGCTATTCATTTATATTATTGGAAACCTTTAAAAAGACTTACAAAAGCATTAATTCTTCCCATGATGCTCATTAGTTACTCCCATTAATATAAATGATGGCTCCCAGGTTCATGATGTGGAGAGTCTAGTGATGAAATACTAGAAGTGTTAACTGTAGTTAGTTATGGGAATTTACTGTTGTAAATTAATTAAACACACCAATAAGCAACAGAAGCTTTTTATTATTTTAATTTGTATAAATATAAGGTTGGTAAGCTAATGAGAAGTGGTAGGTCTCTTGGAATTTGATTGACACCTATACTTAAACTCTTTTAAATGTGTAGATGACGAATTTATTGAGACAACTTCTGTTGTAAGATGTTCCATACAGCGAATATTTATTTTTGAGTGTGTAGTGCACAATTTTGTCATTTCCAGCTTTAAAAAATTAGTTACTAGGGGAAAAACTTTTTAGAAGCCACCTCCTAATATTGAATTTGCTGAGTCATGTTCTCTGTGAGAGATATAAGAATTTTGTATTATATTCTGGTTTCTGTATTCGTGGTTTCTGTATAAATCACAAAATGGGAGGTTCATAGTTGCTTAGAAGGAATTTGGTAAATAGCATGTTATTTCACTCAGGAATTTCTATGAGAAAATGATAGATAGTATTCCTTTCTAAGATGATGCAGTTTGGTTTAAAGAAATTTCCTTTTCTATTTTTGCATTATTTTAATTGGAAACTGCCCTGTTTTGTAGTATGCAATTTGGAATAGACACTTAACTCAGTTTTGTATTATTAAATACTAATTCAAAGTCAAGAATCACAGTCTCAGAATGATAAATATACAAATGAACCTGTTCACCTATTCATGCATTCATTAAATGTTTAATTAGTACATAGTATGTGACAGGTATTGTTCTACTGATAGGTCTTTGTGATTTAGTAAAGAACAGTAACAACAATTAAAAATGTTCTGTCTTTAAAAGAAATGGACAGTTTAAATTCTGTAAATACTGCTGAATATCTACCATATGAATAGACTTCATGCCATATATTTTTATGAAACAGACTAAGAAAGTGAGCATACTATCAGCTTATTATCTAGTTTCAGAGATAACAAAAATCACCTTGTTTCATGCCTTTTATTTAATAACACTCCTTTCTTTACCTGGCATGCCCTTGTCTCATGAGTAAATACATTGCAAGATTCATTAATTATCCCTAGGGGTAGAAAGAAGTACAATCTGATTTTAAGCAAAAATAAGTTTGGTTCATAGGTGGTTTGGGACCTGTCTCAAGTGTCAATTTGTCATTAAGAGTAAAGGCTCGATAATTGACTGGAAAGTACTTTTTAAAGTTTCAGGATCAACTTAAAATTTACTTTGCTCAGAATATCTATTTAATGTTTAGTTCTCACTCCTGCAAAAATATACTAAATCAGGATCTAGTTGTTTGACAAAACTGAAGCAAAGGAACAGTAAGTAGTGTTTATCCTCTCAACTAGCCAATGAAATGAAAGGTTAAAATGTTAAATTAGGCTGGGCATGGCAGCTCATGCCTGTAATCTGAACACTTTGGGAGGCCAAGGCTGGAGGATCACTTGAGCCCAGGAGTTTGAGACTTCAGCCTAGGCAACATACTGAAACCCCACCCCTACAAAAAATAGAAAAATTAACCAAGTGTGATGGCACCCAGCTACTCAGGAGGCTGAAGTGGGAGGATCACTTGAGCCCAGGAGGTCAAGGCTGCAGTGAGCCATGATCGTGCCACTACCCCACTTCAACTGGTGCAACAGAGTGAGACCCTGTCTCAAAAAAAAGAAAATTAAATTAGAAATACCATGCATGATTCATTGTCATGAGTTTCAAATGTGGATGTGCATAAAAGAAGTTGTGGGACATGGAAAATGATTGAGAGGTGTCAACATATGTCTAAGGGGAATTCTAGGAATACAGATTAGAGGACATGGCAAGAAAGAAATATTCAAAACATGGTGGCTGAGTTAAAAAAAAAAAAACACAGACAATATTAAGAACAAAAAAAGGAGACACAGGTGCCACACAGATTGAAAACTCATAAGAACATACTGTGAACAGTTTTTAAAAGATAGGTGGAATAGTCTTTTTTAGAAAAAAATATAAAATAACAAAATTGATCCAAAAAGAAATGGGAAAACTGAATAGGAGCTGCTTCCAGAGTATAGTAGCATAGGTATCTTGACCAACACTGAAACTGCTTGAGAAAAACAAATTCTTTAATTGTATTTATTAGTTCATAAGAAAATAAAGAATACTTAGGTCAAAAACTGAGTAAAGGCAAGAACCTAAAGAAATAAGGTGAACACTGAAGCCAGCTTTTTCCTTGAAAGCATTTAATAAACTGAATAAGTGTGAATTTGATAAAACAACCTGAACAGGACAATAGAAGAAAACAAAAGTTATAGACAAATATCTTTCATACTAAGTTGCCACTTTTGTATGAAAGACATACAAAACAAAACATATGCAAGCTGAATCTGGCAATTCAGGAATGAGTCAATGGCTCAACATTTAAAAACCTTTCCACGTAACTCACCCATTAACACATTAAGAAAAATATCATATCATTTCAATAGATACAAAAAAAGCATTCAATAAAATTGGATACTTATTTAGAAAGGCAATATAGGTTTTGATTAGGAACATAAATTCTCAGCAGGGCGCAGTGGCTCACGTCTATAATCCCAGCACTTTGGGAGGTTGAAGCAGGCAGATTGCTTGATCCCAGGATCAAGCAGGCAGATTGCTTGATCCCAGGAGTTAGAGACCAGCCTGGGCAACATTTCAAGACTTTGTCTTTACAAAAAAAAAAAAAAAAAAAAAAAAAACAAAAATTAGCTGGGCGTGGTGGCACACCTGTAAGTCCGAGCTACTCAAGAGGCTGAGGTGGGAGAATCACTTGAGCCTGGGATGTTGAGACTGCAGTGAGCTGTGTTCACACCACTACACTCCAGCCTGGGTGAAAGAGCAAGACCCTGTCCCAAAGAAAGGGGTGGTGGGGGCGGGTACTGAAATTCTGGAACCAGATGATGAGAGTTTGAATCCAGACTGTTATTTAGTGTAAACGGTAGGCAGTATTTGAAACGGCACTCAAGATTCCTACTATCCTGGTGTACATGTCCCTATAAATATCTTCCTCTTCAGTGTGGGCAAGACTTGTGAATATGTAGTCGGCCCTCTCAATCTGCAGGTTCAACCAGCCATGGATAGAAAATATTTAGACAAAAACAAACAAAAAGTAACAATACAAAAATTTAAAAAATACAATTTTTTTTTTTTATTTTCAAAGTATTTAGGAATTCTTTAATTAGAAAAATAAAGGCAATGGGATTATCTATCAGTTCTAGAAGTACCCATGAATTAAATCACTTACATCTCCCACTTAAAAAACAAAACAAAACCTCAAATCACATTGTTGTTAAGCTTTCATACAGTAAGAAATAAGACCAAGCTATGCTGGAGTATAAAAACCTGAAATTGTGAGCATGAAAATAATTTATTGATTAGACATCTTGCTTACTCAAGCATTAGGTCTACTGGAGATAGAATTAACACAACTCATGAAAAGCAAAAAAATTCCATCCAGCACCTGCTTCCTTTCAAATTTCCTGGGGACATGGTTTATGCAAAAAAAAAAAAAAAATACAAATTGCAAAAAAAATACAAATTTAAAAACAACAGACATAACTATTTACATAGCATTTGCATTGTATTAGGTATTATAAGTAATTTAGAGATAATTTAAAGTATACAGGACTTATGTACATAAGTTATATTTGTAGGTTATATTAAAATACAAATTTTATATCAGGGGCTTGAGCTTACTTGGATTTTAGCATCCACAAGGGTCCTGGAATCAATCCTCCACAGATACTGAGAGATGAATGTAATAGGATTTTCCTCCCATGATTAAGGTTCCCAATCATTTGACTTTGAGTTAATATAAAGCAAAATTATCTGTGTAGGCTTGGCCTAATCAGGTGAACCCTTGAGAGCCAAGAAGCAGTAGCAGATGCTCTTCTGCTAGCCCACAAGAAAGCAAACAGAACTCCTCATGGAGGGAGCCATGTGGCTAGGACCTGAGGGTGGCTCCTAAGAACTGGGAGTGAAATATGGCTGACAGCTAGCAAGGAACTAGCTTAGCCCTACCACCACAAGAAACTCAATTCTGCCAACAACCTGAATGAGCTTGGAAGGTGACCCTGAGCTACACATGAGAAGCCTGGCCAACATCTTGATTTTAGACTTCTTAGATCCTGAGCAGAGAACTCATTTATACTGTGCCTAGATTTTTGACCTACAGAAACCATGAGATAGTAAATGAGTGTTTTAAGCTGCTAAGCTTGTTTTGTTTTTTAAAGCAGTAATAGAAAACTAATACATTGTGTGACTTTGGACAAGTTACTTGATCACCGTATGTGCCTGTCATTTTTAAATGGAGAGATAACAGCACCCACTTCATAGGGTATCTAGTGGATTAAATGAGTGAATACATGTAAAATATATGTGGTACTTGGTAAAGCGTCAAGTGTTGGCCAATAATAGTAGTAGTGGTTGTTATAAGAACTCATTGTAAAGTAGAAAATGAATTTCCTTAAAATGCCAAAAGATGATTATCACAAATCTATAGCAAGCATTAGACTTAATAGTGAAACTTTGTAAGGACACCACTAAAATCAGAAGGCACATAAGGATGCCAGTTATCTTTACAATAAAATATTGTACTTGTGGTCCTGGCCAATAGAATTATATGAGAAAAAGAAATGAAGTTTACGTATTTGAAAAAAGGGAAAAAAAGTTTACAAATTGAAAATGAATACAATACAAGCACCTAGCAATATGGTTAATAAAAAGGGTGAGGCCAGGCGCAGTGGCTCACACCTGTAATCCCAGCACTTTAGGAGGCTGAGTCAGGTGGATCACCTAAGGTTGGGAGTTTGAGACCAGCCTGGCCAGCATGGCAAAACCCTGTCTCTACTAAAAATACAAAAATTAGCCAGATGTAGGGGCGGGCGCCTGTAGTCCCAGCTACTTGGGAGGCTGAGGCAGGAGAATCACTTGAACCCAGGAGGCGGAGGTTGCAGTGAGCCGAGATCGTGCCACTGCACTCCAGCCTGGGCAACGAGAGCAAAACTCCGTCTCAAAATTTAAAAAAATAAATGAAAAGGGTGAAAGACCTTTATCAAAGAAAAATATAAAACATTATAAAACTGATAGTGAAAAACACAAAAGATCTGAATAAATGGATGCACACACATATATACATACCTTGTTTAGCTATGCCTTATGCTTCTCTGATTTGGCGTAGCACTATTTGTATATATATTTTTAAGTTGTTTTTGAATTTGAAATAATTCATTGCAGTATATTGTAAATCTTTTTTTCCCTGGGCATTATCAAGTGTTCTCTGCCTATAGCCAAGTGGAAGAACTTTGACCCATAAAGACTAACTAAAATATGCAAATAACAGCACTAGATCTGCAGCAAAGAAGTAGAAGAAGCGGCCGGGCGTGGTGGCTCACGCCTGTAATCCCAGCACTTTGAGAGGCTGAGGTGGGTGGATCACGAGGTTGGGAGATCGAGACCATCCTGGCTAACACAGTGAAACCCCGTCTCTACTAAAAATACAAAAAATTAGCTGGGCGTGGTGGCGGGCACCTGTAGTCCCAGCTACTTGGAAGGCTAAGCCAGGAGAATGGTGTGAACCTGGGAGGTGGAGCTTGCAGTGAGCCGAGATCACACCACTGCACTCCAGCCTGGGCGACAGTGTGATACTCCGTCTCAAAAAAAAAAAAAAAAAGAAAGAAATAGAAGATGCACAACACACTGGATTTTTGGTTTTTTGTTTGTTTTGTTTTGTTTTTTGGGTGGGGGGGAACAGAGTTTCGCTCTGTTGCCAAGCTGGAGTGCAGTGGCGTGGTGTCAGCTCACTGCAACCTCCGCCTCCTGGGATCAAGCAATTCTCGTGCCTCAGCCTCCCAAGTAGCTGGGATTACAGGCACGCGCAACCACACCCGGCTAATTTTTGTATTTTTAGTAGAGACGAGGTTTCACCATGTTGGCCAGGATGGTCTCGATCTTCTGACTTTGTGATCCCTTGGCCTCCCAAGGTGCTGGGATTACAGATGTGAGCCACTGGGCCTGGCCAACACACTGGATTTTAAAATGCAAGTGTTAAGTGGAAATAGAAAACACAGGGTAACAATTAGCAGGCAAGGAGGGTTTGGTTGAAGTTACTTGACAGTAAGAAGAATATCATGCACATTACTGCAACCCTAGAAAGACTGATTAACAATTATATAAAAGTATATCAGAAATGAGTTTGGTGAGTGAAAACTTTAGTACATAAATAGCAAAAAAAGAAAAAAAATTCCAATGCAAGAACCCTTAGGGAAAATGGTTAAAAGACAAACCACTCAATTAAAAAATTATCAAAGGGTATTATATCAATCATGTTTCAGTCAGAAAAGCAGAATTAATGTGAATATTATGGTCTGATGGATTTATTATCGGGACAAGATCGTATGCAATTGTGGAAGAAGCTACAGAAATAAGAGTCCAAAAGCAGGGCTTGAAGATCAGAGAAAAGTCACTACCCCAGCCCTTCTGAAGCTCTGGTGCAGGTAGACAACTCAGGCAAAGAAGTAGGAAGTGAGGTATATCCAGCTGCTGAGTGGAACCCCAGAGGAGAGCAGGTGGAGACATCTATTGAAGGCTGTTGCCACTGCATCTGGTAGTGGGAAGGGAGTTGGTATTGGTCAGCAGGGCCAGCAGCTGGGAAGAAGAGCTAGATGCAGAATGGAAGCACACACACCAAATGGAATCTGCAAGCAGCCTTGCACCTGTGGATTACTGTGTCTAACACCATGCCCTGTCACCATGCCAGTGTAGTGGCTGCTGCAGTGGCCAGTTATTATCTTTGGAAGACAATGAAGTGAATTCTATCTTCCAAATCTTACCCAAATTTATCTTTTGTTCATCTGTAACCTGGATCCATATAGGCAGTGGTCTTCTGGTAAATACTTCCAGCTTAGCCAAGTTGACACAGTTTAAAAATTACAGTAGATGTAAACAGGCCTTGTATTATATTCTAGTAATACAAAGATTAATAGCAATAATAGTAATCACTCAGAAAATTATAGTTGCTCTTGCGATCTTTCAGATACTTTCTAAATTTTATACACATACACACACGTGAATTGTCACAAAAGCAGTATGAGATTAATGCTGTTATTATCTACATTGTATTCACAAATTGTGTCACAGAGAGTTCAAGAAAAAATACTTCCAAGACTACATGTTGTTCTCTAGGGTTAGCAGTACCAACAATTTGGCAGAATCTAGTAAAACGGTTTCGAGTACATACTGTTTAGAAGTTTGTGCCCTAGAGAAACTTGCTCAAAGGAGAGCATATAAAGATGTTAAGTACATCATTACTTGTACTGGTGAAAAAATTAGAAACAACCTAAATCCCCTTTAGTAAAGGAGTGGAGAAATAAAATATTGAACATCCATAAGATGGAATACTAATCAGGAGTTCAAAGAAATATTTTAGATACATACATAGACAAAAATAGCTTTCAGAAAACACTATGGAGTGAAAAAAAGTAAGTTGCAGAATGGTACGTATGGTTCATTGTTTTTCATAGAAACACTTGTATTTTAAAAGTATAAAAAGTGGTAAACACAGATATTAACCGAATTTATAAAAGGAGTGGCTTGTGGAGAGAGGATATGACAGGTGCTGTTGGTTACCTAACCATAGCCATTCCTGTTTCTCAAGAGGTCCCTATTGTTAGTAATTAACTCTCTTCTTGGGTATGTGGAAAGCGGGTTCCAGTCTCAGTGCCAGGGAGTGAACTACAATTGGCTTTTTACTAATCATGTGATTCCATTCCACTCAACAGTGATGGATTTAGGAGTTGATTCACAATTCTGGCCAGTTCTATGGGGTACTGCTGGGAATAGTTTTATGCACTAAGACAGACACGTGGCTGTGATGCTGGTAATATTCAATTTCTTGGTCTGGATGCTGGTTTCATAAAAGTGTTAATTCTGTGAACATTAAGGGAGTTTGCCCTTACCTATCTGTATGTTATACATTAATAAAAAGTTTATATATTAAAAAAGAGACCCAGGAGAAAAGTCTGCCATTTTCTACTAGATGTCTCTACAGATGAGAGCTGATTGTGTACCAACCATCCTGTGATCATGAATGAGCCTTGCCCAATTTTCTAAGGATGGCAGAGTGGAAAGATGGGAAGACCTGGGTCCCAATTAATGTAATAAAGTTTCTGAGTTAGCCATTTCTGGAACCAGTCTGTCTCCATTCTTTTTCTTCTTTAAATCAGTGATTTGGTTTTTCTGTCACTTGAGGTTAAAATGATCCTAACTAACGGAGGAAGGGGAAGTCCTAGAATTGGTAAACAAAGAAGGCTCACTTGATCTGTAATGTTTTATTTATTTTAACTAAAAAATAATATCTGTTGTCAAGTCTGGGTAGTGAGTATGTAGGTCATTATTCTCTAATTTTAAAATGAAGTGGGTAGTATTATTTAAAATGTTCTTTAATTTTTAAAAAAATAAAAGGAAGAAAAAGTATCAGATGAGTTGTTGCTCATCAGGAACAAAAATGAGGGAGTGATTATTGTAAGTTGAGAGGCAACTGGGAAATAATATTTCTCAGCAAATGAATCAAAAGCCAATTTGTTTATATTCATTTAATAAATACTTAGTGGGCTTTTACTGTGTATAAGCTACTGTGACATTCTGTTTGGACCTATATTTGAAATCACTAGGTTTTTGTAAAGAACATCTTGATATATTGGTATGTGTCTTCAATAGAAAGTTATATGTTCTAGAGGACACCCGTATGTCTGGGCTAAAGTCTGTATTTTAAATTAGAGCGTCTCTAGTATTATATTCAAATTTGGCAAAAAACTTATGTAAGTATTTTTGTATGATACAGAAACATATGTTTCCATCATTTAGCTAAGTAAAATTCATAAAACAAATTATTCTTACGTCTAGTAGAAGTGTACATAGAATTCTGACTCCCAAGTTTGTATTATTTCTTGAGATAGTAACCATGCTCAGCCCTCAAATTATGACATACATATGTATGTGATTCCAAGATACAATAATTTAAAGAAAGTCTTTGGTTAAAAATACACACTGTGGTGTAAGACCTGAGTTAGAATCCAGCTCTTTGTCACCTTAACCCTGGGCAAGTCACTTCTCTAAGCTTCAGTATGGGGAATAGTGTCATTGTGGAGTTTGTATGTAATGGAAACCTCAAATTAACAATGACAAATAAAATTTTATTTTCATGCATAAAAATCCAGGGATCAGTAATCCAGGGCTGGAGTGGCAGTTCCTTAAATGCTTCAGGAAATGCAGGCTGCTTCAAGGTCTCTGCTCTGCCATCCCTGGAGTGTGGCCCTCATGGTCCAAGATGGTTGTTGGAATGTCAGTCATTATGCAGCCAACAGGAAGTGGGCATTCCGCCCTCCTCTAAGGACTCCTCTAAGGACCTCTGTAGGAGGTTGGGAAATGTCTTTTTTCTAAGTGGCTTTTAAACTTCAGGGGTTCTGTTAACAACAGAAGAAGAGAATGGGCATTGGGGCACAATCAGCAGTCTCTGTCACAGGGTTGTTTTAAGAATTAACCAGTACATGTAAAGCCCAGCACACAGAGCCTGACATGGAAACAAAGGCTGCTATTTTAATCACTAGTAGTAAATGTCAAACTTCTGACTGAACAAATGTGCTTATCTTTTCTCACCAAAATGCCAATGAAATAACAGTACAGGGATTAAAATTTAAAAAGCAGGCCAGGCGCGGTGGCTCACGCCTGTAATCCCAGCACTTTGGGAGGCTGAGGCGGGCGGATTGCCTGACCTCAGGAGTTCGAGACCAGCTTGGGCAACACAGTGAAACCCCGTCTCTACTAAAATATCAAAAACATTAGCCGGGCATGGCAGCATGTGCCTGTAGCCCCAGCTACTCGGGAGGCTGAGGCAGGAGAATTGCTTGAACCCGGGAGACGGAGGCTGCAGTGAGCTGAGATTGTGCTACTGCACTCCAGCCTAGGCTACGGAGCGAGACTCCATCTCCTAAAAAAAAGAAAAAAGAAAGAAAAAAAAATCTAAAAAGCATTAAGTAAGGAACAGGAGAGGCAACCTCCAGAGCAGAGAAACTGTGAAATCAACAAAATTGTGAGAACTGAACAGCAGGTGAAAGAGTAGCAACTGACGTAGCAGACTGGAAAAATGAAAATCTAAGAGCTCGCAAGGGGGAAAGTTAAGAAGCAAGCTGATTCGTGCTGCAGAAGTCCAGAAAGTCTCAGAATTGGAGGCCAGGAGTCTTTGAAGGTGAGTCAGGTATGTCTGGAAGTCTGTATTAGAAGCCAGTATACCCTAACAGCCTCTCTCAGGCAACTGCCTCTCACTTCACCAGCAGAAAACCTGATGTTTACTCTTGAGAGGTCGAACTAGACTAACCCTGGATTCAGAGACAGCTAGCATAACTGAGGGCAGAGGTGCCAGCTGAAAAAAGGAATTGATTGTACATACAAGAACGTGGAAAACTGATCCAAGAGAAGATACATACAGCTTCTTAGAGTTGTACATCTCCATATGAAATTTCCAGTCCTCTGCTAATAACCCCAGAGTGAAACCTGCCTTTTGGCCAATCCTGTCAATGCACATCTTTCAATATGTGTGCTCTTTAGTGCCTTGCTTTTAAAAATGATTAACCAAAGAATTACCAGACATTGGAGGAAACTTGAGAAGCCAAAATCATGAAAAAGAAATGTGGAGGAAAGAAAGAATATAGGGATAAATAAAAAGCAATAGTTTGTTGGGATTTTTTTTAGGAGACTTTAAATAATATCCTCAAAGAGACAAGGGAAAGTACTATATCCAAGAACAAAAACAAGAGGATATAAAAATGAACATTTAGAAAAGATGAAGCTTGGCAAATTAAAGTGATGGAAGTTTTTAAAAAATTCAACAGAAGGCTGGAGGTAAAGTTGTTTTTCTCTTAAAAAAAAAAAAAGCCGGAGATCAAAGATAAGAAATTAGAGGATTTCCTCAAATATTTGATGATCCAACAATCCAGATAGCAGTGAGTACAAAAAAGAAACAGAAAAGGGAAGGTAGAAAATTATCCAATAAATAATAATGCAAGAAAATTCTAATAATTAAAATACTTGATTTCAAATGGAAAGAGTCGAGCCCAGTGAGTGCCTAGCACAATAACATTTTAAAAGCCAACACTAAGGTACATCACTGTGAAATTATGGAATTCTAGAGGTAAAGTGAAGATTCTAAAAGCTTGCAGAGAAAAAAAATACATAGAAAGGAATAGGAGTCATAATATCCGACTCCTCAAAGGCAACACTGAAAGTTAGAAAGCAATGGAACAATCCTTCAAAGTACTGAGGGAAAATTATTTCTATAACCTATATTTACATCAAGCTATCAGTCAAATAAAAGGGTAGAAAAAAGACTTTTCAGGCATGAAAGTCCTATGCACCTTTCCTAGGAAACTTCTGGAAGATGTGCTCTATTAATATAAAGGAATAAACCAAGTAAGAGAAAACATTATTCATGGAAAAGGAGGGATCTCAGGGTGAAGGGAAACCATAGATGATCAGCTCCCGCACTGGCCAATGGAGCAAGAGGATGAAGGCACCAAGAAAGAGTGAAACTGAAAGAGGATTTAACCATAGCAAGAGGGAATTTTCATTGCTTCCAGGGGTTCTGGGAATAAATTAGTGAGAGGTACATAAATTTAGCAAATGAAAAAACTAGGTGGTTATTAACTCCAGGGAAAACCAAGTTTAAAAGAATTAAAATATGATACATTATATGGCTCAGCTCAAAAAGATAACATGGTGATAATACTGTAATGTTGCATACTGATTTAGCCAAAAATTATGATGTTGACCCTAGTGAATGGATGGGAGGAAGGGGAAGTGTAGGTATTTTGGAAGAGGTGGGGAAGCAGTGTGTAAGAGAGCTATATCTTCATCTTCCCCAGTATGTTGTCAGTAGATCATTTTTAAAGCCATAGAGTCGAGAAACAGGAATAAAAGGATATTAATAGAAACATAGAGGGAAAATATCGGGGGGAAAAAGCAGCCTAAAGTGATGAGAATAATAAGCTTGGAGGTCTAGGAATGGAGATAAAGCTCTAGGGTATTTTAACTAATAAACATGTAAACTAATGTTTTTAATATCAGGCTTGTAGAACAATTTTGTTTTTTCAACCATGTATATGTTTTATTTTGATAAAAAACATTGATTTTTAAGTGCTTTTGGTGACTTCATTTATGCAAAGTCTTTGCAAACTAACAATACAATTCAGTGAACATTTATTCAATACCTGCTCTGTTAGACCATTGTACAAGAGACAGACATGTAAACATGTGATTGTAAAACAAACCCTAATGTGACTACCTGCTCCCAAATGATGAATAAATACTGATATCTCATAGAAGCACCTCACTTCTTTCGGGACTAGGGGAAGGCTTCAGAGAGGATAGAACATTTGCACTGGGCCCTGAAGGGTGGGGGCAATCTGAAGAGGAGGTTCAGTGCCAGCTGTGGCCAGTGTTGTCAGATCCCACCATCACTAGAAAAGGAGATGTGTTTAGGAAAGAAGTCTGGTGGAGCTGTGGGAGGCTGTTTTGACTTCTCTGCCTCTCCTAGACATTTATATTAGTCATTTCTTCCTGAGGATTTTCTCCTCCCTGCCCTATCACCCAGACACTCTTAATTTTAGTATTGACTTTACCATGCTGAGTTATATGTGGTTCTCTCCCCACTGGCACCCTGCCTCTTAAACTTTTGGTCTAATTTAGAGAAGGACAAGGGAAGGGAAAAGAAAATATTGGTTTCACCTGGCCAGATGTAGATTCCTGAATATAAAGATAGGAACTCTCTTTCCTGACCTCATGGGCTGCTAGATATAGCTGTTATCTTTTTTGAGGCACTAAGATTAAACTGTCATTTTCACAGTTTGAACGTAATTTTTAGAACCCTCAAGAGTAATATAGGACACATCTAATTTTTTCAAAGAAGTATAATTGTTTCACAACTATAAAATATTTCTCTGTGAAGATGCTTTTCAGAAGTAACTGGGCAAGTCATTATGGTGTGTGTACATGTGTAACATCCTCCAACTTTAGAATTTTGTACCCTGGATTTGTTTTCTTTTATATTGTTGGGTCCAAAAGAGGAAAGGCTGGCTTAGAACTAAATAGCAGAACTAAACCATATGTTTTGTACCAAATTAGAAACAGGTGAAGGTTGTTAAAATCCAGCAAGCACTTAGAAAAGCTTGAGACACAAGTTTGTATTAAAGGCAGGTGGTTATATGTACAATAAAAAACAGTCACCAGCACACTGGCTTATTGATACATATGTGATTGATCTTTTTGGATAAAAACAAGGAGGAGTTAATAAATCACTGCACCTAGCTATAAAGATGTTTGGGCTTGAAAGCCTAGCCTGTAAGAGCAAATGTGGACCCTGAAGGAAATTTATGAAGCCTAGATCCTTTTAGCTTTACTTAACAGCTAACATCTGACTGACCCAGGGGGACCATGGAAATTTATTGCTGGGCCATTCAAATATTTAAGCTGTTGTGTGATGCAGAACAGGTAAAGATTAGCCCAATAATAAATATGAGGCTATAAAATAAAATGAGATTTCGATGACTTGTAAGTACTTGTCAGAGGTCAGCTCCAAATGACTGGTCAGAAATGGTAAAAACTTGTTGATAATTAAAGGGGATTGACTATGACAACCTAGATGTTTGCATTGGTTGCTGTCAGATCAGTGATCCTTGGAGTTTCCTCCTCCTTTGAAGTCCCAGATCAGTGATCCTTGGAGTTTCCTCCTCCTTTGAAGTCCATGCTTAACAAAATGACTTAGGGGCCTCTAAATTGTCTTTTTGTGCTCTGAAATTGGGCAAGATGATGAATTGAGGTGATTCCTTTTGCAATTTTATCATTGAAATATGTCTTTCTCAAATACCTTCTGAATATAATGCAATTCCTAGACAGCATATTCGCTTTAGAAAACTGACTTTAGCTAACTTATGTGTGTAATTTTGAGCATTGACATCCAGAAAGCAGGTAAAGTTTTTAGGCTTTTTATGATAGATGATCTAAAATTAGCCTTTAAAACTTAAGTAGTTTAACAGATTTATGTACACCATTATTGAAAAGTTGATTTAGTGGAATTAAGTGGATGTAAGGAACATGGCTGTGCTGCAGCCAAGCAGGCATAGGACGAGGTAATCAGTCTAGATGACTCAGCGGGATTGGGGCGCAAGCGCACAGTATCATATCTTACATAATCATAGCCATGTAGACACAGCATAGAGAAGCTCCCCACCTGGCTCTCAGCCGCTATTGTTTGTGTAGTATATAAATGTAACACTAACCCTGTGAAGGGGCTGCTGAGTAAAGCCATGTCTCATCTACCTGCTGTCTCTTGAGTGTTCTTCCAGCTCCCTGCCCCACATCCACCCACTCCCCTCAGCCCTCAGCTGGGGCTGGAACCTGACCCTGAGCATGACAGTGGATTTTTCAAAAACTTTCCAAATATTCTACCCACTTGTATTTATTTAAGCCCCAAAAGCAATAATGTATATAATATTGTTAATAGGACTATGGAAGTTACATGAATGAGATCTACAGTTATTGGTATTGACAATCTTTGCCTTGACTTAACTCTAAACATAAAATGTAGATTTGGTGGTGTTCAGAGTGCCAGCTTATCAAATCACTTGGTAAATTTGGCAATGATTTGATATATGAACATCTGATTTGTGGGGAGAAGAAAGCCCCTAGTTTTTAATAGAAATCTTGAATGAAATGAAATTTACAAATAATACAGCTTTACAAAATGGGGTTATTACTTGATGGAGAGCATGGAATAGAATAAAAAGCAGAGGCTTAGGAGTCAGACAGGCATGGGTTGGAAGTAGCTCCACCACTTCTACTTCACCCATACATTCACCCCTCCCTCCATTCCACAAATAAATGCGTTCCAGACACAGGGCTCTTGGAACTGGGATACAGCATCAGTAAGACTTCGGCTCATAGTTCACATTCCTTTGGAAGATTCAAGGAGTAAACAAGCAACTACAATACAGTGTCAAAGGTACCCTGTTAGGGATTGTACAGGGTTCTGTGAAGACACATGGGGAGAAATAACTAATTCAAACTTGGGGCAGGGGTGAAGTGGATTGGAGACGGGTGGCTGTTGTGGAGTGTTAGGAAACGCTGTGTGACCATGGGCACTAAATTAATAGTGCTTGCAGGACAATTGCTAGGATTGTATAGATAAAGTATAATAAGTACAATACCTGCTGCATAATAATATTGCATAAATGCAATCCAGCATCAACATCATTGTTATTGCTGTCATTTTATCGGTACTCACTGGCGTTTGCTCTAATGGTAGAGGGCTCTACCTGCTATTAATCTGTGGCAAACAACATTCTGTAATTTAGGATCTTCTCTCAACCCAATAATTTTTTCTTTTGAGCAGAACTCAAAGCACTTTCTAAAAATAAGAGTTGGTTGTCTAGGTATATTAAAACCAAGAAAGAAAGAGTAATAAGAACATACCTGAATCTTGAAATCTTCCATATTGATTCCTGTGTTTTGTTTTGGTTTTTAATTCACAGAGCTATATGTTACTTAGTTCTCCTTCAATATTTACTTAATATATTCATTTGTTTAATCATTCATTTGCAGTTATTTGTTGAATACCCACTTTGAATAAGAATCTGAGCTTAACACCCATGTCCTCAAGGAAATTGCGTTTTAATTCAGGAAGTAAGACATTTGTATAAACGGCTAAAATAGTGAGTAGAAAGTGCCAGGTGCATAAGAATGCTTTTTGATTTCAGAAGGCAACAAAATGAATAAAATACACTGTCTTTCTCGAGACACTTACAGATAGGAGTGGAGGAAAAGAAAAGGGAAATCACGTATACCGTTAAGAAAGGTAATAATAATAATTGAATGCCTACTGTATCCTACTGACTGTGCTGGGTCATAGATTTTTTTTAAATGCATTTTGTAATGTAGATTTGAAGTTGAGTCATAGATTTTCTTGTTTAATTTTCACAGCAATCCTGAAAGATTGCTATTATTAAACCTATTTTAGAGTTTTGGAAACAATTTCAGAGTAGCATGTTCTAGTTTACATCACAAGTAAATAACAAAGTTCTGCCCCTCTGACTTCAAAGCCTTAACTTATTGTACCTAAATAGCCCTTTTGCCTTTCTCCTCTTCTCATCTCAAAATAGGTATCAGCACAAAAATTAAATAAACAATTTTTATATAAAGGATTGAGTACCTGTTATCAGCACTGTATAAGGAAGCGATTTATAGACAATATAGAATTAGATGTCCTGATACATTTAAGCAAATCAATATTATATGCACACATTGTGAAGTGTTGTCTTTAGATATTTTAAATGGTGAATAGGTTTTCTTCCAAATTTATGTTCCAGATGGAAATATCTTCTGGCATTACCAAGTATTTATGCACCTTGCATGCTTAATTGTGGATTTGGTTGTTTTTTTTCTTAACATTTACAGATTTTTGTGGGAAACAGGTGCTGTTAAATCCAGGCAAATGCAGGATGGCTGTTAATGTTGTGGAATGTGATTTTGATTTGCTTGGCAGGCAGAATTTTTATTTTACAAAATTGACTATTAAAAAAAGACATGGTTTCCATCCTTTAATTTTACTCTGTTCACTGAAATTTGCCTGTGGACTGTTTTTCAACAGTTACAAAAAGGGTGTGGAAAAACTGGAAGGTTTCTATAAGGAAATTGATATTGAGTTCTTTAACAATTTCCACAGCCCTGCAACTTACCAAGTAAAAAAAAGGGGGGGGGATTATTTTTAACCTTCTTACTAAAATTACGTGGAATTCGATTTCCCTGAAATTCCATTTTTTTTTTTTAGTATAGCTCTGTCTAAAATATTGTATATAATATTGGCAAAGAGAATATTCTGATGTAAATCTTCTCATTACATGATTTCTCCTTTAAAAACTTTGGGGTGATATTTTATTTCCTGTTATATCAAATTTAACCTCTTTTGGTTGGTACACATGTCTCATTATATTTTCTCTCTCTTTTCTTCCCCCAAAGGAGGAGGAAAAAACAATCACTCCTCTTTTTGTTCTTCCGTGATGGCTTTTAGGATAGAGACCAGCCCATGGTGTGTGTAGAGGGCCCTACCTAATCTGTCACATACCTTCCTATGCAACTTCAAAGTCGTCCCTCGCCGTTCCTCCTTCAGTCCAGTTCTATTGGCCTTCTTGCCAATCCTTGAAGCAGCATGTCTCCTCCTTCCACAGGGCCTTTACACAAGCTGCTTCCTCTAACCAGAACATTTCTTCCTTTAGCACCTACCCATCTCATTTATTAGGCTGATGATATGAGCACTATCTGTCTAATCCACTGGACTCTAACCTCATGTTTGTGTTTGCCCAGCCTTATATCCCTACCACCTAACACCATACCTGGCACATAGTACGAGTTCTTTGAAAATTTGTTGAATGAATAAACAGCATCCACAGTGGTCATTTTCCTTCTTCCCCCCTGTTATGCTGAAAGAGTTGCCCTTGTCTCACCTGCTGTCTAAGGCAGACCCTTCTGTACTCTCACCTGTGTGGTAAGGAAGCTCTCCTCTTTCACCTCAGGACATGTTTCCTGCTGTGCCTCACCGCATCCCTGCAGCTGCTGAGCTCCCCTCTCTCTATGCCAGGCTTGCCACCAGCTTCATTTCCTTACCTCTAGCCACTGCTGAACTCATACCAGTCGGCCTTCATCCCCTGCTACTTCAGTTGAACTTTCATTTACCATATTATCAGCGCTACCTACCAATGAACCCACAGAGTCAATCCAGTAGACGTTTAATTTTGAGATTCGCTTGACCTGTCTGCAGCACTTAACTGTTGATATCATCCTTCTTACACTAGAAGTTTGTCTGAGCTTTTCTGGTGAGATACTTCTTGGTTTTCCTCGTATCTTTTAACCAGTCCTTTTCTGGCTCCTTCTCCCCATCCTTCATTCATATTCTCAAGGCTCTGAAGTGGTTCTCTTGTATACCATTTCTTTAGGCCATCTCATTCATACCTATGGCTTCAGTTCCCATCTAAAATGTTTATAATTCCTTATTTGATATTTTCAGCCCAAATTTTGTCACCTCATTTTATTTATATATAATAAATATACTTTGTTTATATTATAGAGTATCTATATACTATAGAGTATATAGGTATAAATATATAGTATATAAGTGTATTATATTTATATATAATAAATATATAGCCAGGCGCTGTGGATCATGCCTGTAATCCCAGCACTTTGGGAGGCCAAAGTGGGTGAATCACCAAAGGTCAGGAGTTCAAGACCAGCCTGGCCAACATGGCGAAACCCCATCTCTACTAAAAATACAAAAATTAGCTGGATATGGTGGTGCACACGTGTAATCACAGCTACTCGGGAGGCTGAGGCAGGAGAATTGCCCCACCCCAGGAGGCAGAGGTTGCAGTGAGCCGAGATCACACCACTGCACTCGAGCCTGGGCAACAGAGTAAGACTGTCTCAAAACACACACACACACACACACACACACACACACACACACAAATAAATATACACCTGCTCCTTCTCCCGTGTTTCCTATCACAATTCACAGATACTGCCATCTGCCTCATTTCTCAATTGAGAAACAAAAGGGTCATCTTTGACTCCTCCCCTCTTTACCATTTTGTAACGATCAATCCATCACAAAATTCTTTCAGTTCTTCCGACAAATCTATTCACATGTCTTCCTCTCTACTTCTGGAACCCTAACCAAAACTGTTATTTCTGGCCTGGATTTTGCAATAACCTCCTATCCAGGTCCTGTTCCCCTTTATTTACCACACTGTAGCCAGTCTGGTCTTTAAAAAACATAAACCCCATCCTATTACACCCATGCTTTAAAAAGTTATTATCCTCCCAGCTGGGCACGGTGGTTCACGCCTGTAATCCCAGAACTTTGGGAGGCCGAGGCAGGCGGATCATGAGGTCAGGAGATAGAGACCAGCCTGGCCAACATGGTAAAATCCCGTCTCTACTAAAATACAAAAAATTAGCCACACATGGTGGCATGCGCCTGTAATCCCAGCTACTCGGGAGGCTGAGGCAGGGGAATCACTTGAACCTGGGAGGCGGAGGTTGCAGTGAGCCGAGATTGAGCCACTGCACTCCAGCCTGGTGACAGAGCAAGACTCCATCTCAAAAAAAAAAAAAAAAAAAAGTTATTATTCTCTCATTTTCTTTAAGGATACAGTATATGTTTGGTTCTCTTGTGGTTTATAAAACCTTGCATAGTCTGGTACCTGCTGACCTAACAGCCTAATCTTATGGCACTTCACCCCTCACACTCTTTTTTTCACCCTAGCTCCTAGCTGTTTAATTTCACCTGTAATTTTATAAAAAGATGGCAATTCCATTCTGTCAGTTGCTTAGGTCCAAAACTTTGAAGTCATCCTTGACTCCTCTTCCTCTTACACCTCATAGAAGATCTGTCACCAGATCATGTTGGCTCTGTCTTCAAAATGAGAGAATCCAACCACTTCTCACCACCTCCACTGCCACCATCTTGGTTCAAATCGCTGTCTTCTCTTGCCTAAATTTTTGCAGTAGCCTCCCCTTGTTTCTTTTCTTGCTCCCCTGCAGTTCATCCTCACAGAGCAGCCATTAAACCCTCCAGTGCTTCTCCTGTCATTCAGAGTAAAAACTGAAGTCCTTGCTGTGACCTCCAGGACCCTGCATGATGTAAACTGATTGCTTTGCTGACCTCATCTCCTGGTCCTTTTCCCCTCACTCTGCTCCAGGCACTCTGGTCTGCCTTCACTTCCTTGAATGTGACTATACCAGGCATTCCTGTCTCAAGGCCTTTGCACTTTTCGTTTCACCTGCCTGGAACACTCTCCCCCAGATAGCTTCAAGACTTTCTCACTTCCTTTAGGTTTTTGTTCATATATAATCTTCTCAGTGAACCTCCTCTTATTTGTCATGTCTCTCTCACTGAAATGTAAGCTTCATGAAGACAGGAAGTTTTTTTTGTCGTTTTGTTCACTGTGTTAGCTCAGCACCTAGAACAGTGCCTACCATAAGGTGATGATGCAGTAACTATTGCTAAACAAGTGAATGAAGAATAGTATTTGCTTTATTTGTCCAGTGCTCATTAGAGTCTTTGGTATAAAGTAAGTAAATCATTTATTGATTGAATCAGTTCTTTTACTCTAATTTCAAATGCTCTTTCATCTTCTTTCTTTCAAATTTCTGACCTTTACTTTCTTCAAAACTAGTTTTAAATTTTCCACCTATAGGAAGCTGCCTACGATTAATCCTGTCACTCAGACTGGAGTGCAGTGGTGTGATCACTGCAACCTTCATCTCCTGGGCTCAAGTGATCCTCCCACCTCAGCCTCCCAAGTAGCTGGGATTACAGGCATACACCATCACGCCTGGCTAATTTTTGTATTTTTAGTAGAGACAGGATTTTGCCATACTACCCAAGCTGGTCTCAAACTCCTGGGCTCAAAGGATCCACCTGCCTTGGTCCCCCAAAGTGCTGAGATTACAGGCATGAGCCACCGCGCCCAGCCTGTTTTTCTCTTATTATTTACCATTAGCTAAACCTTTTGTTCGTTTATTTATGTTGTATCCCAAGATTTTATTATGAAAATTTCTAAACATACAGAAAAGTTGAAAGAATCTTGTAGTGAACACCCATACACCCACCACCTAGATTCTGTGGTTACTTTTGCTGTACCTGTGTTATTGTATCTTTCCATTTATCCATCTGTTTATCTATTATATCAACCTATTTATTTCCGTGAATCTTAAAGTAAGTTTCAGATATCAGTAGACTTCCCCTAAATGCTTCATCATGCATATGATTAACCAGAGCTCAATATTTGTTTATGGTTCTTTTTTCTTTTGAGATAAAATTTATATATAATGAAATATACAAATCTTTTTTTTTTTTTTTTTTTTTTGAGACGGAGTCTCACTCTGTCACCCAGGCTAGAGTCCAGTGGCAGGATCTCGGCTCACTGCAAGCTCCGCCTCCCAGGTTCACGCCATTCCCCTGCCTCAGCCTCCTGAGTAGCTGGGACTACAGGTGCCTGCCACCACACCTGGCTAATTTTTTGTATTTTTAGTAGAGATGGGGTTTCACTGTATTAGCCAGGATGGTCTCGATCTCCTGACCTTGTGATCTGCCCACCACGGCCTCCAAAAGTGCTGGGATTATAGGCGTGAGCCACTGTGCTCGGCCAGAAATATACAAATCTTAAATGAACTATTCTGAGTTCCATCAAATACATAGGCATGTGTGCAGTCCAGCACGTCAAGATACAGATCATTGACCCTCCCCTGAAACTTCCCTCTCTCTTTTTTCTAGTGAATCACTGTCTTTCCCAGTCCCCTACTTAACCATTGTTTAACCGTAAGCATGCAGTATGAACTTCTTTACATAAGGCTTCTTTCACTTGGCATATTATTGTAGGTTCTTTCATCCTCAACACTTAGGTGGTTTTCAGTTTTTGGCTATTGTGAGTAAAGTTGCTGTGAACATTTTTGTACATGGTATTTTTGTGGGCACATGTTTTCATATTTCTTGGGTAAATACTCAGGAACAGAATTGCTACATCATAGGATAAGTGTATGTTTACTTTTATAAGTAACTGCCAGACCTTTTTCTGTAGAGCGTAATGTACATTTTATACTCCCACTCAACAATATATAAGAGTTCTGGTTGCTCCACATCTTAGGTCTCTTTTAATCTGAAGGTTCTCCCCTTCTTTATTTTTCCTTGCATTTTTTTCCTTGTTGTATAAGTTAAACTTATTGTGCAGATCCCTGTGAAGTTCCTCACATTTTGAATTTTGCTGATTGTATTAACATGTTTATCTTTCCTCTGGTGTTACCTATAAACTGGAGATAAAAACTTAGTTGATCATATTCAGTTTTCTTGGCAAGAATACTTCATAGGTGTTACTGATGCTCCCTTTTATATCACATTTGGAAGCACATTATGTCTAGTTATCTCTTTTTTGTGTGTAATGTTAAAATTGATTAGTACCCCTGGCCACTCTTAGTCTAATCTGCCCTCAGTAATCTTTCTGAGGAAGGATTTTAGATTGAGGGTGATTCTGATCAAAGGCCAGAATGACAAGAAGGTGTCAGCTCTGGGAAGATTTAAGGAGCAAACACTTAAAGAACAGAGAAGTCCCAAAGTAGGAAACAAGCTTGGCATGTTCAGGGAACAGAAAGAAAACCAGCATGACTTGAGCATAGTGAGTGCCAAGGAGAATGACATGAGGTAGCAGTGGCTTTAGCCACGTAAGGCCCTGTGGGCTACCCTGTGTGGTTTAAATTTTATTTCAAGTGCAGTGGAAAATCTTTTGATGGTTCTAAGTAGGAGACTGGGTGCCACGATCAGATTTGATTTTTTAAGGATCAGTTGGCTATGGGAAAGAGGGGGAAAATGTCCATTGTTAATCATGCTTTTCATAGATTATAACTTTAGCCCGAACCAATGGATATCTGTTACTTTCTGTGTTACTTTAAATTGATTATGATGTTTAAAATGAGATATCACTTATGGGGGAAAGTTAAATGGCCCTTAGTGTAAAGTTATTAATCCAAAGAAAAATGGAAACTTAAAAAATAGATTTGAATACAGTTAAAATATTAAATGATAAATGGAAACAGAAATATTATTTTAAAATGGCTTATTTTTTAAAGAGTACATTTTGGACTGGTTAATAAATGTGACTTTTTAACGTGGAAACAGATGCTGAAATATTTTCAGTCCCCAGTGTAACCCCCACAGCCAGCCATTTCCATCTCACATGCCTATGGCCTGCCTTATGCTTTCACAGCATTACCATCAACAGTTAAAACTTCAGTGACACTATACAATGTAGCAGAAAAATGCAAGGTGTTTTTTTTTTCCCTCTTTAGTCTTGGCAGGGTAAAACATAGTCCTTTTTACTCTACCAGGTGCTTTACTTTGGCCATAATAATTTAGTATGGGTCTATAGCTTTTGGTCACTTCCCTTACTCGATCATGGGGGAAAAATAGGGGCAGATTGCATGCTGCTGGCATTTTACATTAACATTTTTTTCACAGGTTTTTGTTGTTGTTGTTGTTATTGTCACCCTGGAGGACTTGAATGAGGCTCGTGTGGTTTTTTTTTGTTGTTGTTGTTTTGTTAATTGCTTCTTTGAAGTACATGTAGCCTTAAGACTTATCATAGCCAACCAAGAACTGGTTGCTCCTGATAGTAGGTCATCCCACCAGTTATACAGACTGGTATTCCACAGGAGGAGCCCAGTAGGTATTCATGTTATAATCTATCCCAATTTCTGAACCCCTAAGCATACCAGAGTTAACTCACAATTTACTATAGTTGTTGTAGGGGGGACTTCGGGAAAATAAACATTGAAAAATGTCTTTTAAAATGAGTTTTAGGTCCGGGCATGGTCACTCATGCCTGTAATCTTAACACTTTGGGAGGCCAAAGTGGGAGGATTGCTTGAGCCCAGGAGTTCAAGACCAGCCTGGGCAACATAGTGAGACCTTGTCTCTATCCTCCCGTTCAAAAAGTTAGCCAGGTGTGGTGGTGCACACCTGCAGTCCCAGCTACTTGGGAGACTGAGGCAGGAGTATCACTTGTGCCCGGGAGGTCAGTGGCTGCAGTGAGTCATGATCATGCCACTGCACTCCAGCCTGCGTGACAGAGCAAGACCCTAGCTCAAAAAAAAAAAAAAAAAAAAAAAAAAAAAAAAAAAAAAAAAGGAATTTTATTGTCTTTGGCAGATACCCTGATTTTATTTTGGTCACTTCTTTAAATGTGATATAGCCGTCAAATAAAGCATGAGGCAGCAAGAACAAGAATTACGCACATGTGAATGTGAATCATGAAGTGTGGGAAAATTAATGCACTACCACCAGAGCATGAGATAAATGAATACGGAAACAACTACCAATCAATCTCTAGGCATTAAATAGGCAACAGGAAGGTCGAAGGAGAATCATTGAGTCCTGGAGTGGTCAAGGGCAATTTAAAAAGGAATGTGACAACTTGAACTAGATCTCATAAAGGATGGAATAGTATTTAAATAGGAAAGCAAGAAAGATGGACACTTTCGAGAAGTAAGTAAAGGCAGAGAAAGAAAAGTGAACTTGATGTGTTTGTGACACTGTGAGGAAACCTCTTGAGCAAAAGGTGACAGATAAATTGGGCAGACAGGTCAGATCACTTAGGCCTCGAAAGGTAGGCAGAGGAGTTGAAATTGAAAACAATAACTGATTATGAAGCAGGGCTGAGAAGTGACATGATAAGAGGTCTTACTTAAAAGAAAATAGTAAGTTATATTTGTGTCATGCTTTGCAGTTGCAGTGTGCTTTCTCAATCTTGTGATGTTGTATCCTCACAAGATACTTGTGAAGAACGCAGGAAAGATGATAGTTTCTCCACTTTACAGCTTAAGAACTTAGCATTAAACTAGTTATGATTTACCCAAGTTCATATAACAACTAAGTATGTAATGGAGCTGAGACTAGAAAAACTGTGTCTTTTCTGTTGTAATTCAGTTTTTAAAAACCTACTGGGCTTCCTAAAATCAGTCTGACAGTGATATGGAGAATGAACTGGCATTAAGGATTCTGGCTAGGTAGTAAGCAAATTGATAAGAGCTTGGACCAATGATTCTCAACTGGAGGCAGTTTGAACTCCTTTCCCCACCCACCCAGGCAACATTGAGTGATGTCTAGAGACATTTTTGGTTATCACCGCTGGGAGTTGAGTGCTATTGGCTTTTAGTGAGTAGAGGATAGAGATGCTGACCCTGCTAAACATCCTGTAGTGTATAGGACAGCACCCCACAACAAAGAATTATCCAGAGTGGCAGCAGGAATGGAGAATGTTACAGAGGGGAAATGACTTGTCAGCTTGGTGAAGCACTGCATATGTAAAAGGCAAATCAGGTGGGTAAAGTTGAATGCCACTCTAAGTCCAAGTAATTGATAGAGAAAGTTGTAATGGCAAACTAGTCTGGACAGGAGAAAGTATACCGAGTTTGAGGTAAAGTCATTGCCTCAGAATATATTGAGTCCATGTTGTCACATTTTCTATAAATACGAATGGCAGAAGTAATCTTAATATGTATGATTTAAAAATTTGAATTAACTATAGCCATGTCCTCATCCCCAGTTGCCATCAAATAACTAAATCTGGATGTGAGGCTCTGAAGGTGAAGGCAAGAAACTATTAGCAGCTTGGAGTCCTTTGTAGAAATGTCTGGGTTGGTGGGGAGAGGGTAGTGTTTATAATAGTGTATCTTTTATAAATATTTAAAGTTTGAAAATCAGTTTCTTTTCACAGTTTTTTTCAAGTTGTGTGTGATATATTTTTCATGTGTTACGTCTCTGTAGGTGTGTATATGTATATATATGTGAATTAGTAAAAAAGAAAAATCCTGCTCAGACTCAGCCTGTACATAGGAATTTCTTTTTTTGGTACTTCACTTACCAGATTTCAGTCGTTCTACTTTGCAACCTTAGCTGCTACCTATCATGATGACTCTTTGGCTTTAGAGTCTCAATTTTTTCTTGGTTCCTGAAGGAAAAAATGAAATTGAGAGGTGACAGTGTGCTGGCAGCCCTCACAGCCCTCACTCGCTCTGGGCGCCTCCTCTGCCTGGGCTCCCACTTTGGCGGCACTTGAGTAGCCCTTCAGCCCACCGCTGCACTGGGGGAGCCCCTTTCTGGGCTGGCCAAGGCCGGAGCCGGCTCCTTCAGCTTGCAGGGAGGTGTGGAGGGAGAGGCGCAAGCGGGAACCAGGGCTGCGCGTGGCGCTTGCGGGCCAGCTGGAGTTTCAGGTAGGCATGGGCTTGGCGGGCCCCGCACTCGGAGCGGCCGGCCGGCCCTGCTGGCCCCAGGCAGTGAGGGGCTTAGCACCCGGGCCAGCAGCTGCCAAGGGTGTGCTGGGTCCCCCAGCAGTGCCGGCCCACCGGGGCTGCACTCGATTTCTTGCCGGGCCTCAGCTGCCTCCCCGCGGGGCAGGGCTGGGGACCTGCAGCCTGCCATGCCTGACCCTCCCCCTCCTCCGTGGGCTCCTGTGTGGCCCAAGCCTCCCCAATGAACGCTGCCCCCTGCTCCATGGCACCCAGTCCCATCGACCACCCAAGGGCTGAGGAGTGCGGGCTCATGGTGTGGGACTGGCAGGCAGCTCCACCTGCGTCCCTGGTGCGGGATCTACTGGGTGAAGCCAGCTGGGCTCCTAAGTCTGGTGGGGACTTGGAGAACCTTTATGTCTAGCTAAGGGATTGTAAATACACCAATTGGCACTGTGTATCTAGCTCAAGGTTTGTAAACACACCAATCAGCACCCTGTGTCTAGCTCAGGGTTTGTGAATGTACCAGTCCACACTCTGTATCTAGCTACTCTGGTAGGGACTTGGAGAACCTTTGTGTCCACACTCTGTATCTAGCTAATCTAGTGAGGACGTGGAGAACCTTTGTGTCTAGCTCAGGGATTGTAAACGCACCAATCAGTGCCCTGTCAAAACAGACCACTCGGCTCTCTGTAAAATGAACCAATCAGCATGATGTGGGTGGGGCCAGATAAGAGAATAAAAGCAGGCTGCCCGCGCCAGCAGTGGCAACCTGCTCGGGTCCCCTTCCACTCTGTGAAAGCTTTGTTCTTTCGTTCTTTGCAATAAATCTTGCTGCTGCTCGCTCTTTGGGTCCACACTGCCTTTATGAGCTGTAACACTCACCGCGAACGTCTGCAGCTTCACTCCTGAAGCCGGCGAGACCACGAACCCACCGGGAGGAACGAAAAACTCCAGACGCGCCGCCTTAAGAGCTGTAACACTCACCGCGGAGGTCCGCAGCTTCACTCCTGAGCCAGCAAGACCACGCACCCCACCAGAAGGAAGAAACTCCGAACACATCCGAACATCAGAAGGAACAAACTCCGGACACGCCGCCTTTAAGAACTGTAACACTCAGGGCGAGGGTCCGCGGCTTCATTCTTGAGGTCAGTGAGACCAAGAACCCACCAATTCCGGACACAAAATTATATTCAGTATGTTTAGTTTCACATATTGAGAATTATAAAATCTTGGAGTTGGAGGAGATAGATACTATACCTCATTGAGCCCAGTGGATCATCCAGTATTTGATTCCTCCTGTGTTAGTCTCTCAAGCTACTGTAAGTTACCACAAACTTGATGAGATAAACAGCAGAAATTTGCTCTCACACAGTTCTGGAGGCCAGAAGTCCAAAATCAAAGTGTCATCAGGGCCACACTCCTTTCTTTATCCTTTCCAGCTTCTGGTGGCGCCAGGCATTGCCTGGCTTCTGGCTGCATAACTAAGCTCTGCCTCCATCTGCACACAACCTCTTTTCCCTTTGTCTCACCTCTGTGTTTCCTTATTATGATACTTACTAGATTGAGGGCCCTCCTGAATAATAAAAAATGATCTCAACTCAATATCCTTAACTATTTTAGATCTTTTCATCAAATAAGGTCACTTAGACAGGTCCCAAGGATTAGAATATGGACATATCTTTTTGGAGGCCACCGTGTAACCCGCTACATCCACTGAATACATGTCCATTGTTTGTTTGTGTTTGTTGCCCTTCTCTACTTGGCTGCCTGTAACCAAGATCTTTAGGATTTTGAATAACTTTGTGGTGAAATCAATCTCCTGTAACGCATATACCATTCACTTTGGTTCTCCCTGCTTGAAGCCATGCAGAAAAAAACGAATTCTTTTTCTCTCTGAAAGTCCTTCATTTGTTGTCCCTGAGACTTCAGTCCTCCAGGACAAACATCTCTGGTTCCTTCAACAATTTCTCTCAATACTGACTCCTGTTCCCCCAATCATCCTGGGTTTGCTTCTCTAAAGCATTCAGAGGCAATAGAGAGAATACTGGATTTATTATTGAAGACCTAATACTGAAGCCATGTCTCTTCCACTTCCTACTTAGGTGACCAAGCCAAATCAGTTTATTTTAAATAACAATAATACTGACTACTTCATTATTTTACTGCATGCTTTATATAGTTAAATGAGATTGTTATAAACGTTCTCTAGAAACATAACCTTTAAGTAAGGATACAAGTGTTCTTCTGTCTATTTGTAAAATACTTTCACTCCCAGAACTGAACATAGGTCTCTTGGTACAGTCTAACCTAGAACAAAGTAGTTATCACTATCACCTTCACCAGCTGAGCTGCTCTGCTTCTGTTACCACAGCCTGGGATCGCATTAGCTTTTTTGGTAGTCATCGCATAATTCTTAACTCGTATTGAAACTGTTCTGTACTAAAGAGTTCCAAATATTTTTCACAAATAATCTTTTTTTTAAAAAAAATTCAACAAATATTTGTTGCGTTCTGCTAGTAGCAGTGCTTATTAGACACTTGACAGAGAGGCAAAGAGGAAGAAAATAAAATTTCTGGCCACTTGGAGCCTACAGTATCATAAGGGAGACATACATTAACCAAGTAATCACACAGTGAGTGTAAATTTACAACCTGAGACAGACTGGAAAAAGAAAGGGTTGCAAACTGACCTAAGCCAGTTTGATAGTTCACAATGATATGAGTATTTACAGTAGATAAAGGTGGGCTCTGATAATTAAGATTGGAGGTCTGCAGTTCTCCCTACTAACCTCTTCACCACCTGGTGTTAGTTACAGTGACACTAAGGCTCAGATGGAATTTTGTCACACATGTAATCTATTTATTGCTTTCTAATTCCTTGATTTTTCTATTATGTATAGAAAGAGCTACAAGGTATGGTTCAAATAAGGCCATGTGAAGACAGGAGAGTCCGTGAATTTTCAATGTGGAAATTTAATTTAATTTGAAAATAATATTAGCCATTTTAATTGAATATAATAATAAATTGCATTGAATCTTCATAGGAAATATATAGTTCATCCTTCAGTTATTTAATGTAATACTCCTTTAATGAGTCCTCTTTGTGGTGTTATGGACCTGCTTCTGGTTGTACTTTAATGACCACATTCTTATCTAAAGCTTCTATAGCTTGCTAATGTAATTCTCCAATATAAAATTTGTATCTTATGTTGTGATGATAATAGGTTTTATCCTTTAAAATGGGTATTTTTCAAGATTGATAGATCTATAAATACATGTACTTTTGCAAAGTAAGATGAATGCGTGATAGTTATAAGCTATTATACTATTCAACTTCAAGTGACCTAAGAATTTGAAAGCAATGTAAAATGTAAATTCTGTCCTAATATTTGATCTGTCTTTGCATTGCCTTATCCGAACCATACCTTGTGGCTTTTTGTATAAATAAGTCCCACTGAAGTCATAATAAAGTCAAATGTTGTGAAATCAATTTTTTAGGAATGTTGAAGCTTGGTTTTCAATGTATGCTGATCTCAATTTACTCTTCTAACATACAAAACAGTTTCTAGGTTTATACCTTGAAAATAGAGATAGCTATGGGTTTGGAGAGCTGTTCAGATAGTCTACATCTGAAGCTTATAGAATAACAGCTAGACAGCACAGAGGTTTAGGACTGTAGTAGATTTTCTCTAAAGTGCCCCTGTTGGGTATTTGCAAATATGTCGTTTCTTTGCAGGCTACCCATCTGAATTTGAATGATTCCCAGACATCTTGCAAAAGCCTGGTGTTGCACTTTGCTTGTCCTGAATTTGCTATGCTGTCACTTTTATGCATCTCAATTTGAGGCCAAACCACATGTCCTAGTTTATTTTTTACTGTTTCAATTAAATATAAATCTCTGTCTTCTTGATGGGTGAGTGAAGCATTTGGTGTTCCTTTAGTAGAGAATAAATACAGTTCATGACCGTGCTCACTCCCCAGTGCCTATAATTTTATAGTGTAACAAATTTGCCTTTGGATACTATATAGCCAGCAACTCCTGAGAATTTATTATAAAGCCCTTAAATTCTGTTTCCTTTATTTTATTTTCTCTAGAAAATAATATCCTCTAGGCTTTATGGAATATTTCTTTTCCTCAGGCAATTAAAAGACAATTGAAATTAAGACTAGTAATTGTCACCTGCCATTCATTTCAATAAGATTATTTTATTCTTGAGAATAATTGTATATCGCAGAAGTAAGGAAGATGAAGTTTTCTTCTTGACCCTAAGTAATAATTGATCTGTTTGTAAAGAAATCTGTATCAGATGCTAAAACTTTTGCTTGATCTTGAGAATCAGAAAACAATGACTAAACTATAGGTATGCTCTAACCTTTTCTTCATTTGCAGGTGTAAAGAAGGGGAATAGTGAAGGGAGTTACTCTCTAAAATAACTCATTATCTTTATGAAGATCTGGATCGCATGCCTTTGTTGCTCCAGTGAGGCAGGTTAAAATGGAAAGTCATGTATGAGAGCCTTATGGCATGAGCACATTGCCTTAGAGAAGTTGCATCCAAATAGCCATCCCTGTAAATGTGAATGAATATTTTAATGAATTTTGGCTCATATTGGCACTGTTGATTTCACTGGTCACCTTAAAAGAAACAGAAATCTTATATATTGCTTCTAAGTCTGATTTTTTTTCCTTCTTAATCTTTCTCTACCATTTAGTAGAAGCTGAGATGTCGGGTCCAAGATATTAGAGGGAAAAATTTCTGGGATCTTAATCTTAGCTAAGGTGGCAAGTTTATGATATGTAAATAGGAACCAGTGGCCTCAACTCCTTGGGGTAGGTTGGTCACTTTCTTAAACATTAGTTCCTTGTTCTGTGACCTGTTCACTTTTTCTTTTGAAAAAAAGCAGCCGTTATTCTGACTTAATTAATATTATAAAGATGTCAGTAGATTGCAATGACTATAACTAGGTGACTTAGTCCAATTCAGATGTTTATGCTGTATCTAAGAAACTTCAGCCTCTGTTGACAACTTGGAGGTTGTATTTACTCAGCTTTTGAAAATATCTGATCCTTCTTTACCTTTCTTAGGTTTCCACTGTATCCAAAAGGAGGGGAGAAGTTGCAGTTTGATTATGGTGTCTATCTTCTGAACAAAAATATAGCACAGGTAAGTCTCTGTTCTTCACTTCTCTCCTACTTCCCATGCACAGCCTATTTCCTTAGATTGCCAGCCTTTTTTCTTTATAAATATGCACTGCAGTTGACCCTTGTGTTTAACCAGTTACATTAGTAATACACAGTTCTTTTTTTGACCACAGTCTTTTTCCGTGCCCTTAAAATGACTACAGAGAAGCAATGAATACAAATTGGAATCCTCTTGCTACTTGCTAAACTCAGAATCTCTTTCTGTATTTTTACTTGCTGTTAGACTATACTTCAATGTGTGGGCTTCATCATCTCTTGCCTCTGCAGCTTGACCAATTGTAATTTTCTTTTCTTAGACTATTTCTAGGGACTCAATTTGCATTGTTGTTTATGGAGTAAAAGTTCAGTGCCTTTGCAAGTACTTCATGGTCTCCTCACTTTATTATTCAGGGCCCAAAGGAAAATACCAAGCACGTGGCCCTTCCAGTCTGTCTTGGATGTTTGTGGCACTCTCAACATCACATCAGTTAGTATCCCACTTAAATAATGTCTTTCCTTGTGCCATAGTAAGACTATCAGATGCCTAGGTTTGTATTTTCCTGAAAGAAATATGTAGCATTTCTTTAGAACTTCTGGCCCTACTTCAAGATGTAAGCAACAAGTTTTCTAATTATAAAGGAAGACTAACTTCCTTTGTTTTTGATTTTTTTTTGTTTTTATTTTTGTTTTTGTTTTTGAGACGGAGTCTTGCTTTGTTGCCCAGGCTGGAGTGCAGTGGCGCGATCTTGGCTCACTGCAACCTCTACCTCGCAGGTTCAAGCAATTCTCTTGCCTCAGCCTCCTGAGTAGCTGGGATTACAGGCGCATGCCACCACGCCCGGCTGATGTTTTGAATTTTTAGTTAGAGACGGGGTTTCACTGTGTTAGGCAGATGGTCTCGATCTCCTGACCTCGTGATCCACCCGCCTCGGCCTCCCAAAGTACTGGAATTACAGGCGTGAGCCTTTAAAACGCCCAGCCTATTTATTTTTATAAATAACAAGTGTTTTGTTTTGTTTTCATTGGACATCCTTCCAACTGGAATATCACATGGATGAGTGTCCACAATTTGGCTGTTATTTAAATATATTATGAGCTATATCCTCAGACCTTTTGGTTTTACCAAAGTAATAAGATTTGTGATGCTTTTGTTTTTATCAGCCTATGTTGCCATTTATCCACATGAACCTAACGACTTGCTAAACATTCCCTTATTCATTTCTGATCAGTCTAGAATTATTCCTCTATGTGGTGTCATCTGCCACTCTTCCCTTTAACCAACCTTAGTTTAATGGTGGAGATTTTTTTAATTTGTTTTTTATTAAGATTGTTGTCCTTTTCTGAAATTGGGTCAGATTTCTGGATTGCAATCCTCAGTTTATCATTTGCTTCATCCTTCACACTCATTGTCCTCTCAACCATACTACTTTTACTGTTACTTCCACTCCAGCTCCAGGAAAGCAGCCCTCTGACAGTCTCTGGCCCATGACTCACCTTTCCATGTGCCATTCTTCCCACAACTGATGCTTGCCCACTCTCCATTTTTGGCAGACAAGTATTTCAGTCAAAGAAGAAGGGCTTTAATTCCAAGACTGCCAAGCTCCCACTCTGCTGATCACAGTTCTGTCATACCATGGAAAGGGCAGTGCTTAAACAGAATTGGTCAAAAGTGCTCAGAATGAGGCCAGGTGTGGTGGCTCATGCCTGTAATCCCAGTACTTTGGGAGGCCGAGGTGGGTGGATCGCTTGTGGCCAGGAGTTGGAGACCAGCCTGGGCAACATGGCAAAACCCCATCTCTACTAAAAAATACAACGATTAGCCAGGTGTGGTGGCATGCACCTGTAATCCCAGCTACTGGAGAGGCTGAGGCATGAGAACCTCTTGAACCTGGGAGGCAGAAGTTGCAGTGAGCCGAGATCGTGCCATTGCACTTCCAGCCTGGGTGACAGAGCAAGATTCTGTCTCAAAAAAAAAAAAAAAAAAAAAAGTGCTCAGACTAAAACTGCACTAAGGAAGAAGTAAATTAGAGGGCTTCTCCAGCGATGTCAGCTGTGGTGGAAAGAGCATGTAGATATTACAGGATCCAGTTTGAGAGTAAAACTGGCATCATTTAGTAGAACTAAGTTCTGATTTGAGTTCAGAACTTCTCTTCTTGCCCTATTTTCTCTTTCTTGCTCTAGGCACTTAGATCCTAAGGTCAGAAGGCTGTTGGAAGCTTCCTGGTGAAACTTACTCCTGCTGAAATGCCTGTATTTCCTCATATATTCCAGCTTCAAACATACACACAATATGCACATGTGTACAGATGTACACACACATGCACAAACACACTTCTTTCTTCTCAAGGGCCCAAAACGATGGTATGCCAAAGGATCATATAAGGTGTTGCTAAGAATATCACAGCTTGCTTTGGGAGCAAGACCAAGATGGAGGCTATGTGCAGGGGAAAACTTAGCAAAGTCAGCCCTCCTCATCAGACTCTCAACTCTAAGGCCTGTTTGATCCCCACTTCCCAAGAGGCCTCTGACTTTATTATTAACTGAACCAGGGCTGCAAGTGTGCTGACCTAGTTTTACTCATCTGAGAAATGGATTGCTTGTAGTAATTGTGTATCCTCTCCAGCTTTATATATGCTCTTTGAAAATTGAGAGAACAATCAATAGGTTAACTACTCTGAATCCATAGGGAGCAAGTATCCTCCTCTGTGGATTTTCTTTTTTTAATCACACTAGAGGCAGTTTTAAAAGGAGGGGACAGTAAACTTCTTAAAAACTGGCTTTTTTATATTTCAAAATGTATTCAGGAAGCCCTTTTAAGCAGTTAGAAACTTTTAGAACAGTTGTGACCTTTCACTTTTTTTGCTTCAGCTCTGTCTGTTCTGTCTCTCGCTGTTTCTCAGGGAAGCTTTCATTTTGTCTTTGACCTTACTGCCATCACTTTTTCACATTTTGATTTCTAACAAATGAAAGAACCATTAATTGTTATTTCTCCTAAGCAAGCATAATAGCAATCAGGTATTTCCAGCTTTTGAAGGTTTATTTTTCTAGACATATAGACTAATATATGTTGTCAAAGGGGAGTTTGTCTTCTCAGCCAGCTTCGTATGTACCCCATTTCTCAAGATGTGAACAAATCATACTATTAAAATGGCCTCACCTCAGTAATTTATAAGCCACATTAGTGGAGGTGGATGAAAGCATTGGCATGTGTTAAAGTGCCAGAGAAAAAGGAGTGAAGTCATTTAATACTGCATCCATAACTTGGTTGAGGATTTGAATAGTCAATAGGACCTTTCATCACAACCAGAAGTAGTAGTAAAATCACTTTTTTGGTAGAGGAAATGACAGAATTTAGTAATATTTGTTACTTCAGTATTTGGGATCAGTCCAGCCCAAGTTTTGAAAGCACAAGCTTAGAGAGACAGGCCTTCAAGTAGAAATCCTCAAGTGTTGTTTGAAGAGCTGAGAGCACTGGTAAGGCCTGCTTGTCCTCTTCATGTCACTGCTGTCTAAAGGTGTGTGTGTGTGCTGGATTAACTACTGAGAGTGAGTGAAGCAAAATGCCTTGTTTTCAGCACCATTTATTAATATTTGTCAAGTGCCAGCCTCTTCAGTTAGAAATAGCCTTCCTTCTTGGCTAGCATGTAATGCTATAGGAATGGGCCTGTCAAAATTCAGGTGCAGTATAATTGACGTTGACTTTAAAAACCAGATCCTGCCATAATTTCAGTTAGTTCATAAGTACATTATATTATAATTTGTGTAGAGAACAGAAATTTGCTTTTAATTCTCAGAGCATAAAAATTAAATGTAAAACAAAAATTATAATACTTTTATCTTACATTCGTGGGAGCCTTATAGTTTGCGAAGTACATGCATATATATTCACATGATCCCTATCATCACCCTGCAAAGTAAAAAGGGCAGGTGCTATTAAATGGATCTGAGGACAGCTTAGCTTTTGACATTTGTCCCTCCAGTGTCATATCACATAATTTGATAAGTGTGGCAGAGATCCCCTTACTTCTGTATACTTCACTGTTCTATATATTTCCATCCTAAAAGTGCACCAAATCAAAGAAGACGACTTTCCCAGATAGAAAAGGAAGCAAACGTTTTTTGAGAATGGAGATAAAAACTATTTTGCACATCATGATTTTTCCATTAGCAAGCACAATGCCAGAAACACTGTAAGTTCTAAAGAAATTAATAATGAATGGTGATATAGCACCATCACACAAGAAACTAAGATCTAGAAAAGTTAAGTGACTTTAATGAATTTTAAAAATTGTCATACACAAACACAACGCACACACACACAAATAGAATATTATTCAGCCTCTGTAAAGGACATACTGCCATTTGTGACAACACAGATGAACCTGGAGGATATTATGCTAAGTGAAATAAGTCAGACACTGAAAGACAAAGACTGTATGATCTCAATCCTATGCAGAATCTTAAAAGTAAAAGTTGAATAACTAGAAACAGAGAGTAGGATAGTGATTCAGTGGGAGGGAGAGGAGGAAATAGGAAGAAGCAGGCTAAAGGGTATACAAATTTGCAGTTAGATAGGCTGCATAAGTCTGGGGATATAATATACAAAATGAGGATTATAGTTAGTAATATTGTATTGTGTACTGAAAATTTGTCAAGAGTAGATTTCTACAGTTTTTATCACACACACTCATGAATATGTTAATTTGTTTGACTGCTGTAATCATTTCACTATGTATATGTATATCAAAACATCATGTATACCTTAAAACATCTTGTACCCCTTAAATAGATAAAATATAAAAATTTTTTAAAGTTAGGTGACTTGCTTAAAATTCATTAGTTTATTCAACAGTATTTGTTAAGCATGTACTGTGTGCTGTGTACACTGAGTTAGGTTGCAGTGGGTAGAGCAGTGAATAAGATACACAAGATCCCTGATCCCTGCCTCGTTAATATGCTAGACAGAAAAGGACAAATATTGTAGCGTTCCATTTATATAAATATCTACAAAAAGCAAACTCATGGAGTCAGAAAGCCACATTAGAGGGCTGGGGGAATAGGAGAGCTATTGCTTAATGATTACAAAGTTTCTGTTGGGGTGATGAAAAAGTTTTGGAAATAGATGGTGACAACTGTTATATAACATTGTGTATTTAATCAATGCCACTGAATTTTACACTTAAACATGGTTTAAATGGCAAATTTGAGTTGTACACTTTAAATGGGTGAATTGTATGTTATGTGAATCATATCTCAATAAAGCTGTTTTAATAAAAGAAAAAGAAAGATCCCTGCCTCGTTAAGCTTATAACCTGATGGGAAGAGACATACAATAAACAGAGAAAGTCATTTTAGATTGCAATAAGTGCTGTGATGGAAATTAATTAGGTGATATAATAGAAAATAACTGGAAAAGGACCTACTTTAGATTAAATTGTCAAATAAGCCTTATTGAGGAAGTGACTGTTGAGCTTAGACATGAATGACAAGAAGGAACTAGCCATGCAACCAGCTAGGGAACAGAAAGTTCCTGAAGGTCATGGGAATAGCAAGGGCAAAGGCCCTGAGGTAGGAAAGAGCTATGTTGAGGTAACAGATGGAAGGCTGATGTGGCAGGAGTGTAGTAATTGAGGGGCGGAGGTACCCAGGGAGCATAGCATATAAAACCTCAGAGACCACAGCAGAGTTTCCTAAATTATTCTAAATACAAAGGGAAGATTTGTATTTAAATCTTCACTCAAAGCTGATGAATCGAGTGAAGATTTAAGCAGGAAAGTGGTATGGTTTGATTTGTTTTTTCCCAAAGATCATTCTAGCTACTACTTTTTTTTTGGCCCCACCCACCCATCTCCACATTCTAGCTACTTTAATGGATTGCAGGGAACTAGAGTTGAAGCAGAGTTACCAGTTAGAAGGCTATTTCAGAAGACCAGATTGGGGTGATGGTGGTTTGGATCAGGATGGTAGGGGTAGAGATGGAGAGAAGTGAACAGATTTGAAATATATTATGGGACATGAACTAGTGGACTGAATGTGGGAGATGAGGAAAAAAAGGAATGTCAAGAATGACTCCTAGGTTTTGTGTATGAGCAACTCCTTGGATGATAGTGCCATTTATTGAGATGGGGAAGGATCCAGGAGATGGGAGTGGGGCAATCAAAAGATCTTCTTTGCAAATGTTAAGTTTGAGTTACCTATTAGAAATCCAAGTAGACAACAGGATATATAAGTCTGGAGCTCAGGACTGGAGGTCAGTACAGGGTATAGAAATTTGGGACTCATCAACATAAGGATGGTATTTAAATCCAGGGAACTAGATGAGATTACCCAGGGAGAGAATGCAGAGCTGAAAAGAGAGAGAGACAAATACAGACACACACGTACAGTGGGATTTAGCCCTGGGAAATTGCATTTAGAAGTTGAATAGAGGAGGAAGAACCAGCAAAAACTGAGAGGAATAGACAGTCAGGTAGGGAGAAAATGAAGAGAGAGTAGTAATTTGGAAACTTAAGAGAAGTACATTTCTGAATAGAAGAAGTCATCACTATGTCCACTTACGGGTTTGTAACTGGAGATGACTATGGGATTAAGGGAAGTTTCTTTTTGTTTTTGTTTTTTTCAATCTCTTTGTTTTATGGGAATGTGGAATGGTTTGTTTGCTTTGTTTTTTAAGATGGCAGATATCAAGGCAAGTTTATGCTGATGCGAGTGAGCCTTTGCTCTTGCCACTTACCCAAATTGCCTTTTTCAAATGCATGAAGGATGGTGGGCTCTGGGTAAGGAAGAAAGAGAACAGGGAAAAAGTCCAGCTCATTATTTATCTTATAAAAGGAAGACTTTTGATAGGTATGATGTAAATGTGTAGTTCTTACCGCAACTCACACCATACTGTGAATATATTTTTAATGTGAAGATGAATTGGCCATCTGTACAGGCATTGAATTAGTTTAACTTTTGAATACAGTGAAGAGAGCTATACTGAAACTAAATAATTTTCTTCCAGATTGTTGGTACTGAGCCTTTAGTAGATTTTCTGAATAGCTTCACATGAGTCTGCCAACTGTACAGAATTTTAAGTGACAGATTCCTTTTTCTCCTAGAGCAGCAGTGTAATCAGCCCCTGGTTCCTTGGGGATCCCCAACACCCTCAGTAGGTCTGGGAGGGCGGAATTATTTTCATAATAATACTAAGACATTTTTGCCTGTTTCACTGGGTTGACATTTACATGATGGTGGGTAAAATTGCTGGCCACTTAGAACAAATCAAGGCAGAGGGACTAAACTCAGCTAGCAGTATTTGTCTTCTGTAAGACTGTGTACTCATAGTTTATATATATATTTAAAATGGGGTTCAATTTAGAATGTCCTTAATGAAGCAGTAAAAATTATTGATTATATTAAATCATGAACCCTGAGTGCACACCTTAATATTCTGTGTGATGGAAAGAGAATATGCATAAATCACTTCTACTGCATACTGAAGTACAGTGGTTGTTTCAAGGAAAAGCACATGTGCAATCGAGTTGCTAAGTGAACTACCTGCTTTTTTAAAAGCCTCGTCTTTACTTGAAAGAATGAATGACAAATTATGGTTATTTAGACTTAAGTATTTGGCAAACATTTTCTCAAAACTGAATGAAGTGAGCCTGTCTCTTAAAGGAAATCAACTGATGATAAAATTCAGGATTTTAAATGAAAATTAGAATTCCAGATCGCTTGTGTCTGCCACCATGAGATTGGCAGCTTACCAATCCTTAAGGATTTCTTTGATAAGATTGGTAGTGATAATAACATAATAACACACGTGATTTTTAAATAGTTTATAATGGAATGTATCAGCATTTAAAATATATATAACTCAATGAGCCAATGTTTTCCAAATGACCATTATATAATGCTATGAAATCATACGTAGGTAAAGATCCTTTCGAAGTGCCAGAAAGACCAATGGATTTTAATGTAACAGAGTGTGAAAACTTTATTGATAGGGTTTCAGATTCTGCATTGCTACTAGTACCTTTAAAAAGCTATTACTTAATGAGGTTGGGAGTAGTATCAAACAAGAATATCCACAACCATCTGAAAAAGCACTTAAAATACTCCTTTCTTTTTCAGCTGCATATCTGTATAAGGCTGGATTTTCTTACTAAACAACACATGGTAACAAAATGAGTGCAGAAGACAATGTGAGACTCCAGCTGGCTTCTATTAAGCTAGACATTGCAAAACTAACTTGCAAAAATGTAAAACAATGTCACTCATCTCACTAAGTTTCTTTTTTGGAAAATTTGCTTATTTTTCCTTAAAAATATTATTTATATTAACAAGTAATAGATTGCTGTTGCTATTTTTGTAAGAATTCACAAACATGCAAAAGTTTTCTTAATTTCAATTTTTAGTATAATAATTATTGATACATATGACCCACATAAATGAAAGCCCTTTGGGGTCCTCAGTCATTTTTAAGAGTATAAAGGGATCTTGAGACTAAACTTTTGAGAACCACTGTCTTGGAGAATGTGGCCATCCAAATTTTCTATGAAACTCTTCAATTGCTCCAAGATACATGTGTCATTTCCCCAAATGTGGAAACATAATATGAGAGACCTACCAATTTGCATTCCAGGAATGATATGTAGTACAATTCAGAAGGCTAGCGGCTATCAGTGGATTCTTACTTGTTGCTTTTGTAAGCCAGGCCTCTTCTCGCCTTTTCTGAAAGCTCAGTATTTAAGAGTAATACTTTGAGGGTATATTGTACCAATAATAATGATGATTTACATTTGTATAGAATGTAATGGCTTTGGAGTGTGTATTTTTATTTGTGTAGCTCATTTCATACTCTATGAAGTATATTGACCAAGTCTGTCTTTAGAGATAAGAAATTGAGCTGCTGCTATGGTGATTTCCTGGGGATGACAAAGCTATTAATTAAATGGCAAGCAATTCAAAACCAAATCCAGTTATATCCTACTAACATTGTTTGTTTTTCTTTTTAATTTGGGCCTTCTTACAATTCTGTGAGACAGGGCATAGACCATTATCTGCATTTTACAGATGAACCCCCTGAGACAGTGAGTTAAGTAGAAGAGCTAAAATTAGAACCTGGGGATTTCATGACTCCCTTCCTTTTACCTTATTACTTCTCTTCCCCTTCAAGTTAAGACTTCATAGAAAGTAAAAGTAGCTTCTCCATCCAAAACAGCTGGGAACCCCTATTCTGCCAAGGACATGGTCCTTCTGTAAATCTTTACTCCTGGGGCCCACAGTGCACAGCTATTTAGAAGGGATCAATGCCGGCTTCTACCCAGCAGCTTAAATTCATGTATATTTCTTTAACATACAGCCAAATGTATGTGACACATGAGAAGAAAATATGCTTTTATTTTCATAATTCTTGGAATCAAAAATATAAATTCCAAGGATGTTTTAATAGTCAAAATGCCTTTCCCCAACTACTGCATACAAAATTTGCCAATAATATGGTGGAAGCTCTTCATAAAAAGTACTAAATTTTAAAAAAAAGTTTACTGAGATATATTTCACATACCATACAATTAACCCATTTAAATTGTACAATTCAGGCCAGGTGTGGCTCACACCTGTAATCCCAGCACTTTGGGAGGCCGAGGTGGGCGGATCACTTGAGATCAGGAGTTCGAGACCAGCCTGGCCAACATGGTGAAACCCTGTCTCTACTAAAAAAATACAGAATTAGCCGGGCAGGGTTGCAGTCGCCTGTAATCCCAGCTACTCGGGAGGCTGAGGCAGGAGTGAAGGAGTGGCTTGAACCCGGGAGGCGGAGGTTGCATGAGCCATGCCACTGCACTCCAGCCTAGGCAATAGAACAAGACTGTGTCTCAAAAAAAAAAAAAAAAAAAAAAAAAAGTATATAGTTCAGTGGCTTTAATATATTTACCAAATTGTGCAACCATCACCACCGTCAATTATAGAGCATTTTCATTGCCCTCAAAAGAAACCCTGTACCCACTAGTAGTCATTCCTCATTCCCTCAGGCTCCCCATCCCTGGGCAGCTACCAGCCTACTTTCTGTTTCTATAGATTTGCTGTTCTGGACATTTCTTACAAATGGAATCATAAAATATGTGGTCTTCTGTAACTGGCTTCATTTGCTTTCCATAGGCTCAAGGTTTATCCATTTTGTAGCATGTATGAGTCATTCCTTCTTGTAGCCAATTTTTTTTGCAGTTGGAAGATGTGTATGTATATACGACATGTTATTTATCCATTTATGAGTTGATAGGCTTTTGGGATGTTTCCATTTCTTGGCTGTTATAAGAATGCTGTTATGAACATTTGGGTACAAGTATTTGTGGGGATATAGTTTTCATTATTTTGGGGTGTATACCTAGGAGTGGAATTGCTGAGCCATATGGTAGCTATGTTTAAATTTGAGGAATTGCCAGACTATTTTCTAAAGTGGCAACACCATTTTACATTCCCACTACTAATGTACAAAAGTTCTGTATTAGTCTGTTCTCATGCTGCTAATAAAGACGTAGCCATGACTGGGTAATTTATAAAGGAAAGAGGCTTAATGGACTCACAGATCTACATGACTAGGGAGGCATCACGATCATGGTAGAAAGCAAAGTAGAAGCAAATGTACTGTGTTACATGGCAGCAAGCAAGAGGGTGTGTGCAGGGGAACTCCCCTTTATAAATCTGATCTCACATCAGATCTTGTGAGACTTATTCACTATCACAAGAACAGCACAGGAAAGACCTGCTCCCGTGATTCAATTACCTCCTACTGGGTCCCTCCCATGACACATGGAATTGTGGGAGCTACAATTCAAGATGAGATTTGAGTGGGGACACAGCCAAACGATATCAGGTTCCAATTGCTCTGTATCCTCACCAACACTTATTTTTTTTCTTTTTTATTATAACCATCCTACTAGTTGTAAATGGCTAAGACTTGAATGTTTTCTAATGGCTAATGATGTTGAGTGTCATTACTCTTTATGTACTTATTGGCCATTTGTGTATCTTCTTTGGAGAAATATCTATTCAGACCCTTTGACCATTTTTAAATTAGGTTGTCTTTATTTATTTATTTATTTATTTATTTATTTAGAGGCAGATGACAAGACCGCATAATAAAGAAGTTAGCAGGATGTGGTGGTGTGCAACTGTGGTTCCAGCCACTTGGGAGGCTGAGGTGGGAAAATCACCTGAGCCCAGGAGGTCAAGGCTGCAGTGAGCTGTGATTGTACCATTGCACTCCAGCCTGGGCGACATGGCAAACCCTGTCTCAAAAAAAAAAAAAAAAAGATGTCTATTGAAAGAATGAATGATGAATGAGTCAGCCAGAGATTGTTCTTTCCTCTTTAAGGTTGATAATTAAACAACTTATTTCTTTTTAATGTATATTATATTTTGTATATATAAAATATATAATATATGTAAATATTGTATATATTTATATATATAAAATATAATATATGTAAATATTATATATATTATATATAAAATATATATGTAAATATTATATATATTTATATATAAAATATATAATATATGTAAATATTATATATATTTATATATATACACACATCTCTTGTATCTATTTAGTGTTTTAATTGAGGTCAAAAAATTATATTTATTTATACATAATTTTTTCCAAAAGTTCTATTCTGTGTTTAAAGGGATAACATACTGCATTTTTGTAGTTGCAAATGATTGGTTAAGTGTTCATGTATTAATTTTTCTGAGAACCATCATTAGCTATTAACCAATGTACTAGACATTTTTAATGTCATTGACTATGATTACTGTACTCTTTGATTGCTGGAAGTGTAAATTGATAAAACTTTTTATCTCAGTTGGACACTTTTTCCTTTTAAATTGAAACTACAAATACAATGCCAAAAATATCTTTCCAAATGAAAAATAAAACAATTGTAACTTACATTTATATAGCTTATTTTAGGGCACAGGGCCCTTTCACATATATTATTTCTTTTATCCTTTGCAGAAACCCTTAAAGTGTTGGTATTGTTATCTTCATTTTACATTTAGATAAACTGAGCCTCTGAAGGGTAAGTGTTTTGCGCATAGTCACACAGCTGTTAGATAAACAAAGAAATTCAGACCTTAATGTCTGACTCTAAGTTCAGGCAACCATACTTGCTGCTTTCCTTTTGTCAGACAGGAAGAAACATCTTACATAACAGGCTTCCCTTTTTTTCTGTGGCTAATAGCTCAGTATAAATTTAGCACCTTACTTGGCTTACCATCTTTGATAACATCTATCTCTTCCTTTATCCTAGTTGTTTTAAAAGATTCACTTTAGCCTTTTTACTTGTTCAGTAATAAGATTAGCCTTTTCCAAAGCACCACCATGAGTGACATCTTTTGCTGGGAGGAAAATATTTAAAGAATGTACCTCAACTGAAATGAAATATGCAGTGCTAGCTAGTTCAGAGAGGATGGGATATAAATTCTCACTATACTTTTTATGATTAAGCATCATGAAATGAATTATGACCTATATGAAAAATGAATTTGATCTGATTTTAGTTGGCATCAAAGTGACTGGCATAGCTTAGGTGTAAGCTCTTTAAAGAAATGAGCTCCAAAAAAATTGTTTATATTGCCTGATTCAAAACCCAAAGTCTCTAGATTTTAGGGGAAGGTAGCACAGTAGATTTGAAATTCTAAATTTTGGAACTTTTAATACTATGTTTTGCTAATTTATCTTTTTGAAAGAGAGATTACTTTCACCAACATACCCACAGTTACCTGTGGATAGACCCATATCATAATTCTGTATTTAAAATAATAACTTTATAGATATTTCTGTAAATTATTGGTTTAAAAGTGTATGTATTATAAATGCAGACTAGCACTTTACATTTAAATAATTAAATTATTTAGGTAGATGCAATGAAAGGAATGAAATTTTGTCATCCACAGATTTCAAAAAGGTGAATAAAATGATTTAATGGAAAGAACATAACACCAACAATTAAAAATTTCAGGGTTAGGCTGGGCGTGGTGGCTCACGCCTGTAATCCCAGCACTTTGGGAGGCCAAGGTGGGCGGATCACGAGGTCAGAAGATTGAGAACATCTTGGCTAACACAGTGAAACCCTGTCTCTACTAAAAATACAAAAAAAAAAAAAAAAAAAAAAAATTAGCTGGGCATGGTGGCGGACACCTGTAGTCCCAGCTACTCGGGAGGCTGAGGCAGGAGAATGACGTGAACCCAGGAGGTGGAGCTGGCAGTGAGCTGAGATCGCACCACTGCACTCCAGCCTGGGCTACAGAGCAAGACTCCATCTCAAAAAAAAAAAAAAGAAATTTCAGGGTTATATTCCATCTCTTTTAACTTGCCAGTACCTTGGGCAGATAGTGTCTTTCTGCTGTGTCTCAGTCTTCTCATCTAAAGAATCAAAAAGTTGAGTATTATGTGCTCTGAGCCCCATGTCAGCCCCATGTTCTTTAAATCTCTGCTTCTTAACTTTACCACTCTTATAATTTAGTCTCTTCATTGCTTTTTCCAAATCACTTTTAAGTTGTTTGACTCATGACAGCATGATAAAAAAGGTTTTAAGATTCTTGCCAAGTGCAGTGGCTCAAGCCTGTGATTCCAACATTTTGGGAGGCCAAGGCAGGAGGATCACTTGAGCTCAGGAGTTCGAGACCAGCCTGGGCAGCACAACAAGACCTCATCTCTACAAAAAGTTAAAAAAATTATCCGGACATAGTGGCATGTGCCTGTAGTCCCAACTACTCAGGAGGCTGAGGCGGGAGGATTGTTTGAGCCTAGGTGTTAAAGGCTTTAGTGAGCTATGATTGTGCCACTGCACTCAAGCCAGGGCGACAGTGAAACCCTGTCTCAAAAAAAAAAAAAAGATTAAGATAAAATGTACAAATAGTATGCTTATATATTGGTGATTTTGTTTTTAGAAAATATTCAGAGATTTATGGAGTACCATACTAGGCTTATGTAAGGCCAATACAATATGGACTTATAATACTAATGATAATACTATCTTACATTTATGTAGTGCCTTACAGTTTTCAAAGCATTCTCAGAAGAAGCTCATATACTTACCCTCACAATTTCTTCTCTGAAGTAGAATTAGTAAGAATTTCTGCCTTTGATTTAGTAGTTCATCTTGGGAACGCTAGCATAAGGAAATAATTCTAACTTCCTGAAAACAGTTAAATATGTTTATCATAACTGAAAATAGTTATCGGAGAATAGGTTAAATAAGTGAAGGAGCATTGTCTTCATTCATTTTCTGCTGCTATAACATAATATCATGGACTAGGTAATTAATAAAGAAAAGAGATTTGTTGGGCTCATGGTTCGGGAAGCTGGGACGTCTGAGAGCATGGCACCAACATCAAGCAAGCATCAACCCATGGCAGATGTGAGATGAAGAGAGGAAAATTGGACCGAATTCACCCCTTTATTGGAGCCCACTCTTGTAGTAATGGCATTAATCCATTCATGAGGGTGGAGCCTTCATGACCTAATCACCTCTTAAAGGTTCCACCCCTTAATACTGTGACGGTGGCAACCAAACTTCAACATGAGTTTTGGAGGGGACATTTAAAACATAGCAAGCATTCACTGTGATTAAAATTTTTGTGAAGATTAGGTAGCATAGAAATACCTTTGTTATTAGTGTAGAAAAGAGAGCATGGGGTTGAAGGCACACTATGGTTACAGATACTAAAATACTTTTAAAGGCACCAAACAAACTACCCTGTATATAGGAAGGAAAAGACTGCCAGGTTGTATACCAAAACTGTGTTACATGTTTGTTTTGTGGGACTTCAGATAATCTTTCTACTTATCTTTTTATTTATTTATTTTTATTGAGCACATATTGCTTTTATAATAGAATATGTATATAAAAATTTTTTTCAGACAAAAACTGAATCCTAGTGAAGTTTTTTGACATTCTCAAAATGGCACAAATGGTTAATGGTGAACCTGGGACAAGAAACCAGTTTTCTTCTCTTAATCTATTCATTAGTACGTTCAAATTATAGAATATTCCAGCAGATAAAGAAATTTCAGCTTTAAAGAGGCTGGTCAAGCTATGTATTTTTTCTCAATAATGTGTACTTCCTCTTTAAGATTCATTAGCCCATAGTCAAATTGACAAAATCAGTGTTATTTTTTCATACTTTCTAAAACACAGCTATATTCCCTCTAGCTGAGTATGTTTCCAGACAGTATATGTGGTTAGGAGAACAAGTACAGACAGACATGGATTCACTTCCTGATCAGTGTTGCCACTTGATAACTGTGGCCTTGTGAGTTTCTAGGCCTCCGTTTCCCTACTCATATAATGAGATTCACAAATTCCATTGTAAAACGTAATGCTAACTTTTTCTAAACTGCCCTAAAACATTTCTGTGTCTGTCCCCATTGTGTTCACATTTATAAATAGTAGTTGTATTTCATTGTTTCCAGATTCCCTTGCAAGGCAACTTAATGCCTTGGAAAGAGCTCTAGATTGTGTTCTAGCTTCAGAGTTGCTTCTAACTCTTTGGTTTTCTAACTCATTGTCCCTCTTATTCACTGTAACATTGAGCCAGTCTCTCTCTTTTTCCTTTTGAGACAGTCTCGCTCTGTTGCCCAGGCTGGAGTACAATGGCGCGATCTCGACTCACTGCAACCTCCACCTCCTGGGTTCAGGCCATTCTCCTACCTCAGCCTCCCGAGTAGCTGAGATTACAGGCACCTGCCACCACGCCCAACTAGTTTTTATATTTTTAGTAGAGACAGAGTTTCACCATATTGGCCAGGCTGGTTTTGAACTCCTGACCTCCAATGATCTGCCCGCCTTGGCCTCCCAAAGTGCTGGGATTACAGGTGTGAGTGACCGACTGCACCTGGCCAAGTTAGTCTCTAATTTTTCTAAGCCTTGGCTCCTTCTAAAATAAGAAACTTGAAGTAAATAATCTTTTCATTTCCTTCTAGCAGTAATGTTCTGCAGTTTTTCCCAGTCTTGTTTTGAGCACATGTATGATTAAAAAAAAACAATAATAAACCAGTTACTCTTAAAGTAGAGGTGATGGGAGGGTAGATTGATTATTTAAAAAAATAATTTGACATTGTGCAGTGAAATTGAAGATTTGTATATGAGAATGTTTATAGCACCACTATTCATAATAGCCAAAGATTAGAAACAACTTAAAATATATCGACAATATGTTCATCATTAATTATGGTATATTTATATAATCAAATACTATGCAGCCATGAAACCATAGCAATGATAGGGACGAATTTCACCAGCATATTTGGTTCTTTGAGTAAAAGAACCAAAGCAAAAAAAAAAAAAAAAAAATCCATAATCATCCTCTATTTATGTATAGTTCAAAACCAAGCAAGTTTAAACTATATTATTTAGGAATGAAAACTATACAAAAAAACAAGGGTAGTAACTACCTCTGGAAGCGAGAAGGGGTTATGAGAAAGGGGCTCGTGGAAGGCTTCTGGGGCACCAGCAGCATTGTATTTCTTGACCGAGTGGTGGTAAAACAGGGGTTTGCTTTATAATCCTGATCCTTTAAACAATGTGTATGTGTGTGTCATGCATTTTTCTATATGCATATTATATCTTGCCATTAAAAAATCATAGGTGGCCGGGCACGGTGGCTCACGCCTGTAATCCCAGCACTTTGGGAGGCCGAGGCGGGCAGATCACGAGGTCAGGAGATCGCGACCATCCTGGCTAACACGGTGAAACCCCGTGTCTACTAAAAATACAAAAAATTAGCCAGGCGTGGTGTTGGGCGCCTGTAATCCCAGCTACTCTGGAGGCTGAGGCAGGAGAATGGCATGAACCCGGGAGACGGAGCTTGCAGTGAGCGGAGATGGCACCACTGCACTCCAGCCTGGGCGACAGAGCAAGACTCCGTCTCAAAAAAAAAAAAAAAAACATAGGTAACAACTTTTTAAAATGTATAACACTATCTCATCAAATTCTTGTCATCTCTTGAAAAATAATTGCCATTACAAAGGATGGCAAGGACTTCATATTTCAGCATCATATATCAGAAGAAAAAGAATTTTCAGCTAGAGCACTTAAGCATTGTCTTAGCTTTACACATAAGAATATCTGCTTTGGGCCAGGTATGGTGGCTCATGCTTGTAATCCTAGCACTTTGGGAGACCGAGGCAGATGGATCACTTGAGCCCAGGAGTTCAAGACCAACCTGAGCAACATGATGAAACCTCATCTCTCCTAAAAATGCAAAAAAATCCTAGCTGGGTGTGGTGATGCACACCTCTAGTCCCAATTACTTGGGAGGCTGAGGTGGGAGGATTGATTCCCAGGAGGTCAAGGCCACAGTGAGCCGAGATTGCACCACTGCACTCCAGCCTGGGTGACAGGCCGTGTCTCAAAAACAGAGTATCTGCTTTTGATCACCCAGTATATCCTTGTAACAAATCTGCATGTGTACCCCCTGAATCTAAAAGTTTAAACTAAAACAAAAAAGAATATCTGCTTTTATTGATACCTATATGCAAAGAGTGTCTTATTCTTTATTCCTAGTCTTCACAATAACCTTTCAGGTTTTTGTTATTATCCTCATTTTACAGGTGAGGAAACAGGTATAGAATATTTTGGTGGATGAGGAATTTTTTAAAAATAATTGAAACATCTGCATGGACCATTTTTGGTATTTTTTTTTCTCCTTCATGTTATAAAAAGATAAATTAGAAACAAGATTCGTGACCATTTTAGGGATGTGTACTATTAAAATAAGCCCTAAAGAAAAGAATAGACTGAGTTTTGGCTGTTTTTTCTTTCAAATGTACCTGGAAGTACGTAAGATTTCCCAAATGCCTAATAGTAAATGAGCTTTTGGGTATTTGGGCATTTGCCACTTATAGGTCAGGCCCCTGCACTGAGTGTTGAAATAAAGCCTAATTAGAAGAGAAAGTGAGAGAAACAATGTCTACATTTTTAATACACTAATTGTGGTGGTCACTCTATACAAAGTTTGCTGAACTATGACCGCTAAGCTAACCGGGAAGAGGAAATTACTTTGTATAACCAAGCCAAAAAAATTTTTTTTTAGATTTAGTTCATAGTGTCACTTAAGATTCTTCTGAAAGGCTTGTGAACCTTTGCCTTCTTTTAATAAGCCTTCATAATGACAAGGTCCCCTGAGAATGAAATCATCTGAATGGAATGTGCCTGTGTCTTAAAATCTGATAAACATCACTTCATGGTATTCAGGAGATCAAAAGAGACTTAAAACACATAAATGTTACTTTCAGGTTATTATAACCGAGGAAGCCTGTGGCCCAGCTATCAAAATAACTTAGCTTCAGCAAGTTCTAAGCAGTGGGCTTAGCCAGGTTGGTTAGTGCTGCTTTAGGACTGACCGCACTGTCTTTTGAGTTGACCTGTACCTTTCAATGTAGAATGTAACTGCTTCATATCTGAGGCACATTTATGTGTCCCTTTGCTCCTGACACTAATTCATCATTTGCTTTATAGTAATTCCACTCAGACATCATCATCAGGCCCCAGTGGAGGCTACTAAATGATGTGAGTGGATATATTTCCTAATCAGTGACATTAGTTTATATCTCCTTATTAAGATACCCATTAAATTCATACCAGGAGAGATAACATGAACGCTAATGCACTTTACATCTTCCATCAGTGCTTTCTTATTTATTTCTATAAAGGCGGTATTAATATCTGAATTTAAGAGTCCAAGAGAATGTACAGCTTTTATTAATGGTCTAAGATCTTTTATTTTCTTAAGAAATGGAAGATGTGAAAAGCAAAGACATTTATTATCATGTTGTCATTTTTATTCTCTTTCCCTCCCTAGAACATAGCCATTAAAATATACGTAGTATCATTTATTTTTAAAGTTGTTAATATATTTTATATACTTTTTCCAAATAAAATATATGATCCGAGTTTTCCTGTATTTTATCTTTGTAAGTTATCTTATTTTTCTCATTTTAATCTGAAACTCAGAATATATATAGTGTTTTGTGGACGTTTTGGATATACCAGCCAAAAAGTATTAATTGAATATACTATACTAGGCTCTGGGTGGTGGTGGAGGGAAACAAAAGAAGTTGCTTTATATGACAAATAGTTCATATGTGTATAAAATCTAATTATTCTGGCCAGTTGCAGTGGCTCACGCCTGTAATCCCAGCACTTTGGGAGGCCGAGGAGGGCAGATCACTTGGGGTCAGGAGTTTGAGACCAGCTTGGCCAATGTGAAACCCCGTTTCTACTAAAAATGCCCCCAAAAAATTAGCCAGGGGTGGTGGCGGGTGCCTGTAATCCCAGCTACTCAAGAGGCTGAGGCATGAGAATCGCTTGAACCTGGGAGGCAGAGGTTGCAGTGAGCCGAGATTGCACCATTGCACTCCAGCCTGGGAGACAGAGCAAGACCCTGTCTCAAAAAAAAAAAAAACGAAAAAACTAATTGTTCTGATGAATCCCCCACCACATTGCCTTAACCAGAATAGTTTGTTCAACAGATATTTCTTCGTTTATTATATCCTTTTGAGACATTTGGCAAAGTTACTAATGTGATTTATCATTTGAGGACTCCATAAATTACTGTGTTCAGGAACTATATAGCAACATCATGGCAATGTGGTACCCTTTTGTTTGGCCCTGGCTTTTTGCTGTTTTGCTTTCTCAGAACTGATAACTTTTTTTTAATAATTAAAGTATAAATTGTGCTGGGATTGTCTGTGTCAGTGCTCCTCAAAGTGTGATCCACTGGCCAGCAGGCAGTCTGTAGTCCATAGAGCTTGTTGTCAGTCTGTAGTGAGATAAGGAAATTGTACCAAATGTGAATCAATTGTGTCACCAAACACACTACTTAGTTCAGACGCAAATTTTTCTTCTGTATCAAGACATTCTGGATGAAGGAAGCAGGGCATTTATTTACATTCTCTCACAAGCTTCTTCTTTGTTACATACTGGCACTTTAGCCTTGGAGTTTAGGCAAATACAAAAAGCAGAATATAATATCCTTTTAAAAATCAGATTTTCTTTTTTACCTTGTAGGGACTTTATTGTATATACATCTGCTTGTCTGCTACGGGGAAAACCACTCTAAGCTGGGCATTGGCAAATCACATTACTTATGTCAGTGGAAGGCACGTTTAGCATTTGTCAGCATTAGGTCTTGTGATCAAAGTAAGCAGGTTTGTCATTGTCATGTTTCCAGGTCCTTTTCCATGTGTGTTTTTCACAACTCGTCTATCAGCTTGTATTTCTGGAGCTCTTTCTACATGTCAGACACCCCATGCCTGCTGACACCCAGTGCCCTCATTCTACTCTGTTAAAGCCATGAGCCCTGAAGTTGGTACACCATCAAAATCCACTTTCCCTCCCAGTTCCATAGTATGCAAAGTTTCATTCCCTCAGTAAGCAGATAGGTGACTAATTGAAGGGAAAACAACCTGCTTTAAGTAAGTAACACACGGATAACTCACCTTCTGCTTACATATTTGTAATTTAAAATTCGGGCCTGTTAATGGAACTATATAAGACATATTTTTGAACCATGGATGCCCTCGCTTAATCATGAACTTAAATCTTTCTTTAGTTTTTTTCATCATGTATTCTAGAAAGATTTGTCTTTACACATCTGTAAAGCTGCTCACTCCTGCCCTAAAGTGGGTATTGGATTTTCCCACAACCTTTTACTTTGGTAACCTTCTTGCATGGAATAATAACCTTGGACAGGGAGACATGAATCCAGGAAACCAGTCAGAACTATTCTTTGTATGTTTAAGGATTTAAAGTATTGGCTGTATTTTGTTTTCAATTGTAAATATCCTTTCATATTTGAAACTAATTAGATAGAGATTTGGTCTATTTTTTAATGTGTTCCCAGATCTTTGATGGCTTGTTAACATGATGTAGTAGACTAGGAACATCTAGTTTTGCTTTCATACTTTTAAAAACTAAAGTGCATGTTTCATAAAATTAAAGTGCCTCAAGAGTCAGCTAATATAAAGTAATATTTTACCAAGGTCATAAGTGATTTAATATGAAAGATCATATTTTATCATAAGCATAACACACTTAACAAAATCTAGACAGACAAATTGCTAGTTTAGAAATGATCTGAACTTGTTTTTCCCAAAAAAACAAAGACCCGCAAGACTGTGTATATATGGCAACAGGCATTATTTCATTGATCCCCAAGGCTGTGGATCTAGCAGCAACTATTATAACATGCTTTGTTTTCATTATTGCAATGCTTAGTTAGTCATCTGAATTCTAGCTATTGCTGTTTATAGCAAGAAATAGCATCCCAGCTGAGGCAGCACAGCTAGTCATACCTTTTTATTGATGTAATTTAACTTATTTTGGTTCTTTTCCTAGTGTCTAACATTTTGTGAAGCCCTAACATAAATTATTGGCTTGTATAACCCACTGCATCAACTTCACTTGGAGATTTGCTGCCTATGCAGTTCCTTAATTTTCAAGTGTGAGAGATTTATTTTTCCTCAGTGAGTCCTAATGTTTCTACATGCGCACACACATACACGTGCTTGTGAATGTGTGTATAGGTACATAGGAATGCCAGTGAGAAAGTCAAACATATTCTTGGTTAATTCCTGCATGATATTCTGGAGAAGTATTTACAATTACAGATATGAGTTGCCACATTCTAAAATTGACCTGTGAGCAGTATGGTAGGTAGTGTTTTTAAATTTTGTCCCTACTTTGTTTTCTTTTCCTTAGAGACTCTGACTAATTAGGACTCTGCACACTTCATGTCCTCAGTGAATACTTATTGACTGCATCACAGACCAATTGATTTACCATACACCAATGTAAATGGCTAAAATACTGCTACAGATGATAATCAAAATTACTGTGTGTCAGACAAGGCACTTCAGTCCTCATAGCATGAGGACAGTGATATAGATGGAATTCTCCCTGGTTTATAAATGAGAACTTCGAAGCTCAGAAAAATTAAACAAATTGCCCTCATTATACAGCTTTATAAATGAAGGATCAAGATACTTTATCAAAATATTTTTATGTGTATTATTTCCTTTGATCCTTATAGCATTCCTTAAGGTGGACAGAACAAGTCCTTCTCTATTCCCATTTTAGAACTGAGTAAAGAGGTTTAGTAATTTACCCATGGTTACTACAGTGGGCCTGATTGTCAGGACTATCCTCTGAACCCTGATATTACTTGGCATTTGTAAACGTTTAGTTGTTTTGGTTTTTTGTTTTGTTTTGTTTTTGAGACAAGATGTCACTCAGTTGCTCAGACTGGAGTGCAATGGTGCAATCACAGCTCACTGCAGCCTAGACCTCCCTGGGGTCAGGTGATCTTCCCACGTCAGCCTCTCGAGTAGCCAGGACTACAGGCATGTGCCACCACACCTGGCTGATTTTTATATGGTTTTTTGAGGCAGGGTTTTGCCATGTTGCCCAGGCTGGTCTCAAACTCCTGGGCTCAAGCGATAGTGATGGGATTACAGGCATGAACCACCACATCCAGCCCCATTTGTGAAAATTCATAAGCCAGTAATGACATCAGTGATACCATTATAGCGCCCCATAGTAGTTTTCCATTGGCTTATTTTTGTCACTTAAGTAATTCTTCATTGCCTCTACTAAGGTAGAGTCCTGCTGAAATACTTGGCATTCAGGTAAGCACTATTATGAAAAAAACGAGGGTGAGGGGTGGGAAGCTTTGCAAATCTGTTATGTCCACCGCTGCTTAAAACCTTGTCATCGTTTTCCATAGGCTACCTTCCCCCAAGTCTCATCTTCTCCTATGCCACCCCCAACCCCCACTACCACCCCCCACGCCCCTTCCCCCGCCTTGCAACAAGACTCTTTCGCATGGCAAAGGCTTCACATGATCTGTCTTCTCTCTCACTTTTCAGCCTCAACTCCTGCAACCACTTACCCCAAAACCTCTGCCACTGGCCCCTTATGCCGGGAAAGCTGAACATCACTGAAAGGCCCATCTTCTGCTTTTGCTTTTATATTCCCTTTGCCTGAAATTTCCTTCCCCTTTTGTCCATGTGGTAAACTCCCACTCATTCTCCAGTATCCAACCAGGCCATCTTCTCTTCTGTGAAGCCTTTCTTTACCCTCCCGAAAAGAGTTATCACCCATCTTCTATTCTTCCTGCTCACCTTGTTTTAAAAAACAAGTAATCAATCAAATATGTCAATATTCTTACATTTCTGTTGTTATTTTGTACATATGTCTCCCCTACTAAATTAATAAGTTCCTTAAGGGCCAGAGACTGAGGTTCATTCATCTCTTTATCCAGACACAGTAGCTAGCACATAACATGGACTCAGGAAAGGTTTGCACATGCATGATAGACTGAACCAGTGACCTTCCTGCGTGGACTAAAAACTAAGAACTCATCTCTGAAAGGAGTAGCCTTCCATTTAAAAGGCAAAGGGAGTTCACATTTGTATCAAATGAAATTACAGTCTTCACTTATAGATATGCCTGGCTTTGCTTGTGTCTAGGAAGATAATGCAGGGCTTTGAGAAGTGGGGTGAGATTAAGGAGAAATTATACAGTAAGCGAACATTTTCCCCAAAATATATGCCCGTGGTAATAAGTTGTTATATGTTGAGTGACTTTTTCTCTTCTAGTCAGAGAGCTGACAAATATTTTCAAAGTGTTATAGTGTTTTCTAAGTGTTATTCTTTCACTGACAATTTTATTTAATTATTTTAGATACAGTAGTGGCTCTGGAGCTAACTGAATTACTGCCTTATATGTAATTCGCTAGTATATTCATATTGACAGTATAGGACAGATGATTACCAGCTCACAAAGAATGCATGACACGATGCCATTTGAAGAATTGAAAATGGAAGGAAGGGGGTATGTGAATTTAGATAACTCAACCCTAGAGTTCTGGCCCATTAGCCCTTTGGTTTTAGTTTTATAAAATTACACGTGCTGTTAAAGAGTCAAATAGATCCTTAAGGCTAATTGTGAGAAACAGTATTTCTCCTTGTTTCCCAGACGTAACGACTTTCAACAGTCTTAGCAGGTTATGTTACTACTTGCCTCTAAATAATTTGATAATGTTGATGCTTCTTGGATTTTGTTTGAAGAAATTAGGATTATCACTGATTTCTTCTGATTTCTTCAGTAGGAGATGAGACTTTAGTTCCCTTTCACACATTCATATCCCCTTTCTGTTCCCCCATTCTACCTGAGAAATAAAAATAAAATCCTAAGCCTCCCAACCAACTGAACATACCCCGTTTTGGCCAGCAGGACCCTAGAGAAACCCTGAAAACTGAGTTTCCAGCTGTGACGGGATAGGAAGTTGGACCTGCCTTATTCTACCTCCGCCCTCACTAGCCACCATTCTGTGTTCTTTCCCGAGGGCTAAACGGAAACCAACCCTTTAGAGAGACTTCCTGCACCTCTGATTTCGACCAGTCTCCTGACTGCACCTCCATTTTTATGTTTCAAATGCAGCAACTTGTCAGCATTTCTTACTGATAAGAGACCACGCTGACTGTGGAGTGGTTCTGGCCAGTCTACAGAGGCTGTGCACAGAGGCCTTTCGTGTCCTCGCTTTACCTTTTGATGTACAGGGCCTACTTGTAATACGTTTAAATGTTAAGTCTCTACCCCAAAGTGAACATGGTGTGCAGACTGTATACATATTAGCCTACTACGCCTGCTTGTGCTTCCCCTTCATGAATATTCATAACTCCTCCTATAACCTGTTGAATGTATATACTTAGCCAACCCACTCAGCATAAATTCCCATTCCCTTTAACCCTCCCTGGCAGTGCCTATTTCCAGCTTCTGGCCAGAGGCTGTCCTTCCCAGTCTGTCAGAATGGCTACCTGCAGGCTGCAACCCTTTATGAGAAATAAAGCTCTCCTTTCCAGACTTAGGAACCTTGTCATTCTTCAGTTGACATACCGATATAGGTTTTCAAATTGCTTTGTCTATATAAATACCACTCAGATAAGCCATGTAGTATACTGTGATTACTTTTTTTCCCCTAATGTTTTTTATTTCCTTTGAAGATTATTTTCTTATTTTTTCTTTGATTAGTTTTCAGTGTGCTTATAACTAATTTCATCCTAAACTCTCTACCAGTTACCTAAATCACCTCTCAAGATATTCACACATGTCAAATATACAATAATTTACATATCAGGTATTCACACAATTTCATCTTTGGGAGAAATCTCTCCTAGAACCTTCTGATCTGCTGCAGTCTGTCATATTGTTTTCTATGCCTTTACCATAATCCTAGGGATTTCCATAATTTCTCTTATGTTGAAACCTCTATTTTCCAGATAAATCCTCACAAAGAATGCATGACATGATGTCTTCCTCTTTCTCAGTTTTCTCCCTTGTTTTGTTGGAGCATATCCTTCTATAGCTTCCTAAGAAAGCATGCATGGAGATAAATTTTTGAGACCTTGTAAATCTGAAAATTATCTTTATTCTTCTCTGACTGAAATGGAATGTTAGGCTGGAAACAATTTTCCTTAAGAATTTTGAAATCATTGTTCTATTATATTTTAGCTTCCAGTGTTACTGAAAAATCTAGAGATATTTGATTTCCCCTTTTTTGTATGTGAAATATTATTTACTTATTTTGCTTTGCCTTGCTTTTTATTTTTAGAAATTTGTAGGAACTGTATTTGTGCCCAATGTTCTGAAATCTCAGACTGATAAGTCGATTTTTATCTATTGTGTTCGGCACTCAATGGATCCTTTTAACCCAAAAACTCAAATCATTAAGTTCTGGGAAAATTCCTTGAATTACTTCATTAATGGTTTCCTCCCTTTTCTTTTTTTCTTATATCTCTTCCTGGACTACTATTGTTTAGATATTAGGTTTCCTGGACTGGTCCTGTAATTTTCTTACCTCTTCTCTCCTGTTTTCTATCTCTTTGTCTTTTTGTTCCACCTCTGGAGAGATTTGCTTACCTTTATCTTCTTGCCCTTGTGTTTTTCATTTTGGCTCTCATATTTTTAATTTCTAAGAGTTCTTTTTCTCTGAATAGCATCTTATTGTTCTATGTGTATAATATCTTCTCTTTTCCACTTGAGCATGTTAATGATTTTTGAAATTTTTATTGTTTTTGTTTTGGACTTGATATATCATTTGTGTTAGAAGCTTTTCTTAGAAGTTTGGAGATACTCGATTGTATATTTTTATTATTATTATACTTTAATTTCTAGGGTACATGTGCACAATGTGCAGGTTTGTTACGTATGTATACATGTGCCATGTTGGTGTGCTGCACCCATTGACTTGTTATTTACATTGGGTATATCTCCTAATGCTTTCCCTTCCCCCTCCCCCCACCCCACAACAGGCCCCGGTGTGTGATGTTCCCCTTCCTATGTCCAAGTGTTCTCATTGTTCAATTCCCACCTATGAGTGAGAACATGCTGTGGTGTTTGGTTTTTTGTTCTTGAGATAGTTTGCTGAGAATGATGGTTTCCAGCTTCATCCATGTCCCTACAAAGGACATGAAGTCATCCTTTTTTATGGCTGCATAGTATTCCATGGTGTATATGTGCCACATTTTCTTAATCCATTCTATCCTTGATGGACATTTGGGTTGGTTCCAAGTCTTTACTATTGTGAATAGTGCCACGATAAACATACGTGTGCATGTGCCTTTATAGCAGCATGATTTATAATCCTTTGGGTATATACCCAGTAATGGGATGGCTGGGTCAAATGGTATTTCTAGTTCTAGATCCTTCAGGAATTGCCACACTGTCTTCCACAATGGTTGAACTGGTTTACAGTCCTACCAACAGTGTAAAAGTGTTCCTATTTCTCCACATCCTCTCCAGCACTTGTTGTTTCTGGACTTTTTAATGATCGCCATTCTAGGTGATGTGAGATGGTATCTCATTGTGGTTTTGATTTGCATTTCTCTGATGGCCAGTGATGATGAGCATTTTTTCATGTGTCTGTTGGCTGCATAAATGTCTTCTTTTGAGAAGTGTCTGTTCATATCCTTCGCCCACTTTTCGATGGGGTTGTTTTTTTTCTTGTAAATTTGTTTGAGTTCTTTGCAGATTCTGGATATTAGCCCTTTGTCAGATGAGTAGGTTGCAAAAATTTTCTCCCATTCTGTAGGTTGCCTGTTCACTCTGATGGTAGTTTCTTTTGCTGTGCAGAAGCTCTTTAGTTTAATTGGATCCCATTTGTCTATTTTGGCTTTTGTTGCCATTGCTTTTGGTGTTTTAGACATGAAGTCCTTGCCCATGTCTATGTCCTGAATGGTATTGCCTAGGTTTTCTTCTAGGGTTTTTATGGTTTTAGGTCTAACATGTAAGTCTTTAATCCATCTTGAATTAATTTTTGTATAAGGTGTAAGGAAGGGATGCAGTTTCAGCTTTCTACATATGGCTAGCCAGTTTTCCCAGCACCATTTATTAAATAGGGAATCCTTTCCCCATTTCTTGTTTTTGTCAGGTTTGTCAAAGATCAGATGGTTGCAGATGTGTGGTATTATTTCTGAGGCCTCTGTTCTGTTCCATTGGTCTATATCTCTGTTTTGGTACCAGTACCATGCTGTTTTGGTTACTGTAGCCTTGTAGTGTAGTTTGAAGTCAGGTAGAGTGATGCCTCCAGCTTTGTTCTTTTGGCTTAGGATTGTGTTGACAATGCAGGCTCTTTTTTGGTTCCATATGAACTTTAAAGTAGTTTTTTCCAATTCTGTGAAGAAAGTTATTGGTAGCTTGATGGAGATGGCATTGAATCTATAAATTACCTTGGGCAGTATGGCCATTTTCACGATATTGATTCTTCCTATCCATGAGCATGGAATGTTCTTCATTTGTTTGTATCCTCTTTTATTTAATTGAGCAGTGGTTTGTAGTTCTCCTTGAAGAGGTCCTTCACCTCCCTTGTAAGTTAGATTCCTAGGTATTTTATTCTCTTTGAAGCCATTGTGAATGGGAGTTCACTCATGATTTGGCTCTCTGTTTGTCTGTTATTGGTGTATAAGAATGCTTGTGATTTTTGCACATTGATTTTGTATCCTCAGACTTTGCTGAAGTTGCTTATCAGCTTAAAGAGATGTTGGGCTGAGACGATGGGGTTTTCTAGATATACAATCATGTCATCTGCAAACAGGGACAATTTGACTTCCTCTTTTCCTAATTGAATACCCTTTATTTCTTTCTCCTGCCTGGTTGCCCTGGCCAGAACTTCTAACACCATGTTGAATAGGAGTGGTGAGAGAGGGCATCCCTGTCTTGTGCCAGTTTTCAAAGGGAATGCTTCCAGGTTTTGTCCATTCAGTATGATGTTGGCTGTGGGTTTGTTATAAATAGCTCTTATTATTTTGAGATACGTCCCATCAATACCTAATTTATTGAGAGTTTTTAGCATGAAGGGCTGTTGAATTTGTCAAAGGCCTTTTCTGCATCTATTGAGATAATCATGTGGTTTTTGTCTTTGGTTCTGTTTATATGCTGGATTACGTTTATTGATTTGCGTATATTGAACCAGCCTTGCATCCCAGGGATGAGGCCCACTTGATCATGGTGGATAAGCTTTTTGATGTGCTGCTGGATTCAGTTTGCCGGTATTTTATTGAGGATTTTTGCATCAATGTTCATCAGGGATATTGGTCTGAAATTATCTTTTTTCATTGTGTCTCTGCCAGGCTTTGGTATCAGGATGATGTTGGCCTGATAAAATGAGTTAGGGAGGAATCCCTCTTTTTCTATTGATTGGAATAGTTTCAGAAGGAATGGTACCAGCTCCTCCTTGTACCTCTGGTAGAATTTGGCTGTGAATCCATCTGGTCCTGGACTTTTTTTGGTTGGTAGGCTCTTAATTATTGCCTCAATTTCAGAGCCTGTTATTGGTCTTTTCAGGGATTCAATTTCTTCCTGGTTTAGTCTTGGGAGAGTGTATGTGTCCAGGAATTTATCCATTTCTTCTAGATTTTCTAGTTTATTTGCGTAGAGGTGTTTATAGTATTCTCTGATGGTAGTTTGTATCTCTGTGGGATCGGTGGTGATATCCCCTTTATCATTTTTTGTTGCGTCTATTTGATTCTTCTCTCTTTTCTTCTTTATTGTATATTTGTTTTTAAGAGGAAAGAACTAGAAAATTAATTGGAAGCTTGGAGCATGTGGACAGGGATTATCAACTGTGGGGTTCACTAGAGAGTAATTTGGCTGGGCTCTTTCTCATTAGGGAACACCTGACATCATTCTATTTAGGTCTTTCCTCTTGAGCTTGTCAAGGATGTTCCAGTCATCCTGCTTTAAAGTACAAGCCGATTGCTTGTTTTCTGGAAGCAGAGTTGGGAAGGAGGACTGAAGGTCTCAGCATTTAGTATGCGTATGTTCACTTAATCACCTTGTTTTCAGTAAAGTGCCTTTGCCCTTAATTGTACCTGACATTTCCCTCTCCAAGGAATAAAATTCTAGTGTATTTGTCAGGATGGAAAAAGAACTGTTGCCTGGCTCATGGAGTTTGAAAGGAAATCTGGGGATATAATTGTATAACAGATTTTCAACCAGTCTTCCTATTCCCCAACTTTACTGCCACTTCCAGAAGTACCTAGGGCCACCAGTTCTTGAGCCTTTGTGGATTCTCAGATTGCCTCTCAACTTTCCCTACTTCTGGCTTAGAATTCAACTTTTTCAATTCTGCTAAATTTGTTACCACTTATCTATCTGCTTTTTAGCTTGCAAAACATTGTTGCAGTTATATCTTTTCCTATTCTTTGTCTTTGTTAAGCTAATTAAGCCATTAAAAAGCCAGGTTATTAAATTTACATATGTAAAAAAATTTGTGATATAAATATGTCTTATATATCATATATTCATATATAAATATATATTTTTTAATCCCTTGGAGCTGGGTGTGGTATCTCTTGCCTGTAATCCCAGTGCTTTGGGAGGCCAAGGTGAAAAGATCATTTGGGGCCGGGAGTTTGAGACCAGCTTGGGCAACATAGTGAGACCCTCTCTCTATAAAATATTTTTAAAAAATTAGCTGGGCGTGATGGTGCCCACCTGTAGTTCTGGCTACTTGGGAAGCTGCTGTGGGAAGATTGCTTGAGCCCAATAGTTTAAGGTTGCAGTGAGCTGTGATTACGCCACTGCACTCCAGCCTGGGCAACAGGGCAAGACTGCTCACAAAAAAAAAAAGCCCTTAGAGGGAGATGCCACTTGTGCTTTTACTGAGTAGCTCCTATCAGGTCAACTTTCCCACTGATTAAAAACTGTAAACAAAAATATAATAAAACAATTATATGAAGGCAGTAGAGAATGACCAGGGGAGAGTCAAACCTGGAAGCAGAGGATAGCACTTGCTAAGTGTCATTTGTATAGCTTGTAGCCTGAGGGCAGGCCCCAGTCAGAACCATGCAAGGCAGCTAAGATTCTTGTAGACACTCATGGTCTCTCTGGCTTGAAAAACCAGAAAACAAAATAAGGAGACACAAACAAAACAAAGATTCGTTGGGGAAACCAAGGATCCCTTCTATATTGAAATTTACTTAACGTGGCTTTTTTGTGGCTTAATCGGATAGAGAATAACATTGTAACAGAAGTTATTGATAAGCCTGAAAAAATATATGTTAAATATATAATTATTCCAGATAAGTTAAAAACGTAAGAGTAAGTCCAAGGGAAGGAGATAGCTATCTTTATATTTGGAAGGCTGTCAGGGAGAAGGAAAAAAATTAAACCTTGCTGAGGGACTAACTTAATACAAATAGATAGAAAGGATAAATTTTTAGCTCACGTGAGAAATAATTTTGTTTAACAGATAGAGCTACCCAACAATGGAATGGAAAGCCTGGGATAAATTAAGTGTCTAAGTCACTGAAGGTGTGTGTGTGTGCTAAAGCGAGGTCACAGTCAAGGATGCTGTAGAAAAGGAGTCTGCTCTGTGGAACCGTAAAACCCGAATGCCTTGTAAGTTATGCTCTACTCCATAGAATTCTGTGCCTAACCAGGCCTCTTGCTGTCATCTGGGTGGAAATCTTGCATCAGATTTTGCCACCAGAGCCTGTTCCACAAGCACATACCCTGAGGCGGCCCATTCCTTGAGTCAGCAGTTTCAGCTGGGACCTTAACCCAGGATTTGGAAGTCCTGTTGAATGCAGTGAGACAGGCCTCATCCAAATGAAGCCTTTGCTGCTGCTCCAAGGACCTCAAGGGCATCCTCGCCCAAACTGAGGCCCCCAGACATGTTGAGGCAGAGTTTGTCAGCCCCTTGCAAACTTCCTGGTAACCATAGCACTCTTTCCTTCTCCTTCCCTTAACTGAAGCGTGCAACCCCTTCTGTTAGAGGCTTGTTTTCTGGCACTCCCCAAGAGCAAGACGGTGATGGAGGTGGAGAGTAGAATAGGAAGTTTCTCCATGTCTCCAGAACATTGCGTTTCCCTCCTTGTGTAAAACCATTGTCCTTCTTTGAGCCTGTATAACTGCTCAACCCTCTTTCACACCTCATCACTGTCATCAGGCATGCTCATGACTTCTCTGGGGCACCTGGAATTCAGAACCTTGCTTAAAATTTTCCTCTCTAGGCTGCTGCTCCTTCAGTAACCTGCATTACTCTCTCTCCTCCCTGTCTCCACCAGGCCACACCACGTGCTGTTTCTCATGTTCTCTCGTGCTTCTGGGGATTTGCACGTGCAGTTTCCTCTCTCTGGAATACTGTGCCTCCCTGCCCTTTCACTCACTAAAATCCAGCTAGTACGCCACAGTCCAGACAGGTTATCACTTCTTTTCTGAACCTTCTAGTCTCACTGAGACTTAGGTGTTCCTTCTCTGCGTTCCTGTATATTCCTCTAATGTGGTCCTTACTCATTTTTAATGTGGTCTTTACTCATTTTTAATGTACTTACGTTTCTGATTTTTAAATGTCTTTCTATTATATTATGGAACTGCCTCTTCCTTATCTTTGTAACCTCATAGAAGGGGTTCAATATCTATTGACTGAATGAATATATGCTTCTAGGTGCTTGTCTTCTTTGGGCCTATACAAGACTGAAGGTGGAACAAAAAGAAATAGTGTTGTTACCATAGCTAGTTTATATAGCTAGTTGAAATTTTATTTGAAATGTATATATTCATTCTGTTAAACATATATATGGATGAACTTAGGTTCAAAATGTAAGTCTGCCCCTTACCGCCTATAGTTTTATATCCTCTACTTGATAACCCTGCCACTGTCATTCCATTTTTGTTGTTCTGTCCATTTTCTAACCCTGTTACTTTAACCTACTTTCATCCACAGGATTTTGGCATTTCTTATCTTCAAAATGCTGTGGATCCTATCGTTTGTCTCAGATGGTTTTTTTTTTTTTTTTTTTTTTGGTTTTTTGGTTTTTTGGTGAGTCTTATCTCTTCTAGACATGCCTGAATCAGTTGAGATCCAAAATAGCAACATATAGTCTTAACTGAAAGAAGTTAGAAAGAAAAATTAATAATAAATTAAGTAGAAAAATAAGGTATAGCATTAATGGTTTAGTTTAAGAAGCAGTGTCCTTAGGAATAGCTACTGAGGAAAAAGGAAGATAACTAACATTTGTAAGATACTTAGAACTCACAGACTGTGTTGGGAGTTTTCCAAAAATTACTTTAATTAATCCACACAATAATTCTGTCAAGCAGGTGTTGTTATATGAGCCAGAAGCTCAGGCAGGGGGTAAGAGGCTTGCCCAAGGTCATACAGAGAGTAACTCGCAAACCTAGATGCCAACCAAGGACTCTTTCATTTTGTTGTTCCTTCTCCTATACCATTTCATATATTTTAAAATGGCTTTTTATTAGATTGTTTTTCAGTCAAGAATTTTTAGAGTTAGCTAGGAAGTTAATGTGTAAGTGGCAGTTTGAAGATAGAAGACCACATCATTGTTTAATAAGTGTGGCACAGTCCTTGGAAAAGCTGATTGATTTGATGGTGGTAGTTTTGTATCATAATGTACTCAAAGATGAATAGCACAAATAGTAATATTTAAATACCAAATGGAGCCCTCATTTACCAGATCTCTTGATGGAAATTTTAATACACCTAAAACAAATTTATGCTGATTTTTTTCGTACCCCCAATACAGTTGTCCAAAATTGTTCGTGCCTGCATAGGTGATTCACACATTATATAAAATTCATTTTCAAAGCACCTTATGCAAACAAAATTGTATTCCTGCTCTGTTGTTTGAAATTAAATAAAATGGTTCCTCGGCCAGTCCACTACCCCCAGACATGCATCCACACACATTCATCATACATGCTTACCTGCCTCTGAACTTTGCTTAGAGTCTTTCCAAGTCTCCACTCACTGGCCTCCTTTCCCAGTTGTTACTGCATTCAGCTCATCTTCTTTCAGATAATGGCTTAGGTCCTAACACCTCAAGAAAGCTTTTCCAACAAGGATGTATTCATCAAATAAGGAAATGTGGATTTCACCCCTGCAATTTGCAGTGCGGTTCCCCCAAAAAAGTCTATTAACTACCACACACTTGGCATGATATTAGGTGCTGGGCATTTAGCAGTAAGTAAAATAAATTCTCTGTCATTGAAGCATTTACAGTCATCTTGTAGGTCTTGTGTAGGGATCATAGGAGCAAATTATTTTCTTGTTCTGTGCCTCCATTTTTTCATCTGTAATATGAGGAAAATAACAGTACCTGCTTTGTTAGGGTTCTTATGATAATTGAATGAATTAATATTTGTAAAGTACTTAAAACAGGGCCTAATCAATAGAAAATGTTTTATTTACTAAAACAAGACTAAACTTTGGAATAAGAGTTCTAGTTCTAAAAAGATCCCATTTGTATGTTTACTAGGATTATAGTAAATGTATAGGTTAGTTTGTAGAGAAATGTCATCTTTATAGTAACAGGTCTTCCTATTTAAGAATAGGGTATGAGTTTCCACTTACTAATATCTTCTTTTACATCCCTCAATAGAGTATTAAAGTTTTCTTCATATAGATCTTGCTATTTTGGTTATGTTTATTTCCAGGTATTTTATCTTTGTTTCTGTTTAAAATAGCACCACGTAATATTCTAATTCATTGTTATTTATATAAAGGAAAATCATTGATTTTTGTTTTTCAGTTTGCTATTGAAGTATTTTATTGTTCGTGATGAGTTTTCACTTGGTTTGCATGGATTTTCTAAATGTATAATCATATCTATTAAAAATGATCATTTGCCTGTTATTTTCCAATTTTTATAGCTCTAGACTTTTTTTCTTACCTAATTAGTATTAACTGATTATGGTAGTAGTGAACATCTCTGTGTTATGCTGTGATTTTTGACTTGTGACCATTATACTTGAAATGGATTATTGTATATAATGTTACGCATTCCCAATTTGATAAACAAAATCACAATGTGTTTTTTAATTGTCCAGTCTGCTTTCCATAAGCTTAAACATCCAAATTTGGCTCTTACCCTAACAAAAATCTTCCAGAATATTTTAGAGAATATAACCTATGGAGAACAAAAACTCACACTTCCAAAAGGAGATAAATTCAGAGATGATTCTTCAGTGTTGCTAACCCTTTCCCCTGAGCACTTAAATTAGCCCCTGGGGAGTGTGTCCTAATATGTTTAATGTTCAAAATATCTGCTAACTAAAGACCTCTATACTATTGTTAAGGACTAACCCCATTGTGCCTGACACATAGTAGATACACAAAAATGTTTATTGGAAGTGTTGATGAAATTCCAGAAACTCTCTCCACTGGCGTCCCTTATCTAAATATTTACCTGTCCATCAGTGAACTGCTTAGGCCATGTTCTCCCCATGAATTCTCTCCTAATATCTTCAGGTAAAAGGTAGATATAATCTTTTCCACTTGAATTAGTTTTCTGTGCTTTATAACAAATTACCACAAATTTAGCAGTTTAAACAACATTCTTTAAAAGAAAAAACGTTTAAGGGTACATGTGCAGTTTTGTTATATAGGTCAGTTCTTGGCACAGGAGTCTGATGTACACATTATTTCATGACCCAGGTATTAAGCCTAGTACCCAATAGTACCTTTTCTGTTCCTCTCCCTCCTTCCACCTTCCATCATCTGGTAGAACCCAGTATCTGTTGTTCCCCTCTTTGTGTCCATGTGTTCTCATCATTTAGCTTCCATTTGCAAGTGAGAACATGTGGTATTTGGTTTTCTCGTCCTGTGTTAGTTTGCCAAGGATAATGATCTCCAGCTCCATTCATGTGCCTTCAAAGAACATGATCTCGTTATTTTTTATGGCAGCATGGTATTCCATGGTGTATATGTACCACATTTTCTTTATGCAGTCTTCCACTGATGGACACTTAGGTTGCTTCCATGTTATTGCAGTTGTGAACAGTGCTGCAGTGAACATACACGTGCATATATCTTTATGATAAAACGATTTGTATTCCTTTGGATGTATACCCAATAATTGGATTTCTGGGTCGAATGGTACTTTTGTTTTTAGCTCTTTGAGAAATCACCACAATGGTTGAACTAATTTACACTGCTGCCAACGGTGTATAAGCTTTCCTTTTTCCCCTCAACTTTGCCAGCATCTATTTTTTTTTATTTTTAATAATAGTCATTCTGACTGGTATGAGACGGTATCTCACTGTGGTTTTGATTTGCATTTCTCAGATGATCAGTGATATTGAGCTTTTTTCGTATACTTGTTGGTTGCATGTATGCTTTTGTATACATGTTCATGTCCTTTGCTCTCTTTTAATGGGGTCGTTTGTTTTTCTCTTGCAAATTTGTTTAAGTTCCTTATCAGATGCATACTTTGCAAATATTTTCTCCCATTCTGTAGGTTGTCTGTTTACTCTGTTGACAGTTTATTTTGCTGTGCAGAAGCTCTTTAGTTTAATTTGATCTCATTTGTTAATTTTTGCCTTTGTTGCAGTTGCCTTTGGTGTCTTCGTCATGAAACCTTTGCCAGTTCCTATGTCCAGAATGGTATTGCCTAGGTTATCTTCCAGGGTTTTTATAGTTTTGGGTTTTACATGTAAGTCTTTAATCCATCTTGAATTGATTTTTATGTATGGTGGAAGGAAGGGGGTTCAATTTCAGTCTTCTGCATATGGCTAGTCAGTTATCCCAGCACCATTTATTGAATAGGAAGTCCTTTCTCCATTGCTTGCTTTTGTCAGCTTTGTCAAAGAACAGATGGTTGTAGGTGTACAGCCTTATTTTGGGGGTCTATTCTATTCCATTGGTCTATGTGTCTGTATTTGTACCTGTACCATGCTGTTTGGGTTACTGTAGCCCTGTAATATAGTTGTGAAGTTGGACAGCATGGTGTCTCCTGCTTGGTTATTTTTGCTTAGGATTGCCTTGGCTATTCAGCCTCTTTTTTGGTTCCATATGAATTTTAAAGTAGTTTTTTCTAGTTCTATGAAGAATATCATTGGTAGTTTGATAGGAATAGCATTGAATCTATAAATTGCTTTAGGCAATGAGGCCGTTTTAATGATGTTGATTCTTTCAATTCATGTGCATGGAATATTTCTCCATTTGCGTCATCTTGATTTCTTTGAGCAGTGTTTTTTAATTCTCCTAGTAGAGATCTTTGACCTCCTTGGTTAGCTATATTCCTAGGCATTTTATTCTTTTTGTGGCAATTGTGAATGGAATTATGTTCCTGATTTAGCTCTTGGTTTGACTGTTGTTGGGAATGCTAATGATTTTTGTATGCTGATTTTGTATCCTGAAATTTTGCTGAAGTTGTTTATCAGCTTAAGGAGCTTTGGGGCCAAGACTGTGAGGTTTAGTAGCTATAGAATCATGTGATCTGCAAACAGGGAGAGTTTGACTTCCTCTCTTCCTGTTAGGATGCCCTTTATTTATTTCTCTTGCCCAATTGCTCTGGCCAGGACTTCCAATACTATGTCAAATAGGAGTGGTGAGAGAGGGGATCCTTGTCTCCTGCTGGTTTTCATGGGAAATGCCTTCAGCTTTTGCCCATTAAGTATGATGCTGACTGTAGGTTTGTCATAGATGGCTCTTATTATTTTGAGGTATGTTCCTTCAATACCTAGTTTGTTGAGAGTTTTTATCATGAAGGGATGTTGAATTTTATCGAAAGCCTTTTCTGCAACATCCATTTTTATCTCACAGATCTGCAGGTCAGAAGTCTGGGTGGGCTCAGCTGGTTTCTCTGCTCAGGGTCTCACAAGGCCAGAATCAACGTGTTGGCCAGGCTGAGCTCTTATCTGGAGTTTCTTGGCAATAATCCACTTCCAAGCTCATCTAAATTGTTGGCAGAATTCAGTTCCTTGCAGCTGTAGGCCTGAAGATCCCATTTACTTGCTGGCCTTCAGCCAGGGGCCACTCTTTGCTCCTAGAAGCTATCCACATTTCTTCTTACATGACCCTCCATCTTCAGACCAATAATGTCCCATCAAGCCCTTCTCATACTTTGAATTTCACTCTCTGTCTTCTGCTGCCAGCCAGAGAAACCTCTGCTTGTAAAGAGTTTGTGTGATTAGACTGTCCCACCAAAATAATCTCCCTTTGCTGTAAACTTAAAATTGTCAAGGAATTAACACGAGGGGGTGGAGGTTATGGGGGCCATCTTAAAATTCTGCCTACTACTCCCACCCATCAAACTCTCTCCACACTGCCTGAAGAGGAGGCCTCCTTCAGGGCAGTATCATGGCTGAGTCATTGTGTGATACCCAGTCACACCTTTCACATAGTAAATATTTATTACATATCTAATCAATTCATTACTTTTTGTCAAATGAATTGTGAGAGAAAACAATTATTTACATTATTTGAAAACAAACTGTAGAGGAGCAGTGTGCACTTGAAAGGTCATTGCTGTTTTTGTTTTGTTTTGTTTTGTTTTGTTTGAAGCTACATTTATTTATGACCAACCAGAGAGACTAAACAGTGGACTCATGGGTTTGGACTCTATTGCAATTCAAGTGAGGTCAGAGGAATTCCACAGAAAACTTAAAAGGCATGAAGTAGCTATTATAGTAAAATTAATATTTTAGGGGAAAATCATTAGTGAGAGAAAAGAGCATTCTGGAAAACTGTGTTCCATTTAAGGCACCTCATTACCAGATTCTTTAAGGAAAACTGGAGGGAGTTCTGAGACACAAAGAATGATTAAGAGGCTGTAGGGATTAACTTAGAAACAACGATTTTAAAAGACTAAATATGTACAGCTTAGCTGAACAGTAACTAAACAGATGTAAATATTGTCAAATTTCTGAAATCAAGAGAAGTGATGGGTTTCTCTGATTAAAAAAAAAAGACTTGAGGGTCTCCTTTATGATTATTGGAGTAAATGAGGAAAAAGAAAACAAAATCTTTTCTAAACAACTTACATGCAATATTTAGACTGTGTGCTACAGTGTAAACTGTCAGAGTTGAATTCAAATCCCAACTCCTTTATTTTCTACCTGGGGAATTTCAGGCAACTCCTTCCACCTTTTAAACTTTGTCATATGTAGAGCGGGAATTACACCACCTACCTTTAGGGTTATTATGAAGATTAAATGAGATGACATAAGTAAACAGTCTAGTTCCATGCCTAGCACAGATTGCAGGTTGAGAAAAAGAATAGCTGCTATTGATATCACCGTTATCATCATAGTTCTTAAGTGGTTACGAGTTCAAAGTGCTAGGATTCAGACAAACCTAGAATTCAACCAAAGTGCCTGAATTCAGGCACATTCAAACTGTATCATTTAATTCTGTCTCTAAGTCACGGTTTCTTTAACCATGATAGTGTTGTAGTGAGGACTCAATGAAATAATATAACATAAAATGCTTAGCATTGATTCCTGGCACATAACTAATCACTAAATAAACACATTAACAGCTGTAGCACTATTTTCATTATCATGAGCACCATCATTATTCCATCATAGAACCTGGACAAAAGCCTAACATATATTTAGATTATTTCCAAATTTCCCCTGTTATAAACAGTGCTATGCGTGTATCTCCATTTCTGCCATTATCGTCACCACCACACATATACATGCACACAATTCGGTAATTATTTATTACCTGTTGAATTAAGTAATTTCTTCTAATGATCATGTCGGGTATTTGTGGTCACTATACGTGGCTGGGGAGGTACCAGAATGGGCCTGTATGTTTCTTATGTAATCCAATTTATAGCAACAGATTTAAGTGCATTTTTTCATTTCAGTAAAACTGATATGTAGGTTTATTTGAATTTTTATAAAGAATCCCTGCACTTACAATAACATTTTCATTTGTGTTTTCCATACATAGGAACTCCCTGTAGCTATCCATTGCTTGTAAGATTGTGTTACTGCAGTAAACAGAATATACTCTAGCTAGATTAGGCAGAAATGGTATCAATTAGAGGGTTGCTAATTAGAAGGTATTAAGATTAATCAGAGGGTATAAATCAGATGTGTTAAGTATTCATCAGAGGCACCTCACATTTACCATTAGATAGATCACAGAAATTGTGGGAGGGCCAGTAGAGATACAGATGGCAAATAAACATATGAAAAAAGTGCTCAGCTTGGCAACATAGCCAAACCTCTGTTTCTACTAAAAATACAAAAATTAGCCAGACGTGGTGGTGCACACCTGTAGTCTCAGCTACTTGGGAGGCTGAAGTGGGAGGATAACTTGAGCCCAGGAGGTCAAGGCTGCAGTGAGCTGTGTTTCTGGCACTGCACTCCAGTCTGGATGACAAAGCGATACCTTGTCTTAAAAAAATAAAAAGCTCAATATTATTAGTCATTAGGAACATGCAAATTAAAACCACAATGAGGCCAGGTGCTATGGCTTACACCTGTAATCCCAGCACTTTGGAAGACCAAGGCAGGCAGATGGCTTGAGTCCAGGGATTCGAGACCAGCCTGGGCAACATGGCAAAACACTGTCTCTACAAGAAAATACAAAAAATTAGCTGGGCATGGTGGCACACGCCTGTAGTCCCAACTACTCAGGAGGCTGAGATGGGAGGATCACCTGAGCCTGAGGTCAAGACTGCAGTGAGCTGTGGTCACGCCACTGCACTCCAGCCTGAGTGATAGAATGACACCCTGTCTCAAAAACAAAAAATAAATAAATAAAACTTCATTGAGACATTACTGTACAACTGCTAGAATGGCTAAAGTTTTAAAACTGACAGTATCAAGTGCTGATGACAGTACACAGCAAATGAAACTCTCACACATTGCTGCTGAGAATGAAAAACTTATATAATCACTTTGGAAAGTAGTTTGCATTTTAAAAATAAAGTTAAAGAAATATCTGCCATTCAACCCAGCAGTTCCACTCCTAGGTATTGGTCCAAGAGAAACAAAAATATAAGTCCAATTAAAAACCTATGTCCACATACTTATAGCAACTTAATTCTTAATAATAAAAATGAGAAACAACCCAGATGTCCCTCAACTGGCGTATAGATAAATCATTTGTGGTACATCCATACAATAGAATACTACTCAGCAGTAAAAAGGACCAGACTACTCACACATATAGCAACCTGGATGAATCTCATGTGAAAGAAGGCAGACATAACAGGCTAAATACTCTATGATTCCATTTCTACAATGTTCTGGAAAACTGTCTCTGTTCTATTAGACTGTGATCTTGATCTGAGCGTATAGTTCTTTGCACCAAGATTGCATCAAAGTCAATGAATTGGAAGGAGAAATGCCTATTTTTTTTTTTTTTTTTTTGAGATGGACTCCTGCTCTGTTGCCCAGACTGGAGTGCAGTGACACGATCTCAGCTCACTGCAACCTCCGCCTCCCAGGTTCAAGCAATTCTCTTGCCTTAGCCTCCCAAGTAGCTGGGATTACAGGCACACACCACCATGCCCGGCTAATTTTTTTGTATTTTTAGTAGAGACAGGGTTTTACCATGTTGGCCACACTGGTCTCGAACTCCTGACCTTAGGTGATCCACCTGCCTCGGCCTCCCAAAGTGCTGGGATTACAGGCGTGAGCCACCATACCCAGCCTCAGAAATGTCAAATTTGATCAGTTTAGAGAGTAAGGTTTAGCTGTGAAGGGAATCAAAGATCCAGATTGGGCCAAAGGTCAATGCAGGGTATTTTGGGGTAAATCGAGGTACACAGGACTATCAACATGAGGGCAAGGAGCAGAAGTTGGGCCTGCTGGACCTGCTGAACAGCATGAATATCTACATTAATGGATCCTACTCAAGTCTACTGACTCATATAGCCTTTAGCCTCCAGAGAACATAGCCCTTCTTTGATGATCACTGATTAAAACTGATTGCAGTTGCATCCAAGGTCGTGATTTACCTGCTTTTGACAAATTTGTAGTTTTGCTTTGATTGTTTATTTGCAATATGCATTACTGATCCTCCTTAGCAACTCACAAGGATTGGAAGTGATAGAGACTACACTAACAGGTTGACTCCAGAGTTGCATGAGTTTAATAGTGCTTCTAGTTGCTTTCTGGCCAATATAAGATTCCAAAGCAAAGGACCATCTTAATTGAAATATTTTTAATATGGCAGATTTTATAACAGTAAATTTAACTCAGATATAATCTGTGCCTTGTGAATACAATAAAGCAACATATGATATAAAGAAAAGAGCCTGTAAGGGTAGAACTTGGCAGACTTGGATTCTGGCCCCTGGACTTAACCTCTTCAACCTTAGGCCATTTAACCTCTCACTTTCTTCAGAGATGCCATTCAGCTCTAGTATTAATTCCATGATTCTGAAAGCAGCTGATAGTGTGACTGGAAGGAGAAATGAAAGAAGCTTTTTCAATTACTAGACTTAAAAGCTTCTAGTTTTGACTTCTAAGCTTCAGTCCTCAGAATGGTAGACCTGAGCTGTGTCCAGTGTTTACGTTATAACATATCTATTTTGGAAAAGACTGGCACGTGTTTATATATGGGATTGGAAAAGTACTTAGGTTGTTCTTGCAACCAGAGGCCCATAATCGAGTTTTTATATTTTTCCTTAGAGGTATATATTGCAATGACTCACTGTAAGAAACAATATTATTGCTCATATTAAATATTCTTTAAGTAGCTTTTCCATGTCTTGAAAGAATTGCATTTTCTTCTAGGAAGGCAGATTTTGTTTTTGACATGGTGGTACTCTTTTTTTTCAAGCACATAATCTAGTTCTTTTCATGTCAGTGAAACTTAGTAGTACTTAAAAATGGATTGAAATACTGGTAACTAGTTCCACAGAGATGTTTGCCTACATAAGGCAAATCTGTAAAGTTAAATCTTTGATGCATATGTGCATTTTTCATTTCGTATTTTCAGTTCCTCCAGACCATTTCTCTTTGTAGTCAAATTCATTGTAATCCCATCACGAAAGTGTTGATCTTTTAGTAACCTTTTTTGAAGCATTGTATTAATCCACATTCCCTCACGATAACACACGGTTTGTATCAAACATATCATGCAGCTTAGCTCAGGCCACATATGGAACTAATAAGTCAGGCAATAAGTGGCTTTGTGTGAATGAATACAGTTTGGAAGGGTGGGGACGTGTGTGTGTTGTCTAAACTGCATTTCTCCTGTGCCAAAACCCAAATGACACAATGATTCCTGAATCCCCAGAGGCTTTCCTGGCCTGGAAAAATTGTGTTTAAAAAATAAAAATAAAATTGAGCACTTTGATATTAAATTAAACCTCTCAGCTCAATAGGAGGATGCTTACTGGGTGCAAGAACACAGCATTTATTTCTCAGCAGTAAAATCATACTACATTTTAAATATGATCTCCAGAGCTGCAAGTGGTCTTCCCTCATCAATGGAGCAAATTTATCAAGCTGCATGAACTAGTTAATTCCAACTGCAAGAGCTGTAACGTCATAGTTGATCTGTCTTATTTGATGAAACACAAAGTGGATGTATAGTGATTTGAGAAGAAACCAGCATGTGGCTTTGGAAAAACACTATATTTTTATACAAAAAGGGGGTATAGGAGAGGAAAACAGAGAGAACATAAATAGTTAATGGAATTGACATGGCCGTAGTTGTCTGTTGTGGTCTGAATGTACTTGTTGCTTGGGTTTTCTTTCTTTTTGCTTGTTCCAGTAACTATAAAGCCAGATCTTCCTGGTTTTTTTTTTTTTGTTTTGTTTTTTTTTTTTTTTTTTAGCATAGAGATTATCTTTTGCTACCAGACAATACAGTTTGTTAATTTTTCCAGGGAAACCACTGAACATTGTTTCTCCCTACTTCCCATCTAAATTATTATCTAAGTGTAATTTTCATCTTGGTTGCCTACTAGCCATAGAGTTGAACAAAATCTTAATTGCCCCCATGGAGTCCTAAATCAATCAAAGTAAAGCTGAAATTCAAACTAATTGAAACCAAAATTCCACTTAAAGACTGCTTAGACTCTTTTGGTGGTGGTGGTGCAGTAGGAAGTTTTTACAAAAGGTGTTTATTTCAGAGGCTAATTTGAGGCAGTTAGACAGACCCAAAGCAATATTTTATTTGCCTGGTTTTCTTGGCATCTGCCTTCCCCAATCAAAAATGAGAGCAGAAGGAGCCATAATGTTTAGGGAAGTGTGGGATTGATAATAGTTGGTGAGGGCAGGTGGTTGATGGAACCTGAAGTAAGATTTCTTAGAGACAAGAGTACTTCAGTCTTTTAGCCTGTCCATAGCTGCCTTTGCAGTTGTTTCCCTCGTTCACTCTCTTGCTTAAAACCCTGGAGTAGGTTCTTACTGCTAACCAGCAAGATAAAGTTGAACTCTCCAGCTTAGCACTCTTAGCCCTCAGCAGTTGTAATGACTACCCTGTAAAAGGCAGGCCTCAGGAACTTCTATTCTCTATAAAAATTCTAATTGAACTCTTACAACTATCTTATGAGATAAATATTGTTGGTCCTGTTTTATAGACAGGCATAGATTGGTTATGTAACTTGCTCAAAGTTACACACATTATATGGTGAGAATAGGCTGTGAGTCCAGGCCTCTCATTCTAAAGACAGAGAGCTGATTCACGTTGCCTAGCCTAGTGGACATTCAATAAATATTTGCTGAATGAATGAATAGGACGTGTAGAGACTTAGTAAATGTAGTTCTTTCTCCCCTTTCCCTATCCTTATCCTTTCCTTCTTCACCTGGTTCCTTCTTTTTCTTTCTGTTTTTACTAATATCTTACCAGGGAGTTAACTTGTTGAAGATTATTGAATTTTAAAAAGTTTGAAAATCATTTGACTAGCCCAAGCAAGGAAGGAGTTTGCGTGACCATACAGCAGAGCTGGGTCTTTCAGCAGGTCCCCTGACCACTCACATCATGTTTCAGTCTTTCCATTTCACTATATAATTATGTTAAAGATATTGACATGTGTGTGTTTATTCCTGCTTCTCTGGAGTGCATGCAGTCAGAAGCTTAATGAAAATTAGCATTTAAAAAAGTGAACAGTGTACTTAAGATTTTCCCTTTGATTTGAAGTAACTCTTTCCTTCTTCCTTTTCTGCCCCCCATTCTTAGTAGTTAAGTGGTAAGCCATTATTGAACACTGGCTTTATGCCCAGCCTAGTGGTAGATACTGTGACGATGATAATGTGGAGAATATATATATATATATATATATATATATATCTGGTACATATATATATATATAAATATATATCTGGTACATATATATATATGTATTAGTAATGATAACAGGTAGTTTATATTGAGCACTTACGATGTACCAGATATTATTTTGGATAGTCTATATACTTTATCTTATTTAAACTTTACAACAGCTCTGCAAGGCAGGCAACATCCCCATTTTATAAGTAAGGAAATGGAATCTGAGAGAAGTGACTTATTCAAAGTCAAACAACTAGTAAGTGACAGTACTGGTATTCGAACCCAGCTCTTCTGCATTTAAGCCTATTCTGTGTCATGATGCCTCTCATTTCTTCCTGTACTGTATTAATTTAACTTGTTAATTAACAAGCATTTATCAAGTACCTATCCAATTAGTTAAGGCTTTCCAAAAAGAACAAATGGAAAAGTGGTATGGGGAGGAGTTTAGGGTCAAGGGTAAAATGCCCACTTACCTACAGTAATCAGAGAGCTTCCAATGGAAAATGGAACTTCTGTTGGTTCTTTGAGAATAGATAAGATATGAGATATAGGATGCCTAGAGAGAGACATAGAGACGAGAAAGAGAGCTTTCTGCCAGAGTAGTGAGTACTGTGTAAAAAGCTATCAGAAGAGTTGTTAGCCGATATTGAAAAGCTGGTTTTTTATATATAAAATCTCAGATATATATATGAGACTTTTATTTGTTTGTTTGCTTGGAGACAGAGTCTCCATTACCCAGGCTGGAGTGCAGTGGCACAGTCTCAGCTGACTGCAACCTCCACCTCCCAGGTTCAAGTGATTCTCATGCCTCAGCCTCCCGAGTAGCTGGGAGGCGCACACCACCACACCTGGCTAGTATTTTTAGTAGAGATGGGGTCTCACCATGTTGGCTAGGCTGGTCTCGAACTCCTCACCTCAAGCAGTCTACCTGCCTGAGTATGTTTGTTTAAGTCACTTCTCTACTGAAATGCTACTAATAAGGTTAAATAATTTTAAAATTTTAAATTCACAAGGATGAAAAGAATAGACAAGACCAAGAAAATTTAGAAAATTGCAAGTAAACAAATGAGTGATAAACTGACTTGGCAGAAGGCTTTACGAAGCAATATAATCCAAACCACAGACTCCAGAAGGATGTGGTGGTACCGAGTACCTCATGAAATTTAGGGACAATACATAGAGCTAAACATAGGAGGGTAGGTTGACAGTCTATAGAAAGAGAAGTAACACTCCCAGTTCACTTTTCCCACTCTGTGTAGCCAGTCACTACGTTCCCACATGCCCTAGTGGGAAAATGAAAGTTTACTTGCTGAAAAAGATTGAGCCCAAGAAGCTCTGAACCTAAACTGCTTGATATACTGGGAACAAGAAGGAAGGTACCTTACCAAAAGGTGATTACGTGAAAGTGTAACATACCAACACAGAGTTCCCCAACTGCCTTTTCCAACTTTATTCCCCAAATAAGATCCAGATTATGCCTCAAGACAGAAGATTGGAGGATTCATTGGAGGATTCTTTCTGGGGAAAAAACAGAGGCAGCAATGAAAAGTACTGGGGCTGTAGTACTAACCTTTCCCCGTGGAAAGGCTGGATTTCCATCCACTCATTCTGCAATGAACCCTCCCCCACAGCCAGTCATCAAGCACTGCCAATGCACAGACTTCCTTCACAGCTTTTTAGAGTCTCACAGTCTCACCTGTAAAGATAAACTAACAGCCAAAGATTACTAGACATTAAAGGAAAGCCTCTAATATTAAAAAAAAAAGTCTAAAATAAAGTGAAAAAAAAATCCAGAGGGTAAAATGAAGAAAGAGAAGGAGACAAAATAATAGGAGAAAATGATCAGAATTAGGCAATAAGAGTATTCATATTGAAAGCATGTACTAAGTGCTCGGCCCAGGGAATGAAAACAGACTGAAAATGATGAATGAAAGACCGAAATGAAGGCTTATCACTATGAAATTTCAGAATACTAAGGTTAAAGAAGAAAGTCCTAAAAGCTTCCAGAGAGAAGAATCAACTTACATTCAAAGGATCAGGAACCAGCATGTTAACAGGTTTCTCAGTCACCACGTGAAAAGCTAAATGGCAGTAAAGAAATACTTTGGAACTACCTAAGCAAAAGTATTTGCAGCCATGAGTTCTATACCTAGGCAAACTATCATTCAAGTATAAGAATGGAATAGTTATATTTTCAGATATTCAGGGTGTCAAAAAAGTTACCTCCCATGCTATCCTTTCCCAGAAAGATATTATAGGATACATTCCACCAAGATGAGGCAGTAGATCAAGAAAGAAGACAATCTAGGAAATAACAGCTTCAGCACAGAAGAAAAGTAAACAAAATTTCCAGCATGATGGCTAAAGAAGCTTGTAGGAATATAATGTAGCAGCCAGTTCAGTTGAAGCAGAGAGAGGAGGCTTCAGGAAATATATCTCTAAGAGCAAAATGGACTTGATTAATTTTATGGTGTATTTAGTTAGATTGAGAAGAGTTTTAAGGTTTTTTATTTTATTTATTTTTTCTTTTCTCTTTTCTTTCTTTTTTTTTTTTTTGTTTGAGACAGGGTCTCACTCTTATCACCCAGGCTGGAGTACAGTGGCACAATCTCAGCTCACTGCAGCCTCAGCCTCCCAGGCTCAAGCAATCCTCCCACCTCAGCCTCCTGAGTAGCTGGGACCACAGGCACGCACCACCATGCCTGGATAATTTTTTGTATTTTTGGTAGAGACAGTATTTCACCATGTTGCCCAGACTGGTCTGAAACTCCACCCGCCTCGGCTTCCCAAAGTGCTGGGATTATGGGTGTGAGCCACCACGCCTGGCCAGTTTTAAGATTTTTGTTAGAGTTTGGGGAGTATCTAGTGACAAGTACATAGAAAAGCTCAACTGGTGGAAAAAATGGCAGTTATCACTTCCAGTGAAACAAACAAAAAAGTACAAGAAAGGAATAATACATTACATGGCTCAGCAGTAAACAGTATTTATGTAGGTATAGTGAGGTAAACAGTAAATATTGATTTAATTTAAAATGTGATATTGAATGTATTGAGAAGATGAGGAAGGGAACTGTGTGTGGGAGAGTAGAGTCAAGTTCTCATATTCTTTAAGAAAAAGCCAGTAGATAATGTATGGGAAAGGGGATAAAATGTTTGTGTGAGAGCAAAGTGGTGTAAGAGTGCTAAATTCTCATCTTTCATGGTGGGAGCATAGTAGATGATGTCTCTAACTGGAGGGGAAGGGAGAATAAGAAATCTTAATATAAGCATATTATTCAGAAATATGAGGTAAAGAAGAAACAGCTAAAAGGTGTTCTCAGAGTTTGGGGTAGATAGAGCAGAGAACTGCTTTTTTTTTTCATTATAAATCTTATAGTGGTTTAGACTTGTTAAACCATACTTATACTTTATTAATAATAATATATGTGTTATGTATGCATTTATTTTTGAGTCCCCTATGTGGAAAATTAAAAGGGTAATATGGTAGAATTCGGAGCTGTTATTGAGCGGTTCTAGCCTTGGCTTTGTCCTTTATCATCCCTGTGACTTTGGGCAGGATGCTCTTGTCTTCCTGGGCCTTAGTTTCTTCATTTATAAGAGGAAGAAGGTTGGAAAGATGATCTCCAGGGTCTCTTTAAGCTGTAAAATTCAAAGATTCTATGATTTTAAAAAAAAATAGTACTATGCAGCAAATGGAGAGTTAAGACCCAGACGGAGGCTTGAAATTCCCACATTTTTCTTTTTTTGGTTAAAATCAGACTTGGAGAGAAATTTTCACTGTGGTCTCTGAAAACAGTTCAACACCCATCTTCCATTGTGGAACCTGGGGCAGGCAATTGTCTGTGTACTCACTCGGAGACACATAGCTTAGTGTTATTTCAGTAAGTTTTTTTTTTTTTCCTTGATGTTTAATATTTTTCAGTATGAATCACAGGTAAAAGTTCCATGCCATGTGTAAACAATTTCACTTCTTATTGAAACAATGAATTCAGGAATGTCATGTTGGGATATCAGCCATTTTGCTTTTATCAATGTATGGAAAAATGCATTTATATTAATACAAGAAATGATGTCATTTAATATGGGGTAGATCTTATAATTCAAGGTCTGCAAATCTCAGGAGGTGATTAGGTCACCAAGCTAGGTTTGAAAAAGGAAAAAACTATTTTCCATCTGCTTTCTCAAGTATTGTTACCAGTTTTCATCTCAGACTTTGGGGTAGATGGTAGAGAGTAGCATGGTTTGTGAAAAGGAGGCCCTGGCTGATAATATCTTTGCCATTGAACCATGTGGCCCTGGATAATTTACTTCCCCTTTCTGGGGTTCAGTTTTCCCATCTGCAAAAGAAAAGGATTGGCTGAAATAATATTAAAGATACCTTTTACTTTTAACATTGCATGTTTCTACCTCCTTACTTTATGTGTGTATTCATTCAAACCATTCAGGAGACCCAGTTATGTTTGGAGGTTTTTCTTAAAAAGCCCAGAATCAGTGAGAGTGAACTCTTTCCCTAAGTATCACTCAAGCAGAGAAAAATCAGTTGAATACTAGAGTCAAACAAAAGAAAACTGACTGTTTTTAGCAGGTGTTTATTTATGCCCCCTGTTGTCTTACTCTGAAGCCCTGCTTTCTATTCACATGATTTGTGGTTTTATTTTTTAAGAGAGGGATATATTTAAAAGTTTGACTTAGCCACTCTTAAATTTAAGTGCTAAAAGAGTAAAACCTTAAGACTGATGCCTCTTCACATTTGTACACCGACATACATTTTATAAAGTCTATAAACTTTCTTCATGTGTAATATGTCATTTGAAAAACACATTTTTGCAGAGCTGTGTTGTCCACTTACTGTGTGTTTGATGTGTGGATGAGCATGTGTGTGAATATGCACATCCGCTTACCTTGGCTCTCCGTTATGGTCAGTTATGGAAGCAAATGGTGATATTCAGAGACACAGTGAAAGGAAGTGAAGAACAGACCGATGAAAACCATTAGCAAGTTATCCAGAGTACTCAGAAAGACACTTAATTTTAGAAAATTGGCCTCTAGCAGAAATAAATCAAACAAAGGGCAGATCTAGCCCACAAGCCAGCAGTTTCCCTATACCACCTCTCCAGCTATGTACTCTGGTCTGGACAAAGAGGAACGTTAGAGACTCAAGAGAAATATAGAGCACAGCCTCTGTCAAAAGTGAGTTGCAGTGTATTTGTTTAATAAGCATTGAATAAGTACCAGCACTATGCCAGACACTATTGGAGTCAGAGATGAATACAAGATGGTCCTTATCCTTGTTTATACAAAGGGGAGGGCTGAATGGAAGCTGGCAATATCTAAAAAACACTGGTTTTCTGGTATATGTCCCTGGAGTTGGTGTTAGCAAACCCTACCAGGGTCGGGGGGTAGAAAAGAAGGCTAGATACAGGGGTCTTTGAAATATCCTGATTCCACAGTTGGTCACTCTTAGTCTTCTCTAAGTTTAGAGGGCAAGAGAACAGTAAGTAGATGAAGAGGCTACCTTAAATACCATCGTAATTTAAGTGGATGTGCATACTCATACACATGCTTATCTATATGTCAAATACCCAGTAAGTAGACAGTACTGTGAGGCTGATAATAGTATCAAACATTTACATTTCCTCTTTTAGAGCTCAAAAAAATAACTTGTTTAGTGGTTCATTTTTCCGAAGCTTATAATCTGCCAAAATATCTTTAATTCTATTTTTTCACCTTCACAGCTAAGATATCAACATGGACTAGGGACTCCAGACTTGCGGCAAACCCTTCCCAACCTGAAAAACTTCATGGAGCATGGACTAATGGTCAGGTGGTGAGTACCTTTATCTCTGATAACCAGAAACTGTAATGTGGATAGGATCCTGAAAATCTTTTCTGACTTCCACATTGCTCCACACCTGCCTCTGAGTTTTCTTCTGTAATGAGATATCGGAGGAAAATGAAAGGTGCCATCACACTTGGGGAGATCTAAGCTCCCGTCTGGCTAAGGAGGATGTAGCCCCCTTGGAGGGAGGAGGGGCCAAGGGAATATTGCTTGAACTTTGGGAAGGTGGCTGAGCAAGGAGCCCTGGAGGGCATTGCTGAGACAAACTGGAAGACAGCCAGTATGATTCATGGTAAGGGAGACCCAGAGCCCCTTGGACCTTTCCAAAGAACAGGTGAAGGGCCTGATTATAGAATGAGCATCAGGACCATGGCTGTGAGCATTAAAGGAAGAAAGCAGATAAAGAATAGGTCAGGGGGTCAGGACTTAGTTTGAGACCAGTAGGTACATTCTGAAATGTTGCTTGTATGTGGTGTCAGTGCCTGTTGAACCGTGAGGGCAAGCTGCTGCTGAAAGTGCTCCGTCCGGGTAGACATGGACCTTTTGAAAAGAGAAGGAGAGAGGGGAAGTCTGATACAAAGAAGACATTAGATTCATTCACTTGACCTAAATGGAAAGCTGTTGGCTGTATCCATTTAGTAGTTCTTGAAGTTTGAATTCTTGGGTAGTGGGCAGTAACTTAGAAAATCACGTGCCTGGAAAGCAGGCCTGTAGAGTTAGACAGCTGGGGGCAGCACTGGCTTCTGATTCCAGGTATTTTTCTCATCATGTGCTGTGTGGATTTGAAATTCTACCTCTCTGAAATTTGATTTGCTCTGCTGATGTGCCTTCAGAAAAGTAAAAAAAACTGTGGTTGGTCTTTACTTTGATTTTCAAAACGGCAAGTTCCAGATGTCTGGTCTTAGATAGGACTCCTGTTAAGCAAATACACAACTGTTTAAAGAATTCCACTCAAAACATCAAAATAATTATTAAAGCTTGGTGTTGATATGGACCCGGATGCCTTCAGGAATATGAGAGAGGAATTAAGTTTTAATGTAAAGTAATAAGAAAAATAAAAGTGAGCTAGCAGGTATTTATTTAGCTTGTCTCTGTGTAAAGCTCTGTGATAGGTGCTTTAGAGAGAAACGAGAAGGCTCAAGTCCTGACCCCAAGAGATGTGGTCCAGTTGGAAACAAGGCGCAGAATTCATGAAGAGGTTTTCTAACACAATGGTAAATAACCTAAAATAATGAGAAAATTGGCAGCCTACAACACTAATTAATCACACTAAATGAATCTTGCTCAGTACAGATAGCAGATTGTCCCTGAACCATTTACTGAAGTGTCTGTCTTTTCTCCACTGATGATAATGGCATCTCTTTTGTAAAGCAAGTTCGCTTATCCATAGAGATCCATTTCCAGGCTCCCTGTTCTGTTCTGTTGCTTTATTTGGCTTAGCCATCGATTAGTATGACATTTTTAATTATTGTAAGATGTAATTTCTAAAAGTCTTGTTGAGATTTGAGGATGAAATAAAAATCAAAATGTCCATTTTACTACTGATAAAGCTGCTTGGAAAATGGAGCTTTAGATCTGAAATAAAACGGGCTTGCAAAGATATCACTCAAAATTAAACTTATCCTCATAATCACAATGTAAACTGGAGAGCCACAGGCTTTCCCTACAGAGTCAGGCCCTTAACTACATTGGCAGACAGTGATCAGGTGACTTCTCTGCAGGAGCCCATATAAGGCTGAGCCAAGAATACCCGGTTGCTATTTTGCCCTCTAAATTCACCACTCAGAAAAGTCCCTCCTCCTCTGAGAGAGTAACAGGATGGAGAGAGCCAAGAGTGTTAACTCCTAAGCCATGTTCCTTCATAGGAAGGGAAAAGGAAAATACCTCCAACTTTCTTGATATCTGTTAGGGAAAAGATAACCTCCATATCTGTTAGGGAAATATCTGTTAGGGAAGGCTTTTCTTCAAAACTCTTGGCTTTTCTTGACTTGACTCTTTGAGTGATTTCACAGCTTTATGGCATTGGGTCTTCCTAACTATGAACATGTTATATCGCTTGCTTTTTTAAAACATACCTCTGTGAGGTTTATAATTTTCTACATAAAAGTCTATGCATCTTTTATTAGATATACTTAGTCCTGTTAGCTTACAGTTTTGGTTGCTGTTGTAAATTTTTTTATTATAATAGTTAACATTTTGTGGCTGGTGTACAGGAATAGCACTGATTTTTAGTATTTTGAGAGTGTGTTCTGGCTAACATTAGTTACAATAGTTTGTTTCTATTCTCTTGGATTTTTTGCGTATACAATCATATTTTTAGTGAATAATGGTATTACTTTTTCTTGTCTTACTATGTTTTATTACAGAACAGGAGCAGTGATAGTGGATATCCTTGTCTTCTGACTTAAAAGAGAATGCTTCTAATTTTTCACCATTAAGTATTATATTTATTGTAGATTTGGGTAGATATCCTACAGTAGCAAAAGGAAGAATTTTTCTATTCCCAGCTTACTAAGAGTTGTTTTTTAATCATGAATGTGTGTATTTTGAATTTTACCATGCTTATTCTGAATCTATTGAGGTAACACTACATTTTTCTAATGTTAAACCATCTTTGCCTCCTGGTCATGATGTATTATTTTTTCCTACATTATTGGATTCTCCTTGGCTAATATTTTAGAATGTCTCCATCTGCAAACTGAAATGAGACTGGCCTACAGTTTTTCTTTCACATAAAATCCTTGTCTGATTTTGGTTAGAATTGACCAAACATGATGAGGTTATAAGAGCTTCATAAAATCAATTGAGGATCTTTACTTTGTTTTCTACTCTCCATAACAGTTTATATAAGATAGGAGGAAGTATCTCTATCTTAAAGGTATGGTAGAACCTGGAAAAAACTAGTGTATTTTGTTTGTTGCTGAGGAGAGTGTAGATTTTTAACTACTGATTTAATTTTTGTAATGCTTATAGGTCTGTTTCTGTTCTATTTTTCCAATTCCTCGTTAACTCACTCCAGTCTGATTTTTAGTTCTATGAGTATACTGAAATTCCTTTTATCTAGCTTGGTGCCTACCAAATTCTAAACGTAGACCCAAACTCAAAGGTCACTTTTCATCCTTATCCTGTTCAGTGGCACCTGGCCTTGCTGGCCATTCCTGCCTTCCTGAAACACTCTTCCTTATTGTCTTCCACAGGACTGCCCTCTCCTGGCTTTCCTGCTTCTAGCTTCTCCATGGCCCCATCTTAGGCCCTCTTCCCTTTTTCTCTCTCTACTCTCTTCTTTTTCTCTCCTCCTCCGCCTCCTCTCTACCCTCTTCTTAAGTGTTCTCACCCATACCCATCGTTTTGAAAGCCATATATGCTTATGACTCCCAAAGTTTTGTTTTCTGTGTAAACCTCTCCTGCACACTCTGGATAGCCAGGGGCCTACTTGACTCTGCCACTGGGAGTATTACAAGCATCTCAGCCTCAACACAGCTAAAACCCTGCTTCCACCAGCATAATTCCTGTCAGCTAATGGGATCCTGTCTACCCAGTTGCTCAAACCAGGGAATCATCCTTGATCCCTTTCTTTTCTTCACTCACATCAGAGCTAATCTTATTCATCAGCAAGCCCTGTCATCACTATCTGCAAAATACATATCAATCTGTTCACTTCCCATCTCTGCTATTGCCACTCCAGTCCAAGCCACCACCTTTTCTTACCCAAACAGCTGCACCAGTGCAATTTGTCTCCCTGTCTTGTCCTGCCTCTGTCCACTCTCCATGGTAGCCAGAATGATCTTTTTAAATGTTGGCTAGATCTTAATCACTCTTCAGCTTCAGTGGCAAGACTGAAATCCAAGTTTTCTTCCATAGTCTACTTGGCGTGTGCCTCATCTGATACCACTCCCTTTCCACTCACGTCCTGTCGCTGTACTGGCCTCTGTGTAGTCATGTGAATAAGCTCTTTCCTGTCTGAGTGGTTGCACTCACTCTTCCTCTGTGTAGAATGTGCTCTGTCTCTTCCTTGTTTCCTACCACCATCTTCACCTCATCGCCTCATAGGGAGGGAATAGTTTAAGAAAAGCAGCTTTATGAACACAGCAGCTTTATTGGCAATGAATAGGCACCTTGGCTGGAATGCAAATTCATTTTAAGAATGGAGAGAATCTGGGCTTTGTGGTTCCTTGGCAATCCTTTTTAAGAAAAAGAATACAAAATTACAAATACAAAATTAGAAATGGAAAAGCATTTGGAATGAGAAACAAATCACAACAAATTACTGGAACCTTAGAGATTAGGTCCTTTTCTTCTGAGACGTCTGTAGACAATTTACTCAAATTATTTACAGATAAATGCTTCCTCATTGCAACCTGACTGCCCTTCTACTCCTAAAACACTGTAATTTCCAGCAACTCTCAGTTCTAAGGTACGGAGAAATTAATTGACTTTCCAGGCATAATTGACCCATGAACCTGTAGCCATAAAACTAGAATCTAGGTGTCCTGGCACTGATGCAGCAAACCCATTAAGCTCCAAGCTCATACATTTATAAATGTAGTGCCCCTCTGTGCCAGCTGTGTGCCAAGCACATTAACACTGAGTGAACAGGCATGTGCCACTTTATGGTACTGTAACGTAAAATAGGCTACTAAAGTAGATGCAAAGCACTGCAAAATGAATGCTACATATCAGTTCCAAGTAAAGATCACGGCAGGAAGCCAGGCTGGAAGTCACAGAGCTAAACAAAGCCAGAGCAAGCACTTTGAGTCTCAGAGGAAATCTGAGAATTTCCCAGAGCAGCCGTGGAGTAAGGAGTTACCTCTCAAGCCTGTGCTCCTTAGGGCAAAGGGTAAAAAAACTCAGGTTCCTAAGGGAGGCTCTTACATCTTTCGTAAAGCAAAACACTTCCATTTTCTGTGTGGTTGTTACCATTCACAGATTGGTCCCTGTGGAGGCAGATTGCTGTATGTTCTTTTGGTGTTGAGGATTTCATACTGGCTGAGGATCAGTGCATTCACTGAATTCCTCCTTATGGTAAGCTTCAAAGTTATGTGACAGCTTGTTTTGTTTTATTTTGTAAAGAAAAGCTGTGATAAAAATCCTTTTAATAAAGTAATTCTTTTTCTTGCACATTATAGAATTCTTAGCTAATATGAGAATGATCAATCTGATTAATCCTAAAATGAACCCCCATTTTTTTATGAACGCAGTTGCACGGGGCACAGCTCTCAGTGATTTATGCCAGGTCTTTCCAAAAGGAGTGCCCATTTTTTCATCCTAAAATTATAACCTAGTCGTAACTGCCAAGCAACACAATTTTGAAAAGCAGAATTTCAGCTTAGAATCTGTGCTCTTGAATACTGTGATTAAAAGTCACCAGAATGTCATTTAAACATCCCAGTTTTCTTTTACTATTGCCTACGTAGTGATCTGAGACTCAGATTGACATGCACATGCACCACTCATGTGGGTGCTGAAGAATGTGCACGCAAGCTGCAGCCTAATGGCTACCTGTAAGACGATAAGTTTAGAACTGAGTCGAAGAGATTATGTGCAAGGTTTCTGTGAATGGGCTGTGTGATGGGGCCCCAGCATCCAGGTCCTCAGGCAGTGCCTCGATTTTGTCTCTCCACCACTCTCCCACCCTTTCTCAACTGACCCCCAGGCATAGCACTCTGATTTGTGACCTCTGTTCTTTACTTAGGCAAGTTCCCACTACCCAGAATAGCCTGCCCCTTCCTCTGCCCTATCCAGATGTTGCTCTCACTTCAAGATCCAGCTCATATCTTACCTCATTCATTCACTCACTCAGCACCACAGTGGCGGCTACAGAGATAAGTATGTATTCCCTCAGTAGCTTAGAGTCACTTCTTTGCCGAGTCTTACCCACTAGGCTTTTGAGCAGCTTGGGTCTGGGGACCACGTCTTACTCATCTCTGTGGCCCCAGCCTGGCATTACGGAAGCCAGGGAGGCTAGAGAAGGGAATGAAGAAGCCATCTGAGCTGTTCTACTCATGGAATATGCTCCTTGAGCTTGTGTTCAAGGAGCTTACAGTCTAATTAAGGTGGTGAAATAGGAACAAAACAACATGTACTGAAAAAAGTAAAAAGTACGACATGCTATAAGGGAGAGTTATTTTGAACATTCAGAGGAAGCCCTTTAGTTCCCGGTGTGAGGGGTGTAGACAAACCTTCACTAAGGAGATAACATTTCAGTGGAGAGTGGATCTGGAGCAAAAGAATAATTTGGCCACATGAGGATTGGGGTATAGGACAGAGTAGGTTAAGGAACAGCGGCCCAGTTAGGTGGAAAGACTAGGACTATGAATTTGAATACCAGCACCACCATCTGCCGTCTCTGTGACCTCACACAGGTTTAAGCTGCCTGCCTCAATCCCTTTACCTATAAAATGAAGGTAATAGTGCCTACCTAATAGTGTGGTCATAAGAATTAAATAGGTAAGTACCTAGCATACTGCCTGGCACTTAGTAATACTTAATAAGCGGTAGCTTTTATAATGAATAAATGAATCGTCGTTACTGTCTATATCTTTTTAAAATTAAATGAATCCTTTGCTATAGGTGTTTTTACTTTGACATCTATAGTCATCTTACAGCTAGGTATAGAATATGGCTCTTGTTCATATTTTGGCTCATGCTGTCTTGTACATTAATGGTACAGAAGATTTACCATCTGTCTACCTCTCACTTTCCCCAAGTCCTTTGTAAGACCATTCTGAGGCCTTAGAGATAAGTACCCTAAAATCTGTTTGCCTACAAACTTTTTTTGGTACCTGCCTTCTCAGGTAACTCTCACTCATAGTTAGAAGTTACGAATAATAAAATCTCTTACTTGCAAAACTTTCTATGTTTTTATTTAAGCTTGCAAGAACCTTGTGAGGGTAGCTGGGCAAGAAGAATGACCACTATTTTACAAACCAAAAAACTGAGACTCAGTGTGCCAAGCGCCTTGCCAAGATCACGTGATACTAAGTGATGGAACTGGGACCAGAAACCCAGATTATCTGACTCCTGATCCCATATTCTTTTTACAGTATCACAGTGCCCATTATTGGGTAATGGCCATTCTCTTCCTTCTCTGCCCTTCCCCTGCCCTCCTGTCTCTGTGCCACCTCTATTCTAGTGCCTCCTACCTTCCTCAGGGAAACCCACCAGAGTCAAATCCAGAGCGCTGGAAAGATACACTGCAAAATCAGGCAACAGGCCTGGTGGAAACATTCCTGGTTGTTTATTCTACCTCATTTACCTCCAAGAGGGAGGAAACTAAAAGTAATAAAACTTTGGGAAGAATTTAACAACTTTAAGACTGAAAGAAACAAAAACGATCACGTTTCAACTTCATTGGTTAAGAAACAGGAACACTGAAGAAGGAAGCACGTGGGTCGGGTGAGTAGCCTAAAGCATATTTGCCCATAGTGTTTGTGGAATGCTTCCTGGAATGGCATGCTCTTTTTTTCTGAATAAGAAAAAGGAAGAATAAGAATAAGATGAAAGCAAGATTTCAAAGCCATCTGTCCTGTTTTTTTCATAGGATTTTTTATCCTAAGTTTAATTTTTCCTGATTATAGAGCTTAAACTATGTAACACCTTCATGCAAGATAGTATAACGTAGAGGAAGGAGCACTAGATTTGGGAATCAGAAAATATGGATTCCAGTTTCAGTGCTATGACTTAATTTTCATAAGTTGTTTTTGAGTATCGGTTGTTTTGTTTTGTTTTGTTTTGTTGAGATAGAGTCTCACTCTGTCACTCAGGCTGGAGTGCAGTGGCTCGATCTCAGCTCATTGCAACCCCCGTCTCCCAGGTTCAAGCAATTCTCTTGCCTCAGCCTCCCCAGTAGCTGGGATTATAGGCACGCACCACCACACCCAGCTAATTTTTGTATTTTTAGTAGAGACGGGGTTTCACCATGTTGGCCAGGCTGGTCTCGAACTCCTGACCTCGTGATCTACCCGCCTTGGCCTCCCAAAGTGCTGGGATTACAGGCATGAGCCACTGCGCCCAGCTGAGTATCAGTTCTTTAAATGGAGTTAATACCACCAGTTATTGGGAAACTATTTCCCAAGCTTAGTTTTTGTAGGCCGAATGAGATAATGTTCATCAAAGTGGTTTATAAACTAAAATGAACTGTGCAAAGTATTATTAAGTATTGTTTTTGCATTTGACAATTCATTATCTGTTCTGCGTATAGCATTGTTCGGGAGACAAAGAAAGATTCAAAAGTGTAAGATTTTCCCTGCCGTTGCTTAGTTGACAGTTCTTTAGTTTATAATCTAAATTATTAGATAAGACAAATATTTTGAAGGACATCACTTGCAAGAATATTCCTATACATTGTTCACTCTCGCTGTCATGTGGGACTTACAACCTGAGGCCCATCATTAGTGTGTAGTCTGCTACAATGATAGAGGGCAACGTTGGGCCGACTCATTTTGTTTTAGGGCCAAGCAAGCCATTTTTAAAGAGACAGAATCAATCTCAGTGACCTTAGTAAGGATAGAGCACTGAGAAGTATCCTTGGCTGTTCGACAGCATGCTAGAATATTTCTCCAGAGTACTTGAGTGTTTAATGAACAACACCAGTGTTTAATGTTGGGAGAAGTAACTAGTGGCTTTATGTGAAGCCATCTCATTTTCGTGGTAAAATCTCTAGATAGTCCTTCTGCTGACCTGTTTCTAATGTAGTCTTCCATTCCTTTTGGAAAACAGAATCAAGCTATAGCTTTAAATAAAAGTATTAGAAGAAGAAAATACCTAAGAACTTTGACACATTTTAGGAAAATGTTTTTTCAGTAAACTGAGAATAATGAAAATTTAGAATAAGTGAGCCAATCTACTTCCCTTAAAATCGAGTAATGATATGGTAGTTCTGCTTTTACACCGAACCACTTACTCTTGAAAATGAGGCAGTATCCAGTATTTAAATCTTTACAAAGCCTCACTTTTTAGAAACAGATCTACTCTCTTCCTTTCTGTCCATCATCCTTATGCTGAATTCAGAACTGAAATCTGGCAGATGACCCTCTAGGGAAGTGAAAAACATGTTGTCTAGCTGACGTTGGTTTTTAAATTTAGATCAAATAACATTGTCTTTGAAGTCTCAAGAGTCCTCCTTAAGGTAGCTGTATCAGATAGGCTTGCCTTTGAGAGCATTTCTTGCAGGCCGGCACCCCTAATAAGAAAAGTTAAGCCTAGTCAAAAATAAGTGAAAAAGAAAGTTTTATTGGAGTTATTTTCTCTAAGATAGCTGTTTCAGAAGAACCTTGATGAGTCACCTCCTTGCCTCTAGACAGGAACACACAAGGCATATGGGTATCTGTAGTATTTTAAAAGACCTTAGGGGACCAGGCTTCTTCCATAACTCATTCCAGAGTTTAAACACCCTCACTTCAGGAAATTCTTCCCTATATTTAACTTACAGGCCCCCTCCTGCGGTTAACACCCATTTCCACTTTTTTCTGCCTCCAGTCAGGATGGAGAACAGCTGGCCAACATCCTTTGTGCACTAACCCTCCACTGGCGACAGAAAGGCACTTGGGTATCCTGGCACCGCCTCTCCCCAACTCCAGCAGCCAAGTCTCTGAACCAAATTGAGATCTCTTTTCCCATTGTTTTTACTTGGGTCTTCTTTATTTCTATTTACTCCTTTTGATTATAAAATAGTATGTGCTCAATGAATAAAATTTGGAAGTTGTAGAAATATACAGAAGGGAAACAATAGCCCCATATTTCAGGCACAAAAAAATCACTATTGTATTAGTTTTCCTTGTATTTCTTTTCTAATCCAGATCTTACCATCTGTACCAACACTTTTCAATAGAAATATAATATGAGCCATACATATAAATTTAAATATTCTGGCAGTCACATTTTTAAAAAGCTAAAAATAAACAGGTAAGCTAATTTTAATAATATATTTTATTTAATTCAAATAAAATCTAAGTTATATATCCAAAATATCTTGTAGACATGTAATCAACATTTTAAAGATTACTAATAAATATTTTACATTCTCTTTTTTCCTACTAAGCCTTCTAAATCCAGTTTACACTTACAGCACACCTCAAGTCAGACTAACCACATTTCAAGTTCCAGCAACCAGTTCCTAGTGGTTATGGTGGACAGCACAGTCCTTACAGCTTTTTTGTATAACGTAATTTCTTAAGTATTTTATCAATGCCCTTTAAAACTTCTTAGCATCATTTTTAATGGCTACATGGTATTTCATCATTTAGATTTACTATAACAATATATTGAGGCAGTTCTGTTTTTCTCAACACATTGCCAAAAAGCATCACCTAAATCTTTCCTTTTGCACACAACTAATTAAATTCATTTATACATAAAACAAGTATATTCACTGAATATCTGTGTGCTCTGTACTAAGTTATATTGGAAAGCAGAAGAGTGGGTTTCCAGAAATAAAGACTAGATCCCTCCCATATGCTGTTTACAAGTCTTGGCTCCACAGTTGGACTGCACGCAAATACCGTATTTTATTCTGCCTTAAATGCCCTTCCCTTCATTTCTTGCTCTACCCCGCCCCCAACACACACGTACACTGCCTGGTTAGCTTCCACTTATCCTTCAAGGTGCCAATCAGATATAACCTCCTCTGATGAGTCTTCCCACTGATTACTGATTCCCTTCTTCATTGTAATATACAAAGTGTGTATTGTATTCAAAGCACCATGGTGTTCTGGTTATTGGTTTACTCTCTGTCTTCTCTACTAGAATGGGAACTCTTTAATGATAGGAATCTTATTTTATACATCTCTTTATTTCCAGAGCCTCGAAACTGTCAGGCAATGAAAGTGGATTTCAGTAATGTCTGAAATATGTGTTGAAAATGCAAGTGATCACATTAAGCATCAGTTGGATGGTAAAATAATAAGTACTACCTTCAGAGTTCAAAGAGATCACTTAGATTGGCATGGTTAAAGAAGACAGAATGAAGGAGTTAAAGAAATAAGTTAAAGAATGAATGAGGGCCGGGCACGGTGGCTCACGCCTATAATCCCAGCACTTTGGGAGGCCGAGGTGGGTGGATCACCTGAGGTCAGGAGTTCGAGACCAGCTGACCAACATGGTGAAAACCCGTCTCTATTAATACAAAAAATTAGCCAGGCGTGGTGGCACACACCTGTAATCCAAGCTACTTGAATCGCTTGAACCCAGGAGGTAGAGGTTGCAGTGAGCCGAGACTGTGCCATTGCACTCCAGCCTGGGCAACAAGAGCAAAACTCCGTCTCAAAAAAAGATGAATGAATGAGGCCTGGTGTGGTGGCTCACACCTGTAATCCCAGCACTTTGGGAGGCCAAGGTGGGCGGATCACTTGAGGTCAGGAGTTCAAGACCAGCTTGACCAACATGGCGAAACCCCAACTGTACTAAAAATACAAAAATTAGCCGGACGTGGTAGTGTGTGCCTGTAATCCCAGCTACTCGGGAGGCTGAGGCACAAGAATCACTTGAACATGGGAGGCAGAGGTTGCAGTGACCCAAGATTGCACCACTGCACTCAAGCCTGGGCAAAAAGAGCGAGACTCCATCTCAAAAAAAAAAAAAAAAAGAGGACTTGAATTGGGTTTTAGAAGATGGGCATACTTAAATGAATCGAAGAGGGAATTAGTACAAAAGCCACTGAGATAGGCACACTAAAAAAGCAGTGCTTTTCAGTAGGCATTCATTAGCACTGGGGTCCCCACCCCTCAGCCATGTAGTCCATGTCCTGTTAGGAACCAGGCCTCACAGCGGGAGGTGAGTAGAGGGCGAGCTGGTGTTATCCCTGAGCTCCGCCTCCTGTCAGATCAGCAGCAGCGTTAGATTCTCATAGAAGCGCAAACCCTACTGTGAACTGCTCATGCGGGGGATCTAGGTTGTGTGCTCCTTGTGAGAAGCTAATGCCTGATAATCTGAGATGGAATAGTTTCATCCTGAAACCAGCCCCCTGCCCACGGCCCATGGAAAAATTGTCTTCCATGAAACCGGTCCCTGGTACCAAAAAGGTTGGGGGCCACTGCTTTAGCATATGTGGATAAGTGTCAGTAAATAAGTATCCTTCTGGATCGAATGCACTGTACTAAGTTTCAAGAAGGCTTAGCAATATGGTCTTTGCCCATCAAAAGCTGGTAAGTGTCGGCAACATTAGAAATGAGCACTGGCTGTTTCAGTATGACCTTGGGTGCCAGGCATGGGAGGTGTTTTTTGTTTGTTTGTTTGTTTTGAGACAGTGTCTCGCTCTGTTGCTCAGGCTGGAGTGCAGTGGCGCCATCATAGCTCACTGCAACCTCGAACTCCTGGGCCCAAGTGATTCCCCCCACCTCTGCCTCCCAAAGTGCTGGGACTGCAGGCATGAGCCACCCCGCCCAGCTGTGACCTTTGGGTTTAAGCTCGATTTAGATATAATTCCCTGTGTTTTGTTTTGTTTTGTTTTGTTTTGTTTTAGCCTCTGAATCCATCTGAGGAAATGCCTTGTGTTTTAATTTTAGAATTTAAATATCATTTTATATGATGTTTATTCTATAATTCTTCTCTTAATGGATAGCAATGTATAATAATAGTTAATATCATTATAGCTAATATCAAGTGACTATTACTGCAAACCAGGCACTCTTCCAAAGCACTTTGAACATAGTATTCAGTTAACTCATTTAATCCTCACACAGCCCTGTGAATTAGAACCTACTAACCTCTCCCATCTTAGAAATAAGGAAACTGAGGAACTGAGGGGTTAAATAACTTAGTGTGACACAGCCATCAAGTGGAAGAGCTAAGATTTGAGCCCAGGCAGAGCAGTTTTAGAAGTCCTGCTTTAACCATTACATGGACAACCTCTCCTATAACTATGTTAAGAATAAAGTATTTTACACAAGGGATCATTTAGCATCTGGTGATTTCAGAAGAGGAATCTTGTTATTACAGCCTTCTCCTGGTTTTCTTCATTCCTCTCTGAATGCTCCTTCTTATCTCATTTGGAGTCTCCTCTTCCTCTACCTCATCACGAAAAGCTGGAGCTCCTAAAGGCTCAGTCCTAGGCCCTTTTTTCTCTCACTTTATTCTAAGTGGAGATAAGTTCCTATATCAGAAATTGCCTCCTGTACATTTTCACAGCACATTCTAAGTGCCCATGCGTTTTTCTACCAGTCTTCCATCCCAGTCACGATAAGCTCTTTGCTTTCTGCAAATGAAACCACGTTTCATTCTTTTACACTAGCCAGGAAGCCAGGCAAAAACCTTGGTTCCTCCTTTTCTTCCTCACCCTTATATCCAACTCTGGCAACTCCTGCCAATTTCTCCTGCTATTTCTATTTGTCTATGTCTGTACATTTCCTTTCTGATCCACGCCTCCATTACCTTTCACCTGTACTACTGCACAGCCTGCAGTCTCCCACCATTCACTCTGGGCCCCTCCATTCTGCTCTCCTACTGCAGCCAGAGTGCACTTTCCAAAGTATAAATGTCTCTCTCTCTCTCTCTTTCCACCTCTGACACACACACACTCACTCTCACACTCTGTCTCGCTCTCTCTCTCTCCTTTGCCTGAAAGTTCTAAACATGGCTTGTGGCTTCTGCATGGTCCAGACTTTGTTTTCCTCCTCAGTTTTATCTTCTACCATAGAACTCTTCACTCATTGACCTTTTGGGTCCTCAAACATTGTTATCTTTCTTGACAAAAGGTCTTAGCAAATGCTGTTCCTGCTACCTGGAAGATACTTTCCCCACCAACCCATTCTTTACCTGGTAAAGAACTCTACTAGCCCGTCTAATCTTGGCCTTTTCTGTCTGGGTCAGATCTCTGCTACAAGCTCTTTGAGCCCGTGTCCTCTACTGCATAGCATGGGTCAGAGGTGGTTGTTTGACATTGATGTATGTGATTCTGTGATACTTGTCTGTCCTCTCTCACTAGACAATAAATTCCATGAAAACATGAACCATGGCTTTTTTCCAATTATTATAGCCCCAGAGTCTAGTGCAGCGCCTAGTGTATAGTAGATACTCAATATGTATTTGAATAAGGGGGTAAATCAATTAATTTGTTGTATACTCTGCCTCCTTTAGGAGTATAGGGGACTACAAAAGATAAGGTTACCAAGATGTCATCTCTAGAGTCCCAGTCTCTTACTAAACAGTAATTAAATGGCGGTAAATTGTAACTCAAGCACTTCTGCCCAAGGCCTCCAGCATCTCTGAAAATGGTGGCAGAGCTATCCATTTTTCTTTTAAAATAACAAACAACTAAACCCTCACAGTTTGGTTCATGTGAGAGTTTATTAGAGAGCTGATGGTAGGTCAGTGTTAGGAGTATCTTTCAAAGACTTCATCTCACAGATTCTGTCATTGGCCCTGGGAGTCTAACGCATCCTTTAGCTCCCTTCCAAGTCTAGTTTTTAAACTCTGAAAGCATTCTCTGACCAGGGTTTTAATTTCCCTATCGAGTTCCTTCTGGGGGCTGGGTTCTGTGAGATTGTTGTTCCTCTGGTTTCCCTGGCAAAGGTAGAGGGTTTTTTTTTCATTTTTTTCCCTGGTTTTCAGCATAAACGATTTATTATTCCCAAGTCTCAAGTGTTGTCCAGATACTCCTAGGGGTCCCCAGGTATCATTCCTGGCATCTCTTTCCTGTTCTTTCCATGTTCTCGTGTAGGATGTTACTTAAGCGCTATATAAATGACATCAAGATGGGCTATGTCTGTTTCTACAGACCATTTTACAGTCCTCATAATGTTGGTTGCCTGACTGTGATTTTACTACATTAATTTGTATGATGATTTCTTAAAGTGAAAGCTGATGAGTGAAGTGGTTGACTTGACCCCTCCCAGGACCTCTGTTTGTCTCCCTGGAGGATCACTGTGTATTCCCTGATCCCGTGGAGCTCAGCCTGAGCTGGCCTCCAGATGGGCTCTCGGCAATAGGCACCCCCTCGTCCTCTGTCCACTGGCCCAAGCTGGGCCATGGAGGCCTGATGGCCAAGACCTCACATCACAAAGCCTAGTGAACTGGATTTCTTCAGCTTGCTTATCTTGTCTTTTGCCTGTGGAACTTTCTCTTTCACCAATTCATCTTTCCATCACTACTCAGTTTAAATAAAATCCAAAGGCTGCCTTGTTCAGTTATACCTTTTTATACTCTGTTTTTATTTAGACAGACTTTGGTAGGGAACCTTCCAAGCGAAGCCCCGGGGGAAAAGTGACCATTGGCACAGATTTCAGCCTGTGCTTTTGGCCCAATATTGTTTCTATTTTTATTTTGTTTCGTGTTTTTGTTAACATCCAGGGCAAAGATTAAGTACTTACACTTATCTGGTAATGGTGAGAGGCCTTTGGATTGCTTGCCTGTGGTCTGGAGAATGCATGCTTAAAACTATTAACCCCCAGCTACCTCCTGGGAGATAAGATCTAGCTGTTAAATTTGGCTTTCCCTGAAGGAGGTTCTGAGCTCCTACTTGATCTGAGAGAGGGAAAGAAGAAGGATAAATCCCAACCTTTGCTGAATTTTGAAAAAAGGATAGTAGCTTAATTTACGAAGGTTGTTTTTTTGAAAAAAGTAACTTTATGTCATAATTTCTTAGCTGCCAAAAGACGTAATTCTACCTCAGCTTTGCGTTGGCAACCTGCTTTTGGCACTCTGTGCAAGCCTGTCGTTGCTCTGCATTATTTAAGCAGTAATCTTTAAGAAGGTGAGAAACTATTATTGCTTTTTAACACAGTTGACATGATATTGGCGCAGAGTAGTACCTAGAGCTTCAAACATTTCTAGTGGCCGTAAACCAACTTAAACACCTCCATGTAGAGGTCTCACTGCCATGAGGTCATAGATTGCTACAAGGGGGGAGAAAGAAGAAGATCAAATGTTGTTTAAAAGTTTTTTTTTCTTTTTAAATATTCTTATTCCACTGAGTTGTAGCTGTAGATTTTGGCCGGGAGCCAGACAATCAAGATTTAGTATTTTGACCAGCTGTGATCTAGTAATGTCCCTCAGAGGAAACATTTTGTAGGGAGGGAAAGACACATATTTGAGACTGTGAGTTGTACTCTGTCCTCATACCTTACAGTGTGGGACCTGGTTGTAGACAGATAAAACAAGTACAAGTGAATCTGAAAGAGAATTAGGAAAAAAAAAGTGTTTCAAATTGTTAAAGCCTCACCCCAGCTTCAAGAACTCTCTTGATGTGGTAAATCTTTACATGCTTTCTTTATTTCATTTTTCCCATAAGTTTCCACATTTACATCAGTTCGTGGCAGAATTTATTTCTGCTCATAGCTGATGCTTAGAATGCCTAACAGTATAATAAGTCTTAGAAAGTCAAAAGAGCAACACAAACTTAATGTAGGCAGGAAGAGAGGAGAAGGAAAATATACCAATCCACTTAACCTAAAAATTATTCTCATTCTCACCCCATCCTCAAATAGAAGTAGAGATCAAATGTAGATGTTTTGGTGACAAGAAAAAACTTAAGATCCTAGGGACGGGGAGAGAGAAGGAAATTAACAATTAGGTAGACCGGCTTGGTTAAATCACATCTTTCTACCTAGTGGCTTCATGACCTTGGTCAAGTTACCTAACCTCTGTGCTTCAGTTTCTTCATCTGTAAAATGAGGATGATGTTCGTAATACTTCATAGAGATGTCATAAGGATTAAATGAGACCATGTATAAAGCTGTTAACAGAGTGCTTAATCCATAGCACTTTATAAATTTTAGTTGCCGTTTTATTATTATTAATAATTTATTGGGTACTTATTCATTGTACTAGGAATTTTACTTGTATATCTCATTTAATCCTTACTGCAGTAACTATTGGTAGCTATAACCATTTTACAGAAGAGGAAACCTAGGTTGGGAGCAGTGAAGTGCATCATCAGTGTCTCGTGTTTCCTAACAATGGAGCTACATGTGGAGCTCTGGAATATTACCTATGGGAGATGTGGAAATGGGAATCACATTTTGGACTGGTGCTTTCTTAACTTGTTTTCTCTTTCCCAATCTCTTTTCTGTAAAAGGAGGCTATAGCTTCAGGCAGTAAAAGCAAGAGGAAGAGCAGAGGGAAATGATGGGGCAAGGATGGTGGAGTAGAGGAAACTGGGCTCTACCAGTTCCTGGGTTGGCTTCATGGCAAGGTATTTGTATGGCAAGATATTTATATAATGATTATAAAAGTGCTGAATATGGTCTTCTTCATTTTGGTCAGAGAAATAGAGAATTTCTTCCTCTTAAAAAAATTATCTCTTCCTGAAGCTAAATTCAGGCAGAACAAGGATGCATCAGGGGTTTGGGGACAATTGGAATGTACCTCAAAGGATTCTGGGAAGTTCTTCTAGTCCCTAAGCAGTAGGTAGGTCATGAAAACAGGAATTTTGAGCATTTTGACTTTATTCAAAGCTTTCCCCACCTCATGTCCCCAAGAAAAAAAGAAAAAAACCTAAGATTGTGTTTCACATTGAACAGATTAAATCTGTTGATTGATTTGGGTCTTTTTCTCCAAATCTCTTTTATACGTTTTTTTTCTTTTTTTCTTTTCTTTTTTTTTTTTTTTTTTTTTTTGAGATGGAGTCTCACTCTGTTGCCCAGGCTGGAGTGCAGTACTGCAATCTCGGTTCACTGCAACCTCCACCTCCTGGGTTCAAGAGATTCTCCTGCTCTCCTGCCTCAGCCTCCCATGCAGCTGGGATTACAGGTGCCCACCACTACGCCAGGCTAATTTTTGTATTTTTAGTAGAGATGGGGTTTTGCCACATTGGTCAGGCTGATCTCGAACTCCTGACCTCAGATGATCCACCCACCTTGGCCTCCCAAAGTGCTGGGATTACAGGCATAAGTCACTACGCCCGGCCCTTTTTTTTTTTTTTTTTTTTGGTGGTGGAGGGGGGGGTCTTACCTTCATCCAAGCTGGAATGCAGTAGCATGATCATAGCTCACTGCAAGCTCAACCTCCGGGGCTCAAGTGATTCTCCCACCTCAGCCTCCCAAAGTGCTGGGACTACAGACATAAGCCACCACGCCCAGCACTGTACTTCTTTATTTCCTTCTTGTAGCTAGCTCCCTGATGTACAGAAGTGGAGGTGTGGGAAGGTAGGTGGCAGGAGTTTTGTTTGTTCCTGCTTGAAACAGTATGCTGTATAAGAGAAACAGTAAAGGGAAGGAGATCTAGATTCCAGTCCTTCTTCTACCTATTACCCTGTGTTCCTGTGCAAGACATGAATATGTCTGGGTCTCAGTTGCGCCTTCTGTAAAATGAGAATAATACTTGGAATTTGAAGCCTACTGAAATGAATCATAATGACAGCAACCACAATTACAACTACTACTGACACTAGTGTCTATGCCAGGCATCCTGCCAACGATTTTAACCACATTATTTTATTTATTACTTACTGTAGTCGATCTGTTTTATAAATAGTCATTAAATATGCCAACAGTCATATAACTCAGGGGTGCCCAACCCCCGGGCTACAGACTTTTACCCGTCTGTGGCCTGTTAAGAACCAGGCTGCACAGCAGGAGGCGATGGGGGGTGAGCGAGCATTACCCCCTGAGCTCCGCCTCCCATCAGATCAGCCATGGTATTAGACTCTCATAGGAGCATGAATCCTGTTGTGAATTGTACATGTGAGGGATCTAGGTTGTGTGCTCCTTATGAGAATCTAACTAACGCCTGATGATCTGAGGTGGAAGTTTCATATCCCCGCCCCCAAATCCATAAGAAAATTGTCTTCCACAAAACGAGTACCTGGTGCCAAAAAGATTGAGGACCACTGATATAACTAATAAACGAATGTGACCTTAAGTTGTAACTCCATATAGGTGGGATCATAGTGGCAGAGCTAAGAGTAGAATCCAGGTCTTTGAACAGTCCTTCATGTCGCCACTGTCTCTAGAGCTGAAGAGATAAGAAAAGATAGTTGATTGCAATATATAAGGACTCACAGAATGAGAAACAAATTAATCATCTTAATTTAGAGAGCTCAGAGAAAACTTGATCCGAGGAAGCCAAACTGAAGCTAGACTGTCCTTGACATCTAAACTCCAGGCCACTTGGCTTCTCCCTCATCGTGCCATTGTTTGTGACCCCAGGAAATACTTTTTTACTTATGGCAAAAGGTTTATTAAGTAATTAACAGTCCCTGGTGTGGTTCAGTTATTCAACAAGCTACACTGTGTTTCACTAAACCATAGCCTAGTAAATTTGCAATTATGATATCTTTGGGTTGTTGTTTTTTAATAAATTCCTTTTAATAGCAGCATTAAACCCCAGATGTCATGTTTCCAGTTTGGAGCTAAGCCCAGCTGGAAGAGACAGCCACTTATGGGAACTGGCTGGTGAGGAGAATGTGTGCAGTGAACTGGTAGACTCGGTCCAGTTGCTTGAACCTCAGGCTCTGCACCCGCAATTCTAGTGCCTCCGAACACACGGGGCCCCTTGGTGGGAGCAGAGAATAAAGAAAAGCTACTGTGTTTCCTAATATGTCCACTCCTCCCAAAACACACACATTTTTGCTTTTGGTTGTCTAAGGGTAGAGGCTCCCTGTAAGTTTTTCATCACAATATAAATAATGTACTAATTGCATATGATGAGTAGATTGTCAACAGCCTTTAAAAATTGGTCATATAATTAGTAAATCTGTGAGTTTCAACCTGTTCATCTAGATGAAATAGTCATGAAGCCAGACTGTAATCAGAGAATCTTGAAACCTCCTGAATATTCTGTTTTGAACTATTATTTGCCTTTTTAATTCCTACCTTTCTCTCTTTAGGCAAGAGTAGAGATAAAAATACTGTTTTATTTCCTTACCTTATACTAAAATATGAATGAAGGGTCTTTCTGAAAACCTGCCATTAAATATAAAATCAAAATTATTTTATTAAAAATCTATGCATTATATTTTTATACGAGATGCTCACAGCAGTTTGTTTTTTAATAGTAAAGGTTCAGAAACATCCTAAATCTACAAAAGTAAGGGAATAATTAAGTAAATTATGATAGTCCATTCAGTGAAGCAGCCATTTAGAATTCTGCTTACCAGGAGGTTTTAATAGCATCCAACAGCAGGATGTAGCATTCTGTATATACCAGAAACACAGCTTTAGTATTTCTTTCTTGTTTCCTTTTTTTTTTTTTTTTTTTTTTGAGACAGGGTCTTGCTGTGTTGCCCAGGCTAAAGTGCAGTGGCGTGATCACAGCTCACTGCAACCCAGGCTCACGCAGTCCTCCCACCTCAGCCCACAGTTGCTGGGACTACAGGCGCTCACCACCATACCCAGCTAATTTTTTAATTTTTTGTAGAGACAGGGTCTCCCTATGTGGCCCAGGCTGGTCCCAAACTCCTGGGTTCAAGCAGTCCTCCCACCTTGGCCTCCCAAAGTGCTGGGATCACAGGTGTGAGCCGCCACACCTGGCCCATAGGGTTTCTTTAAAAATTAAACACACATATTTAAAATCAAAGTCTGAAAGGAAAATACCCAAAATTAATAGCAGTTATTTGATGGGTAATAGACTTGTGAGTTTTTTTTTTAATATAGTTAACATATTTTTAGTTTTCTGTAAAACTATTGTAATAATTAAAAATACATGTGTGTTTAATGTTATCATTTGATACTTCAACTGTTTGGAGCTTGGCTATCTTAAAAATCTGGAATGTAGCTGGGATCCTGGAAGTAATAAAAAAATCAATTCTCAACAGCTAAAACTAATGTTACCAAACTCATATAATAAATACAGCATATTATGCCCAGGACAGCTCCTGGCCTGCCACGCAAATCCTGTTTACTCGTACTTTGCACACAATTTTCAGGACATCTGCTTTACAAGAACACAGCAAACTAAGAAAAGGGTATAGTAGCCACTGCGGGCAGGGGCACTGACTCAACCACCCCCAGCACCAGAGGGGACTCAAAGAACCCGTGCCAGACTTACCTCCAGACCTGCGTCCTACAGAACAGATGCCATTGAACATCCTGTAGTCCCCTTATTGTGTCATCGCTCAGTAATGTTCATATCAGTGGCCCAGAGGCATCGAGAAAATGCCTTTTCTTGTTCAACTTTTTTAAGATGGTAAGAAAAGCTGTAATAAAAATTTTTGAAAGGTTTAATCTCATAGAACTAAAAATGGAGGGAAAAAATGTAGTGATAAAAAGGTAAACCTTAGATATGTAGACTTCTTTATTATCTCTCCAAAAATAACTAATTTACTTACCATTCTTAAGAGAGAACATTTTGGCTGGGACCTGTGGCTCTCACCTGTAATCCCAATATTTTGGGATGCCAAGGCAAGAGGATCACTTGAGCCCAGGAGTTTGAGACCAGTGTGTGCAAGATGATGAGATCCTGTCTCTAAAAAAAAATAAAAAATAAAAAACATGAGCCGGGCATGGTGGCACACACCTGTAGTCCCAGCTACTTGGGAGACTGAGGTGGGAGGATCCCTTAAGGCCAGGAGTTGAGGCTGCAGTGAGCTGTGATCACACCAGTATACTCTAGCCTGAGCAACAGAGTGAGACTTTGTCTCTAAAAAAAATTTTTTTTTAATTAAAAAATAAAAAGAGAGAGAACCTTTTACTGGTACTTGGATTTTCCAGTTTGAATCTGATACTACCATTACCTGAGTTTTCATACAAATCCAAGGGAACTGGAGAAGAATGTCACAAAATCAGTATGTTAGAAAATACCAAAGTTCCCACCTCTCAAAGCCTTGGAGTCTATCCATGAAAAGAGGAATAACATACCATCTTAGAGTTTGTGGGCAAATGAGAAGGCATTTAGCTTGATGTGTACTATGTCTTTGGCACTTAGCAAATGTTACTTGAATTTGAATGTCATGTTCTCATGTAGGACACAATAGATAGGATGGGCTCTGGAGTCAGACAGAATCTAGTTCAGATGTGGTTCTTCAGTCTTGAACAAACCACATGACCCACCACCTGCCTGTCTTCCTCACAGGACACTCGAGGGCTCTGTGTGGGGAGCGCGTCTTCCACGGGGCTCAGAACATTGTTGACAGTCGGGAAAATGGTCATTCCCTTCACATTGTAGTTGGCGAGGTGGGGCAGTGGGGGTTGTCACACCTCATTACTTTTCTGTTGTACAAAGTTGAGAACTTTTAGAGCGTCTCAAAATCAATGAGGGCTACAAACACCCCGTTCCTCTTGTGCGGCAAGCACTGCTGGGTGTGCCCCAGGCCTGTTTCTCATGCCCTGCCTTTTATCAGCCCGCTGGGAGCCCCACAGAGCAGCAGAGCAGGATGCCTGGGGTGGGGGTAGGGGTGGGAGGATGGCAGCACAGGGTCGCAGCATGAGGGGTTAAGCACCTGGCTCTAGCCACACACCAACAAGTCACCTTCAGTGTTCCAGGCTGTTTCACCTGGTGCTTCCACCCCTCGTGGGCTGGGCTGGCAAATGAAAGCTTGGCTTGTCTGTACAGAATAGACTGTCTGTAGACTGGCTGAGGTGGTGCTGATGTTCTCTTTTGGTTTGAGTACCTAGTCAGCCTGCAAGATCATTTAAAGAGAGACACTGTTAGCAAATGGTAGAGTAAAAACAACAAGGTTTGCAGAAATGTGTAGCTTATCCAATTATTGTGAGTTTTGGCAACATATTAACTATAAACCTAGATCGAGGCCAGCAGATTTTGCTCTGTTTTGTTTTGTTTTTCTTGAGAACTAAAAACTGTAATTTACTAGTCTACTTGCCTAGTTCTATATGCGCCCCAGTGACCACCCCTAATTATGAAATCTCTCCTGGCACCAGTACTCACAGCCAGGCAGAGAAGTCTGACGGACCCAAGAATTAGAAGCCGTGTGGTTGCCCCTTCCCAAGAATAACCCTTGCTTGGGTGTCTGAGACTGCAGGTATAATCCTGCATCAGAAACAGTCTGAGAGGAGAGAGAGCAGGGAGCTGGGGCCAGGGCTTGTGGCTGTCAAGTGGAAGAAACCCCCCAGATCTCTTTTCTTTTCTAGGGCACTTCTTGCTATTGTAATTTGAAAATGTATTATTTGAATAATGAGGGATGTCTTTCTCCTGCAGGACTGGTAGCTCCTTGGAGGAAGGGCCTACTCGTCTTGCATCTGTCTCCCTACCCCAAGGCCAGGCACATATGGGAACTATTTGTTGGGTGTGTGTAGTTTCAAGTTCTGCCTCTACCCCGCCTAGTGGTTGCCCTTCTGCAAGCCACTTAACCCTCTATGCGTGTTTCCTCATCTGAAGCACACAAGTCAAATGATCTGTGTGTGCCTCCCTCTGCCTCTGGACCCAATCCGTTCATATGGTTGTATTGAAGCTAGTTTCATCCACATACAAGAATGTCTAGAGCTAGCATAGTGTATAACATAGCCATCATTTCCAGGATGTAGATACTCTATTTCCATTAACTGATTATTATTTATTATTTTAGACTTTACCCTGCTTTCTCTATACGGTTTTTGTAAAGACTAAGTGAAATGATGTATAAGAAATTACTTCAGAAATTATAAAGTTTGTATAACTGAACAATGATTATTATTGCTGGCCCAAACATACCCTCCTGAGAAGAAACTCAGACCCAAAAGACAGCACTGCAGACCAAGTATTGTAAAACATATGTGTGGCTAGCCCCATCAAAGAATGTATTTCCCAAGTTAGTTTTTCATTTTAAAAAAAAAAAAGGAACCCCTCAAAAAATTTTTTTTAATTTTTAAAATGTAACCTTGACTCACTCTCTCTCTCTCTCTCTCTCTCTCTCTCTTTCTCTCTCTCTCTCTCTGCCAGTTCTCTAATGCAAGGTGGTTAGCATTTGGGTGTTGGCAAGGTTGTTAGTCATGAAGTCCTCGTCACTGCCTCACTGAGCATGGGCAAATCATGTAACTTCTCTGCCAGATGAGGATGCCTGCTTTTCTAAGCTAAAATAAGAATTGAATTGAATTCTAAAAACAAGAATAAGATTATGGGATAGCCCTTCAGAAATATGAAGTTAGTTACATCCTTCACATGTTTTTCTTGCTAGATCCAGCCTGTCCAGTTACTTCACCTCTTCCCCATAGGACAGGGTTTCTGTTCCCTGCCCTGCCTTGGGCCCTCTTCTCTAAATATATTGCAGTGTGTCTGTATCCTGCTGGAAGGAAGCTCCCAAAGTTGGACCCCCCACATACCTCATGTTGTTTTTTGCGTTGAGACACTGCAATAACTATTGTCTAAGATTGATTCTTATCTATTTTTATTAGCTCAGACCTAAGTATGCTGTTTCCTGTCTCTGGATCCAGAAGGCTTACACCGAGTTCTGAAGTCGAAAGTAACTTCTTGTTTTTGTTTCTCTTCTAGCGACAGACATCACACCTCCAGTGCAATCCCTGTTCCTAAGAGACAAAGCTCCATATTTGGGGGTGCAGATGTAGGCTTCTCTGGGGGGATCCCTTCACCAGACAAAGGACATCGAAAACGGGCCAGCTCTGAGAATGAGAGACTTCAGTACAAAACCCCTCCTCCCAGTTACAACTCAGCATTAGCCCAGCCTGTGACCACCGTCCCCTCCGTGGGAGAGACCGAGAGAAAGACAACATCTCTATCCTCCTCCTTGGATACCTCCTTGGACTTCTCCAAAGAAAACAAGAAAAAAGGAGAGGATCTAGTTGGCAGCTTAAACGGAGGCCATGCGAATGTGCACCCTAGCCGAGAACAAGGAGAAGCCCTCTCCGGGCACCGGGCCACAGTCAATGGCACTCTCCTACCCAGCGAGCAGGCCGGGCCCGCCAGTGTCCAGCTTCCAGGAGAGTTCCACCCAGTCTCAGAAGCTGAGCTCTGCTGTACTGTGGAGCAAGCAGAAGAAATCATCGGGCTGGAAGCCACAGGTTTCACCTCAGGCGATCAGCTAGAAGCATTTAACTGCATCCCAGTGGACAGTGCCGTGGCAGTAGAGTGTGACGAACAAGTTCTGGGAGAATTTGAAGAGTTCTCCCGAAGGATCTATGCACTGAATGAAAATGTATCCAGCTTCCGCCGGCCGCGCAGGAGTTCCGATAAGTGAAGTGAGCAGGTCAACAGTAGGACTGAGGCAGAAGCTCTGCCTAAAATGAAGTGAAAGCTGCACTTAACCCTTTGTAATAATGATGACACAAAATGAATATTAATGGAGGATATTCCTCGGAAAAACAGACTTTGGGAATGAAGGAGGGACTCAGGATCATTGTTACCAGTGGGCCAAAGTTAGATTTTGCTTTCAAGATTTGCTTTTCAGGCCTGATGATTTTAAAGCAAAAATCACCCTCTAGTTGAAAGAGCTTACAGCTCAAGTCACCTTTTAGCTGTTTGTCTGCTTTTTATTTACCCTTCTATGTTATCCTCAGAGGGAAGATGATAATATATAAATAATATAATGAACTCACCCTTAGTTTCTCATAAGCATTTGCCCTCACCATGGTTTATAAAACTTTGGGAAAACGGAATATTCAGAAATAGGTTTCCACCATGTACTGAAAGGTCTGTGGCCATCTGTGAGGTAGATGAAGAAGCAGCATAGTGGTCTCCTTACACCCAGGCCTGTCTGTCCCTCTTCCTGCCCCTGGGTACCACAGTCCACCTTTAGACCCTACTGTCACCCCATCTTCTCTGTGGATGGGCCATGTGTCCTGAAAACAGGACATCAGATTCACTGGTTCTGTAACCCAGTAGCTGTGACGTTCCGTCTCTTCTAACCAGCCATGGCCTTCCCCCTCCTCTGCCATACCCTTAATATGGCCCTCAGATTAGATGAAAAACTTGCTTCTGGTGGATCCCAAGGGACCCTCAAGGACCTCAAGGTTACAGCAGTCAGATGCCATCTCATCCCCTGTGGGGGCCAAAGTTTTTATGTGGGCAGATGCTGTGGTCAGGAACTAGGCATGCTTTCTGGCAATGCACTCACCAGACAAAAATCCCTTGATGTAAATCCCATGTTAATTTATTAAATTTCAGTCAGAAGGTCGGCATTTATATGACAGAATGTATGTAGAGAGTCAGGGTGTCTGGTAGGCAAACTGCAAGGCAGTTCAGATAGTTGGATTAAGAGGCTAGACGAGACATAGAATACTATTGGTATGTGTGCAATTTCATGAATATTAAGTTATGTTTCGAAGTCCAGTTGTCATTCCTGCATTCAGATTTCATTTGCTGTTGCTTTATACGTTATGTACCCAAGGACATTGCCTCAGGGTTGCAAACTCTTTAAAGGAAAATTTATCCATATATCCATGTATTATATAGAAGAATAAAAATTGAGTTTACTTCACCCGACCTGATTTTTTTTTCCCAGCTTGGAAATTCCTCTTGAACCTACATCTCCATATGTCACATCATGACAGGACTAGCCTGAGCAAAAGCCATGTCTATCTAAGCGGAGGCTGTTGACTTCATTCAGTTTACATATTGTATATAGCAACACAAACACTTGACAGGTATATACTCCAGTCGCCGCATTTGTCCTGCATAACAGCTTCACTCACAGGCCTCATTGTCACTTTATATTGTGTCCAGGCATTCCTGGGCTCAAGTTTAATGTATAGCTACATTGTTGTTTTCCATGTAGAGAACTCACAGGATGACTACATCACAAATAAACCCAACTCTAAGGCAGTTGAAAGCTTTAACTGGATCTGCAGAAGCCCATCTTCCTCCACATGAAGAGGTGGGGCTCCTTCACCTAGAGCAGGAGCTTCTCTGCAGTGTACTGTCTGTCGCTCATTTTAGAGTCAGTGCGGGTGGAGACAGCATCGTGGATATGCACGTGCTGCGGGGCCCTCCAGGGAAGTAACATTTACCAAAAAAAAAAAAGGTTCTGAAGGGCAGTGTTAGGATTACAGAATGGAAGGTCAACCCCGTGGGACTTATGATTGCCCCAGATGTGGGATAGACTTAAATATCACACCAAACTCAAAGTAGGTACACTGGGTTGCAGTGCATCCAGCCTGGCCCTGGCACCACCAAGGAGCAGGACTCCTCATGATTACAGTGTCCATCTCAGGCCCACACAACCATGAGAGCCTGGACTCTGGGGTCCACCCGTCAGTGCCCCCCACCGCTGTGCAGACTCCCTGGTTGATTCTGGGCTTATGGCTTTTCACCGCATGGCGGGGAGCCCTGCTCTTGAATGTCATCGGGCTGCTCAGAGCTGATTGCTAGGTGCCTACCCATTTGCCTCAACCCATACAGCTGATTGCTAGGTGCCTACCCATTTGCCTCAACCCATACAGCCCGGTGGTGATGCCTCAAAACACCACTTAGGTTTCGGTTCGTTTAGTTGGAGTTTGGGGTTTTCATTTGAACTTGTTTGATGTCTGCAGTTTCTGCCATGACCTGGGTAGAACCTATGGGATTACCCATCTCCTGGAATAACTGTTCGACGTTTTCCAAAGTTGTAGAGTTAGTTTGGCCTCTGTTTAAAGTGGCTGGGGCCAAAATATGGGATGAATTATTATCTCCTACTAACCTTTTAAATTAGTTTTGTAAATCACTAAGAAAATTAAGTTTGCTTGGAAGATATAAGTTGAATTGGAAACTCATTACTGTCTATCTCTGAACTGCTAAGAACCCTTTCAGTTTTCATACAGCTGAGACACTTTTAGACAGCGGGCAAATGTTATCAAATGAATATTTGATTGTGTTTTTTCTGTTCACTTCCCCTTAACCACTTTAGAAATTCCAGATATTTTTTTTCTTCTCAGAATATTAGTTTTGGAAGATTGTGCCCAGCTATATATTTTTTTAGCAGTTCTAATGGTGCCCATTTATCCTGACCTAACCAGTTATTTAAATAATTTTTTAAACCACCACGAATAATAAATGGCATGTGAAACTGATCTGTTGGTAACTGGAAGAAAACTCAGCATCTGTATTTATACAATAAAATTGATTAGTATTTATTTTGAGAGTTAAAAGTGTATATTATTTCCCTGCTATGTTTGAGTCCTGTCTTCATTGTTTTGAATTTCATATTGAAGCTAGGTTAACCACGAAAACCTTGTTCTTAAAGAGTCAGCCAGCATTTATCGAGCACACTTGCTCTCACATGCTCACACACACTCACTCTCTCTCTGCACATGTGTGTAAGGGACTGGGCTAAACAAGGTTAATAAAGAGATGAGTAAACCTTGACCTCTGCCACATTCTCTAGTGGGGCTCACAGGTATGTTAGCTATTAATGATAATTCAGTGTGCTAAATTCTGTGATGGAGAGATGTATGGCCATTCTATGGAATGCAGACGAAGCTATTAATTGTCACTCAAGGGTCAGGAAAGATTCATGGAAGTAATGCAGATTAAAGATATGTAAGATTTCACTTTGTGAAACAGCATGGGCACAGGCCCAGAGGCAAGGCCTTGGGTGTGAGGTTGGAAAACAGCAGGGAGTGTGCTGTGCTTGGGGCCTGAATGGGTGTGAAGAAGGGCAAAAGGGGAAACTGAGTTATAGGCCAATTGGAAGAACTTAAGGTGCCAAATAGATTTGGATGAATCCGGTAGGCAACTGGTAGGTACCCTTTCCAGACTTGAAGCAAAAGAGTAACTTGGTTAGATCTGACTTACGACTTGCAGCTAGTTTCAGGCTAGACTCCAGTGATGCTTGCTTGAGTCTATTTAATCATCTTTCCTTTCTGTTTGGAAAAAAAAAATCTGTATCTGAAAAAGAGATGCATCCCTCTGTCCCTAGTATTTTCAGAGAATGATATGGTTTGGATGTTTGTCTCCTCCAAATCTCGTTGAAATGTGATTCCCCGTGTTGGAGGTGGGGCCTGGTGGGATGTGATTGGATCATGGGGGCAGACCCTTCATGAATGGCTTAGCACCATCCGTTTGATGATAAGTGAGTTCTCAGTTCACCCAGGATCTTGTTGCTTAACAGAGTCTGGGATCTCCCTCGAGACCATCCTGGCTAACACAGTGAAACCCCATCTATACTAAAAATACAAAAAATTAGCCAGGCATGGTGGCAGGCGCCTGTAGTCCCAGCTATTCAGGAGGCTGAGGCAAGAGAATCGCTTGAACCGGGGAGGCGGAAGTTGCAGTGAGCCAAGAACGCGCCACTGCATTCCAGCCTGAGCAACAGAGCGAGACTCCATCTCAAAAAAAAAAAAGAAAAGAAAGAGCCTGGGATCTCCCTTTTGTCTCTTGCTATCGCTCTTGCCATGTGACATGCTGGCACCCCATCGACTTCTGCCATGATTGTAAGCTTTCTGAAGCCTGCCCAGAAGCTAAGCAAATGTTGGCACCATGCTTATATAGCCTGCAGAATCGTGAGCCAATTAAACATCTTTCCTGTATAAATCACCCAGCCTCTGGTATTCCTCTATAGCAACACAAAAATGGACTAATACAGGTACATATTGAATAAATCTGGGTTTTTACTGTGTAGTACAGAGTGCAGCCAGCATCTCTTCTTTAGAAGCTAGATTCTGAATGCTCTGTGGCACCTGTTCACTTCTCTGCAACTCTGCTGCTTTGAAGCTATGTCCCTGGAAGTCACTGAGCTTTTGAGAACCTCCATTTCTTAATCTGTAAACAAGGAGAAAGGACTCTGCCCTTCCCAATTACGTTTGCAGGGGACCCGCCACATCATAGGTGCTCCATCAATGTTGGTTACCTTGGGTCCCAGAGGAAGCCACTTTGCCGGGATAGAAAGGATGCCTAGGACTTAGCGGGTTTCCTGTTCTAGCACTTGGAGCACAGCCACTTAACCTCTCTGGATTTGGCTCCTAATCTGTGAAGTAGGGATAATACCCCACCCCTGAGGATTGATAGAATGTTAAAAGAGATAAACGTCTTCGTGAAAGCACTGAATGATCTTTACAAAGCACCATGCACATCGGGAGGAATTAGTCACTCAATGAGGATTTCTTGCGTTCTATGTTTCAGGCTTTGTTGGGATTGTTGAAATACAGATACTCATTCTATACACATTGAGAATGTGTACTAGAGCTGAAACTAGTCTTTTGAAAACCTAAGCTCTGCCGGGTGCAGTGGCTTATGCCTGTAATCCCAGCACTTTGGGAGGCAAAGGCAGGTGGATCACTTGAGGTCAGGAGTTCGAGACCAGCCTGACCAACATGGTGAAACCCCGTCTCCACGGTGAAGCAGGAGAATCACTTGAACTTGGCAGGTGGAGGTTGCAGTGAGCCGAGATCACGCTACTGCACTCCAGCCTGGGCGACAGAGCGAGACTCTGTCTCAAAAAAAAAAGAAAAAGAAAAAGAAAAAGAAGAAAATCCAGGCTCTAAACAAATGGGAAGTATTTCAAAGTGCTTTAGCGGTAGATGGCACAAAGGCGGTGTAGAGACATGGCCTCTCGGCCGTAATTTCCAGTTTCTAGACCCTGGCAGATGAGCTGCCTTAGGCCCACCCTCGCTCGTGAATGTTCTCTAACACGGCTTCTGGCGGCCTCAGCGAATGAGTTGGTGCCCAGAGCTCTTGATTCTGCTTGAAGTAGATAGCTTTCTTTTTCTTTTTTTTTCGCCCTTAGCACATCTAATTACAGTTTTGTAGGTAGACAGCTCAGCCTTGTGGATTTTAAATGAATAAAAAAAGACAAGTCTTTAAAACAATTCCACACTTTTTAAAGGCCAGCACTGTCAGCAATCCAGAAAAAGAACAAGCATGAGTCTAGATATGAAAGAAACAGCCAGTTGGTGAAATAGCTGTAGCCAAGCCCAGGCACAGAACTACAAGGCAGAGAGTGGCAGGCGCAGGTCATTTTGGCTGTGTGTACAATACACAGTTCTAAGGCGCATCAGATGAGAAAGTCTCGGAGGGTGAGAGGGGCAGGACTAATGGACAGCCTGAAGCTAAGGAGACGACAGGAGCACTTGGGAAGGAAGCGCTCTGGGGGGGCCTAACTGAGGAGCACCCTGCCTCACAGGAGAGTAAGTCACAGATGTTTCAGCCCCAACGCTGCTGCTCACTGGCTGTGTGACCCTGGCGAGGCGCTTGACTTCTCTGAGCCCACGTGCTGGTCTGTAAAGTGAAGTCAGCCCCTTGTTCTGTATTTCCTTTGATCCTGGACAGAGGCTTCTGTTGCCCTAAGAGCAAATTTGTATTCTTTCTACAAAACCTGTCTCCAATTGCTTTGGGGCCCAGAGCATGACACGACAGGAGAGGCCTCTCACCTGCCACTCTGCCTGTTTGTGAAGAACTTGGCACAGTTCATGACAGCCTGCTTCTGATCAGGGTGGTTTGTATGTAGCAGAACAGCTACCACCCTGCCATCGATTCAAAGTCCATGGCACAAGAGCTTGTAAAATGTGTAATAACAATTAATAAAACAGCCAGCTTAAAAAATTCAGCCTCAATGTGACTCTTACTGTTGCTAAGGATAGACCCCAGTCATCACAAAAAGGATACATTGATTTTAGTTTGATAGGAAAATGCATAAAATAGTTTAAGGAAGTATATTATTCAAAACGGTTAAAATGAGTTGATGCTTCAAGGGACAAACTTGTTCTCTCAAAAGTTTACTTGCAAAAACTTTTTTAAAAAATTTTAGTTATACAGAACACCTTATTCCTCAAAGAAACCAGCCTCACTGTGTATTTCCACAGATTACTCACTCTTTGGGTCAAGGGTCAGGCACACTTGATGTGAGGAGACTCCAGGCTTCTTTGTGTGCAGGTGATATGTTACCTTTTGTTCATGCAGCACACGCCTCCAGAGCCTGCTGACCTCAGCACAGGCCCTTTGCTGCCAAAAACCTGCTGGCCACCTGGACTTCTCAGCCCCAACCCGTGCCTAAGCGTTGCCTTCAGTGGCATACAGTAGGTGCTCCTGAGGTATGCGTGTCAGTATGGGGCGGGGCAGTGTGAGTGAGGAAGAGCACAAGCTGAGTTTGGTAAGTCACACCTGTGTCTGTCTCTTGGTTCCCTGGGAGCTCTGTGAAGGCCCAGCGTTCCCAGAATCAGCATCGGAAACCTTTAGAAGCAGAGCTGTCCCCGGATCATATAAGACTGTGGAACTGGGTTACTGTAAACAGTAAATCACACTGGTTCTCAGTAAACATTCTGAGTGCTAATGAGCCACCACCAGCCGGGAAACCAGAACAGGAGCTGAGGCCCTGGTGCCCTGTCCTGCCCTGCGCACATCTATACGGCGACACCTGCTTTCTCTCCATGGTGATTCAGTGACCCCTCAAACAGGCACAGTGTTTTTCCTGTCTCAACGCTCTCCCCCAGATAATTGCATGTGATCCCAAGGCCAGCCCGCAGAACGTGTGGGCAAGGTGTTCCCATCACTACTTGACCCAGGAACCCACAGGAAACCCCCAAAGAAGGATGACCTGCTGAAGATCACACAGATCCCAAGGTCACACTGGGGCCAGACCGGGCCCTGACCTCTCCCCCAGGGCTCTTTCTTCTGCACCCCAAGCCCTGTGGAGGCCCCACAGCCTCTCCTTCTGTCCCACCCATCTGAACATCCTGCCCTCTACAGAGAGTCCTCCCCACTCCGCAGCCCCAGTTAAGAGGGAGGAGCAAATCCGGGGGACATCTCTGTGCAGGGAGTGGAAAAACTGAGCACCTCACAGCATTGTGCTGTGGGGAGTGGAGCAACTTTAAGGGGGAAAAATGTGTATTTATAACTGCCGGAAATGCGATATAACTGTCAAAAGTCCACGAGGTCGGCCGTGTACATTATGACTTACAGGCGTAAAAGGGGCAGGGGTAAGAGGGGCAGGACGGGCTTCTTTGAGGACTCCCCTTAGCTGTGTCTGACAGGCAGGTCAAGGGGGTGAAACGGGGCCAGGGCTACCAGCCAGGGTAAGAAGCAAGAACAAAGGCGTTGCTGGGAACCTGTATTACTCGTGCGTTCAACGGTTACTGACTGCACACTGCACACCAAGCGCCGGACTAGGCTCCAGGGTGAGAAATGCACAAGGCAGACACAGTGCCTGCCCTCAGGAAGCTGCCAGGTCTGTGGCTGAGACAGGAAAGTACAGAGGGCATGGAGTCGCGGTGGAGCTGGGTGTAAGGCAGGTAGTTGGGGAGGGGAGGACTGAGCCTGTGTCTGAGGGCCGGAGGCAGGGGATATGGCTGGGTGGGGGGAAGGAGGGGGATCTGTGCACAGGGTTAGCAGAAGAGCGGCCAGAACACAGGCCCAAGGAGCTTCCCCCAAGGCTGAGCATGGAAGACTGTGGGACTAGACACAGGACAGAAACCATGGAGATGGGGAAGGGTCAACAGGGCCAAAGACCCAGGAGCCGTGGGAGGTGAGGGCAGGCACAGCCTGAAGCCCTTGGTGACCTCCATGGGAGCTGTTTCAGGGTTGGGGAGCAGCGAGGAAGCAAGAGGCAGTGGGTGTGCACAGTGGGGAAGTAGAGACAGTGAGTGTAGACAACTCTTGCGAGTTTAGCTACAAAGTGGTGGAGAAAAATACGGGTGGGAGTTGAAGGGGACTGTGAGACTGAAGGAAGATTTCCTGTAAATGCGAGTGGGATGGAGCCAGTAGCAGGGAGAAGGCAAAGGCTCAGGGAGAAGGCAAAGGCTCAGGAAGAAGACGGGACAATGAAAGGAGCAAGGCCCCAGAGAAAATTTGGGGTGACAGGGGAAAAGGGGGAGCCCCAGGGCATGGTGAGGACAGCAAGGAAGGGTGGCCAGGCAGGAGTGGGCTGAGCTGTCCATCTGCACAGGTGGGAGGCTGCAGGCGAATTTCCCGCCTGGCCCCTGAAGAGGGACAGCCTGGGATGGGGGCCTGACTGGAGTGACTATCCCAGGGTACAGGCCAGGGCAGAAGGGGCACCATGAGGGTGGCTTGGAGCTTCTTGGGCCTTTTGAAGGAGATTCCTGAGGTATATGGGAAGGGGTGGTTTGCTGCCCCTGAGTTCAACATGACTGGATTATAATCACCTCCTCCCCAGGCGCCCTTCAGCTACTCTTGTGCCCTCTAGCCCACTCGCCACATGGCAAGCACGTGACCTGTCCTAAACACAGCTCTCATCCTGTGAGAACTGTTACATAAAAGAAAGCATCAAACATTTACCTACCATTGCTATATGCATTGTACACACTAGTTAACTGGATAGTTGGTGAACGGAAGTTTCTCATATAAATATTCCAAGTGAAAAGATTCAGAAAGGATCATAGAATTAGGCTGTCACCTCTTTGCAACTCCTAAAGAATGAGCACATCTAAGACAATGCTCATCAATGGCACAGAAAGGCAGGCAACCAGACACCTGATGCCTCCTGATGGAAAAGCACACACCTTTGAAATAGTCTTGGCATAAGTTTGACCCTGAATATAATGAAGCATCTATCCGTGCTGTCCAAAGACAGCAGACACTAGCCACATGGAGTTCTGAAGTCATTGAACAGTGGCTAATCCACATGGAGATGTGCTATGAATACAATCCACACTGAACTGCAGAGACTTTGTACAAAAAAGAATGTAAATTCTTTTATATTAATTTTTATATTGATGATGTTAGAATGATAATATTTTGAATATATTGAGTTAAGTAAGATATAATTAATTTCATCCATTTCTTTTTGCTTTTTAAAATGTTACTACCTGAAAATCTAAAATTACATATGTGACTTGCACTTGTGGCTCACATGATTTACTATTGGGTGGTACTGCTCTGGATCTAACTACCAGTTTATGGGAAATTCAAAGGGCAGATGAGCCTTTAACACCAGGAAAATGCAATCAGAAAAATCCAGACGGTTGGAAACCCCGCAGGACGAACCACCTGGTTTCTCCAGTAAATACATTGAAAGAAAAAATACACAGAAGAAGGGAAAACCTATTAACAAGAGACTCGAGACATATAAATCAATCCCATTATGAACCGTGCTTGGTTCCTGTAAACTAAACAAACTGAAAAAAAGAAATTAAGGGACAATCAAAATGGAAACACTGACTAAATATGATATGAAGGACTTGTTATTTGTTTAGGTGTGATAATAGCATTGTGGTTTTGGTTTTTTTAAGTCCTTGTTGCTTAGATGCATAGAGAAATATTTACAGATAAGATGCGTCTCTCTGGGTTTGGGGATAGGGTGTGAATGGGGTGCGGAGGAAACAAGATTGGCTATGGATGATGGGTGACAGGTGACTGGAGTCCGCTGTGCCTTGTGGCACACACCCTGCCCTCCAGCCAGGTGGATGCACTTGCCATTCCCAGAACGCCCTGCTCCTGCAGCCCTGGGGCCTTTGCCGTCATGATGTCTCTGCCTAGAATCTTCCCCTCTAACCCACAGCAAACCTCTGTCCACCTATATGCCAGAGCTCAGCTACCCTCTTCTCCTCTTTGAAATCCTCCCTGACGTCTTCCCCCCTCTCCACCCACCCACTCTCCCTCCTTTGTGTTCCCCCACTACCTGTGTGTGCTTCCAGCACAGCCCTTCCTACATGTCCCTACTTGTATGTTTCCCTATCTGTCACCTTCAGTAGCCCATGAGCTCCCACAGGGCAGGCGCGGGATTTTAAGGCACAGCTTGTGCTCAGGAAAACGAGATAGATTCGTCTTGGTGTGTTGAGTGCCCATTTTACAGAGGAAGCAGTTGAGACCCGGAGAAGTTAGTCTTGGCTAAGTTCACAGAGCTAAAAAGTAACAGAGCTAGGACTTGAAATCAGGACCTTTGAGTCACGTCTCTGCCTGACATCAGCCCTGCGGGCCCCGTTCCCGCCATTCCTTCCTGCCTCTCACATTGACTGGGCTCCCCCTGTCGGTCGGCACTGGCTGAACAGCCGTGGAGCGGCGCGTTGCGGAAACCACGGGCGACCCGGAGGGATCTCAGGCAAGCCTCGGATAAGTGAGCTGTAAACTGAGACCTGAACCCAGACACAGCCCATGCCAGGCCGAGCGAAGAGCCTGTGCAGGGGCTTGGTGTAGAGAAGAGCACGGCTCCTGTGAACGATTCAGAGGCTGGAGCTGGGCGATGGGCCACCGCGCGGAGGAGGCGCGGGCGGTGGTGCGGCTTCGTCAAGGGATCTACAGACGGCGCCCCTCCTACCCAGGGTGTTTTCTGATGATTGTATTTTGTATTTCAGTGTTGATGATTTTTTTTTTTCACTACCTCACCCCCTCCCAAACGCCCAAAACTGCCTGGTGATTTTTTTTTTTTTTTTTCAAAGTGCATCCTGACCCCTCTGGCTGGCCCCATGGACTCAGCTTTAGTCCCGGCCCATCCTGCTGGCACAAGGAAGCCAACGCATGTGGTGGGGTGTAATTTACAGCTACAACCCTAATGTGCAGAAATGTCACTTTATTTCCCTGTAACTGTCCTCACCCGAACCTGTTTTGGCCGCTGGCAGCAAAACGCTTATCTGACCACTTCAAGGCAACTCATTCATCTCTAGTTAAAGATTATCCCCTACGGGGTAAATGCTCAAATTCCCCAAATTTCCTGACCTCACCCCTTCTGGCCCCAGGGACCAGGCTTCAGGCAAGTGTCCCCTGACCTGCCCGTGCTGTGGCTCATCTGGCTGTCAGGGGCCGGCCCCACTGCAGAGGCCCTTCCTTGGTTCTCACCCTGGGACCCTGTTCCCCAGGGCAAGGCCCACTCGGCTCCCTTGGGGCTCAGCCACCTAGCCCACTTTCCCTCACTGCTGAGATCACGCCACCTGCATGGACTTCTCTACTCTGCTGGTTGGCTGGCCTGCACCCAGAGGAACACGGAGGGCTTCTATGAAGGCTTGCCTGGCTCTTCCTGGCAGGCCCTGGGCAGTCAGGTCCCTGTTTCCCATTTAGAACCCAGAAGGGGACAGGGACCGGAGAGGAAGTGCTTCTCTCCAGCTCTGCGAATCTTTTAACTTTGGGCTTCCTGCCTTCCAAATAGCCCCCACTGCAGCTGTTCACACCTTCACTTCCTCTTTCAAAGGTGAGAAAAGACTCCTACATCATCACCAGCCTGTATTTTTCTCTCCTCTATGGCTTTTGTTTATTTGTTTGTTTGTTTTGATGGTTGTACACTCAAAGTCCTCCAGGCTCTGTCTGGTCAGAACTCACACATCCTCTGCTTGCTCAACAAAGCCTGGCCTTGCGGGGAAAGCTTGGCTTTCCAGACAGGCAGCATTTCAATTCCCTTTATCGTTCTGGGCTGTATCCACTCTGCCCTGGAGGCAGTAAATGGGGGAATTGGTGAAGGAGTCAAAGGAATGACTAACACCGAGCTTAATGCCCAGCCTTGCCGGCTGCTGTCACTGCCACAGAGCAGGGACAGAGCAGGCGCCTGGACACACGAAGCATTCCTGCTGGGTGAAGTCCCAGGGATGTTGGGGCCTGCAGCCCAGACAAAGGAGCCTTAGAGATTGGGAGGGAGAGAAATAAGTTGTCATTGACGCGCAGTGTGGGCACGTTAAAGGCTGAGGAACTGGCAGTGTGGCATGTGGCAGGAGTGCCAGGGTCACAGGATACACAGTGATTTAGTTTCAGCAAAATATCATCCACCGTGTTAATATTGCTAATATGAATTTAATTGGCTTTACTAATTTAATTACTTTACACACAGAACTACTTTCTGTGTGGTTTTAATTTGTAAACTTGTTTTGGTTTTATGGTTGTGGGAGAGCTATAGACTTTAGTTTATATTTAGCTTTTAGTTTGTAAAATGTTCTAGAGAGTGAAAATGGAGGAATGGAACCGTCTATAATAATCCTTCCTTGCAATTCATCATCCGTCCTCCACACCACCCGGAAGAAACAGGACCCAGGAAGACATGGAAACAGTCTTTACTTCAGGGTTGTGCCATAGCTGCCCACCCCTATGAGAGGAGGTGGGAAGCCCTGGGAGGGCTGGCTTCACCCGTCCCCAACCTGGGTCTTCCTTCTAGATCCTTGGGTGCCCTTTGTGGCTAGGCCCTCTCCTCTAGACTCTCTGCCCCCTGAGCTATTTCCCCTGATGCCTTTAACCCCTGGATTTCCCTCCTTCTTTGAGTTCAACCTTTTCTTTTCTTTTCTTCAGCCCCTGGAGGGTCCAGGCTGTGGAAGGGGCTGTGGCTCCTGTTGGCAGCGCATCCACCAGACAGACTCTGACCATTTGCAGCGCCAGGTGGGGTCCCTCCTGGCCTCATTGTGCCCAAAGTGTTTCTGTCTCTCACTCCACCGCGGCTGCATTCCCAAATGCCCCCTCTGACTTCTGGGTTCAGTGTGTGCCAGGCTCCAGAAAGAGGGGGAGAAGGAAAAGATCCCACCTTGGCACAGACTTCTTTAGGCGATATTACAAAGAAAAATCAGGTTTCAACCTTAGGGGGTCTCTACAGGAATTTTTAACCTTGAAATAATCCCTACATTATTTATTGTGTGGTGTTGTAGGCCTCACTAGGGATTTTTTACTTGATCTTCAATGCAATGGGAAACTTTGGAAGGGCTGTCAGCGTGGAGAGTGACATGCTCTAGCATAGGTTTTCTTTTTCTTTTTTTTTTTTTTTGAGACGGAGTGTTGCTTCGTCGCCCAGGCTGGAGTGCAATGGCACCATCTCAGCTCACTGCAACCTCCGCCTCCCAGGTTCAAGTGGTTCTCTTGCCTCAGCCTCCCCAGTAGCTGGGATTACAGGGCACGTGCCACCACGCCCAGCTAATTTTTGTATTTTTAGTAGAGACGGGGTTTCACCATGTTGGCCAGGCTGGTCTCAAACTCCTGACTTCAAGTGATCCACTTGCCTCGACCTTCAAAATTGTTGGAATTGCAGGCGTGAGCCACCGCCCCTGGCCAGCCTAGGTTTTCAAAAGAGTGCGGTGGGAGGAACTTCCTGTAATGGCGGTGGTATGACATGGCTGCATGAATTGTCCTGCAGATAGCAATTATGGAATCTAGACAAAGCATTAAAAAAAAAAGTATGTAAAGCCCCTGGAAAGTGTCTTAGAAAGACAGAAGCCGGAAAAAAAGTTTACTCTTGAAAAATGGCAACGAGAAGAGGTAAGAATCATGGCAGCACTCTCACACCCCCGAGGCTGGAGCAGGTGGTAGAGAGTGGAGTTCAGAACTGTAAGGGCAGCTGGAGCATCAAAGGGGACATTCTGGCGGCGAGATAACTGCAGGAGGCCTCAGGCTCAAAACTCGAGCACAGATTCTGTCCAAATATTCCAATGCTAGAGGGCCTGGTGAAAAAAAACAGGCAGGAACTGGAGATAAGTTACCCTTGAAAGACAGAGCAGCTCTGGACTGGGTAAAATATGTGAGTGTCCTGCTTTTTGAACAGTGAGTGAATTTCCCAACCTGTATACAGCGCAGGCAGCAGAAAGTGAAAAGTCTTACTGCCTTGAGGTATCAGAGGACAGAGTCGAAGCCCGGTAGAGCAGCTGGAAATGTAGGGGAAAATCCACAGAAACAAGGGAACCATCGAAAAGTGAGCACCAAAATCTGAATGTAAACTTCCCAATCCTTGGATGACTGCCCAGTGATAGCTGCAGGGGACCCCCGGGAGCCACACTGAGAAAAGCCGTGACTGGGAGCTGTGGGAGCAGAGCAGAGGTTTCTGCTGCTCGGCACTGTGGAGGAGACAGAGCATGCGGCTGAAACAGGCGAACAACCCCCCAGCAGAATAAATACAGCAATCATCAGAGGAGCACGAAAAAAACCCAGTTTCCAAGCTGCACCGAAACAGGAAAATGTGACTCACACTCAGGAAAACAAAAAAGGCGAACAACAGCAACTGACTCAGTGGCATGCATGTTGGCATGTTGGATTAGCAAAGACTTTGGAAACAGTGGCTTTTTTTTTTTTTTTTTTTTTTTTAGGTGGAGTCTTACTCTGTCACCCAGGTTGGAGTGCGGTGGTGCGATCTCAGCTCACTGCAACCTCCGCCTCCCAGATTCAAGTGATTCTCTCACCTCAGCCTCCTGAGTAGCTAAGACTACAGGTGCTCACCACCACGCCCAGCTAATTTTTATATTTTTAGTAGAGACGGGGTTTCACCATGTTGACCAGATTGGTCTCGAACTCCTGACCTCAAGTGATCCACCCACCTTGGCCTCTCAGAGTGCTGGGATTACAGGCATGAGCCACCGTGCCTGGCCAAAAAAGTGGTCTTAATGAGTGAAAAGAAAGGGATTCTCAACAGAGAAATATAAATGCACACACACATACTCAATGTATAATTGAAATGGAAAACACTGGCTAGGCTAGACAATAGATTGGAGATGGCAGAAAAAAGACTACCTGACCCTGAAGACAGATTAACAGAAATGATCTGATCTGAAAAAAGATAGAGAGAATGGATTAGAGAAAAATGGCTGACTGCACTGCCCCATGTGGGAGCTCCTGAACTTTGGAAGTGAGATGGGAGCAGGGAAAACCTCAAAGGGCAATGATGTTTGGCCTGGGCTGTGAAGGACGAGTGGGAGCAGGGGTTTTCCAGATGCTGAAAGGGAGGCTGAGTTTGTCCTGCTTGATCCAAGGGTGGACCCCAGACCTGTGGGCAGAGGCCACCCAGAGGCAGATACTCACTCCACGCAAGGCTTCTTACAGCTCTGGCTGGACAGGATGCAAGGGATTCCCCGGAGAGGGGGTGAGCACCTCATCCGTGGGGTGTGGAGAGGGAAGCCCGCAGAGGCTGAGCACCTTGGAGCAGGAAGGCTGCAGAGGGTCCAACCAGGCAAACCCCCCTCCCTACGAGACAGGTCCTGGACATGCAGGCTGGCCAGGTTCCTTTCCTAAGCAGGCTGCACGTCTGGCAATTTGATCAGCCACGTGCAGCCCAGCTGCAGAGGCCTGGCAGGGGCTGGGGCCCAGCATCTGCTCCTTCAGAGCCCCTGTTCTTCTGGCCCCCGCCCAGCCACCGAGGTGCTACCTGCCAAAATGCGTCCCCAATGTGGGAGGCCTGGGAAGGGGAGGTTTTCAGACTCTGAAATGGGGGGGCTTGGGGGAAATATGCCGATGGGGGTTCCGAGAGTACAGGTGAGGCCTGGGGGTGCCTGGTTCTGGGGGAATCCCTGGTTATGGTCACACAATTTACAGCCAGAGAAAGAGTGTTGCAGAGGTTGAGCGAGGCTAGGAGGCCTCTTGGTAGACCAGGGCAGATTGAGTTTTGAGAGGCTGAGGCTTGTATGATGTGGAAGCCCTTGTTGAGAAAAAAACAGTTGCCTGCTATTTCATCTAGAGCAGCCAGACTGCAGCAGGATGGGATAAGTTGGTATTCTAACATGTGGTTCCATCACCTGGGATGCGTAAAACATGCAGCTTAATGCACAGATGTATTTGTTGTTTGTAATACTGCTACACGTTTGCCAAAAACACGGGAATTCTGAGAAGTTGAATTTTGTATGATTGTCATAAGAAAAGAGAATAAAACGAATGGTGCCTTTAGAGTTAAACCTGCGGCTTCACTGAGTGCCCCTGACAGGAGGAAGCTTCCATGTGGAGTACGCATCGAAGAGAACCAAACCTTCTTGCAACCAAATCCACTTGCAACTTTGCACAGTCTGGTGATCGGAAGTGTTTTCCACGTATTAGCGTCTGGCTCTGTCCATTTCATTCCTGGCTTCTTCACCATTGTCCACATGCCGCCAGTGCCAAGGTCTGCTGGACACGTTGATGTCCCTCACGACCTCGGGCTCTGCCTCACAGTGTCATGGTGCTGGTGAGTGGTGGGAGTGTTCCTGGAAGCCACTGCACACCATGATGGCCAGCAAGAACAGAACAGACATGCAAGTGACTGCAGCCCCATACATACATCCCCAAACCCAAGCTACAGGATCCTCAACTTCCCTCAGCCAGATCCCCCAAATGCAGCTGTTCCAGGCAGGAAGGGCAGTGGAAGTCAGGAGCGAGACTGAGGTCTTAACCAATTGCAATTAAAACATTCTGTTTTTGCAGATTTTACAAAAACATAATTGTGTGGACACACCGCTGGGCCCTGCCCTCTCACCCCCACCCCCAGGCTCGAGGGGATGCAGATGAGTGCGGGGTCTGGAGCTCAAGGTCGCCAGCTTCTCAGGGTCTTCTCCAGCCTGGCTCCACCCTGTCTCCTCCTGCTCAACACCTTCCCAGACTCCCCGCCGTCCTCAGGATAAAGCCGCACGTGGTCCCAGTGCCTGCATGCACGCCACTTGTGCCTGAGGAGCTAGAGAAGATGGGCTTTTTCAGGGAGAACAAAGCTGGGGGGCCAATGGGCAAACTCCGAGGACAGCAGGTTGACAGACCTTAGGGGGCACTCAACCCTGGGTGCCGGAGGAAGAGGCTCTGTTGCTCTCCAAGGAAGCCTCTGGCACTAACCTGAGAGATGGGGGCCCATGGGTTGGGGCAGTGCCCACATTCCCGATGGCAGCATCTTCCCTGCTGAGGCCAGCTCAAGGAGGGAGTGCTAAGGGCAGGGCCCCATTCTCCGGTGAAATTGCTGTCTGGACTGTGGGGGTGTGGGATGGGGGTGGGGAGCAGCGATGAAACGGTGGGACAGTGGAAAGGACCCCCGACCTGAAATCCACAGACCTGAGTTCAAGGTCCTGTTCTGTCTTTTGCTGGCTGTGTGACCTTGGGCAGGTGACTGAACTGCTCTGAATCTCAGTGTCCTCAACTGTAGATCAGGAAATACTTGTTTCCTTGCAGGGCTTTGTGAGGAGTCAATGAAACAAGGGCCATGAAGCTACCGGTAGATAGTAGGGTAGCTCCCTGGCCGGCAGAGGACACAGAACTCGTTTGCCGGTCTTGATCCTGAATGACTCCTGGACCTCCTCAGTAGGTAAAGCAATCATGTCGACTATTTATTCGCCTCACAAACTCTTATGAGGGGTAAATGTCACTCAGCCCCTTCTAAAGCACCACAAAATCCCCACTTTCCAGCACCGTCTGCCCACACGCCTCTGCAGTGGGGACCATTCAGTGTGTGGGGAGCACTGGGCGGGGGCCAAGGAGCCAGCAGGGGCTCTGCTCCAGGCCAGGCTTCCATCTCCCCAGCTGAGCAGTCAGGGGCGAGCGGGCCTGAGCCCAGAGCAGCCCCAGAAGCTGAGCCAGCTGGCGAGACCCTGCCCTTACCCTCTGAGTGGCCACACAACTGTGGTTGGTTTCTTTCCTTGCTGAGCCTCTGTTTCCTAAGAGGTTGGAGGGGCTGCTGAGAAGTTCACAGGAAAGGGCCTTGTCTGCCCTCAGAGAAAGGGCCCCGGGTGAGTCTGCCTTGAGAAGGTGCCAGTCAGCGTGCCCCCCACAGAGGTCCCGCTCCCTTCAGAATGAGGTGGCCCCATGACCCGGCCCTCCCAGTGTGGCATCACTAGCCCCAGGACCCCCCGAGGTGCTCCACCTCTAGGCCTTAGCACAGGAAGGCCCTCCCCCATCTCCACGTGGCCCTGGAAAGCACCACCAAGTTCTCCCCTCATGTTTCATTTGCATTTTGAACAGCATTTTACAATCTGCAAAGTACATTCCCTCTCCTTTCCTCAGAGCCCTGCAGCACCACGCATCCTCTGAGGGGTGAATCACCATCCCGTTTTTCAGATGAAGAAACAGAGGCTGAGAGAAGGGTGGTGAGTGAGCCAAAGATACCTGGCAGGTAGGGGGCATAATCCGAAGCAGGGGCCTTCTCCACACTTCATGGGGCCTGGCAGGGGACCTGGGATGGTTCAGGGAGCCCAGAGTTTGAGTGGGTGATTTGGAGTGCAGATGAGGTGGGAGTGAGCGAACAGAGCCACACTTCAAAGGGGCATTTTCAGACTCCAGAACAAGAGGTATGTTGAGCGGGCATCCGGTCTGGAGCAGCTGAGGCTACAGGTGTTGGAGGTTGCTCCCAGTGTGTGGCAAAGGCCTCCCGTTGCTGCCTGGCACAGAGTCAGGGCCTCAGCCCTGCAGGGGGTGGCTGGCAGCAGGTGGGAATGCTGCAGAGGCCAGCAGGGGCTGGGGGATGAGGGGCTCAAATGCCAGGCACAGGACAGAAACAGGGAAGGATTTTAAGCGGGAGAGAGACCTGGAGCCTGGCCTCCATGGCAACGCCCGAGGGCACTGACTAGGCAGAGACCCTTAGCTCCTGCAGCGGGCACACAGCAGGCTGGGCGCGGCCTGGGCAGGGCCAGGCTGGGAGATGGACACCTGTGCTCCTGGCCTGGCTGGCTTTCTTTAGTGCCCACTGTTGCCCCTCCCTGGACCTGGATGCCTCATCTACCGAGTAGATGGGCAGGTTGACATTTCCTGCCCTGTTTGCAGTTCGGGGGTTCCTGGTAGCTCAGAGGCAGAGGGCGTGGAAGCGTCTGGGGAGACTGCCTGATACTGAGCTCAGCTGGACCTTCCTGTCTTAGTCTCCGCATGCACTGCAGGGGCATCATGCCCTCCTTGTCCTCCCTCCCAGGGTCAAGGGAGCGAGTGCAGATGCCCTTTGTAAACGGAACTGCAAGGCTCCTGAGTACCATTGCTGAGCGGGGAAACAGAGATGCTTTTCTCTGGACCTGGTCCCCAGGTGTCCTTGGGTTGCAGGGTTTGTGGGTCCTCTACTCGTTCTTGTTAGTCACTCATCCATCCCTCCGTCCCTCCAACAGCAGCCGAGCCCGCCCCTGGAGCTGCATGACCCAGTACGGGCACTGTGAGGCTTAGAGACCCTTAGAGGTGATGGGGGCACCACTCCTCCATGTCCACATATGAGAACTGAGGTCCAGAAAGGGGCAGGAGGGAGCCCTAGGATGACTTGAGACAGCCCCAGAGCCTCAAACTGCTCAGGGTGACCTCTGCCCCTGCCCTGGGTCTGCCGGGGTCTCTCAGGCTTGGGATGAGTCCAGTGGGATGGGGTCCAGGCCACCTTCCAGGCTGGGAGTAACCCGGCTCCTGCCGTATAGCTCCCATTCAGGGCCCAGGGTGGGGAGCCCAGGCAGGGGCAGCGTGGGGAGGGGGGTGGGGTGTGGAGGAGGTGGGGGGTTGTCGGGGGCTGGCGAGGCTCCGCCCCACGGCGCTCTAGTGAGCATGATATTATCTCTGGCCTGGGCTCAGCCTCCAGCAGGATGCGGCTTTCAACACCTTCCTCCCCTCGGACGGGCCGGGGCTTTTTGAGTTTCTCACACATGGATGGAGGGGCTGGGCCTGGGCAGAGGAGGCCCCCAGCTGAGGCGCCTCCACCCTGAGCCCCCGTCATCAGTCACAGCCCCTCGAGTGAGAGAGGGAAGGGCCGTGGTGCGTGAGAGGGAGAGGGTTGCATGCATGGTTCCCCTGAGCGTCTCCCCCACCCGCTCCCCTCTGCTCTGTTGTCCATAATCCTGGGCGCCTGTTCAAGGAATTCTCCACCCGTGTGTTAGTGATTTATTTAGACTCAGCTCATCCCGCCAGCCCACCCGGCGGGTGACAGGCCCCCACTCCCCACCCCCACCCCAGACCCTGGGACCATTTTCATCTCCAGCACGGCAGGCCTGGCCCTGCTCCAGTCCACTCCAGATGGTAGGGGCTCTGCTTGAGTCTGCAGGCTTTCAGGGGACCCTGGAATCTCACTTTTGGGGGCCCAGGTAACCCCTTCATGTTCGTGGACCCTCCTCCTCAGTCCTGTTGAGAGCGGCCTGTCTGTGTTGGTGATTGTTATTGCTGGGATTTGTTATTAACCCCTCTGGCCCCCCTGTCCAGCTGGGAAGGTGACAGGTGACTTTTAAGAGCCAGAGAATCTTCAACTCCATCTCCCCATTGAACAAATGGGTGGCTACAGGCCAAGACAGAGCAAGGCCCTGGGAGGCGGTGGGGATACCCCAGCCCCATGTCCAGCCTTAAGATTCTTGATTCTCTGTCCCCCACACATGATCTCATCTAAGCCTCAGTCAAACCCTCCCACCAACAAAGGGTACATAGACATGAGGCTGAGAATGGGAGAGGGACCCCTGGTACCCAAACCATCAGGCTAGGAGCAGAGCACAAGCTTGAATCTGCCTCCATCTCCCTGGGCCTCTCCCTGTCTCCCTAGGTGTAGCCTCCGGCTCTCAGGGCTATGTTTACTGCTCTGTGTGACCAGGACTCTGTCCCAGCTGCAGGGCTGTCCTGCCCAGTGGCAGCTGGGCATGCCTGTGGACACGCATGCTGCACTGTGGGGGCAGGTAGCATACTCCTGTTCCAAGCCTTCAGGCAGCCCCACCTGCCCTCCTTCTCCAGGGAGCACCAGGCTCATGAGCACTGCGGGTTGGTGCCCACCCCTGCCTCTTACCCGCCAGCCCCTCCACCAGGCCTGGTGAGTGTGAGGAGGGGGCTGGATCACCTGGGGTGGGTGGCGACACCTTGTGTCATGGCCTGAGATACTCACTTACCCGCTGCCCTGGCCTGTGGATCCAAAGGGGAGCGGTGAGAAGCCTCCATGTTTCTAGCTCTTCTCTGAAGTCCCCAACCCAGATGACCTCCTGCCAGGTCCCCTCTGTCTGCTGGGAAGCGCTTTCTGCCCTACAGAGGCTGCTGCAGCCTGGGAGTCTCTGCCTCCACATGGGCCTGTAGAGGCTGCAGAGCAGGCCAATCTGGGGACCTTTGAGGTCAGGTGCATCTGGGTTGAGTCTTGCCTGTGACAGGTTATAACAGATTAGGCTCTGGCTGTCACAGGGCCTGACTCAAACCCAAGCACTAAATTTTAGAAGTTCTGTGGCTGTGGGCAAATCCCTTTGCCTCTCTCGGCCTTGGTTTCCTCCTGGGTGGAGTGGGGTGATAATGGGGCTAAGCTTATGGGGGTATACTGCAGAGGGCGTGGCCTGGCTGATAGACTATTGAGAGTGGCCCGTCTGTGTTGGCGATTGTTATTGCTGGGATTCATTATTAGCCCCTCTGGGCCATGGGCTCCTCTTCATGGGGTGAGATTCCTGATTTAGGCTTCACGAGGCCCCTTGTCCTGGGAGTGGAAGGGAGCCTGGCTGTGCCTCTCCTTCCCACAGTCCCTCGGGGCTATTCTATGAAGGCTAATCTGTCAAACTGCAGGGATAACCAGTCACAAACTGGAAGGCCAGGCGCAGGCACGTGCCTGTTAGATCAGGGGGAGGGCCCTTGGAGGCCGAGCTGTCCACTGGCAACTTCAGCCACCAGCCATCCACCGGAAATCACCCTCTCCCTGCATGATGGCTTGGGGCAGGCAGTGCAGGCTTCCTGGAGGAGTACCGGGCTCCCCCAGAGCGGAGGGCACTCTGGACGGAGGTGCTGGGGCCCAGCCAGCTCACTTGTGGGGCCAGCACCCACATGAATTGAGCCTCTGTCTGCAGCCTCTGTGTGCCAGTGCCTCCCTCACCAAGGCCCCTGGTGGGGGTGCTCCCTGCTCCCCACCTTCTCTAGGGCAGACGTGCCGTGGGTGGTGTAGGTTTGGGGAAGGCTGGGGTATTGTCTGACCCTCCCTGTCAGGGCCAGGTGCTAGGATCCAGAGGAGGATCCCACCCAAACTGTGCCAGCAGGTGCCCTCCATCTGGGGTCAGGGAGAGCAGGGATGGTCCAAGGTGGGCCTGTACCTGGTGAGTTTGAGTCCTCTCAGGTCCCCAGAGTCCAGTGAAGCACTTGTTAAGGGAACAAGTGACAAACTGAGGCAGTACCCACTGATCCACCGTGTTTTTAAGCCCCTGCAATTGCAAACTCACCTCCTGGAGCTTCATCCACCTGAGTGGGGAGGCAGGGGGAGTCCCCTCTCTCCTCCTCCAAGCCAGCTTTGCTGTTGGGGGTTAGGGGTTGGGAGGAAGCAGGAGATGCACGATGGGAGTGGGGAAGGGTGCAGGTGCTGTTTCCAACACGAGGCTGACTGCTCACAGAGGGCCTGAGGGAGCGAAGGCAGGAGGAGCCAGAGTGGTCCAGGTGGTGAGATAAACCAGTTTGCAAAGACAAGTCCCTTTCCCAGGGTCGCAAGGGAAAGAGAGTCCCCCCGCCCCCAGGGACACCTCCGTGCAACCTGAGCCTGTAGCCCCAAGGGAGGAAACGATACACATGGGGACACACGCACAGGGGGGACACACGCACAGGGGGACACACGCACAGGGGGGAAACACGCACAAAGGGGACACACGCACAGGGGGACACACGCACAGGGGGGACACACGCACGGGGGGACACACGCACGGGGGACACAGGCATGGGGGACACACGCACAGAGGGGACACACGCACAGGGGGGACACACGCACAGGGGGACACACGCACAGGGGGACACACGCACAGAGGGGACACAGGCACGGGGGACACACGCACAGGGGGGACACAGGCACGGGGGACACACGCACGGGACACATGCACAGGGGGACACACGTACAGAGGGGACACACGCACAGGGGGGACACATGTGTAGCCCCAAATGGAGGAAGCAACACACACACAGAGGGGACACACACATCAGGGGGACACACGCATGGGGGGACACACGCATGGGGGGACACAGGCACGGGGGACACACGCACAGAGGGGACACACGCACAGGGGGGACACACGCACGGGGGGACACAGGCACGGGGGAATGCACGCAGAGGGGGGATGCCCGCACAAGGGGAACGCACGCACAGGAAGGACACAGGCACGGAGGGGACACATGCACGAGGGAGACACAGGCAAAGGCGGACACACGCACGGGAGGACATGCTTGGGGTGAGGCACGCACGGGGAGATGCACACATGGCGGGGACACACACACGGGGGCACACGCATGGGAGGACACACGCACGGGGACGCACGCACGGGGAGACGCACACACGGGGAGACGCACACACGGGGGGACATGCAGGGGACGCACGCACAGGGAGGACGCATGCATAGGGAGGGCGCACGCACAGGGAGGACACACACACGGGGACACGCACGGGGGGACACAGGCACGGGTGGACACACGCACCAGGGGACACACGCACGGGGGGACACACGCATGGGGGGACACACATGGGAGGACACATGCACGGGAGGGACCCACGCACAGGGGTGACTCACGCACAGGGTTGACTCATGCACAGGGAGCCGCATGCACGGGGAGACACAGGCACGGGGGGGACACAGGCACGGGGGGGCCATAGGCACAGCGGGGACATACACACAGGGGAGACGCAGGCACAGGGAAGACGCACGCACAGGGGGACACGTGCACGGGGGGGATGCACGCACGGGGGGACGCACGCATCGGGGGAGACATGCTCGGGGGGACGCACGCACAGGGAGGACACACGCACGGGAGGACGCACGCACAGTGGGGACACACGCACAGGGAGGACACATGCACAGGGTGGTGGGAAGTGGAGCTGCTGCCAGAACCAGGCCCGGGGGGTGGAGATGGGTTCTCCCTCCATGCTTGCCCGCCCTCTCTCTTCATCCTTCTGCTTCTCCTGTTCATCCATGTATTTAGAGAATGTTGTCAGGGTCCCCCAGGGCTGTCTGGGACCTCTTCATCCTTGGTTTGAGCCCACTAGAGCTCAGAAGCAAAACCAGTATCTCAGAACCCGAACTCCAAACTCAAATGTGCAGCCCAGAATGAGCACTGGAGGGCAGGGGAGCCTGGCAGCCACCACCCTCACAAGGCTTCCGCAACTCTAAAAGTCCATGCTCCCTTTCGGTGGCCATACAAATTTCATGCCTTATTTTATTTTATTATTTTATTTTATTTTGAGATGGAGTAGGGCTGGAGTGCAGTGACACCGTCTTGGCTCACTGCAACCTCTGCCTCCCGAGTTCAAGCGATTCTTGTGCCTCAGCCTCCTGAGTAGCTGGGAACACAGGCAGGCGCCACCATGCCTGGGTAATTTTTATATTTTTAGTAGAGTTGGGTTTCTTCATGTTGCCCAGGCTGGTCTCTGACTCCTGAGCTCAGGCAATCCACCCTCCTCAGCCTCTGAAAGTGCTGGGATTGCAGGCGTGGGCACCACTCCTGGCCTCATGCCATCTTTTAATATTCTCTTAATATTTGAAAATCAAAGCGAATTCAATCCTGTGACAAAATGTGAATGAGAGCAAGGGGACTTGGGTGTGCCCCTGTGTTGGGGGGAACATCCTGGCCTCCCCACCTTTAGAGAATCACTGCAGGAAGATTGGCAGCAGGATAGAGCCCCCAGACCTGCAGCACACAAGGGCTGCTAGTGTTCCTTACACTCATGCAGGAGGGGACCTGCAGGAGGCCAGCCCTGTCCTCCAACAGCTCAGCCAGTTAGGCTCCTCGAGCTGGTCAGTGCCCTTTCAAATGCAAGCTCTCCTCTGGGGGATGGAACGCAATCCCTCAGTCCTTAGCATGAGAGGGCAGCTGATGCATGCCTATTGCCAACCACATCTTGACATTTTCTGTGGCTTTTGGGGATTTTGTTTTGGAGCAAAAAGGGTGACTCAGAGGCCCAGAGAACTCCAAGGTTGTAACCCTAGAGACGAGGGTGAGCATCCTACCAAGATCAGGTGGATCATCTCAGTTTCCCAACAGGCAGGGAGGGAGAATCACCTGGAACCCTTGTGTTTTTAAAATTTATTTCTTATAGAGATAGGATCTGGGTCTCACTCTATTGCCCAGGCTGGCCTAGAACTCCAGGGCTCAAGCAATCCTCCCACCTCGTGGGATTACAGGTGTGAGCCACCTTACCTGACCTGGAACCCTTGTTAAAATGCGGACTCCCGGACCCAGCCCACCCTATTGAGTCGAAATCTCTCTATTTTTTGTTTTAGGCAGGTCCTGACAAAGTTGTGTGTATGTGCATGTTGTGCAGGGGTCTTTCAGCCCAGCCCTCACCTCTGCTAGGCACAGCCCCTTGGCTTTGCGGGCACCTCCCATAGGGTCAGCATACACAGAGTCACGGGCAACCCATGAAACTGAAGGAAGGTGTCACCACGCGGCTAACACAGCCTCACTAGTCAAAACCTGGTTCTGTGCTTCCTCCTTTCTTTCTTTCTTTCTTTTTTTTTTTTTTGAGACGGAGTTTTGCTCTTGTTGCCCAGGCTGTAGTGGAATGGTGCGATCTCGCTCACTGCAACCTCCGCCTCCCAGGTTCAAGAGATACTCCTGCCTCAGCCTCCCGAGTAGCTGGGATTACAGGCATGTGCTGCCACGCCCAGCTAATTTTGTATTTTTAGTAGAGACGGGGTTTCTCCATGTTGGTCAGGCTGGTCTCAAACTCCCGACCTCAGGTGATCTGCCTGCCTCGGCCTCCCAAAGTGCTGCCTCTTCTCTTTTATGAACAGGAAGAACAATAAAGGTAGAGGTGCTGACACCCCAGGACCCCTGAGAGTCTTCGAGGAGCCTGAGGAGGGCAGCTGCCTACATCACAGTTCTTCGAAGGTTTGTTGACTGCATGAATGAAGGAGATAACAGGGCCAGACTCCCAGGCGTGTGGGCCCTGTGGGGTCCAGCTGGCAGCCCTCACCACTGTGACCACGTGACAGGTGGGTGGCCCACTGAGCCAACGCCCATCCGCCACGGGCTGATGCGGTGAGAGCACAGCTGGAGGCCTGGCCGGGGGTCTCCTTCCTTCTGGCCCCCCTGGTCAAGTTCACTGTGAAGAGAGGAGGTGAGACGTCCAGCCCGCCCTGGGATCCCCGTGGGAGCCTAATTATTTACTGGAAACAGTGAGGGATGAATTCTTGGCAGCTTCAGTCCATGCGAAGCAGAGACACGGCTCAGCACCAGTCTGGTTTTGATCAGTTCCAACTGAACAGCCAGCTTGTTAAACCTGAGCTGAAGGCCTCCTTTCTGGAACCCCTGCCCTGCTCTCCCCTCCCACCCCAGGGCTGTAAGGCCCCCTTGAAGAGCAGTGGGTCCAGCCCACCCATTTTACAGATGGGGAGACCAGGCTGGAGTGCAATGGCATGATTTTTGGCTCACTGCAGCCTCCACCTCCTAGGTTCAAGCGATTCTCCTGCCTCAGCCTCCCCAGTAGCTGGGATTACAGGCACCCGCCACCATGCCCAGCTAATTTTTGTATTTTTAGTAGAGGTGGGGGTTTCACCATGTTGGCCAGGCTGGTCTCAAACTCCTGACCTCGTGATCCACCCACCTCGGCCTCCCAGAGTGCTGGGATTACAGGCGTGAGCCACCGCCCCCAGCCACCCTCAAGGCCCTTTGATCTCCCGCCACTTCCAGTAGCTGGAGCCTGGGCTGGCAGGGTCCAGGCAGTGATGGATGTGCCCTCCTGGCATCCTGTTGGGAAACACGTGTCCACTCATGCAGGTCCTGGGGCTTCTGCCTGGCATTCAAGCCCCCAGCCCTGGCTCCCATGGCTCATTTGCCCACACGCAGCCCTTTTGTCCACTCAGTGCCTGTATCTCCCCCAGCCACATTGTCTCTGCCCCCACCGTCTCCTCCTGCAGAGCCATCCAGGCCAGAGTCAAGTTTATGAGTTCCTGGTCTAGTTTACACATGGCTTTCACGTGTGGCCCCTCACTTTATCCCCACCACCATTTGTGAAGCAGGTGCCACTGTGATGGTCCCCATTTTACAGAGGGAGCCACTGAGGCTTGGAGATGCAAAGTCACTGGATGCTGTTGGTGAGCAGGGATTGAGGTTCTGATCTGTATGTTCACTCACTGCAGGGCTTGGCCAAGAGGCTCAAAAAATCCTGGAGTCAGGGCTAGAAGGAGTCTGGGGAGGGAGTGGCATTTAATCCAAACTCAGGAGATCACTAATCCAAACTCAGGAGATCACTAACACTCAGAATCTTGGAAACTCTGTGCCTGGAAGGACTCTTGCTGGTCACTGAAACCACCCACCCCACTCAGCAGTAGCCTCCAGCCCTTGCTTGGACACTCCCAGGGATGGGAAGCTCACTTCTTCCCACTTGGGTCAGTGCCTGCCCTTGTGGGACTGCTGCGAATGGAGGAACACCTTTCCTCCCACAGAGCCAAGAGCTGTGTGCCTCCAAGGCCAATCAGAGTCTGGAGGCCACCACGGAGGGCCCCTGGGTCCTCTTCCTTCCAGGCAGGCGACAAGGGAGGAATGGGGTGAGGTGGACATCTGGGGCTGGGCTGGAGAGGGGGGAGGTTCCCAGCTCAGGCCACAAGGGCAGAGCAGGAAGTTCAACCCCACCTGCCACTGATGTGTGGCCCCCACGAAGTCCCTGCCCCTCTCCGAGTCCTATTTCTCCATCTGGAAATGAGAGAGGGCAGCTGAGGGGCTGACGGGCTCCCAGTTCACAGTGTGGGCATCATCAAGGGCTGTGGGAATCTCAGGTGACCTTTGACTGCCCTCATCTCCCCAAGGTTGTGGGGGTGCCGCACCAGCAGCTCCTTCCAAGCATTGATTCACAGCTGGGGAGCACCTGGTGGGCAGATGTGGGCTCCCGTCACCCCGCTGGATCCTGCTTGCGGACAGGCATGAGTGTTCGTGTGTGTGCGTGTTGTGCACATACGTGTATGAGAGTGTATTGGGAAGTGAGGGCAGCACCCAGTGGGGTCGGGGGAAGGTGCTGGCTCTGCTCACTCACAGTGGGACCCTGGGAAGTCCCTGGCCCATCGCGCCCAACCCCTCACGGGCCCTGAGTAGTGCCCTTCGGAGCAGAGCCTCCGCTGCAGGCTCAGGGCCCTGGGGCTGTGGGGGCGCGAATGTGCCTTCTCCACACCAACCTCCACCCGTGCTAGACACCGAGGCGGCAAGTGAGTCTGCCTCAGGCAGTGAGTGTCTCAGGAGGATGCAGCCATGCAGGGCGTTTTCTGAGAGCAAAGAGAGCCTGGTCAAGGTTGGGTGGAGGGGGCGAGGTCTCACTCCACCTCCCAGAGTCTGATTGGAGGTGCAGGGAGAGGGGTCACTGGCTCCCCCAGAGTCAGCCCAAGCGATCTCAATGGCCCTGTGAGGTCAAGGATGAATTCCCCATTCCACAGAGGAAGAAACCAGGGGACCGAGCCAAGGTCACCCCCTCAGGGCTGACTTTTTATTTTACTTTATTTTATTTTATTTTATTTATTTTATTTTATTTTATTTTTGAGATGGAGTCTCGCTCTGTCACCCAGGCTGGAGTGCAGTGGCGCGATCTCGGCTCACTGCAAGCTCCGCCTCCCGGGTTCACGCCATTCTCCTGCCTCAGCCTCCCGAGTAGCTGGGACTACAGGCGCCCACCACCACGCCCGGCTAATTTTTTGTGTTTTTTTAGTAGAGATGGGATTTCACCATGTTAGCCAGGATGGTCTCGATCTCCTGACCTTGTGGTCCGCCCACCTCAGCCTCCCAAAGTGCTGGGCTTACAGGCGTGAGCCACCGCGCCGGGCCAGGGCTGACTCCTCAACCAGCAGTTGCCCCACACACGACTCGGGGGAGGATTCTGCTGGGCCTGGGTGGCAGGTGGGGCTGGAGTGCTCTTTGGCCTCCCAAGAATATGGGAGTGAGAGAGGCTCTGGGCAGGACCCTGCTGCCCTGCAAACCAGCATCCACACCTCAGGGCAGGGCTTGCTGTTTTCCAGGCTCAGGCTGGGAGGAGGTCAGGCTGCAGGAGAGGATCTGGGAACGATTTGGTAATTAGGCAAGAGGCCTTGACAAGCAGCCTCCGGGGGGTCCATTCAGGGGGGGCCCTGTGGCCTGTGGTGAGGCTGGCCACTTGCCAGCCCCATCCTCACTGGTCCCCCAAGGCCCCTCTGCTCCTGCTCACCCCCCTGCACCCGCCGCCCCGCCATTCCCCGTCCTTTCTTCTGGCCCCCAGCAGCTCCTGCCAGCACTCCCAGTGCACCAATAGCTCTGACTGAGCAAGGAGTGGCTGAGGGCTTCATCCCGCTCCAGCCTCAGTCACCACGGATGGACTCCATAGCCCTGTGAGGCCGGCCCTTCTACTGGCCAAAGGGAAAATGAGGCCCAGAGAGGGGCTGCACTTTGTCCAAATCCACACAGTGAGGCTGGCTTGGGCCAGCCCTCTCCGAAGCTCCAGAGAGGCCACAGGGCAGCTCTGCAGGTGAGGGGTACCCAGGTTGCAACCTGCCGTGCCCCTTGCTGAAAGGCCAGGGGGCATGAAGAAACAAGCTACAGAAAAAAGCTGGGGGACCCAGTCAGGACAGGAGAGGGTGTGGGGAACAGGCGAATGTTGGGGGTCGGTCTCATTGTCCTCAGCTCTGGGAGGGAAAGGACTGAGGTGGGTTGTGAGGGGTGGGCAGACATCATCCCACCATCCCTGAATGCTAGAGCCCTGGAAGGGCCCGATGGAGCAGGGAGCTCTTGGCCTCAGCTTCCTGAGTCCTGACCAGCCGCCTGGCATCCCTCATCCTGGCACCGCCTCTCCCCTGAGCAGGCCTGGCTCTGAGCTGCCATCCACCCTGGTCTTGAACAGAAAAGAGGTGTGTGGGCTACACCAACCCTTCCCAGTGTCCAGGGAGGGCCCCTCCTCAGGCGTCCCACCCTGGCGGTGGGGATGGCAGGCGGGAGGTTCTGCAGGGGGTGGTTGTCAGGGCCTGCACACTCGGGCTGGACCCACTGACACTGTGCTGACCACCAGTGGTGCCAGGTCCTGTGATGAACCCTCATGGGCATTCTTATATAATCGCCCTAAATGGAGGCACGAGATGTGGCAACCAGTATCCCCATCTCAGCCTTGACTCAGAGAAGCTTCTAGACAGAGACATACCCAGGAAGTCGTCTGGTAGGTGGCAGGGCCAGATGGTCAGTAGGCCCCTCTGACCCCGAAGCCATGATTCCTCCCTATCCCCAATCCCCACCCTGCACTGCCTCCCATGGTGTGGCGTGACCTGGAAATGAGGTATGGTGTGGGTGGGTGCCCACAGACAAGCCCGGGGCAGGGGATTCGATCCATTCTGAAGAGGAGTCGACCAGAGCCAAGGGAGTGGCTTCCATGCCCAAGGCAGGTGTGGAAAACAAGGCATGGGGGGTGGCAGTGGGAGGAGGAGAGGGGCCAGACCTCGAATGCCAGGCTGAGAAGTGGGCTGCACTCGAGACCAGAGGCTCCTCGAGGCCAGGGCGCCGTGTCGTGATGCTGCCCCACATAGCTCAGAGCCCCCCAAAGGACAGGTGCTCCCCAAATCCCTGAGGTTTGTCCAGAGAACAGCCATTTCTCCAGGGGGCCCTGCGAAGTCACGAGGCCAAAAGGCCCCCAGCCCTCTTCCTGGTGAAAGCCTTTGGTGGTGCCTGTGCTGGTGCCCTACCGGTCGGGGTGGTTGGGTGGGAGGCAGTTGGGGTTGAAGGGGATCTTCCCTCTCAAGCACCTCTGTCTTGTGCCTGTCTCTGCTCCAGCGCCAGCTCCAAAACAATCCCAGATGCTTCTAGCATCACCAGAGCCTTCAGAGTAAAAGAGGGCCTCCTCCCTCCCCCGGAGCTTCTGGCCACAGCATGCCCTCTGTACCAACCCGTGGTCAGACCCAGGTCTCGCCCAGATCTTTGAGCAGCCGATTTGTGTTCTCCCAGCCCTTCATCTGGTAGCCAGATCCTCTGGCCTGGGTGGCGGTGGGGGTGGGGGGTCCTCCCCTTTCTCCTGAACCCCTTCTTGGCCCGGGGAAAGCATGACTCCCCTGGTGTCTGAGCCCGGCATTTGGAGCCCTGGGCTGGGCAGCCAGCATCCAGAGCCAAGAACCACAGGCTCGCTGGAGTGCAGGGCCTGGGAACCGCTCACCCACGGAGGTGATGTGGAATCCGTCCGTGCCCCCCTCGTTGTGTGTCAGAGTGATTTATGGGCAGATGCTGAGAGAAGAGGCTGAGGAAAATAAGCCTTGCCAGCTGCCAACCTGTCACAGATCGGGAGAGAGGGAAAGGGCCGAGCTGCTTCATGACCTCCAGCAGGCTGCTTCCTTCTCTGGGCCTCTTCTGCCTCTGAAATCGGGGTCTGAAAGCCAGCCCCAAATCACAAACTTGCCAGAAGGATCAAGTGAGAAGTTGGCCGTCAAGCCTCTAGCGCAGAGCCTGGCACAAAGCAGGTTGCACCCCTGTTCCCAAACCTGCAGTGGCTGCCACTCCCTCAGTCTGACCCTGGTCCCTCACTGACGTCATCTCCGGCCCCCGTAGCTCTGGGGTTTACAAGAGCCGCCATCTGCATTGCGAGGTCTTCCTGGATCACTGAAGTAGACTAGAGTCCTTCCGACTGTACTGTACCCTGTTAAGGCTGTTTTTATTAAGTTTTTCCTTAATATTGGCCACCACTTGATTAAAAAAAAACAAAGAAGTCCCAAGTGTTCCTTATTTATTATTATTCTTCTCAAATAGAGTGTCAGTTCCAGGGGGCAGAGGATTTTATCTCATTTATTTACCGCAGAATCCCTAGAACAGAGGCTAGAGCAAAGTAGATGTCCCAGAAACGTGTAGATAGGCAAGAAGAAGGGAGAGGCATTGGGACTTCAGAAAGGGAATGTGTGGGTAGCAAAGCCAGGGATTGTCCAGGGGGAGTGGCACCTGGACGGGGGTTTGGTATCTATAAGGTACAGGGAATGCTCTCTAGTCTGGGCATAGCCAAGCGCCTGAGGACAGGCATGGCCGGAGTGGACACAGGAAAGCGGAGGCTGGGCTGGTGAAGAGGAGACAGAGCAGGCCCGGAGGAGGTACAGGCCAGGTTGGGGCTACACAGCAGACAGCTGCCTATGGCAGGCAGGGCCGAAAACTACAATGTATTCCCCATGTAATTTTTAAAAGATTATGGGTTGCTTACAAGAAAGGATGCTACACTGGTCTTAAATAATACTCCTAGAAAGAGTAGGAAGTGGCTCGACAACCACACAGTAACCTGTGTAATGGCTGTGATTCAGATGAAGTTTAGCTCTGAACTTCCTGGAAACCACAGCAATAAAGGAAACAATGATGCATCAAATACTTTACATTGTCTGACGGAAGAAGGCATGCCAGCTCTTTAGGAAACCCTTCCCCAGAGCCCCACCTGCCACCCCAATGCTAAATTCTAAGTGTAATTTATCAAGTGGTTTAGCTGGTAGAGATGGAAGAGGGGAAGGCACTGAAGGAGACTCTGAGAGTCAGGGGCTGTTCTAGAACCATCATTTGTCCATCACAGTGTACGATTTGGCGATGGGTCCTGTGTTACTGTGGATGTATCAGCAAGATGTGGACTTAGAGATGTGAAGTCACTGGCCAAGACCACGCAGCTAGTAAGGAGAGTTGCTCCGATTCAAACTAAGGACCGTCTATCCTGAAGGCTGAGGAAAGTGGTAGCCACGGTGGGGTGCCCAGGGCTGAAGGAGGGAAGTGAGGGGATGGGGTGAAGAACAAGCACCCTTGGGCTGGGCAAAGGGAATCTGTGCAGGAGACTCCTGGAGCCATCCACTCATCCACCCATCCACCCATTCCTCCATTCATCCGTCCATCCATCAGGCCGTCCATCCGTCCATCCATCCATCCATCCACCCATCCATCCATCCATCCATCCATCCATCCATCCAACCATTCACCTATCCATCCATTCATCCACCCATCCATACATGGAAGCATTAATTTTTCCCTGTGTCAGTGTGTTCATCCACCTACCCATCCATGTTTATCCATGCATTATTCATCCAGTAGTTCAGCCACACATACCTCAAGTGATTTGGAAAAATTAGGCATGAACTCTCCAGCCCAGCAGTTCATCTTCAAGACCAGAAAGGATGACAGAGGTCATGTGGTCAGGCAGGTGACCACTGAAATCCCAGAGGAAATGAGCCCCTTCAAGAATCTCCCTGCCCCTCCTGGTTTGGCCCCTCCTGGTTTGGCCCCTCCTGTCTGTGGACTATCTGGATGGCCACACCACAGGTGAGAGTTTGGAGGAGAGTGGGACCTCACAAGGAGCGATCAGGGCCAGTCCTGGCTGTGTGCACAGACCAGGGGCAGCTGGGAAGGGCAGGGTGGGCCTGGGTCCACTAAGGAGGGGCTCTGGGGAGTCTCCCAGGGAACCTGCAGTTCTTCTGGGCAAGAGCCTGACTCCAGTGGGAGCAGCTGTGAGGGTGGAGTCCCAGGCAGGGGACCCTCAAGCCTGGGTGCAGGAGGGGTTCCTAGAGCCCTCAGATCACACCGGGGGTTGGGGGGTGTTGAACCTCTTTGCAAACAGAGCAGAAAGGAGCAACTGGAACACCGGTAATGTTGGGGAGAACAGGCCCCTTGGCTGGGAGGGCATCTGCTGCCTCCAGCACCCTGGCACAGAGCGGATCACAGTCTGGGGTGCTGGTGGAGAACACAGATGGCCCTGCTGTCACTTCACGTCTGGTGTCTCATCTGCCCCTCACCCATGAGGGGTGCTTGGCTGTGGCCATGCGAGAGGAGAGGAGACAGAGCTGCAGAGGGGCTCAGGAGTGCGCCTGTTTCCCAGGATCCCCACCAGGTCGACCCGGCCCCTGTGAGCATAAGATGCTGGTGGAGAGCTGGCTCCCCTCCTCCCAGACAGCCCAGTGAGGGGTGACTTGGACCCTCCGCAGATTCAGCTGTTACCCCAGCCTCATTTTCCACTCCATAAAATGGACCATGGGGCTGGGGGTGTAGGGGACACCTGGAGCTAGGCTTGCTCCTGCAGGCAGTGGGGAGCCACAGAGGGTGCTGGGCAGGAGGGTGGCGAGGCCGGGGCCTGTGCTTCAGCAGTGCCGCTCAGTCTCTAGCCTGCTCCCCAGAGTTTCCAATTCGGTAGGTCTGGGGTGGGGCCTGAGGGACCCAAGCAGGTGCTGGGGTGACCATTCCTGGGGTGGTGGTGGGAGAGGCAAGTGGACAGAACAGGAGCCCTGGGGTGAAGGGCACTGTGACCTTGACCCAGGGACCCCTGAGCTGCAGCAAGGGGCCGCCTCTGCCCCCTCCGGCCACATGGAGAAACAGAGGCCCACGGGGCAGGAAGGCCCACAGTGAAGCAGGGGCAGGAGGACCCAGAGATGATCTAAACCAGCTGGGCTCAGTTTAGAAGATGCAGCCCCTTGTCTCTGCAGCCAAACTCTCTTGTTCTTTCCATCTCAGCATTTACTGAGGCCTTCCCTGGGCCAGCCCTTGTATGAAACTGAAACAAGCAGGACCACACAGGGTGACTAGAGCTGTCCCAGAGGGAGCCCAGGGTGCCGTGGGTACTAATTTGGGGCCTCTGCCTGGAGAAGTCAGGGAGGACTTGCCACAGACGGTGGTGAAGGATCATCGACGTTTTCAGGCTGCCCAGGGACAGGCAGGAGGGATGGAGACATGCAAGAAGACAGCCATGTGGGGAGTGTGGGCTACAGGGCAGTGGCTGGGAAGGAGTGCAGGGCGCTTGGGTGCAGAGAGGAGCAGGCTAGGAGGGGAGACTCCAGAGCAGGTTGGTGGCCAGACCAGAGGGGCTGTCCATGCCAGCCTGGAGCTAGGCTTGATCCTGCAGGCAGTGGGGAGCCACAGAGGGTGCTGGGCAGGAGGGTGGCGAGGCCGGGGCCTGTGCTCCAGCAGTGCCACTCAGTCTCTAGCCTGCTCCCCAGAGTTTCCAATTCGGTAGGTCTGGGGTGGAGCCTGAGGAGTTGCATATGGGGGGCGGGCGGGGAATGCTAAAGCAGGTGGGGAATGATAGCACTTCCCATTCACGGAGATAGGAACCCAGAGGGGCTCAGGACTGGGGGATGAGGAGAGGAGGTTAAATCTGAGGCCCCCAGCAGGAATCAGATCCCTGTGGTGTCAAACTTCCGCCAGGCTTGAGACTGGGGAGGGGTCTGGCTGTAGAGGAAAAGGGGAGGAACCTGGGATACAACTGGTCCCTGCCCCAACCCAGAAGGGGCCCCTTGCAGGCCTGCGGCCGAGGATGGCTCCCTCCTCTAGGAACCCAAAGGCACCACCACCTCCAGCTGCCATTGCCTAGGGGGACCAGGATTGAGACCAGGACTCTGCAGTCAGACCTGGACCTGAGTCTAGTCGCCTACTGCTCTCTGTGACCCTGAGCAAGTCCCACCACCCCTCTGAGCCCTGGTTTCCCGTCCAAAACAGCTAAAACAGTACCTGCCTTACCGAGCTGTTATGAGGTCTGGGGATGGGAAAGTCCTGGGTTAACTGTATACCCCTGGACATGCACATGTTGCTATTATTATCATTATTATTGGAAAAGGGAGCCTAGTGGGAAGGTATGATGTCTCACCCCCAAGGAATTATAAATGGTGGCATTTCTGGCACCATAACAGGTTTGTGCAAAAAATCATTTGTGATGGGGGCCCTAGGACATTGGGGGGACTCATGGTCTTCTGTGATGTGGCTCCTGGCACAGGGCCTGAGGCAGGGCCACCGGGCCAAGATCTGAGCTCTGCTCCCTTCCACACAGACTAAATATTTGTGTTGCTCCTCCCCCAGCTTGTCGGGACCCAGGACCCTCTCTGGTAGGGTGAGGGGAAGACCATGCCTCAGAGGGCAAGGCAGGTGAGGGTGGCGGGATTGATTACAACAGGCCCTGTTTGGCCCAGACCCCACAGCCCCCCAGCCCCTCGGAGGCCCGAGCACAGCCAGGGAATCTGCCTCTGACACACAGCGGGACCGGGGGCAGCCCTGCCCCTCTGGGCCTCAGTTTCCCCACCTGTAGAGTGGGGATGAGGCCAGGAGAGTTGGAGAAGCTGACTTTCAAGGTCCTTCTGGTTCTCTCTCCAGTGACCGAGGCCTCCCTGAGCCTTCAGCCCTTAGTGAGCAGAGGCGAAGGGGACCTGCAAAATGGGACAATCCCTCTCAAGCTGGGAGGTGGGAGGACCCAGCAACAACACGTATGGATGCCCTAGGGAGATGGGAGGCCTTGGAGTGGTGGCATCAGGCTTACATGGAAGCACCCCCAAATGCTACTAATTCTCCCTCCTGCCCAACATAATACACACCGCGGCCATTTGTAAGCACCTGGTCTGTGCCTAGCATCATGGCAGGGGCTATCATAGGAGGCCAGGCCTCCAGCTCTCCAGGGATCGGGGGGGGTCCCACGGAAACAGTCTGATGGGACCAGCCACAAGGGTAGACAGAGCTATGCCTGAAGAGGAGCCCAGGTTCCAAATCCTGGCATCAGTATCTTCATGCTGATCATTTACAAGACCGTGACTCTGCCACGGGCCGTCCGAAGCCCTTGACCTTACCTGCTTCTCTCAACATCCCAGAGAAGGGAGGACTGGCCTGGTCCCCATTTTAAAGATGAAAAAACAAAGACACTGGTCTCCCAGGGATTAAATGGTGGAGCTGGGCCTGGTCTGGCTCTGGAGTCACCCACAGTACCTGTTTCTTCAGCAGTAATGATGCCACGTCCTACTCACAGGGTGTGTGAGCGGCTAGGCCAGCAGGAGCCATGTGTGCCCTGTGTGTAGGGCCTCAGAAGTGCTCAGTAAGGGCTGGTTGTGTGCTTGTTACCACAGCAGGGTCTCAGCTGCAGGCCAAGAGCCAGGCTTCCATACTCCCAGGCAGGTGAGTCTGGGGCTGCTGTGAATGTTTATCAATCATGGTGCCTTCCAGTAGTGCCCCTTTGCAAGCTCCTTCCAGGGAACAGCCGTCCTGCCTCCAGCAGCCAGGCCCTTGTGGGGAGCCAGGTCCCCAGGCAGAGGTGTGGGGCTGTGGCCTTTGCAACGCGTGCTACAACCTTTCCATGGGCCCGGGGCCTGGAGAGCTCCAAGTGAGACACCTCAGTGCACACTTGCACCAAGGGCAGCCCCCAGCACACAGGAGGTGCTCAGGAAACATGGATGTGCTGAGAGGGCAGGAAGGCCTTCAGCACAGGGCCAGGCATCTCTGCAGGCCTCTGAAGTCGGAACCACTGGGAGCCAGCACCCATCAGGAGCAGACTTCTTGTCCCAGTTCCCTTGTCTGTAAGTCAGGGTTAGCCTGGGGAAAGATGGGGTCTGGGGGCCCACCACTCACCAGTGAGCAGCATCCTTCAAGAGGCACACATGTCCCACCTAGAGCCTGGACCTGAACCCCAGCCTCGCGCCTGGGGGGCCACCGGCCCCTCTGGTATGGGCCCTTGCTGCCTTGGGCTTCTGCTGCGTCTGTGGACCAGGCCTGGGTCGGGTTTTGGGGGGACAGCAGGAACAGATGGTGTCCTCGCGGGCCCTGGTCCATCAGCATCTGCAGTCCCAGCACCGCACGAGGTACAGGTGGGGTGCTGTAAGGGGCGGGGGACTCGATGGTGGGGCCGGGCCATCTCAGAGGCCCACAGCCTCCTGGGAGAAGGGCTGCAGAGCTGCAGGGCTTCATCAGGAAGTGCAAAGCCTCCCTCTGTTCGTGCTCCATTCCGGCCTTCAAAGAAGCCCTGTGTGAGGGCAGGGCTGCGCTTCACCCCTGCAGAGCCCTCCCGTGCAGCTCCCCTGGGATCCCAGAGAGCTTGGCTTTTCCAGAAACCCGAAGACCCCTGTGAGTGTGTCTCCTGAAGAGATCTTGCTCTCCTTGCCCCGACCTTGGCCACACTGTCCTCTGCCTCGGTGTCCCCCTCCAGTTCAGCCGGGCACTGCTCTTCCTCCTTCTGTATCCAGCTGCAGCACCCACGGGGCCTTCCCTGGGAGGGCTACCCTGACTCCATCTCCTTGCCCCTGGCCCCGGGCCTCCAGCCCACTTTGCTCACCCCTCAATTACAGTCTTCCCCAGACTCTTGGGGCTTTGGGGCCCTGAGGGCTGGAGCCATTTAGCCTCAGCTCTTACACCCCAGCATCTGCAGAGGCTAGTTCAGTGGAGGTTCGTTGACTGGCTGTGTGACTGAATGATTCTTTAATCACAGTGGCTACCAGTGGATAACTTTTACTATCTATCTGCTGAGTACTTGATGTGCATTACCTAGTTTGAGCCTTTCAACAAGACAAAGAGGTGGTGCTGCCATTCATCCTACTTCACAGATGAGCAAACGGGGACTCAGAAAGCTGAAGTAACTCACCGCCAGCAAGGGCAGAGCCAGGAGCCACAGTCAGGCCTGTGCCTGTAACACATGGTCCTCCCCAGCCCCTCCCGCAGCACAGTCATCTCTCCTTGGTGCTCTTGGATCAGAGGGTGCCCAGGTTACCCGTCCCTCACCCACAGCAGGTGTGTAGTCCAGGAGCTGGGGCTGGCTTACCTGTGACCCCAGCCTGCAGCACAGGGCAGGGCATGGAGCCCAAGTTCGGGGGAGCCTTGGGGAAGGAATGGCAGGTTGTATAACAGGCACAACCCACCTAGCTCTGGCTGGGCCTGGTCAGTCAGGCAGGGTGCTGGAGACTTTACACACTTGTCCCGAGTGTCAGGACAAGCTGTGTTCACCCTCATTTTACAGCCAAGGAAAGGGAATTGGGGGTGCTGTGATGTGTTCAGGGTGACTCAGCTTGGAAGGGGCAGTGCAGGGTTAAAACCTTGTCTGTGTGGCTCTGACAGGCCGTGCTCCTGCCTGCTACCCAGGACAGCCTCCCACAGAGTTCCTGCATTTCATGTGTGTTCTGGAGAGAGAGAGAGGGTGGGGTGGGTGGGTGTGGGGGGTGTTGGCATGGGAGGTATGCTGTGTATGTGCAGGAGGTGGTGGGGTCTGTTTTTCTTTGCTCCTAAATGGATTTTACACCATGCCTGGGCTTTGGCCTACACAGGAAGTGTTGATCATCATTCCCGAGAATCTGGATCAGCCCCTAGTGCTGACGGAGTCTCTGTTTGCTGCGAGAGAAGCCCCCAGGGGCCTGCAGGTCCACCCTGCAAGACAGCAGGAGGGAAGGACAGCAACTTCCAGGAGAGAACAGCCTCCAAACCGACCCAGATGTTGCCTGGAGCACAGAGCCCCATCACAGGCCTGCAGGAAGACCATCCAGGATGAAGAGCCAGGCCCCAGGAGCTGGCACTGGATCAGAGGGTGCCCCGGTTACCCATCTCTCACCCGGGATGTCCAGGGGAAGGCCAGGGCTGAAGAGAGCCAGGGTCTGCCTGCAGCGGCCTCCTGCCTGCTGCTCCCACTCTGCCTTGGGTCAGATGGGACTGGAAGAGAGGGCAACTCCCGGGGGAGGGGACCTGGGGCAGCAAGGATGGTGTAGATGCAAGAAAAGAGACATCTCGCACTTCAGGTGCAGAAAGCCACGGCAGACAGTTCTGGAGTCTTCAAGTACTAGGCATGATGGACTCGTAGTGTCTTGAGTCCGGTGTCCTGAAATCCCAGGGCTGTGAAATGGTTTGGAATGGAGTATCAGAGTCTAGGAAAAATGGACTCTGGGAATCTTGAGTGTGAAGGAGGCTCTGAGGTAATGACATCTAACAGGCTATTGTCCCCGCAGCCCTCAGGCAGCCTCCTACTCCACCGCCTTCTTGAGGACTGCATGCTTTTGTGGATGTGCAGACAGTGGAGACATAAAATAAATACTCTGATTTGAACTGCATCTGTGCCCAGGAGCACTGGAGGCTGGGCCTCTGGCAAGCTCTTGCCTTCACCTGACAGCCTGAATGGGGGTGTCTGGGATGATTGTACTGATCAGCCATGTCCTCCTCTTGCTCATCCCCCATCACCCACCCCTGGCTCCCTGCCCCAGCCCTCCAGCCCCTCTGCTGGCACCCAGCAGGTAAGACAATGTGGACCAAGGGGACGGTAAGGAGACTGTCTTCAGCAGCCACGAGCCTGGGGAGCAGAGCGGATATTGATTTGGTATACGGGAGCAAAGGGACTGTTAAACGTGCGGCTGTTAAATTGCTCTGCCTGGAGCCAGCCAGCTCTGCAGGCGGGCGGTTGGCCTGGCGGGCAGGCGGCGGGCAGACCAGTCGGCTGCTAGTGCCCTGTTGGGGGTGGTCTTGGATACCTGGCAGGATCCAAGGAAGCCTGGCTTGGATCCTTGCTGCCCTGGTGCCCACAGGCCCCTGAGCTCCAGCCATACCCACCTCTTGGCATCCTCTGAGCATACTTTGCTGCCATGGCTGTTCTCACACAGACCCCTCCACATCACCTCCTTCTCCATCTCTTAAAATCCTACCCCACTTTCCAGAACCAATGCACATGGCACCTCTTCCATGAAGTCTTCCTGATTTCCCACTCCTTACTCCCACTACCCAGAAAAGAGTAGGCCTTCCCTTTCCAAATCCCCAAAGCCCCAGGGCTCTGCCTGTTTTCGGCCTCCTGTCCTCTCTGCTATAATAACTAAGAGTTGTGGGCCCACTGAAGAGGACACCTGAGCTTCATATGCTCCCCCGTCCCTCGTGCCAACACACACACAGGTGAGGCCTGGGCGGCCAGGCACACAGGCAATGCTGAGCAGCTCACCTGGGGAGGGCAGGGCGGGAACGTGTTAGCTGAGCTGTGGCCTGATCCTGATGGGCAGCCCCTTCCTGGCACCTGCGCCTGGACTGCGCTTCCCAGGCCCTGCAATAGGTGTCAGGAACTGCTCAGTCTTGAATTGTTCCCTGTTCCTCTCTTGCAACGCCCTCCAGCGGCTCCCAGTCAAAACCCCCACTCAGTCAGAGACCACCTTCATCCCTGGGATGCACGTTGTGGAGGCTGAGACAAGCCCAACAGTTGGAGCCAAGCAGTCCAAGGTTTGAAGCTCAGCTCCTCCACTAATTATTCTCTAACGCTGGGCCAGTCACTTCCCTCTCTGAGCCTTAGTTTCCTCATCAATAAAACAGAGATACTGGGTCACATCCCTTAGAATGGGTGTGAGAATTGGATGAAACAACTGCCGAAGAGGCCCAGTGGTTGCTAGAGTCACACAGCAAGAAGCTAGAAAAGATGCAGGATTCCTACCTCCTAGCCCCAAACTCCCCTTACCCCGTCCAGCCTCTCTGGGTCTGGGGTTCTGGACTGGAGACTGCATCATGCTGGGGCCTGGTTTGTGTAACCCAGTGGCTGGTCTCCGCAACCTCCGGAACCACAGACCAGTGGCTTGCTCAGGGCTGGGCTTGGGCCCCTTGGTTGTTCCTCTGGCCTGGCCTGGCCTCCTCACGGGGCCTTATCTGTCCACTCTCCCCTTTCCCACCAAACTAATCTCTCCCTCTTTTCAGGAGTTCCTGTTTCCTCTCTGCCGCCTTCTTGTCTCCCTCCTCAGACCCCGTTTCTCCCGGGTCTCCAGCCAGCCTCCCACACTTGGTTCAGAGCCGCCTTGGAGCGGCTGGTGCTGTCATCACTGGGGAGTCTCCATCTTTCAGGGGCTCTCCGAGCCTCACAGAGCCCTGTCTGGGACTGCTGCCCCTTACACAGGAGGGAGATGGAGCAAGTCCTGGGAAGGGAAATCTGCTGGGGACAAGAATTCTGACACCCTCAGATCAGTACGCAGCCTTCAAAATCCTTTAGGTTGGCCATTGGCCTGGGGGCCTCTACAGGGCTGGTAAGGCAGTGGTTTGGGGTTTCTACTCCACAATTCCTGAGTACCAAGATCTTACGCTTCCAAATCTCTGAACACAGTGAGATCCTGAGCTTCCAGAGCTCCGAGGTCCTGGGAGCCTCCACACCCCTGTGATGCACCTGGCAGTGGCCCCAGCCTCCACCTCCCTGGAGTGGGGCTCAGCCTGGTTGCATTCTTAGATCCCTGACCTGGGGGTGAGGGGAAGCACTGGGACCAGCTCCCACTGCCCCTCGGTTGTCCAGCTCCTGGCCAGCCAGAAAGGTTAAGTGCTTTGTCACAGATGTGGGGACGGGCCAGTAGTCCGCTGAGTCAGGGACACCCCCCAGGGTCTCCTGTCCTGAGCTTGAAGACTCCCCTCCCAGCCCTCCAGCTCAGCCCAGGAAATGGTCTTCAGCTCTCCACACAGCTCCCCCGAGCCTGCTGGGAGTGCGGACGTGTGAGCAGGAACGCACCTGTGCTCAGAGCCCCGCTGTGCTGGAAGTTTTCCTGAGGTCTGGAGCGAGCCGCCTTTTCTTGCAGAGCCTCAGTTTCCTCCTCTGTCAATGGTAACAATACTCACTTTGGAGGGCTGCTGTGATGACTTGGGCCAATGTGTTTAGAAGGTCACACAGCAGGTGCACAATAAATGGCAGCACTTATATCATGTGACCACCCTTTCTGAGAGCCATTCTGGGTCCTTGGTCTGGTTTCTCCATTTACTTGTCCTGACAGAGGTCCAAAGGACACTGCCAAATCCAACATTTTGGAGGTATGTTTTATACCCAGCCCTGTTGTGCTGCTCCCCAGATCCCAGGGCCCATGGGTGCATATGGCTGGTCCCAGCCCATGAAAAGGCCCCAGACAAGTGGGGAAGACAGATGATATGACACAACACAGGCCTCTACAACACCTTGGTTCGGCGAAACATTGCAGGGAGCACAGAGGCTGTGGAAACCCAGAGTAGGCCCCTGACCCAGGCTGAGGGTAGCTGGGGAGGGCTTCCTGGAGGAGGGAGCCATTTACCTGGTTTTTGCAGAAGAGGGCATTGGCTGGCAGCTTGAGAAGGAGGGTGATGGCTGCTTTAAATGTTCAGACGGTTGTGGAGAGCCTGAAGAGGGGGAGATCCCTTCCACCTAGGGCACTGGGGAAGGTTTTGTGGAGAGGGCTGTGAGGGTTGTGTGTGATTCCAGCAGGGAAAACAGCACTCTTGGCCAGGGAGAACAGCAGATGCCCAGAGGGCAGGCGGGCTGAGCAGCTGGGAGTTGCAGGAAATGCTGTTGGAAGAATCGCCTGTGCCTGGGGTACAGGCCTTGTGTTCCAGGCTAGGGACCGGGGATTGGTTTTGTGGGCTAGGAGGTCGCTGAGAGCTGTGAAGCAGGGAAGCCCTGCGCCTGGAAAGCATACATTCCAGGGGCTCCTTCCAGGGAAGCTGGGGGTTTTCGACAGAGGGGCTGGCAGGGGCCCCACCCGGGAAGGCTCCACCTCCCCCCGTTCCCAGCCCCTTATCAGCTCTGTGACCACAGGAAGGCCCTTCCCATCTCTGAATTTCCTCATCTGCAAAACACACCAGAAGACTTATCTTGAGGTTCCTTGCAGCTGGTGACGCTGTGGCTCTGGCTGCCCCCACTGCAAGGCAGGGCCTCAAGGATGGCCACAGAAGCCCCCCTTCTTCCCACTCAGGATGGGTCCAGCCCCTGAGGGGTCATCCATGCCATCCCACCCCCGAGGATGTGGCTTCACTTCTCCAAATCCTGTGCAAGGCCCCGCTCTGCCCCAGCCCCTCCAGGTGGCATCTCAGTCCTCAGCCGGCTAGGGGAGGGAAGAGCACTGGTGCTGAGTCCAAGTCTCTCTGGTGCATGCAGAGATTTGGATTATAACATCCTCTTACACCCCAACCACAGCAAGATCCAGTTGATGAACCACTGCTTCTGTTTCGGGGCCACCTGCCCTGGCCAGGCACTGGGGATACCCCACTTACTGATCTCTTGGTTACTGGTGCTGCCTACATGCGGGAGGTGACACGGAAGCTCAGAGGGACAGTGATGTGCCTGCGATGATCCTGTTCCCCTTGGCACCCTGTCTTCACTTGGCAACAGCCAGGACCACTGACCTCCGTCCTGCCTCCCTGGCTGTTCCTTCTGTCTCCTGTGTCTTCTCTAAGCTTCATCTCCCCAACCTCCAAGGCAGGAGTGCCCCAGGCCTTGGTCCTCTTTACTCTTCTATCCCACACCCTCCCTTAGTGATGACACCCAAATGTGGATCTCCAGCCCTGGCCGCTACCCAGAACTCCAGACCCAAATATCTGCCCGGCCACTCAGTATTTCCACGAGGAGCGTAAACTGTATCACAATCCCCGTGGGCCCAAATCTGAACCCCAGGCCTCTCCCCACCCCCATGTCGGCATTTGGCCCCTTCAGCCTTCCAAGTGCTCCAGCCAAAACCCCGGCAGTCATTCTTGGGCCTCCTTCCCCTCACACCCTACATGCAAAAAGAGAACAAATCCTGTCGGCTCCCCGTTCAAAACAGAACCAGAATCCAACCACTTCTCAACACATCCACTGCCGCCAGCCTCCAGGCACGAGGCCTTTCCCAACCTTCAGCCTTCCTCCCCACCGCTCCCATTTTACAAATGGGGAAACTGCGGCTGGCAGAGAGCCCTCCCCAGGATCATGCAGAAAACCCACCAGGGCTAGCTAGAGCCTGGATCTGCACCATCTCCCCGAAGTCTGCGTCCCAGCTGCCCAGGGAGTGTTTTTTGAAGCCAGCTTAGCAGGCAGGCCTGACAACACGGCCAGGCTTTGAGCTGTGCCTGTGTGTGTGTCCCTGAGGAAAAAAGATGCTGCCAGCTGGGTTTATGTTTCAAGACGTCTGTCCTCGCCCTTGAACAAGAGCTCTTACAGGGAGATCAGGGCCAGGGCCTGGTGTGGGGGGAGCGCGGGGGGAGAAGGGACATCAATCGGAAGCCGCCTTGCCTGGAAACCGGAGAGCTCCCTCTGCCAGCCCCAGGGCCTGGCGAGTTCACTTGAGGAGGCCGGGAACTGCAGGGGCGGGCTGGGGTTCACTCAGCATTTATTTCATACAGCTGCTTAAAAAGCTAGTTTTAAAATAGAGATCATTATATATATACATATATATTTATATATATAAAATATATAAAGAGGAATGGAGAAGTGCCACCCCAAAGAAAAAGCTATGTTTTATAAATATTTCTGTAGCTTCCACATCCCAAAGGAAGAAAAAGCAAAAAACCAAAGAAAACATTTACAACCCAAGCTAGTGGTTCCATGTGGTGGGCCCAGCAGGCTCAGACCCCAGGGTGGGCCAGGGGGTCCTGCAGAACGTTCTGAAGAAGGCGGGCAGACCCCTTCCCGGAGGCTGGTCTCTGTGGCCCTGAAAGGTCAAGTCTGTATCAGTCTCACCAATCCCAAGCCCGGCTCCTTAGACCAGCCTGTGGGCACTCCAGGGCCTCAGGCTGCCAAGTTATTTTTAATCTTGTCGGTTTCCTTTGATGTCCCGCCCTCCTTCCAGGGTGGCCAGACCTTCTGTTCCTGGTGGCTTCCAAGTGAAGGCAAAGCACAAGCCGCCTCCCATGCCTGGCATCTGGAATTCACAAGCAGAGATCCATGGAGTGTCTCCAGGCCCCTGGCCCCAGTTGCTGAGGGTCCTTGAGCAGAGTCCTCGCTCCTGCATGGGGCGGAGGGCAGGGCCTCACTTGCAGACATAGCGCTCCACGGTACGCTCACACCTGCGGCAGGTGACATAGCAGCACCAGTGGTACTTACAGTGGCACCGCTCGACCACGCGGTCTGTGTAGGGGTTGTAGCCACGCCCGCAGCACATAAGATCGCAGCTGTCGCTTCCGTTGGATGTCTTGTTGCACTGCCTATTGTGGGGGCAGGAAGCAGGTCAGTGCATGCCTTGGTCACCACCCACCAACACCACATGACTCCCAGCCAGGCAGCCGGCAGCGTCTCCCATGGCCACCGACTCAGCCCTTCTTAGAAGCTGTCTTGATCTTTGGGGAATTTTAAATAATCCTCTTACCTAAAGGTACTTCTCACTTTTCCCTATATTTCTAATAAGGGGTTACCAAAATGATGGGGCTGTTTTCTTTTATTTTTTTGAGATGGGGTCTCACTCTGTTGCCCGGGCTGGAGTGCAGTGGTTGTGATCATGGCTCCCTGCAGACTTGACCCCCGCCTTCCCCACTACCCAGGCCCCTGGCTCAAGTGCTCCTCCCACCCTGGGACTGAATAGCTGGGACTACAGGCACACACCACCATGTCCAGTTAATTTTTTAATTTTTATTTTTGTAGCAATGGAATCCCACTATATTGCTCAGGCTGGTCTTGAACTCCTAGGCTCAAGCAATCCTCCCACCTCAGCCTTCCAAAGTGCTAGGATTACAGGCATGAGCTGCCGTGCCCAACCTTGTTTTGTTTTCTTAGAGGTATCTTTTTTCTATTTCTTCTACTTCTAAATACTGGAAGGACCCTCCAACCAATCTAATAATCCTACCTTTATGGGTAACCTTTTACAGAGTCTCACTCTGTTGCCTAGGCTGGAGTGCAGTGGTGCAATCTCAACTCACTGCAACCTCTGCCTCCTGGGTTCAAGCGATTCTCCTGCCTCAGCCTCCCGAGTAGCTGGGATTACAGGCGTGTGCCACCACACTCGGCCATATTTAATCTTTAATTAAATATTATGAGATGTCAAGATCATTTGATTTTTAGAATCCTAGGATAAATGCCGAAATACTCAAACCCCCACTGGGCATCAGACACACTGCTCGTGGAGGAAGAGGGGTCTGTTGGCCATGTGCCTCCTGTGGGTCAGGCACTCCCTCCAGTGTCTTATCTCAGTGGAGGCCTGTAGGGCCCTTGGGTCAGTGGAATGATTATGTCCATTATGCAGATGAAAACAGGGTCAGCAAAGGGCAGAGGCTTAAACTTGGGGACTAAAACTAAGGCCCTGACTTGCTCTCCCTACCCTAAAGGGCGGGGCGTGGAAGCCAGCAGGGGCTGCATTTCTTCCCAAACGTGGGATGCGAAGACATTGAAGGTCCCTATAAAGTGCAAACATCCTTCCACTGCTCTCAGTTCTTCTGTCTAGTGACAAATCATCTGTTCAGACTGGTGGCTCCTCTAGCTGGGCTGAGGCTAGACAGGGAGTGTTTTCATGAGATGTAGTTGGGGACAGAGCAGCAGGGGGCTGGGGCACTGACAGGGACAAAGGGTCCCCACATGTGGACCGAGGAATCCCAGAATGTCCAAGGTGGGAAAGTCCTAGAGATGACCGAATGCAATCCTCATATTTACTGATGGGGAAACAGACACAGAAGGGAGAGGGGCCTTGCCCGGGCTGAGTACAAGGCCTGTGAGAGTTCCACAGGGCCTCCTGGAAGAGGAAAGACCATCTAGGCCATTCATGAAGGACAAGCAGGACTCCACCGTGCAGAGGAGGGAAGGAGCGCTGGGGGAGAGGGAACAGCTTGGGCAAAGGCAGAAGACCAGGCCTGCCCTCAGAACAGTGAGAGCAGATGGAAGGGGAGGGCTGGAGGCCCGGAGGAGGCTGATCAGTGCTGGGGGAGAGGCCAGGCCTGAGCTGGAAGGGGCCATGGGCAGAAGGAGGGGAGTGCCTGGGGAGAGTCAGCCGGTGACCAGTAAGTGGGGGCTGCCAGCAGTTCCCAGAAGAACACATGCGCCAGAGCTGGACAGACCTGGGTTCAAGCCCCAGCTCTGCCACTTAGTGGCTGTGTGACTTAAGGCAGGCCACTGAACCTTTTTGGGCTTTGTTTAGCCACTCGGCATCCATGAGTTCCCCCTCAGCCTTCTCCTGAAGGCTCTGGCCGAGCACTCTACCCTGAGGGGTAGGAAGGAGGCAGAGTTCTTTTTTAAATTTCTGGATCCCTGACATGCATTGTCTGAAAACTTGGCCTCCAGTGTCAGATCCAGACAAGGCCCGGGTGCCTGGGACCAGGATTGGGGCCAGTGGGGCTATAGGCCCAGGGAAGGGCCGTTGGATGCCTGGCTCCCAGGGCACAGGGTGGCTCAGACTGTGAGCCCAGGGCAGGGGTGGGTTTCAGAGGTGCAGGCCTCTGGAAGAAATATGACAAGAGGGCTAGGGTTTGGAATATTGACTGCAGATTAGGCCTCGGTTTCCCCAGGTTAGATCTGAGGAGGCTGCAAGGCATCATCCGCAGCGAGGGAGCCAGCCTCTAGAGATAACCCGCATGCACACGCCTTTCACAGTTCACCAGGCTCACTTACATCGAACCCCCAACCTAATCATCAATCTCAAATTTCCCCTCCTCTAGGAAGCCTTCCTTGATGTCCAGGCTGGATCAGGGACCCTCTGGGCTCCCTTCACACCAGGCTTTCCTGTCACGACCTGAGCCCTTGGGGACCTCCCACCAGCACCTGCCAGAGCCAGGCAGAGACATAGCTGACATGCAGTCTCATGTAATGGGCACAAGAAATGCTTGTGGTTATGAACTACCGAGAAATCGGGGGTGTTTGTTACTGCAGCAAAAGCCAACTAATACAGATGCCTGCAAGGGTCCCCCTGGGGAAGGACCGGGAGCCGCAAGGCAGGAAACCTGTGGGGGCTGGGAAGGAAGCCAGGGGGGTGGGTGGCGCTGTGGGCGGGGCCTCCTCATCAGGAGTGAGGGGCAGCTGGGAGAGAGGGGCCTGGCAGCCTGAGGGCACAGGGGGAGGGGAGACTGCCCAGGAGGGGAGGGGAGAGGGGAGATGCTAGGTAAGTGTGTTTGGAGATCACTCGACAACCCTGTGAGTGGTGGGGTGCCCTCCCCACTGTGCAGGAGACAAGCCTGAGCCTCAGATCAGTGAAGGATGTGCTCAAGTCCCCCTGTTGGGAAGCTGTGCCCTCCCTGACACACACAGAGCTGCACATGGATCCAGGAAGACCCTTTCTTCACTCTCGGGTCCTCCGTGGGCCTCCTGCAGCCCTCCATGTTCTAGAATCGTCCTCTAACTCCCCCATTCCCATCTACCTCAGCCCAGCCTCTGGCTCCTTCCTGTCTCCCCGGCCTGACCTGGTTCCATCTTCCCTCTGCCGACCCCCTCAATCTGGCCTCCAGATGGGAGCCTGGGCCTCCTCACAGAGCCTGCTGCCCTGGCCTGTGGGGATGCAGCCCCCCAGCCCACCCCTCCCTCTCCTGGAGACAGGAACGTGGGCTGCGGAGGAAGTCAACGCTGGCTGTGCACCAACTATGTGCCAGACACGTTCCCAGACACCCACTCTCTGGTGCAATATTCTTTTAACCCCGAGAACACGAGTTTTGTGGAATGCTATTAGGGGCTCCTTAATAAAAGAGTTCCATGGCCAAACACCTCTGGGAAACACTGGCTTAAACAGATCCTTTACTGCAGATTCCTCAGAGCCTTTCATATGTTCTAGTGCCTCGTGAATCGCCAGAGAATTTCCCAAATGCACGTGACGACAGAGCTCTTTCTCTCGTAGATCGCGACCAGCTTTCGCCAGCACCATCTTTGGGAAATGTTGCTTGTGCAGTCCTCACCAGCCCCACCCAGCACACAGTAGGTCTGCAGTCACTCCTGGCTCCCTCACTCTCCTGTTCTGAGCCAGCTGCGGCAGCTGTGACGGGGGCTGTGGTAGGGTTCCAGGCCTGGGGTCCCCAGGAGGAGATGGGCTGGGGGCGGGGAGAGGGCTCACAGGGTTGAGGACAGAGGGGCAGTGTTGCTGCACGGAATGCAGGCAGACATCGCTCTCCCTCACTCAGTGTAGGCTGTCCCCATCTCCCCTGGCACCTCAGTCCCTTTGCTGTGCAACGAGCAGGCTGTATGGCCTTTACCCCTCATCTGTTCATCTGACAAACATTTTCTGAGCACCTATCTTACGTTGGGCAGCCTCGTTCCTGTCCTGTCCCCCAGTAGCATCGTTGTCTCTTCCCATCTGTCTCCCCAGCTGGGGAAGGTGGAGCAGGGGCCCCCCATCAGCCTACATTCACTGTGCCCCTGCCAGGTGCAGTGCAGAACAGGCGCTCCCAGCAGCTCTGCAGGGGACCCTAGGACCCTGGCATCTCCACTTAGCAGTCCTGGGGCCAACTCCCTCAACTGAGCAGGGTCTCCATTCCCCAAATGCCACCTGAGTCCCTGCTGTGTGCGTGGCCCTGAGCTGGGGAACAGTGTGTGCAACACGGGTGACCCTTTCCCACCAAGGTGGCGGCAGGCCTCACCTGTCTTGTGTCCCGTGGGAGCCCACCTTCTCATTCTTCATGCAGAAGTCAGGTGAGCTCTGCAGATAGACGAGCTCCGAGTCCTTCACAGGCCGGATATCCAGGTCCTTGGGCACCAGGTGCTTGCGGGTGCCCATGGGTCGGTGCACTACCTTGGTGGCCGACAGGTATCGGGTCTTGAGGTCAGCAGCCACATCCTGCAGCTCCTGCAGCCCCTTCCAGCAGGTGCGGATGGAGCAGGAGCCAGACACCCCATGGCATTTACACTTCATTTCCAGAGAGGCACGCAGAGCCTGTGGACAGGGGAAGGCGTCGGCTGGGTGGCCTGACCCGGGACCCCAGCCCCACCCACCCATGGCTGGGTGCTCTCAGGGAGTCACTGCCTGCTGGAGTTTCAAGTGATAGAGCTTTTTGCTTTAAAGCTTGGAGGTGGTGTGGGCCTTCCTGCAACCTTGGGGGGCAGCTGAGGGGCAGGAAGAAAGGCATTTTCAGGGATAGGGATGACATCGTTTAGCACCTACTGTATACCAAGCGCTCTAACACATAATGGAGATTGATCACCACAACAGCCCTTCAAGGGAGGTATCCTTACTTCCCCCATTTTAAAAAGAAGAAACAATAGCTCAGAGAGGCTAAGTCTCACGCCCAAGGGTGCAGATAGAAAATCATGGAGCTTGGATTTGAACCCAGATCTGGGGGTGATTCCAAAAGTGGTGGCTTTTAATTGTTTCATGCTTTTTCTCTCACTAAATGCTTGCTGGAAAAAAGGAAGAAAAGAAGAGAAGGAAGGAAGGGAGGAGGGTAGGAAGGGGAGAAGAGGCAAGGGTGAGTGCAGGGGGCTCCTCCCCGCCACCTGGCTGGCTTTCCCCCCACTGCCAGTGCTCCTGCCAGGCCACCCTCAGCAAGCCACGTCGCCACTCAGGGCCTCTGTCTTCTTTCGTGCAAGGCGAGCACATAATTCCTGCCTTGCAGAGAGCTGTAAGGATGAAATGAGATGACACACACAAAAGAGTTTTGTGAACCATAAAAGTTAAATCAATATTGGTTTTGAAAAATCCATTTAAGTAATAACTATGGTGGAGCCCCCTTGGGCTCAGAGGCTTGGGGAGACTCTTTCCCTGGCTTCAAAAAGGACTCGGGCCCACCAGCTTCCCTGGGCCTCAGTTTCCCTATTAATACCTGAGGGGCAGAAGTTAGATGCCTTCTACAGGCCTTCCAGTTCTGCCTTTTAAACCCTTCTTTCAACACAAGACTTGGATTCCCCTGCCCAGGCCTACCCTCCTGCCTCTCCTGTACAGAGACATGCAAGAGTCATGGGAACCTGGGCCCATCCCCTGCATCAGAGAGATGGGGAAACTGAGGCACAGAGTGGGCAGGACTTGCCCAAGACAAGTGAGTTAGTGGGGGAGCTGGCCAAGGTCTCAGGGCTCCTTCCCCTCACCAGTGCCAGGAAGTGAGGACCCAGGGAGTGTGTTTGGGCACCCAATCTGGAATTTGCTGAGAAAAGTCTGTGGAGGTCACAGTGATGAAGTCAGCAGGACTGCAGGGCACCGCGGCACTGGTGAGCCATCGAGGGAGGGTGAACTAGGTTCTGCTGCTCAGGATAAGCTGGGGGAAGGGGCTTGGAGCTTCCCGAGGTACTAAACAGGTGTTTGTGATCTCATTTAATCCTCACGCAGCCCCGCAGCTTGCAAGGACACTGGCCCCTTTTGCAGATGGCCTCAGGGACGGGCCTGATTTGCCCTGAGGCGGAGGACCCTCTTTGGACAGCATGGTGGTGGGGGGAGGGCTGCGGCCCTGGCAGCATGTGGCGCCCAGCTGGCCTGGCTACGGTGGTGGGCCTGTAGGCCGCTGGTGAAGGGCTCCCACTGGGTTTCATGAACAGGGGCAGGGGACAGGTCAGCAGGGCCAGGAGGCAGGAGTCCTGAGTCCCTGGCCAGGCTCTGCTATAGACCCACAGTATGATTTGGCCTCAGTTTCCCTAACTGTCCAAGGATGGCCTGGACACCCTAGAATCCTCACACGAGGAAGACCCTTGAGAGCAGGTGAGGCCACTGAAGACCCTGGACTTGGGAGTCCCACAGTCCTGGGCTCTATTGTGCCGTGGGGCTGAGCCGCTGAAGTGCTTTCAGCCTCACTTAGTGCCTCTGTAAAATGGGGCTAAAGGGTGCAGGGAGGAGCTGATGAGATGCCATCTGCACATGCAGCTCTGGCCAAGTGGCCATCCCTGCCGTTCACGGTCCTTTCCCCATCTGTAAAAAGGTGACAATGGGGCCTGCCCGAGTTGTTCCATGACCACAGAACAGAAATGTATGGAGCACCAAACACAGTGTCTGCAACACAGATTGGTAGAAAGTTCATTCACTTACGGGTCCACTCACCCCAGTCTTTTGGGGAGTGAGGTGAGGAATGAATGAAAACCTGAAAATAATGAATGCTGGAGGAAACTGTTCTAGCAGCTTCGGTTGGTGTGGGTGGGAGTCCCCGTTAAATCCAAGCAGATGAGCCCTTAGGATAGGCTTCTGTTGACCACAGCCCTCTCCACGCCCTGGAGGGAGGGACAGCTTGAGGAACATGACAGATGGGGACTCAGCACCAGGCCACCCCCACCATTTTATAGATGGGAACAGCTGAGGCTAGAGAGGCACTGACTTTCCCAAAGTCCCTAAGCAAGTTTAGTGCCAGAGCCAAGGCCAGAACTCAGAGCTCCTGACTCCTAGTTCAGTGCTCCTTCTGCTTGGACAACCCAAATCCCAGTGGACCCCCTGGAGGAGGAAAGCGAGACAAGCCCCAAGCAGCTGGCAAGGGAAGGGCTGAGGATGAGGATGGTGCGAGGCACATCAGGTGTGGGCCAGTCAGGGCCCGTCCCCCCGCACCCCCCGCCACTGGGGCACGCTGGGTGGCCCTTTTCTGGCCAATGGCACAAGCACAACTATCTGGGGGTGGGTGGGGTGGGTGGTTACCTGTCTCCCCACTTCACTGTTGTGTAGACGCATCAGTTTATTGGCTTGGGATCCTGTTTTTTTCACCTTCATAGGAGCATCGGAAAACTTGGCCCCCATGAGGAGCCCGTAGCTGAGGTTGTCCGCACATCCTCCCCAGCGGTTCCCGGGCCCGGGTGGCTCACCTGGGACGGGGCCGCAGGAGCAGCCGGGCAGGTCGCCGGAGGTGCAGGCCCGGGCGATGGCGTGGCTGATGGCGGCGGCCGACAGCGCATACACGAAGGCCGACTCCCGGGTCCCTGAGGGTGGGAGGGGAAGGTCAGCCGACGCTGATCCAGGGCTAGGACCCCGCCCAGGTCAGAGGTCCTCCTCCTTCACCCACACCCTGCTGTAACCAAGGTGGCGCCAGCAGGGGTTGGCACTAGGGCCATTGAGATGTCACCCCTGCTTCCCCAATTCCTCCTGAATATACCAGCTGACAGCCACACTCAGGACCCCACACCCACAGGCATGCCCTCACCCACGTCCTCCTACTCACACTCACAGCTCTAGGCTTCCACCCACTCGCCCTGCACTGGCATTAGGGGATGCTTTACAGTAGTGAGGCCCAGGCTCTGAGCTCCTGATGTGCCAGACAAATGCACAAAGGACCTGCTGTGCGTGGACCTGTGTCCCCTCAAATGATGTGTTCAAGTCCTGACCCCTGTACCTGTGAGCATAATCTTATGAAGAAGTGGGGTCTTTGCAGATGTAATGGGGCTGAGATGAGGTCATACCGGATCAGGGTGGGCCCTAGGCCAGTGGCTGGTGTCCTTATAAGAAAGGGGAATTTTGGACACACAGACACACAAAGAGGGAGCTTGCCCTGTGATGACAGAGGCAGAGACCGCAGTGACGCAGCTGCAAGATAAAGAATGCCAAGGATGGCCGGCCGCCACCAGGAGCTAGGCCTGGGCCAGGAAGGATCCTCCCTAGCACCTTCAGGGGGAGCATGGCCCTGCTGACACCTCGATTTCAGACTTCCGACCTCCAGAACTTTGAGACAATACACATCTGTTGTTTGCAAGCAGCCAGTTGTGGCCCATTGGACAGCAGCCCTGGGAAACGAATACGGCACTCAGGAGCCTCAGCTGCGGGGTCCTGGCCATCGGTCCGAGCCATAGCTCTGTCTCTTAACTAGCAAGCCACTTTCCCATCTCCAGCCTCAGTTTCCTTAACTGTAGAATACGGGTGGTAACAGCTACCTCACAGGCTGGCTCTGGAGTTCAAATAATTCAGGAAGAAAGGAAGGTTTGTCAAACATTAGCTGCTACTGTTTAGGACCCACAAGAAAAATTATTATAGTGCAGGGGAGAGATTACACCTACTGGGGCCTTCCGTCTGTCAAAAGCCTCCCTGTTGTACATAGGTCCCCCAGACCGCCCCCCACCAGAAGCCACCTCCTGCAGGAAGTCTTCGAGATGTTCTCTCCCTACACTGCTTTGTGCATGGTGCAACAGTTTCAGCAGCCTGGTTCCGTGTTACCTGTGGCACACCTGTCTGCCCTGAGGGTGGGCTTTATAGCATTCTTGTTTCTAGACTCCCCTCCCAGGAGCCTCCCTGACATGTGGCCAAGCAGGCCACAGCCTTGGGTCATTCCTTCATTCATGCATGGGGGCACACAGATACATGTGCTGTCCTTCAGGCTCCCCTGTGCTGATATCGCCACTCATCTGTGTTTACTCGTTCGTGAATTCATGCCTGCACACCCATATTTATGATTAATTCATCCACCCATACCCCATCCATCCATGCCTGTATCCACCCGTCATTCATCCATGAATCCATCATCCACCCACCCATGAACCCATCCCTCCATCTAAACACACACAGATTGATGCCTGAATTCCTTCACCCGCACCCACACGCATTCAGCAGCCTCGCCAGCTCCTACCTCTCTCCAGGTCAAGCAAATAGTTGGGGGCGAGCTCAATGGAGGAGCAGTTCCAGCGCATGTCGGCAAAGGCCCGGCGACAGGCCTTCATGACCTCGCGGGCGGCGTGCACCACCGTGTGCATGAGCTCCAGGTTGCTGCGGCACAGCTGCACCTGTGCAGACACCAGGCCCTCCAGCTGCTTGCAGTGTTGCGTCTGGTTCAGTGCCAGGGCCGATGGTGTCTTGGACAGCGCCCTGCACACCGTGGAAAAGCCATGACCGATGGAAGGAGAGACAGGGTTGTCAGGGGCCACATGGCCTCCACCCGCCCTTCTGGCTCCAGCCTTTCCCTCAATGGACTTTGCCTCCTGGTTTCCTGGCTCCTTCCAAAAAAGGCTCCCAAAGTGTCGGCTGGCAGAGCAGTGGATCCCCCTCCCACCCCATGTGACCTTGGGCACATCACCGTCCCTCTCTGAGCCTCAGGCCCTATTCATAACATAGGATCACAACCCCCATCCTACCTAAGCTTTAGGATAATTATACTAACAAAACAGCTGTACAGTTCACAAAGCTCACCTCCACCACCTGATTTAGTTCTCACACAGCTGTGAATTATTAGTCTTTATTCAACATTCATTCAACACTGAGCAGCTATGTGCCAGAAACCATGAGAAATGCTAGATTCTTATAATCACAATAATTATACATACTATTAACTGAAGCCTTTCTAGATGCGCAACATGAGGTAGGAGTTTTCCATCATTATTTCATGTGATTACTAAACCCATTTATTATGTTGTAAAGTCCCATATCCATGCAAGGAATTCCTAATAAAGGATTAAAGAGCCACTCAGTTTTGTGATGACCTGGAACTTGAAAAATTTAGTATCTAATCCAGACTTGGCCATTAACTTGTTGTGTGATCTTAGATAATTCATTGCCCCTCTTTGGGCCTCAGTGTCTGTGCTTGTAAACCGTATTTCCCAGGATGGGCTTGAGTGAGACACTCTGACAAAAGGGATCCATTTGGGGAACACGATGTACTATGTCCCCGCTTGGAGAGTCAGGATGCACATTTACATTTTAAAGGTCCTGAGAAGTCCTGCAGCAAAGCAGCAGGCTTGGTGTTATTTAACTCAGGGAGTCTATTGAGTACAGTGAGCACAGAGCCCTTTGCTTGAGGCTGCTGACTTCATCCACCTCATCCGTGCTTTGGGAAATGTTAGCCTAGTGGGTCTCTATGAACCCTGGTGATGTTAGAGGACCCAAGAGCCTCCCAGATCCCAGCTCTGGGCACCTGGGTTCCAAGACTGTAGGACCAGGTCCTTCCTCGATCTGCCGTTCTCCTAGGCCTTCTCTGAGGGCAGCCTGCATCGGCAGCACTTAAGGACCCCACAAACCTAAAGGACTCCACATGGACTCACTCTCAGTGCCCCCACCCACAGCAGGGGCCATCTGGAACCCAGAGTCAGCTGGCCTTCAGCAACCCAGCAGAGGCCCAGGAGCGACAGGGAACCAAGAGGGGCCATTCTGCAGCCAGAAGTGCTGAGTGCCCCGCCTGCTGTGGCCCCAGCGGTCTTTACCCAGGGTCAGGGCTGAGACCTGGCAAGGTAGAGATCCCAGAACCCCTGGGCTGGGTTCTGAGGGAGGCAGCCCATTGCCAAGGGCACTGCACAGGCTTGGGTAGACTCCAGGCTATATCACTCCCCTTGCGACCTTGAGCAAGTCACTTAACCTCTCCTTTCCCATCAACCTCCCAGTATTAACTGAGGGCTTAAATCAGACAATGTGTGTTACACGTTCTGCCCAGGGCTGACACTCTGTGGTCAGTGGTCAGTGATGGAAGCTACTACAGTTACTACCTTGGTGGTCTTTTCCTACCTGGGGGCAGCCTCCCTGGACCTGCCTAGTCAAGGCCAAGGGCTGTCGCTTGACATTCAGGGCCCCTCAAAGCCTGGCCTCCCAGCTCTTGCCAGCCTCCCATCCTCATCCTGACATCCAGCTACACCAGGTTCTTGACTTCTCTGAAAGGAACTGTCTTGCCACCATGCCTTTGCCCAAGCTTTTCCTGATGCCAGGAATGCCTTTCCCCCTGCTTCTGGACATGAACGAACTTGATCTACTTGTGGAAGAAGTATTTACTAAGCACCAACTCTTCCCAGACTCATTTGGTAATGAACATGACATAGATCCTTTCCTCAAGGATACCCTAGTCTAATGGCTGGATAAAGCTACCAATAGTTATAAATCAATGGCCCAGCTGTTCTCGCTCCTGGCCTAGCCCCAGGAAGAGCACAAGCCTTGGACACCAGCTGTGTGACCTAGGTAAGTTATCCAACCTCTCTGGGTTTCATGTTCCTCATCTGTTACAAAGAAATGATAAGGCCAGGCGCGGTGGCTTACACCTGTAATATCCCAGCACTTTGGGAGGCCAAGGTGGGCAGATCATCTGAGGTCAGGAGTTTGACACCACCCTGGTTAACATGGCGAAACCCTGTCTCTACTCAAAAAATACAAAAATTAGCCAGGCATGGTGGCGCATGCCTGTAATCCCAGCTGCTCAGGAGGCTGAGGCAGGAGAACTGCTTGAACCCAGGAGGTAGAGGTTGCAGTGAGCTGAGATCGCACCACTGCACTCCAGCCTGGGCGACAGAACGAGACTCCGTCTCAATAAAATAAAATAAAATAAAATAAAATAAAATAAAATAAAATAAAATAAAATAGAAATAATTACTACTTCAAAAGGCTATGATGAGGCTGCGGGTTGTTGCTCATGTCTATGATCTCAGCTACTCTGAGGCCAAAGTAGGAGGATCCTTTGAGGCCAGGAGTTCAAGACCACCCTGGGCAACATAGTGAGAGCCATCTCTACGAAAAAGTAAAAAAATTAGCCAGGTGTTGTGGTGCATGCCTGTAGTCTGAACTACTTGAGAGGATCACTCGAGCCCGGGGGTTTGAGGTTACAGTGAACTGTGATTACACCGCTGCACTCCAGTCTGGGTGACACAGTGAAACCCTGTCTACTTAAAAAAAAAAAAAAAAAAAAAAAAGGCTATGGTGAGACTTAAATAACAGAACATAGGCAAAGTGTTTAAGACATTCATAGATGTGTAATCCTAGCAATTTGGCAGGCTGAGGCGGGTGAATCATGAGGTCAGGAGATCAAGACCATTCTGGCCAACATGGTGAAACCCCGTCTCTACTAAAACACAAAAAATTAGCTGGGCGTGGTGGTGCACACCTGTAGTCCCAGCTACTTGAGAGGCTGAGGCAGGAGAATTGCTTGAACCTGGGAGGCAGAGATTGCACTGAGCCAAGATTGTGACACTGCACTCCAGCCTGGCGATAGAGCGAGACTCCATCTCAAAAAACAAAACAAACAAACAAAAAATTAATAGATAAAGCTAAGTCCCCCACTTGTTGCCCAGCGGGTATTGGACCAGACGGAGTGGGAAGGCCTGGGTTCTTACTCAAGCTCTGTCCTCTATGTGCTGTGCAAACTTGGGCAAACTATTGCCCCTCTCTGGGCATCAACTACAACATGAGGACCTCTCAGGGTCTTGCCAAGGCTGAATGATATGTGCTACGGTAAGTACTCAATAGGTTCCTTCATTTCCTCCTGCCTGTCACGCTCTGCCACGCCTAACCCACCCTATAACCCCCAAAGATAGAAACCTTCCCAGAGACCCAGAAAGCAGGGCCTGGTGTCTGTGGTTAGGGCGGCGTGACTCACCCTGTGTAAGATCAACTGTGGTGTCCAGGGCAGTCTCCCCTCACTGCCACCCCCTAAACTATGAGCCGAGAAATGTCTGGTGTGTCTAGATGCCAGCATCTGGCACAGGGTGGGCCACACAGCATCCCTCAGACGCGGTTTCTTGACCTAAATGGAACTGCTCTGGCCTGACCTGGCCTCACCTTCTTGGGGAACCTGTTGCTGAACCCTGCCGTACTTCCTGGGTGGGCTCTGACCACACAGAGGCAAATGTCATCACCTCAGTGTGTTTCCCGGTTGTCAACAGCCCCTCCACCTCCACCCAGCAAACCCTGTCCCTGAGTGCAGTGCCGTCACGGGGTAACAGCTCCACATGGGCGTGGCCCTTCCCGGTTGACAGAGCCTCCCACTTCACACCTCAGAGGGCAGCCCGGAGGGGATGATCAGCCCTGCTTTAGGGGCTGTGCTTGTCCAGCACCCCCCAGCAGGCCCCGTCATCCTTCTTGGTGAGGCTGTCAGTTCCTGCAGGCACTGGGGTCACTTCTCTCTGGGTACCCACTCTGCTTTGCTCTGGGCGGTCCCCACCCAGCCCGTCCTGAGCCCGCTCTGCCGCTCGCCCTCGCCCAGCTTTCCTCCCGCTCCTTCTGAGCCAGCTTCCTCCATTTTCAAATGAGAAGGACGACGTGGGCGACAGCACATCAGCGCATGGCCTAGCAGCAGGCTCATGGCACATGGTGGGCGTTCAGGCAGTGAAGGCAGCCTCCTGTGTCTTTCCCTGGGCTCCAGCTCAAGTCACGGGGTGGGACGATGGGGGCTGAGCCTCTTCCTGGGGAGCTCACTGCAGACAGCTTGTGAGTGCTGGGTGCTGCAGCTCTCAGGGAAGGGAGCCTGGTGCTCCTGGTGCTCCTGGTGCCTGGGTCTCCTTGGCTGGGACCTTGGGGTGAGCCCCAGAGCCACCCTGGGTCTCAGTCTTTCCATCCTCCCCAGAAGGCTGAGGGAGAAGGTGCTGTCAGAGTACCTTCCAGACGAGGCTCAGACTCCCCAGGCGGCCCAAGGGTAAATGAGAAACAGATCCAGAGGCCCTGGTGGGCGCAGAGCAGTGTGAAGACCCAGGGGCCCGCCTTGGAGGCTGACACTGGGACAGGAGCAGGCTGCCATGCGTACCAGGGAGGCCACCCGCCCACAGGGGCTGCAGGCAGAGATCGCAGGCGGGAGGCAGCAGATTCCACTCCCGAGGAGGGCCATGCGGTCATCTGGTAATTAGTGGTAATGACCGTTTCCAAATAAATCCCCCTTGGGGAGGTAATCAAGGATTAGGACGGGAGGCGGGGGAGTTCTCCTTGTGGACATCTCGCTCGCTTCACTCCAACAGACCCCTAATTGGAAACATTTCGGTTTATCTGGGGGTGGGGGCCTGGGGGAGAGGGTGGAAGAAGGGACAGGAGGGAACACAGAGTTCATAGGCGAGGCCTGAGCTCAGGGCCCTACTGGGGTGGCAAGGCCTCCTCTCATTCAGGAGTTGAGGGCCTTGCTGGGACTGGCTGGGGCAGAGACCTGGGTTCAAGCTCTGGCTCAGCAGCTCTCTCCTTATGAGACCTTGGGCAAGTCACTGCCGCTTGCTCCACCTCAATTTCCCCATCCATACTGCTCAATGCTCAAGAATAATGCAGGCTCTGACACTGGTAACACAAGCTGTCAAATGACTTCACTGAAGTATTTTCCTGGTGGTGCCAGCAACCCTACCCTCAGGCCGCTCTAGGGGACCCGGCCCATGTAAGGCACCTTCAAAGAAGGGCTTCCTTCCTGGACCTGCACTTCACAGCATCCCTCTCCCTCTAGGCACAGGGGTCAGGTCACATGATGAATTCTAGGCCAGAGACCTGGCAGCCAGGTTCAGGCTCCTTTAAGTGACCTGGGCCCCAAGGTCCCTCTCTGCAGTTCTGCAGCTCGGCCGCCCACGGTGCTGAGTGGTATTGCCAGCCCATTTCCAGGTGAGGCTTCGGCAGAGCTGGGCTCAGAGGGCCTCAGAAGGTGCTCCCATCAGCACCACCCAGAATGTAGCCTGGCAGCTGCCCACCCAGGGAGAGAGATGGGGTGAGGTCAACAGATGGAGATGAGAGAGACCCTGATGCCCACATCTGTGCTTCTGGGATGAGGAGGATGCTGATGAGGGCTGCAGGCTGGCTTAGGGACTCAGTCTTGCCCTGGAATCCCCGTGCTTCTGCATCTGTGGACCCTGCTGACCCTGAGGTGGGAGAACAATTGAGTCGAGGAGATCCTGTTCTCCCAACCAGACCTTTGTCCCTCCCTTGCCCATGTCTCTTTGGGCTTTCCTGGGCCCCACCTCATCCTGGTGCCCATGTGGCATGGAGGATGGGGCAGGAACCCAGGCTCTAGGCCACCCAGGCAAGCCCAGCCTCTCCCTAGGCTTCCGTCTACTCCCCTGGGGCAACCTCTCCCTCCATCACTCCTCAATTAACTCCTCAATTAGGCACCAGGTCTAGGAACTGGGGAGAGGTCTAGGAACCTCGAAAGTGCCCCTTCTTCACCAGCCACCCCAGCTTGGGGCTGTAGCTGCCCGTCCAGGAAGAAGAAGCCCCTGGGGCCCCACAGCCTGAGAGTCCTCCTGTTCCCTCCCTCCTAGGCTTTGTCCCAGGACTCCAGAGTGAAGAGGAACCAGTCCAGCCCTTGTCCCCACTGTATAGATAGAGAAATGGAGGCTGATGAAGGTCTTTGAGCCTGCAGATCCAGTCCTGCCTGGAAATGACACTGGGTCCCCTTCACACCTGACTGCCCAGACCTCAGAGATGGAAGCCTGTCCCCTTGGCCTCACACATGCTGACCCACCTGTGCAGCCCATCTTGCAAAGGTAAAGCCCTAACAGGCCTTGGTCTGACGCTTCTCAACCAAGAAACCAAAGGGAGCTGCCACAGCATCACCAACTTCCACTATGCAAGTGGGGAAACTGAGGCCCAGAAAGGGCAGGGCTTGCCCAGATCTGTACACGGCCAATCAGAGGCAGAGACAAGCTAGACCCCAGGCCTCCCGCATCCTGAGGTAGGGCTCCTTCTACCTCTATCTTAGAGCTGAGGAAACTGAGGCTCAGAGAAGCTAAAGCGATTGACCTACAGAACTCAGGCTGGGCCTTGCAGTCCCAGTCTGGCGCTCCTTCCACCCTACTCTGCAGCGCCATGGCCCTCTAGAGCCTCCTGGCCCCATCTCCGTGGGAGTGGCAGGTGTGGGACTGCCCAGGGAAAGGGGCGGCCTTTATGGATGTTCCCAACCAGCTGGGCCTTTCCTCTCACCCCACTGCTTCCGTGGTTCCCAGGAGAGTGGGACTCCCCTCAAACCCTCCCCTTACCGAGGAAAGCCAAGAAGGGGGTGGACAGCCCAGACCTGGGACCCCGAATACTTGAGGGGCTGGGAGTCTTCTGGTGCCTGGCCTGGAAGGAGGTAAGGTAGGGAAGGATCCCCAGGTTATTTCTGGGCAGGTGCCTGTATGGGCAGCCAGGTCCTGATCCCCTCTCCTCAGCCCCCATCCCACCAGCTCAGCCTGCATCCCAGGCACCCACCAGGTGAGCATTCCAGGCCACTGGGCCATGTTGGCTTTCAGTTCCTGTGCCAAGTGCCCCTTTCATCTCCAGCTCACTCTCCAAAGCCCAGGCCAGCGGAGGCTCCTGGGTGAGTCTCTGGCTTTCCAGCCTCACTGAACACTTCCCTGCTCCCAGCCGTGCTGGGGCTCCATGTGCCCAACAGGCCACGGAGCCAGGCAGCTTAACTCAAATCCTGCCTCCACTGCCTGTCACTAGCAGGGTGAGCTGTGACACCCTGCTAGGTAGAGCCCCCATCTCTGTGTCCTCCAGTCTCTGTTTCCTCTTCTGTGCAATGGGGGTAATAGCAGCACCCACCTCACAGGGTGGTTGGGATATTTAAATGGAACAATATACATAATGCACTTAGAACAGTGCCTAGCACATAGTGAGGCCATGTGTGTGTAGACATATATGTACATATACATACATATATGCACGTGGCCTACACACATGTATCTATATATACACATGCATACACAGATAATTGTTATTCTTAAACTCCACCCCTTTTCCCACCTCCCCATCTATCTTAAACTCTAGCAAGACTTTAATCCTCTCTTGCTAGACTATCAATTTCTCATAGGAGTGCAGTATGATCTAAATTACATGACCCAAGCTCTCGGAGCAGCATCTGGGGCACTTAGGAGTAGGCTCTTGTGGTGCCTGGTTTCTCCAGGTCTCCCCGCATGCGCTGTTTGGCCTCCAGGCTTCTGCTCGTGCTGTGCCTCCTGCCTAGGATGCCTGCTTTGCACTCCATCTCTGACCATCCAAATCTTCCCTGTCCTTCCAATCCCAGCCCAGGCATCTCCCTTAGATAGAACTGACCACTCCTCCTCTGGGCTGTCATGCTCCCTCTGCTAGGACACAGACCATAGTCCACTTGGTACTTCTATATGTCCATCTCCCCCAAGAGCCTGGGGGCTTATTTAAGGCACACAATGAGTTGTACCCATTTCTGTGGCAGCCCGACTCTGCAGTGGGGACAGAGGACATGGATGTCAGGTTTAGCCAGCCGTCCATCCCACCACAGGCCAGCGTGGGGGCTTGCGCGCATCACGACCTTTGCAGGGTCTCAGGGCTCCCACTGTGGAGCAGGGATGATGGCAGTGACCCCACAGGACTCTTATGGGCGGCAAATGACACCCAAGCCCAGTGCAAAGCCTCTGACGCTCCTTCAGCCAATCCTCTCCTTCCCTGGACCTTAGTATCCTTATCTGTAAAATGGTGGCGGTGGATGAGAGAGCTTGGACTCGCTGATCGGAGGTCCCTGCCAGCTGGAACGGTGCTGGGTACCCCATCGCAAAAGGAAGGTGGCTGGTTTCTCACAGAACTCCTCAGGGACAGCTGGGAAAAGCTAGTGCCCAGGGCTGGGAGATCGCTGAGACCAGGCTTCTTGTAAACAAGAAAGGCAGGAAGACGGGGTTCCCTCCTCGAATCATCAATTAATCAATAACTTGGCCTGAGAAGGGGCAGGGCCACTGACCTCCAGACTGTTTGCTGGCGGCGCAGCCACTATCACCCTGTCTTCCAACTAATTCACAAACCCTTTGCAGCGCCCTCCCCAGCCCCCACAACCTGCCCCCTGCTGTCTTATCTGCAGGCTCCCTGCCCCGGCCCCAGATTCCAGACCCTTGTCCTGTCCTGGACTTTCCCTCTGAGGGAGCCCCTCTGCCCACAGCGTCCTCCTCTCCGTTGCCCGAACCAGCCAACTCCCGGCAGCGCTTCAGTCACCAGGGGCACAGCCCCGGAAAAGCTTCCCGGTGTCTCAAATCTGTGTCCCCACCAGGTGGGCTTCTTTCCTCTAGGCCTCCAGATTCCCGGTCTGGTTTCTCCTCGGGCACTTGGACACTTGTGGAGTTATTTACAGCCTGGGCTTATCTCTCTCAACTTAGAGCGCAGCTCCTCCAGGAAGGGGCTGGCGTTTACTCCTCTCTTCACCACCCCCAGCCCCCTGAGCAGGCACTCCCTTCAGCTCGGCACCAAGCCTCTCTCTCCCTCCTACCCCTGCGTGAATAATTTCTATCTAAAGGAATGCCCTGCACATGTGCACGGCGGCATCTGACAGCTTCTGAGGACCTTTCAGGAGCCTCTTCTCATCAGATTTGAGTGAGGTGGAGAGTCTCACCCTCCTGTGACAGAGGAGGACAAGGAGGCCCCAAGAAGTAGAGTGACACTTTCCCAAGGTCACCCAGGTGGAGGGGTCAAGAGTGTCTCAGCGGAACTCCCGCTAGGGTCAAGGAGACTGACTGACAAGGAACGCTCCTGGGCTGGCCGCTCTGGATTGCGCCCCTTGAACAGAATGTCTTTTTCCATCTGCCCCTGCGGAGGTGGCCAGAAACTCCGTGGCCTTTGAGCCACCGTCAGCTGCATAGGACCAGGCGCTTCCATTGCGGTCCACGCCCGTCTCACTCCCTCTTCGCAAGCCTCCGGGAGGTAGGGACATTTTACAGAGGAGGAAACGGAGGCTTAGGGATGACTTGCCCACGACCGCCAAGCCAGCTTAGGCTCCCGGGTCTTGGTGCGCTCGCACCATCCAGGGGACCCCGTAACGCCCTCCGCCGCCCCAGTCCCCGGCCTGTGCGCGTGGACGCGGGGTCCCTACTCACAGCCACTTGATGCCATAGCACACGCCGGTCTGGAGCGCCAGGGCGAAGAGCAGCGCCTCGCAGACCTGCGGCCGCGCCCTCATCGTCGCGCGGCGGGCGCGCCCGGGGTCACACCCAGGAGTAGCCGCGCCGAAGTCCTCCGCCTGCACGGCCGCCGCTGGTCCTGCACGCCGCCTGCAGCCGGGGAGAGCGGAGGCGGCGGGTTAAGGCGGCGCGCGGGCGGGGGAGGCGTTTTATTCAAATTACAAAGGAGGGGTCGGGGCCCGGGGAGGCCGAGCGCGGCGGGCGTCCTCTCCCGCTCCGCCCGGCCAGGGGACGCGTCCCTCGCCTGACTCGAATTAGGCGCGGCCGAAGGCGTGTCCCCCAGCGTGGCCCCGGGCCCCAACGCGCCTTCGAGCCCCTCCGGCCGGGGCAGCCGGAAGGAGGGACAGGAGGCGGCAGAACCGGAGACCCCCGGAGAGACCGGGCAGACACAGCGAGAGGGAGGAGGACGCTCAGAGGACAAGGCTGAGAGCCACAGAGGCAGAGGGGGAAACCCGGACAGACGCAGACCTGGGACGGAAAGGAGAGGAATGAGGAATCAGGAGTCCGGGCGAGGCAGCAGAGTCGAGGCCCCGGAGCTGGGGCTTATCCCCGCAATATTGAGCATTAGTTAATAAGGCCTCGGCAATTCTCCTTCTCAACCGTGCCTCAGTTTACCTCCTCAGTAAGCTGTGGCAATTCGGACACAATTCCGCTTTTATAAAGAACGTTCCCTGGCCGGGCAGGGTGGCTCACGCCTGTAATCCCAGCACTTTGGGAGGCCGAGGCGGGCGGATCACCTGAGGTCAGGAGTTCGAGACCAGCCTGCCCAACATGGCAAAACCCTGTCTCTACTACGAATACAAAAAATTAGCCGGGCGTGGTGGCAGGTGCCTGTAATCCCAGCTACTCGGGAGGCTGAGGCAGGAGAACCGCTTGAACCCGGGAGGCGGAGGTTGCAGTGAGCCGAGATTGAGCCACTGCACTCTAGCCTGGGCGACAAGAGCGAAACTCCGTCTCAAACAAACAAACAAAAAAAGTTCCCTAACACAATCGCATCTGCTCCTCCCAGCACCCCGTGAAATAGGCACTATCGCTGCCTCATCTCACAGATGAGGAAACTGAGGCGCAGAGGTGGGGTTCAGCTAGGGAGCTGCAAGCCGGGTGTCCGGCGAAATCAGGAAATGGGGCTTGCTCGGGGCCCTGCTTTCTCGGTGTGGGAAGGGGAGGATGGGAAACGGGATGGTAGGGCTCTTTGTACAGTGAAGATTCCGAGTCTCCAAGTCCGTCTTCAGCCGCTCCACTTTGGAGGGTGGGGGTGGAGGCGTGCGAGCTGGGACTGTGCAGCCCCGCCTTGGCGAAGCGGGGAAGCTCGCGGGGCTGGCGCTGTGTTGCCTCTGGCCTCCAGGCGGCGCCCTCGGGCCGCAGAGGAGCGGCTGCCCCGCCCGCCCGCAGCCCGCGGAGCCGCCTTCTCCGCTTTTTTTCTCCTTCACTTCATTCTCACCTCATTAACTCCCTTCCCAGCTTCTCCCAAATTTACCAACACCTGGCGTTCGCCTGGAGTCAGACACAGCCCCAGCCCCTCTCCCCTCGGGAGGAGCAGAGACAAAGGGATTCCTTTCTAAGGGTTTGGGGAGTTGGAAAAGGAGGCGCCCACGGTAGTGGGGGCGCTGGAGCAGAAAAGGGACGTTCTTATCTGGCTCTGTGAGCTTGGGCAAGCCCTCAGCCACCCCAGCCTCGGTGTCCCCTTCCATAAGAACGAGGAATGGGGCTTCGCCGTGCGTCCCCCGAGGACCCCGTCTCCCTGCAGCCTGCGGGGCTCAGCGCCCCTCTGCTATTTGCACCGCGACGCCACCTGCGTGGCGCATTCCTGCGCGTGGGTAGTCAGCACGCAGAGATGGGAAGCCCCACTGTTTTCTGGAGCCTGTGGGCAAAACCCACAGGAAGGCGAGGAGAAGCCTGGATCGTACAGTTCTTTTCCTCCGCAGAGCCCCGCAGCTAGCGCCCAGCACAGGGGCGCCTGCGACAAACATGCCGTCAAGGCTAGGGGTCTCAGCGGGGTTCTCGGTGTAACCCAGCCCCGTCTTCCCACCCAGCCTGTATCCAAATCCTTTGTCTTCCTGGTCCTGCAAGTTTCCTGCACTTCTCAGAACGAGAAAAATATCCGCTGGATATGGAGGGGGGAATCAAAACTCCAGTCACCGTCTTCCCCTCTCCCAAAGTGCGCCGCCCCCCGAAGGCACCCGGCATTCCTGGGTGGGGAGGAGGCGGGGGCTGCACGAGGACGGAGGCGCGCGGACTCACAGCGGGGGATCTGTGTCCAGCTTGGTCTCCCAGGGAAAGGAGGAGCCGCCTAGGTCGCACAGCGGACGGGGACCTAGGCCTCCAGCCCCGCCTAGCTCTTTCGGTGCAGCCCCGGCTATCCCAGGGCTCTCCCTCCGCCGCCCAAGCTCGTCGCGCGGGGAGGCAGCGCCTGGCCCGAGCCTCTGGGTCCTGACGGACTGTTCCTGTCCCTTGTACGAACGCCCGGGACAGCCGCGCGGGCCACGGGGTCACCCTCCGCCTGAGCTCGCGGGTCAGAGTGCACGCGCCTGCCGAAGCCCCCAGCCCGCCAGGGGGCGCTAAGCCGGGGCTCGGCGGGCGGGGGGATCGCGGCTGCCTCCTGCGTCGCGGGCTGGGGTCAAGTCCCCTCCTCTTCCTGGGCCCCCGCTTCTCCGTCTGTGGATGGGACGACGTGTCGACGGAGTGCCCCCTGTGTCCTGGTCGTTCTATAGGACACTTGCCGTGGGCCGCCCTGACCTGCCCGGCCCCTTGCTTGGGGCCGGGCGCGTAGTGGGCCGCGCCAGGCGTAGCACGTTTGGAGAGTGAGCGGTCACCTCCTCGAAGTTGGTCCGAGCTACCCTGCCTGCTGCGGGCCCGGGAGGCGGCCGCCTGGGGCTGTGCACAGGGAGAACACCACGAGCGCAGCGCCGCAGCCCAGCGCCGCCAACAGGTGGTCATAGGCCCGGGCTGTGGAGGACTCTGGAAAGCCGGCCGCTGGGACCAGGCCACGCCGGCGAGGACTTGCGGGGCCTCCCCTACCCCGACGCCCCACGGGCACCGTGCACCGGGGCCGATTGTCCGCGCGGCGCGCAAGGTCGGCACGGGCGGGTCCCGAAGCCTGCGGCCACGCAGCTCACGGAGCTGACCCCGCCAACCAGGGACGCCGAGCGACGGCTTCAAGGTTACCTGCGGAGCGGGGCGAGGACGGGCCGGCCACCCGGCTTTGACCCCAGCCGCGAGGTTTTCGAGAGACGTCTGCTTGGATGCGCACGCGGCGCCGGGTCACCCGGGAGACGGGTTGTTTTGGAAGTGGGAAGGGTAGGTGGGGGCACTCGAGATCCCTCCTGCTAACCCCCTGGAGCCGGACCCTGCGCCCCCAGGGCCTTGAGGGACACCGAGGCACTTCAGCCCCGGGGGTGGGAGGCGTGGAGCTCGTGCGCGAGCTCAGCCAGATGTTCGGGGCGGTTGCAGATGTGCCTCGGGGCCGGGGACAGGACTTTCCTCCTCCCCAGCCCCCAGCCTGGAGCTCAGGTCAGTAAACAAACTCGGTTCTCCCCCTCCCCCCGCCGCCCTTGGGACCCGTTCTCAAAGCCAGGCGTCTGCCCCCATCCCCAATTTACTAGGCGCTGCCGTATTTCTCTGCCTTTTGCCACCCTTTCCCCCCGCCCACCACACACACCCTCTGTCGCGGGATCCAAGTCCCCCACACCCGGGGGTGGCTCGGGCATGACCTCATCCACGGGACGACTGGGAAGGAGGGGGTCGCCTGGGGTGCGGGGGCAGAAGAGGGGGGCCGGGCCGGGAAAGTTCGAGGAGGGCCGCAGGAACTGCACAACCCACCACCGTCCCGCGTCCCCCTAAACCCCGCGTCCCCAGGCTCCCGCGGCTTCGCTCCGCAAAGGGGAACTCTTCGGAGTGCTGCGGAGGAAAGGTATGGAGGAGCGCTTGGTTTGCTTACCCGGGAGTAGGTGCCCAAGGGGGTCGTGGCGGGTGCGAGAAGCGTCGTCCCCCTCGGACTCGGGCGCCCCCAGCCCTGGCGGGTCCCCGCTGAGCGGCTGCCCGCTGCCCGCGACCACTGCTCACCTCCCGGGGCGCTCGCCAGGCGCGCCCTGCGTGCCCGGGTGCCCTGGCCTGCCCAGGGAGCGGCGAGTGCGGTTTCCAGCGGGCCCGTGCGCACTCCGGCTGGGCGAGCGGGGAAGGCGCCCTCTTCGTGAAGCGGCGCGAGAAGGACGCCGGCGATCCTGGCAAGCTGCGGCCGGCTCAGGACCCGCGCGGAGTCAGGCGCGGACTCCGGCTGCTCTCTGCTGCGCTCAGCTCCCGGGGCCTGTGCTCGCCGCTCGCCCGAGCTCTCCTCCTCGCCCGGCGCGATCTCCGGCGCAAGCCTCCCAAACTGCTTTATAAGGCGGGCGGCCGCTTTGATCCGCCCACGTCAGTGCGTAGCAACCCCACCGGGTGGCCCCGGCCGCGCGCGGGGGGCGGGGGCGGGGTCCCCGCGGACGCCACTGACCTGCGGCGCCCGCAGCTCCAGAGAACTTTGTACTCTGTCGAGCTACAAAGGGGGACTCGCTCACTACAGCTGGTGTTTACTAAGCGTGCGTGCTGCGTGCCTGCGACACGCGTGGGGCCCGGGTAAGGCCCATCTCGAATCGTCGCAGCAACCAGGCAAGGAGCCTCAACTCGCAGGGGGAAGTCAGACTTGGGTCTCAGTCTGGAGCCGGGACATCCTTAGGTGTTGGTCGCGTAGCGTGGTTACCGTAGACGTCTGAGGTCCCGAAACCTGCCTTCGTGTCCTAGTCCTGGTCTTTCGGGGGGCCATCTCTTCTGGCCTCTGGTTCCAGTTGTGGAAAAGGAATCAACGATCCTGCAAGAGAAAGAGACACGAGGACTCCGCGCTACAAAGCCCGCTGTAAACCTTAGGTGTGGAGCTGGGCGGAGTCCCAGCCGCTGGGGTGACTGCTGGGGAGTGTTCTGGACACAGGGGAGGGGGAGCAGAGGAGGACTGGGTTTCCTAAGTTAAAGGAGCCTAGAGAGGCGCCTCCTGCGCCGAGTAGCCCAGGCGTGTGGTGCTTCTGGGACCCCCTCACTTGGCCTCCCATGAGCAGCCCAGCTGCTTACTCCACAACACCACTGCGATTTCTAACTGCCCATCGGGTGCTGTGGGTTCATCCATGTCTCCCCTTCCTTCTAGGGGCCTCAATCCCAGGACGTCCTCAAGGATAACTGGTTCATTAGCAGAAAGGGAAATGGAGACTTAGTGAGGACACGGAGCCTGTCTCAGGTCCCCCAAAATGCCTGACATTCTTTTCCCCATTCTTTGCAGCTGCAGATGAAGTGGCACTCCTAGGCTGCCCCACACCCAGCTACAGGTACCTCCACATACAACACAAACATCTGGGCCCACAGTGCCCACAGCAGCCTCCCAGCCATACCAGTACTCCCACACAGCCAGTCCTCACACACAGGCTGGGGCATATCACCCCGCATATGGTTACAAACACACTCGGGAGATACCAGGACACATCATCTGCCCTCACACACAGTAGCACAGAGGTGTGAAATGGCCGTACACACATCATGAAGGGGAGGCTGCACACAGACCACCTGCGTGCACACAGTTCACGTGCAAACATGCATGAGCTTCCATGCACACACAGCTCCCAAGTGTACAATGCCAAACATGTACTTCTGCACACAATCACAGGAATATCCTTTGGAACATACGCTGGGACACCCCCATCTCTTATGCCAGAACACTGGGGCAATCTGATCAAAAAAGCAGTGGAATGACAGTGGGGCTTGGGGCATTGAGGAAGGGAAGGCAGGGGCTATTCCACCTAAGAGGCAGAGGGCAAAGGCCTCTAGGGGCCCAGGAATGTCTTTAGCTCCCCTGCCCCAGGCCCCCTGGCCACTTCAGTCAGAGCCATTCCAGGTGGTCTCTGATTGGGATGCGAACCCCTCTGCCCATTTAAGAGGCGCAGTCAGTTGCCTCCAAACATTTGCAGCAGTCCTCCTGCCAGAAATCCCCTCTGGCTCCCAGCTAGAGTAGAAATGGAAGCAATTTGGAGTCATGTAAACTTGGATTCCAATACAGATTTTGCCCAATTTTATTTTTAGCTGTGTAATCTTGAGCAAGTTGCTTCAATTCCCCAAGACTTAGTTTTCTCACCCACAAAATGGGAATAATACAATCCCATGGAATCCTCTACTTCTCCAAGATCAGGATGAGTATTCCCTTTTCACAGATGTGGAAGCTGAGGCTCAAAAGGGAGCTGACATATGAACCCAGATCTCTGGCTCAGAGTCCACTATGGCTGGTAGCTCCCAGTGAACACATGGGGGAAGGATAGTGACTTTCCATTATCTTGTGGGGAGTTGAAGGAAACCAGGAGAACATCCCATACTCCTGAAGCTCAGCCCTGCCCCCTCCTGCCGCCTGCCAGCTACTCAGCTGTGTCCTGTGGATCAGGACCCAGGCATCAGCTAGGGCTGGAAACCTGCCTGGGGTTGGGAGTAGGGGGAAGGGCTATGAGAAAGTGTTGCCAAAAGCTTGCATTGAAAATCAAGGGAGACTTGGGGTGAGGGTCTGCCCCTCCCTGCACCCAAGTCTCCCCATTTGCATAATAGGCAGTACTTGAGAAGAATTTTGTTTTCATCTTTAGAACCAACTGACCTACCCCCTTGCTGTCTCTTCTACTTCCCTCTGTCCAGTCCTCCTCAAGGGCCACTGTGTATCTGGCTTGTGCTGGCCACCTGGGCTGCAGGCTCCTCTTCAGAGAGGATGAGGCCCCATGCCCCTGGCTGCTGCTGCTGTGGACGTGGATGTGAATATATTTTTCTTCTCAATCAGCCCAGGCGATTCTGGTGATCTGATCACCCAGACATGCTGGGGGCTTCCTGTCAGCTGGCTTCTCAGCCCCTGCCTGACTGCCATTGGCCAGGGGCACACCCCTTTCCCCCCACCCCCGTCCTGCACCCACCCTGCCCAGGGAAGCACCCAGGCTGAAAGGACATGGAGGTAAGGGCGGACAAAGTTCCGTTCGCCATGCTGACCTCGAGTGACCCCTCTGCCCACTTCAGCTTCCTTCCCTTGAGGCCAAAGCCTTGGTGGAGATGGTGGGGGGCAGTCACCTGTTTCCAGGGGCACCAGATGGGGGTGCAGGAAAACTGCTTGCAGTCCTGAGCCCCGTCACTAGTTTGCTGTGTGATGGCAGGTAGTTTTTTTGCTTTGTCGGAGCCCCAGTCACCCATCTATAAGTGAACGGTTGAACCTCTAAGGGCCTTTTCAGCTCTAGAACCCACACATCTTGGGGCTCCTGACCCCAGAATGCTGTGTGACCACAACCCCAGATGTCCCCCCAAAGCCTTCTCTGTTTTCCCTAAGCCCACTACCCCTACTCAGACCTCAGCACTTTATCCCTCCCACAACAATGAAGGCTGGTCCAGAGAAAGCCGAAACCAGCCAGTAAGGAGAAGGGTCAAGATCACGCACCCTGGGCCACGACTTTGCGGTGTGTGAAGGGGGGATGTGGTTGGGCACCGCTCAGCTCACCGCTATTGCTTCACCAAGGGAATCAAAAGAGAGTGACAGCTAGGTGTGGTGGCTCACCCCTGTAATCCCAGCACTTTGAGAGGCCGAGGTGGGTGGATCACTTGAGGTCAGGAGTTGAAGACCAGCCTGGCCAACATGGCGAAACCCCATCTCTACTAAAAATACAAAAATTAGCCAGGTGTGGTGGCAGGCACCTGTAATCCCAGCTGCTTGGGAGGCTGAAGCAGGAGAATTGCTTGAACCTGGGTAGCAGAGGTTGCAGTGAGCCAAGATGGTACCACTGCACTCTAGTCTGGGTGACAGAGAAAGACTCATCTCAAAAAAAAAAAAAAAAAAAAAAGAGCGACAGTGTTTTGCTCCACTTTTGCTGTACAGCCTCTGTGGCATCATCCACAAGCACACGCCTCTCCCTCCCATGTCTGCAGGTTGGTTAGGGGCAGCTGGCATGGGCTGGAATCATGGGTCCCAGGCTCCTGGTTGGGTTTGGACCTGCTCCGTAGATGACTCTTTCTAGCCTGGAACCAGCACTCCCTGGGCCATGCTCTTCTCACCACCAAACCAACCTGTGCCATAGGACGAGCTATGAATGTGAATGAAGGAAGACCACAGGTACTCTCCCTCTCCCGGCCCCAGGCCACTTGGCAGATGCTGGCTTCCCGGAACCATTTTTTTTTTTTTGAGACAGAGTTTCGCTCTTGTTGCCCAGGCTGGAGTGCAATGGTGCAGTCTCAGCTCACTGCAACCTCCACCTTTTGGGTTCAAGCGATTCTCGTGCTTCAGCCTTCCAAGTAGCTGGGACTACAGGTGCCCACCACCACGCCTGGCTAATTTTTGTATTTTTAGTAGAGACAGGGGTTTCACCATGTTGGCCAGGCTGGTCTCAAACTCCTGACCTCAGGCGATCCACCCACCTTGACCTCCCAAAGTGCTGGGATTACAGGCGTGAGGCACTGCGCTTGCCAGAACCATTTTTTAAGATCCCTCATCCTGGTCCTGGACACATCTCGGGGGAGGGCAGGGCAGGGCAGAGGCCGTCATCACCATTTCCCATTTCTCATTGGTTACAATGAGACTAAAGCGTACTGCTTCCACCATCAGGGCGCTTTTAGAAAGGCCTTTCTGAGAAGACACATGAACAGGGGGTCTGAGCAGAGTAGCCGAGCCCAGCTGTTTCTGGCATGCCCTGTGAGGCCAGATCTTCCAGGCAAGGGTGGGGTAAGGGAACCAAACAGCAGCAGGCCTGTCATCAGAGCACCTGGGCCTGGCTGTCAGACTCACCTCCTCCGCTTACCCACTGAGGGACTCCGGGGAAGTCACTCAGCCTCTGGGATCCTTAGTTTCCTCATCTGCAAAACAGAAAGCCACGAAACCACTCCTTCTCGATGTTATTGAGAAATAATGTTGTAAGAAGTCATATTGGTTGAACAAGCACTTACTGTGTGCCAGGCAGTTTCTGTGCCTATGCATGAGACAGGCATTGCTCTGCAGATGAGCACACTGGGCCAGGTCTGTCAGGTAATTCATACAAGATCTCTCTGTCAGTGAGTGGGCCTGGCTGCAAACCCCGGGTCTGTGGGTTACTGGAACCTCTGCCCACTGCCCAGGGTAGGGTATGTCTTCCTCCTCCCCTTCAGTTACCTCAGGGGAGGTATTGTTATTTTACAGGGCTCAGGGAGCAGGCCTGGGGGCACCATGGAGAGATGGGAGGTGTCTTTCCTGGGTGCACATAACAAAATGCCACCCGTCATGTCTACTGAGGGCGTCATGTCTACTGAGGGCGTCACGTCTGAAAGCCTGCTTTCAACTCTTAGTTGTTTAATCATGCTGGTGGCTGCTCAGGAGACAATGTATGTGTTTCTCAGGCCTCTTTCAGCTCCAGGAGAGAAGAAACCCAACCCCAACCAGCTTCAACACCAGAGAAACTGACTGGTTCCTGCAGCAGAAACTGGGGTGGCTGGTGGCCCTACTGCACTCAGGAGGGCTCAGGGCTGGTGCTGGGCCCCTGGAGATGCTGTGCTGTCTCAAACTCACTTCTGCTTCTTCCTGCTCTCTTTGAACTCACCCGGGCCTCATTTCTCCCCATTGAGATGCAGCCGCCAACAGCCCCAGTTAGAAATTCCAGTCAAATGAGACCTCTGTCTCCTTGGGCCTCTGAATCAGTCCCAGGGAAGGTGGCTGATTGGCCTTGTTTGAGTCACGCGCTCTCCCTTTGATGGACATCTGTTATTGCCACAGGAAACTGGCTCTGGGCATGGCCGGATGCAGTGCCTGTCACCAGAAGAGGAGGCATAGGAAGCAGTGGGCCACAGGGGCGTTTGTGTCAGGATGGCAGTTTCTTCTATGTTTGGGCCTATGCTTCTCTGATATGTGTACAACTCAGCCTCTCTGCACCTGGGAGAAGAGAGGGGGCATTGTCTGAGTTTCACCCCATCACACACACACACAGGGGCAGAGACCTACCATGCTCAGTGCCCCCACTGTACACATAGAGAAACTGACGCTGAGAGAAGGGTTGCACATCACTTGGTTAGTGGTGCAGGAGACAGATATCAGGTCTCCTGACATCCAGGCATAAGCCATGCAGTTATTTGTCACTGGTTCTGAAGTCTTTCTGAGCAGACCAGTGAGGCAGCTTTTTAGTAGCACCAATTCCTCCCATCCCAGAACATAAAGACTCTTTGGAATGTGACTCCATGCAAAAGCAAAGGCTCTGTCCCCACCCCTCCATCTGGGCTGACCTCATGGCTTGCTTGACTAGTAGATGTGGCCTGTGTTCTGCTGCCCAGGACTTGCAGCTTCTGCCTTCACCCTGTTGGGGCCCAGCCCAGCTGCAAGGTCAGAAGCCCAGGCTGGGGCAGAGAGAGGCCTTGCTGTATCGGCTGGCCCATCAGTCAAATGCAGCCACGCGAGCGAGCCCAACAAGGTCAGCAGAGCTGCTGGGTCAGCCCACAGAAGCAGGAGAGTCAATTATGGCTTTAAGCTACTAAATCTTGACATGGCTTGTTATGTAGCAATAGAGACAAGAAGCAGCCAGGCTTAAAGAGTGAAAAAGCTAAATATATATATATGCAAGTATTTGTCTAATGTCATTTCAGAAGCTTAGAATCTTACCGTTGGGCCACCCCCTCTCATAACCCCGAGGTGCTGGCCAGCAGAGGCCCTGCAATGTCTCCACTGATCTGGGGCAGCATGTGGCCAGTGATAGCTCTGTCATGCACTGCTATGTCCTCAGTACTGCACCAGGGCTGACAAACAGTAATTGCTCCAAAGTTGCCAGGGATGGAAGCTCACTCCTTCCAGGACGGTGTCTTACATTATGAATGGCTCTGTCTTGGAGAAGATCCTCCTCCATCTAGAGCAGAGACCTGTGATTCCCCCAGGGGTCCTGGCTGTCTTCCTGGGGTCCCCTCTTATATAGGATAGCCTTAGGCACATCACAATGGTCCCTAGCATTACAAAGCAGCACAACCTCACTTAATAACAAGTATTTTTATGTACATTTTGTCCCCGGACACAGATATAACCCTAAGGGAAGTGCTTCCACCTGGCCCTAAAACAAGCATGGGCTCTGGATCACACAGTTTGGGGTTGCAACTGGAAAGCAACTTCTGTTTGGCCTTGGAAAAGACACTTCATGTCTCTGAGCCTCAGTTTTCTCACCTGAAAAATAGGAGGAGTGAAATTTACTGCCTGGGTTGCTGTGGGGCTTAAAGGAGAGATGATGTATGTAAAATGCTCAGCACGTAATCGGTCCTTGATAAAGGTTAGTTCCTTTTCTGCCAGGTACGTAAACAGTTCCAGATGGAGAGCTCATCTGTACTTAGCATGCATGTCTATATAAATAATGTGCAGGTGGGAGAGGAATTATCAGGTGGCCGGGGAAGGGGGAGGGTGTTCCCAGCAGGGGAACAGTGTAAGCAAAGACAAGAAGAAGTTTGCTTTCAGAGAAGGGTAAGTGGGTGGTTCGGTGCTGCTGGCATGAAGAGCAACAGGAGGGAGAATAACGGGAGAGGAAGCCAGGCCCATGCCATGGAGGGCCATCAGTGCTGGGCTAGGGAGCTTGGGCTTTGCCAAGAGAGACATGGAGGAGGTCTGAAGTGGGAAGGGGTAAGGTCAGGTTTGGGATTCAAGTCTGGGGCAGGTCTGGGGTTAGATGGGGAGGTGAAGGGAGATGGAGCTCCTGGAAGCCTATGAGGGGAAAGTTGGGGTAGGAGCAGGAATGATTTGGGCTAGTGGAGGGGAGGGACAGCCTGGCCACTGAGGCAGCAGCTGAGCCACCTGCATGGGCACACCTGTTGTGGGAAGCAGGGCCCTTAGTCCTCTGGTCTAGCACCTCTGCTCTGCATCTTCAGTGCCAAGCCCTGTGGGGAAGAGCACTTTTTCTGTCCTTTTCAATCCAGGAACAGACTGTGAGAGGGAGAAGACCTGGGCTAGATCTGTAGCCAGAAGGATGCAGGGTAGACCAGAGGGAACTACCTCTGGTAGTTTGGTGGGGATTCAGAGAAGTCCCTCTCAAGGTCCGTTTGCTCATTTTATTAACCATCCCAGACCTCAAGCTGAGCTTTCCAGTTTTCTAAGCCCTGCCACAGTTATGGGCAGGCTCCTTTGAGCCTTGCCACTGGCTTGAGAGGGAGGCTGGGCAAAGGTGATTAGCTCTGTTGTTAAGATGGGGAGACCTAGGCCCAGAGAGGGCAAGTGACTTACCCAAGACCACACAGCAAGTGCATGGCAGAGCTACCCTGGAACCCAGTTCTCCTGCCTCCCACTAACATCCTAGTCCCGTTCCATGGCACTGAGGGTCAGGCAGGACGTTCTCACTTACCTGCTCTGGGTGAAGAGTGAGGAGAGCCAGAGAGAGGTTGACAGCCATCAGCAGACAACACTTAACCCAAACTGACAATTTAATTGTGAAAATGTGAATGAGGTATAGTTATGTGCAAGGAAATCCAGACGGTCTGGGCCCCTGGGGAGCCTCGGCCAGCACCCCAGTTGCCAGGGAAACGGGAGAGGGTTGTGGATGATGTCACTAGACTCTGAGCTGAGGCTGAGGTATGGGGGTGGGCTCTCTATCCACCTCTTTGGGGCTGTAGGCTCTCATCCTCATGTTTAACCCGTTCTCTTACAGATGGGAAAACGAGAGCTCCAGGGAGAGGTGGTGACTTGCTCAGGGTCACACAGGGAGTCAGTGCCTGAGCTATCCTTGTTCAGAGCGCCATGTTGATTCACCTAGCCAGGCTGCAGGCCCTTGAGGGCAGGCTGGGTCGGAGTCACCTGAGTCCTCAAGCCCAGCACAGGGCCTTGAGAAGGGCAGATGTTCAACTCTGTGGTAAGGGCTGCTCGATCCCTTTAAAAAACAGGGAGTGTGGGAGGTGAGACTGTTGACTTCCTAGCAGCCTTAGATGAGCAGGAATCCTGAGCAGTCATGCAGAGCTGTCACTGGTTCAGGGATCATTGAGCTCAGAGAGGGCAAGTCACCAGGCCAGGGTCAACCAGCAGGTTGGGGCAGTGCTGGGCTGACCCTGAGTTCAGGACTCCTAGGGGTCAAGTCCCCTCTCATGCTCCACAGATATGACATCTTCTATAATCCTTACCCGGGAGGAGTCATCTCTCTCACTGCCATTCCCCTTAACCCTGGTGCAGGGGTCTGGGCCTTGAGAAGCTCCCACTGTCTGAAGCATTTTCTCAGAATCCTCAGCTTCTGACTTGAAGCTAAACATCGACCCACCCAAAGCATCAATAACAATGACAATGACCACCCTTACCACAACCTCCTACTATGCGCTAGGCTCTGGGCTATCACTCTATTGCCCTTATCTCAAATATTTACAACTCTATAGGCTGTGATTTTTGTTTTCACTTTGCAGTCCAGAAAAATGAGGCTCTGGGAGGTCCCTTGCCCACCTGCGCACAGCCAGAAAGTGAAAAAGTTGGGTCTTGAACCCTAGGCCACTCTGCATCCAAACACCATGACTGCCTTTTCCCCTGGCTAGTGGATCATTCCCACAATGGCCTGAGTGCTTATGGGAGGGGGCAGTTGAGTTTTTGCCTGCCCAACCTCTCTTTCACTTCTAATGGTAACAACACCCCTCCCTGCCATCCCCCCACTTTATGAGGTTCTGATGGGGCTCTCAGGCACAGAGCCCAGTCCCCTGATAGAAGGCCTGGCCTTGTGGAGAATTCCATCTTCCCAGCCACATAATTGGCCCAGGAAGAGTATATGACCCAACTGAACCAAATAGAGCCATTTCCCTGGGATGCATAAATGGGTTCTGGGAGAAAGGAGTCAGCCCCAGCTTGGAATGCAAATTCCAAAGGTATGATTCCCAGAGCTTCCTACCCTGTACTCCCTGCCATGAGAGAAAGACAAGGGGAGTGAAGAAGGAAGAGAAGAAACAGGGAGTGGGGTGGAGATGGGGTGCCATTTGAGTCCCTGAGCACACACTGTCCTTCCCCATTATGGTGCCAGTGAATCCATGTTTCCTTAGGATCATCAGAATAGGGTCTCTATCTACTCTCTTGCAATTAGAGCAATCCTATTTCCACCACAATGTGCTGAGTCCTGTGCTGTTGTTACAGGGAGTACAAAATTAATAAAGGTTCCTGTCCTCCAAGACTTAACAGTCTAGGCAGAGAAGAGCAGGGTGGCAATAGCTGTGGTTCCAGTCCCTGGTCTGTCTCAGACATGCTGTGTGAACTTTCCCCTCTCTGGGCTATAGTTTCCCCATCTTTAACATGGAGGCATGTTGAAGCAGGAGCAGGAGAACACTGGGCTCAGTGTTCTGCAAGATTCTCTCCAGATCCACACAAGTACCTTTAAAAAAAACTTGATATTTGCAAACTATGCATCTGACAAAGGTCTAATATCCAGAATCTATAAGAAACTCAAACTGATCAACAAGCAAAAAACAACCCCATTTAAAAATGAGCAAAAGGCTCGGCATGGTGGCTTATGCCTGTAATCCCAGCACTTTGAGAAGCCAAGGTAGGAGGTATCACTTGAGCTGAGGAGTTTGAGGCCAGCATGGGCAACATGGTGAGACCTCATCTCAATTTTTTAAAATTAATAATTAAGTTAAAATTATTAAATAAAAATTAAAGTTAAAAAAATGAGCAAAAGACATGAACAGACACTTCTTAAAAGAAGATATACATGTGGCCAAAAAGCAATGAAAAATGTTCAACATCACTAATCATTAGAGAAATGCAAAACAAAACCACAATAAGATACCATCTCATACCAGTCAGAATGGCTATTATTAAAAATCAGAAACAACAGATGCTGGTGAGATTGTGGAGAAAACGTTATGTGTATACACTGCTAGTGAGAATGTAAACTAGTTGAGCCACTGTGGAAAGCAGTCTCAAAAAACTTAAATAGAACTACCTTTTGACCCAGCAATCCCATTACTGGTTACATACCCAGAGGAATATAAATTATTCTGCCATAAAGACACAGGCACATGTATGTTCATTGCAGCCCTATTCACAATAGCAAAGCTTTGGAATCAATCTAGATGCCCATCAACAGTGGATTGGATAAAGAAAATGTGGTACATATACACCATGGAATACTATGCAGCTATAAAAAACGAGATCATGGCCTTTCCAGCAACGTGGTTGGGACTGGAGGCCACAATGTTAAGTGAATTAATGCAGGAACAGGAAACTAAATACTGCATGTTCTCACTTTTAGGTGGGAGCTAGACATTGAGTACACATGGACACAAGGAAGAGAACAATAGACATGGGGGCCTGTCTGAAGGTGGATTGGGAGAGGAGGGTAAGGACTGAAAAACTCCCTATCGGACATTACGCTGATTACCTGGGTGACAAAATTATCTATATGCCAAACTCCCACAACATGCAATTTACCCATATAACAAATCTGTACACGTACCCCTTGAACCTGTAAGTTGGAAAGGAAAAAAATTTGAGATATAACTTCTTTACCACACATTCACCTTGTTACAGTGTGCTGTTCAGTGGTTTTTAGTATATTCACAAAGTTGCACAATCATCACTACTTTCTAATTTCAGGACATTTTCATCCATCACCCCAAAAATCAATCCAATACCCATTAGTAGTCACTCTTCATTCCACCCACCACTCCAGCCCCTAGAAACTGCTAATTCTTTTTGTCTCTATGGATTTTCCTATTCTGGACAGTTCAAGTTCATTTTCATGTTTATCTATGTTGTAGCATGTATCGTACTCCTTCATTTCTTTGTATGGTTGGTTAATATTTTATTGTATGGATATACACATTTTGTTGACTCGTTCATCAGTTGAGGGACATTTGGGTTGTTTCTACTTTTTGGCGATTACAAATAATGCTTCTATGAACATTCACGTGCCAAGTGTTGGTATGAAATACATGCTTTCGGTTCTCTTGTGTATGTACCTAGGGATGGAATTGCTGGATCATATGGTAACTATATGACTTTAAGGGAACTGTCAAACTGGCTTTATCTTTTTTTTTTTTTTTGAGATGGAGTTTCACTCTTGTTGCCCAGGCTGCAGTGCAATGGCACAATCTCGGCTCACTGCAACTTCTGCCTCCTGGGTTAAAGTGATTCTCCTGCCTCAGCCTCCTGAGTAGCTGGGATTATAGGTGCCTGCCACAATGCCTGGCTAAATTTTTTTGGGTTTGTTTTTGTTTTTGTTTTGAGACAGAGTCTCGCTCTGTCGCCCAGGCTGGGTTGAGTGCAATGGCGCGATCTCGGCTCACTGCAACATCCAGCTCCTGGATTTGAGCGATTCTCCTACCTCAGCCTCCCGAGTAGCTGGGATTACAGGCGCCTGTCACCACGCCGGGCTAATTTTTTTTGTATTTTTAGTAGAGACTGGGTTTCCCCATGTTGGCCAGGCTCATCTCAAACCCCTGACCTCACATGATCTGCCGCCTCGGCCTCCCAAAGTGCTGGGATTACAGGCGTAAGCCACTGCACCTGGCCCAATTTTTTGTATTTTTAGTAGAGACGGGGTTTCGCCATGTTGGCCAGGCTGGTCTCGAACTCCCGACCTCACATGATCCACCCGGCTCAGCCTCCCAAAGTGCTGGGATTACAGGCATGAGCCACTGCGCCCAGGTGTGGCTATCCTATTTTACATTATGAGAGTTCCAGTTTTTCTGTATTCTTGATAACACTTGTTAATTTGGTATTTTTTATTATAACCATCCTGGTAAGTGTGAATAGCATATCGTATGGTGGTTTTGATTTGCATTTCCCCAGTGACTAATGTTGTGGAGTATCTTTTTATGTGCTTATTGGTTATTTGTATATCTTCTTTGGAGAAATACCTGTTCAAATATTTTGCCCACTTAAAAAATTAAGTTATTTGTCCTTTTCTTGCTGAGTTGCAAAGAGTTCTTTATGTATTCCGGTTACTAGAATACTAGACCCGTACCAGATACTTCATGTGCAAGTATTTCCTCCCATTCTGTGGGTTGTTCTTTCACTTGCTTGAAAATATCCTTTGAAACACAACGTTTTTAATTTTGATGAAGTTCAGTTTCTCTATTTTTTCATTTGGTTGCTTGTGCTTTTGGCACCATATAGAAAAAACCATTGTCTACTTCAAGGTCACAAGGATTTACATCTATGTTTTCTCGTAAGGATTTTCTAGTTTTAGCTGGAACAGCATCATTTGTTAAAAAAAAAAAAAAAAACCAAAAAAAACCCCTATCATTTCTCCATTGAATGTCTTGGCACTCTTGTCAAAAATCAATTGACCAGGCTAGGCGTGGTGGCTCATGTCTATAATCCCAGCAATTTGGGAGGCCAAGATGAGAAGATTGCTTGAGATTAGGGGGTCTGAAACAAGCCTGGGCAACATAGTGAGACCCCTGTCTCTACAAAATTAAAAAAAAGAAAATTAGCTGAACATGGTGGTGTGCACCTGTGGTTCCAGCTACTAGGGAGGCTGAGGTGGGAGGATCACTTGAGCCCAGGAGATTGAGGCTGCAGTGAGCAGTGATCATGCTACTGCATTCAGCCTGGGCAACAGAACAAGACCCTGCTTCTTTAAAGAAAAATAAAAGTCAATTGGCCATAGATGTATGGGTTTATTGACACAATTACTTGTTAAGTGATATTTAGGAAGTAAGTTACAGTAGGGTCCATGTAGTCACAACCATGTAAGGGGTGTGGCAGAGGGAAGAGGATGAATGAGACATTTGGAGTCCTGCAGACCTTTGTTTCCATTCCAGATCCACTGTAACCCAGGCAACCTGTTTCATTTTGCCTTTTAAGAAGTGACACAATATATCACACAGAACACATTCTCATAAAAAACACCAACATCAGAATGTCCTTGAGGCTCAGTTTCCTCCTCTGTCATGTCTAAGCCCCAGAGCTGGTGTGAGGCCTAGGCTTGGGGGCGGGGGACAGCGGGGAGAAGAAGGGTATTCCAGATGGGGTCAAGGGCACTGGTAAGAGCTGGAGGCTGGAAAGTGCAGGGATGTGACATGGGGACACAGTGAGGAGCCTGCAGGCTAGGGGTGGTGTTGACAGGTTGCCTCTCCTGTCCTGCATTTGGTGAAAAAACAAGACTCTGGCACCTGAGTCACAGCTCCGAAGACACCTCCCACGTCCCCCTGGAGAGCCTCATAGTACAGAGGCCAGCCAGGTCCTCCAGGTACGAGCCTCCCTCACCCTTGCAGCGGGGTGGCCGGGAGCACGCTGCAGGGACGCTGTTGGCTGCGTCAAGTCTGGGGCCGGGAGGTAGTTGGGGGCTAGCTGGGGTCTTTTGTTTCTTGTTTTGTGTGTGAGTGAGTGAGATGTGCAGGTCAAGGAGAAGACAGTGCCTGAGGAAGGTAAGAGGAAGCCCATTTATTGGGCACCTCCTGTTTGCCAGAAGGCACTTTGTGGACTTCATCTCAGCTTCCAATCACCCAGAGAAACAGGAGTTATGAGGTTCATCCCCATTCCACAGGACAGGAGCCTGAGTCAGATGGGAGGACACATTTGCCCAAGCTCACACAGCCAGCAGGTGACAGGGCTGGAATTTGAACCCAGTTCCATCTGTCCTGAAGCACATGCTCTTCTATAATGCCAAGTTATCCTAGAGAAGAGCGAGAAAGAGGAGGGGGGTGAGATACAGGGAGGCCCAGCAGAGGGACAGTCACACAGAGGACAATCAAGAGAGGCAGAAATGAAAAACAAGAGTTGAAAGAGTGTGAGGCCCTGGCCCAGCTGAGGCCTGGAGCAGGTCCTCAGGGAGCAGCTGAGGGCGGGGACTGCCGGAAACTGGCTCACCGAACCTGGAGCCAAGAACCATGCTTGGCCTGAGACATGGTGGAAAAGCTCTCACCTCAAGATACTGGTGGGGGAAACTGGCGTGGGGGGAGCAGGGTCTGCCTGGGAAGAGGACCGCGGGGTTGGATGGCCAGGAACTGCCAAGCAGGCCCATCATCTGGCTCAAGTAACTGCTGCGGCCACCGGGCTGGCAGGCCCTTGCTGCTGGCCGTGCAGAGCGGCAGGCCCAGAGGCCAGGACGCAGGCAGCGATGACCAGGCCTTCCTGGAATGCGGGTTGTTCTTAGGACAAACTCCGTCACATGGCCTGCAAGTAGGGTGGCTGTATAGTTTACTGTTTCATCTGGGACACGTAAAAGTGTGAGGGGACAACAGGCGTACATGGGTATGTATGGGCCTAACTTCTAAGGCCCTGCTTGACCAGGCCCAGCTTGTTTCTGGGGCAGCCTCCCAGGCTCTCTGCCCTCCACCTTCACTGCCAGGCCTCAGCCAACCCTTGGGGGCCTCCCATTATCTGGAATACCTGTCTATGTCATCTCCACACGTCTCCATACCCCTTCATCGTTCCTACAACACCCTCAAAGCTCCTCCAGCAGGGCCAGTGTTCTCTCAAGCTATTCAAGACACTGTGAGCTTTCCCTTCGTGGCACTGATCGCAATAATGAAATAAATTCTTAATTGTGTGCTTGATTGTTTCAAAGTCGGCCTCACTCCTTAATGGCAGACTGGGTCTGGCTTGTCCACTGCTGCATCCTGCACACCCAGCCCAAAGGCCCCGAAGCACACATGAATAAACCAACTCCCAGGCCCCATGCATGGCCACAGAGGTGTGTGCCCACCCTGGGAATTGTTTTCTTTTCTTTTTTTTTTTTTTTTGAGATGGAGTCTCACTCTGTTTCCCAGGCTGGAGTGGATCTCGGCTCACTGCCACCTCTGCCGCCCCAGTTCAAGCGATTCTCCTGCCTCAGCCTCCCAAGTAGCTGGGATTACAGGTGCCTACCACCACGCCCGACTAATTTTTGTATTTTTAGTAGAGACAGGGTTTTGCCATGTTGGCCAGGCTGGTCTTAAACTCCTGACCTCAGGTGATCTGCCCGCCTTGGCCTCCCAAAGTGCTGGGATTATAAGTGTGAGCCACCGTGGCCCACCCGCCCTGGTATTTTTGTTTTGTTTTCCTATACAAGGAAAGGAAAGGAAGGAGCTAGTCCTAAAAAAACAAAAAACCTCTTGGGCACAATTCACACTTCTGATTTCTTCTACAGACACTGAGCCCCTTCAGGGAGGGACTACACCCCCTTCTCTTCCCCAGCCTAGCTGTGGACCTGAATCAAGCTTAGGCTGAGCTTGATGAGTGACTACAATGTTGAATATCACCATGGTGGGTCACAGAAATTCAGAACAGGAAGGACTCCTAGAGATCATGAGATATGCAAGTGCTGAATCCAGACCCTGGGGTGTTGTAGGCACACAAAAAATTAATGTTCCTCCCATTAGAGGTCATCTTGTCCAACCACCATCTTTTTCTTTAAAAATTTTTAAGTGTACAATTCACTTTAGCATATTTGCAAAGTTGCGCAATCATCTTACTACCCCATCCCAGAACATTGTCATCACCGCATAAGAAACCACATATCTAGTAGCAGTCATGTCCCCCTGTCCCCTTCCCTCAGCCCCTGGCAACCACCAATTATCCCATTTTAAAAACAGAGAAACTGAGGCCTAGGGAGGGGCAGTGCCTTGTTAATGTCACATCACCAATGGCAGAGCCAGGCTAGAGCCCAGGCCTCCTGATGCCCCACCTGCTACAGTCAGGCCACAGGTCTGAGTTCTCTCTGGCACCCTCAGCATGCTCTGGGGCCTGACATGTAAGAGGGGGCGGTCAAAGGCCTCTCCCAGGTAAGAAGTGACCATACCATCTGTAACTGTGCCCTTAAAGTCCAGAGCGTGCCATTCCTAGAATGGAGCCGAGGGTTGTGAGGAGCAGGAGACACATGGAGGGAACACTTACACTCTGTGCCCTGCTTCTATGAAGCCAGAGTCCTTCCAGGGCTAAGAACACCCTTCCCCCAGATGACCCCGGGCTTCCTCCTCACCTCTCCAGTGTCCTCTCAAGGGCCCCCTTCTCAGTGAGGCCTGCCCTGACCACTCTATTTAAAACTGCCAACAGGCTGGGCGCAGAGGCTCATGCCTGTAATTCCAGCACTTTGGGAGGCCTGGATAGGAGGATTGCTTGAGCCCAGAAGGTTGAGGCTGCCGTGAGCCATGATCGCAGCACTGCACCCTAGCTCGGGTGACAGACAGAGATCCTGTCTCCAAAAACAAAACAAAACAAAAACCCCCAAATCCCAAAAAACAAAAATCACTGCAAATAGACCCTGTGCCTCCCCACTGGCACTCTCTATCCCCCAGCCCCCATGCATGTTGTTTTCCTCCATAGTGTGTCCTGCATCCTTTCCTTCTTTACCTGGTGATTGTCTGTCTTCCCCACCATGGCAGCTCCATGCAGGCAGGGGTTTTGACTGCTTTGCTTTCTGCTCTACTCCAGCTCCTAGAATAGTGCCTGCTATATAGAAGGTGTGTTGTAAACACTGGATGAATGAATGAATGAATGAATGGATGGATGGGATGGCTATCGTTGCATTTGATTCTTACCAGCAATGATCAGGGGAATGGCTATTATGCCTGTTTTTTAGATGGCAAGATGAGGTCCATCTGGGAACTAGAGGCAGGCTATGGTCTTCCTTGACCTTGGTCCTGTCAGGGGAGCCTGAAGCGCAAGCAAGGTGGGCATGAGGAAGCAGGGGCTAGGCTTCCAGTTTCTGCCATTGATTTTAGGGCCCAGAAACCAGAGCTAGTTTCAGAATCCAGCCTTTACTTCTTCCTGCAGTAATTCAGCAGCTTTCACTTTCCATGCCTTAGCCAAAATGGAAAAAGAAAGAAAGAAAAAAGGCAGTGCTATTTTTTCAAATGGACTTAGCTCTGTGAGCTCCAACGTGGAAACTGCTGTCCATGATGTCATGGGCCCCGAGGCCTCTGGGCAGCGTTACTGACACTTTATACGGCGGGCTGGGCACAGGGTCCACACTCCTGTTTCTAGAGCTCTGTAAGCACCAGGGGCAGATGGTGGCTCCGTTGACAAGCCTGGGCCCAGATCTCCAGAGCCAGGATGGAGCCAGGCACTGGGCAGGTAGGGGGCAGGCTGATAGCCCAGTGGAGCACCTTGCTCTATTGTCCCAAAGGTCTTCAACGTCCACCGCTCACAGGGTCTGTGGCAGACCATAGGGCGAGCACTCTGGTCCATGTCTTCCCGTGGGGAGCAGAGGGTCAGAGTAGTGTGGTGCCCTGCCCATGGTCACATACACAGTCCGGGAGTGATGGACTTTGCCTTGAACGCTGTCCTCTGATTTCTAAATTCTATGGTCTGCTAAAGAGGAGAAGGCATGGCTCTTGCCCAAGAGAAGCTGTCAGTCTGAGAATGGCTGTGAGGAAGCCACTTGATCAAGTCTAAGTCTTCATTTTACAGTTGAAAACACGAAGGCTCAGAGAGGGGCAGGGACTGGTCCAAGGTCACACAGCCAATCCACAGCCTAGACAGTGCTGGATGCAGTCTCTAGATTCCTGGCTGGGAGTATTTTCTACAATAGCCTGCACTTAAACAGTTCCATTTGGCGGAAGCTCTGCTGTTCCGGAAGAGACGCCAGGCCTTTCCAGAATCCGGTCTAAGGCTGTCTTCCAGGATCGGCTGTCAAGGCGTACTCCTTAGGGAGCAAGTGTTGGCAAAGGGAGGAGAGATATTGATCATGTCTGGGATTGCAGGGGGTGTGGTTTGGGGAGGTGGGGGGATGGGGAAAAGCAGTGGAAGTTTCTCTGAAAAACCAAAAGCATACTTATTTTGACTTTGACTTTTGCTTATCTGTATGTTATAATTATTCTATGTTTATATAATTAATATTTCATATTTGAAAGGGATAAACTGTTTAATTAGGCAGGGTCTGGGCATCCAGGATTGTCTCAGCTCTGACAGACTGTGTGAATTTGATGAGATACCCCCGTCTCTCCGGGCCTTTCTTAGAAATGCCGGTAATAATGTTGCCCTGTGAGAGGTAAATGAATCACAGGGCTCCCTGGCTCAGGAAACAGCCGTCCGGCCTTTTCATGATGTTAACCTGTCTAATGAAAGAATGCAGCAACCAAGCCATGAGGTCCCGAGAAAAGCCAAGGTTCAGAGAAGCCCACCGTGGCTGTGTGTAGGTCCAGCGCTATCTGGAAGGTCAGGGAGATTGTCTGAGACCCGTGCCTGTCCCATTCCCCACAGAGAGCCCCCTGCATGGGTGAAGATCATTCTTCAGGCTTCACCAAGGTCTGCATGAAGCACCTTTCGACTAGCATTCCTCACGCCTTTGCTCAGATCCCAGAGCCCTGGCTCCCAGGACGGAAGGAGACTGAGGAGGGGACAAGAGCATTCCTGTCAGTAGAAAGGCAAAGTGCCCAGTGTCAGTGCTAAGTGTTGTGAGGAGGCATCATCTTGAGTGACATGGTTAGGGCCAGCCTGTCAGACCTTTCTAGGTGTCCAGAGAAAGGTCAATGTCAGGAGCTTCCAGGTAAGGGCCAGACTCCAGGCTGAGACCTGCCGCCCAGTGAAAGGGCTAAATTATTTCAATACATGTGCAGTGCTTGGCACAGCGCCTGGCATAAAAGCAGTGGACAATAAAAACTGCTCAGTGAAAGTTAGCTGTGCCCTAACTGGACAGCAGGGTGGAGGCGTGAGTGCAGAGAGGGAGAAGGACTCCGTCCTGGCCCATCCGCCCGGCGGGCCCCTGTCTTCGGAAGGCAGGCTCGGCTCCTACCCACTCTCTTACCTCGGACCCACACCACCATCTCTGTCACTCATGGGCACTGAGGGAGCACCTAGCTTCCTGTTCTGAGCTGTGGTATCACTTTCTGATCTTCCTCTGCTCTCCAGGCCTGAGGAAGGGGTCATGGCTTCCCACCCCTGAATTATCCCCTGCTCCCGCCACCCATCCTTCACTTCCCACCAGCACTGGGCTTGACCTCAAAGGCCAGGAATTAAAGGTCGGCTGGGACCCCTGAATGTCAGGGCTGGAAGGCCTCCAGTGAGTGCCTTGCTTGCCCCTCCTCCAGGGATGCACACATTGGGGAACTGAGGCCCAAAAAGGAAGCTGCCCCTTTGCACAGCCAGTGAGTCTGTGGCTGTTTCTCCAGCCTCCCCTGCTGTCTGGGGGTCCCCAGAGCCTCTGGGAGACCATACATCCCCCTACCCCTCATGGCCACACCCCACCTGGTCTTCGTTTGCTCTGCGGCTCTGTCTGGGGTAATTCTCGCCAAGCAGGGTCAGCCCCTGGAGAGCAGGCTGCTAATGAGCTTCAGATGCTGGGGCCAAACTCGGTCTTGCAGCAGGCAGATGCTCAGATGCTTTGGCTGATTTAGGATGCCTGGCCAGTGGGGATGGCTCAGAGAGGACACCTCCCCTCCCTTCACAGGTTACCCCACTCCTGACTTGCACTGGGCACAGCAGGTGCCAGTGTTTAACCCCCAAACCCCAGCCAGGGCAGCCGTTTCAAGATCCAGAAAAGGACAGACAAGCTGGAGGACAGATGCATTTCCATCACTTGGGAACTTAGTTCTTCTTCTCCCAGGACTTTTCTGGGTCCTGAGCTGGTGTTTCCACCAAGGTAGCAGCAGGAAGGGGGAAGAGAGAGGGACAAGCTGCTTTCTGATAGCCAATCATGCACACTCTGGGCTGGGTACAAATGTCATCTTCTCCAACCCTCACGGGAACCCCACAAAGTTCCTGAGGTGAGGACTGTCACCAAGCACTTCACAGGAGGACACAGAGGCTCAGAGAGGGGAGATGATTTGCTCAAGGTTACACAGCCCCTGAGTGGCCAAACTAGGGTTCCAGCCCACCTCTGTCAGAGCCCACACTCCACCTGCAACGCGCTGGGATGTTTCTAGAAGACCAGAATGGTATATTGTGATCTCCAAGCTTTGTGAATGGTGAGGGCCTGTGGCCACATGGGTTTCAGACACTCAGGATGCCTCTGCAGCTGACTCACTCCCTGATCTTGACAAGGCAGCAGATTTCACATCTACAAAATGGGGATCATCATCGCAAGTTCAGGTGAAGTAATGCTAACTGCCATCATCACATTCTCAGCCATGCCCAGAACACATTCTGGGAGTCAGACTCACTGCCGGAGGCTTTTTGTCGGGGAGCTTTAAAAAGCGTGGATTCCAAAGCTCTGTTACCTACTAGCTGTGTGACCCTGGCCAAGTTACTGTGCCTCTCTGTGCCTGCATTTCCTCATCTGAGGAAATAAATGAGGATAATATTAGTTCCTATCTCAGAGTTGGTGTAGAGTTAGGTGCGTTATAAAGGGATTAGAAGGATGCCTGGCACAGGGGACGCATCTAGCACGTGTGTTAGCTAACACTGGGCTCGACCTTGTGAGACACGTGTTGTTTTCCCCGAAGTAGCAATGTGGAAACTGAGGTCACACAGCACAGTGATTCTCCAACTAACTGTTCAGAGTCACATGGAGAGTTTGTTAAAATCTGAGGGCTGGGCCCACTGGAGGAGTAAGTCTAGGATGGGGCCTGAGAATGTGCATTTCTAGCATGTTCCAGGTCACGCTGAAGCTGCTGGTGCGGGGCCCACACTCGGAGACCCACTGCTGTGGTGGGCCTGGGTATGGCTCCTGGTATGCCGGGGCCAGCTAGTTCCATACATGATCCGGTGAGTGAGCAGGTGAGTGAATGCACGGAGCAGAAAGGATGTTGGACTAGTGATCCTTCATGGCTCTCTCTCTCCTCTCCCAGCACCGAGGGTTGTGGCTCATCCCCTTCACATCTTCTTTGAACCTGAATTGGGAAGATCCCCACCACACTGTCCCCCACACCCCATGGCAGAGGGCAGCGTGCTTGCTGTGGCCACAGGCTGCATAAAGGGGCCTGTGTGCCGGCTGCTCACCTCCCACTGTGCGCCCAGTGGTTTTCTATTTCAGTTGCTGTAAAAATATCACCTTTGATCTCAGCTTGTGGCTCTTAAGAAAAAAAGAAGAAACCACCAACAGGCTGGGTTTTCATTCTCCCCTGGCCCCGCCCTGCTCTCACCTCAGCTGCCAGCTCTCTCCCCTCCTTCCATTCCACCCCACTCGCCCTCTCCTCTTTGCATCACAGCACCCTGGACCCGGGGCACCTTGGGAACCCGTAGGCCCTTCTCTCTCTGTGTGTCACCCCTTGCCCCATGCGGGGCTGCCTGCAGGAAGAACAGTATAAATAAGGGTGTGTGTAGAGGAAGACCACCCTCTCCCTTCCTCCCTGTCTGCCTGCCCCTTCCCCTCTGCTCCAAGTTCCCCTGCTTGGCCAGGTCCAGGCCTCTTCTCCAGCGCTGTCAAGCACATGGTATCCATCATAGCCCTGCATCTGTGGAGGCTTGGGTCCTCCCAGAGTGGAAAGAGAAGAGCGAGGGGGCCTAAATATTTAGATCACACCATCTACTCAGGGACCCCTCAGCCGCTCAGAGATGCCTGGAGGAGTGGTCTTCAGGCCTGATGGTTCCAATATCCCACCTCCTGGCTCAGCAGGCAGACAGACAACCCCCTCTCCTTGACCCCAAGCCCCCCGCCCACCCCCCAACACACACACCCCTTTCCTTTCGGCAAACTCTGGGGAGAGGCACATGCAGCCCTCCTGCCCCCCTAGGGTGGTCCTGCATACTCTGGCCTCTGTGCCCTGACATTCTTTTTTTTTTTTTTTTTCCTTTTTTTGAGGCAGGGTCTCACTCTGTCACCCAGGCTGGCTGGAGTGCAGTGGCGCGATCTCCGCCTCCCAGGTTCAAGCGATTCTCATGCCTCAGCCTCCCAAGTAGCTGGGATTAAAGGCATGCCATCACTCCTGGCTAATTTTGTAGTTTTAGCAGAGATGGGGTTTGCCATGTTGGCCAGGCTGGTCTCAAACTCCTGACCTCAAGTGATCTGCCTGCCTTGGCATGAGCCACCCCGTGCCCTGCCTCCCTGACATTCTTGAGCCTACTTGCTCCACACAGGCCTGTTAGCCAGAACTTTTCTGGTTGGAAAGTCACCTTCTCACCTACTGGAGCCCTTCCTGCCCTGCCACCCCACTGTCTAGTGAGGTCATCTCCAAGGGTCCCAGCTCTGGCAGAGGGACCAAAGAATCCCACCACCTCCCTAAGAAGTTTCTTGGCTGACAGGCATTTTGTGCCAATGGAGGGGGCAAGCAAGCCTCGAACCTTTGACTCACACCAGGCTTTGAGCTGTTATGGTGTCTTTTTTTGGCTTCCGCTTTTACAGAAAGACAAATACCACTCATTCAACAAACGCTTTACAGGTCATCTGCATTGGGCCCTGTGCTGACATGGCCACTCCTCAGGGAACCCTCCCTCACACTCTTGTGGGTAGAGACACAGATGTGTGCAGGGGTCAGGCATCCAGGTGACAGGGAGTGCAGGGACTGGGGGCACTTGGAGGGGTGTCTGCCTGGAGGTGGAGGTGGTGGTGTAGAAACTGCAAGGCCTGGAATGTGCAGCAAGCTGGGGGCAGCCCCGGCTGGAATGAGCAGCTTCCACTGGAGCCATGGCTGGAGTGTTCACGGAGTGAGGAGGGCCTGATGAGAGGTGAGTGGGGAGAGGTCAGGCCTCAGAGAGCCCAGGTGGCAGGTAAAGAGCTCAGCCGTTGCTCCTAGGGTGGAGCCACCGCAGGGTTTGAAAAGACTGTGGGTGTGGGACTGTCCATGGGGAAGGCCTGTCTGGAGGCACAGAAGGCCCGGTCAGAGGATGTAAGGTCCTGGGTGTGTGTCCAGGCCATAGCCTCATTTAGCAGTAACCACAGTCCGCCAGGGCCCAGACTGAGCTCTTTGCAGACCAGCCCACAGCCCTGGGCTAGGCAGAGGGTGCAGCCAGTGTGGCAACC